>NC_089276.1:28814104-30169737 GCF_963678975.1 Dysidea avara
AAACCAGGCTTCCACACACATCCAATGCTTTGACTTTAAACAACTGTAACTTGACCACTTAGTGTGCTATTGGCCTATAAGTTTCACAAAATGCATCCATAGCACTATAAAATGACATGTGAAAATTCAAACTGATGGCACACTCCTACTGTGAATTATAGTCCTTCAAAATCATAAATTTGGATGTATGTGGAAGCCTAGTTTTGTCAAATCTGTTCACATATATTGCTATATGTATATGTACGTAGCTACTAATTCTCTGTTGATAATATAGTCACTGAATCAGACACTGATATGACTCAACAATGTTGTGACTGCCATGTACAGTACTGCAAAATTGTGTATACAATTATAATTGCACAAAGTCTTTAATAATTTTTGACATGTGTCTAAAGTACTTATGGTGCTGCAAATTCTTTTACAATGGTATGTGTATTGTCTGCACCTCTCAAATTTTTTCACAAGATGAAGCAACAACTGTTATATTAAACAATTAAACGTAGCAGCTAGGTGTGTTAAAACTTCTCTTTAGTGTTTACTGTCTCACTGATCCATTTAGATTCTCAACACTTTTGCTGCTACAATTCATGAATAGCCATAACAATTATACATTGTAGTCATGTGTTTATATTGCATACTTAGCCTTGTATTTCGCACTTTCTTGGCTTCAAAACTTGATAGCTGCCACAATTTTACAGCATCTTTGGTGTGCAATATTGAAGGAAGTGCATGACACAGTACTTCAAGCAGTCATATTATATCATAGTATTGTATGTATGTGTGCATATATACTGTATAAGCTGAGGATTTTAGTGTACTATATATTAGAGCTAGCTAGGAGCTAATTTAGATAAAGATACCTAAACAACCTATTATAATTAAGATAACAATTTTATTTATCGAGATAATAGTAAATTTCCATAATTTATTGTATACCAACCACACTCAGATGGAAAGCCTGTGGAAGTGTTGAATTAGTTGGGGCCCGGCGTTGATAAAATTACTAACTTAATTGAGTACTACATGATGTCAAGTCAATGTAAACTGCATACTAAACATTACTCTATTATCAAGATAATATCAATTATTGAGATAAAACGGTTGTCACTTATTGAGATATAGATTTTATTATTATCACACAGCCCTGTTTACTATATACAAGTAAATGGTACTCACACAGTTATAATGCATATGCATGTGTACATATAAAAAAATAAGAATAGTTTGTGTCTTTTATGCTTACTGGGATACAGTCAGACTGGTGATGACCAGACCACAACTGATCAAGGTGATTATAGCAAATACTACTACAATGATTGGATGACTGAACACTGTAGAGTATGGTGTGTAGTAAGTGTCCTCCTTCCATCCTAAACCACTGCTCTTTACCTTCCTACTAGAAATCAATAGAGGTAACTCTTCATTAACTGGCAAACGATGAGTTGGTACTAAAGCAGTCCCAAATGTCTTGTGACAAACATATTGTGATCGTAGCTGGAGTGCTATTGGGAAGAAGTAACAAATGAACAGTCCAAGAAGGCCAGCATATTTGACAATAAAAACAAGGTTGGCAATAAAGAGGGACCCTATGATTGGTATAACAGTGTACACAAGTCGTATTGCTATCAACATCACTTTCCCATATTTGTGCTTGTGAAGTTGTGTACTGTCAGAACCAGTAAACAACATGAAGAGATTGTTACTAACAGTGAACACACCCAAGGGGTAAGCAGAACACACATCCAGCGATGGGAAGAAAACAATGTAGTAAGCCATAACACGGAGTGCTGTGGAAGAACTGTGGTGAGCTATTTCAACCTGTAATACAATAAAGATTTTTTATCACCATTAAATTGAGTACAACTATACCAGTACATGCAGTAGATAGCTTACCTGAAGTTGTACAGTATACCACATGTTATTACATTGCATGCACAAAAATTCTAAGCAGTATAATTGTAAAACCAGCTTCTCCTGAAGCTACTAAAATTTTAATTCCTGAGGTAATTAGGATGTGAAATAATCACCCCTCAAGAGTTTAATCTGAACACATTAACACCTGCAAAAGTTATCAGAGTTTGTAACATAAGTTATTAGAGATGCATGCTGTTATCACGCTCATAGTTATCACATCATGGACGGCTCCAGTATATTGTGAGAAGTACACTAACATGCCAAACATGTCAAGCATTCCTTAGGGGGGGTTGGGAGCATGGTTCTCCCAGGGAAATTTTTGAAATTCAAATTCTTTGAGATTGGATGTGAGAGCATATTAAGCAAGTAAATTATTAAATACTATTATATTAAAATGTTTGACTGTTGTATCTTGGGCTGTTGCTTGACTGTTGTTCTATTAGGATATCTTGATCAGCTTGACCAGTTCCAGAAACTCCTCTGGAGCTGCACAGTATAGTGTGCATGACTGGAGCACAGCCCAAGTACAACAAAACATCATTTTGCAACTCACAAAGTTTAGTGTTGCTGTCTCCTGGATGCTACTCTTAAACCATAGTGACATAGTTACTCCGAGGGACAAGTACAGCACTGTGGTTGAGATAAACACAGCACCAAAAAATACTTTCATCCATTCCTTTGCCTTGATGGGTTGAGTCATTGATGGTATCCCTTGATGCAGAATTTGTGCATACACAAATATGGGAATAACTAATACCCATCTTGTGAAGTCAAATTTCAGTATCTGATGGCCATAACTGTGGTAGGAACTGTTAAAAGTAGTAGTTGTATTGTAAGGATTGTATTGTGGTTGTGACACAAGATTAACAACAGAATAAATAATTAAACATCCAAATGTGAAGAACCTCATCAAACCTAACAAAACTTGTAGGAATTTCTGTTCAGTCAACTCCACCAGTGATAGTGGTATTACTATCAGAGCAAACAACATGATACAGAAACGATAAGCTCCTAAACATCCTCCACTTGGAATAAGATTATTGTGAAACTCCTCTTCATCACATTGTGACAGTGAACCAAAGTTCAGAGGTAAATTTGATGCCCATGCAGAGCCAGCCACAGTACAGCCAGCCCATGTACCACTAAACATATACAGACAGAAAACCACTAGGTAGGCATATTTCATGTACCGACCAAAGAAAATTTCTGACATTTCACTTTGTTCAAACTTTCGAGTCAGCAGTAGATGAAATTTTGGCTTCTTTCTGATAGCACTGTCAGTACTGTTGCCATTAGACTTAATGCTAGCACTTCCATCTTGCTTTTTGATGCTTTCTTGCCAATCAATGATTGCCTGATGATAGATAACAGTGATTGTATAATTTGCATATCTACCTTACTGTGTAATCTGGTGCAGTTGATATTTCACTACAAATGAATCAAATAGGAACATTTGGCTGGAGACAACTTTGGTGAATTTGGCAAATGACCAGTGTTTTGCCAAACTAAAACTGTTACAAATTATCTAATAGCTAACAAATTCGCCAAACCTTTTCTCAACAAAATCCTATTGCAGTAAATTATTTGTCAAAGTTTCTTTCCACCAAACTTTCCTGCTATACAGTACTACATAATGTACATTCAATTTGATTGAACTCAATATTGGCTGATATACATGAATCGAAAATGTTTATTCTTGGCTTAATACAATGTTGTACCAACAGCTATAATGAATGACACACCAACATATCACATGCATGGCTACAAGTTTCTGTAATTTATTGCTGTAGCTATTTGAGGCTCTTAAGATATGTATACAATCCAATATTTTCCACTTACACACACACAACACGTGTGTGTATGCACGCCATGCTACACATACACATACACATACTTATACAGTCCATTTCAGGTTACGTTGCTTGCAAATACAATTGAACAATTCACACACATGATTTTCAAACGTGATCAAGTGAATGCTTACGTGCAGTGCTTTAATGTGTTGAATAACTACCTCAGTATGCCCCTGGCATTGCCTAATGATCTAAGAAGGCAAATAATGTTGTGTTATTAAAAGGAGCTTGGTTGAAAGGAAACAGCTCACGTGTTCGAGCATTCACGTTTGTGTGAATGTCCAATTGCATTCTCAAGCAACCTGAAATTGACTATAATAAATTGTACACTGGTAGGCATCCCAGTATCCAAGATATTTTAATAAAAAAATTCTTCATAATATTCCCAATAAGAACCCTGGCACAATAATAACAACATACGTTTAACTTAGGATTGCTCTGTCATCTGAGCTCCAATGGGGATGAAAATCACTATGGGGTTTGTCCATATGCTAATCATCATGGAAGTCTTAGCTTTATCATGCGTGTTATGTTTTGTGTTTTCTTGTACTCTTTTAAATGCTCCAATGGTAATGTGTACAGAGTACTTTGAAACTTTAAAAATGTACAGTTAGATGGAAGGTATTCACTGATGCTTACTTTAAAGTGCTTATAGTTACTTTGCTCAGCTAGGTACAATTTTCTGATGGCTGTGTCACTAACTCAAAATGATTATAAACCACTTCAAAGTCAGCATAACAATGCCACAATTGAAACCACAACCCCATCTTAGGGTATTGTAGCATCATTGTAACACCTCCACGTTGTTTACCTTACTTGAGATAGCCACTTGGTTATGGGTATACACCATTGTATTGAGAAGCGTGTGCAGTAGGTGAAACATATTTGCTCACCACAAAGCATACAAAGATCACTGAGATCCTATAAACCCTAAAGTTACCCTCATTATTACATGTATAAACTTGCAGCTAGAAGCAACTGCAGTTTCAAGACAGTCAAGGTTGCCAGATGGCTTTTAAATTCATCATTTGTGCCATTTTTCCTTTAAAATGTATGGGGAGCTCCAGAGAAAAAATGTACCTTATTTCAGTTTTAAAACACTGTGCATGACAAAGTAGCTATTCCCAACCCAACAAACTATATATTTCTGTGATCGGCAATCATACTCTATCTATTGAGCAAATAAAAACTCCAGAATTTTAAAACAATTGGGCTGGAATGTCAAACACTAGTATTAAAACACAGTCAGGTGATGGCTAATTGTTAAATAAATAGATATGGAGCTATAATGTGAACACATTTGAAATTCTATGCTCAATGCTTTGTATTATATTTGCTGCTGGTGTGTCAAACATAAGCCAAAGGGGCACAGGCACTGAAAGTTTTACACAAAAGGCACAAGCTCATGGTACTCATAGCTTGCTGGGTTTCTTGCGTGTGTGATAGCCGGTTTTCTATGTGACTGAGTCGATATGGGCCATCTTGCATCAGTAAGTTTTTATTGCACAGATACAACCGGCTATAGTTAGCTGTATGGGTGCAAATGTACGCAATGTAGGGAAGGGTACTGTAATCTGAGGCGTAGCTAAATATGCATATTATAGCTACGGCATGCATGAAGATACGCAGAGTGGGAGGGGCTGCATCTATATAATATACTGAAGTGCGTGCCGGTGCATCATACCTAACTCACCTGCGATCTAGACATTGTCTCAACAATCCAGTTGGCGGAGTTCCAACTAATAAACGAAAGCACCAACAGCGTGATGCTAGCAGTGAGGGCGCCTGCACGATAGAATGCATACGGGACACTCAGAAACCCTGTTCCAACGATGTAGTTGATATTAAAGAAAAATCCGCTGATGAGACCTACAGATTTCGGTTCCTTAGTTTGGTCCGTTCTATCCTTCTTGCTACCAGATATCCAGGTGGTCACGCGGTTCATCGCTCTTCGCCCAACAGATGAATTTTAATTACCAGCTTTATGACGTAATAATATGTAACGGAAAGCACGTGACAATACCTCGAGAAGGGAATTTTGCTCGAAAACTAGCTACCTACTTCAGAAACTAACATTGCACAATATGCACTGCGGATTCAGCGCTCTCATCCTTGTGAAGGAGCCATACATTTCTCGACTTTGATTGAAATACTAAACCTTGTCAAAATCAATTTATAACATGCCATTTATTGCAAACTGACTCACCTGTAACCAAAGCCAAACCAGATGTCCAGCAAAAACTATCACTCAGCATCTTCAGGCGTACTAAGCGCCTCTATAATTATTGTTTCTGGTGTTAAAGGCATTTGTAAACAGCTTTTAAGACTTCACAACTAACTGCAAAGCCTAAAATGGTAAAAATCAATAGTGATTAAGAGGTGGTTATTTCACAAAGGCAGCCAACATAAAGAGAACCTCTTCTTTGCAACCACCTACAATTTATCCTGTTTGTGCCCCTCCCCTGGATCCGCCCCTGTGAGCTAGATTGTTCTAGCTACATACCTACTTGGGATAGTGGCTGGCGCAATGTAAAGGGATAGGTTGCATGGTTTCATTTAATATATATGGTGGAACACTAACACCTAGTGATAGCTATCATCACAGTAATCAATGTTGATGATGCTGGAGCTCAGTTGACTATAATAGATAAGTTTCATCTTTATGAAACTGATTTACTTATTTATATAGCTAGCTATCAATAGAACTACTCAACTACAAGATATTAAATACCACAAACTTTGTTAAAATGGTTCATGCATACGAAGGTTTATAACTAACCACATTAATTTAGCCATGTTGAGGTCATACATTATTGATAAGTAGCATAAGTAGGTACGGTAGGTAAGTAAATAAGTTTATTATTTGCACGTATTGTTCAATTACTCTGTTTGTCAGTGTTTCTGTCCATCAAAAGTCCTCAAACTCTTTTGAGTACTTGACAGTCGATGATGTCTCTATAGCCTTTTCTTTGTATTGAGGAAAGTTACTGGTGTCTGCTGGTCCACTGCATTTAGGAATAATCGGAGGTTCGACCTAAAAACCACCATCAGGTGAATAATTTTACATTCTTTGTTTCATGTTCTCTTCTGCATGGCAATTTTAGGACATTAGAGAGTTTTTGATATTCTGCAGTTAGAGTTTGCATTTTATCATTTTTGTTGTTGGAATTTGCATGCTTGTTGATTTCAGTAAAGTGCTGTGCTATTAGTGCATGAATTGCATTTTTCACATGATATAATAACTGTAGCTGTGATGCTACTGTAATTCCAAGGCATAAAAAGTACAATGACAAGCTAATTTTTTATTTAAAATGTCATGCACACAGAGGCAACTACCCAGCAAGTATATATTTTGCTTGCCAAGACACTGACCAATATACATACTCCACCTCTTATTGAGATGGTACTAATAGTTGTGGATTTTTAACTAAATGAAGCACAGCAACTGAGTTGTGGACTGCTGAGGACTGGTGTAGATGTCAAATTATATACGTATAGCTTATATGTAACTGATACAAACAAAGTTCTGGTCTCCTGTATCCTATCTCTAAAATTAATACTAAAAGCAGTTTGTTGGAATGTTTGTGAAACACTCACCAGTATTCATTGCCTGAAATAAAAAGTGAAGCACATTGTTTCGTTTATCCTTCCCGTGGTTACCAAAAGTTTGTTTCAGTTATTCAACTTTGCCAACATGTAAATTTCTTCAAAGCCAAAATTTGAGCTACCCTGTATACAAGAAAACTGTTCATACGTATATCAAATGTAATATGATTTACAGGGTGATGCACAGAAGTCTAGTGAGTTTGTGAAGTTAATCTTTGGCTGTTCCACTTTATACAGTTGTGATATTTTGTGCAGCTGCATGTAAAGCAATTAGAAGCAGATGTATATTTTAGAATAATATTTGTAAGGATTTTACACCTTGCTAATTGATTTGTCTTAAGTTTTTTCTAACAAACCTTCTTATTAAAAATAGCCATCCAGTCAGTTTGCTCAAACCACTGATGCAGTTTAATGTCAGCAACTCCATTCCTCAAGTTACCCAGGCGTCTACTGACATCAGCCTGGAGAAGATGGTATACAATATTCTTCAGCTCCTTTGAGAAGTGAAGTGGAACACTCAGCTACAAATGATATTATGTTACAGTTAAAGGCATGAGCATGCAGTAGAATGAATCACCTTGCAAGCAATTATCTTCTCAACAGTTGTGTATTCGTCATAGCCAAAGAATGGCGTATAGCCAGCTACCAGCTCATACACCATTATACCAAACATCCACCAATCCAAGCACTTTGTATAGCCCTAAAGTAGTCACTGTCTCTTACAGTAATAAGGTGTATTCATTTCTTAGTAACCTTAAATGTAATTAGTTCTGGGGCAAGGTACTCAATACACCCTACTACACTCCAACTGCGTCCTTTGGTCCTCTTAGCAAAGCCAAAGTCAGCCAACTGTTATCGAAGAAGGATATATTTGTAAGTTATTGTGTGATCATACTTATGTACTTTCAGATATCCATCAAGACCAACCAAGATGTTTTCTAGTTTTAGATCTCTGTATGGTTTGATATACATTGATAATGCTGTTGAGGTATTTATAATGACTACACTCTTCCATACCTGTGTATTATGCCCTGACTGTGCAAGTATTCAAGTGCCAGGACGATCTGTGAAGCATAAAATCTTGCATCTTTCTCACTAAACTGTTTAAACTTTTGCAAATATGCAAACAATTCTCCTCCGGGTACATACTCTAGTATCAAGTACAGGTTGCACGAATCCTATAGCGAGCAGGTACAGGTGCTAAATAAGTAGCTATTTAACAATAATTTTTTCATGGTCAATTAGAATGATGGAATGCTTTGATGCATTTAATGTTCATAATCAAGTGATCACCCCACACAATTTCGTGCAATAGCTACAAAATCTGTACATTAATAATGTCAACCCTATGTGTGCTCACCTTAAAGGAGCAATAATATTTGACTGCAAATTGACAATCAATGCTTTTCAAGATTTTCTTTTCATCTTTGACATGCTCAACCTGTTTGCATTTAACCACCTACCACATGAATATTTTATTTAGTGGAGGACTTGATTTGATAGCTGTAGTTACATATTCAAATGTACCTTAGTCTTGTTTAGTATCTTCATAGCAAAGTATTGATTTGAAGGTGCATGTCGCACCAAGAAAACTCTGCTAAATGCACCAACCACAACAATTGTCCTTATCCTTTCAAATTCATACAGTCTTGGATAATGTTTCTACGATGTGGGCATACTTAATACTCATCCTAGTAGCTATGTGTTTAGAGTGTTACATACTTTGATAAAGTCCGCTGGCTGTATTAGTTCATCTGTTTTGTTACATTGTTTCGAAATGACTTGAGCCTCCTCAGAATTTCTCTCCATCATACAACACACACTATACACCTCTTTCTCTAGCTATACTCTAAAATTGTGTGAAACTGAAACCTTTCTGTACTATTATATTTTCACATACAAGCGCTTAATGTCTAATAGTCTAAGGTATCAATAACTTCTGCAAATGATTTTATATCCAACTTTGATTTACCAGGAGATTTTGATGGAACAAGAAAAAGTTGCTATTTCAAACACACAGTTGTAAAGGTGCTTATTGAAGTCGATGAATTCATACAGATTCATCTGTATATACAACTTCATCAATTTTTAATTCATCGAACCTCAATGGGTGCCTTTAAAACTGGTTGCTACATTAGTTGCATGATTTTGTGGTTTCAGCAGCATTTAATCCTTTTCAAAGTGTGAACCTTATCTTTCATCACAAAGTTTCCTATTGTAGCTAGTAACAGTATGTATGCATGTACATTGAAAATAATTATAATTTACCTTATTAAGTGCAGTTGATGAATTTTGTAATGAAACCAACAAACTTTCAAACAATTACGTACATAGCTACTAGTTATAATTACTGTTGAATGACAATTTCGGGCTTAATTACTACTAGCAATAGTTCATAATAATTATATTTTGAATTCTTGCTGCTAGTTAAATGTGATCACTGTTATTGAGATATAGGTAGTTATAGGTTTTACAATTACTTGGCTACTAACACCTAGGAGGTTGCAGTTTGTCTTGTATATGTAGACTAGTATTTAGTAGCTGCTGTTTAGAGTTTACTTTAAAAGTCTTTGAACAAGTCAGCATATTGTTCTGTTTCACTCTCTTCTAAATCTTCTTCATCATATTCCTCAAAGTTGCTTGTATCACCATCTCCAGCTGGACATTCAGGCACAAAAGGAGGTACCACCTTAAACATATTGCATGAAAATTTTAAATGAGAAACAATTATACGTGATTACATTTTCATACACTACACCAGCTAGAAAACCAACATATTACTATATATTTAATTATGCTAACTGTAGTTGTACATACAGTAGCTTCGATGAATTCCTGTGGCAACAGTATGTGTACCATATGAGGAGTGCATGGGAATACTTCTAGCTCAAAATTTATTGGAAGTTGGAGAGGTATTTTAAGACAATGTCAGCACCATGCATCTTGTACAAGTAGTAGCATTAAAAATGATAATATATACCTCCTTGTTGGCAATAGCTCTCCAGTTAATCCCTTCAAACCACAGATGGTATTTTATGTCATTCACACCATTAACCAGGTTACCAAAACGTTTACTGAGATCTGCCTGCAACAGGCTACGATTCAAGTGCTTCAGTCTGGATGTAAAGTGACTTGGCATATAATACTACATAGAAATAGTTTACGATACAGCTAAGATTAATATTGTCTATAAGGGCTTACCCTACAAGTAGTTATCCTCTCAAATGTAATCTTTTTGCTACTGCTGTAAAATGGAGGATAACCTGCATTTATTTCAAACAAAAAGACACCAAAGCTCCACCAGTCCACGGCCTTCGTATGACCCTATTGTTGAAAACAACAGTATTATAATGTGGACTATATTTTCCTCTTTTTACTTTATTTAGGACAATTTCTGGAGCAAGGTACTCATTGGTACCACAGAAAGTCCAAGTATGGTGCCTCCAGATTTTCTTAGCAAACCCAAAATCAACAAGCTATTCATATACAATGTTGTTGTGATAAGGTACACAGTATTCTTATACCTTCTTACCTTTAAATAACCATCACTTCCTATCAAAATGTTTTCTGGCTTTAAGTCCCTGAACAGTTAATCAATATAGGTGACAAGGTTCAAGCTGCTACAAAGAACATACACACCTGTAGACAATCCCTTGGCCATGCAGGTATTCCAGAGCCAAGCACACTTGGACAGCATAGAACTTTGCATTAACTTCACTAACTTGCTTACTCTTTTGTAAGTAATCAAACAGTTCACCACCTGGCACAAACTCTGTTACTAAGTACAAGTTGCAGTTGTCCTTGAACAGGTACATAGTAGAACCAAATGATTACTCATACGGTTGCACCGGATATATCAGTTTAATCATACATATAATATACTCATAGGGATTATCCACTCTATACACACAAACACACACAATAATTTTCTTTGACCTAATAATGCATTTGAGATGTATAGTTAGCCCATAACATATCAAGTGCCATAGACTGATCCAAATTTAACAAGTACTCTGCCCACATTGAAGTTATAGGTGTCATTTGTAGTTCTTGGAAATTCTTCTACCCATTCACTTTTAATCTTCATTTAACACATCATACACAAAGAGCTGTAACAGTATTAGTGCAACTTAGTTAAGATTCAGACTCATTCGGTATATATTTGCAGAGATATAATTTCTGAACATTGCTTCTAACCTTGAAGAAAGAATAGAGATTGATTAAGAATTGGTGGTTGATGGACATCAGAATCTCTTTTTCACGTACAGCAATTTCTGCTTGGGTGTGCTGTATCACCTATTGCAATATCATTACAGATTTAATAATGCTACAAACTACACTGATTTTCTTTACCCTTGCCTTGTTTAAAACCTTCATGGCATAAAATTTAAGTGATATCTGATGCTGTACCAAGACAACTCTTCCAAAACTACCAGCTCCAATGGTTCTTAGAATCTTGAAGTCTTCTAGCTTTGCAGGAGTAACCTGTATATAGCAAAAATACACATTATACAATACGTACTTAAATCTATTGACTGACATGCCTTAATATTTGTCTCTGTTGTGACTATTATTTCTTCTTTCTTGTCAGTAGAATTTTCAGTTTCAGTAGGGCATGTTTTGGGTTTGGGGTAAGTAGCTTTTCCATTAACTTCCACTTTCTGCTGTTTGTTAGAAGTAATCACTGGTTTGTAAAGAAGGTTTGGCTTTCCAGTAAAAGTCTTTGTTTTGTTAGTGGTCTTTAGCTTCTCTGGTTTGTCAGGTAGTTTTCCTTTGATGATTGTCATCAGTGGTTTCTTTGACTTGCTACTCAAACTCCTTTTAGCTGGTCCTTCTGCCATTACTTGTACTGACAGTAGCAATAATGACACATCTAAGAAGAGCCACTAATTTTGTAAGCTCTCCATAGTTGGGGGGAACATTGCAACAAGTGTTTGAAATTCATTTTACACTTCTATTTGCTATAAATTTGTGGATATTATTTTGATTCATCTCAAAATGTTTATCAGGATTATTATAAATTCATGATAAGCATGTATTTTCCTTTATGATAGAACACATTTGGTTTGATTGTTATTCAGAGAGTATCTCTCCAGTACAGTTTGTAAACTTTAGTAGTTTAGGGTCAGTATACTTTGTGCATATTTTCTACATCAACTATGGGACATGGCAAACACTTCAGCAAACATAAGCTCACACAGACATCTATTATTATCTTTTTCCTAGAGCTGCCCTCCTGTGGAACTCAGGCTCAATGCCAAAAGATGTACAAAATCAGACATTACATTTAATTTTCAAATACCTAATTCACATTTGTATGCACCTGTGACTCATTTAATGATTACTGTAAACTAGCTAGCTAGTAATTTTGTGTTTTATACTCTTGCAGAGGTTTGTACCTTTTTGGAAATAACTTCCCCAGTAATACTTTTTGAATATTAGGTATTATTGTAATCTATATACTCAGTTAAGTACTGCATGGCTTTGCAAAGCCAAAATATTGATATACATACATACAATATCTAAGCTACTCACACTACCAGATGTACAGCATATGGAACCGTAATAGTGGTTTTGTGCTTATTATCATGGGGTACCATAACACTTTTGGTACACAATTCCTATAATAATTGTACCAGAAACTTTCACAACAATTCATCTAGCATTACTTTATTATTAAAAGTCACTGTTGAGTCAGTATCAAATGTGGTACTGCAATTCTCTTTAGAACTAATAGCTCCTCCACTTTCAGTAGCAGCATTACCTGTACATGTCACTATTCTATATCCATCAATATAATGGAATGACTCCTTGAGTAAACTGCTCCTCCAAATTTCACACTATTACTGCCAAGCTGATGTCACTTTTTGAGTTCCATCAAATGGCATGACAGAATGATTACTAGCGTACACAGCTCCTCCTTGCTTAGCTACATTATTGCTAAAGATCACTGTTGAGTTTTGGCATCAAATAATGAACTGCAATGCTCACAGTAAAGAGCTCCCCCTTGTGCAGCAGCCTTAAAGCCTTGAAATGTCACGTTACTATGGCGTTTCCACTAAATAAGTAGACTTATTTGTGGACAGCAGTACACCACCCTCTAATTGCTTGCAAACTTGCTGGATCCAATAATAAACATTGCTCCATCATCACTGATTGTCGAACTATTGTAAAAGGTGACATTTGATTTGTTCTTAAATACAATGACTGAGCTACTGCTACAAATTTCTTCACCAGCTATCACCATGAACATTGTGTTTGAAATGCACAATGCCATTTAATGTGTAATTCATGATGTGATAAGTAAATGGGTACACCTTCACTGAAACACGAATGACCTGAACTACTGATGTAAATAACACTATTAGCAGCTCCACTGTGCCTGAAATTGCATCTATCAATCATCAACCTTGTTAGCCGATGAGTAGGTGTATAGTGTAGTGCTGACCCATGACCTTTATGTTGATTGTAAACACAGAATTGTTGATATGCATATTATCTGATGTTGCTAAGAATAGTACTATTGAGGAGCGAAATGAGCAACAGTATTGAATTATATAACGTTGGATGAGTTGTAAAAGCTGATCCCTGGATAAGATGATTCATTGCTAGTGTTGCAATTCTCCCAATTAATACCTTTCACAGTTACATTGTTGCAGGAGGAAATCCTTATTACTCCAACACTGTTACAGTGGGATTTTCATAGCCAATAATCAAAATATTTTCAAAATTCTCTAAAGCAATGCAAGGCAACATTCAATTTGCTGAAAATACTGATCTTCAGTTGCACAGCATGATTTCACTTGAGCATATCTTGCCAGAAGCAATTTTTTTGAGAACAAGTGGCATTGGTACTGTCTTCAGCCATAGTGAAAATCACAATCCTTTTTGTCAGTCGCATAACATCAATAAACACCTCAACAACAACAAAAATTTAGGAAGATAAATAAATGCTTAGCAAGACATCTCTTTATACTGCATTTGGTATGGAAGCTACACATATTTTAAAGGTGCATAATATATGGATGCAGTAGAATTTCAATCAGCAGGATGCTTGGTTCAATGATAAGTGTAGAGCGTGAAAGTTTATTTTCAAAGTAGGGACTGTTTATTTAGTATTTCAAATCAACTTTCGATGGATTTTAGGTTATGAATACTCCTAGTTTCTTTTATTCCTTGTAACTTAGAATACACGAAGGTAGCTAGTGATTATTCACTTGTTCATTAACCTTTGTAACATGTTTGTATTCTACTTGTGTAGATGTAGCTATGCTTATGCCAAGGAAAGTATTGAACTATACATATACTCACTTTTCCAAATATTAATTACTAATACAAGCAAAGCTGTCAATTCATTCTGTCTGTTGGATATGCTGAATCATAAGGAAGAGTACACAGAATATGTCAGCTTAACATAGGCGGCGGAAAGGGGGGGGCTAGGAGACTGAAGCCCCCCCGTCTGCTGAGCAGTGTGTAGCTATGTAAGGATTTTTATGTTTTTATGTAGTTTATCAGTATAAATTCATAGCTGGTGAGGTGGGCAGCTATTGTCAGCTGGTTGTGGCCTTTTTTTTTTTTTTTTTTTTTTGGTCTCACCTTATAAAACCAGAAACAATGAATGTAGTGCTTCAGTTCATTTTTTCTCCCTTAAGTCTGGATCCACCACTGGTCAGCCCCCCCTCATATCAACTACTTCCTCCGCCCCTGCAGCTTAATACTGCTATATATATAATGGTGAGAAAATTGCAGAGTGTATCAGTTTTATTAGTTACTACAACAATTACACCCAATAGTCTAGCTTCTTTAATTTTCAGACAGTTACAAGGAACGTAATTATATTATTATTTATAGTTACTTTACAGTAACTCAGTATTGTATGCTGCACACAACCATTATACTTGTTTACAAGAAAATGTAATCACCAAGTTTAGTGTAACACACCTATAATATGTCGGTATTATATACATTATAACTATAATCCAAGGACTGAGTGGGATTAATATTACATTATCACGCCGCATCAATTATAGCTACTGGTACACCTTGCTGTGCAGTACAGGAACTTAATGCCTATAATGAGATGTAAATAAAAATGATTGGAGAAAAAGATCCTATATATTGGACTCTTCCAGAGATATCATTTAAATGTGCTAGCATGAATCGTCTTCTCTATTTGCAAATACTAAAACAATTACGCAGTCCTGCATGAAGGGAAAGTATATGTATAATGATGATGTCACACATTGTTAAACTGCAAGCAGATACAACAGCCTTATTTTGATATTCTATTCTATTCTCTTTGTGCAAGTATGTCTGAGTATGTAAATTTGACAATTTAGTTAGAAAGAAGTTAATAATATCAAGCACTATATAGCTTTTGATACACTTTTCAAGAACTCTTCATTATGAGCTATTATGCATGCTACTCATATATTACATTCACTAATTGTATAAAACTATAAATTTATTGCACTTGTTGGAGGAATACAATTCAGAAATTGTTTATAGGAAATGTTGAAAATTCAATCACTTAATATGTCAGTATTATTATTTTAATTATAACCTATAAAGGGTGGGATTAATATTAAAAGTATTAGCTAGTGACACAACTTGCATGAATACTCATGTGCACTACCTCAGGAAAGAACTGCCAATTTTCAAATATTAATTTTGTAGAGTATCATTATTTAAGCTATTAGTTTTAGATATTAACTGATATGCTAGCTAACACATATTTTATGTGATCAGCTCTGTGAACCAGCCTTATATGTAGCCTTTCCAAAGTCCAACTTTTATATCCTTTCTGTGCCCTCTATTGAGATCGCGATGGTATTTTGCCAGATTGAATGCACATCATATACCACATTGTCTGTATGTATAAGGTTCAAGCTCATAAGTGATTCAATGTGAAGTTACGCTTTTTGTAAAGTTGACTAATTGGAAAGGCTACAAGACTGGATTTTGCAGAGCCGATCACATATACCAATTAAAGCATCTAGTAAATTTGTATCTTCTGATACTCTGACTATAGTGACCCAGTGAATTATGATTCTGCATGCATTGAGCTGTTGATTAGTCTTGATCATGTTTTAGCAGAAAACACATAATTACTTCAAATAAGAAACAGAATATTGCAGTGAAGCACAAAGGATGTATATAATGGCTAGTAGTCCAATCCCATGTATGTGGCATCTGTTAGCAGTGTTTTAACAATGGTGTAATAGTTACAAGCAACAAGTTAGGGAAGAGAGTCTGTCTCTTAATTAAGAGGTTGAGTAAAAAGCCACTTGGTTACCTATAGGTCCATATAACCCGAGATGCACACACTTCAGATTTGCTGCTGCTCTTGCACACCTCTAAAGCCTCAGGTAGCTACTTAGCTGTTTACTAACGAGTGCATGCAAAGGGCAACACCTGAATCAAATGTTCGGCATCAAAAATTTTGTCCCATTATAATTGCCTTATGGGGCTAACTGAATATTGTGGGTGTGAACAATTGTTCTATTGAGGAAAGTGACTTACAAATAAGACACTTGCTATAAGAGGTTGCTGAGGTTCTTCACCAATAAGACATCTCTACTGCACATAGCTAGCACCAGACTATTAGAACACTCAAGGCATTCATTATTGGACACCCAGACCCCTTGTGGTCTGAGTATAACACTACATCCAATGACAATTACACCTAACAATGATAACATTAATGTGTGATGTGGTTACCATGGAGATGAAATGCAAACCATTTTACATAACTCATAATTGATTATAAGGTACTGTGACTAGCTTGCAATATTGTACAAGTCAGTTTGAGTATACAATGCTGTATCAAATGTAGCTGCCCTCCTCTCAAACTCCCGACTAATATTAAGCGCCCCGTTCGATAAGCGCTTCATAAAGAATAAGCGCCGATCATGATGGATCCGATTCCAGAAAACACACTCAACTGTATGCACGCACAATGCGTCTTTTCAATAGACTCACATTGTTTCTCAAGGCAGCTATGCTGATTAACGCAGGTACGTACGATATTACTCAAGTGACGTCAATAACAACTGTGGCGCAAGCTCACGTTTCTAAACAAATTCAAATTTTGCTACTCAGCTGGGACCTTGTGGTCGCGATGGAATGACTCCGCGTTGACCGGTGACATAGATCTGTTCTAAGTAAATTGGTGAGTGCTAACTTTAAACGAGATATTAAAGATGTATGAAGCTCGGTATCTAGGGTGGTTCGAAACGCCTATAAACCAGGCGATTGTCTACAGAAAATCAAGCCCTTGCAGAAAACAGAGTGATTGATTGGTTTATACTTTAAACTGTGAGGGTCTGTGAACTACGGTATTGCTGGTTCCCGGCGGTAAGGCTCAATGAGTCAATCTGTATACTGCTTGAAAATTTCCAGGGTGCTACATGGTATAATCCCACACCAATATGTATCAAATAAGCTCCTTTCATTTTCCCAAGTGCCTTTTCAACTTAATGTACAGTGTACTTGGGATACAGTAAGACTGAATGCCTTAACTGTCAATTGCAATGTGTGATGATTTTCGAGATCAAACTGCTGACTAATTAAGTAACACTTTGGGGCCTTAGCTAAGTGTTTAGATTATTCAGGTGACTGTAACAGACTGTTCACATAACAGACTATAAGCATTAAATGTGTTGGCAAATTACAGTAGATTGCAAGACATTTGTCATTACAATTCCTTTTACTGGTGATATTACGTGAAAAACAGCCAATCAGATAATTTGTAAAAGTCTGGCCACCTACCATAGGTTCATTTTCACGTGAGTCTCATTTAGAATTTCTGTTTGACTGACAACCAACATGCAAAACGTTGAAATTTTCTTCTGGGGGTCATGCATGCTTTAATTGTTTTGCTTGGCATACAACAATATGAGTAATGTGTGTATTAGTTTTTTGTGATTGTACTTGCAGGTGGAAGGAATTTTTGTTGCTGCTAAAGAGCTATAGTTTTCTACTTTACTTGCCTTTTTGTTTTATATTTTGTTCTCATACAACTAAGTAGTAAATTATAAAGTGTTTTACGGCTATGGATGATGGTTTTGTCAAGTGTGAGGTAACTGTGGAGCATGTGTTACCATCAGGGGCCACAACGAAAAGAGAACATTTCAAAGGTGCCCATGTGGAACTGGGACGTAATGAACTCCAAGATGTCGTATTGAAGATCTCACATGAACGAGGCAATTTGGGACCTTACACAGTACGTGCTCACGTTGTACACAAAAAGTTTGTTAGTAATGGCAAAGCAAGTATTCGACTAATACCACAAGGACTGCAGATTATGTTCTCAAACTGTCCTCCGCAACAACTGGCATTGTTTCTGAGATTAATGTCAATGAAAGTGGCTGCTCGAGGCAGTAAGCAAGGTGCTAAGCGTCGTGTAATTGGAGACATTTCTCTACAGTTTGATACAATCAGTCCTTTGAGTGACAATGATGTACAAAAGGTACAACAAAATGGTGGACTGAAAGTGAGAGACACCAATAAAGGTGGCAGCTTAGTGACCACTCCAAAGAGAAACATGTCCACTGCTGTCAAGCGTAAGCTGCAGGAGGAGAATGGGGGTGTGGCTCAACAGCCAAGGAAAAAGTGCAGTATTTCAGGAGGTGGGGCTGAACTGACTGAAGAGCAGCAAACAGTATTGAATAGTGTTAGGAGAGGATTAAATGTGTTTATTACTGGTGGAGCTGGGACAGGGAAGTCATTTTTGTTGAGGAAGATGATCAATACTTTACCACCTGATGTGACCTTTGTGACTGCCAGCACTGGAGCAGCTGCTTGTCATATCGGTGTGTGGTGTGTGTAATGCTCATGTGTGTGTGTGTGTGTGTATGTGTGTAGCATCACCAAGTGGTTAGGGCATCTGCCTTGTGATCAAAAGGTCCCAGATTCGATTTCCGGTTACGCCACCTTGGTGTTGTTGTTTCCTTGAGCAAGAAACTCTACTCACATTGCTCCAGTTTACCCAGCTGTTAATGGTGGCCTGGTGTCAACTGGGGAAGCAGCCCACCCAGCTGTAACATCAATGGGTACCTGGTATTAACTGGGGAAGCAAATGCCCAACTGTCCTTGTCTCGCTTAACGGTGTTGAAGTTGTTGTGGAACTTTGGGTTCCACAACCTCTCTCCGTGAGACCTCTCAACCTCTCTCCTCTCTCCGTGTGTGTGTGTGTGTGTGTGTGTGTTGCTTTGTGTGTGTGTTGCTTTGTTTGTGTGTGTGTGTGTGTGTTGCTTTGTGTGTTTGTGTGTTGCTTTGTGTGTGTGTGTGTTGCTTTGTGTGTGTGTGTGTTGCTTTGTGTGTGTGTGTGTGTGTTGCTTTGTGTGTGTTGCTTTGTGTGTGTGTGTGTTTGTTGCTTTACTTTGTGTACATGTGCGTGTTGCTTTGCTTTGTGTGCATGTTGCTTTGTTTTGCTTTGTGTGCGTGCGTGCGTGTGTGTGTGAGAGAGGCTGGCTAGAGCATTGACGTGGTAGTGTGGTTTGATGCCTGATCGCAGTTGTTGTAGTAAGAAACTTTACTCACATTGCTTACAGCTGTATAATGAGGACTAGTCTGCCCCTTTACAAAAAGTGTGGTGAGTGCTGAAATTCCGAGCTAGCCAATTAATATGTGCAAAAATTGCCCTTTTATTTGAATTGAAGTGCAATTATCTGATGTAACCACCAGGCGTCTACTTGATAATAATATGGGACTGTATTTCACCAGACTGGTGTCTCACACGGCAGCTGGAAGCTTTGCTGTCTGTCTGTGCATGTGTATGTGTGTGTGCATGCATGGAATAGAATGGCTAATGTTTGCAGTACGATTT
Organism: Dysidea avara; assembly: GCF_963678975.1. Lineage (NCBI taxonomy): Eukaryota > Metazoa > Porifera > Demospongiae > Dictyoceratida > Dysideidae > Dysidea > Dysidea avara. Next base: position 28,834,307 of record NC_089276.1, read on the forward strand.
TCTAAGTACATATAACCATGTACAGTATGTGAGTATTTGTTCTTTTAGAGTATGTGCAGTTCTTGTGTGATTGTCCTCCTGTAGGTGGCACTACACTACATGCATTTGCTGGGATAGGATCAGGCACTAAACCATTGGAACAGTGTAAACAGCTAGCAGCACGTCGCCATTATGCAGCACAATGGAGGAAGTGTAGCCATCTCATCATCGATGAAGTGTCCATGGTGGACGCTGACTTCTTTGACAAAATGGAGAGTGTTGCCAGGGCAATAAGGAAGAACCGGCAACCATTTGGTGGTATCCAGTTAATCTTGTGTGGTGATTTTCTTCAACTGCCACCTGTAACTAAGGACCGCTCATCTCGGAAATATTGTTTCCAGGTGAGACTCTGAAATGACAACGCAGTGAAGCCAACTATACAACCAGTTATGAGGTTTTCTTAATAAGTAGGTAATGCAGTACACCTAACTGGTGAATTGGGTTGGTCTTATTAATGAGGTCATGAAGTACGTGTAGTGTATCTTGGTTATGTTTGGAATTTCTTTTACTTGACCACTAGTGAGGTGGTTTTACTAAAGAGGTAGCACAGTCAGGCCATTTGTCCAGGCTCACTAACTGTGTCTATAAACACACGTGTTCATACTGACCTCTAGAACCAGCTCAGGACATCATCTCTGAAAAGAGTATGTATGGAGATAGTTATATGTACATGCTCTCTTGATCCCACTTTGAATGGTATCAATCTTATTGCCTTTTTAAAACACACACTTTACATTGTGTTTGTGTACACGTGCGTGCGTGCAGGTGTGTGTGTTAGCCATCTTGTTTTCTTCACTACAGGCAAGGTGTTGGAGACAATGTGTGGATAGGAGTATAGAGTTGACTTTGGTGAAGAGACAGAATGACCCCACCTTTATTGAGATGTTACAACAGATCAGGCTAGGAAGGTATGTCATACATATGTACACATGGGTAGGTATGTATGTTTGTAAATCATGCCTTCATAGTCAACCCTGCAGTAGCAATATATATTTTTAATGCAATGTGACTGTTGTATGGGAGTATTTAATCAGCATATGGGAAATAGAATATACATGAAAGTACACCTCTGTACTTGATAAACGACGAAAGTTTGGAGTAACTAAAGTCTGGCGAATTGAGGAAATTCGCCAAACTTTATTCTTTGTTCACCAATCAGCTATTCAGTATATAGTTCCATATTTAGCTGCATGGTAAATTTGCCAAACTTTTGTTCTCCAACCTGCTTCACATGCTGGTTTGCCAACTTAAGTCTCGTCAAACTTTTGTCGTTTACAGTACATGTAGTATTTGGGCTACAGCATACTAATATTCTCATTACGTTATAGTACATAGCTAGGTCTAGTAAATAGAGTAAGAAGAAATTTAAATGAATAGTGTGATGCTAATAATCTCTTTGCATATGCAGTGATATGTTTATAATAGATACTATTGTTAACTTTATTCCAATAGATGCCCTCCATCAGTTGCTAGCCGGTTACAACAAACAGCTGGCAATGCAATAGAGAAGGATGGTATCCAGGCAACTAAACTCTTTACACACACAAGTGATGTTGAAGCTACCAACACTGTGAAACTGTCTGAGTTGCCAGGGGAACAACGAGACTATGAAGCTTCAGACAATGACACCTCCAACACTCAACATATAGATAGTGTGTGTCCAGCTGTCAGTAGCCTAGGGCTAAAAGTTGGAGCTCAGGTGATGCTCATCAGAAATCTGGATGTATCACATGGGCTGGTTAATGGAGCAAGGGGTGTGGTCACTGGATTTAGTGGCAGTGGAAAAGGTTTGTACTTGTCAATGTGGGTAACTTTAGAAGCGCAGCGGTTTGCAAGAATCTTTCAAAAAAATTATTAGAATTAAAGCATGTGTATACAGTAATGATTTGTACTTCTCTGGAATAGCACTTGGCTGTAAGTAGAACAGATTTCTGTCCTTAACTACTGCCAACAGGTACCACTAAAAATCTTGCAGCTACTTTGATATTCAAAGCTGACAAATTCTGCTAGCATATGCGATATTTATCAAGTACAACATTTAAGCAAGTTTCACATAAACCACTGCACAAGAGTGTGTTCTTGTAAAACTGCCAAGCTGCGGTCCAAAAATGATTATTCTGTTAAAGCAGGTAATAGTTCTACTGAAGTACTGTATGCTCTTGTAAATGGACTTTCTAGTAATCTGAACACAAAGTGGGCCAGTAGAGTGCAATTAAGGGATTTTGGGAACCTTCATCTGGTGTCCTGATTACTACTAAATAGCTTGTCATTTTACATTAAGGTGTTACATCAATTCTGTTTATTGTGAGGCAATCTGTAGTGTGAGCTTTCCAGATAATAATGTGGTGATGGTCACAATGTCATGTGCAAATCACATTGTACAGGTTTACCAGTGGTTCGATTTTTGACTGGTGTGCAGAAGATGATTGGATATGAGAAATTTGTGGTACGTGGCAGTGGAGGTGTTGGTAATGTTGTTAGGAGACAGCTGCCATTGAAGCTAGCCTGGGCCATGTCTGTTCACAAGAGTCAGGTGCGTACTACAATATGTACAGATACATTATGTATGTGTAGACTAAGTGAATTCATATGGTAACAACCAGAGGTAGGACATGCATTGCATGTTGAATATTTAACTGCATAGTATAATTATATACCATTTGCTATCTTTCACGTGACTGTCAATAATCACAGTATGAAACCAGTTTACTTGGGTTTTGTGAATGCCTTTAAGGAAATGTACTTTGTTTTGAAAGAGCCCCTTGATAAGTAGAGGAAACAACTTTTTTTTGCCAGTAAACTTTAAGCGTTGTTACAAAATCAAGTACATAGCCTTTAAGCATAGGTGAAATTCTCATTAAATATCTACTGAGTCTCAGTGAAATCCATCAAGTGTTGGTTTTGTACTAAAATTATTGGGACTCACGTGAAAACCAGTATGCAACTAAGTCAGTAAGCAGCATGCAATACATGTCCAGGAATTTCCTCTGCCCAACAATACTGGGGCACTAAAGACTGTATGCACGCTCATCTAAAGCCCTACCTTAGTTTCTTACATGCTAATGGAAATGTTGTATGTTTGGATCACATACGTAATATAATTGTTGAACATCTCTCAGCAAATATTTAAAGAGCAATAAATTCAGTGTCTTTGTTTCTTGGCTTTGCATCAAAAATTGCACTTGTATGGGAATTTATTACATTGTACATGATATTACAGTGGAAAGGAAACAGTTGATTGATTACCTGAACACCAAAATGACTGGTCTATTAGAGTATTTAGTCATCAGGTGTATGCTCTATTAGAGTAATTGACATCACCCTGTGAAGTTCAATTGGTTTTATAAACACCATTCCCTTCGTATTAGTTCAGATCATCAACTCACTGTTGTAGTTATATACTTGTTCAATATTTAGGGTACAACATTGGACTGTGTTGAGATGTCACTATCACGAGTGTTTGAGGATGGTCAAGCTTATGTTGCACTCTCCAGAGCTCGCAGCCTAGCCACACTAAGAGTGTTAGACTTCACCAACAGTTGTATCAGAGCTGACTCTACTGTTGTAGAATACTACATGACTCTCAAGAAGTCCCAGAAGAACTACATTGAATGTACTATGTAACGCACATAATACGTATATTATATAATTGTGAATGATGCCACAGTTTTTATACAGTGTACAGTAAAGGTTTAAATGACAACCTAAAAACTTAGATTACAATTTGTTGATGTTCTTTGTGGTCTTGCACAACCAGACTACACACTGAGGTGGAACACATGTAATGTACCAAAAGTGTTAAGAAACTCAAAAACAGGATCAGATGTTTGGCAGATAACTTATGCATATAAATAAAAGTAATATTAGCATTGAGAGCTAGATGTATTTTGGTAGTGTAGGATGTACATTGAGAGCTAGATGTATTATGGTAGTGTAGGATGTACATTGAGAGCTAGATGTATTATGGTAGTGTAGGATGTACATTGAGAGCTAGATGTATTATGGTAGTGTAGGATGTACATTGAGAGCTAGATGTATTATGGTAGTGTAGGATGTACATTGTAAAGTTTATTCAAAGGTGCAAACAAATTATTCCCAATCATCATCACTGTTATCATTTTTAGTGTTAATTGTATTGTTAATACATTCACCATTAGCCAGTGAAACTCAAGGTCGTACATTGAAGCCAAGAAGAGTTGCTCCCCACTATTTGAATATATTGAAATGCCTACTAAACCAGATTGGGTCTTCATCATCCTATTAAGGTTTTCACATGCAGGCATGGTCAGAAAACTTAATGATATTTCACTCTTTGTGAGAGATATAATTATTTCCATCTTTAAGTCTATTTCCACGTTGCTGGATTTGAAGAAAAGAAACATTGCACAATCAGTGCTTCTCAAGCTTCCAGATGGAGAGCAATATCAGATGATCCAGCTACCAGTGAGATAATCCATCAATTATTTGAACATAGCATTGGGTAATATTTCCGCTTTTAAATAACCTTCTCTTTACTTAGGACTTAAAGCAGACTGGTGTCGGCAATTCTGTTGCACTGGCTACCAAAGGTCTGCAAAGTCATTTTGATGCATGCTTCCTGTATTTCTTTGCTGGACTCAAGCAGAGGTGTGGAATCTCTGTAAAGAAGTCTTCCAAAACAAGAGCCATAGTATTGTGTGTGGATACATGCACAAAGTTCTGCTTGTAAAGGCTATACACATGTGGACCTGTAGAGGCCCATAAAAATTTGCTTCAATCCAAGTTTCATCTATTTTTTGAATTCAAAGTCCTCAGAAAAGCCATTCAGTATATTTGCACCTCTACAAGTTTTACAACCATTTTATTCAGATAATAGACTTATAATGTGGTGCCATGTTAAAAATTACGACAGCTTGATGACCTTGACCAACTAAGTACTAATTAGCTTCTTCAATTGAGGTGTTTGCAATCTCACTGTCACAATTTCACATGCAATATCAACAACAGTGTGGCTGACTGACCAGGTTACAAAAGTGATTTAATACAGCAACAGTGAAGGCATATAAGAAGTTCCAAAGTAGGTTGTAATGCCATCATTTATGTCTTGTTTCACCACATTGTATAAAATTCATAATTAATTTCTAATACACTACTTTTGCTATAGCATAATATATATACCTATGTGACTGCATGTTCTAATAGAATGTTTTGTATGGCTGCAGGATGACTGTTTTATTAGAGTATCTTGATCATCAAGGGGACTAGTCAATTATCACCCCTGATGAGTAGAGATGTAAAAATGTCACCATTGACTTTAATGTCACCATTGACCTTGCTGGGTTCATTCATATTGGACTTTCTATACCAAATAAAGGTTGAAAATCTTTTTACTGCCAATTTGAGATTACAAATTGATGCTGGCAATACAGGAACCTTCTTTTTATAACAAAGTAACCTTGCTTGGTTGACTGCATATTATTATTCAGGTCAAGTCAAGATGTGCTTTATGGAGATTAAAAAACCAATATGTCTTTGGAAAACTTAGAGCATGTGGAAGCCGAAAATTAATGTTCTACACGATGTCCTGTGCAATAGCTGTACTGTAACTGTTAACTGTTCTCAAAAAGTGTGATATCAAAATCTGACTAAGAAAGGAATTTGTTACTATTACATAAATATGACTTGTATGCCTTTCACATACAGAACAGTTCCATTTATAAAGTTACAATGGCAACTGAGATGCACATACTATATAGATGGCTAGCTATTATACTGCATGCACAAATACGTGTCAAGCCAAAACTGGTCCTTGGTCATATTTTACGCTTCTCTAGTAACTTTATAAAATGATGGCCAATTATATATTAATTTCAAGGTTAAAACTTGGCTATTTGTGTATGCATCTCAGTTGCCATTGTAACTTAAAATGGAATTAGTTGTAAGCAGAAATTAAAGGCATACAAAATCATATGTATGTATACTTCTTTGGATTAGCAAATCCACAAAAATTGCACCTGTAAATTGCATCTAAACAGCCAAGCTGTGAAGAAAGGATGCTGCCCCCGCAATAAAAGTATTATGTGAAATTAAAGGCGGTGGCCAAGAAATAATTGCATGCAATGATGTTACTGCCAATCATTGTACCGATGTGTGTGTGTGATCATTGGCATTGAGATCATTGCAGCAATTTCTTGGCAGCCACCTTTAATTTTTGCATATTTTTCACCCTGGGACTGCATCATTTTCTCACAGCTTGGTTTAGATATCAATTCCTTTTGTAACTACATCCCCAAAACCTGGCCAGAGAAACCAGCTTTGAAGTTCTTGTCTTTTTCTTTACTACAGGAAGAAGCTAAACAGTTTGTTATGTGCATTTGTATGTATTTTTAACAGTTTTATTGTACATATGCATATCAGCATAGCTGTGAAAAAAGGTTAGACCAAGACTGCATGCACGATACAAGTAATTATACTCAGAAAAAACAAACTAGTGAAGGTCAGTACTATAATTTCTGCCACAATACTCACTATTTTTGTGTAGTGACGTTCACTACTTTTGTAGTGATAGTAGTGAACGTCACTACACAAAAATAGTGAGCATTGTGGCAGACATTAGTAGTAACGTTCACTACATTTAGTAGTGACCTTCACTACTTTGTTTTTACTGTATATAGCTGTTCTCAAAGGGTATCATAATTATGATATCAGAATATGGTCAAGAAAGCAATTTGTTGTAGCTATACCTGGTTGGAGAGAGTGGTCCCATTGAGATATGGCTTCTTTACTGCCCTTAAGTGATTGTTTGTTAATCAGATTGTATATTGTCAATGTTATATAGGATGAAGCTAAACTGTAGTTGTGGCTATTACAAGGCCTAAAATAAGGCCACAAATTTGTAGTGCTAAATCTAAAGTTTGCAGTGATAAATGTGATTGTGTGTAGTGTTAATTTATAGGGCAAGAAAGACTACATATCATGTATACAAACAATACTATACTATTCTGCATCAAATCACTCTCAGATTGAGTCTGATTCTCAAAAATTTCCTGGAGAAACATGTCCCCAGACTCTCCTAATTTGTTTGTTTGGACTATTTGCACATCAAGGTATGGCTGCTTTTCCTCTGTGTATGGTATAATGTTGTTAGGCCCAGGCATTGAAAAAAGATTATGCCCTGAATGTGCACCAGATGCTTCCTTTGCTTCTGATACATAGTGTATCGAGTCAGTTACTTGAGCCGGAAAGTGTACAGTGTTAAATAACAATTATTTTAGGCACTGGATTATGATTATGATTAAATATGGGTAAAGGCAAAGCCTGTATACCCGATCAATGTATTAACATTCATGATACAAAACTAAATCTAAATAATTATCTAACAGCGATTCATGATTAGTGTTGACCGGCATAGATAATATCCCTGTACTGTCAGTAGGTATATTGTTATGCTATTTATTGACATGCATGTTTGAATTGCAGCTTTACATATATGATGTGGGTGCATGGTATTATTATTTATCTGATTGGTCCTTTTCCGTCACACATGCAGTTAGACTCCGCATATAAGCCAATTCAGTACAGTATATTCCCCGTATACTACATCTCAATTCCGTAAATTGTTTCACGCAAACAATCAATTATGGTTTCTATCCCTGAGACAAGGGTGTGGCTACTCATCGTCTTTCCAGAGTGCAGAATATAATCGTCTATTTGCTTGAAAGTTTTTGATGGCTACTTCGGGTGGGATGGGGAAGTCCGATGAAGAGACCAGTGGAATTTCTGGTAAGACGCAATATTCCTTGTAATGAGAATTGATTACAGTTGGCAGCCCAGCTATGGTGTGTGCATGCGGCTTAAATTTGTCCGCAAATGAGCCCGTGTATCTAGTGTAGCTACGTACGTACGTTACATAGAAGCTTTTAGCTCTGCTCCTGTCACTATTAGCCTCGTCTAACACGTTAGGTAATTTTTTAACGAAGTGTATATTTAGCCGGTACCGGTTTGCAAACACTAACGGCTATTGTGCCGGCACTAGTAGGTTGCTCCGAGCATTCAACTTTAGGGCACGCGTCTAGTAGGTTGCCCCGAGCATTCAACTTTAGGGGATGCGAAAAGTAGTTCCTTAACGTTAGGGGTAGGCTAGGGTTCAGCTTTGGTTTCTTCTTCACTCTTGTTATATATAGAAGTCACTTCAGTCGGATGTTTATAACGTAGAAACTAAATAACATGACTAGCTGCAGCACCGGTGGTATAATCGTTACAAACATGGCTTATGAGTAGCTACGGATGCCCGGGTTCGAACCCTCGCTTAGACAACTTTTTTTTTTCGCTTTCTTAGGTTTTTTGTACACGTTTATTTTTTTAATGCACGTAACATTCTAAGTATTATACCCTCCACTGCCGGCAAAATAGCCGGCAAAACAGTGTATCCGGTACCGGCTCTATATAACCTGCCATTTTTTAATGTTTTCAGTTGCCGTAGTGTCATTGTTCTCAGCTATTCAAGGAAAGTAGCTATCGGTGCTATGAAAGCTATGAACAACCCGCATATTCACACTGCAACAGAGTACTTAATAAAGCAGCAGCCATTGCCATTGCCATTAGCTCATATCTCAGCCTATTTTTTGCCCGTAATAATGTAATTGGACAAAATAATTATTTTATTGTAATCTTTTTTGTATTTTCCTTGCCATGCCTGCTTTAGCTTAGGCCTTATGCAGTCGCATGTGACCGAGGTGTTGTAATTGTTTTGCTTTTATCACTAGCTAGCTACATCAATATTGATGCTGATTTCAAAAAAAAAAAATTGTTTTTAGGGTACAAATTGAATTACAATGATTAAAACAGTCCAGTTAAAGTTGAAACGATTACATCATATCTTCTGCCCAGGTGTAAGAGTTCCATAGCTTTATACTAGCTACTTGTGAAAAAAGAATTGGCATATAATATTAGAATCAGTATTTGTAAACCAGCCTGTAACCCATCTGTGTCCAACTGTAAAGTATCTGTGGTGTAGGTGTGTACTTTTCTATATACAGTACTGCCCAGAGGTAACGTTACAATCCCTTGCCAGTGCTCAAATCCAGGCCACTACTCAACACGACACACAACTGGAATACATCACATGCGAAGACACGCAGGTTCTGGAGCAGCCTCCCAAGGGAGTTTGCATGTCATGGCTACGTGTGGTGAGTTAGTTAGCACACACATGCCAAAGAAATCACGGGTCGAAAATTGTCTACACGAGCATCAACTGCTCCCGAGTGTAACATTACCTCTGGGCAGTACTGTATGAATATTGTCTCTTTGATCCACACAAAGTTTCTAAGCTGATATGACTGTATATTGGATAAAAATCTAGCAGGCCTTCTTTGCACAGACTCTATGGCTTGAATGTTTTTCTGGGTGTACAGTGACCAAATGATCGATGTGTAGTCAAGGATAGATCTAGTTACCATAGTAACAGATGGCTTTGATGTTAACAGGGCTTGATTTTAGGTTTTACTGAAGGTAACCTTTGACATTGTTAGCCTTTGTTAATCAATGACTCGCATTTGGAAGGGTAAATATCACACTCCACCTCTTATCCCATTGTTCTAAGATGTTTACATCGGCTTCTAGCTGTTGGCAATCATCTGGTGTTGTAATGGTTGAATACAAAAGTACATCATCAGTGTAAAGTTTTATTCTGCTTTTGTGCTCTCCAGTAGATCATTTATAAAACATAGGAACAATAATGGAGCTACCTGAGACACTCCTGAAGTGATGTTGATTGTAGAACTGTAATGTCCTTCTACAATAACCTGCTGAGATTTAAAATGTTTTCTAGCCAGGATAAAAGGTTACCTCATATGCCATAGTGATCACACAGATACTCATCTGCATGGTCGTTTATTCAATATTCTGTACATTATTTACCACATGATGTGAATCAGAAATCATAACCCACTTATAGTTCACTTTTACTGTATTCATGCTCTTAGTTTTATTCTTTATTCTTATTGCTACTGTGCGGGTCATGAATTTTGAAAATTCAGTTGCCATAATGAACCACCTGCCTGCATGCATTTTTAATGAAATGGGATCTACTTGCATGAGTTAGATAGTTGTACTGATTTTAATATGCTGGAATGTTGGAGTGCTCAGTAGAGTGAATTTCCTGTTGAAATATTACAAATACCGGCATCAAGCTGACCTATATCATAAAATAGCTGCCAGTATATTCATGCCTTCATCACGATGTCAAGTGCATGTGCTATTGGGAATACTCTGATAGTACAACCTATGTCTGTCTAGATCCCAAGTTGCTTATTTAGGTATATGCATGTGCATTAATCCTCAAACTGAGTATGTACATTTTTGGAAAATAAATAATAATAAAAATAATAAATTACATCAAGAATAATTTGTCATCATCATCATCATCAAGGTTCAAACCCATCCAGTCATGTTTTACCTACATGACTTGTCTTGAATTGTTTGTTCTTTTGTAATTTAATACAGTTGAAATGGTTATTTATGTATATTTGTTGAGTGTAGTTGTGTTTGCTGTGTATGTGTTGTGTATTATGTGTACTCCAGTACAGAAGAACAGCTTTGGCGAGTACTGTGAGTTTAAATAATCAATCAATCAATCAATCAATCAATCAATTATCAGTCACACAGGATTCTTTTGTACTGTGAAGCCAGAAAGTTTGGCGAGTGAGCGGTGTTTAGCCAAACTATAGATATGCTATAGGAGTAAATAATAAATTAACTCTTGGTCATACAAAACTTACACTATGCTGTATACTAAAGCTTAGCATGCTAAACCTTTTACACTATAACATACTAAAGTTGAGCATGCTAAAACTAACCAAAATGTTTGTCACCACCATAGGCCGTGATATGCTTTTGACCAACAGGGAGTGTAATGGAAAGGCTATACAGTTAAAATAACCATGCTTTCATTATAGTGTGCAAACATTACTGATCTATACCATGTGATTATCATGTGTAGCTAACTCCAGCTGCAACTCTATGTGCTAGCTATGTAAGATTGGTGCAAACACTGGACTCTGTTCCCTCAAGATAAATAAAAGCACTAATGATCACTAGCAATGCTTGGTTAGTCTGTTAGAACCTACCCCTCCTTCTCTACACAAAGGAACAGGTGCATGCTGCTAGACTATAATGCTTGGTTTCCTATGGTGGTATGGATGGCCTTTATTACACATAACAGATATCCATGAATATTTTAATGGCCTTGTTATAGGGTTATATCCACATTTTAATAGGCTGTAAAGATGGGTGGTTGCTATACTGTGTCCCCTTGTTCATCCTATGTGTGTTGTACTATTATTATTATTATTAATATTTTACAATACAAGTATGTATTGATGGTCTGCCAACAACTTGTGCTGGCAGCCAGGAAATTACTTAATTACAAAACTAATTATTTAATTACAAACTAATTACTTTATTCTGTTCATATGCATCCTGAGAAATCAAGAGACTGAGCATGTTGTTGTAAACTGAGCATAGCAAGCAAGACATAAGCAGTAAAACAACCGAGATATTCACAAACAATAAATTACATGGGCCTTCACACACCAGCGTTGAAACCGGGTCGGGTCTGACCCGCTTTAAAATTAGTCTCGCGTGGCCAGATCGCTTAACGATTGTAAATTATAAGCGCCTGCTCCTTATAATTTCCAATCGATAAGCGCCGTGCGGAGAAAAATCGGTCTGGCCACGCGAGACTACTTTAAATTATATCCCGGAATGGATCACGTGTGCAGCAAATTAATTAGGTACAGTAGTGAATAACGCATCATAGTCAAGTCCTGATGCAACCCAGCTTTTTTCGTGAGCCACGCCCACTTATCGGACGATTGTCTGCAGTCATACGTGCAGCCACGCCCATTCATCGGTGATATAGAGCGAAATAATTACATTATACGCGCTTAGAAAAAAACGTGTGGCAATGCATGAAAAATTTGTATTCGATTCTACTGCTACAACGCAAGTTAGTCTCGTGCCCAGACCGGTTTTTCTTCTTTTTGTGTGGGGGCGGAGAAAAATTGGAGATCCACCAGACCCTTTTTTTCTCCGCCCCTACCCAAAAAGAAAAAAAAGCGGTCCCGCTGGCACGAGACTAAACGCAAGTATGGATAGCTTAGATACTATAGTGTTACTATTATGATTATGATTATGATGTGATTTGGGTTGAGGCTTAGAAGCCTGTACACCCATTCAATTACATACATACACATACATAAATTAGATGCAATAAACATAACAAAAATCTATAGTCATAAAAGTAATTATCTATAGCTGATTTAAAATTATTTAAAAGAATTACCTACAATATCATGTTCCAGTCATTAATTACTCTAGTACCAAAATAGTTCACCAGACATAAATGGTGGGCAGGGGGCTTAAGTAATTTATATGCATGACCTCTAGTTTGTGTAGTGGGAGAAAGTAAAAAAGTTGGAGTGATCCAGATTGAAGTAATCATTCAACATCTTGAAAAGAAATATTAAGTCATCACGTCTGTGCCTGTACAAAAGAGATGGCAAATTCATTGATGTCAGTCGATCTATGTAAGACTTGTCTCTTAAAGATGGTACTAGTTTTGTAGCACACCGTTGCACACCCTCAAGTTTACGTTGATCTAATACATCATCCCAGGACTGGGCAGAGTTTGCCTCTCTGCCCACTGTTTAAGTGTTTATTTATATTATCATTGTCTTAGTATCATAATGGGGTCCCCAAATTACATTTCCGTATTCTAATATTGGTCGAACCATTGATTTGTACAATCCTGATAGTACAAATTCATTCAAATCGATAAAGCTTCTTTTCATACAAGCCAATACCCTGTTCGCTTTCATAGCTACTTCAGAAGCGTGTTGGTGGAACTTTAAATTCGCATCAAATATAATACCCAAGTCCTTATGACAATTAACTGAGTCCAATGAGACACCATTTAGATAGTAGCCTCCAAAGCTGTGTGTGGTTCGACCAAAGTGAATCAATTTACATTTAGTAACATTGAACTTCAGATGCACACTATTATTATTATTATTATTGTTACTGAGCAGACAGCACAGCTGATATGATATGCTCAGGAAAAAAAAAGCAATCATAAAATGAAATTAGCTACGTAGTTACATAAGGTATTAATATACTAGAAGGACGAGAGCGTACCTGGTCTGGTTTCTGAAATTACGATAAAATTCCGCTTTTTGCTAGCACGCTCACGAAGCCAGATGCCTATTCACGTTTACCAATGTGTTAAAATGGTTTTTTTGACTCAATTATGAAGAAAGAAAGCAGTTTAGCCTCACCATTTCAACTTACGGGTGGACCTGTTTCGAAAATTCGTGGGCGAATACACACTATTTTCGCCATGTAGGCACAAAGCAGACCGGCTATGCTCTCACTACTCTAGTTAGTCTCGCGTGGCCAGACTGCTTTTCTCCGTTACGGCGCTTATCGATTAGAGATTATAAGCGCCTACTCCGAAATCTGGTCCAGAATCAATACATAAACTCGTTTTCACACCCCAAGCAAGAGCTCGGGGTGTTTAATCAACTTTCGTCATAAAACGTATACTTCCTTTTAAATTTCAAGCCACGTACGCACTGGAAATGCCATGAACAATAGCCGGTAGAGTTGATGAGACACTGAGTCTGTGTGAAAACGAAAAGGCTAAAGTCGAGCTGAGCAAGGAATCAACCCGTGTCCTTTTTAGCCTTAGAAAACCAGCCTCAGTGTTTCTCATCAACTCTACCGGCTATCGTTCATGGCATTTCCAGTGCGTACGTGGCTTGAAATTTAAAAGGAAGTATACGTTTTATGACGAAAGTTGATTAAACACCCCGAGCTCTTGCTTGGGGTGTGAAAACGAGTTTATGTATTGATTCGGGACCAGACCCTTTTTCGGAGTAGGCGCTTATAATCTCTAATCGATAAGCGCCGTGACGGAGAAAAAGCGGTCTGGCCACGCGAGACTATACTCTAGTATGATAGTACCTGATAACAGACGATTATCAACACTGACGCAGTTTGGCTGTTAGTCACTCTACAATAACAGGAAAATGAAACACGCAATTTCCCCAGCACCTGGCTGTACAAATGCCACACGTTTTGTCGAACGTTTTGCTACACGTTTCAGTTGAACGCCGCATCTGTGACGTCACATGTATCGCTCTATTAAAGTCTACAAGTATGCACGAAACCATGCTCATAGCTGCCTGCTGGCTTATGTAGGGCCACGCCCATTAATCGATTATTGCATTAGATACGGTCTAGGCCAGCTTCTTTCATGAGCCACGCCCACTTTATATTGGGAATGTGTCATACTGTTAAAATTATGGTGTGTTAGGTATGCGCAAAGCCACACGCACTTGCAGGAAACGTACTTTGCTTTCTGCGAACTTACTTGGAATCATGCCCACTGACTAACATCGTTAAGTATAGGCTTCCTTGTGCTTAACGCGCTGTTCGGCACTCAAAACGTAGCTTTTGGCGCACGCCTCACTTTTAATCATACCGGGTCAGCGGTCATCCGGGTCAGCAGTAGTGAGCCGGTTTCAACGCAATGCAGCTCAACATATGGACCGGATTCACCCAGCTGCTGTACTTTGTGAACAAGTCTACATTAAAAGAAGCTCACCTCCTAAATGAGAATTCCTTGGTATCAGATTATTGGTATGCTATTGCAAAGAGACAGCGATTCCTGAACTGTTTTTAAGTGTAGCCTGTCCTTTTCATACTACAGTTGGTGCCCTCTCCAATTGGATTGGGGAGCATTAGAGTCATGGGAATCCTGATAAAACTGAGTACTGGATTACTGTACTGGAGTACATGAGCTGTGGTATATATAATTAAGAGTAGGTAGACTAATAGTATGTTTACAGTATGGCTGAAGGCTTGAGTAGGAAAGGAAAAGTGAGAGGTGGACATTGGTCATCCACCATGCAAGTACACAATTTATGTGCTGTATGAAGCACTAATAGAAACTATAATAAGGTAGCACAATGACAGGTGTAGCAAGATTTCAAGTCAACTAAGGGGGAACAGATGTCCAAATTCTTGGAGGGTCTGCATGCCTCCCACAAGAAAGTCCCAGAGTTCTTTGTGACCAAGTTAAAGGTATCTGCTTTTACTAGCTTAAGAATCTCTTTATCAGGTTGATTCATAGTATACAGCTTTTCCTCAAGCTTATATATTCTGCACTGTTCTAAGGAGAGAATGCATAATGGTGATTATTGGTGTGAATAAGGTCCTAAAGACTAAATAGAATAGTGAAATACTGGCTACAATGATTCCTAGTTCTGGTGAAACAAACATGATTTACTTTCTTTGGTGGTCACCAACCATCACAGTGAATTCCAGTGAGTCATCCACTGGTGCAGTAATTTCAGCCCCATCCACTTTTAAACCCCTGTGACCATTCACAGTTACCCCTTTGGTTATGTCACCCAGCATTGCAACAGCCACAACAACGATTAGCATTCCAGCAAGTCATGCAACAGTATGAGTTAGTACTCTATTAATTCTGTGACAAGTAATATAGTGCAGCTGCTACTCAGATCTTTTCACTGACTATTTTAACAGCCCCGCATTTATAGGCCCATCTAATCTGTCAGTGGCCTAACTCTGACGATGATCACTAGTGTCTCATTGTTTGGTATCCTTGCTAGTTCAGTCATGGAGCATGGTACAAGGGTTGAGCTAATACCTAAGCAGTTTAACGTGGACCCAACTAGGTGGTCAACATTTTAGCTATTACTTAGACCTTTTTTGTGGTAAACTTTGGAGGTGTCTAAGTTATTTAAACCCTTTTCGTGTTTACTTAAACCCTTTTCATGTTTATTACTTGCACCTACACTGGTAGAGCTGGTAATGTATTGCCACCTGAAAATTAAGTTTAAACCCGAAACTGTTGTTACAGGTGAAATGATGGCTTGTTTCTACTAATTAATGCCACATTTCTCTGCTACAAGCAGCTGTCAAGAGTATTAAGGTACAACAGCTACATACAGGGTCTAAATAAGTTAGAATTCAGACCATCCACAGGGGTCTAAGTAATTAAAACCTCAGGCCCTGTAGTAGCACCTTCATTTCACTCAGGTGCCACGACACAGGGCCATTGAGTTACTAAAATTACTTAGACACCTGAGGTCTGAAGTCCCACTATTACTTAGAATCATCAATACACCATCACCCAGACCTGACAAACATAGACAAATTTAACAACTTGCAAACATTCCCTGCATCACTGTTGAACTCACACACAATGTAATCATTGCAAATAACAATGCACATGGACTTACTATTGAATACTGATTGTGTGACATCTCTACATATTCTAAAGAGACTACATTATACTGTTGAATCCCAAGTTTGGAACCTGAAGTCACTAGGAGTCATGGCTGACTCTTACAGTACTTGTAATGGGCCATGCAGGGAAGACACAAGAAATGCTACCCTACCAGTAGCTCTAACTCTACACAGCAGCATACATCAGAGGCTTTGGTGACTTTACCAAGTAGTCATCCACAACATCACTACTACATGGACCCAGTGCTCTTGCAAATTGCAAGGGCATCCCTTGAGAAGTCTGGGTCATCTTTGACTGTGGAAACCAAATGTCATATGTCACAGATAAAATTAATTATTTGATGCTTTATCCTATTTCCACTGAGTCTATGATGGTTAAGACCTTTGAATCTGAGAGTAGCAACAGATAAGTGTGTGAGGTGGTAGATGAGCTGGCATTGAGGAGGCAATGAACTAAGTACCTGAAATAAAATTTAGAAATTGATGCAGTATGATTCCTTCGTTAAGGAACGACTGGATAAGGGGATAACTGAATCAGTACACGCATCATCCAATAGTGTGAAAGGATAAGAAAACTACTAAATTGAGAATAGTATTATCATTATGATGCATCAGCCTAAACAAATTGCCCTTCTGTAAACAACTGTTTGTACACTAGACCAAAGTTTGGCTGGAACATAAAATATATCATCATTAGGCTCTTAAGTTCACAAGGTAGCACTGAATGGGAAGGCATTAATGTTCCTCAAGACAGAGAGATACCAAGGTTTCTATGGGTATATACTGAAGATTTTCCCAGAGTCCAGAGCTGTAGATTTACATGTGTCATTTACTCATTTTAGAGTGTCTCATCAAGCCCATTACTGTTGAATGAAAATATCAAACACAATCTTGAGAAGTACATGTGATTGAGACATGTCCACAGATTGTTCAATCATTCTAAGGTCCATTAAATATACTGACAACATGAGCTTCAGTGCCAATGTCAATGACAATTACGATGTTTATGAACTTGATATGAAATCTAAATGCATACTGAATGGGGGTGGATTTAACCATCGAAAGCTTGTCTCCTATTTAATCATCCTACAACAGAGAATTAGTCAGGGTTTGTAGCTGGATACTCAGATTGTAACAACAAATCAAAGAGGAGGACAAATCTTACACAAAGAACCACTTAGGTGGCAGGTCACAATTACAAGATAGCAGAAGAGTCTAGGAGTAATGTGGAACTTTGTGAATGATGAACCTATCTTCAATCTTTTTTTAAAATTTATTTATTAAGGCTTTACAGCACAAGTGCTGAAGGTCTGTAGGACACCTGGTCCTACAGCCTGTTTAAAGTTGTTACCGTACGCAAGGAAATTTTGACGTAAGAAAAATTTGATGAATTCAGACTTCAGCAGATTTGATGAATAAAATGTTGACGAAAATCAAGAAATTGTAGGCAAAACCTGTACTTTTAAGGGTGCTTATAAACATTTGACGAATTTAAATTTGACAAATTAAACTGATTCGTCAAATTTTTTTGATGTCAAAATTTCCTTGCGTACGGTACAGAAAGTGTGTTTGAAAAGGTGGAGAAAGGAGAAAAAATCCATGACTGAACTTAGGCAGCCTCGAACCTGCAGCCATCCGATTAACACTCGAACACCTACAGGAGCCTGCCAGGCGGTCAGGATGTTTTCTCCTTGTCAATTTCATGTATATGTATCCAAGGAACCTCAATGAGTGAGACGTATTGAGCAATGACACTAAGATAAGAATTGTTGCTGTTGCTATGACTCTATAATTATGATTTGTGGCTCCAGTTATCATTTGCTTTATATTGTTGTTTCAAAAACTTGTACCAGCAAGATTGAATGGAATGAATCGTTGGCTGATCAAATATAAACAACTTGTTTCAGCTAGACTTCCAAGGAGTGACTACATCAATCCTGAGGTGTTATTTTGAACTTTTTGCACTAATGGAAGAGCGCCTGGTAGCTTCATACTGTAGGATTCTGTGATGCTATAAATGGTAATGTAAATTATCTGAGAATTGAGGTATCACAGTTAATTTTGTAGCACCATTCAAAGACTACTATATACTGGCAAAATCATCAGTAGCATTTCAGTTGTACTTAAAACAAACATCCACATTGTTCTTTAGTGATTCTAGGTGGCAATCACCTGGGTTAAGGGTATCACTAAAAATTGAAGCTAAAAAGTGTTATATCCCTACCGTGCTCAATAAAAAGTACTGAAACTAACTGGAGTAGTACACAATATTAAATCACAGTAAAACAATAAGAAGTGTTATATCCCTAGATGCCATATTGGAAATGCACAATAGGGATATAACATCTCTTACTGTTTTACTGTAATTTAATATTGTGTACTACTCCAGCTAGTTCCAGTACTTTTTATCATTTTATCAATGTGCTGGTCCCTACTCTAGTTGAAAATTCCAATTTTTGTGTACTTGTATGTAAACATTTTTTTTTGTAAAATAAAATTATTATGACTGGTGAACCCACGCATACTGCATCAAAAGAAATAACTGGTGCCGTGTACTCCAACTATCAATTATCATCTGAAAAGCAAAGTATCTATTACGCTTCGTTGTGAACTATGTTCAACCCATTATACAGCATTGTGAATCAAGAACTGTTTGAAAAGCACCTCAGAGTCTGCAATCAAAGTAGCCACTATGAAAAATACGGATGATTTCTGTTAAGAAAGAACCCGTCACTTGCTACCACCAAATCAACAACTTTCGCTGTCAGCAAAGACAAATGGGACACAAAGGAGGACACTGGTAAGTCCATGAAGAATGCATTGTATATTCTGCGGTATGCCAAAAGGCACATGTTCGGCTGAAGCAACATCAAACAGTAAAAAATCAAGCCTGTAGCCTTAGCTGTTATTGAATTACGTTTGTCTGAAGGCACCAGTTACTCAGTCAGTCAGTAGAAAATTATGTTTATTAAATTTTTTATATTCCATAGTAACTTGTTGAAAGTGTTTCTGGTAAATCTGAAGGCTTGTTTGGGCTTTGTTTTACCTAACCAATACTGCCTCATCGTTGTCAGGGAAAAGTGAGGCTGGTTTTTATTTTTCATGTGCCATTCCCAAACCTTTGTGGTCCCTACTATACAGTACTATCATAATGGTTCTCTCACATGACCTACCACAAGATCTCATTCATTGTCACTTGCCACATCATCTTCCACCATCAATGTATAGGCACCAGTCTATTCACTGCTTGAAGGTTCTTAGTTTACTAATTTGTTAAGATGACTTACTGTAGTTATACTGATAGTAAAGTGTCAGTAAACTTAAGTATATGGAACATAATTATTTTACTAAGTTTTAAACTCTCAGTAAAACATCAGTAAATGTGGGTTTACTGAAAAACTACTAAAATAACAAACAATTAACTGTTCCATATACTGGGGATATACCACTGTAGTAAACTAAGATACTTCAAGCAGTGATTATGCTGGCATAATTTTTAGCATAATAGGTGCCTGAAAGCATAAAGCATAATGTTAGCATAATAGGCAGAATAATTGTTATACTGTAACTGAGCAAAAATGCATGCCACAGTAAAAGGTTGACTTACACTAATAGAACAGTCAATAGCACTGATTTGGCAGTGGAATAGTTATTTGACTCGACTGTTATTATAGTTTACAATGCAGCCAAATTTTTAATGCACAACAAGTACTTTTACATTTACCAGTTGTTCATAAGCCAAAGTTTATCCACTAGAAAGTAACAAAACATTGGAACTGTGGCAAAATTTTTGAGCTTAATAGGCAAAACTTTTGAGCACTGCAGCATAGCATAATAGGCAAAATTAAAAGCATAATAGGCTGGTGCCTATCAATGTATATCGTTACTCATGCATTATAAATTCTCCATTCCTTTGGAACTCAGTACCTGCAGAAGTTTTACAAATAGTCCCTTTTTGGTTAGCACTTCATTGTTTTCTGTTTAACTCAGTGACCGACCTCATTTACTTGTCTTGTCCTTGTATAGGTATTTTAGTGTGTCATGTTCTGTTGTAAGTGTATTTATGGTTGTTTTTGTACTTGTACCTGTGATATTATTACCTGCTTTTTTCGAGCAAGTAATAATATCACAGGTAGTAGTAATAGGGGCAGTGGGTGGGGGGTGGAGAGTGGGCTTAATATAGGAGCATAAAATGGAGCAAGAAGACAAATGGAATCCAGAGGCCAAGTTTGGGCCCTCTATGGCCATCCATGGCCCTCAAATCACTCCAAATTGATTGAGAACACTATTGGCGAGCTCTCTGTGAAATCCCAGCTCATTATATACACACCATTACAATAAAGCCATGGCCATTTATGGCACCAATCTTCCAGTCGTGGCTTTGACAGGGTCGGAAGAAGGCTACTGCAGAAATCAGACTTGCCAGTCCTAAAGGAAATAGAGTGGAACATGATAGCGTATTAGACCAGCAATCCATTTCTGGTAAAAACGTAAGTTTGATTTTGTGTGTGTGTGGAAGCCGGGTTATATGAAACCCGATCACATATTCAGGAGAAGATAACTCCTCATTGGTGATCCCCCTGTATGATGTCTTGGGAACCAACAGACCCCCCTTCCCCCAGTACCAGTTATCTCCAATTTGAAGCTCAAACATCAACACAGTCACAGTCATTCCAGCTACTTAACAGTGTCTTTCTACGCCTTGCACAAATCAAAGAAGCATAATCAACAGATAGAGTCTGTGCTCAAGTGATGCAATGCTGCCAGACTCAGTGGCCTAACAGAATCTCTCTCTCTTAAAAGAAATTTTCCCATTACTACCTTGTTTGTACAGAACTATCAATTGAAGGCGGTTTGTTAATGAGAAGTTACCAAATAATGATTCACAACTACAGTCTGAGATTTACATGATTGTTACAAAGTTCCTGACTCAAGCCAGACAGTCTGTTTGTGTCCAGGACTCACAACTCATGATCATGCCAAAAAAATGTCTACCAAGTTCTCCATCATTTTAATGCTAAATGGGTAGTAACTAAGCTACTTTTGCTGTAGCTTCTGGTCTGCAGCAAACATTCCACCCATCTGTCCATGTAACAAATGATTTTGGTGTAAGAGGTATTATCATATGTGAGCTAGCAGATTGATAAGGAAAGGTCTAGAATTGATTAAAGTCTCTACTTTAGTAAAAAGCAGTTATCAATTATATCTGAGTTACTCAGAATAGCCATTTGCTGCTTTATTGTTTCTGGGTTCAACTTTGTTGGAATGTACCACTGCAGGACAAGTTGACATGTGTATCTCTCCCACCTATTTGCAACAAAATTAAAAGCTCAACTGTATCCTCTGATCCACTATAGCAAGTTTGTACTATCAGTCCAGAATATAATAGATCTCTTCTCCATAGCCAAAGCAATAATGTGAAATGGATTGAGATAATCTGGTACCCAATACTGCTCTCATGAGCTTTAAACACTGAAGTGAAGATACCTTTGTCTGAATTAAGCATACTCATGAACTTTCATCTTGATATTAATTCTCATATATGTAGACTGCTGCACCATAAGCCTCCTGTAAAACATCTACAAACACATGTAGTGCAGCTGACCATATTTCTTTCTTCGACTGTAAACACCTCAGTATTCTAACATTAAGGTAAGTTTACAAACCATGTTGTCACTCTGGTAGACATATTATCTTGTGGAAAAATCTTTCATCCAACTTGTACCCACACTTCTTGCATCTACTGTATGCGTTTGCTTGTAAAAGTGGATTAAAGTCTAATGGGGGTTGCAATTAAATTATGTCCTTTGCTAGACAGAACTACTTCAGAATTTGCTAATCACTTGTGAGTATGTATTTCAGCCCATCCATAGCTAGTTCAGATATTTATTGATAAAATTGAATTCCCTGGTCATCATTATAACTGATAGATTTACTTTAAAATGGTTTCAGAAGTAATAGAGCATATTAAAGAAATGTCATGCCATAGAAACAGAAGTTTTGCACATTCAGGTATGTGGTACATGGTGAGATCTGCTTCCATTGTCATAGATAAATGAAAGTGTCCGTCACTGATGAATTTCATCTCATAAACCCAGACCAGTTTGACAAAATTAATTTTAATATTGATCTAGGCAGATGAAGATTGAGTTGGCCTGTCTTGATGCTTAGAATTCTCCATGTTCTTGAAGCATTATGTCTTCAAAGTAGTGATAGTAGTGATATCCCAATCTCACTATTCCACAATTCAGTGTTACATGCAAGCCATGACCATGCAATATTGTGGTTGAACATAACATCAGGCACTTCTGTTGCTGCAGCAAAGGTGCTTATAATGTTGGGAATTAACTTGTTTTGGTGACGGGACATGTTCAAGGACTAGCTCTGTTGTCAAGATAGTCGGGAGTCCTGTTGTAGCTGGGGCCATTGTAGGAAATTGACAATATTAGCCCTTAGGAATTTTTATAGCAAGATGAAGGTTGCTTTTTTTCAGTTAGTTAAGAACACTAGTTTGTTTGCAAATTTGTCAAGTGAAACAATATTAGTTTCACATGACCAGACCATATTATATTGTTAGGCACAGAGGCATTATTATAATGAAAGCATTAACCCCATCACTATATACTTTAGCCAATTTCACAATATGCATTGTTCTAGAGGATTTGAAAAACCTCAGCAATACGTACATCAAAGTGAGGATATATAATTCTTCAGTGAATTCAATATATTTTTGTAATATGTATGATCAGAGTTATCAAAAAATATATCATACAAAACTTGTCTATAAATCTCATACTCTACTGTTCCATACTTTAATTTTAAAAAATTAAGCTACAGTACAGTACTTCACAAATAGAATTAATGTGTATTGATATTACAGGCAGCTCAAGACCAACTCTTAGGAAGCTGCTAAATACTAGGGTCATTGCTAATGCTAGTTCCAGATGGCATCAATTGGGAATACAGCTAATAGATGATGATCAGGTGGCGCAGCTTGAAAACATCAAAGAAAACAATGCTGATGTGACAGAACGGTGTACAGCACTTTTCAAATACTGGCTGAGGATGTATCCCAATGCCAGTTGGTATGAACTAGTAGCAGCAATGAGGGCACCAGGTGTTGAACTGAACAAATTGGCTGTTGCTGTGGAAGAAAATTTCACTGGTTAGTTGAGATGTATTGACACACTACAAACATGCACATACACTATATCAGTAGTACCGTTTAGTAGGGATCCACCGATACCAGCTGAATCGATACTGATACATTTTTGGTGGAAACTGGCCAATACCCGGCAGATATCAATACTTTGCCATAGAGGGCTGGCATTATTTAAAAGAAATACCAGTAGCTATCCCTACTTCCGTTCAATAAACCAAATTACTTTAAATATGCCTGCTAATGTCTTATGTATAAGTAATAGTTGTAACACAGGGATGAGGGCTTTGCTTGATATGTATGCTGACTGCCTGAGGGCATACATATCAGGCAAAGCCCGAATGCCACGTATTGCAGCTAATATGTAATGCTTCTTAGACTATCCTGTACAGAGCAATAAATCACCCAAATCAATATGAGTGCAGCCACTGGATGTATCATACAGTACAGTAGTACTGTATATTAGGGATCATGGA
The DNA here is from genome assembly GCF_963678975.1 of Dysidea avara. NCBI lineage: Eukaryota > Metazoa > Porifera > Demospongiae > Dictyoceratida > Dysideidae > Dysidea > Dysidea avara. The sequence goes on from NC_089276.1 coordinate 28,858,295, forward strand.
GATTTGAGTTTTCCTAGCCAAAAAATCACCCAAAAACCAGCTTCACAACTCCACCCTGGCACCTTGGCAGTATTGGTTAGGTATAACCAAGCCCAAAAGTTCCTTCAGTATGATCCTAAAGGCTTCCAATAAATTGTTACAAAATTGAAAAAAAAATTATTTAATGGAATTTTCTACTGACTACATGTAACTGCCTGCCTGCCTGATGCCTTCAGGCAAGCGCAACTCGATAACGGCTAAGGCTATGGGCTTGATTTTTCACTGTTTGACGTGCCTTTTGGAATACCGCAGTACGTGCTATGCGTGCATAATGGACTTACCTTTTTCCTTCTTTGTGTCCCATTTCTGTTTGCTGACAACCCATGGTGTTGATTTGCGGTAGTGCGATGCATGGCTTCTCTACAGTACGTTTGTAAACGGGAATCGTCTGTATTTTCTGTGGTAACTGGACTGATTGCATAGATGATTCTAACACTGTTCTTCGCTTGTAACGGTTTGAACATAACTGAAAGTGAAGCGTAATGGCTGTTACACTTTCGAGACAGTAATTGATAGTTGGGGGTGCGCGTGAATTGTCGTATTTCGTGGTGTCTGGAATTGTTGCAGAGGCACTTCTTCTACTGTTTTTCATCTGTATCACTGTGTAAGAGGCCGAACATAACTAAAAGCGAAGCGTAATGGCCACTGCACTTTCAAAGCAGTATTACATAGCTGGGGCACACGTTCAGATGAAAACATTTATTCTGGCAACCATCCTTTCTTTTGATGCGGTATGTGTGGGTTCATCAGTCATAATAATGTTACAAAAAAGTAAACAAACAAGTTTAAGGAAAATGTTCACTAGTATATCTGCAGGTGTAGGCGACCTCCCTTGTTTCCCTACTTTTTTTTCTATGATCCCTAATCAAACTTAAAATTTTTAATTTTTCCTTAAACTTGTTTGTTTACTTTTTTTGTAACATTATTATGACTGATGAACCCACACGTAGCGCATCAAAAGAAAGGATGGTTGCCAGAATAAATGAAATGTTCACTAGTATTATCTGCAGGTGTAGGCAACCTCCCTTGTTTCCCTACTTTTTTTTTCTATGATCCCTAATCGAACTTAAATTTTTAAATTTTTCCTTAATTATATATGCATAGCAAAAATTTTTGATTATGGGTCAGCAGCTAGTACATTCTGGTTACGTTCAGTTACAATCAATGGACATATCCTAGAGATGTCATGGAGAATTTCGGTTATGTGAGTTTAATGTTTTAATCAGTGCTATTGAATAATTTATGGCAAAATTGTGAGGTTCACTAAAGGCCTAGAAAGGTAGGCTTGCTTGTAGAGTGGTTACTCCATGCAAAGTAGTAGCTTCATGATGGGGGGTGTCCATATATATTCGAAAACAATCGGTGAATAAGCTATAGCACTCATTCTCACCTTAGCCCAATGTTTTTCAACTTGTAGGATGGTGAGGATAACAAAACGCTCCCCACCTGAGTGGCAAATTCCAAGTTGTGTATCCTAATAACGTGAGTATTGATCGATCCCCACAATCGATTTCGACCTCAACGTCTATATAATCACTGCCCTGTTGTATATAGCCGGGTCTACATTTCGTATGTAGCTCAGGTGGCTCCTTTGATCTGAAGTGTAAAAGTGTTGAATATACATATATATAAACCACTTAAGTGTGGGCATTCAAAGGCACTGCTCAGGGTTTAACTCGCATATTGCCTGGGCAATATCACGGGAAAGCGGTTTACCAATGACTTTGATACCTAGCCAGTTCAAAGAAACAATACCCTTTGATTCATTATATTAAGCGACATAGAGCTTTGTATTGTGGGACTCATTTTTGTAGTGGTTGCTAAGCTGAGTATATTTGCTAAGATAGACTAGTTGGTTGTTATTAAAGGATAATGAAGGCACAAAATAATTGTTTGAGCAATCGTGGATGCACCCACCGTGTATCAGCCTTTAAACAGACCATGGAACAGTAAAGCTACTATTGCTACATTGAAATGGGTTAGAAACTTACAGTCCTAAGTACTTAACTTAATATAATAACTTATTTACTGTCCCAATAGTGAAGTTAGTTGGCTTAACTTAGTACAAAAATGATAACAATATAAACTCCATCCCACACTCAAAAGTTTTCTAACATTGCGTGTTGAAGCATTGTTACAGTAATGTATTAAATGATTTATTAATGTATGGACAACGTTTTGATGGCCTTTAGCCCACGCTATTAAAAATAAGTTCTCATTAGTTCTTCACCTATTAGGTGAGTGTGCCCCAAGTGATATATATCACTTATACCACAGCTGCTTGGGAATTCGCTGACATATACACCCGCAGCCCTCAGGCCTGCAGCCCTTGGGCTTTGGGTGTAAATATCAGCAAAATCCCTCGCAGCCGTGGTATAACTATTAAATATATATAATATACTAGGTGAATAAAAATTGGAAATTTTAAAATGGGAATAGGGATCGCTGAAACAAGCCACCAAACAAGAAGGGATCGCTGGGGTGGTAATGCAAACCACATATCCCTATTTTGACTCTCTGTCATAAATATTTAGTTACATGCTCCCCTGAGTCATTTTAAAATGAGTCAAAATAGGGATTTGTAGTTTGCATTACTACCCCAGTGATCCCTTCTTGTTTGGTGGCTTTTTCAGCGATCTCTATTCCCATTTTAAAATTTCCAATTTTTATTCATCTAGTTTGTGTACTTTTTATTAACCCAGTAATGGATTTGTTTTACTGATAATGATAATTGTTGTAGATATACGTAGAGCAGTTTACAATTAGTGGCTGTCAAGTTCAGTGTAAGCTTTGTTGTTATCAGACACACTTGACTGCATTATTAGAGTATTTACCTGACTGCTCTTGACTGTGGACAAGACTATATATTACACACAACAGTGAGCAGCTGTTGTCTAACTTGTCTTACTACATGTGTCAGGACTCTAGTCTCTTACTCACATTAGCATCCTAATGCAGTGTTCACGAACATACACACACCAAATGGTATGATACTGAGCTATAGCTACCTGTTATAAGACAATTGAAGACATGGAACTCTGACAAGCATATAATTATAAGTTAAAATAGTCAGTGGCTGTGCATTTATTATTTCAGCCAAGACCGTACACAATAAGAAGAATCATGTACAGATTTTCCATGGGTGCATGGACTACAACATTAGCTCACTGGTGCACAGTAGTATAAATGATAATATAATGCTACGTACAATATAGTTTGTGTAGCTAGAGTTTGTTGTTCATGTGAGTATTGTATTCATTGAGTATACCACAGTGAAGAAATCTATGTTGAAATGTATATGAACGCATGACTTCCCATAAACGTTATGTGTTATTAACACTTTACAGTGACCAGCACTGAAGGTCTGAAGCTAATATGCATGCACACACATCATTCATAACAACAGTCAGGTACTGTGTATAGCTGCAATGTCTATTGTAAACCATGGGTTATCAACAGCATGAAGCCATGTTGTTTACACAATGTGATCAGACAATTATGGCACTCACAAATATTTTAATTAACGCTAATACCAAGAGTAAATAATAGTAGGGTATACTGACTCCACCCAACTTTAGGCTTTACTTGGAAAGGAAATATGGTTTATAGAAACTATATTCATAACAATGAATAATCTCTGGTGTCAGCGCTATCACTTCTTTATGTCTCTGAGAAAGCACTTGTATGGTCACTCGTAGCGAATCGTGACCATGCGCTTACAGGAAGAAGTAGACTATACTCACCACGCAGAGACGCTATGCGCGATCTTCTAAGTCTAAGAAGTACTTGATTAACTCTGCAAAAAAACCCAAAGAAGCGTGACAATGGAATCCTGTAATTTTATTGTCATACGGCTTCTTTAGTATACGGAGCTGCTGCCAATAATGTAATGGCGAAGAGAACTTAAATTTTCGAGGTGTAGGGTGGTTGGCGATCTGTGGAATACGGGCTTATTAATAGGTCATGGACACGCGGAAGGACTCAGTAAGCATGGCTATATAGTTTTTAGCGCGAAAAAGTGGATAACGTTTGCTGTACATGAGTGAAACAAAATAATATTATGAATAATAATAATAAGAATAATAAGAATAATATGATAAAATGGCAAATTTCAGTTTTGTCCCAAATACACATACTGTTTCCTTTTCACTTGATACTTACTAGTGGACCAATACTCATTGCAAATAACCACCAGAGGGTGGTTTTGAGTTGAAGGATGCTTTCCAAGGTAGTTTTTAGGCGTGCATTCTATTAGAGTTTTTGCAAAAAACATGGGCGATCCCTATTATGAACCCACCATCGTGGTTCATGATATATATGTGTGTACAACTTTCACACTTAAGATCAAGGAAATCCAGTTCCATATATATCACATATTGCACTAACTAAAACTGTTAACGAGATAATTGCACTGCCTTAAGGAGATATTGGTAGCAGTGCATATATCTTGTTACACACTACCTTAACAAGATATGTACCACTCTGCGTGGGCAGTTCAAAGGCACCGCCAGTGCCATAATTTGTATATTGCACTGCTGCAGACCGCAGCGAGTGCATTATAACTTATAACGCACTGGTTATGGTTTTGTAGACCACACCACGAGTGCATTATAAGTTATAATGCACCGACCGCAGTCAATAGACAGATATTGCACTGGCTGCGGTTTTGTGCAGCATAGCACAAGTGCCGGTGGCGAAGACCACTACAACACCTCACCTAATAGGTGGAAAGACACTTCACAGATCACTCGAATTCTTTTATAGCCTGACATGTAAAGGTCGATTGTGGGCCATAACGTCACCAATACGTATAATGTTTACAAGCAGCCAATGGCGATCGAAAAAGCCAACACGGGTGGCCACAACTCTAGTCTACATATATATAAACGTACTTATACACCTTACTAGTCTGGTGCCATCTTAGCCCAGATTAAACTGTAGTCCACTTCGACAATGACTCAATAAAACAAATATATTCTAAATAATACTAACCTTTACGTTCGATTGTGGTAACCAGTTTTGTCATGCCACCAGATTCGAGTTTAGCCAGTGTGAATAGTAAGAATTAGACTAGTATCGTTAAGTAGTTAGGTTTTGTTTACTTAAACCATCTATTTAGCTGCTTTTTTTCGCTCGAGAGAATCACTATGGCGATTAGTCTGGCGCTTAGTCTATATGGCGATTGAATGATCACACTGGCATGCTGAGCACTACATGATGAGAGTCAAACAGCGAATGCAGGTTAGTGATATAACGCATAGCGTACTAGCTTTCGATATCTCAGGTGGCTGCAGGGGGAACGTCATCGCAACGTCCGGCTTGGTTACCCACAATCGATGTTAGAAACCTGGCCTTTATAAGTGTTACAGCTGTCTTGTGAGACTCTCCCCACCTATTAGGTGAGTGGTACATAACAGTTATACAACATGCACTTGTGCTCTGCCTGTATAAACGCACTTGCCTTCAGGCCTAACGGCCCTCAGGCTCGTGCGTTTATATCAGGCAGAGCACTCGTGGCCGTTGTATAACTATATAATACGCACAGCTACCAGTGTGTATATCTTGTTAAGGCAGTGCGTATATCTTGTTAACTCGAGCCATTGGACACTTAATAAGAGTGCACACTATATCCAGAAATCAATAGATTCCTTTGATGTTATACTGTTATCTCTATAGGGAATCAAACAAGCTGTGATTGTGATTTTAATACATCAACTGTAGTTTGTTTTGTACTTTTGTAAATGTAGTAATTAAAGAAACATAATTAACACTAGTCTCTTAAAATTAATATATTAGCAAAAGTAAAATCAAACTACTGTTTGATGTATTAAAATTGAATCCCACAACGACAGCTTGTTTGGCAAAGTTCAATCCTACAATCACAACTTACTTGGTTCCCTATATAAGAGAAGGGTATAGCAACTAAAGAATTTGCCAATTAGGTAAGTCTGCATGCTAAAGTAGAACATATTAGTTATACCAAGGGCACTATGCTTTGCCTGTATATTTGCACTTGCCTTCAGGCACGTGCATATATAGTGCGTGTATAACTGGCAAAGCACTTGTTATATAACAGGCAAAGCACTTGTGCCCGTGGTATAACTATTACACACAAGTTTAAGGAAAAATTTGGAATTTTAAGTTTGATTAGGGATCATACAGTAGAAAAAAAGTAGGGAAACAAGGGAGGTCACCTAAATTTGCAGATATGCTAGTGAACATTTAATCTCTAATTCAGTCTTGATCTTGGGGTATAGACTGAATGAGGGATTAAATGTTCACTAGTATATCTGCAGGTGTAGGCGACCTCCCTTGTTTCCCTACTTTTGTTTTCTATGATACCTAAAATTCCAAAATTTTCCTTAAACTTGTTTGTTTACTTTTTTTGTAACATTATTATGACTAGTGAACCTACGCATACCCCATCAAAAGAAAGGATGGCACCACAATTCATGTTTCGTCTGAACACGAGCCCCAGCTATCAAACACTGCTTCGAAAGTGCAGTGGCCATTACGCTTCGCTTTCAGCTGTGTTCAGCCCATTACACAGCGTTACAAATGAAGGACAGTATTAGAACCATCTCTGCAATCAATCCAGTTACCACAGAAAATACAGGCGATTCTGTCTACAAATGTAGCCATGCAACTTGCTACTGTGAATCGACACATTGGGCTGTCAGCAAAAGGAAATGGGACACAAAAGGAGGACAAAGGTAAGTCCATGATGCATGCATTGTATGTAATGCGGTATGCCTAAAGGCATGTATCGGGATGAAGCGACGTCAAACAGTGAAAAAATCAAGCCCGTAGCCGTAGCCATTATCAAGTTATGTTTGCCTGAAGGCATCAGGCAGGCAGTTAGTCAGTAGAAAATTACATTGAATAATTTTTTTTTAATTTTGTAACAATTTATTGGAAGCCTTTAGGATTGTAATGAACACACTTTTGGGGTTGGTTATGCCTAACCAAGGTGCCAGGATGGAGTTGTGAAGCTGGTTTTTGGGTAAATTTTTTGGCTAAGGAAATCCAAATTTCCATGATTCCTAACTATACAGTACGGTATCACTGCTTGTTGGTTTTGTTACCATCATGCATTGAATCATGACAATCATGCATGGCTTTGATGAATCTTGTTTTGTGGCTTACTGCCCATTAAACTGTACTAACAATATAATACAAAGTATTGGTTATGGTATCCGTCACTTAAACCATAACCAATACTGATCTGATATCTACTGTTTAGTAGGGTCCCCCCCTAAAGTGACACAAATACCACTAAACATGCTATGTCTAAAAACCATCATAGAAATATCATAAGCAAAGAAAGTCATCTTTATGGATAAGTCTTATACCATTCAACATCAAATACAGCATTAAAAGCAAGAAAACACCTGCAGGTGACCGGATCTACTGTAAGATTTTAAAAATCATCCAAAGTGATATTTTGGTCTGCCTGCTCCAATACATGTCGTGGCTACTAATTGAAACTATTGGGGTTTTAGTCATCTAGTGTTTCACACATGGTTGGCAGGGTGTGGTGACTGCACAACATCAAAATACAGAAGTATGATGCTATAATTGGAGGACAAAATGTGTGCTTCTATACTATGAGGCAGAGTACTTGGCTTGCTTAGTTTTCAACTTTGGTCTGCTTGTTTGTTACACAGCCCTACAAAAATAGCTATTCACAACTACAAATTTGTGAATATTCTTTGATGAGCCAAATAATTATCATAGACAAGAAATTTGCAAAAAAGACGATAGCTACATATGTGCAATAGTACACATGTATCTTTAAGTGTCTTACCATTAATACATTAAATAATAGTGTTATGATAAGCAGTGCCATGAATACTATGGAAAATAAATCATGACACACATAGCTGATAGCTTTTTATATAGCACAAGCTAGGTAGTGTTAATTATTCATGGAACATTTCTTAGCAGATAGGAGCCCAGTATATAAACAATGTTAGTACACAGAGTGTAAGAAGCATGGGTGCAAGAAGATCCCACCAAAATTTATCTGTGCTTGCCATAATTAACTTAAATCATGTGATTAGACAATATGCATCATTGGACAATGATGATTCTCCTGTTGCAACCCGCTGCATGTGGTAATAATAGTGGTGTGATTAATTATTATGAAGTGTAGAAAATTATGGATTCACAGTAATGTGGAGTCTAACATGATGTCAAGTGTCTCTCACATGCATGCAGAGATGATTAGGATTTGAGTTCGGACTCCCATTTTAGTTACGGTATGACACTTTTGAAGGAGATGTAGCAAGCACCACTAGTAGCAGCATTAATGTGGATAATAGCATTTGTACTGCTAGCAATGTTGTGGTAAGAGCTTTCAATTAAGTACATATATGTTAGGTGTAGCAATTTTAGAATTTCAATCAGTTTTTTTTTGGTTTTGTCAGTGTCAAGGAGTTAAGAATACCCCAGTATGACCCAGAAGTTCATCTCTCCCTTACTGATGTCACCTTAGATAGTCACCATTTGCAATCAAAGGTTTGATTGGTCATCGAACAATCTAATTTTTTTTAAAATTCACCATTTGTGCCTAGCTAGGTAAAATTGTGTCAAGTCAAAGCCTTGCTATCACATTTGGCAGTACGTTGCCCCACTATAGGCATCCAAGTAAGAAACAAAACTTTCTCTCACAGAATAACTTCAGACCTCTTCTCTCAAGCAATCAGGGTTAGATAATACCACATATAATGTACACAGCTTCTGTAGAGCAACAAAACCAGTGAAAGAGGCCGGCATAACAGATACTGATATAAAGATGATGGGAAATGGAGAAGTAATGCTTATCAGCTCTACATTTGTAAACTGCTAAAGTCATCAGCAAAACTGCCACACAGATTTGTCCCCTATTCTTCACACCAGTGATTATCCACATACACATGCTTACATTGTACACCTTTTCATTGTATAGTGTATACACTTGACAAATTTAGTAGTGTGCCACAGGCAGGTATATCAGCATTGAAACCAGGTCGGGTCATCTGGGTCATGTTTTGTCCAGGTAAACCAGGTCAGACCCGGATATAAAATTATCCGGGTCTGACCCGGATTTCGCATTTGATCACATGCGTGTTAATGTAACGTTCCTAATAATTATAACGTTTTGCCTCGTGCTTTGCAGTGATATGGAAAGTGACAATTTAATTGTGACCCAGTCTGACAAAACCGGGCTTATCGCCTATTTAAAAGTATCGAGAAATGCCGGTTTTAAGTATTTAGTGTGTTGTAGCTTGCCAATGGTTGAAGCTATGTGTACCAAATTTTCAGACGTTTTACACCAATTCCTTACCTTCCAGAGCATCCACAGTGCAAGTAGCCAACAACTAAGTTTCCCGCCATTTTAGATAGTTTTTAAACCGAGGTTGACTGTATCAGTCGGGGGGCCCTGGAAGGCGGGAAAGATGGTGTTCAAAAATTGAAAAGGAAGGTCAAGGGATGAATTAGGCAAAGTTTTGAGCCATTGAGGTTTCACAACTGGCTAAGATGAAAGGAAATTCACAGCAGAGGTACTTAATCAATACCACAGAGCTGTATAGCCACATACAGTCATTCCCAGGCTGACCAGAGCTCCATTAATTAAGGCCCCACACCACACGTACGGATCGCCACTGGGCTTGGGAAAAGCAGCCAGCAAAACCAGACCACTCAAGTCTAGCTGATTTTAAATGTGGGATTAGATAGTTTATTCATGTAGCTGTGTGTCCTGGGTGAAAAATGGAATCTGCTGACATGGGCGATAAGACCGGTTTTCTCAGACTGGGTCACAATTGTGCTTGATGGTGACAATGAAGACTAGCAGCAGTATTAGCAATGCTGTCAGCAGTTCCAAATGTAGTAGTAGCTCCAGCAAAAGTAGTAAAGCAACTAATAGGCCTTGTTTTAAAACATTGGATAGCTTTTTTATGCGCTCAGGAAAGAAACTTGGGGAGGTAACAAGGAAGGAAATTCGTGAGAAGACTGCTACTCTTGTTGCTGCTGCACACTTACCTTACAACTTTGTAGAAGAAGAAGCTTTAAAGGATTTTGCCCAATTTTATTATAGAGTTGGGTGCATCTCATGGCTGTGTACCGACTTCTGAGTTTATAGTTGGATGGCTTATGGTGCATAAAGATATTGTTAACAAGCTATCCCAAATACAGGACACCATGAAGAGTAGCTTACAAAAGTCTGCTGAGCAAGGTACGGTTTCTGCTGTGACAGATTTGTGGTCCGATAATGTTGTGTCACTCTCCTACTTCAATGTTACCTTTTTTGGGTGGAGGAATCAGGTCCTGACAACAGAATATGGTCCTTCAAGCATGCTATGTACGCATGCAATTTTTTTCTGAGAATAAGACTGCAGACCACATTCAAGTTGTACTGGATCAGGTTTTGGATGACACAAGCCTTAATTCAGAAATACCCAATGCGCAGCAGACAAAGGGTCAAATATGGTGGCTACCACAAAATCTAAGTGCCATGTTAATTGTGCATGTCACCGTTTGTCAACATCAATAAACACTGCATGGAATGCATCATGTGCAGAGAGTCAAGAGCTAAAAGAGCTTGATGATTGTGCAAATAGTCTGGTAAAATTTGTAAAAAAATCTGGTGGAATCCAGTACAACGCTGAAGGCTGGTGGTAAAACAAGATCTTGGTGTGGTTTGATTAATAAATTCCGCTCTGTATCTAAAAGTTATGAGGCTATAAAACCACTGTTAAGGGATAAAAGACATGAAGACCTGGTAGCTGCAATATAAAAAATGCTACTTGAAGAAGTGCTACAAATTTTAGAAAAGGCTGAAGGTATTTTTGACATTCCGGAATATTCTTTTGTACCCACTCTCCAGTTTGTTTTGCCTGCATTTTATAAACTGCAGAATTTTTGGTGCAATTTATCTGCTTCAGACACTGCAGCAGGATGTATTTTGAAGAGAAACTTGGTATCAGCATTAGATACTAAGATGTGGGAGGATATAATTGCTTTGCACGTTGCTACCTCCTATCTAGACCCCTCTCTTAAAGAGTTTTCATTTGTGAGGGATGAAGAGGAGTGATGCAGTTTATCAGAACATGCAGCTGGTATTGTTAAAGAAAATACCATGGCCATTGCAAAAGAGCATGTTTACCCACCAAAAGAGCCTGAAGATAGTGATGTTGATGCACTTAAGGAGAAAATAGAAGCAGTAGCTAAATAGAGATTAAAGCATCACTCAATGGCTGAATTTAGAAATGCTGCTGGTGATAAACCAAGAAAAAAGTCCAGCAAGATTACAGTAGAAGTAAATGAAGAGCTTTGTCGCTATGACTCAATTACTGGTGTCAATTTGACACAGGCTTATGCTGTTCGGAGCATATTTGTTCTATTGCTGTGGTGGGTCGAACAAAGGTATAGTTTTCCTGTTTTAAGTTGTCTAGCTAGGCAGCTTTTAGATATACCAGCAGCTAGTGCAGAATCTGAAAGACATTTTAGTGGCGCTGGAGGAATTGCGTGTAAGGACAGAAATAGACTGAAGGATGATGCAGTTGAGTCATTGGTTTTCTTGCCTCACACAACTACAATCAGGGTTGAAACCAAGTGATGCATAAGTTCAGTTTTATTGAATATCTGAGCCTGACCTGGATTGGAACACATGTAACACAAATTAATTAGACAATGTGGAAATATAATTGCACTAGTGAAAAGAGTATACATCCACAGTGAGTAGCATTACAGTCGTTCATCAAGCAGTATCAATGTGCCCAATTTCCCCCAAATTAAAGATTCTGTAACTGCTGGGTGTATCCATAATGCATGTGCAATTATGTAAAGTAAAACTAGCACACAATGTGTAGCAATTGCATATTCCTCAGCAATAACTACTGTAGTATACTGTCATTACAACTATGGAGTTGCAAACACACTGCTCGACAGCATGTAGCAGAAAAAATACATAAAAAATACAGTATACGGAAACACATACGTGTACGTAACACTGCGGTATACACAGTGGCAGCAACTGTACAACATTGGCAATGGTATGCAGCAACACAGAACACTGGCATACAAAGTGACAGCAATTGTACAACATGAGCAACTGTACAGCATACGGCAACACATAACACTGTGGCATACACAGTGGCAGTAACTACACAACATGAGCAACTGTACGACATGTGGCAACCCAGAACACTGGCATTCACAATGGCAGCAACTGTACAGCATGCGGCACACTGTGGCAGGAACTGTACAACATGAAGCAACTGTATGGCATGCAGCAACAGTGGCGGATCTAGGATTTTTAAAAGGGGGTTTCTGAAAGTTGGTATAGCTGAATAAGACATCTGATGACATTTCTCCGGAAAATTAGAAGCTCTGAGATCAGATTTAGGTTATTTTTAGTTACCAATTACAATAAATCCAATGCCTTAAACTGTAAATACTATAGCTAAATATAGGGCAAATATGGTGACTACAAGCTGTAGCTTTGATTGCTCTATTAGAGTAGTTACATGACTGCTCTATTAGAGTATCTCGATCGTTTTTAATGCAGTGGGAGATGAAAAGCGAAGTGTTGCTGAGGGTTTAATAGCTATAAATGGTGTTAGTTAAGTGAAACTGCATGCATGCTACTGAAATACAGCGGTATATAATTGTTTGCTTTGTCAAATTGTCAGTACAACAATGTTTATGTATTTATACTGCCACTGAACTAAATTTAAAAGGGGGTTTCTGTCGAAACCCCCAGAAACCCATCTAGATCCGCCACTGAGCAACACGGTGGTGATGGCAACACATAACATTGTGACATAAGCAGTGGCAACAGCTATACAGCACGAGACAGCACAGAACACTGGCATACAAAATGGTAGCAACTGTACAACATGAAGAAAAGTGTATGGCATGCCGCAATCCAGAACAGCATTGTAAGTGGGTCAGTACTGTTGAGCCATTTGACCCACTGACCTGAATAATAATCTGGATGGGACCTGGATCTGACCCGCATGTAACCCCGTTTAATTAAAATAGAGGCGTGCCCCAAGAGCTAGATTAAAAGTCCACAAGTTCCACTAGTCAGCCCTACATTTTTACACTACAAAAAATTGTCTGCAAGAAGTGAGTAGCGATGTATTATCAAGTGGGTGTGGCTCCATGTACATATTATCAAGTGGGGTTGGCTCCACGTAAGTTTACATACAGCTACAGAAATTTTAGAAGTTAGTTACCTACATTTCAAGTAGCAACACAGATCTGGTGTTGCATGCATGCATGCCCACAGAGCACAGCTGGTACAATTCCGATAAGTGGGCGTGGCTCTATATACCCCACACAGACAGCAAAGCATATTCCTGAATGGTTGGTGTGGCTCCACGTAAGTTTCTTAAGTGTTTACAACTGCATTTCCATCAATACAATCGAGCTTGTTAACTTCATATAGTCACACGTGATCTCATCCGGGTCAGACCCAGATATTCAGTGGATAAGACCCACTTGACCCGGACAAAATGTGACCCAAATGACCAGGATAATCCGGATGACCCGGCCCACTTACAACGTTGATCCAGAAAACTGGAATATACAATGGCAACATGGACAACTGTATGGCATGTGGCAACACAGAACACTGGCATACAAAATGGCATCAACTGCACAACATTGAAGCAGCTGCATGGCAACACATAACACTGTGGCATACAGTGGCAGCAACTGTACAACATGAGGCAACTGTATGGCATGTGGCAACACATAACACTGTAGCATACACAGTGATAGCAACTGTACAACATGAGGCAACTGTATGGCATGTGGCAACACAGAACACTGGCATACAAAATGGCATCAACTGTACAACATTGAAGCAGCTGCATGGCAACACATAACACTGTGGCATACACAGTGATAGCAACTGTACAACATGAGGCAACTGTATGGCATGTGGCAACACATAACACTGTAGCATACATAGTGGCAGCAACTGTACAACATACTGTACAGCATGTGGCAACACAGAACACTGGCATACAAAATGGCAACAACTGTTCACTGTACAGCATGCGGCAACACAACACTGTGGCAGCAACTTTACAACATGAGCCACTGTACAGCATGTGGCAACACTTAACACTGTGGCACTTACGGTGGCGGAAAAACTCTATGGTATGTGGCAACACAACACTGTGCAGTACACAGTGACAGGAATAAAACGACATGAAGCAACTGAGGCAACTCAGAACACTGTGGCGTACCCAGTAGCAGTGACTACAACACATACAATGTGAAGCGACATGTGATAAACCAATGTATACAAGTGGCAGTATAATGCAATAAGGAATGTAAAACAACATTGGGAGAGAATGTAGCTACAAAATAACTCAATGGAAATGTAGGCAGTTACATGGCTATAGCAACATGGTAGTAGTAAGACCATAGCAGCAATAACAGCAAGGCAGCAGTAACACAACATGACAGCTATGAAAACATGGTATGGCATACATCAAAGGACCATACTTACCTTACGGTATCTCAGAATATTGGTGTCTCAATGGCGACGACATATTAAACAAGCAATGGCAGCAGTAACATATAGAGACAGCACTGTGACATGCATAATGGTACTGAGGTACAAGAAGCATGCAAAAACAGTACAAAATGCAATACAAACAATGGTGGCAATATGTTAAACAAGCAGTTAACATATTTGTGGTAGTGTTATGCATAGAACAGTGACAAAAACAACAACACTATAAGATGCCACATGAACAGTGGCAGCAACATAATTATTCAACATGCATATAACGACAGCACTGTGATATGCATAGTGCACTGAACATGCAAAAAAAAAGTACAAAGATGGTAATAGCACAGCATATTCAACAAAGCAACAGAACTATGGTATGCATAATGGCACTCCAGTATAAGCAGTGGCACCATGCAATAACTGTTATAAGACCATGATGGCAGCATACAAATAAAGCAATCAGAGCACTAGCAACTGCAAAATACATGCAAACAAGCCATGACAAATGACACTGGCAGCTATGTGCAACCAACAATAGCAGCAGCAGCTGTGGGTATACAGCACATGAAATGGTGGTCTGACCACATGATGTTGATAAATGTTGGCAATCCAGTGATGCAGTTAAAGAGGAGCTTTGATGGGCGCAGAAACACAACTACCTCAGGTGGTGCTGGAAGGCTTAGATGATGAATAATGATGGGGTGTGGTCAACAGCACTAGTCTGTTGTGGAGGATCATTAACAACTGGCTGAAAGGTATGGCTGCTGGCAACAGACCGTAGGGGGTGGCAATGGTAAACTGAAGGAAGGTGGTTAACGCAATCAATGACTGCAAAGAAGTGGTGATGATTGTTGTCATCACATGCTATAGCAGGTTGGCAATGGCTGACAGTGTCTAGACCAAGGGGTAGTGGAGTAAGCAGTCTGCTGATTGGCATGGTGGTATACAAGAATTAGGCTACTAGCAGTGATACGTAGCTGGCTTGAATCTCTGAAGCACTCCAATCACTGTAACCAGCTACTGATCATGAGACAGACTGAACACTAGGTGCCAATACAAGGAGTTGACTGACAGGTACTACAAGTTGTGGCTTATGACAGTGTGAAACTGCTATCCCATAGCATGCAAAGAGGTGATGTAATGCTTTGTTAGCACATTCCAAATGGGTTGGGCCTGTTTGCATGTGATTGTACCATGCACTCCCATAGGGGTAGGTAAAAACAGGAACCTGGGACCGAGACCCTGGGACCAGGGGACCCAGGGACCCGACTCTTCTTGGAATTTATACTCTTCACAATATTCTATACTAATATTAAGTACCTTTGCAAGTAGACTTGCATGGATAATCCATTTTTCCCCCATCATGGTGTCTCACACAATGTTTAAACCAAGTAGAAATTATAAGCGCCTCTGATAAAAAATGTCTGAAGCTGACTGCATTTATAGGCCACTCGCCTGGTGCACAATGGACATACTACTCAATGAGCATACTAGTCTATTATGTCGACTCGCAACTAAAATTTAGAAACATTGTGCACATGCACCATGATGTATGAAGTCTGGTTGAATGTTGAGCTGTTGGACTGAACCTTCTTAGCTACAGTAGAACTGGTAGTCACTATTTCCCATGAATATTTGTTTGCAAAATGTTTCTAAACTTCAGTAGCGAGTCAAAATAATAGATTAGTATGCTCATCATGAACAGGTGAGTGGTTTTCAGCTTCAGACACTTTCAGAGGCGCTTATAACTTCTAATTGGTTTAAACATTGTGTGAGACTTTGTGATGAGGGAAAAAGTGGATTAGTCATGCAAGTCTACTTGCAAAGGTACCTAACTAACTATAAGTATAGAATATTGTGAAGGGTATAAAATTCCAAGAAGAATTGGGCCCCCTTTCCCGAGTCCTCGGTCCTCAGGTCCACTGTTTTTACCTACCCCTCCCATAGTGCCTGTTCTGTTAACTTCAATTTTAACAGAATGAAAAACACCTCTGCAATGAATCCAGTCACAGTGTAAATGGCAACTAAACATGTGCCCTGACTATTAAATACTAAAAAGTGAACAGGCCATTCCGCTTTATTTTACAGAAATTACAGACAATTCTCATGATATCCAGTAGTGAAGCCACCTCGTGCTATTGCAAATCAACACTTGAGCAGTTAGTCAGTCAGTCAGTCAGTTGGTTGGTCGGTCAGTTAGTTAGCATATAATTCATTTGAATAAATGATTTTTAGAATTCCATAATAACTTGTTAGAATTACTCTGCAGGTATTTTTGGGGAAAATTATACCTAACCATTACTATTAAACTGTTGTGAAGGAAACATATTTTTGGACAGCAAAGCTCAAACCTTCATTACAGTACAGCTGTATACTGTATGATAGACTGAAACTGAAATTCTACTGCATTTGTCAATATGGAATTTATATAGTCATATCAGCTTAGAAACTTTGTGTGGATCAAAGAGACAATAATCATACAGTACTGCCCAGAGGTAATGTTACACTTGGGAGCAGTTGACACTCGTGTAGCCAATTTTTTACCCGTGATTTCTTTGGCATGTGTGTGCTAACTAACTCACCACACGTAGCCATGACATGCAAACTCCCTTGGGAGGCTGCTCCAGAAACTGCGTGTCTTCGCATGTGATGTATTCCAGTTGTGTGTCGTGTTGAGTCGTGGCCTGGATTTGAGCACTGGCAAGGGATTGTAATGTTACCTCTGGGCAGTACTGTATATAGAAAGGTATACACCTACACCACTGATACTTTACAGTTGGACACAGATGGGTTACAGGCTGGTTTAAAATGACTTTTTAAAATATATATGAACAATTTTAGGTCAGGTAACAAGACAACTGGAGGTTGTGTCTGTTCAACCAAATGATCAAACTAAACAAGATGATGAAGAAAGGTTGCTACTAACCAGAAAGCAGCTAGATGAATTAATAATGAAATACACACAACAAAGTATGCATATACTAACTAGTCCACATTGAGTATAATATGTCTTTGATAAAGGCTAGACTCTATATAGGCTCAAGAAGCCAGCATGGTAAACTAGTGTGTTAAAAACTATGACAAACTAACATTAGGAAATTTATAATAAGTTATCAATTTCTGGCCTGTTGATAGCACAAGAGAGCTACACACTGTATTGTAACACTTCTATTACATACATGTATTTGCTTAATGATAAGGTTAGATGTTAAGTTAGAAACAAATTGCAACTAACTGAAAAAATTCAAGTGGCTAGTTTGATTTTATACTGTACAACAGGAACTTTTGACAAAAGAAAAAGTTGACAAATTTAACAATGCGGTTAATTTGTGAAATTTTAATTCGTCAAATGTCCATAAGTTCCTTTAAAAGTACGTGTTTAGGTATTATATGTTGCAAAATCACCAACATTATACATTAATTACTCTGTACATACACTCTACTCCTTACATTCAAATTTCAATGGTTTGTAAAGCAGCTCCTATTTGTAGTGAAGAAAAGTTTTACACATCTTTAAACTACATGTACTATTATATAGGCCAGTCCACTGGACAATCAGGGGCAGCATTTGCGCAGCAAAGTGATCAAACTATAAAAGATGACAAGAAACTTACTACAGACCAGTATGGTAAGTCAAAACAGGCATGTGAATATTTATTTCAGATAATGCATTCAGCAAGGTAGTTCGATTTACAGAGAAACAAAATCATTGCTATTTACAATTTTAATAATTATTTTGTGTGTTACACTGTATTCTGTGTAAGTGATAAATTAGGCCAAGTCATCAGTTATTCAGAGTTTACAGTAAAGCTGGCTAAAATGACAGGAAATTTATTGTACAGGTCTTTATCCAACACCATGAAACTGTACTGTACAACTACATCTTGCCACTCCCAGGTTCCATTAAGGAGAAAGACTGCTTGGACTTTAACTGATGTCTTCAGCCAAACATAACTTCATAATGCATAAGGCCATTGGCTTGATTTCTTGCTATTTGACATCACTTCATCCCAGTACGTATCTTTCACCAACCTCGGTACATACAATACACCCATCATGGACTTACCTTGACTTCCTTTGTGTCCCAGCTCCTGAGATTTTTAAAGCATAATTTTTGGAGCATAATAAATTTAATTTCTGAGCATGAAGCTCAGGCACAGTATCCACACAGAGTTAACTTTCATGTTTTCCCACTCTTTAAATGACAAACATGACTAGATCTACCAAACTCAACTTGTCAATGCAATTCATGATTTTAGGATTTCATAATAGCCATATATATCCAGACATTAACCCATTGATGGCCACTGCTGTCATATGGCAAAATGGATCATACACACCCCCTTTACTTTGCTATAAATTGTAAAATGCATTTCATAACAAGGTGCACTAGTACTGAATCGGACATGCCCATAGAGGTAAAAGAAAGTGTTATACATCAATGGAGACAGGTAAAATCAACAGTCAACTGCTTTATCTCAGATGTGGCATGGCAGACGCGAGTGCATATACACATGCACAACAACAGAAAGAGGAAAATCATGAATAAACCAGCTGTGGAATGGATTAGTTGGACACCTTTGTAAATAGTTACATGTAGTTGGGATTCTGTTGTTTATTTGGGCTGGTTTTTACCAAAGTTTAGACTTTACTGTTTGGTACGTTTATTATAGTTACTGTTATGTATGTAAACAAAAATGGCATAGTCAATTGTAACCTCCTTAGTATATAGTGAGTACCTACATTTATGGTTACTAAGTAGTTATGGGTATTGAATGGCTTATATAATGCAAATTCGGTCAGTGGTCTCTGAGAATGTGGCCGTCAATGAGCTAATAGTAATATTTAAGACTTCACATTTCCAGTATAACTCTTCAGGGCTATTTATTGCATGAGTTGTTGTAAACCTGAATGGTAGTCTGAAGTCTTCACATGGTTCTGTGCTGCCTTGATCAGATGGAATTTGCACAAAATTTCTTTGTGATGTTGGGTAACTAGAGTATAAAGAGTTTAGATCAACTAAAGCATAGTGAAGTTGATCTTAGCCTTGTATACCTCCCAATACATTGTTCTACCCCAACACTACTAGGTGACAAAGTATGTGGTATTTAAATCTGTGTATAATGGTGGGAGAATCTACAGGAATCATCTTGTACTTTGAATGATTTGTAAGACAAGAAAGATATTGCTCTACAGAATAAATTATTCATAGCTTTACCCCGTACAGGACTCTCTAATGATTGAAACTGGAACTGCTGACAATTTTATGTATGAACAAGTCATAATTGTTTATAATCAAAGTCTTGAACTTTGGTTCCTTTAATCTTTGTAATAATCTTTAGACTTATGCACGTACATACTACCTTAAATTTACAGCACTATTTTACTACACAGATATCATTTCCACAGAAGAGTTTGCTAAATGTGAAAATGTGGGTGCTGCATTTATCAAACTACAAACAAAACTTACAAAGATGTTAGTGAAGGCAGACTTCCTGTCAATAAAGAGAGCTTGTATAGCTCAACAGAACACACCTGGCGGTGCACAACTACCTGAACAGCTTGAAACAGAAATACGTCATACCAAAGATACAAATATGTTGTTGGATTCACTAATTTGTTCCCCTTATTGGAGTTGGATTGATATTAGAATATTACAAGCAATTGTGGTAGCATCTGAGATTCCCCAGACACTACAACTTCTGGAAAATTACAAGAATGCCATATTCTCAAAAAAGGTGATTGACCTTCTTCCAGATGCTCCTAGCAAAGAGATCAAAAAATACTTTATAAAGATCGGAACAAAACTTGGAAGGGATGCCAGTAAAATGACAGTAGCAGATTTATTAAAATTTCAATCCCAGCTTGAGACAGTGATCATGGACATTGGCAAGGGAACTTGTGTTCTTGGTCATATTAGAAAGGGTTGCATAGAAGTTCACTGGTACATTCCTACCCATTGTGTGGATAGTGCATATCAGTCAGCATCTACCAGATGTCACTTGTTTAATGAAATCCACTTGTTATGGCTTCAGATAGCACACTACCCAGTAATTCACGATCCACTAACAACAACACCTGTTGATATGTCAACTCCACCTCCTTTAGATACAGCTGGTAAGTGGTCCACTAAATATGTGTCATAAATTATCTCAACTTGTTGTGCATGTAGCAACAGTCAAGGACTTCATTGACTACTACTGTGACTACTTGTCAGTCAACATGGATGCTGAGGTGGTTATGCAGCTGATGATATCCCAGCAACTACTCAGTGAAGATGTTGTTGTGGCAGCTCAAAGTAGTTACCACAAGAGTTGTCTGATCTTACAGCAAGTTCGACTGATGGATTCAAAAGGACTGGTCTCATTCTGTGAGTTGCTTAAAGCAAACACAAGCCTGAGAAACATTGGAGAAATGCTGCATAATGGTAAGCACACAAGTACTAAGACAATTGTTATTACTTTTCTCTAGCATTAGATTCTACTCTGATGAGCTCTGTCAGTAGTACTGGTGATGGTGAGCACACTCAACCAGATAACCTGACGCATCTGCAACAAACGGGTGGAGAAGACACAGTGACTGTTTGCCATGATGCTTTTGAACCGTCTACTGTTGATGCTAAATTCTGGGATACAACAGTAAAATTGACAGAAATGTTACAATCTTTTGATCCACAGATGATTGCTGACAACTGTGGTTTATTGAGAGCCAGCACACAAGCTAATATTCCACTATTTCCTACTCACTATATGAAAGTCCTTCAAGGAAGCAGATCTACTCCAACACTGGTGCAGAAGCTTTCTGCATTTGCAAATTGGATGGACCACTCTGTACTCACGGCAGTAGTTGAAGCTTGCAATATTCCTGAAGTTGCAGCACTCCTGGCCCAGTTTGACAGTAGGATAGATACATCCCAGCCAGTTACAAAGTATCCCATACCATCACCATCTCATCACATGGTGCCATATGATACCAGTATACACACTGTACTGGCTGTTCAGCTAAACTTGCAACTGAGTCATTTCAATCTAAAGAATTTAATTGATATACGATCACTGATACAAAAGAAATGTGAGGTTACTCCTCATTGTTTACAGCTACTGGCAGTAGCAAAGACTAGCCACACAATCATCTACTGGACTGTTCCTAAACATGTGGCTTCTTTCATAGTTTTAAATGTTCTGCAGCATCAAAGCTACTTTTACCAAAATGGTATACAGCAGGTAGCAGTCTACCCAAAAACAATACTGACCATCGGTAGTGCTCTTACTGTAGGACCATTCTCATTTTTTGCTAAGGTGAGTTCATTAACTAGACTGAAATAGTATTTTATCTTCTTTATTACAGCTACTCAATGACACAAGTAATAATCTTAGCACACAACTGTACCAGTTGGAGGTAAGAGTTTCCAATCTGTTGCATGCTAGAAATTGTGGTCTTTATAAAATTTAACCACAGGATATCCCCAAAACAATGAATAAAGTACAGTTTGAACTTGTCAAAACCAGGAAGGAACGCAATGATACAATCAAACAACTGAATAAAATAGTCGTACAGATGGATGAGAAAATCAGAAACACTTTACCACGACAAGTGTCATCTTACCAAACCATAAAGGTACAACTCTCTTTGTCACTAAATATGTATGTAAATGTGAGTAATTTTTCAGGTCATACCCGATGCTTTAAGCAGCTCAGCAAAATGGTCTTTGGTATCTTTTGATACAGTAACTACTTTGAAAAATGTGAGTTGACATAGTATAATGAGACATCAATGTGACACCAATGTCAATAGGTTCAGTCACAACAGGACCAGTTGATACTTCAGTTGAGAGAGAGTTTAGGATTGGAGAAATCACTGAAGGAGAAGATAGTCAAAGAGAAACAAATATACTCCAATCTTCTGGACCAGTACAAACAGTTACAGAACATCCAACCAGTAGACCATCCACCAGAATTATTATCGGACACATCACAAAAAGAGGAAGATGAATCTTTAAAAGAAGAGGTGAAAAGTTCACAGTCACAAGTACTTGATGAAGAAACACAAACTGAACTGACTAAACTACAATCAGTAATGAAAAATGTGAGCTCTACTCTTGAAAAGGTTGAAGTGATAATGAAGTATTGGAGTGAAAAGGTAATATTGCTATGCACAACTGAGAATTTGTATGTATTTAGCAGATCATGGATAAACAGATTATGGATCAACAGACACATACAACTGCTCCTTGTAAATACAGAACAAAATCTAATAAGCAAAAAATCATTTTATACATTCTTTACCTTCAAACAAAAAGTACCTGTAAACAACAATACACTGTGCACACTTCAATAATGAAGTTGCTAAAGCATGCATGGACTTGAATTTGTGCTCGAAATTTTTTAGCACAATAAGATGAGTGTGCTCCAGTTCTCAGTGCTGCCATACTGTTTTCCTAAGACAGCTACAGTAATATAGGCTTGATATACATTCTATTGTGTATACCATTTGTACTATTAATCCTGTCATACAGCATACCTGTTGTTATTCAGCATACCCTGTGAAAAGACTGTCTGGTAAACTGTAGATTACACTGATAAGTTTACTTGTAGCTAATGGTGTAGTCTATCAATAGCTTCTAATATTGAACTGATAATGGTGGCCTTAGTGATGAATGCAGCGACAATGTTTAACTCAATTTCATCTTTTCCATATTACTGCATAGGTCTCAGTACAACCAAGAGTTCGTAACATAATCCTACAACATTTTGAACTTTTGGTGCATTCCAACTGTTCATCCTTTCCGACAGTTGCTGTGCTCATTTGAGCTTGGCATTCATATAACATGATCCGTCAGTCTGCAATACACTCATCCATGATCTGCTAAATACCTTGCATAACTATTAATTAAAATTATTTGGTTTTATGTACTCTTTAGACTTCAAAGAGTCCACAGTCACTGATGAAGGATCAAGGAAAAGTGAAGGAGTCTAGTGAGACCCTACCAGAGAAAGGAAAGAATATTTTACAGATCCAACTGAAGACAATGATTTCAAATTTGTCAAGTGTTGAGGTCAGTAAAAGTTTTGAACTAAATACATGGTAGGTACCAATAGTGAACAGTATTGACAACTTCACAACACATGCGAGTTGCATGTAATTCCACATGTGTGAATTCAACACATACATATGTGTTGTCTACATGCACAACACACGTGAAGGCAGTACCACCACACACATGGTGCATGCAGTCTGTAGCACATATGTCATTTACTTTACAACTGAACAAAATTACAATAGCTACAGTACACATGTAGCTAAAGAACGCTTGCATGGCTCGTAATGTAGCTAGTTGCTGTAATACTGTACATACTGTAGCTATCTAAATACCAGCATGAAATAAGTAATAGTTATCCAGGTGCTCATAATTCAAGTATGATACATTCTTTCACTGCAGATCACGACTGGTGTAACCTGTACACACCAGTATTAGCCACTGCAGAATATAATGTACCATGGGTGTGGCACATGTACAGCCGCTACGATGTACAGTACAGCTGTACCAATGGAAAGCAATGCCATGGATCCATGTAATTAATCTAGCGATTTTCTCACTTCAAGTGTTGACTGCCAACTCACCTTACGGAGCCATAGACTTGGATTAGGATCTCCAATGATAAACTGATTAGAACCCACATATATTGTCAAAATATTTGAATATAAACCATCAATTAGTGTATCGCTGGATCCACCATGCCGACTGCTTGCTTACAAGGCTTTTAGTAACGGTAGATATAACATTTGAATGTTGTTCATAAAAGTCCAGAGATTGTATCCTTGAATATACTTCTTGATATTTGGATTTTAGCTACAGGCTCCAGTGAGATAATCATGCCAGTAAAGATGGATTTTTCAAGTACACGCATGTCATGTTTAGCTAGTACCAAGAGTGCACCATGGATTTGTGAAGTAATATTTGAGTGGTACTGTAAGTTTCACATAGCAAAACTTTTTTTTCATTTGCATGGGTAGGGCACAACACACACTCACAAAAAAGCAGTCTGGGGCCATACAAGACTGTAGTTGCAGTATATATTGGTAGCATCTATATAGCAGAGATCTACCACCAAAGGTCATTTATAGACTACAGCGTATTGTTCCCCTCTGCAAAATGTTGATCTTCAGATGGAAATCAAGCAGCTAAAGTTACAAACAACAGAAGGAACATTTGGATCAACTTACGAAACTAATGCAGTTAGTAGGTGGTGGTCAGAACCTTGAGGAGGTAATGTGTACAATTGGTATTCCTTCAATATCCAAGCCAACATTAATTGAGAAGCTATTGGGATCAGCTTTTGAAGACTGCCTGAATGAACAAATGTTGCAAGCTGGAAGAGAGGAGAGAGAATTAGGAATACAGAAAAATCAATATCATCATGATGTACCATCTATTAATGTAATAGTTGATAGAGGATGTTTGAGAGGTCCCGTGGGCGTTCTTACAATGCAAAGTTCTGTAGTAGGAGTCATAGTTGGTGCTGCCACAAAAAGCTTTTGTACATAGGTGTAAAAATTGGTACTGTATTGTGCAGTATGCTATATATCATAAAAGAAACATACCAAGCCACCTTGTCACAAACGCTTTAAAACCTGTTCAGGATCATCTACGTCAACATCAGCAGATATTGCAACAGGATTTAGACAATCTGAGTATGTGCATGTTCTATACATTGGAGTATATGGATACGGAAGCCCCATTCTTTATACCATACAAAAACAGTTGAGCCACCTAGAGATGGTTGAGTGTGCAAACCACACCATATCAAATGTTTTCATGGTTAATTAGAATAACTAGCAAAGGACTTTTCATCTTTCTGTGGACAAAGTCCAAATCTGTAATAATGAAAATCACACAGGGTGCTTGGTATGCTATTCAGTGTAACAAAGCTGCGGAATTATCTTTGAGCAAGTTCAAATCAATACCTAGGAGACCATAAAGATTGTGATCCATCCTGATATTTAGAAAGCGCTATAAATTACATGACTTGCTATCTAACCATCTCGCAAACAACATAGCTCAGCTCATAAGTGGCAGCACAACCAACTTGAGTGAATGTCACATTTTGATCAGACCCAAAACGGATGGAGGTAAGCAGGATCATTACAGCTGACAGCAGAACCATGTATAACTTTAGGTCAGAGACCACTTAGAAGTACATGTTTAGTAGGCCTGAGCCTATTATGCTCAAAAATTTATCTATTATTTCTTCCAGAATTTCCCAAAAATTCTCCCATTATTCTTCTTGTATCTAGCCTATTATTCCAAAATAATAATTCTCATTCAGTTCCTTTGGCTAGTCACTTAGTTTTCAAGATGCTGCTATAAGTAGTTTTGCCAGAATTGATTAATAACCATATGAAGCTTCCATCTTACACATCATTTTTCTAGCCATAAGTACGTAGTTACAACAGACTTAGAATAGCTATCTGCAGCAATAATTCGTGTTTTCAATATTAGTGTAGCTGTAGCCACATACTAGCAATATGTTCAAAGACTTGAAGAAGATACACTGGTATAAGATGTACAAGTTTCAGTATTGCAGATAATCATGCAGATAAATCCCTGATATTGGCTGCAGATTATTAACATGAAACGATCTGACTGCTCTATTAGAGTATTTGAGTGTTCTATTAAAGTATATCAATCTTTTAGAGGTTTATCAGTCCCAGCACTCCTTTTTTATTCAATTGTTATTTCAACAGAGAGGCAGCATCAGCCGAAGCTATTTTTCAGCTATGCCCTGCACAAAAACGTACATCATAAACACACACATATATACAGTAATTACTTATGTACAAACTAACTCACTAAAATGTTCTTAACTATTTCGAAATTGAGTAAATGTTGTTGAGTCATATAAGACTGTTGGCAGAGCATTCCACAAGGTAGTTCCACGATAGTAGAAACTGTGTTTCCCGTTTGTTTGTGGAACAAACAAATGATTTACATTTCTGCTTGCATGCCTATAATAATGTCAGCTAATATCATTCTTAGTAGCTTAACTCTTTCTTCTAGCTAATCAAGGAGACATGCCCCTTAATTCCACCGATTATTCCCGTGGACATCCGATAATTCTAAAATTATGCCTGCAATCACCCTATATTTCTAGAGTTATTTTCACGAAATTGGTGACCTACTATTGTCCAAATTATGCTGGCATAATAGGAGCAGGCCTACTGTTTTGATCCTGTTCAACTAAAATTTCAGATGTGTATAGGAAAGCCAGCGAAGATTGCAGCTACTACTGATGTAAATTATGGACCAGAAGCAATCACTCAATCAACTCCAGTCAAGAAGAGCTGCAACATATCTGTAATGAATACTCAAAATCTTTAACAATTCTCAGTGGAACAAGCTGCTGAACTCACCAGAGTAACTAGATCAAGATCCATCCCTCAACAGTCTATGGCAGCAACTCAGAAGACCACACCTGACAGCATCTACATTTGACACTGCCATGAAAACATATGAAAAATTAGAAGAAACTACCACCAGGTACAATTCCAGTACTAGAATGGGGATGATCATATGAGAACACCACAAGGCAGTGGTACTTTACATAGCTCAGATTGCCAAGCAGTTTGGACCACTAAACAAAGTCAGCAGAACTGGTATCTACATATGTACCACAGATCCACAGTTGGCTGCTTTTCCTAATAGTGTTGTAGAAGATCCTACCCAAGGTGAAAGAAGATTGGTCTATTGGAAATAAGCAGCCATATTCTGGTAGACTAATGACACATGCCAGGAAATTCACCAGTTTTGTATATAGTTCTTTAACAGATGGTCAAGTCATGCCAAAAAAAAGTACCAACTACTATTACCAGGTGCAAAGCCAATGAAAAAATTATACAGTTACCCTTGTGTGGCTTCCTTATCTAACATCTTCACAGAAAATTAAATGCACTGAAAACTTTAAACCATGGTGTATCCCCAAGAGTATACAGGTACATCTCTTTTCAGAGAATATCTGCTTTCAGAGTTAGCCAATTGTGTTTTGTAGTTAGTCAGCCAATCCAATGACTTCAGTCACCGTGAACAGTATATTATCGACTTCTTTGTACTGTATTGTAAATATCCAGAATTGTAATATTTATACCACCAATATACGTACCATACTTATACTATAAATCATACTTCATTCATCACATTAAGTTCAACATGAAGAGAACAATCACCAGCTACAGTAATTATGCTTTAAAAGATATGTAACAAGAGTGGCTCATGAGATGCTACAGACACACACTTACATAAACAACTCCTTAATGCTCACTGAAGACTAGATTATGAATACTAAGTTGTAGTGAGACACAACTGACACATATACCACTTTCACACCTCACTTCAAAGGGAAGGGAAGGTGTATTAGTGCTATAATAGCACTGCTATCAGTGCTCAGGAATGCATGAATGAGAAATGGAGGTAGTATATACAAGTTATATATACTACCTCTTATTCTCATTAATGCATTCCAAGCATTCTCAGAAATTGTCTGATTTCTTTGATGAAACTGTGTGATCTCTGCTTTAATATAGTGACACTTCACAGGATTGATAGTGGGTTTTAGTTTTGTAAAGTGAGCCAAAGCATAGATCATGGACTTGGGAAAGAAGATAGTTCATTGTTTTACTGAATGAAGAAGGTCACAGGTCAGTTTATATCATGCTGTTTTGATTGCATTGACGTGGCAATGTTCAGACTCTGGGGGTAGCACTTAATTTAGTTGGCCATTAGCGTTAGCTAACATATTCACTACTTTAGTTTATTCATGGCTAGTAAAGTAAGTACTTTAGTACACTTGAATCGTCTTTATGTTGCTGTTTTGACACCTGGCGCGATTTCACATGCGCGTAGTGACTGGGCATGGTGCTTAATTGACTACACCATTATAGCGTTATAAACATATTCACTGCTTCAGTTTATTCTTGGCTAGTATAGCAAGTACTTTATAGTGCACTTAAGTTTCGTTATGAGCTGTTCAGTTCGCATTTGGGCTTCCTGTGTTTAATTGCGTACCCACAATCAAAGTGATCTGCACACTCATGTCGATACACTTACATTCGGCCTCTCAGCAGCACCTTGTCGTTGCTTTTACAACGTTATCCACAATCGAAATTCACATGGTCCCATATAAATACACTTACGAAGCATTCCTGCAGTTTCCCACACTTGCAGGTGAGTCACCCAAGTGGTATATATTAGTTGTAACATAGGCACTTGTGATTTGCCTGAAATATACGCACTTGCACTCAGGCTGTGCCCTCATGCTCGTGCATATATTTCAGGAAAATCACTCGTTCCCATGTTACAACTACTACATATCAGTAATAATAGTTGAGTACTTCGAGGATGCTATAACTCGCTCCACAAGAAATGCCACAAAGATACAAATAGAAGGAACAAACGGTCCACTTCTCTTCGGTCATATGTAAAAATGTTAGTAATATACATGTGTGTGATATGTTATGTTACATAATCATGCACAATGCATTGTTGAAACTTCTTTGATTTTCAAAATAATTATCAGAATAACTTAGTAAGTTTCGTAGTAGAAGATTAAAGGTATATGTGGTCCACGCATATCATTGTAATGATTCAAACTTGAAAGTACAGTATTTTCAATACAGGATCCTGAAGTCTCATGTTGCTATTTTCCTGCTAGAAAGTCACTCTTAAACCTTCACTGTTAATAATGAAATGTAATAAATGCACAACAGCACATGTTTTGTACTTGAATATTATGGTAATGATACTGAATTCAATAATAACTTGGAAATTATCAATTATTAAATGTAATTGATTGAATAGGCATCAACTTAACCGCCACTTTAAACAACATACAGACACCAAGACACACGGCAGTGTGTCATGTGGCCAAGAAAGCCAGTGCGCCACAAGCGACAGGAAGAAATAAAACAGCATTTTCATGCATGCATAGCTCCATGGCTCCTTCTCCAAAGCACACCATTCTTGCATCCACCAGGTAGGGTAGGTCACACATCATATATTGATTAAATTTGCAACAGCCATTTGCAAGATATGAGCATTCAAAGTTTCATTTTAATTTCTTCATTTTTTTCTTTTTATGCCATACGAGAGCTACAGGGGATTTAATTTCTTTTTGTACACTTTGAAAAATTACTATAAAACGTAAACATGTAATTCGACTGCCTTGATCTTTGGCACAAATGAAGAGCATACAAAGTGTGAATTCATGTACCAAGTTTGCTGTGAATCTGATGAATATCCAAAGAGTTATGAGCATTTATTCAATTAAAAAAGGTCAACACAAGACTACAGGGTAAACTGAGTATGTAAAATTAGTGTGCAAGTAGACTGATCATCGTAGCAGTGCCTTTGAAAGCAATAGAGTTACAGCTACAAAGTTATAAAGCAAAACCAAACAAGTGCAAAATTGTGGGATCAAGACTCTCTAATAAAGCAGTCACCGCAGGGTAACAAAGCTGCACAAAAACTTTAACACCCACGTCCTTAACCACTGAATCACTGCTATCTTGGCTGATCACCTCACTTAATTTCTGCTTTACAAATGAAAATCTTAGTTTAAATCTGCTTATAAATAAATGTTTGTTATTTCATAGATCTATCAATTAAAGTACTACAGGTAGATTGTTCTAGAACGTTCTATGTATGTTCTATTAGAAGTCCTCAGAAAGTGCACTCTATTAGAGTATTACAATAATATTACCAAATATTGAAGTAAATCATGCAATACAATACATTTATAAGTCTGTCTTCAATAGTGTCTGTATCGAAAAGAAGAAATGCAAGTACAAAACAAACCTGAAGTCAGCAGTAGGCTGGTATTGGGGCCTTATAAAGTACAAAAAGAAGTGAAATCCTCACAAAAACAGCCAAGCTGTGAAAAATGGTGTAGCCTTATGGTGGCGTTTACATCACAATTTCTGGTTTGAAGGATATTTTAAAAATACAGTTGTGAACACATTTGGATAGCTACACTAAAGCAAACACCGTCACATTGTAGACCAGCTCTTTATCTACATGCTGATTTGTATGGCCATTAGATATTGAACAACGATACACAACAAGCTGATTCTAAGAGGATGCAAAAAAATTTTCGGCATCAGTTTACCAAAAGCTTGTTGCATACTATGGCAAAGTAAAATGTAGTGACTGTCTCTGGGAAAACCGGTCTTATCGCCCATGGTCCCTAGCCCACCCCCCATAAGGGGGCCAAGTGCAAGCCCGGCCTGCTTGCTTGTATGCCACCCAACCACCCCCGAGCTCTTAATGCAGGCGTGCCGGGCTCCTGCACCTGACCCTAAAGGAGGGAAGGGGATCTCTGACACAAACACATGCACATTTATATCTACGTAACCATACATACCAGACATTTATTTGTGTATTTGCATGGCTTAATTACCAGCATGCTTACTCATACTCAGGTGGTGCTGTCTAATGTTTGCTGATCTGCCATGCTAACTTTAGAGTGACAAAGGGAAACTGAGGAATCATTGAGCAGAATTGCTTAATTTATTTGGCTGTGTAGTTGACGACACGTGTTATGGATTATACAGTAAATTTCAATTAATTTTATTGTTTAGCAAGTAGCAGCAGGAACCTACATGTGTACAACAGCATATACGGGATAGACATGCAGAGCAATGATAGCAGCTGCGGTGGGAACCCACAAGTGTACAACAGCTATGTGGGGTAGGTAAAGCAATCATGCAAAGCAATAGTAACAGCGACAGCAGCAGCAGCAGTGGGAACCCGCATGTGTACAACAGCTACAATGATAGCAGCAGTAGCAGCAGCAGCAGCAGCAGCAGCAGCAGCAGCAGCAGCAGCAGCAGCAGCAGCAGCAGCAGCAGCAGCAGCAGCAGCAGCAGCAGCAGCAGCAGCAGCAGCAGCAGCAGCAGCAGCAGCAGCAGCAGCAGCAGCAGCAGCAGCAGCAGCAGCAGCAGCAGCAGCAGCAGCAGCAGCAGCAGCAGCAGCAGCAGCAGCAGCGGCGGCGGCACCAGCAGCAGCAGCGGCGGCACCAGCAGCAGCAGCAGCTGCAGTGGGAGCCCACATATGTACAACAGTTATGTGGGGTAGGTAAAGTAGCCATGCAGAGCAACGATAGCAGCAGCAATGGCAGGAACCCACATGTGTACAACACCGGTGTGGGGTAGGCAAGCAGTAATGCAAGCTATGATAGCAGCAGCAGCAATGGAAACCCACAAGTGTACAACAGCATATGTGGGATAGGTAACGCAGTCATGCAAAGCAATAATAGCAGCAGTAGCAGCAGTAGCAACGATGGAAATGTACCTATGTACAGAGCTAAGCAGAGAAGCAGCTATGCAGCAAAATTTATGGCAGAGCCCACGTGCCAACAACTGTGATGCTCACGGAATATTGCATTCTTAGTTTAGCCATCTAGGCTATGATAACATAGACCACAGCGTCTGGCGGGTAGGTACTGATCTTAATTTATTTACGCCTTAGTAAGCAATACATTGCACCCAATTTTTCCCCAAATTTTTTGTTATTTAGAGTTTGTGGCTACCCCTTGTCACTGTGATACGTACATATCAAAGGTTTGATGTCAGTACATATACATACCAATCGGCACACTATAAGTCCTATATTACCCTACCATTTATATTAGTGTAATGGTGAATAACATGTGATCATAACTATTATTTACATTATCTGTTCTTGGTACCATTTGTTGATGGCTAAATAGGCAAGGCTCTTAACCATGATGGCAGCTGCAGTGGGAACCCACAGCAGGAGTAGCAAGGCATAGTTAAACCTTGTAATTTGTAACCCAAATGTATTAACTGACAGAAAAACACACACTGGTAGCATCAACTGCAGCAATATAGTAAAGTAATTATGTTAATGGATGTTTAGGCAACCGCAAACTGGGCTTTGAGAAAGTAGTGATAGTCTGACCTCTGTGCTATCCATCCAGAAATAGCTGCTGGTTGGCCACCACAGGGTTGCATGCATTTGGTTTGTATGCACTTAGTGCCAATTGGTGCAATTGATTTGCACAATTGCTGGTATGTACTACTGAACATATTATGTTTCATTACCAACTAAGGCTACGAGCATGCCAAATACAAAGGCCCACTGTATGTAATCAAATTAATAGTAAGTAACTATGATGGCACAAGCAGCCATGATGACACAAGCAGCCATGATGATGCAGGCAGCCATGATGATGCAAGCAGCCATGACAACACATGCAGCCATGACGACGACAGCAGCCAGGCCGGCCAATTCAAGCAGCCATGATTCAGTAGCTATGACGACATAAGCAGCCATGCCAACACAGGCAGCCATGACGATGCAAGCAGCCATGACAACACAGGCAGCCATGATGATGTGAGCAGCCATGACAATGCAAGCAGCCATGATGATGTGAGCAGCCATAATGACACAAAACAGCCATGACGATGCAAGCAACTATGACAACGCAAGCAGCCATGACAATGCAAGCAGCCTTGATGATGCAAGCAGCCTTGATGATGCAAGCAGCCATAATGACACAAAACAGCCATCATGATGAAACCAGCTATGACAATGCAAGCAACTATTATGATGCAAGCAGTCATGATGACTCAAGTAGTTATGATGATACAAGCAACCACGATAACACAAGCAGCTATGATGACCCAAGATACAGCAGCCATGATGATACAAGCAGCCACGACGAAGCAAGCAGCCAGGACAATGCAAGCAGCCATGACAACACAAGCAGCCATAATGACCTGACGACACAAGCAGCCATGATGACTCAAGCAGCTATTATGATACAAGCAGCCATGATGACCCAAGATACAAGCAGCCATGATGACACAAGCAGCCATAATGATGCAAGCAGCCATAATGATGCAAGCAGCCATGATGACCTAAGATACAAGCAGCCATAATCACACGAAACAGCCATGACGATGCATGATGACTCAAGCAACTGTGATGATACAGCAGCCATGGTGACCCAAGATACAAGCAGCCATGATGATACAAGCAGCCATAATGACATAAAACAGCCATGACAATGCAAGCAACCATAATGATGTATGCAGCCATGATGACTCAAGCAGCTATGATGACCCAAGATACAAGCAGCTATGACGATACAAGCAGCAATGATGACACAAGCAGCCATGACGATGCAAGCAGCCAGGACAACGCAAGCAGCCATGACAACGTAAACAGTCATGACGAAACAAGCAGCCATAATGACACAAAACAGCCATGACAATTCAAGCAGCCATGATGACTCAAGCACAAGCAATCATGATGACACGTAGCCATGACAACAATTATGACATAAATGACACATTATGAAGGTGCACATGGGCTGCAAGGATGCATGCACCATTATCATTACAAGGTGCCAGCTACCCAAATATCGATAAGAACTTAATACACTTTATTGTTTCAGTTAATGTGGGTAACAGGCACCAGATCTGTTAAGAAATGCAGGGCTCGTGATACAAATTCCTGACACATAGCCCATTGTTAGATATGGCCATACCGGGTTTGGTAATAATTGGGATATTAAGTGCTTCAAAATAATAGCAGTTATACAGCAGTTTTGATGCTGTGACAAACAGCACTGACACCACCAGGAAGCATAACTGCGAAGTGCAGTGCATTTGCGATGATCACTACTGTGCCATGGCTTGTAATATGGTGCTTGAGTTTCAGAACAAATTTCCTGAAAACCTACAATGGGTCACAGATATACCATGTCAGCCTGACCAAACATGGAAGCCAAGTGGGGCAGAAAGCCAAGCAGGGCAGGGGGTATATATAGCAGCTTGCTGATCAGTGCTCTGCTTGTGTTATAATGAAGCAGTGGTCATGACAACGAAACAATGGCAGGACTACCACAAATGAGGGCTTGCTGCTTCATTGAAGCTGCACAGGAGTAGACACTGACATGCCAAAAGGAGTAAGCCAAACAGGGCTGAAGTTGACATCAAGCAATCAGCAGCACAAGCACTCAAATAAAATTTGCTTCAAGTGCTGGTGCTGCCCAGTAGTCCAAGACACCAGTAGTTCAACTGACCTGACATCAAGCAAATGTAAAGCAAGCTGATAAAAACAGCTAAACCAAACACTTCTCTCAACTAAAATTGCATGATAAGCATTAATTGGAAACAACAAGCATTATTACACAATTATATCATCCGGTGGGTGTTAATTAGAACAATCGGTAAACCACCCCAACGATTCAAGCAGTATTGCTACGTGGCCTAAGCCGAGGTTGTATGTGCGGCATAAAAGTAGGAGACACAAATACAACACAAGGACAGACACTACGTGGCTACACAGTGTTACGTGACATGTAAAACTTAGCCGCTATTTATGTTTTTGAGCACAAACTTCCTTCCCACTCCTCGTAAGTTTTTCGGCACAAACTGCCTTCCCGCTCCTTGTGGTGTTCTTCAACAACACATGTGAGCCAATGAACCCACCAATGTTACAATTAGTCCCTGCATGGGCGTGCGCATACTCTATTAACGCTGTAACCAACCTTTTATGTTAACTTCAATTTATTGTTCAGCTCTAAAAGAGGTGGGAGGCGGGAGCCTGGAAGCCGGATAAGATGCTGTTTGAAAAACTGAAGAGGAGCGTGTTGGGCCAAGTTATTGGCCATTCAAGGCTCAAAACTGGCTAAAATGAAAGGAAATTTACAGTACAGATCACTATCCAATACCATGGAACTGTACAGCCACACACAGCCATTTCCTGGTTGGCCAGGGCTCCATCAAGGCACCAGACCACTTGAACGGCTTGCCACTGTGCTTGAAAAAGCAGCTAACAAAAGCAGACCACTTTACCCTGGTCGACTGTGACAGTGAAATTTGATAGTGCATTCATAAAGCTTGTGTTTGTGTGAAAAATCAAAGTTCCTGTCTTGGGTGATAAGACCGGTTTTCACAGATCCAGTCACAAATGTGGAATCTACGTATTCTCTAGCAGCATATGCAGTGTGCAATCAACACAACTTCAGCCTATGCCAGACTGAAACACAGCTATGGGATTTTGAAGTCCTTTTGGCCATTGCAAAGGGACCTAAACCTGCTGTAACATTGATAGGCAGTACAAAAAAATTTTTTTTCTTGACCTACTACAAATACCAATCACTTGTTTTACATTACTATAATATACAGAGGTCTCGCTCATTAGTATACAAGAAAAAACTGACGCAGAAAGTTGTACTAACACTTTAGCATACCATACTAAAACCACAAGCGACGTATACCACCAAAGTTTTACACGAAGCACCCAAATTTCTGTGAACAAAGGTTCTGAACTACTCTACTTACTTCAGTGAATATCTTCTTTAATAATACTCACACAACAGTAACAAATTTCTTCTTGTTACAAGGCCACCTTCCATCTGAATGGAAACATGCTACTGTTGTGCCTGTTTTTAAAAAGGGAGATAGTAAATTACCATCTAACTATCGCCCAATATCCTTAACATCAATCTGTTGTAAAGTTCTAGAGCACATCATCTATTCTTCCATCAGCTCTCATTTGGAAAATCATCAACTTATTCGAGAAGAACAGCATGGTTTTCAGAAAAATAAGTCCTGTGAAACACAACTGATCTACACAATTCATGAATTTGCAACAATACTTAATGACGGTGGAGAAGTGGATGCTTTATTTCTTAACTTTAGCAAAGCTTTCGATAAAGTTCCACATGTAAGACTTCTTCAAAAACTTGAGCATTACAGAATTTGTCCAAAACTTGTCAATTGGATAAAAGATTTTCTTGGACAAAGACTACAGCAAGTAGTTCTGAATGGTGTAACTAGTGAGCAGTGTGAAGTTATCTCTGGCGTACCGCAAGGTACAGTACTTGGCCCTTTACTATTTACTTGTTTTATTAACGACCTACCAGCTCTAGTGAACTCTCAGATACGACTCTACGCTGATGATATACTTATTTTTAGACTGATTTATTCAAATGAAGACACTTTAGTATTGCAGAGAGACCTTGATGCCATAGTGAGGTGGAGTGAAGACTGGCAAATGTTTTTCAACCTTTACAAATGTGTACACCTCAAGATCACTAACAGGATATTAACAACTAACTCAACATATTTTCTGAAACAACATCAAATTTGTAGATCTACCAGTGCCACTTACCTGGGAGTAACAATAGATGAACACCTGAAATGGACAAACTATATCCAACATGTTACCTGTAAAGCAAACTCAGCCAATGCCTTTTTGCGACGTAATATTAGCTCTTGCACTCAACAAACTAAGAAGCTGTGTTATCTAGCAATGGTACGTCCTATCTTAGAGTATGCATCAACTGTCTGGTCTCCATACACTAACAGTAGCATCTACAAGTTAGAAATGGTCCAACGAAGAGCTGCAAGATTTATTACAAACAATTATTCACCCTGGGCTAGTGTAACTGAGATACTAGATCACCTGAATCTACCAACTCTTGAACAGCGACGGAACAATTTGAAGCTAGTTATGATGTATAAAATGGTGCATAGACAAGTTCACATCGATAATGGAAACTATTTAATCCCAACAGCAAGCCAAACACAAGGTCACGATCAACGATTTTTGCAGCCACACTCCAGAATTGATTCTTACCTTTACTCTTATTACCCCTCTACAATTAAATTATGGAATAACCTATCTAGCAGTACTGTGGAATCACCTACCTTAAGCACATTTAAACAATGTATTAATTATAGCTAAGTACAATCACTACAATTTATTCTTAATTTAATCTGTTGTACTATATACTCCATATGGAGGTTTCTGTACAGTAAACAAATAATAATAATGATAATAATAATAATAATAATAAGGCAATGAACCTTAGTATGTGCAGCTGCCATCTTAAATATTACATAGACACTAATCAATTGATACAATAAATGAAGTTTTGTAGCAGTACGTATGGCTTCAAAACCACGACTTCCAGGTAACCGCCTCAAATCAAAGGTGGCAGCCATTTTAACAATGTCAATGATAATAAATTATAATTTGACTGTGTGCATTAAAATTTATTAGTATTAACATCACTGAAGCCATTTCTTGGCCACCACCTTTGATTTCACAACTTCTTTTCACCCAGACTTTTTAAGGCTACACCATTTTTTCATAGCTTGGCTGTTTTTGTGTGGATACATACTGTATGGAGGGAAACTTTGGCACCATAAAAATTTGGTGAATTTGGCGAATGACCATATCTTCCCCATCCAAACATTTTGCTAGTAAAGAAAACAGCAAACCAAGTGTCGAACTAAACAATTTTCTACTTGACCAAGGGCCAGGCATCAAACTAGAGCCAAGCAATTACTTCAATAGGTAGCTAGTTGTATCTGTGATCCTCAAACCTCACCTCGAAACGGGCGTGACAAGTAGCGAGTGCTACCATATCAAGTACGATATTCACTATTCCAGAGGGTGTAGATCTACTGTCTATATAGTATTACCTTTTAGTTGATTGCTGACTCCAGGTACCAAAGAAATGTGGCACTCCAGATCCTTGCTTCAGGCACAGCGATTAGTAATCTAATCAATTAAATAGGGTGTGCGCTTTGCTAACAATTCGCCAAATTTTGCCAACTGTGATATTTTGTTTGATTCACCAAATTTTTCCTCCTCCAAAGTTTCCCTCCATACGGTATACACAGAAATGTTCTTACCACTCCTTCAACTGATACAATAGAAATGTTAAATACAAAAGCCTATAAGCTATCAGAATCAGCTGCTTAGTATAGCTATATGTATATATTTCTGGTTCTCATTTCATGAAAATTTAACAATTAACTGTTTGTCAATCTTTCACCTCTAAAATATAAGAATCTGTGCTTTTAAAATCACAAGTATGATAATAATTAGGAATTTTAAGTTTGATCATGGAAATAAAACAGTGGTAAAAACAAGGGTGGTCACCTACACCTGCAAATATACTAATGGATACTTAATCCATTTAATACCCATTAGTATATCTGCAGGTGTAGATGACCTCCCTTGTTTCACTATATTTCTATAATCAATTTAATTTTTCCTTTTAATTGTTTGTTTACTTGTAGTAACATGATTATGACTACTAAACTCACATACACTGCATCAAAGAAAGAATAGCCCATGTTAATGTAATTTAGCCTTTGAACATATGTCTTAACTATCAATTTCCATAAAGTGTAGTTACCATTACACTTCGTTATCAGCTACAGTCATTGTCCACCCCCTCCCACTTTCTGCTGCCTATGGTAACCTCCACATTATGTGGGTACCCATCACCTACAATAGAATAGTCAGTTATGTGATGATGTACAAGTGTATTATGTTCCACTACAATAGGAATGGTCATCATTTGTACAATTGCTACAAACTGAATTATCTGATAGTAAACAGAAAAATGATCAGTTGGAGGATGAGCTTACTCAGACACAAGGAAAAGTTTTTAAATTACAAGAAGAGATCACAAGGAAAGAGGTAACATCCTTTTACAGTAAATATCAGATAGCTTTAACTACTACGTAATTTTGTAATTTACTGTAGGAAGAGAATAGAGTTGCTATGAGTCAATTATCTGAGAAGGATTCACAACTGATGATGAAGGATAAGGAACTAACAAAACTCAAGGAAGACAACAAGCTGTTAGTGAAGCAGTTTAGAGAGAAGAAAGATAAGAGAAGGAGAGAAACAATACCTCAGGTGTGTTCCTACTAATATGATACTGTTTAATGTATTAACATGTAAACTACAGGACCAGATGGTCCAGCAGGAGTTACTAGGAAGTGGTAGGTATGGGGAGGTGTGGAGGATCAGTTATGGTGACAAAACTTATGCTGGTAAGATCATCCACAAGAACCTCCTCCCTGGATATCCTGATACCAGTGTTGACCAGACCAAACAGTTTGTGGTAGATATTGAAAACATCTATGCCATATTTGGTTCACATGAACATCCTAATATTGAACAGTACTACACTATTACACAACCAACTCCGGATGGTCCTCCTATCTTATTGTCTCAACTACTGCTTGATAACCTCAACAGTTTTACTGCTAAGATGAAAGGGAAGCTACCGATTCATGTACAACTTGACCTGTGTCTTGACATGGCTAAAGGAGTACAATACTTACATGCCAATGGAGTGATACACAATAACCTCCATGCTGGTAATGTTCTGATCAGTCAAGATGGAAAAGCAAAGATTGGTGATTACATTTGCCCACAAAATTCTGAACTGAATGAGAAAACAACATTACAACACAAAGATTATATGTCACCTGAACTGATCAAGAACTATGCAATTTGTTCCAGACCTTCTGACATTTACTCCTTAGGAGTTTTGTTCATACAAGTAGCAACACAAAGTACACCAACACCTACTGATTCAGAAAATACTGAACTATCTGAAGTTCAACGTCACAAACATCAACTAGATGAGATCACTACCAATCCCCTACTACCAGTGATAATGCAGTGTCTAAACATCCTACCAGCCAGACCTTCCATTGATCACTTGTGTGATCGGATCAACACTGCCAAACAAAGTCCCCAGAATGTAATGTCTGATACTCTACATCATGTTAAGGTGAGATCATGTTATGTGGTCTGTAGTGTACTACTCCACTAAAATGGACATTGTAACGCTTGCTTAAAGCTGTCAAATTTCTGAGCAATACGAGATTGACAGGATTTAGGAAGAATTAACATGATAAAGTATGAAAGGTGTAAACCACACTGTGGTAATGCTTGTTCATATTTAGCAGGTATCATTTAACAAACATACTACAAGGGAGCAGCCATTGTGTTACAAAATTTAAGTTAGTTACCAATTTTTGACTGGATGCACAAAAGCCTGACAAAATTGTGCATTTTTGAATTCTTTATTATTAATATTTGTAATTGTATGCTATGCTAACATGTCAGCCTCATATGCCAATAACTTTAGGCGTTATAGCCTTACAAAATGACAATAACAGAAAGATCAATTTGTACAGCAAGTATAATAAATAAATTACAGGCAATTACT
This sequence comes from Dysidea avara, assembly GCF_963678975.1. Classification (NCBI taxonomy): domain Eukaryota; kingdom Metazoa; phylum Porifera; class Demospongiae; order Dictyoceratida; family Dysideidae; genus Dysidea; species Dysidea avara. The sequence goes on from NC_089276.1 coordinate 28,898,927, forward strand.
AAAACGTGTTGTAATTTATGAACATAACAAGATACGGAGTAGAAACTTGTACCGTCATGTTCGCCATGAATAGAGGAATCCATTGCTGGGTAAGTTTTTCCTTGTATCACATTTGTCCTCCACATCAGTGATCAGTCAAGCACTATTGCTTGATGTGAAGTAAGCAAATACTGTAATGAAACAAAGACTACCAAATTCCTCTTGAGTAGGCTAATAATAATACACCAGTTTTCACCATTAGAACTTTCTTTACAAATAAAAATGTACAGATTTTTTTTTTTGCAGAGTAACTATTTGTATGGCACTATTACATGAATATTTTTTGCTATTCGTACAGGAATTATCCATCATAACTCTAGAATCAAACACACTGGAGTGTATCCCTGTCCAGTTCAATTTTGAGACAGAAAATAAAGCATAACAAAATACACTGTTAGGCAGTAACTCTAAAATGTACTATGTGACCATATCACTAGCTGAAATCTACACACTGCTGTTTATCCAGCTTATAAATATTATAAACCAATTGTAATATTAGTGACTGTCTCAGCAAAAAAACCTGTCTAGTTCACACAAGCAAGGGTTTTAAGAAAAACAAAATTTAACAAAAATTGGTGAAATTACGCGTGTTACAAAGAAAATTTTACACAAATTTTAATCAAGCTATTACTCAGAGAAGGAAGACCCAAATCAATTAAACCTATACACCATCTTATTCGCCTACTCATGCCCCAATGGTTTGTGCATCACATGCAATTGTTTATGATGTGGTAGACGTAAACAAAATCATTGCCATTTCTTCAATAAAACTGCCTTCATATGCCTATGCACAAATAACTGCTGGACAAAAACTAAACCTTCGTAGATCTGCCAATCCATCCATGGTGAACATTGTAAGCCAAATCCCAACTCTGTAGACTAATCCAAACGTACTAAGTTATGGCTGCGAATATAAGCGCCTGTAGTTTATTTTTAGTATAGTCACTGTACAAAGCCAATAGTGAAGATGGTGCATGTCTTGATGTTGTTGCCAGGGATTTTTGGGGTCAAAATAGGCAGCATGCATTTTTCAATGTCAGGGTTTTCAACCCTTTTACGCACTCTTATTTTCGCTCCCAATTGTCCAGATGTTACCAGCTTCATGAACGTGAAAAAAGACAGGCATATGATGAGCGTGTTAGAGAGGTTGAGAGAGCTTGCTTTTCACCATTGATGTTTGCAGCTACTGGTGGCATGGGGCCCACTGCTACAACAGTTTTCAGGAAGCTTGCTTCAATGTTGGCTGAGAAGCGTAGCAATAATTACAGCAAATGTTTATTCTGGCTGCAATGTAGGCTTTGCTTTTCATTGTTAAGATCTGCAGTGATATGTTTGAGGGGTCATTGTTCTTCAGTTGGCCGTCCATCAACCACTAATATTGATCTGGCCTACTCCGAGGGTCACTTGGAGTCTGGCGGCCTTGTTTGATTGCTGGTATTTCCAGCTGTCCAGCACTTTAACAGCTAGTGTTGGGAGTGGGGGCAAGGGCAGTCCATCTAGCCTGGGAAAAAAAGTACAAATCGATTTCCTTGCTCTTCCTACTGTCTATAGTGCAAAATTACTCATCATAATTGACTGAAACTTTAATGAACCGTTCCTTGAACAATGCAGATAATACTGAGAAAATAAAAAGAAATCCGGAAGTTGGGCGAACTAGGTGGGTTTTCACTGAGATGGTCACATTTATAATTGACTAGCTAATTTTTACTTTGACAACAAATGTTACTGGATCTGAAAAGCCGACATAATTGCACAAGCCTACATTTTACAATATAAAGCATCTATTACAACGGGTAAATACTTGTGTACAGTTGCTATAGTGTTTGTATGGTAGTTATGAGATTAAATTTGACAGAAAAGGCTCCTGAACAAAACGTACAACACTATAGAAGATCCAACCCAGGATCCTCTACATTAGGCTACAGTTCTACCACTATGATATGCCACTCTATAATGTCTTTCACTGTCTGTATGGAGGTAAATTTTGGTGAGTGAAGGGTTGACCTGTTTCAAGCCTTCCAACCCTAGCTTGCCTCTAAAACTTACCTTCATACCGCTAAGCAGTTTGGGGCAATGCGTTGTGAATTGTTTATGCATGAAACCGTTCAAGTTTATGATGTAATCAGAAACAAATTGCATCACTGTTATGGATCACGAGTGTCATTAATGTGGCAGTCTTTATTATATCTGTCCTTGTACGAGGATTGTAAGCCAGATGAGCTAGCTTAGAATGCCTCCCTGGGCTGTCTAACATGCTGATACACGATGGTAGAGGGATGGTAGAGGGTGTGATTATCTTGTTCGAGATGAAGTGCTTTGTTTCATATATCTAGACAGATGCTAAAGGTATTGAGGGGCAAACCTGAACAAATATTTGAGAAGGTATAATGTGTGATTATCATCATGAAGTTCATTATATCAAAGGGGGGGAATTGATGGTTGGTAGCAAATGACTTGTTATCAGGCAAGGGCTCATTACATCTTTTTCGGCGATACCTTTCTCTTCTTTGTAGCAATAAACTATTGTGCTATTCCAGTGTCATCTCAGCTCTTTGTGGTATTCTGTTTGTCTGGCTCTTCTTGCTTGTTTTTGTTGTAAAGTTTCTTTATTACGTTTTTGTATATATAGGTCTCTATGTCTTCGTCTATGTCTGTCATCTTGATTTTCAAATGAGCATTCAACAGTAACACCTTCCATTCCCCTCTGTTCTCGTTCATCCAGGGGATGGTTGATTAGCATTTGAAGCATCAGTAATCTACAGCATATATTCATTGTGTGATGGTCAATAGCATTAACCATATTTGGAGCATCAGTAATCTGTAAGTCAACAAATATGAAGAAAAAAAAACACACACAAAATTAACTACAACTACAATGCAAACCACTCTACAACTAAACTACAAGCACAATTACAACAGGGGTTTAAACGGGGAAAGGAAAATTAGTGTCCTCACACTGCAAAGCCAAGTACCATAAAATCATATGGGAATTGTTCATCCATAAAGAAACTGAAAGTTGTTGTTGTAACAAATGTTTTACAAGCCTGTTTGGTTGATGTACCAGTAATCTACAGCGTATATTCATCAGCGTATATTCATCAGCGTATATTCATCGTATGATGGTCAATAGCATGAACCAACCATATTTGGAGTATCAGTAATCTACAGCACATATTCATCATGTGATGGTTGATAGTGCGAACCAAATACGGAAGTTAAGCCGTGTTTCATTATGGGAACACGACGCTCGTACCATGGTCAAATGACTACCGATCTGTGTGAGGCTTGCTCAGGCTCGTCCCAATTATCTTGTGTTACTACCAAAAGCATGCTGACTACACTTTACACACAGTTATGTAGCTATATACTGGCAAGCTACTGAGTCTCCCACCTTGAACTTCTTTCACCTTCCTCCAGCTGCCTCTAGAGTAGCTTGAGCATTCCTGTATGTATAGCTATAAACACACACATTAAATACGATTCATGTAAATACAGTTGATGTCGCATCAGTTTTTACACAACTCAGGCTTGCCCCAGCATGCTTTTAGCATCTGTCTAGGACTTCGCATGATAATTTTGAGTAATAGGTGCTGTAAGATTAATCTGGTGGCACTTTTGATACACTTATAACGTCACCAAAGGGCTGCTTAAAGCTTAAGGTGAGGTACTTCAAGCAGTCAGTCATACGATGGTCGAATCAACTACTAATAGTGTTTTTTAAAATTTATTTTTATTATTATTTTTCTAGGACCGGGTCACATACAACCAAGTACCTATACCAACGTGACAACCTAGCCATAGGGCATGTATAAACAATGCCATAGCCAGCACTCAGAGCAGTGGGTGTGCTGGCAGAAATGATAGTGTGCATACACAGGAAAGAGTTTAACTGACATCAGACAATCACAATACTAAAATGTAGCTTACACAAAAGAACGAGCAAACTATAGTGGCATTAAGTGATGTGTTTATATAAAGGACACTCAATCAAAAAGTAAGGCCACTATGCACGACAAGGTGGTGAAGGCCAGTACAATATGATCCCAATATGGCACAGACTAAAGGCAAGTGCCAGTACATCAGTGGTGTGGCTGATGTGTACATACTATGTGCATACACAACATTCTGTGTCATAGATGACATACTGGAGATACGCATTAACGCTGTAGTGTATGCAGCAATGTATTATTGGCAACACTGATGGTTGAAAATCATTTTATTAGCAAGCCAGGTGAAGGATAAAGCTGTCCTGCAGTAATTTGGGACTCACTGTGCCACCTGGAAACACTTGTAAAACAAAGAGACACCAGTTATGAACGATCACAATAAACTTTGTTGTAACTAGAGGCCACTGGTATGTGCCAGCAGTGTTGCATTGGCACAGTGATCACAGTCTATAATATTATGCATACACATTACACAACATACAGTACATAGTTACAGATTATTGTATATGCAACAATTCATCTTATAGATCACAGACCATTGGCAACCACAGAAAATAATTCCAGCTAGCAAGCCAGCTGAAGTACAAAGCACAGTAAAAATGTACAAAACATTGAATCATTGGTCTGGCATTGGCACTAGTTGGCATAGTGATCACAGTCTATAATATTATGCAAACACAACATACAGGAGATAGTTACACATTGTTGTATACGCAGCATTGCATCTTCTTGTTGATTGCAGATTATTGGCAACACTAAAGGTGGAAAAAATCCCAGCTAGCAAGCCAGGTTAAGAATGAAGATGTACAATAAAAGTAAAACATTGAAACATACTCTTTACCTCATTGTTCACGAGCACATCAACTGGTATCTGAGAACAACCAATGCCTGGAGCGCTCAAAATACAATTACAAACATTAAAACACACTTGTAATCTTGTTGTTGTTTACGTGTAAAGTGGCCTCTGGCTCTCCTGCAATCACTCGTGGATGTTTGCCAATCTTCTCCTTCACGAATTCAAAAATTAAAGCATGGGTGTCGTACTGGGAATTATATAGAATTACACGTATGTTAAAGTCATCAGCACGAACAGGTGCAATGACTATATGGTTGTGCCTTCGTTCATAGGCGAATCTATCCCCAGTTAGTTTGTCTCTAGGCCTCGTAGTTTTCTCAAACATTATAGTTTTCTCAAACATTAATTATTATTTATTTATTTATTAATTATTTATGACATAATTTTAACCGCATTTCGTATTATTCTTAGTACTTGGTTGTACAACTAAGCCCAGGGTACGTACAACCACCATCTACAAATGGGGCATGTACAAACAGTGCATGACCAGCACAGTGTGTGTGGGTGGGAAAGATGCACATACACAGCAGCACATATAGTAAATATAAGTGATATATGCAATTGCAATCGTGAGGGCCTGTTACTATTACGTTGTCTTGATTACCTGACCATTGAAGGCCACATCATACATTGTCACCGCCCCTCCTGCATTGAATCTCATGACTGCAAGCAATGAAGCTTAAAAATCCATAAAAAGTTACTATCTCTACAGAATTTGTATCACATGATTCTCCTCATGTTAAAATTATATTGTTTAATGAGGATGAATCAGGACACTGGATTAAGACATGGCTGCTGAAGTTGCCAAGAGCGGATAAAAGAAGCATGCTGTCTGTCATTGGAAACTGCTATCTGAGAGTTATGAGCTCAGCCACATGTCCTAAAATGATAACGCGATGCCATGGATACACCGCAAGATGAAATAAAATTTTGGAGAACAAATGGCTGCATGCAGCTGATCACTGTGAAAGATGGCTGTACCTTCAATAGGATAAAAATCCACTACTAGAAATAATGGATATGTCACCAAGAAAAGTACAATTCTTTTGTGTGGTAGCATTGCAGACTGTAACTATGTATAGACACAATAATATAGTTTACAGTATGTAGATAAATAAACAACAGCAAGTACAACCACACAGCAGCTATCAGTCTAAGGGCACATTTTGTGTATGTTGTGTTTGTTATCTCTATCAGGTTATATGGGATGTAATTATGGCAGTGTTCATATTTCTGTCTCAAAGTGATCTCACTCCCGGCACTGAAAGACTTCAGGTTGAGAGCTACGCATTATCACACAAACTTATCAGCTGAAAACTGTGCTGGCATTCTTCACACAATGGCTTGCCAGGACCAATGCAAATTACTGGTATCTGAGTGCCAGTACATCAATGGTGTGGCAATGGCATAATGATGTGTAACACAACATATAGGAAATGCACTTTATACTGTAGAACAGTATGTAACAATATATTATTGGCACTGAACATTGGATATGGAAATAATTCAGCAAGCAAGCCAGATAAAGGATGAACAGAAGTATTAAAAAAAATTAAACATACTTGTAATCTTGTTGTTTACGTGCAAAGTTGCCTCTGGCTCTTCTGCAATCACTCAGCCTAGCTCACAGCCATTTGCAAATCTTCTCCTTCACACAATGTGAAATTAAAAGAAGGGTGTGGTACTGGGTGTTATATAGAATTACATGTACATTTAAGTCATCATCACGAACAGGTGTAATTATTATACCACTGTTCTGTGGGCAGCTAGCAAGAGCCGGAGACTAATTGCACACATAAATTTATATCATTTTTCAGCACGGAAGTCCCACTACTAACAGTGTGGGATTTTCCGTGTTCATTGTGTAAACGCTCATGAATGTGATGCTTGTACATACGATGGTCGAATCAACTACTAATACTGTGGGACTTTCCATGTTCATTGCATAAATGCTCGGGAATGTGATGCTCATATGTTCCATTGTGTACTGCCAGTGTGGGGTTCGCTCAGGCTCACCCCAATAACATTGCTGTTACAACCTGCCTGGTTGTGATACATGAACACAAGTTGTAGTACAGTGTCCATTATTCCCCAGTTGCTTGTTCATTCCTTTTACAGTGATAGAATAAAATCTGTGGATAGTTTTTAAGATTGTTCTCTCATCCACTGAAACACACATGATTTTATTGTACACAAAATAATCATGTGTTTCTGCAATCTTAAATGGCTTTGTAACAAAACAAATTCACAACGCATTGCCCCTTTAACCTCCCTTTGGAAAATCTAGGCAACACCAATATCAAGCTTACCACCACTGATTTCAAAATGTAGCACACTAACCATCATTCCACATCTAAGTTGTAACTGTAGACTTTAAAGGGATGTATAAATTAGAGATGTAGCATGGTGTGTAGGCAGAACAAAGGCTGCCATCAGTGATGCAAATCAGTTGTAAACTGATTATTTTAAAAATGGGCTCATTTTGCCAAACGATGACAGCTACTAATGAATTTAAAGGCATCAGAAGAAACCATATATCACACCACCACAGGAAGTCACAGTACCATATATCACACCACCACAGGAAGTCACAATACCAGGCCTTGAATTTGTCAATAAGTCAAGCTAATGAATCACTCTGAAATGAACATCCACAGCTTCAGTTTTGTACTTACTCGTCTGAATGAATGGGAAGCAGTACAACCACTGGGCTGAATTAGTATATACAATGCTCTCGTTCTCCAACAAATTAAGATACCAAAGACTATTATATCGCTGAACCACTCAGTGGTGAAGCAGTACAATGGGTGAACTAATTAGCCACTTGACTGATTGAGTAGATGATAGTTTTAGTGAAATGAGCTACCAAAGAATTACAGTGTAACTAACCATCAAGACAGTAGTAAAATCATTCCTTCGAGTATAATACTCAGAGATAGCCTGGCTTTATTGCTTATTTCTGTGTTACAAATGGACACCTTTGATCTGCACACACCCCATTCCAAAACATATCCATTCAGTTTGTATCTGATTTGTAACCACTCCATCTGTGGGTCTGCACAACAGACTATAACATGTACCAATTCAACATTTCTAAAGTATTTTGATTGCAATCTGATCTAACATATTTATTACCAATCTACCGGTACTGACATTGTACTGATCTGACATCAACTACATCATCTTGTGTGAGATGACCGACCTGCTACAGAAAGCTCATAGGATTTTACTGTAAGCTTATATATATGGCAATTGTAAGCTAAAAATATTGCTGCTGGAGTTAGTCCCAGTTATGGTGTGGCCTCAACTACACAACATAGATATAATAGGACACCACATCCAAGTGTTTTACTTCTCTTTATTTAGTGCAGTGTTATTTTTTATTTTCTAGAAGGTTGGGCAAGTTTTTCAATGAACAAAACAAACTTATACTGTATGGAAGAAAAATTTGGCAACTAAAAACTTTGGCGAATGTGACAATCAGAATTTTGGCAAATTCATAACACTTCAATTACTTTTGGAGGCATGCGTGAATCCCAGATAACAAGTCTGAAGGCTGACCGGCAATCTAATTAGCTAATGTAGTTTCGTTATCTTGTGCTTTTCCATAGCACGCTAAGAAGATGCCAACAATTTTATTCTCCGTGGACTCCATGATACGTGGCTATCATGAGTATATGTGCATTTGGGAGAGCCCTAGTGTGGAAGATCATTTGGTCTGCAAGTGAAATCCTGGTAATGTACACGATACTCACGCAGCGGCCATCAAGAAAACCATTGATGGAGAGGTAAAGATAGTTCCAAGGAAAATTTCAGCAATATGTTTTATATTTATGAGGTGTGGTGGTACTATTCTTTGCCATGCAAATGGACCTCGCTGATATTTGTCAGATTTGCCACAAAGTGGATTGGAAATACCCTGTGTTTTGAAGTTTATTGCAAGTAATAAAAAGAACACTTCCAAGGCTAAAAACCAGTTGGAGTCAGCATTGAACATTGAAGGAGAGGTCACTGTAAGTGTAGTCAATAAGGATAGTTCACAGACCTCTGATCTTGTCTCTGCTGACTCCGCTACTCTAAGAAAAGTTGATGATGATGCTAGCCTGACTGCCAGTAACAATGCAGGAGTGGAGAAATATGATGATGTGGTGGTAGTGATTGTTGATCTCACAGTCCATTCAGAAAGTTGCAGTACTGATTCACCATCACTTGCCAAAAAGTGAAAGCATTTTGATGCTGAAAAAATCATCATGAGAGAAGAACTTAATCATCAGGGAGAAGAACTTAATCATCATGGGAGAAGAACTTAATCATCATGGGAGAATAACTCAATCATCATGGGAGAAGAACTTAATCATCATGGGAGAAGAACTTAATCATCATGAGAGAAGAACTTAATCATCATGAGAGAAGAACTTACTAACGTTGAAGTCAATTATGCCCAACGATTGCTAAAAGCAAAGCATCCCAAGGTTAATGGACTGCATACAACTTTATATCAAGGGAAGATGCAAGAAATTGAGACCAGTGTCCAAGTTGTTTATTGCTCGTCAAGATTCCATTAGATAACAATTGCTACTCTGAACTGCAAAGCTGGGGAAGTAAGAGTGTTTGATTCCACATTCACCAACTGTGTGATAAACCGTCTATTGCGATCATCAACAATCTTGATCAGTCTGGGTCAGAAAAGCTCACCATCACTATGTATAGGTGTCACAAGCAAGTTGGCAATAAAGACTGTGGCTTATTTTCTCTTGCTTTTGCAGTGGCTTTGGTTTTCAATTCAAATCCTAGCACACTGAAATTTCACCAGGAGAGAATGAGAAGCCATTTAGCAGATTGTTTCACTAAGGAAGTAATGATGCCCTTCCCATTGCAAATAACTTAATTTCTGTATTATTATTTACTAGTACTGATCATTAACTGAGGCAATCAAGCATTCTTACATGCAATCAATCTTTAACTGTATTCATTAAATTTACATCATAATACCATACCTGTTTCACTGCCCATACAAAAGTCTCAATAGGAGCACTGAAATTTATCCCGTATTTCACTGACAGCAGTGAAAAAGTTGTAATTGTAATTTCATTGGCTAGAATTTATGTTAACAATGTAGCGCCAATTAGTGTGGACCTGTGTTTAGTGTGTTTAGTACATAGTGACAAATTGCGTACATAGCAATGCTAATGCGCAGCATGCGTATATCCAGCGAGTATGGTATTAACTGGGAATAGCATGGGTAGCAGTGAAATTTGGGATAAATACCACTCTTGTTGTATTGGAAATGGTAAATTTCACTCGGCTTCGCCTCGTGAAATTTATCCCCATTTCCAATACAACACTCGTGATATTTATCCCAAATTTCACTGCTACCCATGCTATTACTAGTACTAATCTTTTAGCAATAGGGTCATTCCATACCAAATCAACCAAAAAAAATCCGGACCCCTTTCGATTTTCATGAAATTTGGCACAAACATGGATCCTATCAAGAAACTTTCTCACACCAAAATTTAGCTCATTTCATTGGTCTCCCTTTAAGTTATGACCACTCAAAGTTTCTGCTGAAAATTTTATTTTGCTTACACATCTTCAATAAAATGACCATAACTTTGCGTGTGATTGATGTAGAAATTTCTAGTTTAGATTTGTGAAATCTTTATTAAATTCTCTTTCAGGTGATATATAATATTTTATAATTGCTCAAAGGAAAAGGTCAAACCACAAAAATGTAGCTTTTTCCTTTGATCTTCATTTTCAAAAATATATATTCTTTAATTAAATTTATTTTTGGTTACATGTTGCTCTAATACCCATCATTCACCACTGTGAGTTTAAAGTTGGGACCAATAGTAGATCATGAGTTATAAGTGTTAATGTATAGCCTTATAATCACTGCTGTTTGTATGGTATTTTTACAGTGTAATTTCTAATACCAATTGCAAGTAGCCTTATATTGTAATTGGTATGTTAAATATCATTTATGCATTAAAATAGTATTGACAAGGGCTCACTACAGTGAAACCATATTAACAGAGCCACTTTTAAAGCTAAGAAAGTTGGAGCAATAATAAGGCTGCCTAATAAAGGAATCACTGATTATGTTTTTGCTGTAAGTTCAGTGTCCTATAAAATAGAGGTGGCCACTAGCAAGGTGGTCTTATTATAGGGGTAGTTATATTTATAAGGGATTTACTGTACAACTAATGATATTCCAATCTATTCTTTCAATTTTACTTACTGTATCATAGTAATATTCAGCCACAGATTATGATGATAGTTTCCAATCTTATATGTGTGTATAATGGATGTAAACGACAGTTATTCATACATATGTACATGTAAAGTGGAATTGAAATGCCATATCTTAGTGATATCCAAAGCTTCTTGGTATTAATACCTAGATAGCTGCTTCATATAGTTGCACTAGAGTAGAAATATCCTATTTTAAGTTGGCTCTTATGAAAAGGTGGCCTTTAAGGTAGCCGCTAAGGTATGTTACACTGTATATCACTTTTGAATCATACTTTGAAAGAGCAAGCCTACTACTGACCACTTAAAGGCCAACTTTATATGTTTATACCTATAAACAATGCCTTTGCTGGAAAAATGTACACTTTTAAAACCACTTACTCGTCAGAAATTTGATGGAATGGAGTGGAAAGTTACCACCTGTATAGAAAGGCCACCACTCCATAAGGGCCAATTTTAAATTGTTGCTATACACTTATGCAAATGTATTAAGCAGCTACCTGCACATTAAGGCCCAGAAATTTTGGCCCTAAGGTACCTGACTTTAACTCCATACATCAACTGTATCATGATAAAAATAGCAATGTATATAGCTCTTCTATAATTAGAATCATAGAAATGTTCCATAGAAATTACATTGTAGAAAGGTTCACTACAGCAATTACACACTGATACATATCTACAGCTTTAAGCGAAATACATTAACAATCAATTAAAGAAAGGGTCAAGGCAATTAACTTCAAAGTTAAATCAGAGCATTATGGTAAAACTTGAGACTGAAAGTGGTGCATATTGCATGACAGTCTCTACAATCATTCACATGTAACTTTGATATGCAATGAAATCTGATGCATTGATATCAGTACACAATTGAATTTTTGAAGGTATAAGTTGAAATGACTGCTAATACTGCATCAGTCATTCATTACTATTTTTTAGAAAATCTCTAGTAGATTACAATATTAAAACATTCATGCCTGTGTTAAGAACAAAGAATGCAGCTACATAACATCATGTTTTATTTGTAAGTGTTTCAAATTACAGTGGAACTTGTCTTAGTGGCCACCTGTAACGAAAGGCCACCTTTCTATTAAGGGCCAACATTAAATTGTTCTAGTAAGACATTTATACACATCAAACAATATAAATAGCCACCTGCATATTAAGGCCAAAAAAATTGGCCCTGACTGGCTTAGACAGTTTTCACTATAGCTACATTTGTGTATCAAAATACGTACTTGCATATCAACAATCAGCATAAAATGCTAACAGTAGCAGTAGCAGTTACTGTAGCTAGTGAAAATGTCATCAAGTTCAATATTTCACTACTGTATAATAGACTTGGCGTCATAATCAGAAACAATATATACAAGCTTGATCAGGGGTAAATTACTTGAATATATGTATTTAAGTATAAGCTTTTACTTGGTTTTCTTACAAAACATAAACAAATTAACATTACTTACAAAACAACAATGTATTAATGATTGTGACATAGTATTATATAAAGTTACTTGCAATTGGTATTGCATCTGTTTGCATACTTGAACCATGCAAACAGCTGTGATTACAAGGCTACACATTAACACTTATAACTCATGATCTACTATTGGTCCCAACTTTAAACTCACAGTGATGAATGATGGGTATTAGAGCAATATTTAAACCAAAAATACATTTATTAAAGAATATATATTTTTGAAAATGAAGATCAAAGGGAAAAGCTACATTTTTGTGGTTTGACCTTTTCCTTTGAGCAATTATAAACTATTATATATCATCTGAAAGGGAATTTAATAAGGAGTTCAAAAATCTAATCCAGAAGGTTCCACATGAATCACAAGCAAAGTTATGGCCATTTTATTGAAGACATGTAAGCTTCATAAAATTTTCAGCAGAAACTTTGAGCGGTCATAACTTAAAGGGAGACCAATAAAATGAGCCAAATTTTGGTGTAAGAAAGTTTCTTGAAAGGGTCCATGTTTGTGCCAAATTTCACGAAAATCGAAAGGGGTCCGGATTTTTTTTTGTTGATTTGGTATGGAATGACCCAATAATGTCAAACAACCTCTAGCTATATGCAGGAGGCAATTCCAGTCTCTTTAAAACCATTGATTGTAATCTCTGGATACATGGGTAGGCAGCATGGGGTTTTACCCTGATATAGTGGCAAGAAATCTCCAGCAAGTGATCCAGCTTACACAGCAGTAAGCTGTCTCTTATCATTAACTCTCACTGCCTCTATCCTCTTAGCTCCTTTGGCCTCCATAGTCCAGTCATATGCTGGAACAATACTTAAATCAGGTTGATAATCAACTCTGCTAGAATTTCATCCATAGCTATTACTTGCTTGATCTCTAGCAAATAATCTGCCTTCAGCTCAGCAAAGTTCTCAACAGTGACTTTTACCTTGGTTGTTGCTTTGCGTTTAACATAACCCATGTTTTGTAGCAAATATTGTGCCCAGCCTTTATTGAGACCCACCCTTGACAGCAGATCAGCATGTTCATACCTCAAAATGCCTTCTATAACCACTGATGTATTGATACTGGTACTAGTGGACCTCAGGTAAGCAATGTATTCTCTCACTAAGTCCACGCCTATTTTCAGAGGACGCCTATTTTTTTTTTTTCATTTCAAAAATTTTAAATTCTTTTGCACTTGGGATATCACCTTCAACACATATCTCTTCTTGATATTTATCCTTTAGTCAACAAACAGTTGTTTTATTCAGGGTGGAAGCTGTGGATATCTCTGCAAAATACCTGATCACAGTTGTGGTTCCATATTCCGCGGCTTGACATTCTTTACCCATCTGTAAGCACATGCTGCGCAGCTTTCTAGCTGTTCCTTCAGCTACTTTCTTGTTGGCACTAGCAATTACTCCAGATGGAATGGTTGAGCTTAAAAGCCCTTCAGGATCAGGTAAGGCAGCACTACTTGAGGGTGACACAGTATCACTACTGACGTTGGTATGTTTGAAGTACTTCAAGATTGACATAGCCATTTTCACTGTGACTTCACTCAACTCGTGCATTCTAACGTCTTTTAGCACATGATAAGCCTGAAAATTGGCGAAAAAAACTTTCGTGAATTGCTGCTGATTTGCCAAATTTTCCAAAATTTTTATCACCAACTTTTTCTTCCTAATGTACCCAGTTCTATGGCTTCCCATACTGTGACCAACAGAAAACACAGTATTTCCACCTAAACGAAGAAGAGAAATGATAAAATAAATGCAGTTTGCTTTAAGACATAACGTTATTCATGCTTATCAGAAATACTGGAATCAAATCAGTGTTTATATACAAAAATCAGTATTACCAATTTTGTCCTTAAGGTTACGGGATACCGAGCGACTGTCTGGCTTGGTGTTGTTGTGTTGTGTATCAGCTGGTAACAGGCTAATATTGTTGGGAGAATCATAGCACGCTGACTGGACAGGTACAAGGTACAAGAAAACACACGTAACAGTACAAGATAACATAGAAACAACACACTTAGCAACTGGCGCACCTGTAAGCGCATGCATAGTTTTGCTGACTAATGGCGATATTTTCCTGAACCAAAAATCAGGACTGTCAAACTAGTTGTTAACATTTTGTATAAACAGACTACTAGTTTGGCTTCTTGTCTAGGTCCTGACGGAGCCATTTGTTAGAAATAATGTTTCTAGTGCTTGTGATATCAATTTAAAAATTAATTTTGTGACTACAGTGTCTTGCTTTAGGCCATATTGTAGTCATATTTCAGCAACTATACACATTATTCACAAATCCTCTTGTCAGTCCCTCACAAGTGATGTTCTTCAAACCTTAGAATTGTTAGTAAGTTCTCATGGTCCTTCATTGGTCTGATTTTGGTTTATAGTTTTCACTAATTGGCATGGGGACAACTCATGTCTCCATAACAACATTTGAATTCCATGTTGATTAATGAGAAGTTAAGAATGCATAAATATTTGATAACAATGCATTAAGAAAAATCAAATCCCTAATCATGAAAAATGATTGATAGTGTACATGTGGGGTTTACAGTATCCCTTAACCTTAAACCTGCAGCTGTTTTATAAAACACAAGCAATGAAAATGCATAATCCAGTAAACTGGATCACAAAACTGTAACTTGAAAGTTAACACTGAAGCTTCGAATGTTCGAACATTTTATTAGCGAATATAAGAAGGTATATTTCAATATTCGTCCCAGCCCTAATGCTGATCTACCAATTTAATATTGGATCAACAGCCAATTTAACATTAAACTCACATGATACAAAAAAAAAAAAACCAATTGGAAATGCACAATACCATGAAGCGTTCATCCGATCCTTGCAAAAACAGCTTTTATTAAATATCAAATAGTAAGCTACCTAACTGTGTATAAACTTTCAACATGACACTGATCCTTTCACCCTTTCACCTTCATATTGTCATTGTGCTGGTCTGACATTTTATCAATAACGTGATATCTATATATTAACTGAATTGCCATCATGTGAGGAACAAAATGACATCAAAAGAAAGTCAGTAGGATGGAGTATGGCTGAGTTGTGGTCTTTAGTATATTCTTATGCGAAAAAGAAGACAGAGGGTTAGTTCTTTTGTTCTTTCAAAGTATAGTTGGAAGCTTTGGGTTGGATGGATGTGACGAAGTATAGACTATTTAAACCAAAAATATAACAGTGAGTAAGATGGTGTTTGTCACTTTTAGATAGCTTTAACAAGTTTTCTTGTATCTATGCACATCCTTCTTAAGTTTATCTTTCTAAACCTATTTAATAAGTTTGGAAGCATTTGGAAAGTGCATAGCAGCAGTACTGAATGACGCAATCGATCGATTGCAAATGGGCGTGTCCACTATAATGCAATCATATACAGGTACACACCAAGTAATGGCTAAAAGTACGTTTTCCATGTATTATCTATCACCTTATAAGGTGTTTTAAGGCTGCAACTATGGTAGCAAGCTGAACTGCGATAGTTTAAAAGTGGGCACATTGACTACTGTACACAAACTACTCTAATACAGCAGTCACATTGACTAAGGCACACAAACTACTCTAATAAAGCAGTCACATTGACTAGTGTACACAAACTACTCTAATAGAGCAGTCACATTGACTAGTGTACACAAACTACTCTAATAAAGCAGTCACATTGACTAGGGTACACAAACTACTCTAATAGAGCAGTCACATTGACTAGTGTACACAAACTACTCTAATAGAGCAGTCACATTGACTAGTATACACAAACTACTCTAATAGAGCAGTCACATTGACTAGTATACACAAACTACTCTAATAAAGCAGTCACATTGACTAGTATACACAAACTACTCTAATAAAGCAGTCACATTGACTAGCGTACACAAACTACTCTAATAGAGCAGTCACATTGACTAGTGTACACAAACTACTCTAATAGAGCAATCACATTGACTAGTGTACACAAACTACTCTAATAAAGCAGTCACATTGACTAGTATACACAAACTACTCTAATAAAGCAGTCACATTGACTAGGGTACACAAACTACTCTAATACAGCAGTCACATTGACTAGTATACACAAACTACTCTAATAAAGTAGTCACATTGACTAGCGTACACAAACTACTCTAATAAAGCAGTCACATTGACTAGCGTACACAAACTACTCTAATAAAGCAGTCACATTGACTAGTGTACACAAACTACTCTAATAGAGCAATCACATTGACTAGTGTACACAAACTACTCTAATAAAGCAGTCACATTGACTAGCGTACACAAACTACTCTAATAGAGCAATCACATTGACTAGCGTACACAAACTACTCTAATAAAGCAGTCACATTGACTAGCGTACACAAACTACTCAGTCACATTGACTAGCGTACACAAACTACTCTAATAGAGCAGCCACATTGACTAGCATACACAAACTACTCTAATAGAGCAGCCACATTGACTAGCATACACAAACTACTCTAATAGAGCAGCCACATTGACTAGCATACACAAACTACTCTAATAGAGCAGCCACATTGACTAGCATACACAATAGTATGCATATTACACAACTACCAAAGTGTAAACCATAATAACATTAATTAACTTTTACACACTCTGGTAGTCTACTAAACTATAACAAACTGTGGAACAAGTCTTGTCTGAAGTTAACAATAACAAATTTAACCACAGACAAGACAGACAGCAACACACAACATGATTAGACAATGTGGTAAACTACATCATCTAATCAGCAGATCCTAGTAGCTATCATAATTGTAATGAGATGAATTTACTTATTGCAATTATTCACCACAAAGTATTTTTATACTCAATAGTTATACCATGAGAGCATGAGTGGTTATAATACAAGCACACAACCTGAAGGCTGCAGGCCCAAGGGTGAGTGTATTTATATATCAGACAAATCACTCAGGCCCATGGTACAACTACTATAATGTTGTACCAGATGAGTGAATAACCTATATGTATGTAATAGGATGGATGGCTGTGGTATTAGGGATTAATAGTGTAAGCATTATACACAGGAAGGAGTAAAATACTGCGAGGTGAAGCCGAGCACTATTTCCTTCCTGTTTACAATGCGAGAACTATTAATCCCAAATACCACAGTCATCCACTATATTGCAAATTAATCCGACAACCATAGCAACTGTTACTAGGTAACAGAAATTCAAAAAAAAACCATTGCAAAAGACCAATCATACTTAGCAACCATCGCTATGGTATCAAAATGACATTTACCTTAGCAATGGTTACTTAGCAACTATATTGTTGCTATGCCATAAGGCATCTATCACTATGGTAATCAAGTTGGACATTTACTTCTAATAGAAACACATCACACTATTTTAACCAATCAAATTAGTTTTACAGGTTTTTGTCAAGGGACCTTGACATTCTATTGGCTAATTGTTTGATGTATTTCAAAATAATATGTCAAGGTGCTATTGAGAGTATTATATTGTAACACATTCACTTGTTGCATTAGTGTGGGAAACTGCTGACATGTGTGTTTGTTTTTGATCATGAGAATTATGATGGTGGATACTGAAATGATACAAACAATGACAATGTGGTTACTATACAATGGTTTTGAATGTATGGATAATGACACAAGCAAAAGAAAGCTCAATTGTGGGTTTATGCAATAAGCAAATAATTGAAATGAGGTTTGCATACACTGGGTGTGTTTTAAATACTCACTCTACAATGTAGATTATACGTGACTATCTCAACAAAAACCCGTCTAGTTTGCACAACCTCAGAATATTTTCCTCAGCATTATCTGCATTGTCAAGGAATGGTTCACCAAAGTTTCAGTCGATTACAGTGAGCAGTTTTGGAATTACAGGGCTAGACAGTAGGAAGAACAGGGAAATCAATTTGTACAGTGACTATACTAAAAATAAACTACAGGTGCTTACATTAGCAGCCATAACTTCCATTTGGATTAGTCTACAAAGTTGGAATTTGGCTTACAATGTTCACCATGGATTGGCAGATTAGCCAAGGTATAGTTTTAGCCCTGAAATCACTTACACATATGCATATGAAGGCGGTTTTGTTGAAGAACCGGTGATGATTTTGTTTAGGTCTACTGCATCATAAACAAATGCATGTGACACACAAACCATTGGGGCTACAGAAATGAAACTAAGATTTTCGAACTCCTCATGAGTAGGAAAATAAGATGGTGTATAGATGTAATCGATTTGAGTCTTCCTTTCCTGAGTAATGGCTCAATTAAACCTTGTGTAAATTTTCTATGTAACACAGGTAACTTCACCCATTTTTTTTAAATTCATTTTTCTCAAAATGTATGCTTGTGCGAACTAGACGAGTTTTCACTGAGACAGTCACACATTTGCATATGAATGCCAATGTCTTGGTCTACATATTAAGCAGACATTATGTCAAGCCAGGTGTCTAGTTTAAAACAGTAATACAAAACTAACCTGTTAACTTTTTATCTTTAAAAATCAGGTCAAAGAACTTCCTTTCAATATTTCACAAGAACTCAATCCCACAATCAATCCTGACAAGTGCGATTATATTATAGTAGAGAGATAGGAGAGAAATCTGGAATGACATGACATAAACACTGTAAATAATGTTAACATTCCAGAACCAGTGTAATATGTGATATAGTGCACACCTTTAATCTGAGGTGTGAAAGTGATGCTATTTACCACAAACATTAAATGTAGATTGTGTAACCATGACAACCACAAATAAAGTAATATAATATACAAACTCACATCATTGTAGACTTTATTGTGAATAATCCATTTCTGTAGGAGTCTCAAGAGTTGGGACTTTCACTAAAAAGTGAAAAATACAAGATGAAGTGGATCAAATGTCAGGACCTTCCAGTACCAATGAGGGGGGCACATGGTACTGTCATCAATGACATACTCTATATTGGTGGAGGAGACTGTCCAGATTATAATGATAAGTATTATGTGTTTGCCTACAACCTGAGGGAGAACAAGTGGACTAAACTACCAGCTGCTCTCCCACAACGTTATGGAGTTGTTGTCAACATCAATGATGTGTTATCAGTGATTGGTGGGAGGGACTATAATACTGGCAGGTCAACTAATAAAGTACTAACACTAGAAGAAGATAAATGGACTACCTTATATGGTGATATGAAATGTACAAGGCACAGACCTTTAGTAGTACCATACCACCAGTATACTATTGTAGCTGGTGGTGAAGATGAAGATGGTGTAGTACAAGACAGTATAGAATATTTTAATACTAACACTAATCAATGGACCAAAACTAAAACATGTCTCCCCCAACCAATGTGGTTCATTAGTGCTACAACCTGCAACAACTCCATAATCATCGCAGGATATACTGATGCAGATAACAGACGTTACACTACAACATACATTACTACTATAGATAGTATAGTACAATCTCATGATGATAACAACAAATGGAGTGAACTATGCCAAACACCATATTGGGAAACTACCATTGTCCCCCACACCACACCTCCTGTTATTGTAGGGGGACAGGATGGACAATACAAGACACAAGACAACATCATGTTATATGATGATACTAGTAACAGTTGGAGGACAGTAGGATCCCTCCCCATCAGATGTGCCCAAACAACAGTAGTTACACTAAATAACAACGTCATCGTTGCTGGAGGGCATACCAAAGGTGGGAATGCAGAGACTGCTACCAGCCTCACCAGTGTGATGATTGGACAGTTGGATAGAGTATAATAAATATTTACTGTGTTTGTTGATTATTTGATATTTACAATAATTACTGTATTTTTGATATTTATAATAATTGCCATGTTTGTTGATTATTCTGATATTTACGATAATTACTGTATTTGTTGATTATTAGACATTTATGATATTCATAATATACTAATTCATCGTACATAGCTAGCATTATCAATGTGTACATGTTATCTTTCTTAAATACCAGCTACTAACTGGATTACAAAAGACTAATTGAAATCAGACATCAGTATATAGTTTTGAGGTACACAAATGAGAATTATACCAAGGAAATAATTAAGCACACATGTGAAATTTACACCAGAGCAACATCAATTTGTTAACTTTCAGAGAATGTATGGCTTCATCAGATTTTCTTTATTTGGTAGGAAATTAACTCTACATTCATATAATAGCAGACACATGTCTATTACCTGTTACAAGTACTGAAGCTCAATAATGTGGTCATATCACAAGTACTCACAAAGTGACAAATGACCGTGTTAGCTCCTTAGTTGTGACTGATATAAACTTCCTCATGGGACCACAAAGGTTACAGGGCTGTGATGGCTACCTATTATAAATGGCTAACAGCATTACAATAATAGACATTGTGAGAAGTCAAGATTGAACCAGCTTCAATACTTATAAGCTACACAAAAAAAAAATCTTTACTTTTTTGATAAAGCACCAAACTTGGTATAATGTTTGCTCATTTCATATTAGATGTGGTGCCATTAAATTACCAATCATATCACACACAAAGAACGGAACATACAAAATGAATAAAAATCTATTGAGGAAGTCATAAAATTGTTTACATTGTACCTTCATAGGAAAGCATGGGATTGGTCAGATCCAAAATATGATTATGAGTGATATCCATCCTGGTGACCGGGTTGTATGGAGAATTACACTACATGAAGCCATAGATATACAGTATATTATTTCTTGTTTTTACTTTTGTATTGACACCTTTATAGGAGTGCTTGTTTTACCTCATTTCAAAGATTTTTGATTGTATTAACATAAATCATGATTATAAATCAAAAACACAAATTTTAGCATATTTGTATGGCTTCTGGTTGCCTTTATACTGTAACTTGTTATAAACATTTCCAAAAATTCTTTAAAGCAACGATTTTGACGTGGAACCATACCTCAAATCGTTTAGCATACAGCTGTACGTTACTCATCTTCCACAGAAAGTTTTAGTGATTCATCAAATTGTTAGCAAAATTTGTCACTTAGTCACTCTATAATAAATTGTTTACTGTTGGATTTTGTGGTGCCATTTTGTAATCCAGATGTGTCTGGCACTTACTAGAACTTCCTGGTGATACAAGGGCCATATGTTGGAATATCATTGTGTGCCAATTACAACCAATGATGAAATTGCTAGCAAAGATTGTGTCTTTCACAGCCATCCACCAGTACACCACTGATTCTCAACAAGCCATGTCATATCACCTACAACAATGGCTATCAAACCCAAGCTCGTGTAGTTTGAGCAATATAAGGCTTATAACCAGTAGTGTATAGTTACCTTATATCAGTGTAACACTCAATCACAAGCTTGTGTGAGTCATGATGGCCCATCCAACAACAATTCAATCACTAAAACTACACTGTACTATACATTCACTTATAGTATGTTTCCCCTTTACCAAAGTTCCCATAGTTCCATACAGTGGTAATAATTATGGCAACATTTATTTGTTGATACCTTGTTTTCTGTCACCTGTCACTCCTTCGATATTGTTCCCTTGGTCCTATCCCTACAAAATTTAAACATGTACAGTTGTTGAATGTTTATTATGCTAACCTCATCAGTTCCCAAGCTGCAGAAGTGTGTCCAGCTGTGTTCCTCTCACATCTTATGTAGTTTCACCTTTTGTCAAAAAAGTGTGGGACAGCTTAAAACTTATAATTAACACACATACAGTACACTACTGCATGTAATGACTGCATACAACACTAACCACCAGGGGCGTAGCCAATTATTCTTCAGGCGACAGTAAATAATTAATATCAAGAGTAAATAATGGACCTCTCCCTTATTTACTCTTGCTAATATGTTATCCTCACACAACAAACTCACGTGTGTAAGTGAGCAAACATACAGTTATATTAAGTATACAAATTAAAGTATGTTCTTTCTAGGAGCCTACAAACCATCTGAGATCTGTTTGTGTACAAGACTATAATGTCAGATGATGTTAAAGGTTACTGGTGGTATAACGGGTTATAGTTTAATTTTCTAATTATCTGAAGAGCAGTATTTCTATGAAACTTAGCATCAAAAAATTGTAATTAGCTGTGCACAATTGATTTAAACTTTTACATAGCTATAAGCCAGGGTGCTTGTTACTATGTGTGAACTCATGTTACAGAATTGAAGTATGTAACTCAACTATGATTGCAACAGCATGTCATAGAGTTTCTGTTTGCTGTGAACAAAATACTTCATAGATATCTGTTAGTACTGCATTAGACCAGTTAATAGCTGTGGCTACTATAACTTTCAGCAAGGAACACCCTGCGGCTACTATGCAAAAGCAAACACTATCTGAGGGTGGCTACTATGGCCTTGTGTGACAGCACCCCATGGCATTTACAGATTCACGAGTGACTGACCTTGTTTAATCATCCTTCAATACTATCATTCATTTAAACTTCTCTCAAAATTTATTTCTTGGCTTAAAACAACTCATTTGCCCAGTTTCTGCTTCAAACGTGTCTTATCAACACTTACATCAGTATATTCAGGTACAAGCCATGGCTCTTATCTAAGGGCAGCTCTTATGACAATAATTCTAGGCTGTGGAGTGGCTACCATCTGAGGGCAACTATTATACGATCTGCGGCTATTAACCGGTCAAATATGGCATAAGGTGATATATGGTGATAGCTTGTAAATTTCATCATGAAGCCATATGAAAACTTTTTCCAGCTAGTGTTGTGAACCTGATGAGTTTACTAAAACTGGTTATTGGATGGTGAATAATTGGATATTGACCAGTTATGTCTCATTATTAATGGAAGCCAGGTTAGTGACCATCAACACCCTGCCTATTACAATCACATGTTCACACATGCTTTGAGGTTATGTTATGATGTTAACACTTGTCAGCAGGGGTAATTTATGGTTTACCAAGTGGGTGGGAAAAACTGGTTTAAAGGCT
Organism: Dysidea avara; assembly: GCF_963678975.1. Taxonomy (NCBI): domain Eukaryota; kingdom Metazoa; phylum Porifera; class Demospongiae; order Dictyoceratida; family Dysideidae; genus Dysidea; species Dysidea avara. The sequence goes on from NC_089276.1 coordinate 28,922,476, forward strand.
TCTGAGACTTGTCATAGACAAAACCAGTTCACAACACTATTCCTAGCCAATTTAACTAATTAGTCCAACAGTTACAGATCAACTCTGAAAGAATCAATCACCAAAAGCCCCAATTTTTTCTATGGTAATTTAGGGACACTAATAATTCGACATACGTAGTGCCACAAACCTCTGTAACTATTTAAACTTAGGAGACCAAAGTTTACTAACCAAAAAGCAATACAAGTACATATAAATTGTCTTAGCAGGAATGGAATGAGCAAGGGGTGGAAGCTAAGGGAACTGTTAGTCTCGCGTAGCCATACCACTACTTTTCTTTTGTGTGGGCGTCGGGAAAAGTAGGATCTGGTACACCTGTATTAAGAATTCTGTGTAACAGTTCCACTACAGTCAGGGTGAATGTTGATTGCTGCTGACTGGCGAAGCCCTAAACTTCTTAGACCTGCAAAAGAGCGTAGGTCTAAGAAGTTTAGGGCTTCGCCAATCAGCAACAATCAACATTCACCCTGACTGCAGTGGAACATTACACAGAATTCTTAAAGCAGGTGTACCAGACCCTACTTTTCCCGACGCCCACACAAAAGAAAAGTAGTGGTATGGCTACGCGAGACTAGGGAACTGTAGTCTCCTCTTTCCTTAATAAATTCAGTCACACACTTTACTTCACAAAAGTAGAATGGCAAGAAAGTTACACTTAACATACAAATTTCTTATATGATTTATATACCTGTGGCTTAGCATTGCTTCAGTAGAGGACTCTTTCTTTCAGTAGCAAAAATGTTTTCGATTGTGGATTACATCTCCATAGTTACAATAGTTTTAATTGTGGGTTAAGTTTTATTTATTCAGTAGCAGTGAGCTATATATTCGCTTTACCAAGTGATTTAGAACTCTAAGACAGGTAATTGTAGTTATATGCATGAATGTTAGCTACAGTAGATTCAGGATCACGTTACACAATACCAGCTTTCTATTGTGTAATAATAACTGGCAGTTAAGGCCACTCCAAATAAATTCTCTGTTTCCCGTCCTGGACTCAGGCATATTTGCATGCGGGCGGGCGGTCCATTTCCATTATTTCATTATAAGATTGGCTAGTTTTTCAAGCCATTATTTGCCTGGCACTGCCAAAAAGGCTGCATAAAAGCATGCTTAAGCTTGTTCCTTCCTTTGTAAGTTGCAAAAATAACACAAACGTGAAGTTTGTGCTGACTTGATAGCACTACTGACACTGTTTCAAGATAGCTTTTACTGAGCCTATCAGTATGCAAGAATAACTGGAAAATAATGGAAGAATACGGAATAATGAAATATTTAGAGCTGGCAGTAACCAGATGCGGGCGGTGGACGGGAACCAGAGAATTTATTTGGAGTGGCCTAACACAGAAAAGCCAAGCCAACAATTATTATCATCATTCTGGTAGAATCTGAACCAGTGAATTGTGGTGAGTACTACTGATAAGTAATAAGGCCACATACAGTTATTGTTTTTTTTTCTTTTGCAATTGGCAATATGGTCAAATGCACATGATACACTACATAAATCTAATCCACACAAAAATCCACACAAAAACAGTCAAGCTGTGAAAAAATGGTGCATACTTAAAGTTTCTGTATACTGGCCCATCTCCAGAGAGGCATCACTAGAATGATGCAAGATGGACTGACTTCCATGTATGCACATTGTTGCAGAACGGAGAAGAGAAAAGGACAATGTGCAATGAATCCAATCTAGGGTTTGGCTGTAACTAGTAGAGGTAAGGCAAGACATGATCAGCAAGATGACGGTACTGCCTCCCTACCGATGCCTCCAATGGTGGCAAGCACAAAAGGCATCAGTAGGGAGGCAGTAGTGTTCTACCATTGATGCCTTTTTTCCCTTACTTTGGCCCCTTTTCTGTTACACCTTTCCAGCTAAAAGTCTAAGTCCTTGAAATTAGGTTAGGTAATCCTAAGGCTGCAGCACATGTTGCTGTAGACCTTCAGTGCTGGTCACTGTAAAGTGTTAATAATAATAATAACAAAGGGAGTAAAGGAAGCCTGTTCAACTTCCCTGACACTGTCACCATATTCTCTTTTTTTTTCTGCAATTTATGACATTGGAGACTACTGAATATCCCCAGTCACTGTGTTTGTGGAGTCTCTTTTATGACAGATCATGCCATGATATGTAAACATGGTGGCCTCACATCTGTTTGTCACAATGCTTTAAGGAACACCACTGCTGAGTGGCTTTCAAGGACATGTTATGATGTGGCCATTGAACCATCTTTACAACCACTTACAGGAGAGATTATTGAACCGAAGACAGCCAACTGCCAGGAAGAGGCTAGGGCAGACATTCATGCCAGGGGATTCTGGGGGCAGCGGCAAAGTGCCTTTTTGATATAAGGGTATTCCACCCAAATGCACCCAGCTACTGCAACACAACTATCCCCTCCTTGTCTGGGATCCCAGAATTCTTTTCATCAAATGGAATCCCTGCTCTGCCAAAGGTAATGCTAACAGCCAGGAAGAGGCACTTGGTTCACTGTCCAAATCTAAAGCTCTCTGAAATTGTGAAGAAAGATTGGGTCTAATTTCAGAAGCTCGCACCCTTAAAGCAGAGCGAAGATCTTGATGGATCTGAACTTTAAGATAAGTAGCATCAGGTAATGGAGCTAGTAAGTTCTGGTTGATGATTAAAGATCTTTAATATTGGGTAATCTTGACAGAAGCAGCATATTGAGAGTCAGCTATATCCACAGGATTAATAATTCCCAGTCCACCAAGACAACAGGGCAGAGAAAAAAATCTCATTCTTGAGCAGAGCATGCACCGTGCCCAGTCAGGGGAGGAGTCAGCTTCAAACGGATAGCACCTTCTAGTGGCTGAAACAGGGGTCCAATACCAGGGGTGGTCCTCATGATGTATACCCACTGGCCTATCATTCCATGGGTATAAAGGAACAGTAAACTGCTTGGGAGTGATTTGTGGCTTTTCCAGCTAGAACAGACACTTCGTTGGACCAAGTCTTAACCTTCATAGTTACATACTCTTGCAAGGACCCAATGCAGCTCCAAGCCAGCACCATAGAGAGTCCATGCAAAATCAGCATCTGTCGCAAAAGTATACGAAAAACAAAGGAGAAACAATGTATGTCTCTATACTAGAATCCAGGTTGTATGTCATGCCTCATTTGCTGTTCTAGTTAGATTGTCTGCCTTAATGGCTGGCAAAGGATTAGAATCTGAAGCTAACATGGATGAATTGGACAGCGAATTTGTACAGATGATGAATGTCACTTGGCCTCTCTTGGTATCACAGAACTTTCTAGTTTGCAGCTATCTTCCTGGTACTAGGATTTTGCTCCTGTTTTGTAGGACTATACTTTGACTGTATAGTTATAACAAATAGATCGATTTTAGCTGTTGACTCACCCAAAATTTCCTGGGGAAGACTAGAAAACTAAAGTCTATTATAAGTACAGCCCAACATAAACATAGCAACACAAACTGAGTATACAGTTGCTCCTGGTTTTGTGGGGTTTTACACCAGATAGGGCTTCGACAGTTGCACCTGGCTTTGAAAGGTTTCACACGGGATTTCCCTTGAATAATGGCCTTGTACCTGATTTTATAGAGCTTCAGTTACAAGTCACTCCTGGTTTTGTAGGCTTTACATTAATAGTTATGTCTTGACTTTGCTCCTGGCTTTGCAAGTCCCTCTCAATTTTATTGGACTTTTTTACTCCTGCATGAATTTCTATTCTTTCTCCCACTATTTTTTGGTGATTTCAAGAATTTGTCACTATTCATCAACTTGTCAAAATCAAATTTGCAGTTCTCATTTGATTTTGTAAAATCTCAAAAAATTTCTTCAAGACTTTGAAATCCGTACCCTCTTTCATGAGTTGGTGATCATTCAATTTTTTTTATTAGCTAGATAGGCACACATGACTCAAATTGCAATGTTTAGTCTACTCCAACTAATTCAGTGTTGGGGGTAACACGTTTCAAGTTGTGTAATATTAATACTTTTTGTGTGCTATTAAACTAAGTAATATAATGAAGTATGCTATAAAAACAGGTAATATAACTCAAGTTACTTTACTTACAAATGTAACATGTCACCTACATAAGTAATTAAGTTATTGTAACAGATCTAATATTAAGTACGTAATTGTATTACTACAAGTAACAAAGTTACAAATCTTGTTACTAATCCAATGAGTAATACTGAGCCACGCCAAAGTATAAGGCCCACCTCCAATTAATGAATGAAACTTATCGACCATGCAGTTTCTTTCTCTTGAATACAATTATAACCAAGATTCCAACAACACAATCGTGTCACATGATAAGGTGGTATATACATGTATAGTTGCACATGTGATAACTTAAGGCTGTGGACACAATATGTAATATTATTATAATACGTAACTGTAACTAAATAGTTTTAATTGCAAGTATAATAATGATAATATGTAATGAGTTACTTTTCAAAAGTAATTTCCCCAACACTGCCAGTACTAACCTTAAGAGCTGCTAAATTACTGCACTCAGCCACCAGTTGTCCTTAAAATCCTTGATGTAGTTAAAAATGGTGATGCAGGTGGGGATGAGAAACTAATATTACGTCAAACAAATTTTGGGTAATGGAATGTTATATGCTTGATAGATAGAGTATTGACTGCTGGTCTCAAAACTATGTAGTTTGCTGACTATTTTGGCATGCACAGTGTTTTATAGCTGAAAAGGTAGCAACATTTTTTTCTCTGTACATTTTAAAGGGAAAATGGCAATTAAATTAGGAAACCATCTGCAGTGCTCCCTCCATTATCTAAATTTTTTGGGCCCTAAGTGAGTTCAGACAATCGAAATGTTGGGATAATATGTTTATATGCTCAAATACTCTAATAGAACGTACACCTTCATCAAACACCACCTTTGTCAAAATACTCTAATAGAGCAGTTATTTCCACAGTTTGGACAATGGAATGTTCAGATAATCAATGGCCAGATAGTAGACAGACTACTATAGACTATCTTGAAATTGCAGTTGCTTCTAGTTTCAAGTTTGTACATGTAATAAGAGTAACTGTAGGGTTTACTTGGATCTCAGTGATTTTTGATGTTTTGTGGTGAGTAAATATGTTTCACCTAATGCATACCTATCAATACAGTGATGTACCCATTGACAAGTGGCTAAGTAACAAGCTTAAAGTCAATAATTATAATTTATAAAGTCACAATGATACAACAATACCTAAGGAGGACAGACAGGAGTTGTGGTTCCATAGTTACACCAAGTTGGTCACAACCATCAGAAATTGATATGTAGCTAAATATCACTGACCCAAGCAAAGTAACTACACACTTTAAAGCAAGCCTTATACTGAATTCCTTCTGTCTAACAGTATCTAGATTTTTCTTAAAGTTTCAAAGTAGCTATCTGCATAGCTACACTACTAGTCTACAAAACAACACAAACATACTTAACTGTAATGTGCATAAGATTTCCGTGATGATCAGTATATCCCAAGTTTTAGTTTGGCAGTACCTGCCCTTTTGCAAAAAGAGGAAGGGTCCAGTCACTAGCAATACAGAATGTATTGTAATTCAACAATGACATCACTATAATGACAGTAAGAATGGCATGTCTAACAGTCAAGTAGTTCTTGAAATAGGTTACCATACAGCAGCTTATACAAAGAAAAGTACTTTCCATACTAATTATGCAGCATCACAAGTACATCAGTTACAACTACAAGGTGCTTTACCATGGTACCTCTCTTTTTTTCTTTTACAATAGTGTAGACTACTCTATCTGTATTATGTAATGCAATGGGATCTATGGTAATCCCAAAAGAAATGTCACAAAAATTTACCATCAACACAATTATTTGATTGGTTTTACCTGTTTTCTGTAATGCAAATTTGAATGCTATAGCTAGAGTGACCAGACCTTTCCTCTTTTTGTGAAGGGGTGGGTGCCATCAGACTAACCAAGTTTCATCTTCATGTGAGTCTGGGTGATCGAGAAATCACAATTTCACATACACTTCCATGTATGTAGCATCATGTGTTCTACGCTTTGCAGTCTCATGAAGGATCCATAACTCTTATATGCCTTCTAGAGAATGTGAAATTTGAAATTCTCATGAGAATTTCCGGATACTATACATCCACACAAAACAGCCATGCTGTGAAAAAATGGTGCAAACTTAAAAATCCTAGGTGAACAAAGTTGTGAAATCAAAGGTGGCGGCCAAGAAAACTATATTCAGGGTGATACAAATGTTTTTTGCTCAAAAATCTTGATATCTTGCTTGGAAAATTTTTTTTAAGATTTGAAATCTTGCACAGGAATTCTGGACCTCTCGATGTAGCTATTGCAAAAGTTTCACTGGAAAATCCATAACGTGAGTTCACAATATCATGAAACAAGAACTAAAGAGAAATCTACAAAACCCCTACTGCAAATTTTAGACTTGCCTACCTTCTTCCAGAAAATAAGATATACAAATCATGGAATATTTTGTGATTGCTGGCACTTGCTGCCATAGAAACTTATGTACAAATACTGTATAATTTTTCATGTACCAAAAAAAACAGAATTAAGATTGTGTGTGCGTGCGTGCGTGCGTGCGTGCATGTGGTAAAGATACGTGAAGTTTAAACTTTTGGAAGTTCATGCCTTGTTGCACTATACTGACTAAGCAATACTTCCAGCCAAGCATTACTGTGGTGGATCCAAGAGGGGCACACCTCCCTATCCAAGATCAAGATACTCTAATAGAACAGTCACCACATACAATACTATTGAGAATCCTACATAGTTGCTATATAAGTATGACAAAACTGACATTCCCATGCATGGAAATACTTAGAATATTTTACAAAGGAAATGTACATGGTCTTGTGTATGCAATTCTTTAGGTCCATAATATAGCAACAGCTAGTTGAACTACTCATGATTGTCACTTATCCCTGTACAACTCTTGATCAATGTAGTCCACTTAGAAAGCAGGATGATTTTGATAAAACTACTCTATGGTGCATCAAAATTTTCAGTCCTGAAATATATGCTATATATAGCTTTAGCTTCTGAAAACCTGCTCCATATAACTATCATCCTGGTGCACACTCCCCTTCCAAACCCTGGATCCGCCCCTGCATAACTTGACTATGGTTAAGCCAAGCCACCGGCTTGGTTTCTTAACTGTTTGACATCAATATAGTTTGCAATTGGCCCAAGATGTGCTGCAGCCGCTGTAACACATGCATCATTAACTTACCTTGTCCTCCTTCTTTCTCCACTGTACAAGTACACAAAAAATTGGAATTTTCAACTAGAGTAGGGGCCATAGCATGTCAATAAAAAGTACTGAAACAAGCTGGAGTAGTGCACAATATTAATTCACAGTAAAACAATAAGAAGTGTTATATCCCTACTGTGCTAGATACCATAATAGAAATTCACAGTAGGGATATAACACTTCTTCTTAACATTTCTTGTGAACCTTTCACAAGCTTCTGTCATTTATGTACTGATATACAGTATACACATTATGCAGAAAAATTTCCAGTCAGGTGTGTAGCTTTGTATTTATCAAAAGGTAGCTTATGAGCTGGGTCCTCATTTGCTATCTGACTAATTCATTTAGAAGTCTACTATATGTATTATTTAGAAATTCTGAATCTAGAATTACTCACAAACATGGTTATGTTCATTTCTGTCTGCTCACACACTTATAGTTATGACATTAAGGGCAGCAACTAAAATCACCATATTGATGATGAAGATGGAGGGTTTTGGAATGTGATCAGGTGTACGACAACTATATAGCTGTTTGGAGTAATTGACTGTTAGATGTTCTTTGAATTAATTGGTATAAGTACTCCTGTTGAGGATCATCTGGTCCCTTGTTATGTTTCCTCCACAAGTAAAAGTGAGAACATGAGTGAAGCATATATAAAAGGAGATAAAATATTATTGAATAAAATAGTGACTCTCGTACATAATTTTGGGCTACCCCTTGCTTTGTACATACCAAAGATATAAGCACCAGCTAATTGCTTCAACATTAGCATGCAGTAAGTGTATAGAGTGCTGGTTCAGTAGCACATCTCAAAGGTATACATTCTGGTAAGGATACACCTACTATTAAAAGTCAATAATAATGTTGCAAGCCACTTCTCTCCAGGGTGTCCCATTGCAAATCAGATCTACACACAGCTGAGTCTGTTGTAGTCTGACATAATTATCATTGTGCTCTTCTCTGTACTATACTGATTTCAGTGTGTTAATTAGTGTTGTTTTGGTAAGGCATTTGACTTTTAGTTTTAATTTTAGTTATAGCTGTAGATAGAAAAGTGTTAGTTAAAGTTATAGTTTTAGTTACCATCATTAATATATTTTAGTTATAGTTTTAGTTTAAGATATTAAATTTTTATAGTTTTAGTTAACAGTTTTAGTTTTAGTTGCCATCTTCAATACATTTAGTTGTAGTTTTAGATCTCAGATTTCAAGAGTTTTAGTTTCAGTTATCCATACGGTACCATTCAAAACAAATACCATAGTACTGCTGCATGTATATATACCCACATGGCTTTTGGAGTTAGCTGCAAATATGTAAGTTAGTTTATATGTTAGTTGCAATGATGTATTTAAATGGAATTTAAACAAGGTTAATGTTGGGAGGTATGCAATAATGTTACTTATACAGCTTGTAGTTGATGACCAGGTAGATGCAATAGGGTAAATGGGTTCCACAATACAAAGTAGGCAGGAAATGATGAACATTATAATCAGAATAACTCCATTATATTCAGGATAACTCTCAAAAGTATGCGTCAAAAAAGAGTACACAGATGGAAAGTTGTAAAAGTTTGTCCCTGCCCGAAGCCCACTTCTAGATCTAGGAGACTACATTCAAAATATGTGACTGGGCCTGCGAAAATAGGGCATGTGGGCACATGATTTTTGGATACTTTTTCAAATTTCCATCACCCATAATGTTTTATACTATTATGCTATGGCAATGCAATTTCAGCACTTAGTAAGCATTTAAGTGGCTTTATGATGCAAGTTACAGAATGCAAATATTCTATTCCAGTACTGAGATACGACCTGTTGTGTGACAGAGTGCAGTTTGTGCCCACATGCCCTGTTTTGCAGGCCGGTCACATATTGTGAATATATAAGCAGTGCAAATAATAACAAAATAATAATCAATGTGAAGATATATGTCAGGCTGGGGGAGGATATGCACCCACATGCAGGACTCATGCATGGAGTAGAATTGCATGAGTTGCCTCCAACTCAAAGGTTAGCTTGGGGTGTGATAGTGCAGGATTTCGTTACAATTGGTAGGATGATGTTATATTCCTGTGGTGTCAAATATAGGAGAACTGTGGAACCCTGCACAACTTACCAGCAACCACCATCACTAGACAATGGTGGACAAGTGCCACATGGCAAGCAGTGTTTGTGTTATTGTATTCACTACTGAGTGCTAAAATTACACACCTGCAAATTTAAAAGCATATTAAGTTTGCTTGTTTGTTGCAGCAAAACGTATAACTATACTAAATGTTTCTGACATACATTCAAGATACACAATGTGACAAATAAGGTGCCAAGGTGCCAAGATAGACATGGTAAACACAAGATCAACAAAATGTACTAAGGTACCAAAATCAAAATGATTTGCTGTAGCAAGTGCCAAAACAATTGTAGCAAATATGAAGACCGATTTAGCAGTGAGTGCATGCCACCCTTCAATAATTTGATGCACATGTACAGTTACGTTCTTTCAACCCACCATGTTTGGTTTATGAAAAATATCATGAATGCAGCAGCTTACCTACATGATATTTTTTCAAAGAACAAGTATAATACAGTGCACATGAGCTCACTGATTTTAAAAGAGCTCTTATTATTAAATTCTGTGATAGTTTACGTTAGCTATGTCCAGCTTGAAACATCACAGTAGTAACTTTTTTTAGCATTAAACTGTTGTGATGATCATTAAATATCTTTATAGCAAACCACTTTTAGTCACTTTTATATACACTAGCAGATAGTATGTGTATAGTGAATAATTAGCTATATATGTGTCACTACATTATAGCAAAGTACTTTTAGTTTTAAACTTTATAATTGTTTGTGGTAAGTACTTTTAGTTTTAATTATTTGTATACTTGGCAAGTACTTTTAGTTTCAGTTATTTGTAAACATTAAATGATATTTTTAGTTTTAGTATAAGTTTCAGGATAAAAATTGAGTTACTTTTAGTTTTAGTTTTAGTATTTTGACAAATCAGAAAAACTTAAGTTTTAGTTTTAGTTTCAGATAACTAAAAGTAAAAGCCCTAACTAAAACCACTCTTAGTTTTAGTTACCTAAAACAACTCCAGTGTTAATATTTTTGCTGGTGTGAGGAGACAAAGGCTGCATATATACTTCCGAGGTCTTACAAAATCAATTTTACTTTTTGCTGATTGAAATGTGTGTTCTATAATAACAGCTATTGCTAAATTAACCTTTTGCAAATACAGTCATTGTGCTTGGTGAAGGTCACTTTTCTATTTATAAGATGAGAGCTATAGGTAGCTAGATATCTCCTGAGAAAAGTTTAAGATTATAGGCTTTCTTTACTTGAATTTTGATGGTTAGATTTACAATTAGTAAGTAAATGCATTCGATTCATACGTATATAGTTTTCTGAGACAGATCTTGTTTGGTCATTGTGTGTATTATAATTATGCACTGTTAATGTTTAAGGTAGTGTCATCATCAATTAGAATGTTATGTTCTGTGACTGTTCTATTAGAATGGATTCGCGCATACCGTGCATGCAATTTCTATATACAAGCTTGTCTTACTATTATCTATACTGGTTTATATACTTAAATAAAGCTGAACTTCCAGCCTATTGTGGATCACTCAATATTGTCTAAAATCTAGATGAAGAGAGAGCTAGAGGTCGAGGAGAGGAGAGGAATGAAAGCCTATATAGATCTGCTTATGAGACTATTCATTTTATCATGTTTATTTATTCCCACCAATGCATTGGTAGCTTATAACATTACTGCTGGTGTCATGTACTGTATATCTGCGTATGGCTTTAATGATTGCATATACTGTAAGGCTATTAGGTGGTGAAGGCACGATCCCCAAATCAACTCAATATGTCACAGTAGTGACAGATATAACACAATAGTGGCATCATAACTAAAGGCCACCAGTAGCTAAGTGCCAGTACATCATTGGTGTGGTGTGTACACAGTATATGTATACAAAACATACAGGAGAGAACTATACATTATTGCAGTATTCTATGCAGCAATACATTATAGGTAATATCACCAGATAAAAATTATTAGCCAATATACAGCACAGTATATCAACATCAACTAGAGCCACATAGGGTTTATCAGTACGAGATGGCACACTCCCCCAACACCATACTCCTACAGCGATATTACAGTGGTGGTCCAGTATGTTCACCTATTAGAGGAACTGTATTAACAGGTAGGAACTATAATAGGTATTGTGTGTGGGGTGCAAACACTGGTCAACAAACTCGAGACTTCAAAATTCCTGAAACAATGCCCCTCCCTTTATCAGATCACTGTAGTAGAAGTAATGAGAAATGCTGGCTATTCATCTGCATTCTATGGCAAATGGCATTTGGAAGACTTCAAAAAACTTGATGGTGGCAATAAAAAGTGGCCAATATCTCATCCCGGACAACTTGGGTTTGACAAATGGTGGGTCACTGAGAAATCAGCTTCAACTTGCATCCTCAATTGTGGATGTTTCCCACACTCTAAATGTGTACTAGGACATTATGGTAAACGTCCAGCATGCATCAACTACCACTCCAACAAGACAGTTGACACCATTACATCATGGAATGATCCTATTACTGGAGACGACCCTCATTATATTTGATACTTGGCCAAAGGATTTATTACAAAGTAGGCAGAATCCAAAACACCATTTTCCTCTACCTTCCTTTCCATACTGTTCACATTCCTTACAGATGAAAACAGAGAGAAATACCTGAAACAAAACTATACTAATGATCAAGCAGATTATTATGGAGCCATCACTGCTTTAGATGAGGTTATTGGAGAGCTGTGTAGTCTGTTGAAAGGGCTAGGAATTAGGAATAACACTCTAGTATGGATTGGTAGTGACAATGGGCCAGAACGCAACACTCCAGGTGAGTGAGACCAATGGATAAGGATGAGCCTATTTTGCTTTTTTTCCACCTATTTTTCTTTCCAGCAATTCTTTTATTTTTTACCTATTTTGCTCAATGTTTTGCTCTAAATTTTTCTATTTTGCTGAGCATCAGTAAAAATTAATTGCAGTATCTCTAGCTTACAAATATGTGTGACTGCTCTATTAGAATATTTCGTACGTAGTGACTGCTCTATTAGAGTATCTCGATCTTTAGTCACCATTTCCTATGAGCATATGTTGTCCTAATACTATGCGTGAATGTTCTATTAGACTATCTCGATCTTTATCATACAAAATGTGCCAAGTTGCCATTCCTTGATGCCCATTTTTCCATTTTTCCACCTATTTTCCCAGCATTTTGCTCTTTGCTTTTACCAACGTAGTTTCCAAAAAATTTGCCGGCAAAATCGGCGCATCCCTACCAATGGGCTAAGAGGTTGTAAGCGCATGTTGTATAAAGGAGAAGTCTGTATTCCAGGAATGATAAAGTGGCCGGCTGTGATCAGTAGTAACAAAGTGTCATGGTTCCCAGTAATATCTAGTGATCTACTACAAACTGTTCGTGATATACTAGGTGTTAAGCCTAGTGATGATCTTCCAATAGATGGTATTTCTATACTTCCATTTCTGCAAGGGAAAATGGATCACAGAAACAAGTCCATATATTGGGGCTTTAATATCAAGGGAAATTTCAGTAATGAATACAATATACTGTATCTACCAGTGTAGACCAGTATAAATTGATGGCTACCTATCAGAATGGTACCGTACTTCGTTATGAGTTGTATGACTTGTTGAATGATCTTGGGGAGACTACAGACTTAAAAGATAAGTTCCCCACCATCAGTAATGAACTGCTAAACCAAATTGAAGAGTGGAAGAAGTCTGTGATGGAAAGTGTTGATAAAGTTGGATGTCTTGGAACTGGTGATACAGTACTCTTCTCAAACAAGTGGCTACCTTTACTACATAAATATTATACCAGTAGTCAACTAATGATACTATTGTTATACATTATAATAGTAATAAAAGAATTACATACATAACCAGATTTGACAAAACAAGGCTTCCACACACATCCAATGCTTTGACTTTAAACAACTGTAACTTGACCATTCAGTATGCTATCGGCCTAAAAGTTTCACAAAATGTGTCCATAGCACTATAAAATAACAGGTGAAAATTGCAAACTGATAGTACACTCCTACTGTGTGTTGTGGTTAGGCATGAGGCTATTATGCCCCAAAAATTGAGCATTATGCTTTTGAGCAACATCACCTATTATGCTTTTGAGAATTTCCCAAATTATTCTACCAATAATGCCAGTTTATTGCTGTATCAGACTATTTTCATTGATGTTTAAACTTTAAATAGTCTTGAATTCTTTAGCTGGTTGCTGTATCAGAGTATTTCATTTCAATGTGACCGCTTTATCTGAGTAAATAATATCTAATCCAAAACAGCCAAGCTGTAAAAAAAAGAGTGCGGCCCTCAAAAAGGCTATGGTGAAAAAAGATGTGAAATCCAAGGTGGCGGCCAAGAAATGGCTGTGATGGTAGGTTAATGGTAAAAATTTTAATAACGACAATTCAGGTGAATTATTGTGCCCCTTGGTCTTGGCACAAAATTCACCTGAATTGTCGTTATTAAAATTTTTACCATTAACTTACCATCACAGCCATTTCTTGGCCGCCACCTTGGATTTCACATCTTTTTCACCATAGCCTTTTTGAGGGCCGCACTATTTTTTTACAGCTTGGCTGTTATGGATTAGATTTCACTTCTTTTTGTATTTGTATACCTATGGCCAGCTTTGGGACTTTTTTTAACTTATCTTTTTTTCTTTACCACTGGAAGAAGAAAAGATGAAGCAGATTTTAAATACTTTAAATATTTCTGATTTTATCAGTAAATGTACAAATTATAATATAATACATATCTTTATTACAGAACTCTCCATGGTGGTTTCTTTGTAACTGAACACTCTACAAGGTGACTTCTTCTAACTGCTCTCTCTACAGGGTGAATTGTTTGTAGCTGAACGATCTACAAGGTAACTTCTTCTAGCTGATCTCTCTACAGGGTGATTTGTTTGTAGCTGAATTCTGCATAGGTGATTTGTTTGCAGCTGGGCTCTTTACAGAATGGTTTCTTTGTAGCTGAATTTTCTACAAGGTAACTTCTTCTAGCTGATGTTTCTACAGGATCACTAGTTTGTAGCTGAATTCTCTACATGGTGGTTTCTTTGTAACTGAACTCTCTACAAGGTGACTTCTTCTAGCTGATCTTTCTACAGGGTGATTTGTTTGTAGCTGAACTCTCTACAAGGTGACTTCTTCTAGCTGATCTTTTTACAGGGTGATTTGATTGTAGCTGAACTATCTACAAGGTAACTTCTTCTAGCTGATCTCTCTACAGGGTGAGTTGTTTGTAGTTGAACTATCTACAAGGTAACTTCTTCTAGCTGATCTCTCTACAGGGTGATTTGTTTGTAGCTGAATTCTGTATAGGTGATTTGTTTACAGCTGAGCTCTTTACAGAATGGTATCTTTGTAGCTGAATTTTCTACAAGGTAACTTCTTCTAGCTGATGTCTCTACAGGGTCACTAGTTTGTAGCTGAATTCTCTACATGGTGGTTTCTTGTAACTGAACTCTCTACAAGGTAACTTCTTCTAGCTGATCTTTCTACAGGGTGAATTGTTTGTAGCTGAACTCTCTACAAGGTAACTTCTACTAGCTGATGTCTCTACAAGGTCACTAGTTTGTAGCTGAACTCTCTACATGGTGGTTTCTTTGTAACTGAACTCTCTACAAGGTTAGTTCTTCTAGCTGATCTTTCTACAGGGTGATTTGTTTGTAGCTGAGGAAATTTCTTCTAGCTGATCTCTCTACATGGAGATTTGTTTGTAGCTGAACTCTCTACAGGTGATTTTGTTTGCAGCTGAACTCTCTACATGATGGTTTCTTTGTAGCTGAACTCTCTACAAGGTAACTTCTTTTAGCTGATCTCTCTACAGGGCAATTTGTTTGTAGCTGAACTCTCTACATGATGGTTTCTTTGTAGCTAAACTCTCTACAAGGTAACTTCTTCTAGCTGATCTCTCTACAGGGCGATTTGTTTGTAGCTGAACTCTCTACATGGTGGTTTGTTTGTAGCTGAACTCTACAAGGTGATTTCTTCTAGCTGAACTATCTCTTTTCCTAGTTGAACTCCCTACAAGGTAACTTCTTCTAGCTGATCTTTCTACAGGGTGGATTATTTGTAGCTGATCTCTCTACAGGGTGACTTGTTTCTAGCTGATCTCTATACAGGTTACTTGTTTCTAGCTGATCTCTTGAATTCTCTTCAGGGTGACTGCTCTATTAGGGTGACTGCTCTATTAGAGTATCTCGATTTTGCACTTGCTACACCAAGTTGGATTTCGTGTAATAACTCCATGGCTTTAAGTCTGATTCTTCTACACCATTGAAGAGCCTTTCTAAGATGATTACTCCATCTGTACAGTGATTTTCAAAGCATTACCCCAAGTGGTTTTTCTGGTAGGCGTGACAAGTAGTCGTTTTTTATTAGTTAATCTCGATTGTGTAATTGTTACACACTGTTGGTTTTTTCGTTGCATCTTCCTGGTTTTTAGCTCGATTTCTTTCAAACCACAAAAGGTTTGAGGTTCAATAGTTAACCTATTCACCCACCGATTTTCAGCTTCTTCTCATACGCGGTTTACTCTGTAGGCGTGACAACATATTGGTGTTATTTTTCGTGAATAATCGCTCATAACTCTTTGCCTGTTTATCGTATTCCAGCCAAAGTTGGTACCGAGATGCGCCTTTATAACCCCTTCTGTGTGCCAAATTTCAAGGCAATCGGATATGGCGTTCGTGTTTTATAGCAGTTTTTGTAAGTGTGCGACAAGAGGAAGAAAAATAAGAAGAAAAAAAAACGAAGAAACTAAGCCAATATTTGAAGTCGCATATCTCGGGAACGCTTGAAGCGATTTCGCTCTAATCCGAAATGTGGAGTGCTGAAGGTGGAGGGCGTGTCCACAGCAAAAATCGTCTTGTTTCATCAAGGCAGCACAGAGCTACGGAGGTGAGAAAATTGCGTTTTTTTTGTTCCTGGCAATATACTCACGGGTGTTGCGCGCCGGCTTCTTGGGCCGCACGACATGCACACTACCGTGTGTCTTGATTCAGTAACTGTTCTATTAGAGTTTCTGACTGCTCTATTAGAGTATCTCGATCTTTTAAACTGAATTGTGCAATCTGCAGATTTTCCTATAATTAAAGCTGCTTTATAATCACCTCAAAATGCTAGCATAATTCCTGGTTCCCACACATACCTATTGTGCCCGAAATTATGCCGGCATAATCGCCGCATCCCTAGTTGTGGTCCTTCAAATTCATAAATCTGGATATGTGTGGAAGCCTAGTTTTGTCAAATCCGTTCACATATATTGTTAGATGTACATGTACGTAGCTACTAATTCTCTGTTGAGTATATAATAGTCACAGAATCAGACAGTCACAGAATCAGACAGTCACAGAATCAGACAGTGACAGTGAATCAGTCATTGTTGAGTCACTGACTCACTGCCATGCAGTACTGTACATGGCAGTGACTCAACAATGACGTCACTGCCATGTACAGTACTGCAATACAATAATATAATTGCATGAACTCTTTAATAATTATTGACATGCATCTAATGTATTTATGGTGCTGTATGTGTATGCAATGTTTATTGTCTGCACCTCTCAAATTTTTTTCACAAGATGAAGCAACAATTATTATATTAAACAATTAAATGTAGCAGCTATGTGTATTAAAATTCCTCCTTAGTGTTTACTGTCTCACTGATCCATTTAGATTCCCAATACTTTTGCTGCTACGATTCATGAATAGCCATAACGATTATACATTGTAGACATGTGTTTCAGTATGTTGAGCACATAGCCTTGTGTTTAGCACTTTCTTGGCTTCAAAACTTGATAGCTGCCACAATGTTTCCAGCATTTTAGGTGTGCAATATTGAAGGAAGTTCCATGACACAGTATTTCAAGCAGTCATATATCATGTATGTATGTGTGCATACATGAGCTGAGGATTACAGTTTGCTATTAGAGCTAGAGGAGCTAATTTAGATGAAAGATTATCAAGATACCTAAACAACCTATCATAATTAAGATAACAATTTTATTTATAGAGACAATAGTAAATTTCCATAATTTGTGTATACCAACCACACTCATATGGAAAGCTTGTGGAAGTGTTGGGGCACTGATAAAATTACTAACTTAAATGAGTTCTACATGATGTCAAGTCAGCAGTGTTGGGCAAGTTACTTTGTAAAAGTAGCTAGTTACATATTACATATTACTTGCAACTGAACTATTTAGTTACAGTTACATATTACCCATAAAATAAAGTAACTATATAATATTACATATTATATTACTTTGTGTCCACAGCCTTAAGCTGTCACGTGTGAAACTACCACTTTATCACATGACATGATTGCATTGTTGGACAATGTAAGTTCACATCTTTTCACATGCACACAACACTCAATTATGAGGTATGTGCATTAAACAAATTAAATTAAATGTGCAAATCTTGGTTATAAGTAAGAAGCTGGTGAATACGCTTCATTCAGTAGGCTTCGTTACTTCGTTGTGGCTAGGCGTTACTCTGAGGATAACTAACGAGATTAGTAACTTCGTTACTTGTAGTAATAATATTACGTAATATTAGACTCGATACAGTAACTATATTACTTAGGTAACGCGTTACATTTGTAAGTAAAGTAGCTTGAGTTATATTACCCGTTTTTATAGCGTATTTCGTTATATTACTTAGTTAGCTATCACAAAAGTAATACTAATAATATTATGTAACGCGTTACTTATGTAGCGCATTACTCCCAACACTGCAAGTCAGTGTAAACTGCATACTAAACATTACTCCATTGTCAAGATAATATCAATTATTGAGATAAAATGGTTGTCACTTATTGAGATATAGATTTTACTATTATCACACAGCCCTATTTACTATATACAAGTAAATGGTACTCACACAGTTATAATGCTTATGCATGCGTACATATAAAAAATTAATAGTAGTATGTGCCTTTTATGCTTACTGGGATACAGTCAGACTGGTGATGGCCAGACCACAACTGATCAAGGTGATTATAGCAAATACTACTACAATGATTGAATGACTGAACACTGTAGAGTATGGTGTGTAGTAAGTGTCCTCCTTCCATCCTAAACCACTGCTCTTTACCTTCCTACTAGAAATTAATAAAGGTAACTCTTCATTAACTGGCAAACGATGAGTGGGTACTAAAGCAGTCCCAAATATCTTGTGACAAACATATTGTGATCATAGCTGGAGTGCTATTGGAAAGAAGTAACAAATGAACAGTCCAAGAAGGCCAGCATATTTGACAATAAAAACAAGGTTGGTAATAAAGAGGGACTCTATGATTGGTAGAACAGTGTACACAAGTCGTATTGCTATCAACATCACCTTCCCATATTTGTGCTTATGAAGTTGTGTACTGTCAGAACCAGTAAACAACATGAAGAGATTGTTACTAACAGTGAACACACCCAGGGGGTAAGCAGAACACACATCTAGCGATGGAAGAAAACAATGTAGTAAGCCATAACACGGAGTGCTGTGGAAGAACTGTGGTGAGCTATTTCAACCTGTAATACAATAAAGATCTTTTTAATCACCATTAAATTGAGTACAGCACTGGAGCATAGCCCAAGTACAACAAAACATCATTTTGCAACTCACAAAGTTTAGTGTTGCTGTCTCCTGGATGCTACCCTTAAACCATAGTGACATAGTTACTCCGAGGGACAAGTAAAGCACTATGGTTGAGATAAACACAGCACCAAAAAATACTTTCATCCATTCCTTTGCCTTGATGGGCTGAGTCATTGATGGTATCCCTTGATGCAGAATTTGTGCATACACAAATATGGGAACAGCCAATACCCATCTTTTGAAGTCAAATTTCAGTATCTGATGGCCATAACTATGGTAGGAGTTGTTAAAAGTAGTAGTTGTATTGTAAGGATTGTATTGTGGTTGTGATACAAAATTAGCAACAGAATAAATAATTAAACATCCAAATGTGAAGAACCTCATCAAACCTAACAAAACTTGTAGGAATTTCTGTTCAGTCAACTCCACCAGTGATAGTGGTATTACTATCAGAGCAAACAACATGATACAGAAACGGAATAAGATAATTGTGAAACTCCTCTTTATCACATTGTGACAGTGAATCAAAGTTCAGAGGTAAATTTGATGCCCATGCAGAGCCAGCCACAGTACAGCCAGCCCATGTACCACTAAACATGTATAGACAGAAAACCACCAGGTAGACATATTTCATGTACCGACCAAAGAAAATTTCTGACATTTCACTTTGTTCAAACTTTTGAGTCAGCAGTAGATGAAATTTTGGCTTCTTTCTGATAGCACTGTCAGTATTGTTGCCATTAGACTTAATACTAGCACTTCCATCTTGCTTTTTGATGCTTTCTTGCCAATCAATGATTGCCTGATGATTGATAACAGTGATTGTATAATTTGCATATCTACCTTACTGTGTAATCTGGTGCAGTTGATATTTCACTACATATGAATCAAATAGGAACGTTTGGCTGGAGACAACTTTGGTGAATTTGGAAAATGACCAGTATTTTGTCAAACTAAAATCCATTACAAATTATCTAATAATAACAAATTTTTGCCAAACCTTTTCTCATCAAAATCCTATCGCAGTAAATTATTTGTTTCTTTCCACCAAACTTCCCTGCTATACAGTACTACATATGTACATTCAAGTTGATTGAATTCATTGGCTGATATATAAATATGAATCAAAAATGTTTATTCTTGGTTAAATACAATGTTGTACCAACTGCTATAATGAATGACACACCAACATATCCATTCACATGCATGGTTATATACAATTTTAAGTAATTTATTACTGTAGCTATTTAAGATATGTATACAATTCATAAAATATTTCCACTTGTACACACACAACACACATGTGCATGCATGCCATACTACACATGCACATGAACAAACTTATACAGTCAATTTCAGGTTATGTTGCTTGCAAATACAATTGAATAATTCACACACATGATTTTCAAATGTGATCATGTGAATGTTTATGTGCAGTGCTTAGTGTGTTACCTCTGAGTCAGTAATGAATGACATTGCCCTGGCATTGCGTAACGATTTAAGAAGGCAAATAATGTTGTGTTATTAAAAGGAGCTTGGTTGAAAGGAAACAGCTCACACATTCAAGCATTCACGTGTGCGAATTGTTCAATTGCATTCATAAGCAACCTGAAATTGACTATATTGTAATTGTACTGCACTAGTAGGCATTCCAGTTTCTAATAAAAACATTCTCCATAATATTCCCAATAGAACACTGGCACAAAATAACAACACATGTTTAACTTGGGATTGCTCTGTCATCCAAGCTCCAGTGGGGATGAAAATCGCTATGGGGTTTGTCCATATGCTGATCATCATGGAAGTCTTAGCTTTATTATGCGTGTTATGTTTTGTGTCATCTTGTAATCTTTTAAAGCCTGGTAATGTGTACAGAGTACTTTGAAACATATTGTCAGATGGGAAGTATTCACTGGTGCTTGCTTTAAAGTACATATAGCTTTGCTCAGGTTATATAGCAATTTTCAGCTACACAACAATTTTCTGATGGTTGTGTCACTAACTCAGAATGATTATAAACCACTTCAAAGTCAGCATAACAATGCCGTAATTGAAACCACAACTACACCTTAGGTACTGTAGCATCATTGTGATGCCTCCACTTCAGTTGTTTACCTTTATAAGCTGTTTTACTTACTTGAGATAGCCACTTGCCTATGGGTATACACCATTGTATTGAGAAGAGTGTGCAGTATAGGTGAAACATATTTGCTCACCACAAAGCATACAAAGATCACTGATCCAATAAACCCTGAAGTTACCCTCATTACATGTATAAACTTGCAGCTAGAAGTAACTGCAGTTTCAAGACAGTCCAGGTTGCTAGATGGCTTCCTAATTCAATTGTACCATTTTCCCTTTAAAATGCTTGGAAAACCCAGAGAAAAAATGTACCTTTTTTAGTTTTAAAGCATGTGCATGACAAAGTAGCTAATTCCAATCCAACAAACTATATATTTCTGAGATCGGCAATCATACTCTATCTATTGAACATATATAAAAACTCCAAATTTTAAAAATTAGGCTGGAATGCCAAGCGCTAGTATTAAAACACAGTCAGGTGATGGCTAATTGTTAAATAAATAGATATGGAGCTATAATGTGAACACATTTGAAATTCTATGCTCAACACTTTGTATTACATTTGCTGCTGATGTGTCAAACATAAGCCAAAGGGGCACAGGCACTGAAAGTTTTACACAAAAGGCATAAGCCCATGGTACTCATAGCTTGCTGGGTTTCTTGAGTGTGATGAGTCAGTATGGACCATCTTGCATCAGTGAGTTGTTATTGCACAGATACAACTGGCTATATAGCTAGCTGTATGGGTGCAAAGGTACTTAATGTAGGGAAGGGTACTGTAATCTGAGATGTAAAATTAATATGCATATAGCTATACGGCATGCATGAAGATACGCAGAGTGGGAGGGGCTGCATCTATATAATATAAGTGCGTACTGGTGCCTCATACCTAACTCACCTGCAATCTAGACATTGTCTCAATAATCCAGTTGGCGGAGTTCCAACTAAAAAAAAGAAAGCACCAACAGCGTGATGCCAGCAGTGAGGGCGCTAGTCTGGCGCCTGCACGGTAGAATGCATACGGGACACTCAGAAACCCTGTTCCAACGATGAAGTTGATATTAAAGAAAAATCCGCTGATGAGACCTGTATATACAAATTTCGGTTCCTTAGTTTGGTCCGTTCTATCTTTCTTGCTACCAGATAGCCAGGTGGTCACGCGGTTCATCGTTCTTCGCCCAACATATGAATTTTATTACTAGCTTTATGACGTAATAATATGTAACTGCAAACACGTGACAATACCCCGAGAAGGGAATTTTGCGTTACAGTTCGAAAACTAGCTACCTACTTCAGAGGATAAGATTGTACAATATGCACTGCGGATTCAGCATGGAGCATTTAGGGCAAATTCCCTCCTCCTTGTGAAGGAACCATGCTTCTTTTGATTGAAATACTAAACCTTGTCAAAATCAATTTATTATTATTATTATATTTTATAATTGTAAGACTCATATGCATGAGCATAGTACAATGATTAGTTACAAATTAAATTAGAATGTAAGTAATTAAGTAAGTAAATTAATTAAGTATAAGTAATTAAGTAAGTAAATTAATTAAGGATAAGTAATTAAGTAATTGAAGAGATCACTAGTGTACAAGTGTAGAGAATTGTTGTAGAGTTGGTGCATTGACAGTGACACTTGGTAAAGCATTCCACTGAGGGACTACTCGTGGAAAAAAACTGTACTTATAGCTATTAACTGTTGAAGATATTGTAACAAATCTTTTGTTGTGACCTCTAGTGATAAGAGAGTTTTTAATCATACATTCTGGGAGTGAAACATCTATTAAACCATTTAAGATTTTATAAAGGACACATAGAGACTGAATATCTCGTCTTTTCTTCAAGCTGTCCCACTGTAAAGTTGATAACATTTCACTAACACTGCTGTATCTGTTAAAATCAGACATTACATATCTAGCAGCTCTCCTTTGAACAGATTCTAATTTGTTAATGTTAATGTTGGTATAGGGGGACCAAACAAAAGCTGCGTACTCCAAAATTGGTCTGACATATGTACAATAAGCATCAACTCTAATATTCCTCTGACAGAAATGAGTGTTTCTTCTTATGAATGCTAGGGCAGAGTTAGCTCTTTTACAGATACACTCAATATGCTTGTTGAAGGTAAGTTTACTGTCTAATGTAAGTCCTAAGTATTTAGCTTAGGACTTACATGCCATTTATTGCATACTGACTCACCTGTAACCAAAGCCAAACCAGATGTCCAGTAAAACTATCACTCAGCACCTTCAGGCGTACTAAGCCATGCAAAGTTACATCAGGTGTCCCCCAGGGCTCAGTTCTTGGGCCCACCTTGTTTCTGATTTATATAAATGATCTGGTCACAGACATTCAGAGCACAGTTAGATTATTCGCAAATGATTGTTTGATTTATCGCCCAATATTGACTGTCACCGACCACCAAATACTCCAGGAACATCTACAAAGACTTTCTGCCTGGGCTAACAAGTGGAAAATGAAATTTAACATCAATAAATGCTGTATCATGCAACTGTCCAAACAACGCCACAAAATTCTTATACTCAATGTCAGGTCAAGTTCTTAACATCGTTGAACAACATTCCTATCTTGGATTTATCATCGATCATAAACTTTCTTGGCAACCGCATGTTGACTATGTATGTGGCAAAGCAATGAAATTAATTGGATTTTTGAATCGTAACTTGTGCACTCGCTCAAAAGCATTGAAAGAATTAAGCTACAAGCAGCTTGTGTTACCAGTACTAGATTATGCTTCATCTATTTGGGATCCTTACCACCAAAATCAAATTAATAAAATTGAAATGATTCAGCATAGAGCAGCTCGCTTTGTATTGAACCAACCTTGGAGAAGAAATGTTAGAGATAGTATTAGTTATTATTATTATTATTTATCTAATTTGTCAAAATGACAGGGTGGCACCAAAAGGCATAGCCTGTACAAGGGTGCTTCCCTAGTTCATTGTTGTCATCACTTAAGTGGCCAACCTTACAACTTCGAAGAGAGAGCACTCATCTAATTTTACTTTATAAAATAATCAATAATATATTACAAATTCCAACAAA
The DNA here is from genome assembly GCF_963678975.1 of Dysidea avara. NCBI lineage: Eukaryota > Metazoa > Porifera > Demospongiae > Dictyoceratida > Dysideidae > Dysidea > Dysidea avara. The sequence continues at coordinate 28,946,655 of NC_089276.1, forward strand.
TCATCTACCAACTCCATCACCAATTACAACCACCAGATCAAGAAATGACATGAAGTTCCTCCATTACCAGCCTACCATAGATTGTTTTAAGTGCTCCTTTTTTCCACGCACCATTCCTCAATGGAACCGATTGCCTTCAGATATTGTTCATGCTGATCAATCAGATAGCTTCAAAACTTCACTGAACAGATACTATAATTCATATTTGTAATTGTACTTGTAAATTAGCTTCCTGCCCCAGGTGGGCTCTGCTAATCAAATATATAATAATAATAAATAATAATAAGTCTCTATAATTATTTTTTCTGGTGTTAAAGACATTTGTAAACAGATTTTAAGACTTCACAACTATTTCATTTGTTGTAAAGCCCAAAATGATAAAAATCAATAGTGATTAAGAGGTGGTTATTTTATAAAGGCAGCTAACATAAAGAGAATCTCTTCTTCCCACCCACCTACAACTTAATATCCTGTTTATGCCCCTCCCCTTGCCAGTTCCTGGATCTGCCCCTGTGAGCTAGATTGTTCTATGTAGCTAGCTACATAGCTACTTGGGATAGTGGCTGGCGCAATGTAAAGGGATAGGTTGCATGGTTTCATTTAATACAATGGTGGAACACTGACACCTAGTGATAGCTATCATCACAAGATGATGCTGGAGCTTGACCATAATAGATAAGTTTCATCTTTACGATACTGATTTACTTATTTGTATAGCTAGCTATCAATAGAACTACTCAACTATAAGATGTTAAACACTGCAAACTTTGTCAAAATGGTTCATGCATACAAAGGTTTATAGCTAACCACATTAATTTAGCCAAGTTGAGATCATGCATTATTGATAAGTAGCATAAAGGTAAGTAAATAAGTTTATTATTTGTACGTATTGTTCAATTACTTTGTTTGTCAGTGTTTCTGTCCATCAAAAGTCCTCAAACTCTTTTGAGTACTTGACAGTCGATGATGTCTCTATAGCCTTTTCTTTGTATTGAGGAAAGTTACTGGTGTCTGCTGGTCCACTGCATTTGGGAATAATCGGAGGTTCGACCTAAAAAACACAATCAGGTGAATAATTTTACATTCTTTGTTTCATGTTCTCTTCTGCATGGAAATTGTAGGACATTAGTGAGTTTTTGATTTTCTGCATTTGAAAGTTTGCATGTTTTTTGTTATTGTTGGAATTTGCATGCTTATTGATTTCAGTAAAATTAATAAAGTGTTATTAGTACATGAGTTGAATTTTTCACATGATCAAGACACACGATAGTGTGTCGTGCGGCCCAAGAATCCGGCGCGCAACACCCGTGAGTATATTGACAGGAAGAAAGAAAACGCAATTTTCGCACCTCCGTAGCTCTGTGCTTCCTTGACGAAACAAGACGATTTTTTCCGTGGACACTCCCTCCAACTTCAGTACTCCACATTCCAAATTTGAGCGAAATCGCTTCACGCGTTCCCGAGATATGCGACTTCAAAAATTGGCTTAGTTTCTTGGGTTTTTTTTTCTTCTTATTTTTCTTCCTCTTTTCGCACACTAACAAAAACTGCTATAAAACGCGATCGCCATATCCGATTGCCTTGAAATTTGGCACACAGAAGGGGGATATAAAGGCTCATCTCGGTACCAACGTTGGCTGGAATACGATAAACAGGCAAAGAGTTATGAGCGATTATTCACGAAAAATAACACCAATATGTTGTCACGCCTACAGGTTAAACCGCGTATGGGAAGAAGCTGAAAATCGGTGGGTGAATAGGTTTACTATTGAACCTCAAACCTTTTGTGGTTTGAAAGAAATCGAGCTAAAAATAGAGATTTCCAACTAAATTAAATAATTAACATTCCATGCATTCATTGGTATGACAAATATTGTGCTATTTTTCAGGGTCATTTTAGTACAAACCTCACCTCAATTGGTGGTTCCTATCAAAAGATATGAGCAAAAGAAGTTGACAGTGTGATGATTTTTGTGTACAGAATTTTCAATGCTTTTTATGTATATTGCATGGCACCAAACACAATATTCAAAGTGTCATAAATCTAGATAGGAAACTAATTACGACATGAAATTTTCACCACATATCTATTTTATGAAAAACAGCATATGAACTAGGTAAAACCTCTCAAAAGTGACCACTTTTTTGTAGACTGACCACTCAGAATATTACATGAATAAAGCAAGTGATTCACAAGTAAAACTGTGTGTAATGTGTAACACTAAGTATACCCAGGTACCTAATGCATTTTCAGGGATAACTAACTAGAAAAATCAGTATTATTATATAACATGATAAGTAATGGCATCACAAGTCACAATTAACAAATACTTTGGTAACATGACAATCAGATAACAAAATATTAGACCAATATTATTATTAAAATAGATTTGTTTAGACACTGTTCAGCTTATTTGTCACACTGTAAGCACCAAGGATAATAATTATTATATAACACAATGACATCGCTATACAACAAAGAGAAATTATAAATAGTTTCTGACCAAAATTACAATCACTGAAGCTGCTATAAAATGGATCAAAACAGCAGTAAATACACCAGAATATAACATCAGGTAAGTGTGAAACCATGTAAGGTTGGTATCACATGCCAGTCTCCACTTTTGAAAAGATGATGCTCAACTTTGAACCTTATATTGCAATTCCGCGCAAGACAACAAACTGCTCACCTTCAAACTATACTTGCATCGATGCAGAGGGATGCCTTGAAGTCCAGGGTGATTGTAATGCTGAATTCTGAGCAGTGTTAGATGGCGATTTACCTTTAAAAGGGCCATATTTTCGTCGTAATCCAACATCAATCGTCCTCCAATCAAAAAACACACGGAAAAATCGAAATCAGCATATACAGTTTTCCCAGGAACACTTTCTTCGTCCTCATCTGCCACAGATTCACGCGGAAACACTCAGAAACTTTCTCTATCACCGGTGCCGTATTCCTCCAATTAGAATTACGTACGCAATTATTTGTATGGGATTCCTATGGGGATTTTTATTTCTCAAACTTTGATTTGACATATTTCAATAAATACCGCATGGATTTTAATCCAGTAAGGTGCATTACGAAGTACGAAGCACTGGCTACCATTAACTGGAACGGAAGCTTGTGAAACATTTATTGAAGGTGTGTAATTTAAGTAGCAACAATATGTGTGAAAAATTGGTTGGTTGGAAATCGCTACTAAAAACCAGGAAGATACAACGAAAAAACCAACAGTCTGTAACAATTACGCAATCGAGATTAGCTAATAAAAAAACAAATGCTTGCCACGCCTACCAGATAAACTGCTTGGGGTAATGCTTTGAAAATCGTTGTACAGATGGAGTAATCATCTTAGAAAGGCTCATCAATGGTGTAGAAGAATCATACTTAAAGCCACGGAGTTATAACACGAAATCCAACTTGGTGCAGCAAGTGCGAGATCGAGATACTCTAATAGAGCAGTCATCCTAATAGAGCAGTCACCCTGAAGAGAATTCAAGAGATCAGCTAGAAACAAGTAACCTGTATAGAGATCAGCTACAAACAAGTCACCCTGTAGAGAGATCGGCTACAAACAATTCACCCTGTAGAGAGATCAGCTAGAAGAAGTTACCTTGTAGGGAGTTCATGCAACTATGGAAAAAGATAGTTCAGCTAGAAGAAATCACCTTGTAGAGTTCAGCTACAAAGAAACCACCATGTAGAGAGTTCAGCTACAAACAAATCGCCCTGTAGAGAGATCAAAAGAAGAAGTTACCTTGCAGAGAGTTCAGCTACAAAGAAACCATCATTTAGAGAGTTCAGCTACAAACAAATCTCCCTGTAGAGAGTTCAGCTACAAACAAATCGTCCTGTAGAGAGATCAACAGAAGAAGTTACCTTGTAGATAGTTCAGCTACAAAGAAACCATCATGTAGAGAGTTCAGCTACAAACAAATCTCCCTGTAGAGAGTTCAGCTACAAACAAATCACCCTGTAGAGAGATCAACAGAAGAAGTTACCTTGCAAAGAGTTCAGCTACAAAGAAACCATCATGTAGAGAGTTCAGCTACAAACAAATCTCCCTGTAGAGAGATCAGCTAGAATAAGTTACCTTGTAGAGATTTCAGCTACAAAGAAACCATCATGTAGAGAGTTCAGCTGCAACCAAATCACCTGTAGAGAGTTCAGCTACGAACAAATCTCCCTGTAGAGAGATCAGCTAAACGAAGTTTCCTTGTAGAGAGTTCAGCTTCAAACAAATCACCCTGTAGAAAGATCAGCTAGAAGAAGTCACCTTGTAGAGAGTTCAGTTACAAAGAAACCACCATGTAGAGAGCTCAGCTACAAACTAGGGACCTTGTAGAGACATCAGCTAGAAGAAGATACCTTGTAGAGAATTCAGCTACAAAGAAACCATTCTATAAAGAGCTCAGCTGCAAACAAATCACCTATACAGAATTCAGCTACAAACAAATCACCCTGTAGAGAGATCAGCTAGAAGAAGTTATCTTGTAGAGAGTTAAGCTACAAACAAACCACCCTGTAGAGAGATCAGCTAGAAGAAGTTACCTTGTAGAGAGTTCAGCTACAAATAAATTACCCTGTAGAAAGATCAGCTAGAAGAAGTCACCTTGTAGAAAGTTCAGTTACAAAGAAACCACCATGTAGAGAGTTCAGCTACAAACTAGTCACCTTGTAGAGACATCAGTTAGAAAAGTTACCTTGTAGAGGGTTCAGCTACAGAGAAACCATTTTGTAAAGAGCTCAGCTGCAAACAAATCACCTGTACAGAATTCAGCTACAAACAAATCACCCTGTAGAGAGATCAGCTAGAAGAAATTACCTTGTAGATCGTTCAGCTACAAACAAATCACCCTGTAGAAAGATCAGTTAGAAGAAGTTACCTTGTAGAGAGTTCAGCTACAAAGAAACCATTTTGTAAAGAGCTCAGCTGCAAACAAATCACCTGTACAGAATTCAGCTACAAACAAATCACCCTGTAGAGAGATCAGCTAGAAGAAGTTACCTTGTAGATAGTTCAGCTACAAACAAATCTCCCTGTAGAGAGATCAGCTAGAAGAAATTACCTTGTAGAGAGTTCAGCTACAAAGAAACCACCACGTAGAGAGTTCAGCCGCAAAGAAATCACCCTGTAGAAAATTCAGTCACAAACACATTGCCCCGTAGAAAGATCAGTTAGAAGAAGTTACGTTGTAGAGAGCTCAGCTACAAAGAAACCATTCTGTAAAGAGCTCAGCTGCAAACAAATCACCTGTACAGAATTCAGCTACAAACAAATCACCCTGTAGAGAGATCAGCTAGAAGAAGTTACCTTGTAGATCGTTCAGCTACAAACAGTTCACCCTGTAGAGAGCGCATCTAGAAGAAGTCACCTTGTAGAGTGTTCAGTTACAAAGAACCACCATGGAGGTTTCTGTAATCATTATAATATTATGTATTATATATATAATTTGTACATTTACTGATAAAACATTTAAAGTACATCTACTTCATTTTTTCTTCTTCCTGTAGTAAAGAAAAAAAGATAGGTTAAAAAAGTCCCAAAGCCGGCCATAGGCCAGCTTTGGGGTATACAAATACAAAAAGAAATGAAATCTAATCCAAAACAGCCAAGCTGTAAAAAAAGTGTGCGGCCCTCAAAAAGGCTATGGTGAAAAAAGATGTGAAATCCAAGGTGGCGGCCAAGAAATGGCTATGATAGTAGGTTAATGGTAAAAAATTTAATAACGACAATTCAGGTAAATTTTTGTGCCGCTTCACAAAATTCACCTGAATTGTCATTATTAAAATTTTTACCATTAACCTACCATCACAGCCATTTCTTGGCCGCCACCTTGGATTTCACATCTTTTTTCACCATAGCCTTTTTGAGGGCCGCACACTTTTTTTACAGCTTGACTGTTTTGGATTATATAATATTATACAGAATAACTGTGATGCTATATACTGTACTGTATTTCCAAGGCATAAAAAGTACAACGACTATAGTTAATTATTTCAAGTACAGTATATATTTTGCTTGCCAGGACACAGACCAATATACTCCACCTCTCATTGAGATGGTACTAATTGTGGATTTTCAACTAAATGAAGCACAGCAGCTGAGCTGTGGACTGCTGTGGACTGGTGTAGATGTCAAATTATATAGTTATATGTAACTGATACAAACAAAATTCTGGTCTTCCGTATCCTAATCTATAAAATTATTAAAGCAGTGTGTTGGGATTTTTGTGAAACACTCACCAGTATTCCTTGCCTGAAATAAAAAGTGAAGCACATTCTTTCATTTATCTTTCCTGTGGTTACCAAAAGTTTGCTTCAGTTAGTCAACTTTGCCAGCATATAATTTTCTTTAAAGCCAATTTAAAATTCGAGCTACCCTGTATACAGAAAAACTGTTCATATATCTAATGTAATATGATTTACAGGGTGATGCACAGAAATCCGATAAGTTTGTGAAGTTAATCTTTGGCTGTTCCAGTTTATACAGTTGTGACATTTTGTGCAGCCGCATGTAAAGCAATTACAAGCGGATGTATATTTTATAAGGAGATTTTACACCCTGATTTATCTTAAGCTTTTTCTTCATGGTAGTTAACACATCTTCTTATTGAAAATAGCCATGCAGTCAGTTGGCTCAAACCACTGATGCAGTTTAATGTCAGCAACTCCATTCCTCAAGTTACCCAGGCGTCTACTGACGTCAGCCTGGAGAAGATGGTATACAATATCCTTCAGCTCCTTAGAGAAATGAAGTGGAACACTCAGCTACAAATAATATTACATTACAATTAAAGGTATGAACATGCAGTACAATTAATCACCTTGCTAGCAATTATCTTCTCAACAGTTGTGTATTCATCATAGCCAAAGAATGGCGTATACACAGCTACCAGCTCATACACCATTATACCAAACATCCACCAATCTAAGCACTTTGTATAGCCCTAAAATTATATAGTCATTGTTTCTTGCAGTAATAAGGTGTGTTCATATCTTAGTAACCTTAAATGTAATTAGTTCTGGAGCAAGGTACTCAATACACCCCACTACACTCCAACTGCGTCCTTTGGTCCTCTTAGCAAAGCCAAAGTCAGCCCACTGTTAATGAAGAATATATTTGCAGATTATTATGTGATCATACTTATGTACTTTCAGATATCCATCAAGACCAACCAAGATGTTTTCTAGTTTTAGATCTCCGTATGGTTTGATATACATTGATAATGCTGTTGAGGTATTTATAATGACTACACTCTTCCATACCTGTGTATTATGCCCTGATTGTGCAAGTATTCATGTGCCAGGACGATCTGTGAAGCATAAAATCTTGCATCTTTCTCACTAAACTGTTTAAACTTTTGCAAATATGCAAACAATTCTCCTCTGGGTACATACTCTAGTATCAAGTACAGGTTGCACGAATCCTATAGTGAGCAGGTACAGGTGCTAAATAATTAGCTATTTAACAATAATTATTTCATGGTCAATTAGAATGATGGAATGCTTTGATGCATTTAATGTTCATTATCAAGTGATCACCCCACACAATTCCAATAGCTACAATAGATGTTAAAATCTGTATACAAGTATGTGCTCACCTTAAAGGAACAATAATATCTCACTGCAAATTGACAATCAGTGCTTTTCAAGATTTTCTTTTCATCTTTGACATGCTCAACCTGTTTGCATTTAACCACCTACCACATGAATATTAGTTATTTAGTGGAGGACTTGATAGCTGTAGTTATTCATATGTACCTTACTCTTGTTTAGTATCTTCATAGCAAAGTATTGATTTGAAGGTGCATGTCGCACTAAGAAAACTCTGCTAAATGCACCAACCACAACAATTGTTCTTATCCTTTCAAATTCATATAGTCTTGGATAATGTTTCTATGATGTGGGCATATTTAATACTTATCATAGTAGCTTTGATGTGTGTTACATACTTTGATGAAGTCTGCTGGCTGTATTAGTTCCTCTGTTTTGTTAGATTGTTTTGAAATGACTTGAGTCTCCTCAGAATTTCTCTCCATTATACAACACACACAATATCTAATAGTCTAAGGTATCAATAACTTCTGCAAATGATTTTATATCCAACTTTGATTTACCAGGAGATTTTGATGGAACAAAAAAAAGTTGCTATTTCAATCTCAATGGGCGCCTTTAAAACTGGTTGTTACATTAGTTGTATGATTTTGTGATTTCAGTAGCGTTTAATCCTTTTCAAAGTGTCAACCTTATCTTTCATCACAAAGTTTCCTATTGTAGCTAGTAACAGTATATATACATGTACATTGAAAATAATTATAATTTACCTTATTTATAAGTGCAGTTGACGAATTTTGTAATGAAATCAACAAACTTTCAACAACTACGTACATAGCTACTAGTTATAATTACTGTTGAATGACAATTTCGGGCTTAATTACTGCTAGCAAGAGTTCATAATAATTATATTTTGAATTCTTGCTGCTAGTTAAATGTGATCACTGTTATTGAGATATAGGTAGTTATAGGTTTTACAATTACTTGGCTACTAGCTCTCTAGGTGGCTGTAGTTTATCTTGTATACGTAAATTAGTATTTAGTAGCTGCTGTTTAGAGTTTACTTTAAAAGTCTTTGAACAAGTCAGCATATTGTTCTGTTTTACTCTCTTCTAAATCTTCTTCATCATATTCCTCAAAGTTGCTTGTATCACCATCTCCAGCTTAACATTCAGGCACAAAAGGAGGTAACACCTTAAACATATTGTGTGAAAATTTTAAATGAGAAACCATTATACGTGATTACATTTTCATACACTATATCAGCTAGAAAACCAACATATTACTATATATTTAGCTAATTATGCTAACTGTAGTTGTACATAGCTTTGAAGAATTTTTGTGGCAACAGTATGTGTACCATATGAGGAGTGCATGGGAATACTTCTAGCTCAAAATTTATTGGAAGCAGGAGAGGTAATTTAAGACAATGTCAGCACCATGTACAAGTAGTAGCATCAAAAATGATAATATATACCTCCTTGTTGGCAATAGCTCTCCAGTTAATCCCTTCAAACCACAGATGGTATTTTATGTCATTCACACCATTAACCAGGTTACCAAAACGTTTACTGAGATCTGCCTGCAACAGACTACGAATCAAGTGCTTCAGTCTGGATGTAAAGTGACTTGGCATATAATACTACATAGAAATAGTTTACAATACAGCTAAGGTTAATATTGTCTATAAGGGCTTACCCTACAAGTAGTTATTCTCTCAAATGTAATCTTTTTGCTACTGCTGTAAAATGGAGGATAACCTGCATTTATTTCAAACAAAAAGACACCAAAGCTCCACCAGTCCACAGCCTTCGTATGACCCTATTGTTGAAAACAACAGTATTATAATGTGGACTATATTTTGCTTTTTAAACTTTATTTAGGACAATTTCTGGAGCAAGGTACTCATTGGTACCACAGAAAGTCCAAGTATGGTGCCTCCAGATTTTCTTAGCAAACCCAAAATCAACAAGCTATTCATATACAATGTTGTTGTGATAAGGTACACAGTATTCTTATACCTTCTTACCTTTAAATAACCATCACTTCCTATCAAAATGTTTTCTGGTTTTAAGTCCCTGAACAGTTAATCAATATAGGTGACAAGGTTCAAGTGACTTCTCGTTACCAATGTGTGTCTGTTAATGGCTGCCTTTCCAATGTCCTACCTGTTAAGTCTGGTGTTCCACAGGGCAGTATACTAGGACCGTTACTATTTTTAATCTATATAAATGACTTATCTCATGTCGTAGTACATTCAACTATATTCAAGTTTGCCGATGACCTCAAGTGTTATCTACCTATAAGAACTCATATGGACTCCACTCATCTCCAACATGACTTGAACCTATTATATAAGTGGAGTACAGAGAACCTTCTTTCTTTCAAAGTTAACAAATGTGTTGTCCTACAGTGTTTACCATCATCAACTTCAGCTATCACTGTTTACAATCTTGATAATTTTGAACTATCTAAAGTACCTCAACACAAAGATCTTGGCATCATATTTACAACAAACTTAACTTGGCAATCCCATTACGAAGCCATTACAGCTAAGGCTTATAAATCAATTGGTCTGATACGGCGAACATTCAAAAACACTATATCAATCCAACCCAAAAGAACTCTTTATTTAACCTTAGTCAGATCAACCTTATTGTATTGCTCTCCCTTGTGGCGGCCCAATCTCATTAAGGATATTTTGATGTTGGAAAGAATTCAGCGACGTGCCACCAAATTTATTTTAAACGATTTTACTTCGGATTACTAGGAAAGACTTATGGATCTCAAACTATTATCCTTAATGTACACATTTGAATTACTAGACATTCTATTTTTCATCAGATCATTAAAGTATCCTACTCCTAGTTTTAACATCTCCAATTATGTAACCTTCAATAATTCTAATACCAGATCATCAAATATCAAACTACATCACAAGATTTTAAGTAATTCAATATGTGCCAATTCTTATTTTTATAGACTTCCCAGATTATGGAATTCTCTGCCAGTAATTGACCTTACCCTCTCCTTCAACACAATTAAGCAACAGTTAAAGAGCTATTTATGGGAACATTTTTTAAGTAATTTTAATTCAAATAATAAATGTACTTTCCATTTCGCATGTCCTTGTTGTAATTGTGCTAAGCTCCCCAACCCTTGTAACTATCATTTATTGTAATAACTAGTTTTATAGGCTTTTGGTAATTAAGTTTAGTATAAGTAGTTAGTTTTATAGGCATCTGGCATTGATTGTCATTTGTCCTTCAGATCACCTTTCCAATCATACTGTCTTATTATTGTACCTACCATCCTTGTAATTTTGCTGTGTATCTGTAAAGCAATGAAAAAAAAAAAAAAAAAGCTGCTACAAAGAACATACACACCTGTAGACAATCCCTTGGCCATGCAGGTATTCCAGAGCCAAGCACACTTGGACAGCATAGAACTTTGCATTAACTTCACTAACTTGCTTACTCTTTTGTAAATAATCAAACAGTTCACCACCTGGCACAAACTCTGTTACTAAGTACAAGTTGCAGTTGTCCTTGAACAGGTACATAGTAGAACCAAATGATTACTAATATATACGGTTGCACCATATATCAGTTTAATCATACATATAATATACTCGTAGGGATTATCCACTCTATACACACTCTACACACAAACACACACAATGATTGTCTTTGACCTAATAATGCATTTGAGATATATGGTTAGCCCATAGCATATCAAGTACCATAGACTGATCCAAATTTAACAAGTACTCTGCCCACATTGATGTTTTAGGTATCATTTGTAGTTCTTGGCAATTCTTCTACCCACTCACCTTTAATCTTCATTTAACACATCATACACGAAGCACTTTTACAGTATTAGTGCAACTTAGTTAAGATTCAGACTCATTCAGTATATATTTGCAGAGATATAATTTCTAAACATAGCTTCTAACCTTGAAGAAAGAATAAAGATTGATTAAGAATTGGTGGTTGATGGACATCAGAACCTCTTTCTCACATGCAGCAATTTCTGCTTGGGTATGCTGTATCACCTATTGCAATATCATTACAGGTTTAATAATGCTACAAACTACACTGATTTTCTTTACCCTTGCCTTGTTTAAAACCTTCATGGCATAAAATTTAAGTGATGTCTGATGCTGTACCAAGACAACTCTTCCAAAACTACCAGCTCCAATGGTTCTAAGAATCTTGAAGTCTTCTAGCTTTGCAGGAGTAAGCTGTATAGCAAAAATACACATTATACAATACGTACTTAAATCTATTGACTGACATGCCTTAATATTTGTTTCTGTTGTGACTATTATTTCTTCTTTCTTGTCAGTAGAATTTTCAGTTTCAGTAGGGCATGTTTCGGGTTTGGGGTAAGTAGATTTTCCATTAACCTCCACTTTCTGCTGCTTGTTAGAAGTAATCACTGGTTTGTAAAGAAGGTTTGGCTTTCCAGTAGAAGTCTTTGTTTTGTTAGTGGTCTTTAGCTTCTCTGGTTTGTCAGGTAGTTTTCCTTTGGTGATTGACATCAGTGGTTTCTTTGACTTGCTACTCAAACTCCTTTTGGTGGTCCTTCCGCCATCACTTGTACTGACAGTATAGCAATAATGACACATCAAAGAAGAGCCAGTAATTTTGTAAGCTCTCCATAGTTGGGGGGAACATTGCAACAAGTGTTTGAAATTCATATTACACTTCTATTTGTTATTTTTGTAAAAGGTGATATTTGATTTGTTCTTAAATACAATGACTGAGCTACTGCTACAAATTTCTTCATCAGCTATCACCACATTGTGTTTGAAATGCACAATGCCATTTAATGTGTAATTCATGATGTGATAAGTAAACGGGGTGCCAATAAACACAGAATTTTGTAACACACGAATGACCTGAACTACTGATGTAATTCACTTTTAGCAGCTCCACTGTGCCTGAAATTGCATCTATCCATCATCAACTTTATTTGTGGATTAGTAGGTGTATAGTGTAGTGCTGACCCATGACCTTTATGTTGATTGTAAACACAGAATTGTTGATATGTATATTATCTGATGTTGCCAAGAATAGTACAGCTTGCCCTATTGAGGAGCGAAATGAGCAACAGTACCGAATGGTATAACGTTGAATGAGTTGTAAAAGCTGATCCCTGGATAAGATAATTTATTGCTAGAGTCCCAATTCTCCAAAGTAATACCTTTCACAGTTACATTGTTGCAGGAGGAAATCCTTATTACTCCAACACTGTTACAGTGGGATTTCCATAGCCAATAATCAAAATATTTTCAAAATTCTCTAAAGCGATGCAAGGCAACATTCAATTTGCAATTGGTTGTTGGTATTTATTAGTAAGACCATATAGATGGCACCCTCAAATGACTGGAAATATATACTGATCTTCAGTTGCACAGCATGATTTTACCTGAGCATACTTGCCAGAAGTAATTTTTTTTTGAGAGCAAGTGGCATTGGCACTGTCTTCAGCCATAGTGAAAATCACAGAAAGAACAACAATAATAATATTATACAATCTTTTTTGTCAACCACATAACATCATTAAACACCTCAACAACAATAAAAATTTAAGAAGATAAATGCTTAGCAAGACATCTCTTTATACTGTATTTGGTATGGAAGCTGCACATATTTTAAAGGTGCATGTATGGCTGTGTAGAATTTCAACCAGCAGGATGCTTGGTACAATGATGAGTGCAGAGAGTGAAAGTTTATTTAGTATTTGAATTAGTGAATCAACTTTCGATGGATTTTAGGTTATGAATACTCCTAGTTTCTTTTATCCCTTGTAACTTAGAATACATGAAGGTAGCTAGTGATTATTCACTGGTTCATTAACCTTTGTAACATGTTTGTATTCTACTTGTGTAGATGTAGCTATGCTTATGCCAAGGAAAGCCGCGAATAGAACTATACACATACATGTATACAAACTTCTCCAAATATTAATTACCTATACAAGCAAAGTTGTCAATTGCAATTCATTCTGTCTGTTGGATATGCTGAATCATAAGGAAGAGTACACAGAATATATCAGCTTAATACTGCTGTATATATAATGGTGAGAAAATTGCAGAGTGTATCAGTTTTAAGGTGTGATTACTAGTTACTATAACATTTACACCCAATAGTCTATATAGTACCTGGCTTCTTTCATTTTCAGACAGTTACAAGGAATGTAATTATATTATTATTACTTATAGTTACTGTAACAGTAACTCAGATCAGTATTGTAAGCTGCACACAACCATTATACTTGTTTACAAGAAAAGTGTTGAAAATCTAATCACCAAGTTTAGTGTCAGTAGCACACCTAATACGTCGGTATTATACATTATAACTATAATCAAGATTAATATTACATTATCACACTGCATCATTAACTGGTATACACCTTGAATACTTGTGCAGTACAGGAACTTAATGCCTATAATGAGATGTAAATAAAAATGATTGAAAAAAAGATCCTGTATATACATGGACTCTTCCAGAGATATCATTTAAATGTGCTAGCATGAATCACCTTCCCTATTTGCAAACACTAATACAATTATGCAGTCCTGCATGAAGGGAAAGTGTATGTATATAATGATGAATAAAATGTCACACATTGTTAAACTGCAAGCAGATACAACAGCCTTATATTATTGATATTGTGTTCTATTCTCTATGTGCAAGTATGTCTGAGTATGTAAATTTGATAATTTAGTTAGAAATAAGTTAATAATACCAAGCACTAGCTTTTGATACACTTCTTCATTATGAGCTATTAAGCATACTATACATTTAAAACCATACATTTGGGAACATGAAAAATTTGTGGAAATACTCAATTGAAAATTTCAGTGATTTTAAAAAAAAATCAACTTTTTGCATATTTTGATAAAACAACTATTAAGCCTTCTTGCTGTGAAATTTCACACCCATAGCTGCTTTATTCTAGGAGATATACTTAATTATATCAGACCGTGTAGTAGTTTCACAATGTGTGGGACAGCAATTAACTTACAAATTGGGTGATTTGTTCATTCCCAAAACCAAACATTTTCTTGTCTTTAGACAATAATACAAGTGATTTAATTGAGGAAAAGCACAAAGAACACATGATTAAACTCTCAAGGATCTCTTTTCATCCATTTTAGATTGTAAGAATGGAGGTCTTTGTCAACAAAGTGATTTGTCATCAATTTGTCACATCTGATCACTATGCAGTAGTATAAACTGATAATGAAAAGTTAGTTTGTTATGTATTAGACAGTAAATTAGCCATATCTTTGGAATGCTTCATTGTATCATCCCAAAATTTTCACACAAGGTAGATAACCACTCAGTGCTTCATTGTAGCTATAAAAGAAAATTGGCCAATGTGCCCAAATGTATGGTTTTCCAAAATAGGGTCACGTTCACATTAAATTTATTGCACTTGTTGGAGGAATACAATTCAGAAATTGTTTACAGGAAATGTTGAAAATTCAATCACTTAATATTTAATTATAACTTATAAAGAGTGGGATTAATATTAAAGTACTAGCTAGTAACACAACTTACTCTTGTGCACTACTTCAGGAAAGAACTGCCAATTTTCAATAAATATATTAATTTTATAAAGTATCATTATTAAAGACTATAAATTTTAGATATTAACTGATAAGCTAACACATACATACGTGACTGGCTCTGTGAACCAGCCTTATATGTAGTCTTTCCAAAGTCCAACTTTTATATCCTTTCTGTTCAGTCTATTGAAATCGTGATGGTATTTGGCCACATTGAATGCCGTATAGAGGGAAACTTTGGTGGGGGAAAACTTTGGCGAATTTGGAAATTTACTACAAATTCGCCAAAGTTTAACCCACTAATTGCTCATAGCTAGCATCTTCATAGCTAAATATTGAGCTTCATTTTGCTAAACTTTATTTCACCAAATGTAATTTTAGCTGGCTATTCGCCAAAGTTTACCCCCACCAAAGTTTCCCTCTATACGGTACACATCATAATTATACCACATTGTCTGTATAAGGTTCAAGCTCATAAGTGATTTCAATGTGAAGTTACATTCTAGTATAAAGTTGACTGATTGGAAAGGCTACAAGACTGGATTTTGCAGAGCCGGTCACATATACCAATTAAAGCATCTAGTAAATTTGTATCTTCTGATACTCTGACCAAAGCTAGTGACCAAGTGAATTATGATTCTGCATGCTGCTGTTGTTTAGTCTTGATCATGTTTCAACAGAAACACATAATTACTTCAAATAAGAAACAGAATAATGCAGTGAAGCACAAAAGATGTATATAATGGCTAGTCGTCCAATCCATGGATGTGGCATCTGTTAGTAGTATTTTAGCAATGGTGTAGCTACAAGTAACTATAGTTAGGGAAGAGAGTCTGTCTCTTAATTAAGCAGATTCAACAGGTCAAGTAAAAAGTCACTTGGTTACCTATAGGTCCATACAACCCGAGATGCACACACTTCAGATTTGCTGCTGCTCTCGCACACCTCTAAAGCCTCAGGTAGCTACTTAGCTGTTTAAATTACTAATGAGTGCAAAGGGCAACACCTGAATTGCCGACGAATGTTCATCAAAAATGTTGTCTTATTACAAATTGCCTTATGGAGCTAACTGCATATTGTGGGTGTGAACAATTGTTCTATTTAGGAAAGTGACTTACAAATAAGACACTTGCTATAAGAGGTTCTTCACCAATACATCTCCACACTTGCTGCACATAACACTAGACTATGAGAATACTCTAGGCATTCATTATTGGACACCCAGACACCTTGTGGTCTGGGCTACATCCAATGGCAACCTCAATCTCAATTACGCCTAACAATGATAACATTAACGTGTGATGTGGTTACCATGGAGATGAAATGCAAACCACTTTACATAACCCATAGCTAATTGATTATAAGGTACTGTGTGTATGCTGGCGGTCCATGCGGTGTTTTTGTATGTCTGTAGGTTTAGCTGCTTTTTTCTGCTTTTTGTCTTTTATAAATTAAATTAGGTTTAACTTCTAGCTAGAGATCGGGAAAAAAAATTATTATAAGGTACTGTGACTTGTAAAATTGCACAAGTAAGTTTGAGTATACAACGCTATGGAATAATCTACCCCAGAACATTGTTAACGCTCCCACATACACTGAGTTTTGTAATGATTTGGACACTTTTATAATTACACCTGTGCATTATAATCATACATGATTCCTGCACAGTACACAATATAATAATAATAATAATAATAATAACGCTATATCAAATGTAGCTTCCCTCCTCTCAAACTCACGACTAATATTATGCGCCCCCGGTTCGATAAGCGCTTCATAAAGAATAAGCGCCGATCATGATGGATCCGATTCCAGATGGCAAGACAGTGCACTCAACTGTATGCACGCACAATGCGTTCTTTTCAATAAATTTACATTGTTTTTCAAGCCAGCTATGCTGATTAACGCATGTACGTACGATATTACTCAAGTGACGTCATTAACAATGTCGCGCGAGCTCACGTTTATAAACAAATTCAAATAATTATTGCTACTCAGCTGAGACCGTGATCGCGATGGAATAACTACTCGTTGACCGGTGACACAGATCTGTTCTAGTTAAATTGGTGAGTGCTTTAGTTCACTAATTTTAAACGAGGTATTAAAGATGTACGAAGCGTGGTATCTAGGGTGGTGCGAAACTCATATAAACCAGGCGATTGTCTACAGAAAACAGAGTGATCGATTGGTTTATAATTTAAACTGTGCGGGTATGTAAACTATGGTGTTGCTGGTTCCGGTAAGGTTCAATCTGTATACTGCTTGAAAATCTCCAGGGTGCTACATGGTAGCTATAATCCCGCAACTCTTGCAAGTATTTATGAAATAAACTCCTTTTACCGTGCGTAGCATGTACAGTAATATCTATAGTACAGTGTACTTGGGACACAGTGAGACTGAATGTCTTAACTGTGAATGTGTGATGATTTTTGAGATCAAGCTGTTGACTAAAAGTAACACTTTGGGTCTTAGCTAAGTGTTTAGATTATTCAGGTGACTGTACCAGACTATTCACATAACAGACTACAAGCATTAAATGTGTTGGCAAATTACAGTAGATTGCAAGACAGTTGTCATTGAGGTTATCATTACAATTCCTTTGCTGGTGGTATCACGTGAAAAGCAGCCAATCAGATAATTTGTAAAAGTCTGGCCACCTATCATAGGTTCATTTTCACGCGAGTCCCATTCAGAATTTCTGTTTGACTGACAACCAACATGAAAAATGCTGAAATTTTCTGCTGGGGGTCATGCATGCTTTAATTGTTTTGCTTGGCATACAACAATATAAGTAATGTGTGTATTAGTTGTTTGTGATTGTACTTGCAGGTGGAAGGAATTTTTGTTGCTGCTAAAGAGCTATAGTTTTCTACTTTACTTGCCTTTTTGTTCTATATTTTGAACTCATACAACTAAGTAGTACATAGAAAGTGTTTTATGGTTATGGATGATGGTTTTGTCAAGTGTGAGGTAACTGTGGAGCATGTGTTACCATCAGGGCCACAACGAAAAGAGAAAATTTCAAAGGTGCCCATGTGGAACTGGGACGTAATGAACTCCAAGATGTTGTATTGAAGGTCTCACATGAACGGGGCAATTTGGGACCTTACACAGTACGTGCTCACGTTGTACACAAAAAGTTTGTCAGTAATGGCAAAGCAAGTATTCAACTAATACCACAAGGACTGCAGATTATGCTCTCAAACTGTCCTGGCTGAGATTAATGTCAATGAAAGTGGCTGCTCGAGGTAGTAAACAAGGTGTTAAGCGTCGTGTAATTGGAGACATTTCTCTACAGTTTCATACCATCAGTCCTTTGAGTGACAATGATGTACAAAATGCACAACAAAATGGTGGACTGAAAGAGAGAGACACCAATAAAGATGGCAGCTTAGTTACCACTCCAAAGAGAAACATGTCCACTGCTGTCAAGCGTAAGCTGCAGGAGGAGAATGGGGGTGTGGCTCAACAGCCAAGGAAAAAGTGCAGTATTTCAGGAGGTGGGGCTGAGCTGACTGAAGAGCAGCAATCAGTATTGAATAGTGTTAGGAGAGGATTAAATGTGTTTATTACTGGTGGAGCTGGGACAGGAAAGTCATTTTTGCTGAGGAAGATGATCAATACTTTACCACCTGATGTGTCCTTTGTGACTGCCAGCACTGGAGCAGCTGCTTGTCATATTGGTGTGTGTGTGTGTTTGTGTGTGTGTTTGTGTTTGTGTGTGTGTGTGTGTGTGTGTGTGTGTGTGTGTGTGTGTGTGTGTGTGTGTGTGTGTGTGTGTGTGTGTGTGTGTGTGTGTGTGTGTGTGAGGCTTGCTAGAGCATTGAGCCATTGACGTGGTAGTGTGGTTTGATGCCTGATCACAGTTGCTGTATAAGTAAGAAACTTTACTTACATTGCTTACAGCTCAAAACAGCTGTATAATGAGCACTAGTCTGCCCCTTTGCAAAAAGTGTGGTGAGTACTGAAATTCCGAGCTAGCCAATTAATGTGTGCACAAATTGCCCTTTTATTTGAGTTGAAGTGCAATTATCTGATGTAACCACCAGGTGTCTACTTGATAATAATATGGGACTGTATTTCACCAGACTGGTGTCTCACATGGCTGCTGGAAGCTTTGCTGTGTGTGTGTTTGTCTGTCCGTCTGTATGTGTGTGTGTGTGCATGGAATAGAATGGTTAATGTTTGCAGTGCAATTTTACAGTATAACTATGTTCAGTAAGTGAATATTTGTTCTTTTAGAGTATGTGCTGTGCTTGTGATTGTCCTCCTGCAGGTGGCACTACATTACATGCATTTGCTGGGATAGGATCAGGCGCTAAACCATTGGAACAGTGTAAACAGCTAGCAGCACGTCACCATTATGCAGCACAATGGAGGAAGTGTAGCCATCTCATCATTGATGAAGTATCCATGGTGGACGCTGACTTCTTTGACAAAATGGAGAGTGTTGCCAGGGTAATAAGGAAGAACCGGCAACCATTTGGTGGTATCCAGTTAATCCTGTGTGGTGATTTCCTTCAACTGCCACCTGTAACTAAGGACTGCTCATCTCGGAAATATTGTTTCCAGGTGAGACTCTGAAATGACAACACAGTGAAGCCAACTATACAACCAGTTATAAGGTTTTCTTAATAAGTAGGTAATGCAGTACACCTAAATGGTGAATTGGGTTGGTCTTATTAATGAGGTCATGAGGTACTTGTAGTAGTGTATCTTGGTTATGTTTGAATTTCTTTGACCTGGCCACTAGTGAGGTGGTTTTACTAAAGAGGTAACACAGTCAGGCCATTTGTCCAGCTTACTAACTGTGTCTATACACACATGTGTTCATATTGACCTCTAAAACCAGTTCAAGACATCATTCTCTGAAAAGAGTATGTATAGAGATAGATATATGTATACACTCTATTGATCCCATTTTGAATGGTATCAATCTTATCACTTTTTCCAAACATGCTTATGTGTGTGTGTGTACACGTGTGTGCGGGTGTGTGTGTGTTTATTAGCTATCTTGAATTGTTCACTACAGGCAAGGTGTTGGAGACAGTGTGTGGATAGGAGTATAGAGTTGACTTTGGTGAAGAGACAGAATGACCCCACCTTTATCGAGATGTTACAGCAGATTAGGCTAGGGAGGTATGTCATAAATATGTACACATGGATGGGTGTATGTTTGTAAATCATGCCTTCATATTGTCAACTCTATGTATTTTTAATGCAATGTGACTGTTGTATGGGAGTATTTAATAAGCATATGGAAAATAGAAATACATGAAAGTACACCTCTGTACTTGACAAACGACGAAAGTTTGGGGTGACAAAAGTTTGGCGAATTGAGGAAATTCGCCACAAACTTTATTCTTTATTCATCAATTAGCTATTCAGTATATAGTTCCATATTTAGCTGCATGGTAAATTTGCCAAACTTTTGTTCTGCAACCTGCTTCGCATGCTGATTTGCCAACTTAAGTCTCGTCATACTTTCATCGTTTACTGTACATGTAATATTTGGGCTACAGCATACTAATATTCTCATTACGTTATAGTAACTAGGTCTAGTAAATTGAGTAAGAAGAAAATTAAATGAATAGTATGGTGCTAATAATCTCTTTGCATATACAGTGATATGTTTATAATAGATAACTTTATTCCAATAGATGCCCTCCATCAGTTGCTAGCCGGTTACAACAAACAGCTGGCAATGCAATAGAGAAGGATGGTATCCAGGCAACTAAACTCTTTACGCACACAAGTGATGTTGAAGCTACCAACACTGTGAAACTGTCTGAGTTGCCAGGGGAACAACGAGACTATGAAGCTTCAGACAATGACACCTCCAACACTGAACATGTAGATAGTGTGTGTGTCCAGCTGTCGGTAGCCTAGGGCTAAAAGTTGGAGCTCAGGTGATGCTCATCAGAAATCTGGATGTATCACATGGGCTGGTTAATGGAGCAAGGGGTGTGGTCACTGGATTTAGTGGCAGTGGAAAAGGTTTGTACTTGTCAATGTGGGTAACTTTAGAAGCACAGCAGTTTGTAAACAGGTACCACTAAAAATCTTGCAGCTACTTTTGATATTGAAAGCTGATAAATTCTGCTAGCATATAACTGGGCGAAATGTTCCATGTTCGATTGTAGGTAATGAGTATAAAATGTGCATGAAATTTGTCATTTCAGCCACATTTCATACTTAGAACATTAGTAGATTTCAGTAAAGTTTCATACAGAGGATAGAGAAAGATTTACTGCACCTAGAATGGTGCTGGAAATGAGGCAGTGAAGAAATGTACATTTTAACACTGTGAAATGCATACAGGATGTAAAAAATCCTGTAGCTGAAATCAACATTTTCTATATTGTGCATCTGCTTTATACTACACTAGTAATATAGCTAGCAATGTCTCGCTCCTGGGTTGTATTTACTACCCACAATACGTATTTCATTAATAAGTAAAAAAGCACATCATTTGTACAGCAACTATAATTTTCAGTTCACAAATTGAAGTTCTTGACACCTTCAGGATTCTTTTTTTCTGAGGGATGTTACTTCACTAAAATTAATGTGGATTTGCTCTTTTACTTCTGTCCGCTGAGTGCAGCTTTCTTCTCATAATCTGTTTCATCACTAGTTACATATAGTTCTTATAGGTAGCATCTCTAAAAATGTTGTTACAATAAAAATATTGCTATGGCAATTTTTTTTCTGTGACAAACCTTGAATTAATGTATACTATTCCTTGTACAGTGTCATTCATAGCTTTCACAAGATCCAGCCATGATCACAGGTTTCTCCACTGCCTATCTTCAATAGACCACAAAATACTCATTTCCAAGAACTATAGCAGAACTTACTATGTGATTTCATCTACAGTACTACCACAAGACATCATCAGCAGTCCAAGTTTTGAAAGCATCAGTAACTACTTTGTAACTTCCTTTGACAACTTTACGTAGCTAGGTGATGTTGATGGCAGATCCCACTGCCATGCAATGATAGATAATAGATTAATAACGAATAATGAATTAGCCACATCTTCTTACCTCACAATTGCTACAAATGCAGCTCTATGTTTTTCTGCAAAGTTCCCTATGTCAGGGTAGCTTGCACTTGCAGTCATCTATAAAGTAGACTTAACCAATTCACTGTGAGGTAGTTGAATCCCCCAGTTGTCTCTCGATCCAGGGGGTGTTATCCTCGACTCCTTTTGCCAGCAAGCAATATGCGATTTTGTAGCTGCCAAATGCATGTAGCACTGTAGCTAGCTACTGTAGCAAAGGTATACAATTGTGGCGTCGCTAGAAACTGGTGGAAAAGGATGGAAGAGGCGATATCTACGAACGATCATAAATGTTGTGACAGTCTTTATAGCTATACCTGTAGGTAAGTCTGCCATGGAGCACAAGCACTGTTCTAGTTCTGGATGACAACAAGCTGCACCATTGCTAGAGCCTTGTTATTAACTGCGACTAGAACAATCGGAAGAAACATGCAGCGAAGGTGATTGTGTGCAATCTGTGCATGCATGCATGCTGTTGGTATAATATATACGAGCATGATAGAGCAGTGATCTCATCTATGCGCAGCCATATAGCTAGTGCGGTAGATGCACTGTGGCTAATTAGATTGTCCACACTGATAGTAAACATATTCACGTACTTGAATGCATTCCTGTCAACTTCTTAGTCAGCCTTAGCCTACACTAACAGAGCAAAGCCCAACACACACACACACACATACAAACACACACGCAAAAGACAATACCTTCAGCTACCACTTGCCTACCTGACTGCATCTGTGTGCTAGCTACTCATGTAGGCTGGTGCTAAGAGCCATCGTAAGCATAATTCTTTGAGGGCAGGACTAGTATTATACGTAACACACAGAAAGGTGTACCATACAGTATCTCATGTGAATGTGTGGGCATGGCAGCCCAATTTAGTATCACCTGTACCTTCACCCACTGCATATGTTATATCAGAGCTATGGATGGTCTGCCTCCCCAGTTGTCACCAGGTTGCCACTTAACACCTGGGTAACTGGAATGGGCATCAAACCTGGCTGAAACCTTTCAATTACCAAACTCAGACCACTTATCTTAACTGTCTCATTTACTCTCTCTCTCACACACACGCACACGCACACGCACACACACTAGCTACTACACAACATTAAATTTTTCCATGTATCAAAGCACTCATTGTGCCTACCAAAGGTAATAGATTTGATAGTGACAGACTGTTAGCAGCTACAGAATTTTTTTTGTGATTTATAACGTCTGTGCTTGGATGCATGCATGAGTCAAAAGCAATAGCAAAGTATTAGTCCTTTCAAACTATTGGCACACAGACTAAGAGCTGTTCCTTCAAGCCACTAAAATGAATATAACTATAAACACTAATGAAATAATGTGTTGTGGTGGATTCCCATGCAGTATGTAAATTCGTAGAATTTTTTGCACTACACATCACTGCCTGCTTCGAAGAGCTTTTGCTCAATATGCTTCACACATCACTGTGGCAATTATTGTGAACACTTGGCACTTTTAAGTTAGTTTTAATATATAAAAAGCTAGCTACCACCATTAGCAGGACACATGTGCATACTGCATTCCATCTTAAGAGCCTCTGTGATTGAAACTTACTTTGCTACATGCTTACTGCATGTTCCTGACATGTAGATTTGTATTGTAGTGCACACAATAGTTGCTAACAGGTGACTAGAAATTCATTTACAACAGAACAAAGTGATGTTATAGTTTAATATGTATTCAACCAAAAGCGTTTAAAAGTAGGGCTACCAAAAAAGTCACCATTTAAGAAAGGTCCCTATTTAACAACTGGGTAAACCGGAGCAATGTGAGTAAACTTTCTTTCTCGAGGAAGCAACAACAGCAACTGAGTATCAACCCTGGCTGAAAGCTTACAATTACCAAACTTTGATTGTGCCTACTAAAATTCATGCATTTGATAGTGACAGACCGTTAGCAGCTATAGAAGTTTTTTTTGTGATCCAAAATGTCTATAGGCCATGCTTACATGAATGAATAGCGAAGTATATAAGTCCCTTCCAAGCATTGGCGACACAAAGATCCATACTATAAGACCTCTTTATTATGAACTGTTGATAGTACACATATACAATCACAAATCAGTAATGTATTGTTATACATTACATACACTTGTCAGAAAATGCCCAGTGGCAGTGACACAAAGACTAACACCTGTTGGTTTGACAACCATCCACTATAGGATTGCGGGAGAAACTATACCACAGTTGGCTGTGGTGCCTTAACAGGGACTAGGGGAGGTCACAACATTACAGTATACTGTGTTAACCTCATCCATGACTGACCAAAGAGTTGAGATTAGCCATATTGTATATTGTCAATGTAGACTTGCGTGCATCATGTATCAGGTAATGTAGACAGTACGATGCAGCTAATGCACACAGAAACTAGCTATATGTAAAATGATGTGATATCATCATAGCTAAGTTGATAGCTTGCTTCAGTTATAAAATTAATGTAAAGCAACATTACAATAATATGTCACCCGAGCGATAACCGGGAATGCTATGATGACACCAACTTAGTCACTGCACTGTAGCTATGTTACATATAATCACCCACATGACTGTAAAGGCATATATTCCCATTCCTTATATAAACACTAGGGGA
The DNA here is from genome assembly GCF_963678975.1 of Dysidea avara. NCBI lineage: Eukaryota > Metazoa > Porifera > Demospongiae > Dictyoceratida > Dysideidae > Dysidea > Dysidea avara. The sequence continues at coordinate 28,971,480 of NC_089276.1, forward strand.
AATTTTTATGGTGTACATGTATAATATTCATAGCCACTTACATTTCCTTTATTATATTCATGAAATGCATGCACTATTGCTTTTTTATCTCCTGGCAACCAAGTGCAGGTTATTTTATTGTAGTAATCAGTACCTTTCCACAAATCCAGGTATATCATTGTAGTATACATTAAAGTACATAGCATGAAGATGGTGAACCACTGAAACATTAAGTAAAGCCATCGCTAGGCATTTACTAAAATAAACACTTTGTCACAACTCCATACTCCCCAGCTGTCTGTCACTATTCATGACAAATTCTAACATCTATATTGTACAAAGACACAAAGTGTAACACACAATTAAGGCCATAAATTCATGCAATATTTACCTTGGCATACAGTACATAACTATCTAGCTCCGTGTACTGTTTACATTGTCATGTTGAAGCTATGGTATCATCACTGTATACCATAGCTTCTTTGTTCTGTAGCACCGTAAGTCACTGAGAAATATGGTGTAGTTGATTTAGATACAATTCTGACATCACGTAAAGTTAAGTAAAATAGAGCTTCCTTAGTATAACAATTCATATACCACTAAAATGTTATTGCAGCAGCATAATATGGGTTACAGTTTTACATATTGTTGTAGAGACACTCTGTTATATGATGTTGAAAACCTATGTTGTGTTGAGAACCAAGTTTTGGCTCAGTATTACACTGAGCTAAGCACAAGAAACCTGCAGTATCCATTTGATCAGTTTACAGCTGCATTATCACTAGTCATGAATGTGGTGAAAATCTTAATACTGATTTTATCTACATTTCTTGTAAATGTTAAAACAATTTACTGCAATGTGACACTAACAGGAAATTGTACAGAAAATGTTCAAAAACATTTCCTGCATGATAACTCAAATAGGAAATTCTAAAGGAAATCATTAAAAAAAATTTCCTACATGTTGACACAAGCAGGACATCTTACTTTTCGTGCAGTGTATATGCGATATTTATCAAGTACAACATTTAAGCAAGGTTCACATAAACCACGGCACAAGAGTGTGTTATTGTAGAACTGCCAAGCTCCGGTCCTAAAAATGATTGTTCTGTTAAAGCAGATAACAGTTCTACTGAAGTACTGTATGCTCTCGTAAAAAAGATTTTCTAGTAATCTGAACATAAAGTGGGCCAGTAGAGTGCAATTAAGGGGTTTTGGGGACTTTGATCTGGTGTGCTAATTACTACAAAGACCTTGTCATTTTGTATTAAGGTCATGTGTTACATCAATTCTGTTTATTGTGACCCATACTGGAGGCGATCTTTAGTGTGAGCTTTACTGATAATAATGTGATGATGGTCACAATGTCACATGCAAATCACATTGTACAGGTTTGCCAGTGGTTCGATTTTTGACTGGTGTACAGAAGATGATCGGATATGAGAAATTTGTGGTACATGGCAGTGGAGGTGTTGGTAATGTTGTTAGGAGACAGCTGCCTTTGAAGCTAGCCTGGGCCATGTCTGTTCACAAGAGTCAGGTGTGTACTACAATATGTACAGATACGTTATGTATGTGTAGACTAAGTGAATTCATATGGTAACAACCAGAGGAGGTAGGAAACAATATTTAATTGCATAGTATAATTATATACCATTCACGTGACTTTCAGCATGAAACCAGGATACTTGGATTTGGTGAATGCCTTTAAGGAAATGTACTTTGTTTTGAAAGAGTATAGTACAGGAAGTGACCACACCCCTTGATAAGTATAGGAAACAACATTTTTTTTTGCTATTTTGCCAATGAACTTTAAGCGCTGTTACAAAACCAAGCACATAGCCTTTCAGCATAAAATTATGTGAAATTCTCATTAAATATCTACTGAGCCTTAGTGAAATCCATCATGTGTTGGTTTTGTACTTATATTATTGAGACTCACATGAAAACCAGTATGTAACTACATCAGTAAGTAGCATGCAATGCATGTCCTGGAATTTCCTTTGCCCAACAATACTGAGGCACAAAAGACCAAAGACTGTATGTGCACTCATACCTTAGTTTCTTACATGCGTTGGTTAAAAAAATGGAAATGTATGTTTTGATCACATACGTAATGTAATTGTTGAACACCTCTCAGCAAATTTTTAAAGAGCATTATCTTTGTTTCTTGGCTTTGCATCAAAAATTGCCCTAGTATGGGAATTTATTACACTGTACATGATATTACAGTGGAAAGGAAACAGTTGATTGATTACCTGAACACCAAAATGACTGGTCTATTAGAGTATTTAGTCATCAGGTGTATGCTCTATTAGAGTAATTGACATCACCCTGTGAAGTTCAATTGATTTTATAAACACCATCCCTTCATATTAGTTCAGATCATCAACTCACTGTTGTAGTTATATTGTACAACATTTAGGGTACAACATTGGACTGTGTTGAGATGTCACTATCACGAGTGTTTGAAGATGGTCAAGCTTATGTTGCACTCTCCAGAGCTTGCAGCCTAGCCACATTAAGAGTGTTAGACTTCACCAACAGTTGTATCAGAGCAGACTCTACTGTTGTAGAATACTACATGACTCTCAAGAAGTCCCAGAAGAACTACATTGAATGTAATATGTAATGCACATAATACGTATATTATATAATTGTGAATGACAATTTTTTATACAGTGTACAGTAAAGGTTTAGATGACAACCTAAAAACTTAGAGCATGAGGAATCTGAATATCAATGTTTACATATGGTGTTACTATAAGCATAGGTGATTCTAAGGGGGCCATGGCCCCCTGCTCAAAATAAGTTTTTAAAAATCTTGGGGAAAAGTTGCAAAATAGCTAGATTGGCATTGTTATGTTTAGCGTTTTTGATGTTGTTAGCATAAATTATTTTAGACTGTTTTCAAGCCTTCAAATTGCAAAAATTCTAGGTGTTGTACCCCATACCCTCCCCCCCCACCTTGAAATTCTACACTTTATATATATTACATCCATACAACAATAGTTATGTTGTTCCCTACTAATTACATAAGATGTGCAACAACTTAATTATCTTGCACAAGTCTATGTAGTTCAGGTAACCAGCTCAGCTCAATGTTGTACAATGTGATGCTCTCTGGCTTGAGCCCAAACTGTTCAGTTGATAAAAAAATTAATGTCAAATGTGACATTTCTTGAGAAGCCAAGAAGAATTGCTGCCTAGTATTTGATAATTTAAAAGTAAAAGCTTGTATTGATCATGCAATACTTCTCCACCTTCCAGCAATATCAACGTTCTCAATGTTCTAGCTAACCAGTGAGGTTATCCATCAATGATCTAAACATGTAGCTATTGGATGTGATTTCTGCTCTTCCCACATTTTGAGCTTTTAAACAACCTTCCTAGGACTGAAAGCAGACTGGTGTTGGCAAATCTGTTGCACACTGTAGTCCATCACTTGTACCAGAGGCTGATTTGATTTGATTCACTTATCTTCACAGTAGTCGGCAGAGCCATTCTTCCCTACTGGTGCACACATACATACAAAAGTAAAAAATGAGCAGCCATACAAATGCATAAACAATACAAACACAGGAAACTACAGTAATTACAATCACTTTAAAATTAATTACTTTGAGTATTGAGATAAAAGTCTTTAACAGAGAACACAAAGGAATTATAATTACAATCAATTGGAATAAATTTCATGAGTGAATTCCACCATGTTGTAGAAGATCTAGAGGAATGAGAATATTTTTTGGTGGTTGATAAATGGTAACTAAGTGGGTTGTCAAAAACAGTTTTTACACCATGTATTGTAACTATGCTGTGCTCCAAACACAATAGGAGGATTGAGGAGCAAACAAGGTTGTTTATCATGATGGTAATGGTGATACATGGCACAGGATGACTTTAACATGATCTGGTGTGAGATTGGTAGCCAGTTTAAATTGGTGACGACATGGTGTAAAGAGGCATGATCATATTTTCTTGGTTATTCGAATTGCTCTAATTTGTAGATGCTGAAAACGTCCCACTTGTGATTTGTTGAGAGGTGGCCCCCACACAAACAAAGCATAGTCAATTCTGAAAGAGGCCATGTTGATGCATGCTATTGGTGGACTGAAGCAGAAGTGTGGAATCTCTGTGAAGAAGTCTTCCAAGACAAGTTCACATAGAGCCATATTACATGGATATGTACGTAAATAAAGTGCTCCTTGTAAAGGCTACACATGTATGGCATGCTGTGATCAGCAATGTGTATAGGGTACACATAATGCAGCTCTTTGATCAATCACAATAATAATAACAGGGAAATTTTTGTTTTGTATCCAAATGTGCTAACTATTTTGTGTTATGTAATATAATAATAATATCAAGTATATACGGGGCTATAGGCTGGCTAATAATTATAGGTAATTATTAGCCAGCCTAACACAAAATAGTTAGCACAGCCTATACATGCATTGCTGGCTAATAATTATAGGTAATTATAATATACGGTTTTTGAATCAACATGTTAACACTTGTTAACTTTAAATACACTGCATCATTTGTTTACTTTCTGTTAGCATTATATTCATGTGACAAGAATGTTGTGTATGCTAGTTGTACGTAGTAGAGTGACTGCTTTATTAGAGTATCTTGATCATTAAAGGGGCATAGTCATCAGTCCATTATCAAATCTGATGAACAAAGATGATAAAAATTAATGTCACTAGTTAATTCATACATGCTGGACTTTCTATGCCAAATATTGCTGTCAATTTGAAACTGATAGCAATGCAGGAATCTGTGCAAATGGTAAAACAGCTATTGCCGGATTTCCAGATTCCTCATGCTATAAGCCCGAGTATAAGCCTCCCATAAACATGCTGGTTTGTCAATCTTCCGAGTAATCGTCATTGAATAAAGTACAGCCATAGATAATATACCATGGTGCAGCTGACTCTTCCTGAATATGCATAGCGTATGTCAATATATTAGTATATTCTCCGTATACTGTATTATCAATTCTGTAAAATCATTTCACGCAAACAATCGATTGTGGTCTGTATTCTTGAGACAAGGGTGATGTAGTCTCGCGGCGCCTGACCCTAAAAAGAGGGTCTGGTGAAACTGTGTACAAAAAGTTTGGCGCTGCCGGAATGTTGGAAGCTCTAATCAGATCGCTCCATTTCAAATTGATTACGTAATGCGTACATTTCAAAAGATTCGCGGCTTACTGTTAATTACATCCGGTGACTCTGCAGCTTAAACTCATTGAGAAAACAGCCATACAATTCTGTTGGGTTCGTTTTTAATGTTGAATAAATAAAGTAGCGCTATTAGTTTGGTGATGCTGTAAGCGGATCTGGTTGAATGGATGTTGTGACGTAAACAGTGCACTTACGTAGCACGTAAAACGTCATCCAATAAACATTCCAGAGCTCAAACTTTTTGTACAGAGTTTCACCAGACCCTCTTTTTAGGGTAGGGCGCCGCGAGACTAAGGGTGATGCTACTTATCTCGTCTTCCTGTGTACAGATTATAATCGTCTGATTGCTTGAGAGTTTTTGATGGCTACTTCGGGTGGGGTGGGGAGGTCCGATGAACAGACTAGTGGAATTTCTGGTAAGACGCACACATAGTTAGCTAGTATTCCGTGCCGGTGAGACAGTTGACCATTTGGCAATCCGGGGTGTGTGCATGCGGCCATATTTATGAGTCCAGTATACGTGGAATAGGGTGCATACTTTCCAGATTGCGAATCTTTTAGTTCAGCTTATTAAACACGGTGCCAATTCAGTAAAGTTCAATACCAATGGCTGGCCCAAGCGCGGGCTGTGTCCCGGCCTGCAAACTGATCATTTGTATTTTAGGAAGATACATCGTTTCCCATTTCCCACCTGTACACAGATACTAATTCGAGCGACATGGTTTTATGCATTATTCTGTTCTCGTACACTATCTGAGAAATCCAATTAGAAATCCATTAAATACTTAGAAATCCCAAACCACATACAAAATAGGTTATTCTCGTTTCCGTCTGTTCACGAGTTCAATTACAACCACCGCTCTATACGGCGATTCAAATCGACAGTGCAAAGTACACCTGTGTCTCTTCTGAAGTTCCTCTGATCCCCTCTCAGCTACCTCTTATAGATGTTTCCTGCACAAGTATTAGCAGAACTCAAGGTAAAAACATCACGATAAAAATTGAAAGTAGAATCATATTGTATTTACTAATATATTTAATTACAAAGAAATGACTGCAAAGCAGCTTTTTCAATCTTGCTATAGCAAAACACAAATCTAGGGCCTATGAGTCACAATTCCGGGAAGTAGAACACAGTTCATTTACTCCATTGGTGTTTTAGCTTATTGGAGGAATGAATGGGTCATGAAGCCACTGTGTTTTTATAGGAGACTGGCCAGTTTGCTGTCAGATAAATGGAAAGAATTGTAGTGCAGCTCTGTGTTAGATGTCAATTATCTTTTCATTCAGCATTCCAGTGTATAGAGGAGTGAGATCCTCACAACGTCACTACATAAAGTGTGCACTGGTGGTTTTGATTTTCATTCAGTTTTTCAATTAACATTACAATTAATATCATGTGTGTATGTGTTATTATGGTTTACTTCTTGTTCCTTAAATAACACAGGTAGTATGGACTCTCTGCATGCTTAGAAATCAAGACTCACTTGGGTTATCACCCAGGCCAATTCTCATTTATCCTTCGTGCTGCCTCCATTGCCCTCTCTATTGCAATGTTGGCATATTCAATGTGCTGCTACATGGTACCTCTGTGGGTATGCTGAACCAACCACAGTTCATAATTACTTTGAGTGGCATATCAAAACTATAGGTGATCGGATTTCATATAACAAGGCTTCCACACACACAAAATCAAACTTACGATTTTACCAGAAATGGATTGCTGGTCTAATACACTATCATATTTCACACTGTACTTCCTTCAGCACTGGCAAGTCTGGTTTCTGTAGCAGCTTTCTTCCGACCCTGTCAAAGCCACGAGTGTGAGATTGGCACCATTAAATGGCCATGGCTTTGTGATAATGGTGTGTAGTGAGCTGGGACTTCACAGAGAGCTCGCCAATAGTGTTCTCAGTCAATTTGGAGTAATTTGAGGGCCATGGAGGGCCATGGAGAGCCCAAACTTGGCCTCTGGATTCCAATCGTCTTCTTACTTCATTTTATACCCGTATATTAAGACCACTGTCCACCCCCACCCTCCCACCCTATTACTACCATCTGTGATATTATTACCTGCTCGAAAAAAGCTGCTCAAAACAGGGCAAATTTTGGGTATCAGAAATGTATACACCCACTCAGTGATAGCTAGTGAACAGATGAACAATTGGTGCAAATTTTGTTTGCACAGCTGTAGGCACTGGGAAGTTATTACACAATGATTCCTTAAAATCGCCATATCTCCTAACAAAGCTTTGTGCGTCGAAGCCTTGTTTTGTCAAATTCAGTCACATATAGTGATTCTGATAATGAGTAATTTATCTCAGTTCCTGTGGAGTCTTCTATTTTTTGTATTATTTCGAACCAATTATATTGGCAGGACTGCAATAATTTTGGCACATCATCAATAGATTTTATGATACCTAAATTCTCTTCAACTGTTTGCAGTTCATCACTACTTGTTTCCGACTCAGATGAGGAAGAATTTGACACTTCAACTCCACATGAAAGAAGTAATGCCTTTTCTTCAATGTTTGCTAAGTCTGTAATAGCTTCATGAACAGTTTGGATGTTTTTTATTGCTTCTTCTATTTCTGACATATTTTCAAATCCATATCTTTTACGGGCTTGAGTGGCACTCATACCAGAAGCCTGATAAATTGCAAACCATAAACATTTACGCTCACTATCAGATTTTGCAATATTAAGCAACAATTTAACAACAGATTTTTCAAGCGGAGTGCTGTTGTCAGAGGACTGCTGAAGAACAAGCCCATTAAAAATCCTGCTAATTTTTAAGTAGTCAGTGTCTGGATATTTTTCCATAAGTATGGCAAAAGACTTTCCTGAGTTCTGCTCACCTATATTAATGGAAACCAGTGGCATTTGGAGCAGTTTTCGTCTTGCATGTTCAGCTGTATATTTAACTTCAGGAGATACTGTCTTAAATGCTTCTGAAAGCATACAATATCCATTATCAAGTACAATTTGTGCCACTGTTAGCATTCCATTACATTTCTTACAAGGGGTCATATGAAACCGAACACAATTAGCAGTACAAGCAGAAACATACTTGCACAAACTAAGACCACATATTCCAGATACATATACATTTTAAATTCCTGTATGGAAGTAGAAAGACTCTTTTTTCTCAGATAAATAACAGAGTAACAATTCATTTAACGGCCTCCCCATATCACGATGGGGAGGCCCTACTAAAAATACTGACTACTTTCCGTGTCATCATCTGTACTCTGTGGGGATTCAATATTATCTGGTGTGTTCTCTGTTTGCTCCTTTCCGTCACCTATATCCTCATCAGAATTTATTATAATGGATTCAGAACTTACCAATCTGTTTTCATGTACCCCTTCAGAACAAGTTGCAGTAGAATCAGAATCAAGATGCATGGTTTTTGAGCTCTGATTTTCAGCTTCAGAGCATTCTATTGAACCTTGGCTGCTGGAGACACTACGTTCATAGCCAGATGACGATAATGATGATGATGTACTTTTTTTCTTATGGCTATGATACCACTTAGACTGTTGTTGCTTTTTATGTAGACATTTAAGTTCAAGATCTAATTTTCGTTTTTCTGATTTCAAGGAAGATATTTGTTCAGTAAGTTTATCACACTCTTTATAATGATGCAGGTTGTTAGCTGATTCTCTACGTTTTTCTTTGAATCCAATCTGGTCTGTTATGTCTTTAACTTTTTCATTGATTTCTTCAATTCTTGACAGACGGACCTCTTGGTTAAGTTTAATACGTTTGGCATCTGAATCTGGACTTGGATTTAATTTATGTGAACGAGATTTTCCCTTTTTGTACACATATCCATTAGCATCAATTACTTGCTTAGCTTTTTCCAGCAGAGTTTTGCGATCTGATAAAAGGCTAGGAGTTTCAAGACAAAGATTCATACTACTGCGATTAATTTCATTTTCATATTTAGATAATCTTCTATTTCCCTGGCGGCCATATATTTTAGAGCTTTCATTAATGTACTCCTCACTCACAGCACTATGAGATTCCTATACAACACATGAATACAATACATAAAGTTACAAACTGTGCATACCATTGGCGAACTAAGTTGCATATTCCTTGATAAGCATAATTGAACCATGGATCTACCCTGTTGAGTAGTCTGTGTACAACCCTGTTCACTTCCTTGCATGAGGGATGGGTCCTGCACTGGAGCAGTCTACAAATGTTCCAACAAGAACATGTACAGCAATTGAAACACTGGAGTTAAATAATACAGGAGATCATGCAGTACACAGCTATATGTTACCTCAAAAACAAGCCATGGGAACTACAACAAACAAAATGTATTTGTTATGAGCTTATTACATGTGGCCCACAAAGACTTTGTAGGTGTGGTTCATGGGTGGGTTCTGAAATTCTTGGAAACTGAACAATGAAACTGCCAGACTACACAACAACCCCCTTTGTGATTTTTCCCCCTGGAATACAGATGAGATGCCCTTGCTCTGAACAAGCCAGATCAATGCTAACAGTTACAGGACAACATACAGAAGAGCAATATCCCCCTTAAGCACATGATGGCAGACATTAATAGTGAGCAGCAAAGCCTGCATCTCAACCAAAACAAAGCATTAGCTATAATTCATGTCCCACCTGTCTGCCAATATGAAAGCTAACTTATGTATAAACAGCTCTCAGCTGCATAACCCTTGCCAAACTGGTCCCCAGTCAGGTAAGTTTATTTTCCAAGTGTTTAAATACACAACTACTTCACAACACAGCCACACACAACCTTAAATGCATTTTCATAGCTCTAGCTGCCTCATGTATAGGGCTCAAACGAATATTCTATTATCCAAATATTCGGAGAATACTTGAATATTTGAATACCATTTCTGGTATTCGAATATTCGTTTCAAAGAAAATATATAACATCAGTGGTAGAGTACATGGAAATTCTTGATCATACATAAGGATATCTATGACATAATTGATTGAATCATATTGATTTTGAATTGTATTAAAGAGACATCTTGTACAGTTGCAGGATTATTGATATCTCATCCATATCAATGCTGAAAAAGAATATTCGAATATTCGGTAGTGTGAATAAAGAATATTCGAATAGTAAAAACCACTATTTGTTTGAGCCCTACTCATGTATAGCACAGGCTATCATGCCTACACACATCAGTAGCTATATGAAACTTTACTTGTGCCACAGGTTTGGCCTTGCGGACTATTCTTATCACAGATTTGTCGCTTATTTCGCTACCATCATAATCAATAAACACGCTTCCCCAATCCTTAGTCTCCCTCTTCACTTGGATGAAAAAGTCGTAGCCTAACAGCACATCATTAAAATGCTCCTTGATAGCGTCAATTAATAGCTGAACCTCTGCTTCCACGTCTGTTTCAGCCGGCTGTTCAGGGTCATACACGAAATACTTGTGTGGTCTCCCATCAAAACTAATACTGTTTTCTCCCTTTTCGTTTCCATCAAGAAGAATCGCTTAAAAGCACCAACGACGATTGAGACTAATTAATCACATGCAGTCATCTATTGCGGAAGTTACTCACGTGCACTTTTTAAAGGTACACTGAAGCATGTCTGTTGCGATCAAATCCCCCACCTTTGGGGCATTGTTCTGAATCAAATGTGTACTAAATCCTCACTAAATCCCCTATAATTCCCGGGAGGGGGAGGGTGGGGATTAACATTGATAGGTGCATTACTCGATCGATTTTTAATATGAATTTTAAAAAAACTATTAGTTTTCACGCCTACCAGGCAAACCGCTAGAGAAATGAGCTGAAAATTGGTGTGTAGCTGGAATAATCATCATAGAAGTACTTGCAGTAGTGCAGAAGAATCGGATTACAAACCACTGAGTTATGATTCCAAAGCGGGCCAACTACGTGTAGCATATGCGAGATCGAGATACTCTAATAGAACAGTCACCCTAATAGAGCATTCAGCTACGTTTATAGCTTACTCCATTATAGAATTATATTACATTGCTGTAGGGAGTTCAGTTACAAACAGTTAATCGTATAGACAATTCAACTACAAGCAAGTCACCCTGTAGAGAGTTCAGCTACAAATATGTTGCTGTAGAGATTCAGAACATTATAAGTTTTTTTTTTTACAAATTAATGATATAAGATAAAACAGTACATAATAAACAAAAACAAATTATCTTAAATATGGGCCTCAGCGACCTGCACAGCAATCGGTGCCTCAGCAATGGGACAGCGCAAACTGGAACTGGCACCGCGAATGCACATAATTGCAGACCTCAACAAAGAGAAGCTCAATTTACATCTCAGCCATCCCATCACTATTCCATAGGAAAGACTGCTTTGCACTCAAAAGGTTGGCCAATATAAGTCACACTGAAGAGAATTCAGCTATAAACAAGTCACCCTGTAGAGAGTTCAGCTACAACAAGTCACTCTGTAGAAAATTCAGCTACAAACAAGTCACTGTGTAGAGGATTCAGCTATAAAAAAGCTACTCAGTAGAGAGTTCATCTAGATCAGCTACAAACAAGTTACTTTATACAATGCTCAGCTACAAAGGAAATCACTCTGTAGAGACTTCAGCTACAAACAAGTCACTCTGTAATACAAACAAGTCACCATGTAGCTGGAGAGTTCAGCAACCAATCAAAAATCCACTCTGTAAAGTGTTCAGCTATACAAACTTGTTATAACTCTATAGAGAAGGTATAACTCTATAGAGAGATCAGCTAGAAACAAGTCATCCAGTAGAGAGATCAGCTACAAGACATCACCTTATAGAGAGTTCAGTTACAAAGAAACTACCATGTAGAGAGTTCAACTGCAAACAAATCACCCTGTAGAGAGCTCAGCTATGAACAGATCACCTTGTAGAGAGTTCAGCTAGAAAAAGTCATCCTGTAGAGAGATCAGCTAGAAGGATCACCTTGTAGAAAGTTCAACTACAAACAAATCATCCTGCAGATAGTTCAGCTACAAACAAGTCACCCTGTAGAGAGATCAGCTAGAAGAAGTTACCTTGTAGAGAGTTCAGCTACAAAGAAACCATCTTATAAAGAGTTCAGCTGCAAACAAATCACCCTGTAGAGAGTTCAGCTATGAACAGATCACCCTGTAGAGAGATCAGCTAGAAGAAATCACCTTGTAGAGAGTTCAGCTACAAAGAAACCACCATGTAGAGAGTTCAGCTGCAAACAAATCATCTGTAGAGAGTTCAGCCAGAAACAAGTTCACCCTGTAGAGAGATCAGCTAGAAACAAGTCACCCTGTAGAGAGATCAGCTACAAAGAAACCATCCTGTAGAGAGTTCAATTACAAACAGATAAGTTCAGCTAGAAACAAGTCACCGTGTAGAGAGATCAGCTAGAAACAAGTCATCCAGAGATCAGCTAGAAACAAGTCATCCAGAGATCAGCTAGAAACAAGTCACCCTGTAGAGAGATCAGCTAGAAACAAGTCACCCTGTGGAGAGATCAGCTAGAAACAAGTCACCCTGTAGAGAGATCAGCTACAAAGAAACCATCCTGTAGAGAGTTCAGCTACAATCAAGTTACACTATAGAGAGATCAGCTAGAAACAAATCATCTTGTAGAGAGTTCAGTTGCAAACAAATCACCCTGTAGAGAGTTCAGCTACGTATAACAAGTCACCTTGTAGAGAGTTCAGCTACAAAGAAATCACCATGTAGAGAGTTCAGCTGCAAACAAATCACCCTGTAGAAAGTTCAGCTAGAAGCAAATCATCCTATAGAGAGTTCAGCTAGAAACAAATCACCCTGGAAAGAGTTCATTTACAAACAATGAGAGTTTCAGTTATGTAAGAAGTCACCTTATTAACTACAGTTTGTGATAATCATCATTCAATGTTAATTATACAAATATTTCATCAGACAAAAGCTATACACACAATTACTTCCTTTGTTTCACAATTCCTGCAGTAAAGAAAAAAAAACTAGTTAAAAGGAAGCATCAAAGCCATATGGCCAGCTTTGTGGCTTGCAATACAAAAAGAAGTGATATCTAAACCAAAACAGCTAAGCTGTAAAAAAAGAGTGCAGCCCCCAAAAAGGCCAAGGTGAAAAAAAATGTGAAATCCAAGGTGGCAGCCAAGAAATGGCTGTGAAGGTAGGTTAATGGCAAAAAATTTAATTACAACAATTCAGGTGAATTTGCATTGCTCCTCCACTAGGGTTCGGCACCAAATTCACCTGAATTATAGTAATTAAAATTTTTGCCATTAACCTACTATCACAGCCATTTCTTGGTCGCCACCTTGGATTTCACATCTTTTTTCACCTTGGCCTTTTTGGGGGCCACACTTTTTTTTTTACAGCTTGGCTGTTTTGGTTTAGATCGTCTATAACGATGCCAACTTACACAATCACTGAAAGAGGAAGGAAAGTTATTCCACTTTAACAATCACTTTATTCCACCACTGACACGTTTGAAACTGGAAGAAACCTTGGGAGAAAAAACAGTTACACCTTAACTGTTTTTCAAAGAACTGCTTAACCCTGGTATCATAATGTTGGTGTGTGTTTGTTTCCAAGCTTAACTGTTGGCTCCAAGGTGATGCCTCTAAGCTGATGTTATTGGTGCACACAGAGCAAAACTGGATGAGATCCTGTAAAGGTAGCCATTATAAATGCCGGTAGTGTTCTGATGAGGATTCATGAGTATATGGACACTAGGCATACTGCTCTATTCTGTATCTTTCTAATTCATTATTGTAAATGTTGAGTCAATGGGGCCCCACATAATCAATGCATAGTTGAGGTGGGACAACACTAATGAGTATACCAGACTGTAGCATTTATGAGTGGCAACAAAGTGATGAGCCAACCTGTGCAAATAGCTGCCACTATATTAAAGCACTGCTGTGCTTGCATCATGATGTTAAGCGTGCTTTTGAAATTACATTGGTAATACTCTGAAAAGTCTGTCTAGGTCCCAAGTCACTCTTTTAGCAATATATTGTATGTATGTTACACATGTGTGTTGATCCTTGAACTGAGGCTGCACATTTTTGAAAAATACCGTAATTCGCTTTATTTTCGTGCAAATAATTTTTGTGATAAAAATTTTCATGTAAAATATTTTTGTATAATTTACGTAAATGACTGCTCTGTTAGAGTAGTTTGATCCTGTATAAAAATTTTCATGCAAGAAATTTTTGTACAAATTTTGCATACGAAAATTATTTTACAATGAAAAAAAAAGCTAATTACGATATTTTACCCCTATACAAGGAAACAAAGAACAATGAGTTCTTCATCATAATGGTTCAGTATATCTCATCCATTCATGTTTTATCAATCATGCAGGATTCTTATGTTCTTATATATATAGACAGCATGCTTTTTTACGGCACATCCCCATGTTTCTGTTTTACAGACATACCATTGTATAGTGTTAGTTAAAATATCAACAGAAATTTTTAGTAAATGGAATGAAATATTCTAAGGAACATAACACTGTAAAAGCATTTAATTGATTATTATAAGTACAGTAGTAGTGAAGTCTTATGAATAGTATTTTCTGTGCCCCCTAGCTAATACCAAAATTGTAAGGTACATGTAGGAATCATCCCTGCATTTTACACATGGAAAGCTCATGAAAAGCTGACACTATAACATACTTTCCATCATCTGATTATCATGTATAGTTATAGCTCCAACTGCAACCCTATGTGCTAGCTATGTAAGGTGGTGCAAACACTGGACTCTGTTCCTTCATTTATAAAAGTAGTAATGATCACTAGCAATGCTTGGTTGGTGTGGATGCATATGGCATACCCTCTATTACACATACCATACATCCATAAATATTTTAATGCACTATCCACATTACTCAGCATCTTAATAGGCTGCAAAGATGGCTAGTGTTGTATTCTATACATATGCATCACAAGAGATCACGAGACCAAGCATGTGTTGAAATTTGAGCACAGCAGATGAGATCTAAGCAGTAAGATAACTGAGATATTCACACAGAATAAATTACACGGGACTTTGAGCTCAACTTGCAGACCAGATTTGTCCAGCTACTGTACTGTGCAATCAAGTAGAAGCTGGACTCCTAAATTAGAGTTCCTTGGTATTGAATTAATAGTATCCTCAGAGGAGTGTCCTGTACTTTGTTGGGGTGTAGTCTGTTCTTGTTCTTTTACACTATAGTTTGTGCTCTCCATTTTTATTGGAGAGTACCGGAGTCATGATGAAACTGATTGTATAGAATGTACTGGATTACTGTAATGGAGTACATTATGAGCAGTATATGTAACTAAGAGTAGACAGACAACGTTTGCAGTATGCTACATTTACAGCATGGTTGAAGGCTTGAGTAGGAAAGGGAAAGTCATCAAGCATGATGAGCCCTCTGTCTATGAGGTTCCACATAGGTAAGTATCCCAGATACGAAGTATCCTTCACTTGGAAACAGTCACTCCTTGTGTTGTATGATCACTATGAGTTAGCAATGAAGAGGTGCAATGATACCGACACTCTTCTCAATTCTCAGATGAACTATGCATACAGTGGATATATGTTCCAGCTAAAGCATCACAGAATCCTCTAAGTCTACAACAACTTTCTTCCTTGGCTAAAAGTTCAAAATAACATCTTGGGATTGATGTAGTCACTCCTTGGAACTGTGTTTCCATTTGATCAGTAGCTCACTTCACAAAGATTCATTCCATATGGTAAAAGTTTTTGAAACAACAATTGACAGCAAATAATTACTGGAGCTACAAATCCTATAAAGTTGTAAAGTTTGTAACAACAGCAACAACTCTTATTTTATATTTTGTAGCTAAATTGTTGTGACCTGTCACCTAACAGGTTCTTTGTGTAAGTTTTGGCCTCCTCCTTGACTTGGTCTTGTCTATGAACCCTGCTTCAGCCTCATCAATTCTCTTTTGTAAGGAAATTAAATGGGTGACAAACTTTCTATGGTTAAATCCACCCTCTTTCAGTTTACATTTAGATTTCAAATGAAGCTCATAACCATTATAATCATCATCAGCATCAGTGCCAAAGCTCACATTGTCTAATTTACCTTCAGAATGATCAAATAAATTGTGGACATATCTTAATTGTTGTACTGCTCAAGATGATGCTTGATAGTTACATTCAACAATTATGGGCTTGACGAGACTCCAAAAATGACACATGTAAGTCTACAAGTCTGGACACTGGGTACATCCTTCAGTACATTGTTTACCTATAAAAAACCTTTGAATGTCTCTGTCTTGAGGGGTCACAGATAACATTAAGAATGTCTTCTCAATATTAATGGTACTTGTTGGTGCACTCAGAACCTGATGATGATATATATGTTCTGGTCAATAGTGTATAAACAGTTGTTTAGAGAATGGCCATTTTTTAGGCTGATGCATCATACATAATTACAAGTACAGCACACAAGATTTTCAACTGGAGTAGGGACCATAGCACATTGAAAAAAAGTACTGAAACAAACTGGAGTAGTGTACGATATTAAATCACAGTAAAACAAAAAGAAGTGATATATCCCTATTGTGCTCTGCCTCGTGGTATCTTGAGCACAGAGGGATATAACGCTTCTTTTTGTCTTATCATGCACTACTCCAGCTTGTTTCAGTATTTTTTATTGATGTGCTATGGTCTTTACTCTAGTAGAAAATTACAATTTTTGTGTGCCTGTTTGTTAACTTTTTTTTTGTAAAATAAAATTATTATGACTGTTGAACACATGCATACCGCATCAAACAAAAGAAATGGCATCGCGTGCCTCAGCTACCAATTGTCATGTGAATTGTGAAGTATCCATTATGCTTCATAGTCAGCCATCTTCAACCTGTTACACAGCATTACGAATCAAAAAGTGTTCGAAAAGCACCTTTGCTGCAATTAAAGTAGCCACCATGAAAAATACGGACAACTTCTGTTTCGAAGGGAAGCTACCACATGAAGAAAGCATTGTATGTACTGTGGTATTCCAAAAGGCATGTGTCCAGCTGAAGCAACATCGAATGGTAAAAAATCAAGCCCATAGCCTTATCCGTTATCGAGTTACACTTGTCTGAAGGCATCAGTCAGTCAGTCAGTCAGTTAGTAGAAAATTCCATTTATCATTTTTTTTAAATCCGTAGCAACTTGTTAAAAATGTTTCGGATTGATCCGAGGGCTTGTCTGGCTTTAGCTTTACCTAGCCAATGCAGCCTCATCATCATCAGGGAAAAGTGAGGCTGGTTTTTGGGTAATTTTCATGGGCCACGCCCAAATCTTTGTGGTCTTTACTACACAGTACTATCGTGTTGTATGATACTATCCTCAGTTTGGTAGTTTCTTATCCTTTTGTGTTTTTGCATGATGGGGCAGATAACGGACTGGGTAGGTAATAAGGGCAGAGTCATGTACAGATTCAATTATCCCCTTTTTCAGTTGTTCCTTAGACAGAATCACATCATACTGCCTCAATTTCTGAATTTTGTTTCATGTCTTTTATTAGTTCACAGTTAACTTTGTAGCACAGTCAACAAGCTACCAAGGCTTGAACTGCTATCTACCTTGTTACTGGCAAACCTCATCAGTAGCATTTCAGTCAGGCAGCTTGCAGCTAGTGGGTGTAATGCCTCTTGATTGAATGTCCGCAGGATTCTCAAATCCTGGAAAGTGGTTCCAACACTTAGCAGGTATGCAATCCTTTCACCCTGTTTTCAACCATAGCTTCCACTCTTTAGCTATAGTGATACCCTTAATCCAGAAGAGAGCTATCTTAGAATCACTAGAACAACAATGTGGCTGTAACTGGATGTGTTTGTTTTAAGTGCAACTGGCTTAAAGAGAACAATCTAGTACTTTAGAAGATAGCTGTGGTATTCCAGAAGAATGTTTGAAGGAAATGAGAACCACACACTGTAATGTCATGCATTCCTCTCTACTCACACTTGACCTTGAAAAGATTACTTGTTGTAAGAACTTTAGTCATTTGCATAGAGTAACAGGTTACATACTCAGTTTACAAATCAAAGATAAGAGCCTCTGAAACTGAGATAACAGCTGATATGTTGCAAAGGCAGAAACACTGTGGATGAAGGAATCTCAAAGGGAATTGCTGAAACACAAAGATTTCCTACATTGTTAAAGGCAGTTTGACCTCTTTCTCAAGGGAGAAGTGCGGAGGTGTAGTAGCAACTCTGATATTTCTTACAACACTAAGCACTCAATGCTCTCATTACCTGGCTGTCCTAATTGTATAATATGCACACATGAGAGAATTATGCACTTGGATTATAAAAGGAAAATAGTTTGTGGGACAAATTATACACAGGTGCATGGTCTGTTGTAACTTCGGGGTTGTTCCAAGCCTTACTGCTAATATTTTCCTTATTAGGCGCTTCAAATGCTTCACTGCTAGAAGAGGAATTCTGCACAAAATAATTTCTGGTAATGGGAAATCATTTAAGGCTGCAGCTAAAAGCATATCCTCCATGTTGAACGGTTCTGTAGTACAAGGTACCAGTGCAAATACTGGCGTATATACAATTTTTAAAAAATCTAGGTTGGTTGTTAAAATAGTTTACATATAGAAACTCTATATAGACAAGATTGAAACTGATTAAAATCATACAGTGTATGCCATGTAGAATTGCACACACACATCTCATATGACCAATCACATAATGTACTATAATTACAAAGTCACAACACATAATCATACTACAGTGTTTAACCTCTTACAAGAGGTTAAGTCCAATTTGGATCAGATATTCTCCTCTTGGGAGGATTTGTTGCTCTCAAATAGGGATGCATTGATTTTGCTGGAAAAGTTTTGGCACAAAGCAACGGGCAAAATGCTGCTATAATAGGTGAAATTTTTGTGAAATGAACATAAACATTGCACAAAGATTGAGATAATCTAATAGAACAGTCATATGCAGTAAAGATTATCAACAATATGTAGCTGAGAAGAGGCAATTGGCATACCCTAATAGAACAGTCAAATGTGTATGTAGAGCCTGTAGCTAGCTTTTTGCTATACGTGTATGGTAAGAACAAGTGCAGTTTAAGATACTCTAATAGAACAGTCGTTTTAAGGTGAAATTGTAGCTTTGCACTTAAAATAAAAATAGTCAATTAACAAAGTTTAATGCTGAGCAAAATAGGTAATCATTGAGCAAGATTTGATCTAGGTGAAAAATAAAAGAACTGCTGGAAAGGAAATAGATGGAAAAAGCAAAATAGATTCATCGGTACTCTCGAACTGGCAGTTCAGGAGTAGTATTGACTGGGGGATCAGGGGTGGTAGCTGTATGTGGAAGTTGAATCAGATCTCCTCTGTTTCTTCTGACTTGTCCTTGTGAAGTTGTTACTGAGTAGGATCTAGGAGCTACTTCTTCCCCAACATTTGTAGTAAAATTATATTCTGGTAGCCAAACTACCTGTCCCATCTTGAGTGGTGCATGGTAAATCTCTGGTTGAATGGTGTTATCGAAACTGTTGTTTTGTCTGGTCTCAATAATGCATCTCGCTCTTTTGCTACATTCAAATTAGAAACTGTGGTTTTCTCTGCTCTCATGTAGTTGGGACTGTTGTACAGAGAACCCTAGTCATCAGATGCTGTGAAGGGCTGTATCCAATCTCAAGAGGAGTGCTGCAGTATGCTATTAAAGCTGGATAAAGATCACCTTCCTTCTTTAGTGAATTCGTAATTGTACCAACCACATGTTCAGCCTTACATGGGGAAATATGGACTTGGTGACATGCTTAAATTGATAATTAATAGAAAATTGCCTGTAAGAAACTGCTCGAAATTGAGGACCATTGTCTGAGTACACCATCTCAGGAATACCATGTAAAGCAAAGATGCACTTAGTGTGAAAAATGATGTCATCTGCTCTTAATGTAAACAAAGAATGATGCCATCTAATGCCAGTCTAGAATGATGCCATCTTAGATGCCAGTCTAGAATGATGCCATCTTAGATGCCAGTCTAGAATGATGCCATCTTTTAGGTTCATTGAAATATCTAAGAATGATGCCATCTTAGATATTTCAATGAACCTAAAAGTAGTCCACTCTCAAAAGGAAATGATTCTTCCATTGCACAAATCAGGGCTGACATTTTGCTATGGGAGGTCAGGTAAGGAAGAGGACAACAACGGTTCTGCACTCTGAGACTGGTTTTTGAAACATTCTGTACAGTTCTTAATGTTCCCTGGAAGGTGAGTTGTGAGACCTGGCCACCAAACACACTATTTGGTTCAAGTCCAGCACTTTGTAATATCATGGTGACTATCTTGTAGTTTGTCCAAAATCTCAGACTGTGCATATAGTTGTAGCGGAATCACAATTTGGTAACCAATAATAAACCATCTTTGATTGATAGTTCTGTACAAACAAGGTACAGGTAGTATGGGAAAATTTCGTTGGTGAGAGTAGGCCCATAGTCTGGCAGTATTGCCTCACTTGAACACAGAGTGTATCTGTTCATTGCTTATGCAAGATGCTGTTCAGTAGTTGGAATACTTTGCAGGACTTGCTTGATTTTGAGCTTCAAATTGGGGGTCTGTTGGTGCCCTAGACAACATAGTGAACTGTATCATCAATGAGTAGTTGTTTACAAGAAACATGCAATATTACTGTAGACCTTATCACCTGCATATGGAATCTCTGAACTCAAAATGGCAAGTTATCAAGACTGTAGGTGGTGAACAATGACACTAAGGGTTTATGTTAATGTGAAAAATCAAGACTGCTAAACATTCACAAGCCCATGTTAAAGCTAAGGATTCCTTTTCTATATGAATATATCTTTGCTCAGTGGTGGATAATTATCAAAATATTTATGCTACTGGTTGTAGCACAACATCATCCAGACCTTTGAGGATCTGTGCCATTTGCTCTTAGAAGTCTTCAGGGGTAGATGTAATGCTAGTGCAAGCAGTAATGGCCAAAAGTGTGATGAACATTGTCAAAGTCAGAAGAGTCAACTCTGGTGCAAGTACAATTTACCAAAAACCTGAATTTGTGTCCAGTTTTGAAAGAACTGTGGCACCAGCCAATTTGGTCTGCAGCCAGAAGTGAATACCTCTCTCTATAAACACTCTTGTTGAGTTGGGTTAGATCCACACTTGGCCATTAGGCTTGCCATCTCCGAGCATCAGGCTGTGGCTCCTATTTTCAATTTGTGGAAATTGTTCAGTGAGTATTATAGATTTGTATCCTGGCCAACTATTTGAACTTTTCTATGGCTGGACAACCCAACATAATAGTGGCTTTGCTAAATCTGTAATAACAGCAGTGTGCTGATCGGTGTAAGTATCACAGTAATAGCTACATATGCATCCTGAGAAATCATGAGACTGAGAATGTTGTTGTAAACCAAGCATAGCATGCAAAACAAGTAAGATATTCACAAACAATAAATTACATGGGCCTTCGAGCCCAATGCAGCTCAACATATGGACCGGATTCACCCAGCTGCTGTACTTTGTGAGCAAGTCTATGTTAGGAGAAGCTCGCATCCTAAATGAGATCTCCATGGTATATGATGGACATCCTGATATATACACAAAAAGAGCATCATCACCATACACACTGTGTTACAAACCATGCAATCCACCAGTATGACTCTGAACAAGACAAAATATCAATTTCTCAAAGACAAGTTTATTTTTAGGGCAGTTAATTGATGGAACTGGTATCAAACCAGATCCAGCCAAGGTCGTGGCAATTCAGAAAATGCCAACTGCTAAAAACATTTCTGAGTTACATAGATTTTGGGCATGGTTAACCAACCATCCCAGCAAACTTACACCATGCTTGGCTGACAAGACAAAAAAACTCTTGAGAGACTTATTTGTGAAAGACAGATATTGGTTATGGTGAGCAGTACAACAGACAGCATTCGAAAACCTTACATACTGCTCCAATGACAACCGAACTTTTTTGCAAGCTCATGACCACTAAATAGCCTGCTTTTCACAAAATCAGTCACAATATTATACAGTTTAAGGAAAAATTAGTTTGATTAGGGATCATAGAAAAAAGTAGGGAAACAAGGGAGGTTGCCTACACCTGCAGATATACTAGCAATAATCCCCAAGACCAAGACTGAACTAGGGATTAAATGTTCACTAGTATATCTGCATGTGTAGGCGACCTGCATGCTACGACCGGTCCCCTCAAAATTGGTCCCCTCGGACCACTTACAGTTGCTGTAAATGGTCCCCCTGGACTACTTACAGCACCATGGATGGTCCCCCTCTGCCATAGATGGTCCCTCACCTGACAATTAACAATGCAGTCTCATGCCCAGTCCACTATTTGTGTGGGGGTGGGAAAATTTTTGAGACTAACAACAATAGAGAGGTTGCATACAAAATGAGTGTCTCGAAATGCTTAACAACTGTTGCTAGCCAGCCATGCTTTAGGGCAGAGGACAAAGGCTACAGTCATTCTCAATGCTTAAGCGTACAACGGAACATGTTCTCTAGGTTAGTCACTTGTATAAACTAGGATAGCCGTGGTCAAAAGTTTATAAAGCATTAAAATTTGAGACTAATTGCTAGGCACCAGCCTATTATGCTGGCATAATTTTGAGCATGATAGGTGCCTGAAAGCATCAAGCATAATGCTAGCACAATAGGCAGAATAATTGTCATACTGTAAGCAAAAATACATGCCACAGAAAAAGGCTGACTTACAATAATAGAACAGTTGATGCCACTGATGACACCACTATTATTATAGTTTATAATGCAGCCAAATTCTTAATGCACAATGAGTACTTTTTACATTTAACCAGTTGTTTATCAGCCAAAGTTTATGGCAAAAATTTTGAGCATAATTATGAGCATAATAAGCAAAATTTTTGAGCACTGCAGCATAGCATAATAGGCAAAATTATAAGCATAATAGGCTGGTGCCTACTAATTGCACTTGTCTGTATTAAACCTAGTTTTCAATGTTTGTTTGCAACCTTATCCTAGCGTCTGACACTGATACACGTTGTTGGCAGCTCATGGTGATGAACCAACAGCATTCGTCTCATTCAGTCCCATTGACCCAAGTGTGGCTGACTAGCAACAGTTGTTAAAGCATTATTGGTGGAATGCAAGCTCTCTATGCACACCTGATGCAAATTAGTGGTGGCGTTCAATGTTGAGATAGTTTTCAGAAACCATTTTTGATCATATAGTTTAGCTGCGTAGCATCACCATATAGCTACAAGTGAGAGTGAGAATGAGAAACTGATTTGATGCAAGTTTTGTATAAGCTATAGTTATTTATGATCAGTAGCTATAGTTCTTTATTATTTATTACTAGGCAGGCAGCACAGCTTGTTTGCCTAGGATGTAAAATCAACAATATTACAGTCACATGTGCAATCAATAAGTTACATAGGTGGCGAAAAGTGAAAACAGGGAGGCTATCCTAGTCCGGCCTATTTTTACATATGTTGCAAGATAGATCATAAATGTGAAACCAGACCCCATGAATCAAGACTCACGGTAGTGAGTCGCGCGGCCAGTAAAGCAGAAACGCGCGCCGCAGACAATAAATGACGCGACCACTACGTGAGGATTTTACAAGAACGAACGTTGTCAAATTCGGCCTTCCTGTAATCCACCCGTCACTTACGCTATCTCTCTGCAACTCTGGAGTTGAACTCATCGTGTCACTAGTAACTACCACACAAGCAGTGAAGCAAATCCATGCCGATTGTTTCGTGATGGAGGTTGCCGACATCAAAGGGGAGGTTTCATTTTTTTTTTTTAATCGCATGCGGTTAGACGCAACCGCAGGTGTATGCCTTGCGTTCCTTTGTGCATTCCGAACATTGATCGCCCTGTTATCGCTTCAGTATTCACTCAATCACCTCAAGATTCACATCATCGATTTCACCATACATGATTACCCTACAGTCGTGATTTCAGCACCAAACGAAGTTTCAGTCGTCCTCAGTCGACCTAGAGGCCAAATACAAATCCCAGATTGTTGTTTTCCGCAATACTCGCTTGGCATGTAGGGCAATGTGTCTTCAAACTGTTCTGAAAGTTTCGTTCAAATTGAAACATTTGTTTTCGAGAATGGCTAGTTTGAAATTTGAATTTAGTCGCTCCCACATCATTTGCTCTCTAAGAATTTTACTCGGAATTTAAAGAATGACGCAGAGCACAACTGCGGTCACTGGGTATTGATGAACTGGCAGTTAATCATATAGCCACCAAGAAGTGTGCTGCCATAGATTATAGTCCATAGATGTAATCTATATATGGTGCTGCATACCATCCTTCGTTTTGAAATTAGTCGCCCCCACATAATTTGTCCTCTAAGGGCGCGGCTTAAAGAACGACACAAGAGTACAACTGCAGTTACCAGTTGTTGACACAAGCTGTGAGTAATTAGCACATGTAGCTAGCTTAAAAGGAAGAGTGCAAAATCGCCTAATACAATTGTCACCATGCATTATTGCATTTTATAGCACCCCCACACAAAATTACACATGTAATTACAACATACAGAGGAGACACATGAATACCAAACACTTTTCACAACAATAATGTAAGAATTGTACAATAATGACTGTAATATAACTGCTATGCAAATGTTTTCCAGTGGCCTGCCATGGTAGCAAGTCTCACATGACGGCATGTATATTCATCCAAACACAATGGGAGTAACGAGTAAGTATGATGACAACAAGTTGGTATGACTCCATTTGTAGAATCCAGATGAGTGGGTGTGGCTCCAGTATGTCTAAACAGTTAACAAACATTCCTGTTATAAATATGTGCTAGAGTTGCAATATAATAGTATAGTATTTAAATGCAATAATACATAGTCTCCATTGCATCACTATCAAACGACACTAAGTGGAGGATATTGTTGCATCTCTAGTATGTACACTCTATCAGTACAACCTATCTTAATGGCCACTAGTATAGAAAGACAACCACTCTTGAAAAGCCAATTCCAATTGAGAATTTATACACTGTTACCTGCTGAATGAGTGAAGGTGGCAATAAACAAGTTCCACCGTAATTTATACACGTGATCTGATCCTGTATATTCTGTCAGTGGATGAGATCCACTTTGCCAGGACAAAATGTGACTCAAGTGCCCTGGATGATCCATACTCAACCAACTTATGACCCAGTGGCACAATGGAACTGACTATTTATAGAGAATACAATTATATTTATTTCTAAGATGTGTGGATGTGTGGACACATTACAACACATTACATGTACATTCAAGACATGCTACGTACTGTTTTAGCATTTCAAGTCACCACATTATACACGTACCAGTCAACAATGCTTCATAGTGCCCATCAGTAAACTTGAAGAAAAGTTACGAAAAATAAAAATTCACATAAGTACAATGAAACCTCATTAATATGGCAGGCTGTGGGACCAAAAAATTTGGCCTGAATAACTAAGTGGCCTTATTAATGAGGTCATAAGTAATGCTTAGCTATATTTGGGACCTACTAGAGGTGGCCAATATAATGAGGTGGTCTTATTAAAGAGGTGGCCACTAAGTGAGGTTTCACTGTACATATAGTTCACAATATTGTGAACAATATTAATGGTTAACAATATACACTGAAACTTGCAGGTCACTTCTTGTGGAAGATTGCTCTCTACACAAAATGACACATTCAGAGATTGTATTTAGATGGATGATACAGTAACGCATTTGTGACTTCAATACTCGTGATGTGTCACTGCTAGGCAGCAACCATATACACGGTACTGCCACATCGCACTTGCTCGCACACACAATTTTGCTAAAGATTTTACAAATTGATAATTAAGGGGTGTGGCAACTAGCTGTTTCACTCGCACGACTGTGTGGCAGCTGTTTCCCTTCTGTACAAGTGGCCACCAAGACAGGTCCACTGTGGATGAAAGCCAGGCATTAGATACTTGGTATTTCATGTGTTGAAGACATTCCAGGGCTTCTGGTAGTCTCAAATCTCACCACAGTTTAACTCAGGCAGTGTTGTGGTCACCACTAAATTACTGGAATGCTGTGTTATGTTCATCTTATGCTTGGCTACTATATTGTAGAACTGAAATGGATACTCTGAAAAATATATCCTATGGATAATGACTTCATTACTTTCTTCATCAGGAGCTTATAAGAACCAATAGTGAAACTTTTTACACTTGGGGCTGACAGTCAACTGCCTATGTCTGAAGCAGTGCTTTTGGTGCTCTAACAGATTGGCTGCCCCCTTGTTGCCAGCACTCACTGTCTCATATGCTGTCATACACTAAATCCATCTCTATAGTCAGTTAGAACAGCATGCTTCTTACCTTTTTTTAAGGCCGCATAATGCAGCCACCTCTTTAAAAGGTAAGGTTAGAAAATTTTTTCCCTACGGCCTGAATAATGACCAGTTTTCACTGTACTATTAGTGATTAGAGATCATGGGGGATTATTTATTAAGATACTAAGATATACAAACGCTACAACCTCTCAGTAAATTTTTTACCCTGGTCCAATGTCTCGTAATAATCATGACTTCGTGAGAGACTCTACTGTGACAAATACATGTTTATCATGATATGTGCTAATCGCCTTTTTACAATTAAGTTTTACAACACAAATACATGTATAGTTAAACTCAACAATTGCGACTAAATCCCTTCAACACGAAAAGACAAGTAATGAGACAATCTTGGAGACAACAGCCACACAAGCCTATTCTGGTGCGTTTATTTAGTAGTAATATAAATTTTAAAGGCGTTTATTTACAACAGGACATAATTATGCGCCCCTCTATTGTCTCTGTACATACTTGCCTTTTCTTTACTATTCTCATTTCATTTCACAAGATCTCTTGGCAGGGGCGTAGCTTCTTCACTTGAATTAGTCAATGCTTGAAGTAGATCGAGATTCTCTAATAGAACAGTCACATTCTACAAGTGCCATATTTTTATATTGTAAAGTCTGTAAGTAGCTAGTATTTTAAACTATACAATCTGATGCTAAGCAGAAGTTGTAACTATGCTAAATATTGATTGCTGTGTTACAGTTGTTTTGTGACTGCTCTAATAGAGTATCTTGATCGTTTCAATGCAGTACAAGATGAAAGGCAAAGTGTTGTTAAGGGTTTACTAGTTAAAATGGGTGTTAGTTGACTCCAGTTGCATGCCACTAACAGGGCCGTCCAGAGAAATTAGAGGGCCCAGGGAAAAGAGTTAAAGAGGGGCCCAGGGGCAAGGAAGGGTCTAGATCCTGACTGCTTATTAGAGTATATCGATCTTTCTTTAAACAGGTATTCAAGTGGCCCCTTTCGGGCTGTGGTAGGGGGCAAAATACCCCAGTTACCCCCAATGTGGGCGGCCCTGGCCACTAAAATTACAGTTATATTTTAATATTCTGTCACTGTAATCTGGGGTTTCTGTCAAAACCATGGAAACTGGAAACTCACCTACTGTTATCAACAGTGCATTGCTTATTCTAACAAAAAGTATTGAAATCCCATCCAAAAACAGCTTATAGCTGTAAAAAAAGTGCACGTCCAAGTAAAGCAGAGTTAACTGCGACAAAAAGTAATGATATCATAATGCGGCCATGTGCGAGGTGTGCAAGTTGTAAAATTATTATTAGCTAATCAGATAATACAATGTTATTGTTAAAGTGTTAATGAGAACTATGTGATGCTGCTAGTTTTTAAGTGTGTGAGCATCTTCATAAATGCCACATAAATTTAATTCTCAATAAAGCAATGTGTATAGATTCTCTGATAGTAATAAATAGTTTGAGTTTGGCCGCCTTTCCTGTATACAGCAATGCTACGAACAAAGGAAAGGTGGCCAAACTCAAACTATTTATTACTATCAGAGAATCTATACACATTGCTTTATTGAGAATTAAATTTATGTGGCATTTATGAAGATGCTCACACACTTAAAAACTAGCAGCATCACATAGTTCTCATTAACACTTTAACAATAACATTGTATTATCTGATTAGCTAATATTAATTTTACAACTTGCACACCTCGCACATGGCCGCATTATGATATCATTACTTTTTGTCGCAGTTAACTCTGCTTTACTTGGACGCGCACTTTTTTTACAGCTATAAGCTGTTTTTGGATGGGTATCATTTACATTTATTGCATGTTTCAACCTCCATGCACCAAGTAAATTTCATTGCCAATGTTGGCCCCCACTCTTAACACTACCCCTATAGTTTAAGTAATATCTTAAGAACAGTGATTCTTGATTCTGCTACTATGCACAACTTTGAGGTGAAATAGCTCAGTACATACAGCAAATAACTTGAAGACTGGAATGACAAGATCAAGCTGAATATAGTCAGCTGATTAGCTATTATAGTGATAATGTTAGCTATTTGGGAATAATAAGTAACTATATAGCTAGCTAGGTTTTGACATACAGGGTTGTAGAGTCTACCATGTGGGCAATTTCATGTGCATGGATTGTCTTAATGTATTATAGAATGTAAATATAATAATACAGATAGCTATAATATTGTGAGTGAAGGTATACAAATGTACATGCTAGCCATAAAGTCAAATTTGCTAATCAAAAATCATTAGGTGCAGGAGGAGAACATTCAACACAGTTAAATCTAAAATTATTAATGAAGACGTTTCAGCTGGGTTTTTTTGTAGTGATTCCAGAGCATTTGATGTGTACCCATTCATTACAGCTGTCACATTGTATCTGTATAGTACAATAGCATATTCATCTATAAAGTATAATAGCATATTCAACGTATTACATAACAATATAATCTTGTGCATATATATACCCATCTTCCATAATACTCTGGATGAGCAAGACTCTCGTCAGAACATCCACACATGATGCAATAGTCAGTAAGATCCACTGAAGATTGCAAAATAATTACAGTATGTATAACACATTATTTTATTTTATTATTATTAACACTTTACAAAGACCAGCACTGAAGGTTTGACAGCAACATGTGCTGCAGCCTTAGGATTACCTAACCTAATTTCAAGGACTTAGATTTAACGAAGTGGCTATATTTACGGGCCCGTAACGTAGAATTTTTTTGCTATATTTACGGCATTCCTAAGTGTGCATGTGCAAGCATCTCGTGACTTAGTCGGTCACGGTGCAAATATTTATTTACCTGGCCGTTTGTTGTATAACTCGAGTATCAAACACACTAGTTGTATGAAGGTAAGTTTTTGGGTGAGTTCGAGGCGAGCTAGGGTTGAAGCGAGCGTCCCGGCGAAGCCGGGCCAACCCTAGCTCGCCTCGAATCCACCCAAAAACTTACCTTCATACAGACAGTGAAAGTCATCATTGTGTTTAACAGGCAAACGTCAGGTTAACGTTAGGGTTAGGGTCGGGTTCAGCTTTGGTTTCTTCTTCACTGGTATGGGTTAGACTATAGATTTTTAACATTTAAATAGTACAAAAACAAGTGAAATACCCAGCAAGCACTGGTGGTACAGTGGTAGAGCATGGGTACTCCAATCCTGGATGTGTGGGTTCGAACCTCGATAACATCACACTTTTTTTCTTCATTTCTTATACCTTTTTGTGTCATGATTTTATCTAAGTTTTTTTTTTAAAATAGTAACAAACTAAGTCATGAGATGCTTGCACATGCGCACTTAGGAATGCCGTAAATATAGCAAAAAAATCCTTCGTTACGGGCCCGTAAATATAGCCACTTCCTAGATTTAATGACTTATAACTGATAAGGTGTAACAGAAAAGAGGCCAAAGTAAGGAAAAAATTCCTCCAACCCCAGGATTTAATCATACCAGAATTTGCAAGTAATACTAAGACTATGTCTTTATGAGCCTTGGGTATATCTACCCTAAACATTTTACCCTCATTGATTTCATTCAAATTTAGAAGTTGTTCTGCAATCTATATATAGAGAATTAAATACACATACATGTACTTGGTTTAATGTATAGACAGGTAAGAATATACTAACCTTCAAACATAAAACACCACAGTTATGGCTGTCCATTTGCACACTGCGTTGCAGTTGCACTTGTTTGCACCTGTCAATCAAAACAGGGTCTCTTCCAATAATTGTGTGCTGCATATCAAAAAACTTCTTGTAAAAATTAAAAGTTTTGGTCACATGGTACTGATCCTTGCATCACCAACATATAATAATACCAGAGCCAATTACACCCAATCCCTAGCTTACTCGATGGCTGTGTATGCTCCACGTATAGATTTCGAAGGGCCCAAGGGATCAAGGTAGTAGAATATCTTCTCATTCATATTGATGGCCTGCATGATGCAAAAGAGCAATATCCAACTAACTCGATGTGGCAAGTGGCTACTGCATATAAATGTCCTACTTACAATCAAAATCCAATGGTTGTTTCCATGATTGTATGCCCCAACAATAAAGGTCTTTGTACGGTAATTTGCATATTTTTCATTGTAAAACAATTTTCGTATGCAAAAACTTGTATGAAAAATTTTTATATAAAAGTTCGAACTACTCTAATAGAACAGTCATTCACGTAAATCATACAAAAATATTTTTAGACCAAAAATTTTTATCACGAAAAGTTTTTGCAACAAAAATAAAGCAAATTACAGTACTTAATGTTTCCTGAATGTGTATATAATAGCATTGCAAACACATGAAGTTTCACTTATTTCATTGTATGTACCATTACACAGTACTTATAGTATATACACACAACATTCTGAATTCATGTACCTTACTTAGTAGATGTGATGCCCTCTCATCAAATGCTTTAAATGTGCAGGAATGATTAACAATTGATGTAATTGTTTGAGTAATGATTGCATAGCTGCAATGCAACTAGCAGCTGCAAGTATCCATTCATGATCTGATATGGTATACAAAGAATCATTTTATAGCACTCTAATTAGTATTTCGTACCTCATCATTTAGTAAACTGTTCCTTTCAAACAGTGAAAGCTACCATGATGAACAAAAAAATGGCCAATTCTTGATTTTACAGTATAACATGTCTGTCTATTCCAAATCACCTGGAGCTGCTCATGTAGTATGTTACTATACACAGATAGGAAATTGATACATGATTTTGGGAACTGTTTTCATCTTTTCGTTTCTTTCCTGGTGGTCCATTATTTACTGGGCTCAAGTTAAGCCCACCATTGGCTTATCAAATGAAAATCTCTGATGATAATCAAAAATATCTCAGAAAACATATTTGCGCATGAGCAACTTTATACTGGAAAAGAAACGGAGAAACCAATTACGTAGTTACCCAGGTAGTCCGGTCATTTTATGAAAAAAGGGGTCAAACGTAAACTAATTGCAACACAAATGGTTTCAACAGTTTCTAGCACAGAAAAATGTGTTCTATAACATATCAAAAGTCTCGGAAGATCCCATAAGGGGAAAGTGACCTATTGCATGACCTTTTTAGCCATTTTTAGCAAAAAAAATTGTATTTGTGCTTCTACGTATTTCAGCTGTACATTATCCAAACTGTTTACATTTAGTATCAAATGATTGCTCTCACTATAAGGAACAAGATGATACTTGGTTGGTATCCATAGCTTAATTTACTCTAAAGTTATCATCATTTCACTGGACAAAACTGACATTATTTAGTCCCATCCACGCACTTAATTAAATTTTAGTTTAACCTATTTATTGTTTGTCTAATGGTATTTTTCCCATGGCAAGGGACTTTTTTAGAACAGAGGGTCATAATGAAGACTAGAAGGTGCATGTGTTACCATGGAAACCAAGAAATAGCATAGCTTTATATACAATTGTAACTGGATCTGTGAAAACCGATCTTATCGCCCAAAAACAGGAAGTTTGATTTTTTCACACAAACACAAAGCTTTACGAATGCACTATCAAAATTTTCAAGCAGTGGCAAGCCGTATGAGTGGTCTGGGGCCTTGATGGAGTCCTGGCCAACCTGGAGATGGCTGTGTGTGACTGTATAGCTCCGTGGTATTAGACAATGACCTGTGCTGTAAGTTTCCTTTCATTTTAGCTAGTTTTGAGCCTTGAATGGTCCTTAACTTGGCCTAATATAGTATTAGTAATATTTAAACAGGGAGTCCAAATATATCCCAACACATTACTCTTTAATTTTTCCAACACATCCTCCCTGTTTAAATATATCCCAACACATTCCTCTTTAATCTTTAAACAATGTCTTACCTGCCTTCCAGGCCCCCCGCCTCCTACCCCTTTTGGAGCTTGCCTGATATGGGCAACCTCGGTTTAAAAAACTATCTAAAATGGTGGGAAACTTAGCTGTTAACTACTTCTTCAGTAGATGATCTGGAAGGAAATAAATTGTTGTAAAACGTGTGAAAATCTGGTACGCGTAGCTACCATCATTGGCAAGCTACAACACTCAGAATATTTAAAACTGACATTTCTCAATACTTTTAATGGGCGATAAGACCGGTTTTCCCAGAGACAGTCACAATTCGGTTGTTTCATTGTGTATTGTCATGAAGATGGATTCAATTCTTTACAATTCCAAACCTGACATTAAGTTAGGTACATATACAATGACATTGAAAATTGTATGGCCGTGTTAGTTTTCTTGTGTATATAAATGGTAAGTTTTGCTTTCATTCAGTGTTGGTATCTGTGTCATCTTCTTCATGGATTGAGGTATATGAGTTCATGCAGCCTGTTACCTTGCAGTTGCCACAAACAGATACAAGAAGATCACCAACTAGCACAGTGTCTGCTACTCTGGCTAATTCTACTACTTTTTGTACATTCATCACATCAGCATCTCCTGAAGCATGGTATACTATATAATTTCTTTCCAAGAAGCAGCTAAGCATATTAATGAGCTGCTGTTTGTTGGTGCTGTTCGATTAAAAGTTCCCTTCTTCATGTTCAGCTTTATATCTTTGGTGAATGACACAGCCATTCTAGAGCATCTTTTGGCCCTCCTCAAATGTACCATATCTTTTGTTGATGACTTCTCATGTGTCATTCACCAAAGATACGAAGCTAAATATGAAGAAGGGAATTTTTTTATCGAACAGCACCAACAAGTAGCAGTTCATTAATATGCTTAGCTGCTTCTTGGAAAGAAATTGTAAAGTATACCATGCTTCAAGAGATGTTGATGTGATGAATGCACAAAAATCAGTAGAATTAGCCAGAGTAGCAGACACTGCTATATACACCGATATTCTTGTATTGTTGTGCTATCATGCCCACTTGAAATCACGCAACATATTTTTCAAACCAGAGCCAAAGAAAGCTACTATGAAATGGAACATAACTGCTGTCAAAGAGAAACTTGGCTTTGAAATATGCTAAAACATTCTCTTCCTGCATGCAATACTTGGATGTGACAAAACATCAGAGCTATATGGCATTGGGAAAGGTAAAGTCCAGTAAACACTTTCAAATGCAGACCAAAGTGTTCAGTACAGCAACATCTACACCAAATGACATCATGGCTGCAGGAGAGCAGTGGAAATCCAAGGGAAGGAATGAACTTTCTCCACTAGAAGCATTATTGTGAATAGGTAGCTAAAAGTACTACATTTGTTCTTCCACAAACTTTGCCACCTACTTCAGCTGCTGCTAAATATCACAGTTTCCGTGTATATTTCCAAACACAAGAGTGAAACGGTGATGCCAGTGAAATGCAGCCAACTGCATGGGGGTGGAAAGACTATGATGGAAAACTGATGCCTGTGCTAACTAGTGATTTATCTCCAGATGAGCTGTTGAAAATGATTAGATGTAACCCACACTGACTGCAGCGGCATAAGATGCACTTGCAAGAAATTCAATGTGAAATGCACTTCTGTTTGTGGCAACTGCAAGGGAACAGGCTGCACCAACTCAGATACCTCAATCCATGAAGAAGATGATACAGATACCAACACTGAATGAAAGCAAAACTTACCATGGCCATGGTTGAAAATAGATTTTCCACTACCATGGCCATGGTTGAAGTACAATTTTATTATAATGAATGTCCTTGTGTTTGTACCTAACTTAATTAGTACAATGTCAGGTTTGTAATTGCAAAGAATTAAATCCATCTTCATGACAATAGAGAATGAAAACAACTGAATTGGCTATAAAGCTATGCTATTTCTCGGTTTCCATGGTGACACATGCTCCTTCTAGTCTTCATTATGACCCTCTGTTATAAGAATATCCCTTGCCATGGGAAAACTACCATTAGACAAGGTTGAACCAAAATTTAATTAAGTGCATGGGTGGGACTAAATAATGTCAGTTTTGTCCAGTAAAATGATGATAACTTTAGAACAAATTAAGCTATGGTTACCAAACAAGTATCATCTTGTTCCTTATAGTGAGAGCAATCATTTGATACCAAATGTAAATAGTTTGGATAATATACAGCTGAAATAGAAGCACAAATCCTCATTTTTTGCTAAAAAATGCATAAAAGGTCACTTTCCCCTTATGGGATTTTCTGGGACTTTTGATATGTTATAGAGCACATTTTTCTGTGCTAGAAACTGTTGAAACCATTTGTGTTGCAATTAGTTTAAGGTCAAACCATGAAATGACTGGACTAGGGCAGCTATCTAGCAGGGGCAGATCCAGAAATAAAAGGTCACAACCAGCTGACAATAACTGCCCACCTCACCAACTAGGCATTTATAGCTGATAAAGTACATAAAATCCTTACATAGCTTGCTACACACTGCTCTAATACTCTGTTTTATTAGAGTGACTGCTATATTAGAGTATCTCGATCTTCGTATACAAAAAATTTTGGAGGAGGGGTCGAGAGCCCCCTTTAACCCCCCTCCCCACCTATCCCTGCTTTCTAGCTTGATAGATAGTCTAAAGTAATCCTGGCCACTATAGCTCTTGAAAAAGAGAAATTTAGGTTAACTAATCTGCTGGACTAGCAATATGTGTAGCTAGTTTTAATTTAATTTTGTTTTGTTGTGTGAGTGGGTTTGAGGACCGTTTGTGGCAGGGGGGACCAACTGCAGCAACATTATATGGTCCAGCTGGACCATTTGATGTGCCATAATTGGTCCGGCCTGACCAACAAATCTTACACAAAGAACCTCTTAGGTGGGAGATCACAGCAATTACAAAATAGCAGAAGAGTCTAGGAATGACGTAGAACTTCGTGGATGATGAACTTATCTTCAATCTCAATGAGTGAGACGTGTTAAGCAATGACACTAAGATAAAAATTGTTGCTGTTCCTATGACCCTATAGGATTTGTGGCTCCAGCCATTATTTGCTTTAAATTGTTGTTTCAAAAACTTGTACCAGCAAGATTGAATGGAATAAATCTTTGATTGATCAAATGGAAAAAAAATTGTTTAAGAATTCCAAGGAGTGACTACATCAATCCTGAATTGTTAATTTTGAACTTTTAGCACTAAAGGAAGAAAGCCTGGTAGCCTCACAGGATTCTGTGATGCTTCAACTGAAGTATAGCTAATGTGTATTATCTGAGAATTGAGGAGAGTAAGTTAATTTTGTAGCACCAAAGACTACTATCTACTGGCAAATTTCATCAGTAGAATTTCTTAAAACAAACATCCACATTGTTGCTTTACTAATGCTAAGGTGGCACTCTCCTGGGTCAAGGGTATCACTAATAATGGAAGCTGTTGGTTGAAACTGGATGAAACCGTTGTAGCTGATGAGTGTTGGAACCACTTCCGAATCTTGCAGACATTCTTTAATGTAACAAGTACACAAAAATTGGAATTTTCAACTAGAGTAGGGACCATAGCACATTGATAAGAAGTACTGAAGCAAGCTGGAGTAATGCAGGATATTAAATCACAGTAAAACAATAAGAAGTGTTATATCCCTAGATGCCATAATGGAAATGCACAATAGGGATATAACACTTTTTACTGTTTTACTATGATTTAATATTGTGCACTACTCCAGCTAGTTTCTGTACTTTTTACCATTTTATCAATGTGCTATGGTACCTACTTTAGTTGAAAATTCCAATTTTTTGTGTACTTGTATGTCAACATTTTTTTGTAAAATAAAATTATTATGACTGGTGAACCCACACATACCGCATCAAAAGAAATAACTGGCGCCCGTACCCCAGCTATCAATTATCATCTGAAAAGTGAAGTATCTATTACGTTTCATTGTCAGCTATGTTCAACCTATACAGCATTACAAATCAAGAACTGTTTGAAAAGCACCTCAGAGTCTGCAATCAAAGTAGCCACTATGAAAAATACAGATGATTTCTGTTAAGAAGGAACCTGTCACTTGCTACCACCAAATCAACAACTTTTGCTGTCAGCAAAGACGAATGGGACACAAAGGAGGACACTGGTAAGTCCACGAAGAATGCATTGTATATACTGCGGTATGCCAAAAGGCACGTGTCCAGCTGAAGCAACATTGAACAGTGAAAAATCAAGACTGTAGCCTTAGCTGTTATTGAGTCATGTTTGTCTGAAGGCATCAGTTACTCAGTCAGTCAGTATATAGAAAATTCTATTTAATAATTTTTTTATATTCCATAACAACTTGTTGAAAGTGTTTCTGGTAAATCTGACACTGCTTGAAGGTTCTTAGTTTACTAATTTGTTAAGCTGCTTTACTGTAGTTGTACCTAGTTATACTGATAGTAAAATGTCAGTATATGGAACATAATTGTTTTACTAAGTTTCTCTCATTAAAACATCACTGAATGCGGGTTCACTGAAAAACTACTAAAATAACAAACAATTAACTATTCCATATACTGGGGATATATGACTCTAGTAAACTAAGAAACTTCTCAGCAGTGTGAAGGCTTGTTGGGCTTTGTTTTACCTAACCAATACTGCTAGGGACCAGTCTATTTTGCTTTTTTTTCTACCTATATTTCTTTCCAGCAATTCTTTTATTTTTCACCTATTATGCTCCATATTCTGCTCAAGAATTATAAATTTTGCTCAGCACTGATCTTTGTTAATTGAATATTTCCAAGTGTAAAGCTACAGTTTCACCTTAAAGTGACTGTTCTATTAGAGTATCTCGATCAGCAACTACTTCTAACATGTAAAGCAAGAAGCTAGCTAATATTGCTTAACATGTGTGACTGTACATGTTTTATTAGGGTATTTCGATTGTCACTTGTTTTTCCTGTAACAATTAGCTATGCATTGTCGATATTTTAGCATGTCTGACTGTTCTATTAGGGTATCTCGATCTTTTGTGCAATTTTTATGTCCACTTCACAAAAATTGCACCTATTATGCCAGCATTTTGCTCATTGCTTTTACCCACCCATTATGCCAAAAATTTTGCCAGCAAAATCGATGGGTCCCTAAATACTGCCTCATCGTTGACAGGGAAGTGAGGCTGGTTTTTATTTTTTCATGTGCCATGCCCAAACCTTTGTGGTCCTTACTATACAGTACTATCATAATTACTCACTTGCCACATCATCTTCCACCATCAATGCATATATCGTTACTCATGCATTATAAATAATCTCGAATCCTTTGGAACTCAGTACCTGTAGAAGTTTACAAATAACCAAATCAGTCCCTTTCTGGTTAGCACTTCATTGTTTTCTGTTTAACTGACTGACCTCATTTACTTGTCTTGTTCTTGTATAGGTATTTTGTGTGTCATGTTCTGTTGTAAGTGTATTTATGGTTGTTTTTGTACTTGTACCCATATGTATGTCTCTGTAAGTGGGCACGTTTACAGGCTTTGCCCTTTGTCTTTTGACGTAAATTGATAATCTAATCTACTGTAATTACAAAATCACAACACATAATCATACTACAGTGTCTATCATCACATCTCCAGATTATGCCCAGTTTGGACCAGATATTAACTCTTGAGAGGATTTGTTACTCTCATACCTCTTTGAACTGGCAGTTCAGGAGTAGTATTGACTGGGGGATTAGGGATGGCAGCTGTATGTGGGTCTCATCTGTTTCTTCTGAGAAAACCCAAGGTTCCTAGCTTGAATGTAGTGAAAGAATGAGATGTACTATTGAAGACAAAACAAAAGAACAATTAATTTTAAATAAGCTCTGAGGAATCAGAGATTTACCACTTCTCAAGACAGGACAGCAATTAGTGCAAAAGTTGGGGAACAAGTTGCTCATAGATCCTACTCAGTAGCAACTCCACATGCTCTTGTGTTGTTGGGACTGTTGTACGGAGAGCCTTATTCATCTTGTTTCTGGGTTCAACTTTGTTTGAATGTACCACCACTGATCAGCTGCAGAACAAGTAGACATGTGTATCTCTCCCACCTATTTGGCAAGTATTTGCAACAAATGGTTTAAAGCTCAACTGCATCCTCTGATCCACAATAGCAAGTTTGCACTATCAGTCTATAGAATATAGATCTCTTCTCCATAGCCAAAGCAATAATGTGAAATGGATTGAGATAATCTGGTACCCAATACTGCTCTCATGAGCTTTAAACACTGAAGTGGAGATACCTTTGTCTGAATTAAGCATATTGATAAACTTTTATCTTGATATTCAATTCTCATCTACACAGACTGCTGCACCATAAGCCTCCTATAAAACATCTACAAACACATGTAGTACAGCTGACCTTATTTCTTTCTTCGACTGTAAATACCTCAGAATTCTAACATTAAGGTAAGTTTACAAACCGTGTTGTCACCCTGGTAGACATATCTTGTGGCAATATCTTTTATCCAAATTGTACCCGCACTTCTTGCATCTATGCTTTTGTTGGAAAAGTGGATAAAAG
The DNA here is from genome assembly GCF_963678975.1 of Dysidea avara. NCBI lineage: Eukaryota > Metazoa > Porifera > Demospongiae > Dictyoceratida > Dysideidae > Dysidea > Dysidea avara. The sequence continues at coordinate 29,010,354 of NC_089276.1, forward strand.
TATCTAAGCAGATGAAGATTGAGTTGACCTGTCTTGATGCTTGGAACTCTTCCATGTTCTTGAAGCATTGTCTTCAAAGTAGTGATAGTAGTGATATCTCAATCTCACTATTCCACAATTCAGTATTACATGTAAGCCATGACCGTGCAATATTGTGGTTGAACATTGCATCAGGAACTTTTGTTACTGTAGCAACAGATCTAGAGCTTATGATGTTGGGAATTAACTTGTTTTGATGATGGGACATGTTCAAGGACTAGCTTTTTTGTCAAGGTAGTCGGAAGCTGGGACCATTGTAGGAAATTGGGAAGACATTATTAGCCCTTAGGAATTTCTATAGCAAGATGAAGGTTGCTTGTTTTCAGTTAATTAAGAACCCAAATAGTTTAAGCTTGTTTGCTAATTTGGCAAGTGAAACAATATTAGTTTCACATGACCAGACCATATTATATTGTTAGGTACAGAGGCATTATTATAATGAAAGCATTAACCTCAGCACTATATATTTTAGCCAATTTCATGATATATTAGAATTATATTGTGGCATTGTTCTAGAGGATTTGAAAAACCGTAGCAATACGTACATCAATGTGAGGATATATAATTTTACTTCAGTGAATTCAATAATATTTTTTTTTGCAATATGTATGATCAGAGTTATCAAAAAAGATATCATACAAAAATTGTCATACTCTATTGTTCCATACTTTAATTTTAAAAAATTAAGCTACAGTACAGTACTTCACAAATAGAATTAATGTGTATTGATATTACAGGCAGCTCAAGACCAACTCTTAGGAAGCTGCTAAATACTAGGGTCATTGCTAATGCTAGTTCCAGATGGTATCAATTGGGAATACAGCTATTAGATGATGATCAGGTGGCGCAACTTGAAAACATCAAAGAAAACAATGCTGATGTGACAGAACGGTGTACAGCACTTTTCAGATACTGGCTGAGGATGTATCCCAATGCCAGTTGGTATGAACTAGTAGCAGCAATGAGGGCACCAGGTGTTGAACTGAACAAATTGGCTGTAGCTGTGGAAGAAAATTTCACTGGTTAGTTGAGATGTATTGACACACTACAAACATGCACACATGCACTATATCAGTAGTACTGTTTAGTAGGGATGCACAATACCACTTTTTACCAGCTAAATTGATACTGATACATTTTGGTGGAAACTGGCCAATACCTGGCAGATATCAATACTTTGCCATAGAGGGCTGGCATATTTTAAAAGAAACAGCCAGTATCACTACTGCTGTTCAATAAGCCAAATTACTTTAAATACGCCTGCTAATGTCCTATACATATAAATAACTTTGCGTGGGAGGATCAAAGCAAAAAAGTGTTCTATATTTGCCTTACAAGCACAAGTTTTCTATATTAGGCAGTTATAGAACACTTTAATAGACCACAGTTCTATATCAGGTAGTTATAGAACTGCCAGGTCTATTTTGCAGGCTGATAGCCTACTTTGAGTGGGTAATCACTCATTCTGGCCAGTACAACCAATCAACCAAGCCAGTGTAGGCTGATAGCCTGACTGCGCTGGCTGACCAGTCAACCCAACCAGTAAGAGCAAAACCATTGGATTTAATTTATAGACACACTTGAAGATTTCGATGATAGTTGCTTGTGGTCAGCGGCAGTGAACATTCTTACTATGTTTTGTTCAAATAAACGGATGAGTCCTAGGTAATATCACAGAAATATGCTTATTAAAGTACCACAATCGAAAACTATTAGTATTGAGAAGATGGAGACTAGACTCACAACATGACTAGTGAAGGGGCAGCACAGTGCAACACAGGTGAAACACAGGCGCAATGCCTATTCTACTGATTATAACACTACTCTGTGGGTTTCTAATTGTTTCGTGTGTCTTGTATGTACCTCAAGTTGACAGTTCTCTATACCAGATAAAGCACTGCCTTTTTGCTCGTGCTGTACGGGAAATATAGCACTCAAAGAGTGGTCTCGAGACGAAATATAGCACTCACTTCGCCTCGTGCTATATTTGTCTCTCTCCCACTCTTTTCGTGCTATATTTCCCATATAGCACTCACGGCAGTGCTTTATCTAGTATATATATATATCTAAACTAAAACAGCCAAGCTGTAAAAAAAGAGTGCAGCCCCCAAAAAGGCCAGGGTGAAAAAAGATGTGAAATCCAAGGTGGCGGCCAAGAAATGGCTGTGATGGTAGGTTAATGGCAAAAACTTTAATTACAACAATTCAGGTGAATTTGCATTGCCTCCTCCACTAGGATTCGGGACCAAATTCACTTGAATTGTCGTAATTAAAATCTAATCAAAAACAGCCAAGCTGTAAAAAAGGAGTGCGGCCCTTGAAAAGGCTATGGTGAAAAAAGATGTGAAATCCAAGGTGGCGGCCAAGAAATGGCTGTGATGGTAGGTTAATGGTAAAAATTTTAATAACGACAATTCAGGTGAATTTGGTGCCACTTGGTCAATTGGCACAAAATTCACCTGAATTGTTGTTATTAAAATTTTTACCATTAACCTACCATCACAGCCATTTCTTGGCCGCCACCTTGGATTTCACATCTTTTTTCGCCATAGCCTTTCCAAGGGCCGCACTCCTTTTTTTACAGCTTGGCTGTTTTTAATTAGATTTCACTTCTTTTTGTATTTGTATACCCCAAAGCGAGCCTATGGCCAGCTTTGGGGCTTTTTAACCTATATAATTTTCTTTACCACAGGAAATAGAAAAAGATGAAGCAGATTTTATAAATACTTTAACTCATTCTGATTTTATCAGTAAATGTACAAATTATATATAATAATGTAAATATCAAGAGTTCATTATATTATAAACTCTTGCATATCAAGACACACGGTAGTGTGTCGTGCGGCCCAAGAAGCCGGCGCGCCACACCGTGAGTATATTGACAGGAAGAACGAAAATGTCATTTTCACACCTTTGTATCTCGGTGATCACTTATCTGATTGGAACCAAAGTTGCTACACAGTTGCCCGCCAGCCAAGGGAGTCTACATTCCAAATTTGAAGGAAATCGCTCCAGCCATTTCCGAGATACGAGCTGCCAAAGTTTCGTTTTTTTTCTTCGTTTTTTTTTTCTTCTTCGTCTTTTCGCACACTTGCAAAAATTGCTATAACAAGCAAACGCGTACTCCGATCGCCTTGAAATTTGGCACACAGAAAGGGAGTCCAAAGGCGAATCCTAGCATCAACTTTGGTACAAATCCGATGAATGGCTCAGGAGTTATGACCGATTATTCGCGTAAAACAAGATCGATTTGTTGTCACGCCTACAGGGTAAACCGCTTCATGGAATGAGTTGAAAATTGCTATGTAGATGGAGTAACCATCGTAGGAGTGCCTTTTGGTGGTTTGAAAGGAATCGAGATAAAGACCACGGAGATATGACACAAAACCCAACCTGTGTCACAATTACGCGATCGATTTTAATGAATAAAAAAGTATTAGTTTTCACGCCTACTAGGCAAACCGCTTAGAGCAATGAGCTGAAAATCGGTGTATAGCTGGAATAATCTTCATAGAAAGTCCTTGCAGTAGTACAGAAGAATCGGATTACAAACCACTGAGTTATGATTCGAAAGCCAACTCCGTGTAGCAAATGCGAGATCGAGATACTCTAATAGAACAGTCACCCTAATAGAGCATTCGGCTAATTTATTTACTCCATTATAGAATTTTATTACATCACAAGTTATTCTGTAGGGAGTTCAGCTGCAAACAGTTAATCTTATAGACAGTTCAGCAAGAAGACAGTCACCATGTGGAGAGTTAAGCAAATATACCACTATAGAGATTCAGAACATTACAAGTCACACTGAAGAAAGTTCAGCTATAAACAAGTCATGCACTGTGTAGAGAATTCAGCTACAATTAAGTCACTCTCTAGAGAATTCAGTTACACAGAATTCTGCTACACACAAGTCACTGTGGAGAGAGTTCAGCTACAAACAAATTACCCTTTAGAGTGATCAGCTACAAACAAAACACTTTGCAGGGTGTTCAACTGCAACAAATCAATTACCTTTAGAACGATCAGCAATGAACAAATCAACACAAATCTACCTGTAGAGAGATCAGCTAGAAACAAATCACCCTGAAGAGAGTTCAGCTACAAAAAATCACCCAGTAGAGACATCAGCTAGAAACTAGACACAATGTAAGGAGTTCAGCTACAAGCAATCACCCTGTAGAGAGTTCAGCTAAAACAAATCAACCTGCAGAGAGATCAGCTACAAACAAATCACCTTATAGAGAGTTCAGCTACAAACAGATTACCTGTAGAGAGATCGGCTACAAACAAATCAACCTGCAGAGAGATCATCTATATACACACAAATCAACTTGTAGACAGATCAGCTACAAACAAATCACCCTGTAGAGAGATCAGCTAGAAACTACACACAATGTAAGGAGTTCAGCTACAAACAAATCACCCTGTAGAGAGATCAGCTACAAACAAATTGCCCTGTAGAGAGATCGGCTACAAACAAATCAACCTGCAGAGAGATCAGCTACACACAAATCAACTTGTAGAGAGTTCAGCTACAAACAAATTACCCTGTAGAGGGATCGGCTACAAACAAATCAGCCTGTAGAGAGTTCAGCTAAAACAAATCAACCTGCAGAGAGATCAACTACAAACAAATCACCTTATAGAGAGTTCAGCTACAAACAAATCTCCCTGTAGAGAGATCAGCTAGAAGAAGTTACCTTGTAGAGAGTTCAGCTTCAAACAAATCACCCTGTAGAAAGATCAGCTAGAAGAGGTCACCTTGTAGAGAGTTCAGTTACAAAAAAAAACACCATGTAGAGAGCTCAGCTACAAACTAGTGACCTTGTCGAGACATCAGCTAGAAGAAGTTACCTTGTAGAGAGTTCAGCTACAAAGAAACCATTCTTTAAAGAGCTCAGCTGCAAACAAACCACCTGTACAGAATTCAGCTACAAATAAATCACCCTGTAGAAAGATGAGCTAGAAAAAGTTACCTTGTAGAGAGTTCAGTTACAAAGAAACCACCATGTAGAGAATTCAGCTACAAACTAGTGACCCTGTAAAGACATCAGCTAGAAGAAGTTACCTTGAGAGAGTTCAACTACAAAGAAACCATCATGTAGAGAGTTCAGCTACAAACAAATCTACCTGTAGAGAGATCAGCTAGAAGACGTTACCTTGTAGAGAGTTCAGCTTCAAACAAATCACCCTGTAGAAAGATCAGCTAGAAGAGGTCACCTTGTAGAGAGTTCAGTTACAAAAAAACCACCATGTAGAGAGCTCAACTACAAACTAGTGACATTGTAGAGACATCAGCTAGAAGAAGTTACCTTGTAGAGAGTTCAGCTACAAAGAAACCATTCTTTAAAGAGCTCAGCTGCAAACAAACCACCTGTACAGAATTCAGCTACAAATAAATCACCCTGTAGAAAGATGAGCTAGAAAAAGTTACCTTGTAGAGAGTTCAGTTACAAAGAAACCACCATGTAGAGAATTCAGCTACAAACTAGTGACCCTGTAAAGACATCAGCTAGAAGAAGTTACCTTGAGAGAGTTCAGCTACAAAGAAACCATTATTTAAAGAGCTCAGCTGCAAACAAATCACCTATACAGGATTCAGCTACAAACAAATCACCATGTAGAGAGATCAGCTAGAAGAAGTTAACTTGTAGAGAGTTCAGCTACAAAAAAACCATCATTTAGAGAGTTCAGCTTCAAACAAATCCCCCATAGAGAGTTCAGCTACAAAAAAATCTCCCTGTAGAGAGATCAGCTAGAAGAAGTTACCTTGTAGATCGTTCAGCTACAAACAAATCACCCTGTAGAGAGATCAGCTAGAAGAAGTTACCTTGTAGAGAGTTCAGCAACAAAGAAACCACCATGTAGAGAGTTCAGCTGCAAAGAAATCACCCTGTATAAAATTCTGCCACGAACAAATTGCCCTGTAGAAAGATCAGTTAGAAGAAGTTACCTTGTAGATAGTTCAGCTACAAACAAATCACCATGTAGAGAGATCAGCTAGAAGAAGTTAACTTGTAGAGAGATCAGCTACAAAGAAACCATCATTTAGAGAGTTCAGCTTCAAACAAATCACCTGTAGAGAGTTCAGCTACAAACAAATCTCCCTGTAGAGAGATCAGCTAGAAGAAGTTACCTTGTAGATCGTTCAGCTACGAACAAGTCACCCTGTAGAGAGATCAGCTAGAAGAAGTTACCTTGTAGAGAGTTCAGCTACAAAGAAAACACCATGTAGAGAGTTCAGCTGCAAAGAAATCACCCTGTAGAAAATTCTGCCAGAAACAAATTGCCCCGTAGAAAGATCAGTTAGAAGAAGTTACCTTGTAGAGAGTTCAGCTACAAAGAAACCATTCTGTAAAGAGCTCAGCTGCAAACAAATCACCTGTACAGAATTCAGCTACAAACAAATCACCCTGTAGAGAGATCAGCTAGAAGAAGTTAACTTGTAGAGAGTTCAGCTACAAAGAAACCATCATTTAGAAAGTTCAGTTACAAACAAATCTCCCTGTAGAGAGATCAGCTAGAAGAAGTTACCTTGTAGAGAGTGAAGCTACAAACAAATCACCCTATTGAAAGATCAGCTAGAAGAAGTCACCTTGTAGAAAGTTCTGTTACAAAGAAACCACCATGTAGAGAGTTCAGCTACAAACTAGCTACCTTGTAGAGACATCAGCTAGAAAAGTTACCTTGTAGAGAGTTCAGCTACAAAGAAATCATTCTGTAAAGAGCTCAGCTGCAAACAAATCACCTGTACAGAATTCAGCTACGAACAAATCATCCTGTAGAGAGATCAGCTAGAAGAAGTTACCTTGTAGATAGTTCAGCTACAAACAAATCACCCTGTAGAGAGATCAGTTAGAAGAAATTACCTTGTAGAGTGTTCAGCTACAAAGAAACCATCATGTAGAGAGTTCAGCTGCAAAGAAATCACCCTGTAGAAAATTCTGCCAGAAACAAATTGCCCTGTAGAAAGATCAGTTAGAAGAAGTTACCTTTTAGAGAGTTCAGCTACAAAGAAACCACCTGTACAGAATTCAGCTACAAACAAATCACCTGTACAGAATTCAGCTACATACAAATCACCTGTAGAGAGTTCAGCTACAAACAAATCTCCCTGTAGAGAGATCAGCTAGAAGAAGTTACTTTGTAGATAGTTCAGCTACAAACAAATCACCCTGTAGAAAGATCAGTTAGAAGAAGTTACTTTGTAGAGAGTTCAGCTACAAAGAAACCATTCTGTAAAGAGCTCAGCTGCAAACAAATCACCTGTAAAGAATTCAACTACAAACAAATCACCCTGTAGAGAGATCAGCTAGAAGAAGTTACCTTGTAGATAGTTCAGCTACAAAAAATCTCCCTGTAGAGAGATCAGCTAGAAGAAATTACCTTGTAGAGAGTTCAGCTACAAAGAAACTATCATGTAGAGAGTTCAGCTGCAAAGAAATCACCACTGTCCAAATTTCAAGGCAATAGCTCTTTCCAATCTGAAGTTATCAATTGTCAAAGTTGGCAAATTTGATGTGTGTGGAAGACCCCTTTTCGCAAATCCGATCACATATGTATTATATATATAATTTGTACATTTACTGATAAAATATTTAAAGTACATCTACTTCATGTTTTCGTCTTCCTGTAGTAAAGAAAAAAACATAGGTTAAAAAAGTCCCAAAGCTGGCCATAGGCCGGCTTTGGGGTATACAAATACAAAAAGAAATGAAATCTAATCCAAAACAGCCAAGCTGTAAAAAAAGTGTGCGGCCCTCAGAAAGGCTATGGTGAAAAAAGATGTGAAATCTAAGGTGGCGGCCAAGAAATGGCTGTGATGGTAGGTTAATGGTAAAAATTTTAATAACGACAATTCAGGTGAATTTTTGTGCCGCTTCACAAAATTTACCTGAATTGTTATTATTAAAATTTTTACCATTAACCTACCATCACAGCCATTTCTTGGCCGCCACCTTGGATTTCACATCTTTTTTCACCATAGCCTTTCTGAGGGCCGCACACTTTTTTTACAGCTTGGCTGTTTTGGATTAGATATTTATTACATGTCAATTAATCCCCACAGGATAATTTGCAGCTGATCTCTCTACTGGGTGACTTGAAATGTAGCTGAACTCTCTACAGGGTGATCTGCTTGTACGTAGATGAACTCTTTACAGGATTCTCTCTACAGGGTGACTTGACTCTAGCTGAACTCTCTGCAGGGTTATCTGTTTGTAGTTGAATTCTCTACGGGGTGATTTGTTTGCAGCTGAACTCTCTACAAGGTAACTTCTTCTAGCTGATCTGTCTACAGGGTGACTTGTTTCTAGCTGGTCTCTCTACAGGGAGATTTGTTTGTAGCTGAATTCTCTACATGATGGTTGCTTTGTAGCTGAACTCTCTAAAAGGTGACTTCTTATAGCTGAACTCTCTACAGGGTGATCTTTTCATAACTGAACTCTCTACAGGATGATTTGTTTGCAGCTGAACTCTCTACATGATGATTTCTTTGTAGCTGAGCTCTCTACAGGTGATTTGTTTGTAGCTGAACTCTCTACAAGGTGATACTTCTAGGTGATCTCTCTACAGGATGACTTGTTTCTAACTAAACTCTCAACAGGGTGATCTGTTCATAGCTGAACTTTCTACTGGGTGATTTGTTTGCAGCTGAACTCTCTACATGGTGGTTTCTTTGTAGTTGAACTCTCTACAAGGTAACTTCTTCTAGCTGCATTGATCTCTCTACAGGATGACTTGTTTGTAGCTGAACTCTCTACAAGGTGATAATTCTAGGTGATCTCTCTACAGGATGACTTGTTCCTAACTGAACTCTCAACAGGGTGATCTGTTCATAGCTGAACTTTCTACTGGGTGATTTGTTTGCAGCTGAACTCTCTACGTGGTAGTTTCTTTGTAGTTGAACTCTCTACAATGTGACTTCTTCTAGCTGAACTCTCTACAGGGTGACTTGTTTCTAGCTGATCTCTCAACAGGGTGATCTGTTCATAGCTGAACTTTCTACAGGGTGATTTGTTTGCAGCTGAACTCTCTACATGGTAGTTTCTTTGTAGCTGAACTCTCTACAAGGTAACTTCTTCTAGCTGAACTCTCTACAGGGTGACTTGTTTCTAGCTGATCTCTCTACAGGGTGATCTGTTCATAGCTGAACTTTCTACAGGGTGATTTGTTTGCAGCTGAACTCTCTGCATGGTAGTTTCTTTGTAGCTGAACTCTCTACAATGTGACTTCTTCTAGCTGAACTCTCTACAGGGTGACTTGTTTCTAGCTGAACTCTCTACAGGTGATTTGTTTGCAGCTGAACTCTCTACATGGTGGTTTCTTTGTAGCTGAACTCTCTACAAGGTAACTTCTTCTAGCTGATATTTTTAAAGGGCATATTTGTTTGTAGCTGAGTTCTCTATAGGGTGATTTGTTTGCCGCTGAACTCTCTACATGGGAGTTTCATTGTAGCTGAACTCTCTACAATGTGACTTCTTCTAGCTGAACTCTCTACAGGGTGACTTGTTTCTAGCTGAATTCTCTACAAGGTAACTTCTTCTAGCTGATCTGTCTACAGGGTTACTTGTTTCTAGCTGGTCTCTCTACAGGGAGATTTGTTTGTAGCTGAATTCTCTACAGGGTGATTTTTTTGCAGCTGAACTCTCTACATGGTCGTTGCTTTGTAGCTGAACTCTCTAAAAGGTGACTTCTTATAGCTGAACTCTCTACAGGGTGATCTTTTCATAGCTGAACTCTCTACAGGATGATTTGTTTGCAGCTGAACTCTCTACATGATGATTTGTTTGTAGCTGAACTCTCTACAAGGTGATACTTCTAGGTGATCTCTCTACAGGATGACTTGTTTCTAACTGAACTCTCAACAGGGTGATCTGTTCATAGCTGAACTTTCTACTGGATGATTTGTTTACAGCTGAACTCTCTACATGGTAGTTTCTTTGTAGTTGAACTCTCTACAAGGTAACTTCTTCTAGCTGCATTGATCTCTCTACAGGATGACTTGTTTGTAGCTGAACTCTCTACAAGGTGATACTTCTAGGTGATCTCTCTACAGGATGACTTGTTTCTAACTGAACTCTCAACAGGGTGATCTGTTCATAGCTGAACTTTCTACTGGATGATTTGTTTGCAGCTGAACTCTCTACATGGTGGTTTCTTTGTAGCTGAACTCTCTACAAGGTAACTTCTTCTAGCTGAACTCTCTACAGGGTGACTTGTTTCTAGCTGATCTCTCTACAGGGTGATCTGTTCATAGCTGAACTTTCTACAGGGTGATTTGTTTGCAGCTGAACTCTCTGCATGGTAGTTTCTTTGTAGCTGAACTCTCTACAATGTGACTTCTTCTAGCTGAACTCTCTACAGGGTGACTTGTTTCTAGCTGAACTCTCTACAAGGTAACTTCTTCTAGGTGATATTTTTACAGGGCATATTTTTTTGTAGCTAAGTTCTCTACAGGGTGATTTGTTTGCCGCTGAACTCTCTACATGGGAGTTTCATTGTAGCTGAACTCTCTACAATGTGACTTCTTCTAGCTAAACTCTCTACAGGGTGACTTGTTTCTAGCTGATCTCTCTACAGGGGGACTTGTTTCTAGCTGAACTCTCTACAGGTGATTTGTTTGCAGCTGAACTCTCTACATGATGGTTTCTTTGTAGCTGAACTCTCTACAAGGTAACTTCTTCTAGCTGATCTTTCTACAGGGTGATTTGTTTGTAGCTGGATTCTCTACAGGGCGATACATTTGCAGCTGAACTGTCTACAGAGTGATTGATTTTTTTTGCAGCTGAACTCTCTACATGGTGGTTGCTTTGTAGCTGAACTCTCTAAAAGGTGACTTCTTCTAGCTGAACTCTTTACAGGGTGATCGTTTCATAGCTGAATTCTCTACAGGATGATTTGTTTGCAGCTGAACTCTCTACATGATGATTTCTTTGTAGCTGAACTCTCTACAGGGTGATTTGTTTGTAGCTGAACTCCCTACAAGGTAACTTCTTCTAGCTAATCTTTCTACAGGCGATTTGTTTGTAGCTGAGTTCTCTACAGGGTGTTTGTTTGCAGCTGAACTCTCTACAATGTGACTTCTTCTAGCTGATCTCTCTACAAGATGACTTGTTTCTAACTGAACTCTCTACAGTGTGATTTGTTTGTAGCTGAACTCTCTACAGGGTGATTTGTTTGTAGCTGAACTCTCTACAGGGTGATCTGTTCGTAGCTGAACTCCCTACAAGGTAACTTCTTCTAGCTGATCTCTCTACAAGATGACTTGTTTCTAACTGAACTCTCTACAGTGTGATCTGTTCATAGCGGAACTTTCTACTGGGTGATTTGTTTGCAGCTGAACTCTCTACATGGTAGTTTCTTTGTAGCTGAACTCTCTACAATGTGACTTCTTCTCGCTGATCTCTCTACATGATGACTTGTTTCTAACTGAACTCTCTACAGTGTGATTTGTTTGTAGCTGAACTCTCTACAGGGTGATTTGTTTGTAGCTGAACTCTCTACAGGGTGATCTGTTCGTAGCTGAACTCCCTACAAGGTAACTTCTTCTAGCTGATCTCTCTACAAGATGACTTGTTTCTAACTGAACTCTCTACAGTGTGATCTGTTCATAGCGGAACTTTCTACTGGGTGATTTGTTTGCAGCTAAACTCTTTGCATGATTGTTTCTTTGTAACTGAACTCTCTACAAGGTAACTTCTTCTAGCTGATCTCTCTACAGGTCAATTTGTTTGAGCTGAACTCTCTACATGATGGTTTCTTTGTAGCTGAACTCTCTATTAGGTACCTTCTTCTGGCTGATCTGACTACAGGGTGACTTGTTTGTAGCTGAATTCCCTACAGAATAACTTGCAATGTAATATAATTGAGTAAATTATAAATGCAGCTGAATGCTTTATTAGGGTGACTGTTCTATTAGAGTATCTCGATCTCGCATTTGTTACACGTAGTTGTCTTTCGAATCATAACTCAGTGGTTTGTAATCCTATTCTTCTGTACTACTGCAAGGACTTTCTATGATGATTATTCCAGCTACATACTGATTTTCAGCTCGTTGCTCTAAGCGGTTTGCCTGGTAGACACGAAAACTAATAGTTTTTTATTCATAAAAATCGATCACGTAATTTTGACACAGGTCGGGTTTTGTGTCATATCTCCATGGTCTTTATCCCGATTCCTTTCAAACCACAAAAAGGCACTCCTACGATGGTTGCTCCATCTACATATCAATTTTCAACTGATTCTTCAAAGGAGTTTACCCTGTAGGCGTGACAGACCTTCGACCTTATTTTACGCAAATAATCGGTCATAACTCCGTGAATGTTCATCGCATTCCTACCAAAGTTGGTACAGAGATCTGCCTTAATGAGCCCTTTACGTGTGCCAAATTTCAGCCCGATCCGAGCACGCATTCGTGTTTTATGGCGGATTTTGCGAAGTGTGCGAAATGAAGTAGAAGAAAAAAACGAAGAAATTAAAACGAAATTTTGTTCGCTCGTATCTCGGAAATGGCTGGAGCGATTTTCTTCAAATTTCGTGTGTAGACTCCCCTAGCTGGCCGGCACGTCTGTAGCAAATTTGGTTCCAATTGGATAAGGGATCACAGAGCTACATAGGTGTGAAAATTGCGTTTTCTTTCTTCCTGCTAATATACTCACGGGTGGCACGCCGGCTTCTTGGGCCGCACGACACACTACCGTGTGTCTTGATTTTTGCCATTAACCTACCATCACAGCTATTTCTTGGCTGCCACCTTGGATTTCACATCTTTTTTCACCCTGGCCTTTTTGGGGGCCGCACTCTTTTTTTTATAGCTTGGCTGTTTGGTTTAGATATCACTTCTTTTTGTATTGCAAGCCACAAAGCCAGCCATTAACTGGCTTTGGTGCTTCCTTCTAACTTTTTTTCTTTTCATCAGGAATTGTAGAACAAAGGAAGAAATTTTGTGTACAGCTTTTTGTCTGATTAAAAATATTTGTATATTTAACAATGAAAGATAATCACATACTGTAGGTAATAAAGTGACTTCTTATACATAACTGAGCTGTAGCTGAAACTCCCATTGTTTGTAGCTGAACTCTTTTCAGAGTGACTTGTTTCTAGCTGAACTCTCTACATGGTGGTTTGATTCCAACACATATTTCTACAGGGTGATTTGTTTGTAGCTGATCCCTATAGGGTAACTTGTATCTAGCTGATATCTCTACTGGGTGACTTGTTTGTAGCTGATCTCTCTACAGGGTGATTTGTTTGTAGCTGAATTCTCTACAGGGTGATTTGTTTGCAGCTAAACTCTCCACATGGTGGTTTCTTTATAGCTGAACTCTCTACAAGGTGACTTCTTCTAGTTGAACTTTCTACACGGTGATCTTTTGTATCTGAACTCTCTACAGGGTGATTTGTTTGCAGCTGAGCTCTCTACATGATGGTTTCTTTGTAGCTGAACTCTCTACAAGGTAACTTCTTCTAGCTGATCTCTCTACAGGATGACTTGTTTGTAGTTGAACTTTCTACATGATAGTTTCTTTGTAGCTGAACTCTCTACAAGGTGACCTCTTCTAGCCGATCTCTCTACAGGGTGATTTGTTTCTAGCTGAACTCTCTACAGGTAATTTTTTTGCAGCTGAACTCTCTACATGGTGGTTTCTTTATAGTTGAACTCTCTACAAAGTGAATTCTTCTAGCTGATCTCTCTACTGGGTGATTTGTTTGTAGCTGAATTCTCTACAGGGTGATTTGTTTGCAGCTGAACTCTATACATGATGGTTCCTTTGTAGTCATACTCTATGCAGGGTAATATGGTTGTAGCTGAACTCTCTACAGGGTGATTTGTTTGTAGCTGAACTCTCTACAGGATGGTTTCTTTGTAGCTGAACTCTCTGCAAGGTGATTTCTTCTAGCTGATCTCTCTACAATGTAACTTCTTCTAGCTGATTTCTTGACTAGGTGACTTGTGTCTAGTTGTGTACTCTGTAAGGTGATTTGTTTGTAGCTGAATACTCTACAGGGTGATTTTTTGTAGCCAAACTCTCTGCAGGGTGATTTGTTTGTAGTTGAACTCTCTACAGGATAGTTTCTTTGTAGCTGATCTCTCTACAAGTGACTTGTTTCTAGCTGATCTCTCTACAGGGTAACTTGTTTCTAGCTGAACTCTCTGCAGGTGATTTGTTTATGGTGGTTTCTTTGTAGCTGAACTCTCTACAAGGTAACTTCTTCTAGATGATCTCTCTCTCTACAGGGTGACTTGTTTGTAGCTGAACTATCTGCAGGGTGATTTGTTTATAGCTGAACTCTCTACAAGGTAATCCTTCTAGCTGATCTCTCTACAGGATGATTTGTTTCTAGCTGAACTCTCTACAGGGTGATCTATTCGTAACTGAACTTTCTACTGGGTGATTTGTTTACAGCTGAACTCTCTACAAGGTGACTTCTTCTAGCTGATCTCTCTACAGGGCGATTTGTTTGTAGCTGAATTCTCTACAGGGTAATTTGTTTCTAGCTGAACTCTCTGCAGGTGATTTGTTTATGGTGGTTTCTTTGTAGCTGAACTCTCTACAAGGTAACTTCTTCTAGATGATCTCTCTCTCTACAGGGTGACTTGTTTGTAGCTGAACTATCTGCAGGGTGATTTGTTTATAGCTGAACTCTCTACAAGGTAATCCTTCTAGCTGATCTCTCTACAGGATGATTTGTTTCTAGCTGAACTCTCTACAGGGTGATCTATTCGTAACTGAACTTTCTACTGGGTGATTTGTTTGCAGCTGAACTCTCTGCAAGGTGATTTCTTCTAGCTGATTTCTCTACAATGTAACTTCTTCTAGCTGATCTCTCTACTGGGTGACTTGTGTCTAGTTGTACACTCTACAAGGTGATTTGTTTGTAGCTGAATACTCTACAGGGTGATTTTTTGTAGCCAAACTCTCTGCAGGGTGATTTGTTTGTAGCTAAACTCTCTACAGGATGGTTTCTTTGTAGCTGAACTCTCTACAGGGTGATTTTTTTTCTAGCTGAACTCTCTATAGGGTGATCACTTCACAGCTGAACCCTCTACAAGGTGGTTTCTTCTATCTGATCTCTCTACTGTGTGATTTGTTTGTAGCTGAACTCTCTACAAGGTGACGTTTTCTAGCTGAGCTCTCTCTTGTTTCTAGCTGATATCTCTACAGAGTAGCTTGTTAGTAAAGCTGACTCTTTACATGGTGGATTTTGGTTGTTAAACTCTCTGCATGAAGACTTGTTTGTAGCAGAATTTCTACAGAGTGAATTGTTTGCAGCTGAACTCTCTACAGGGTGCATGACTTGTTGATAGCTGAACTCTCTTTAGTGTGACTTGTTATAATTATACAGCAATATATTTGTAGCTGGACTCTCTACAGGGTGACTTGCTTGTATCTGAACTGTCTACAATATTAACTGGTTGCTGCTGAACTCCCTACAGCATAACTTGCAATGTAATAGAAATCTATAATGGAGTAAGTCATGAACTAGCTGAATGCTCTATTAGGGTGACTGTTCTATTAGAGTATCTTGATCTCACATTTGTTACACGGAGTTGGCTTTGGAATCGTAAGTCAGTGGTTTGTAAACCAATTGTTCTGTATTACTGCAAGGATTTTCTATGATGACTATTCCAGCTACATACCCATTTTCAGCTCACTGCTCTAAGCGGTTTGCCTGGTAGGCGTGAACAGTTTTGGTATTTTTATTCACGAATCTCGATCGCGCAATTGTTATACACCTTCAGTTTCGTGTTATATCTCCATGATCTTTATTTTGATTGCTTTCAAACTACCAAAAGGCACTCCTACGATGGTTGATCTATCCACAAAACGATTTTCAACTCATTCCATGAAGCGGTTTACCCTGTAGGCATGACAACAATTCGATCTTATTTTACGCGAATAATTGGTCATAAATCCTTAACCGTTCATCGAATTTGCACCACATTTGATATTAGGATTCGCCTTTGGACTCCCTTTCTGTGTGCCACCATAGGCGGTGGAAAGGGGGGGGGGGGGGGAGGGGGGGCTAGGGGGCTAAAGCCCCTCTCGGTCTGTTGAGGGGGGGCTTAGCCCCCCCTCAGAATGATATCACACCGAAATTATCTTTCTTGGAGTGGGGCTGAAAACCGTGATAAAGATCGAGATACTCTAATAGAGCAGTCACTCTAATAAAGTAGTCAGTGTGTAGCGAGCTATGAAAGGATTTTTATGTAGTTTATCAGCTAGGAATGGTAGCTGGTGAGGTGGAAAGCTCTTGTCAGTTGGTTGCGACCTTTTTTTTTTTTTTTTTTTTTTTTTTTGGTCTAACCTTACCAAACTATAGAAATAAGTCTGGGTCAGCCCAGCCCCCCCTCATATCAACTACTTCCGCCGCCGCTGTGTGCCACATTTCAAGGCGATCGGAGTATGCATTTGCATTTTATAGCAATTTTTGCAAGTGTGCGAAAACACGAAGAAGAATAAGAAAAAAAACCGAAACTTTGGCTGCTCATATCTCGGAAATGCTTGAGCGATTTCCTTCAAATTTGGAATGTGGATTCTCCTAGCTGGCGGGAAGCTCTGCAGCAAATTTGGTTCCAATCGGATAAGGTATCACCGAGATACAAAATTGTGAAAATGACGTTTTCTTCCTGTGAATATACCCACAGTGTGGCGCACCGGATTCTTGGGCAGCACGACACACTATCGTGTGTCTCGATATATGTAAATAGTTGTAACATTGGAATGAGGGCTTTGCCTGATATGTATGCCCGACCACCCGAGGGCATACATATCAGGCAAAGTCCGAATGCCCCGTGTTGCAGCTAATATGTAACACTTCTCTGGCTATTCTGTACAAGGCGATAAATCACTCAAGCCAATATTAGTGCAGCCACTGGAATTTTTGATTATGGGTCAGCAGCTAGTACATTCTGGTTACGTTCGGTTACGATCAACGGAAATATCCTAGAGATATCATGGAGAATATCGGTTATGCGAGTTTAATGTTTTAATCAGTGCTATTGAAATTGTTTATGGAAAAATAATGAAGTTCACTAAAGGCCTAGAAAGGTAAGCTTGCTTGTAGAGTGGTTACTCTGTGTACAGAGCTTTGTGATGGGGGCGTGTCCGTATTCGATAACGTGCGGAAACGATCAGTGAATAAGCTATAGCACTCGTTCTCACCTTAGCCCAACATTTTTCAACTTGTAGGATGGTGAGGATAACAAAACGCTCTCCACCTTAGTGGTTTTCATGGCGAAATCCAGGTTGTGTATCCTAATCACGTGAGTATTAATCGATCCCCACAATCGATTTCGACCTCGACGTCTATATACCAATCATTGCCCAATTGTAGCCTGGTCTACATTTCGTATGTATCCTGGCTAGCTGGGCTACATATGAAATGTAGCCCGGGTGGCTCCTTTGATCTGAGGTGTGAAAGTGTTACATATATATATGTAACACTTTCAATTCACGCGTCAGATCAAAGGAATTGCAGAGGATACATTTGCCATGTATACCTCTTTACAGGGAGACATCTAAATGTACACCGGTGTACATTGAAATGTATCCCGGGAAAGTGGTTGCACTTCCAACAGAGCAAGCCACTTTCATCAAAGCAAGTATGGCCTTTATGTGGATGAGGTAGTGGTACCACCCTCTGTTTGTTTTATACAAGCTCAGACCGAAATTGATTGTGGGAATAAATCAATGCTCACGTGATGATTACTATAAATTGAAGTGTTGCCAGAAGCAGCAGTCAAATAAAGGCATTTGGGTATCCTTGCCGTTCTACAAGTTGAAAAATGTTACTTAAAGATGAGAACTAGTCTTACAGTGTATTCACAAGCGTTTCGGTACATTTTTGAATGTGGACACGCCCACATTACAGATGACACGAGTTAACCACTCTATAACAGGTCTTTAGTATATGTTGTGATTAGTCTTTAAACAACGCGAAAGCATTAAAACACTTGTAACTTCCTCGAAATTAGCCCTACTCGACTTTCCGCGATATCCGTAGGACTCGTCCGTTTATTATAACAATCGTAATGACAACGTTATTTGCTGCCTAACCATAATCGAATCTTTCAGGCATGCATATATAACGAATCCAGTGGTTTCACTCGTATTGGCATCAAGGCTATATCAGCCTTAACAGAAGTGTTACATATTAGCTGTAACATGGGCACTCGTGATTTGCCTGAAATGTATGCCCGCAGTCCTCGGGCTGCGCCCTCGCACTTTGGGCATACATTTCAGGCAAATCACTCGTGCCCATGTTACAACTATAAAATGTACCACTTTCACACCTCCGAAAGCCAGTGCATATATATCACATATTGCACTAACTCAAAATGTTAACGAGATATACGTACTGCCTTAACAAGATATAAGCACTGGTAGCAGTGTGTATATCTTGTTACACACTGCCTTATACTGCCTTAACGAGATATACGGACTGCTACCAGTGCATATATCTTGTTAAGGCAGTGCATATATCTCGTTAACGCAAGGCATTGCACACCTAATAGGAGTGCACATTATATCCAGAAATCACTAGATTTGTTTGATGTTACATCTGAACACGAACTCCATTACTGCTTCGAAAGTGCAGTGGTCATTACACTTTGCTTTCAGCTATGTTCAGCCGCTACAAACAATAAACAGTAGAAGTTCCTCTGCAAAAATCTAGTCAACACGAAAATACGACGATTCACACACCCCCAACTAACAAAAAACTATCAATTACTGCCTTGAAAGTGCAGCCGCCATTACGCTTTGTATTCAGCTATGTTCAGCCCGTTACATAGCATTGCAAACGAAGGACAGTGTTAGAATCGTCTCTGCAATTAATCCAGTTACCACAGAAAATACGGACGATTCCTGTTTACAAACATACTATAGGGAAACCATGCATCATGCTACTGCAAATCGACGTCTTGAGCTGTCAGCAAAAGGAAATGGGACACAAAGGAGGACAAAGTTAAGTCCATAATGTGTGCATTGTACGTACTGCAGTATGCCAAAAGGCATGTAATGGGACGAAGCAACATCGAACAGTGAAAAAATCCAGCCCATAGCCTTAGTGGTTATCGAGTTACGCTTGCCTGCCTGGCAGTTAGTCAGTAGAAAATTCATTAAATAATTTTTTTTAATTTCGTAACATTTAATTAGAAGCCTTTAGGATTGTACCGAAGGCACTTTTGGGCTTGGTTATACCTAACCAATACTGCCAAGATGCCAGGATGGAGTTGCGAAGCTGGTTTTTGGGTGAATTTTTTGGCTAGGAAAACCCAAATCTCCATGATTCCTAATATACAGTACTACCGTACTGTATGATATAGCACTACTTGTTGGTTTTGTTGCCATCATGCACTGAATCATGACAATCATGTATGGCTTTGATGAATCTTGTTTTGTGGCTTACTGCCCATTAAACTGTACTAACAACATAACACAAAGTATCGGTTATAGTATCGGTCACTTAAACCATAACCGATACCGATCCGATACCTACTGTTTAGCAGTGTTGGGACAGTTACTTTTTAAAAGTAACTAGTTACATATTACATGCAACAGAACTATTTAGTTACAGTTACATATTACCCAAAAAATAAAGTAACTATAATAATATTACATATTATATTACTTTGTGTCCACAGCCTTAAGCTGTCACGTGTGAAACTACCACCTTATCACGTGACATGATTGCGTTATTGGGAAATGTGCAAATCTTGGTTATAAGTAAGAAGCTGGTGAATAAGCTTCATTCAGTAGGCTTCATTACTTCATTGTGGCTAGGCGTTACTCAGTGGATTACTAACAAGATTAGTAACTTCGTTACTTGTAGTAATAATATTACGTAATATTAGACTCGTTACAGTAACTATATTACTTAGGTAACATGTTACATTTGTAAGTAAAGTAACTTGAGTTATATTACCCGTTTTTACAGCATATTTTGTTATATTACTTAGTTACCAAAAGGGTAATAATATTACGTAATGCGTTACTTATGTAACGCGTTACTCCCAACACTGCTGTTTAGTAGGGTTCACCCTAAAGTGACACACATACCGCTAAGCATGCTGTGTCTAAAAACCATCATAGAAATATCATATGCAAAGAAAATCATCTTTATGGATTAGTCTTACTCCATTCAACATCAAATACAGCATTAAAAACAAGAAAACACTTGCAGGTGACCGGATCTACTGTAGGATATCCTAAGCCATATTTTGGTCTGCCTGCTCCAATAGATGTCGTGACTACTAATTGAAACTATTGGGCTTTTAGTCATCCAGTGTTTCACGCATGCTTGGTAGGGTGTGGTGAAAAGTGAGACTGCACAACATCAAAGTACAGAAGTATGATGCTATAATTGTAGGACAAAATATGTGCTTCTATACTACAAGGCAGAGTACCTGGTTTGCTTAGTTTTCAACTTTGTTCTGCTTGTTTGTTACACAGCACTACAAAAATAGCTATTCACAACTACAAAATTTGTGAATATTCTTTGAAGAGTTAAATAATTATCATAGACAGGAAATTTGCAAAAGACCATAGCTACATATGTGCAATAGTATAAATGTATCTTTATTGGGAAACAGTGACAGTGTCTTACCATTAAATACATTAAATAACAGTGTTATGATAAACATTGCCATGAATACTATGGAAAATAAATCATTACACACATAGCTGAGAGTTTTTTTATATAGCACAAGCTAGGTAGTGTTAATTATTCATGGAACCTTTCCTAGCAGATAGGAGCCCAGTACATAAAACATGCTAACACACAGGGTGTAAGAAGCATGGGTGCAAGAGGATCCCACCAAAATTTATCTGTGCTTGCCGTAATTAACATAAAACATGTGATCATACAATACACATCACTGGACGATGACGATTCTCCTATTGCAGCCCGCTATGGTAATAAAAGTGGTGTAATTAGTTATTATGAAGAAGTGTAGAAAACTATGGATTCACAGCAATGTGGAGTCTCAAGTGTCTCCTCACCTTAGCTATGCCCCTGAGGGTGATCAGACCTAACTAGGTCATAGCATATGACTCTGTGCCATAGGATCTTTCTATTGAGCCTAAGAGACACTTGTTGACATATATGTTGTTTCCTCTGAGCTTGACGAACTTCTTGTTGGTGCCATTCTAGGCTAATTGCCACCTTGCTCTACTTTAACTGCTTTAACTGCTCTTTGTTTTATGGTTTAATTAGAATTGGTTCTGAGGCATCCTTAAAAAAATTGTTTCCCCTAATTATAGTGACCACACTATCTAGGTTTCAAATATATTCATGACCACTTCAAGTATCAGGAAAGGCTAACTTCATACTCTCGTTATTTAGTAAGCGATTTCAAAATAGCTGTGGTGTATTTCATGAATTTGTGTACAAGGTCATCATCTGTTCAGATCATTTTTTATTCAAATCATTTTTTTAAAAATTTTAGTGAAGACCATAAAATAAAAGCTATATACATGTAGCTACATGCATGTAGAGATGATTAGGATTTGAGTTCAGACTCGCCTTTCATTTATAACTAGGGCTGAAACAAATATTAATACTTGGTGAGTACTCTTTAAGGATTTTGGTACTTGGATAGTAAAAATTGGTATTCAAGTACTCGTTAAGATCACGTGACCTAGCTCACATAATGTATTTGTCATCAGGGAGTGATGCAATGAAGGTTGTAGAGATTGATTGGCATATTTTTTTTTGTCAGGGACACTAACATCAGTACCTTAATACATATCATTGTTGTTACTTGAAAAGCTGGAAACTGTTTAAGGTTGGTACAAAACATGTCAAATGGGTATGACTACAAGTAGCTAGTATTCATGAGTACTCGATCGTTAACTCTAATGAGTACTCGAATACTAAAAGACCATGATCGTTTCAACCCTAGTTACAGGATACACTTTTGAAGGAGAGCATCATGATGTAGCAAGCACCACTAGTAGCAGCATTAATGTGGATAATAGCATTTGTACTGCTAGCAATGTTGTGGTAAGAACTTTCAACTAAGTACATATGTTAGGTGTAGCAATTTTAGAATTTCAATCAGCATTTTTTGCTTTTCTCAGAGTCAATGAGTTAACAACACCAAGCCAACCCCAGTATGACCCAGAAGTTCATCTCTCACTTACTGATGTCACCTTAGATAATCACCATTTGCAATCAAAGGTTTGGTTGGTCATCAAACAATCTAAAATTTTAAAAATATTCACCATTTGTACCTAGGTAAAACTATGTCAAGTAGAAGCCTTGCTATCATACTTGGCAGCACGTTGCCCCATGATCCAAGTAGGAAACAAAGCTTCCTCTCACAGAATAACTTCAGACCTCTTCTCTCAAGTAATCAGGGTTAGATAATACCTCATATAATGTACACAGCTTCTGTGGAGCAACAACCTTCTGTGGAGCAACAACATCAACAAAAGAGGCTGGCATAACACATCTATATTATAAGAGTGAAAAGCCGTCTGTCTGTCTGTCTGCATTCCATTTGATGTCACGCATTGTACTCTGCGAACCGCTGCGCGTTTGGAAACGTCTTTGGCGTCACGGAAGCGCTGATTATTGAGCTCAACAATGACGCTTTCGAAAAGTTCGTGCGAGCTATCGTTAGTCGTCTAGGGGCCGTTGAAGGCAGGTGTGTAGACTAAAATTCGCTTGAATTCTTTCTATAAACCGCATGCAAACCGCAAGTAAACACCTATCTCAGTCCATTTGTACATGTCTTTATAAGACAAAAACATTGCTGTAACAATGTGGTGAAGTAGATAGGTTAATGGTTTAGGTGCCTGCCTTACGTGCGCGACGTTGTGGGTTCGAGTCCAGCTGGTGTTAACTTTTTTTTTTCGTTTTGGGCACCTTTTCAGTACACCTTTTCAGTACACCTTTTTTCACACTGTACTGCATGTGTTTTTGCCAACTGTACACACGTGATATTTCTAATTCAAATTCATTTGATGTGCTGTGTAAGCATGCCGGAGCATGCCGCCTAAGCGAAAACGATCGTCTACTTTTTGTGCATTTCAAGCAAAGAGACGCAAGCAGAACCAAAGATTGGATCCAGAGAAGAGACGGGAAGAAGCAGAACAACAAATACTGCGCCGCCAGGAGGCTTCAACTGGAGCTACCACCTCATCCAGTGCTAGGTGTGAACTGGACTCACAACAGAGATGACGACAACGTGACGCAGAAGCCCATCGTGTGGCCCGCCAGGACGAAGAAAGAAGATCACAGGAAAGATCCACGATGCAGCTGCCTGTCGACTTGCGCGTGCGGACCGGGCCACCAGAGAAGAACAGCAGCGTGAAACAGCTGCCCGTTGACTTGCGCGTGAAGACCCAGTAACAAGGAGGGAGGAGCAACAACAAGATACAGCTTCCCATCAACAAGCTCGAGCTGATCCACTCCACAGAGCTCTGGAGCAGCAGGCTAACACAGCACGCAGACAACAGGTACGTGCAAGCACACACCCAAGCTTTAGGGGGCTTAACTATCAGCCACACAACTTCTTCAACACTACAGATGTAGGCACACTTAGTGTAGAATGCACACACTGCGGCGCATTAAAATTTCCCCAGGAGATCGAATCCCTTTGTTGCTTGAAGGGTAATGTCCAGTTAGAGGCATTTCCACAGCCCCAGTCATTCTTGAGACACCTGTATGAAGGTACAAACACAGCAGGTAAACATTTTCTAGCTAGCATACGTAAGTATAATAGTGCATTTCAAATGACAAGCTTTGGCTGTAACGAGATAACTATGGCTGGCTTCAATCCTTCTTTTAGAGTACAGGGTCAAGTCTATCATCGTATAGGTAGTTTAGTTCCATCAACAGGTGAGTCTCCTAAATTTTCCCAAATTTATTTTATCGACAACCAGCAAACTGAAGTAGCTACAAGATGTGGGATAGTTGATGGGTTAAGGCTTGACATAGTTAGGGGTATTACTGAGCTTTTGCATGACGATAATCACTATGTTCAACTTATTAAGGTAGCTAAAGAAATATTTGAGCAGCATGATGAGCCAGCAAATATTAGGGTAGTGATTAATGAGAACAAACGGCCTGTAGGAGAGCATGCTAGGAGGTACAATAGCCTGATGTGTGACGAGGTAGGAGTGCTAATGCCTAATGATAATGTAAATAATAGGGACATAGTTTTGCATTATAGGGATGGGTCTTTGCAGCGCATTTCTGAACTTCATAGGGGGTATGATCCTTTACAGTATCTGAACGCTGCATTCTTGCTCCTCTTAACAAGACCACTCATTCCATCAACATGACTCTGGTGGAGCAGTTACCTGGTGACTGCTGTGACTACAGGTCCTTGGACACCATACCTGATGAATCTCAGGCTGTTCACTTTCCAACAGAATTCTTGAACTCTTTAGAGGTATCTGGACTACCTCAGCATCTTCTCTTACTTAAAGTAGGCGCTCCTATTATTATTCTACGCTCTCTAGATCCTCCAAGGGTTACTAATGGCACTAGGTGTGTAGTTACTAAACTGTAGTTACTAAACTGTCGGCTAACACAGTAGAGGCCAAGATTTCTCACGGTAGATATGCAGGACACGATATTATAATACCACGCATTCCTCTCATTCCGAGTAACTCGGTTTTGCCTTTTGAATTTAGACGGCTTCAATTTCCAATTGCACTTTGCTTTGCCATGACCATTAACAAAAGCCAGGGCCAAACTTTTAAGGCTGTAGGATTAGATTTAACGGACGAAAGCTTCACACACGGCATGCTTTATGTGGCACTATCTAGGGTAGGTTCAGCAGATAGATTGACACTTTTAGTTAGAGGGGATTGCAAAACACGTAATGTAGTCTATAGTGAGGTTTTTAGATAGGCAAACACATGCACTTTAGTTAGGTTTGTCTGCTGCTACTGCTGCTTTGTGATATTGTGGATCAGCACCTGTGGATGGTGGTAAGGAAGGTATTATGGTAAAAAAATGTATCAGATGGTTGCTTTGTATATTTATGTATGTGTGAAACTATTTATCTTTTCTATTCTTTTATCTTTATGCATATCCTGGATGGTTTGCTCGGAGGAGGGATGACTGCAGCTACACAGTGAAATGACACGGTCCCGTGGCAGACTGTTCTTCACAACGTGGGGCACGTTGTGAAAATGGGAGCTATTTATAGACTTTGCAGCAATGATTTGAACTCTTTCTACACATGCATACAAAGCAGAGTGGAGCATTTTTGGGTTTTTCCTGTGCAGCAAAACAAAAGAAAAGGCTGGCAGGTTTTTCCATGAGCTGTCTTGGGCTGGATGACTCAAAATTTTTTGTTTTCATTTATTATTATTTCTTGCTAGCCCCCACCACTCTGTGCCCATGTTGTTATATTTTATAAAGCTGTTATATTTTGTCATAACAGAATCGTTGTAGTGCAGATTACAGTAATTCATGGTATGTTTGGTTGATGGTAGAATTTGAGCAACTTAAGTCACAAAATATTCCAATAAGAGTGCACTTCTCCATAATTATTGCATTCATGCAATCCTTACACCACATTGTTTCCTTAGTCTTTTATAAAGTAATCTATATAATAGTATATTACCAACTGTAATTTCATTTAATTTCCATGTCATTGTACATACTGCCCTGCACGATAGGGCAGGTACTACAGCTAGTACTGATATAAAGATGATGGGAAATGGAGGAGTGATGCTTATCAGCTCTACATTTGTAAACCTCTGAAGACATCAGCAAAACTGCCACACAAATTTGTCCCCTATTCTTCAGACCAGTCGCATACTCATGCTTACATTGTACACCTTTTCATTGTATAGTGTATACACTAGTAGTGTGCCACAGGCATGTATATCTCTTGCACACATTCTGTATACATATGATCACCATGAGATTTCTATAAATCGTGTGGTTTAGAGGAAAAGGTTGTCACCTTTCTGTTGCCCAGTATATTCTTGTGGCTTCAAAGTAGGGAGACCCTAGTGACTGGGCCTCCAAGCCTCTTTAGCTGAACATGTATTTAAAGTAGAAGTAAGTGTATACAGAAATGTTGGATACAATACTGGACGGCGGCTCTGGTCAGTGCCATCAGCAATCATATTACCCTACACAAAACAACTACCGTCAACAGACAGTGGATAGTCATAAGAGTTATTCATAATAGCAGAAGCATTAACCCTAATAATCAAACTTATAAATCTCTAATTTTCCTAGCACATATTTGTTTACTTTTTGTAACATGATTATGATTGGTGGGCCTGCACATACCGCATCAAAAGAAAGAACGATGCCAGACTTATTGTTTTCATCTGAATGCATGGGCAATTGGAAACAGTGGAAGTAGAAACCTGAAACTGAAAGTGGAAATGGTCAAATTGTCATTTAAATGTACCCTAGAGTAAAACCCTTGCTTAGTGGCCACCGCTTAAAGACAACTTTCTTATAAAGACCACCTCTGTACAAAGACCACATTGTAATTAGATCTCAAAGATGGCTAAGGACCACTTTGTGGTCACCTTTGATAAACACCACCTCTTTACATGGTAATATTTAGTAAGCTTCAAACATGTATTTCATGATTCATATCAACGCCATCTCTTTGTGACTTTGTCCACACTTCACTCAAGCCGTATGCCATCATTGCTTAGTTTGTACCAGCATAGATAATACTATCAGTATAGTGCCAGAATGTGTCATACAAAAAAGTATACTCCATGCAAGTGAAATGTAGCTAGTATACTACAACCTACTGTGTCAATGAAAAATGAGGTCTCATAGGAGATGATGACCTTACAAGCCTAGTCTTTTTAGTTGTTTAGATAAAGCGGTCATGACATATGTAGGATGTCTGGAACCTAGCTATTATTGCCGGCAATGTGAAGAGGTGGTCTTTGTAAAGAGGTGATCTTTATAAAAGGTGACCATGAAGTGGTCAGTATGCCTTAGCCATCTTTGAGATCTAATTACAATGTGGTCTTTGTACAGACGTGGTCTTTATAAGGAGGTGGTCTTTAAGAGGTGGCCACTAAACAAGGGTTTTACTCTAGGGTACATTTATATGACGATTTGACCATTTCCATTTTCCATTTCCACTGTTTCCAATTGCCCTGAATACATGCCTTAACTATGAAAAACCTAATGACTACCTACTATGCTTCCTTCTCAACTACAACGTTGCAAATGAAGAAAAGTATGAGAAGTGCCTCTGCAATCAATCCAATCACTATGGAAAATATAGATGATTTCTGTTACTGAATAATAGTCATGTAGGGAAGCCATCATGTGCTATTGCGAATCGACACTTTTGAGTTGTCAGTGAAGAGAAATGCAACATAAAGGATGACAAAGGTAAGTCCATAATGCATGCATTGTATGTACTGCAGTATGCCTAAAGGCACCTGTCGGGCTGAAGTGACATCTAACAGTGAAATATTCAACACTGTAGCTTTAGCCATTATTGAGCTACACCTGTCTGAAGGAATCAGGCAGTTAGTAAGAAGGAATTAGGCAGTTAGTTAAGACAGTCAGCATAAAATTACACTGAATATAAAAATGTAGCAACCAGAGGCGTAGCCAAGGGGGGGCATTTGCCCCCCCATCACCGTAGTGGTTTCTTCTAAACCTCCGTCACAAGCTTACCAATATTAAACTGACACGCAAATTACTATAAATTATGTGCGCTATTACGCGGTACCACCAGGGGTTGCTAGAGAACGCGCGCACACACAACATCAACTCGCTCGTGAATCCACCGAACGAAAATATTAGAGACACACTTCTATATTTAGCCTAGATTACTCACGTGATAGACATTTCGAATCTAAAGAGTGACCCGCTCAAAGGACCATGCCGCGGCAGGAGTCACAACTCACAAGTGACAAAGGAAACCAGATGACGCTAAGAACCTACTGCCTATGAGGTCATAAAGTGTTAAATGTACCAAGTTTATTTTCTCGAGTCGATCACACTAGATCTTTGTACGGCAGTGTAGTCGGCCTATTCCAAGAGGGCGGTTCTTCAGAACCCCCTGGCTACGAGCCTGGATCAGTCACAAGCTTACAAGTTCTGCTAGCAAGAAAGACCTGTGGGATTTCATGCAATACGTGGCATTTGAATTTCGCCGAGTGAACTGAGTGAACATGTCATCCTTTCAGCAGTGTGCTAGGACTGCAACACAAGCTGTGGCAAATGTAAAGTAACTTGTATTAACACTACAATATTAACAATATAGCTCTATCGGACTGGATGAATTTGTTGGAGTACAGTTGTGGCACGTGCGATGATGTTCGACGAATGAATCATTGATAAAAGGTAAGCAATCAATACTGAAGTAGTTACGTAGCTAGTTGTGTGAGCTGTAATAATACAACACTGTATGTTGGCTAGCCCACCATTGGGTCATTAGCCCTTTTTGCAATCATGAATGATTTTGAGCGTTTCGTGGGGGCATGCCTGCCCCTCCATCACCTTCTGGCTTGCTACGCCCCTGGTAGCAACTGATAAGAAGTGTTTCAGATCACACTGAAGCATAGGCATAGGAAGCGGGGGGCCATGCCCCCCAATACTTTGGCTAGCTATTTCTCTGGTGTAGCACAGACCTTTTTATTTTGTAAAAGGTCTGCGCTATGCCAAACTAGTAGTTCTCAACTGTCTACTTACCATCAAGATTTCAAATTACTCTATAATTCACCTCTCTGTTCAATCAGCAATCCATATAGAATTTATGAAACTATCAGCTTGCATAATCGTGACTCCTCAGCAACACTTCAGATCGATGATTGTGGTAAGCACCTCTAAAATTAATTTTCATAGTGTTTGTGACTGACATAGAAGTAAATTACTCAAGTAAGAATGCACTGCTGGAATGTTTCAAGCATGTTTTACTGCTAAAAATACTCTGAAATTCAATCTCGGAGTGTTAGTTTTCAAAAAGTTTTCTGGGGGGAGGGAGGGGGGATGCCTCCAGACCCCCCAGTTTAGCATGCTTCACAAGCTCAGCTTTTATGGCTCCCCCAACCACAAGGTGCTTGTTACACCTATGTGAAGGCACTTTTGGGCGTCATTATACCTAACCAATGCTGCCAAAACTCCATGAAGGTATTGTGAGGCTGGGTTGATTCTTTCCATGGGAAAGTGCAAATCTTCATGATCCCTATTATTACAATCATCATACTACATGATGCTATAAACCCTACAAGTATGAAGATACATTTGAGTAGGGATCTCCGAAATAAAATAGCAATGAAACAAGGGAGGTCATCTACAACTACAGTTATACTAGTGCACATTTACAGTAATTTAGCCTGAATACAGTGTAACCATTATTGCAGTAGGCCCACTAGTATACGTAGTTGCAGTTGCACATGCATAACCTCTACTTTTAATCTCTATGATCACTTCTCAAATGTGAAATTCTAATTTTTCTGTTGTTTACTTTTTGTAACATGATTATATGACTAACACATATAATCAAAGCCAACACATACCACATCAAAGGAATGGGTGGCACCTAGACACACTATAAAATCAATTGAGCAACTGAACATACACCCTGACTAGCAACTACTGATCATTTTCAGTTATGTTTTACTCATTACACAGCATTACAAATCAGGAACAGTATGAAAAGTACCTCTGCAATGAATCCAGTCACAGTGAAAATTGCAACTTAACGTGTGCCCTTAAATACTAAAAAGTGAAGTGGCCATTCTGCTTTACTTTACAGAAATTACAGACAATTCTCATGATATCCAGTAGTGAAGCCACCTCGTGCTATTGCAAATCAACACTCAGTCAGTCAGTCGATCGGTCAGTCATTCGGTTGGTTGGTCGGTCAGTTAGTTAGCAGATAATTCATTTGAATAAATGATTTTTAGAATTCCATAGTAACTTGTTAGAATTATTCTGCAGGTATTTTTGGGAGAAATTATACCTAACCATTACTGGTGAAGGCAACATTATTTGGACAGCAAAAGCTCAAACCTTCATTACATTACAACTGTATACTGTATGATAGACTGAAACTGAATTTTTATTGTATTTGCCAATATGGCATTTATATAGTCACGTCAGCTTAGAAACTTTGTGTGGATCAAACAGACACATAAACATATATAGAAAGGTACACACCCAAACCACAGATACCTATAGTTGGACACAGATGGGTTACAGGCTGGTTTAAAATGACTTTGTTTAATATATATGAACAATTTTAGGTCAGGTAACAAGACAACAGGATGTTGTATCTGTTCAACCAAATGATCAAACTAAACAAGATGATGAGGAAAAGTTGCTACTAACCAGAAAGCAGCTTGATGAATTAATAATGAAGTACA
The DNA here is from genome assembly GCF_963678975.1 of Dysidea avara. Classification (NCBI taxonomy): domain Eukaryota; kingdom Metazoa; phylum Porifera; class Demospongiae; order Dictyoceratida; family Dysideidae; genus Dysidea; species Dysidea avara. The sequence goes on from NC_089276.1 coordinate 29,040,737, forward strand.
CACAGCAAAGTATGTGTATACTAGTGTAACTAGTCCACATTGTGTACAATATGTCTTTGATCAAGGCCACACTCTGTATAGGCTGAAAAAGCCAGCATGGTAAACCACAGTGTTAACTAACCAACACTGGCAAATCATAAAAATACATTGTGTATAATTATTAATTTCTGACCTGTTGAAACACTCACATTGCAAAGTTATTTGCTTTTGAATAGCTTAGAGATTGAGTTGCAAACAAATAAAAAAATCTAAAAAGCTACGTAATTAATATTGTTTTATACAGTATGACAGGAAATTTTGATAAAAGAAAAGGTTGACCATCAAATTTAGTGAATCAGTTAATTCAGTAAATTTGGATTTGTCAAATGTTCATCAGCACCTTTAAAAGTACATGTTTAGATTATGTGATTTCTTGATACTTGTCAACATTTAATTTGTTAAAGCTGCATGATGAGTGTGGATTTGTACATTACCTCCATAATTTCCTACATGTACATATAGGCACATCACCGTATCAAAATATGCAAGTGAGATGAATATGTGTTACCAAAACTATACATTAGTTACTTTGTACTCTTTACATTCAAATTAATTTTTTAAATTTTATAAGCAATGACCAACACCTATATGACAATGAAGAAAAGTTTTACACATCTTCAAACTATTATTATATAGGCCAATCCTCTGGACAGTCAGTGGCAGCATTCACACAGCTAAGTGATCAAGCTAAGAAAGATGACAAGACATATACTACAGACCAGTATGGTAAGTAGTAGAACATTTTCTACTGATCATGAGAATCATACAGGGAAATTTTACAATTGTTGTTGAAAATGCATGGCACAAGTAGCTAGCTATTGTTTTCAGCATAACTATTATACATCCTAGTATTTTTTTAAATTGTTAATTTAAAAATGAAGTACCTCGTAGTAGCAGTGGCGCCACTCAGATCTATGACCTGTCTCAGTACGATGGTCCACGTTCTATACAGCCGGGCCAGAAGTTGTTCGAACAAACAGGCCCTTTCAGTTGTCCGGAGCTTAGTCTTGACTAACAGGATGAAGTAATACAATTTCCACCTGGGTACTATCCAATCACTCGCTGATCTCACCGTTCGGCACTGAGTGGCTGAGTCAGTGTGTTCAGAGGAACAAGCTGTCAAGTATCAGTCCATCTATTAAGTAACAAATCTCTTTGTCAATTGCAGTCCAGGCATTGGCAAAAGTCGAAGTGACAACTCAGCAGCCTTAATTCTTCACATGCAACAATTGAAATTATAAGCGCCCTGCTTTCTCAGCAGCATAAGCGCTTTCTGAAATAATTTTGTGGAGTCTTCAGAGAAGTGTAATACGGATAATTAATGCCTTGGTATGGTTTCGATGTTTGAAGGAGAAGACGACTAACCTGATTGAAGATAAAAGGAAAGACAAGGTGCACAGGGCGTACGCTTGTCGGAACCTCAAAAGGCACATCCCACCAATGAGTTTGTTGTGGCGTAAAATGGCGACCGTGTGCTGCTTTGTTTGGGTGGGCTCTAGAATTGTGACTGTGGTCAATGAGTGAGGCAGTGAGTGAGACGAAATTTCAAGTTTTGGAGACTTTTTTAAAATTCTATATCCGGTCACTGGTAAGTGTTTTCTTGTTTTTAATGCTGTATTTCATGTTAGATGGACTAATATTATTCCATAAAGGAGATTTTCATGGCGTAAGATGTCTCTAGGATAATTTTTAAAGGTGGAATTTTGGGCTGCACGTGTCACTTTCGGGGATCCCTACTTAAACAGTACTACTGTACTGTTTGATATGTACTTACAGTTACCTCACTGCACAATATAATAGAGAGTTCAGTGTCACCCAGTAGAGAATTCAACTACAAACAAGGCATCCTGTAGAGAGATCAGCTAGAGAGAAGTCAATTGTAGAGTGCAGCTACAAACAGGTTATCCTGTAGAAAGTTCAGCTACAAACAAATCACCCTGTGGAGAGTTCAGTCACCCTGTAGAGAGTTCAACTACAAACAAGTCATCCAGTAGGCAGTTCAGCTACAAACAAGTCACCCTATAGAGAGTTCAGCTAATACTATGAGACAGAGTACTTGGTTTGCTTAGTTTTCAACTTCGTTCTGCTTGTTTGTTACACAGCACTACAAAAATAGCTATTCACAACTACAAAATTTGTGAATATTTTTTGAAGAGTTAAATAATTATCATAGACGGGAAATTTGCAAAAAGACCATAGCTACATATGTGCAATAGTATAAATGTATCTTTATTGGGAAACAGTGACAGTGTCTTAAATAACAGTGTTATGATAAACAGTGCCATGAATACTATGGAAAATAAATCACGATACGCATAGCCGAGAGCTTTTTTTACACAGTACAAGCTAGGTAGTGTTAATTATTCATGGAACGTTTTCTAGCAGATAGGAGCCCAGTACATAAAACATGCTAACACACAGGGTGTAAGAAGCATGGGTGTAAGAGGATCCCACCAAAATTTATCTATGCTTGTCGTAATTAACATAAAACATGTGATCAGACAATACGCATCATTGGACGATGACAATTCTCCTGTTGCAGCCTGCTGTGGTAATAAAAGTGGTGTGATTAATTATTATGAAGAAGTGTAGAAAATTATGGATTCACAGCAATGTGGAGTCTCAAGTGTCTCCTCACCTTAGCTACGCTCCTGAGGGTGATAAGACCTAACTAGGTCATAGCATATGACTCTGTGCCACCGGATCTTTCTGTTGAGCCTATAAGAGACACTTCCTCTGAGCTTGACAAGCTTCTTGTTGGTGCCATTCTGGGCTAATTGCCACCTTGCTCTAAGATAAACTGCTTTTTAACTGCTCTTTGTTTTATGGTTTAATTAGAATTGGTTCTGAGGCACCCTTAAAAAAATTGGTTCCCCTAATTATAGTGACCACACTATCTAGGTTTCAAATATATTCATGACCACTTCAAGTATCAGGAAAGGCCAACTTCATACTCTCGTTATTTAGTAAGCGATTTCAAAATAGCTGTGGTGTATTTCATGAATTTGTGTACAAGATCATCATCTATTCAGATCATTTTTTTATTCAAATCTTTTTTTTTTAAATTTTAGTGAAGACCATAAAATAAAAGCTATATACATGTAGCTACATGCATGCAGAGATGATTAGGATTTGAGTTCGGACTCTCCTTTCATTTATAACTAGGGCTGAAACAAATATTAATACTTGGTGAGTACTCTTTAAGGATTTTGGTACTTGGATAGTAAAATTGGTATTCAAGTACTCGTTAAGATCACGTGACCTAGCTCACATAATGTATTTGTCATCAGGGAGTGACACAATGAAGGTTGTAGAGATTGATTGGCATATTTTTTTGTCAGGGACACTAACATCAGTACCTTAATACATATCATTGTTGTTACTTGAAAAGCTGTAAACTGTTTAAGGTTGGTACAAAACATGTCAAATGGGTATGACTACATGCAACTAGTATTCATGAGTACTCGATCGTTAACTCTAAGAGTACTCGAATACTAAATTACCATGATCGTTTCAGCCCTAGTTACAGGATAACACTTTTGAAGGAGAGCATCATGATGTAGCAAGCACCACTAGTAGCAGCATTAATGTGGATAATAGTCATTTGTACTGCTAGCAATGTTGTGGTTAGAGCTTTCAACTAAGTACATGTGTTAGGTATAGCAATTTTAGAATTTCAATCAGCATTTTTGGTTTACTCAGAGTCAATGAGTTAACAACACCAAACCAACCCCAGTATGACTCAGAAGTTCATCTCTTTAAAAAAAAAAGAAAAAAAAGAAGAAGTTCATCTCTCTATTACTGATGTCACCTTAGATTTTTTTTTTCACCTTAGATAGTCACCATTTGCAATCAAAGGTTTGGTTGGTCATCAAACAATCTAAAATTTTAAAAATATTTACCATTTGTACCTAGGTAAAACTGTGTCAAGTAGAAGCCTTGCTATCATACTTGGCAGCATGTTTCCCCATGATCCAAGTAGGAAACAAAACTTCCTCTCACAGAATAACTTCAGACCTCTTCTCTCAAGCAATCAGGGTTAGATAATACCTCATATAATGTACACAGCTTCTGTGGAGCAACAACATCAACAAAAGAGGCCGGCATAACAGATACTGATATAAAGATGATGGGAAATTGAGGAGTGATGCTTATCAGTTCTACATTTGTAAAACTCTGAAGTCATCAGCAAAACTGCCACACAAATTTGTCCCCTATTCTTCAGACCAGTCGCATACACATAAGCGCTTACATTGTACACCTTTTCATTGTATAGTGTATACACTAGTAGTGTGCCACAGGCATGTATATCCCTTGCACACATTCTGTATACATATGATCATCATGAGATTTCTATAAATTGTGTGGTTTAGAGGAAAAGGTTGTCACCTTTCTGTTGCCCAGTATATTCTTGTGGCTTCAAAGTAGGGAGCCCCTAGTGACTGGGCCTCCAAGCCTCTTTAGCTGAACATGTATTTAAGGTAGAAGTAAGTGTATACAGAAATGTTGGATACAGTACTGGACGGCGGCTCTGATCAGTGCCATCAGCAATCATATTACCCTACACAAAACAACTACCGTCAACAGACAGTGGATAAGTCATAAGAGTTATTCATAATAGCAGAAGCATTAACCCTAATAATCAAACTTATAAATCTCTAATTTTCCTAGCACATATTTGTTTACTTTTTGTAACATGATTATGATTGGTGGGCCTGCACATACCGCATCAAAAGAAAGAACGATGCCAGACTTATTGTTTTCATCTGAATGCATGGGCAATTGGAAACAGTGGAAGTAGAAACCGGAAACGGAAAGTGGAAAATGGAAATGGTTAAATTGTTGTTTAAATGTACCCTAGAGTAAAACCCTTGTTTAGTGGCCACCTCTTAAAGATAACCTTCTTATAACACAGCATAATTCATACACAAATACTGACTGTATTTATTCTGTCTATGTTTTGGTGTTGGAACTAATAGTCCAAAATTTCTATCTTGGCTCAAACAAAAACAGACCACAACCCCAATAGTGAATAAAATTTGAGTGATTAATAGATTTGAGGTTCGTTTGTCTTGTTATAGGGAGTTTTTTAAAATAGTTGTTCCAATACTGAATAAAGACGGGGTAGTATTGGAACACTATTTTTGCTGTGTAAAGACCACCTCTGTACAAAAACCACATTGTAATTAGATCTCAAAGATGGCTAAGGACCACATCATGCTCACCTTTGATAAAGACTACCTCTTTACATGGTAATATTTAGTAAGCTTCAAACATGTATTTCATGACTCATATCAATGTCATCTCTTTGTCCACACTTCACTCAAGTCATATGCCATCATTGCTTAGTTTGTACCAGCATAGATAATGCTATCAGTATGGTACCAGAATGTGTCATATAAAAAATATATTCCATAAAAGTGAAATGTAGCTAGTACACTACAACCTACTGTATCAATGAAAAATGAGGTCTCATAGGAGATGATGACCTTAAGAGCCTAGTCTTTTTAGTTGTTTAGATAAAGCGGTCATGACATACTGTACGTAGGATGTTTGGAACCTAGCTATTATTGCAATGTGAAGAGGTGGTCTTTGTAAAGAGGTGATCTTTGTAAAAGGTGACCATGAAGTGGTCAGTATGCCTTAGCCATCTTTGAGATCTAATTACAATGTGGTCTTTGTACAGAGGTAGTCTTTATAAGAAGGTGGTCTTTAAGAGGTGGCCACTAAACAAGGGTTTTACTCTAGGGTACATTTATATGACGATTTGACCATTTCCATTTCCACTGTTTCCAATTGCCCTGAATGCATGCCTTATTATGAAAAATACCTAATGACTACTATGCTTCCTTTTCAACTATGTTCAGCCAATGATACAAATGAAGAAAAGTATGAGAAGTGCCTCTGCATTCAATCCAATCACTATGGAAAATATAGATGATTCCTGTTACTGATGTAGGGAAGCCATCATGTGCTACTGCGAATCGACACTTTGAGTTGTCAGTGAAGAGAAATGTGACATAAAGGAGGACAAAGGTAAGTCCATAATGCATGCATTGTATGTACTGTAGTATGCCAAAAGGCACCTGTCGGGCTGAAGTGACATCTAACAGTGAATTATTCAACACTGTAGCTTTAGCCATTATTGAGCTACACCTGTCTGAAGGAATCAGGTAGTTAGTAAGAAGGAATTAGGCAGTTAGTTAGACAGTCAGCATAAAATTACACTGAATATAAAAATGTAGCAGTTTATAAGAAGTGTTTCAGATCACACTGAAGCATAAGCATAGGAAGCGGGGGGCCATGCCCCCCCCCATACTTAGGCTAGCTATTTCTCTGGTGTAGCACAGACCTTTTATTTTGTAAAAGATCTGTGCTATACCAGACTAGTAGTTCTCAACTATCTACTTACCATCAACATTTCAAATTGATCTATAATTCACCTCTCTATTCAATCAGCAATCCATATAGAATTTATGAAACTATCAGCTTGCATAATAGTGACTCCTTAGCAACACTTCAGATCAACGATTGTGGCAAGCGCTTCTAAAACTAATTTTCATAGTGTTTGTGACTGACATAGAAGTAAATTACACAAGTAAGAATGCACTGCTGGAATGTTTCAAGCATGTTTTTACTGCTAAAAATACTCTGAAATTCAAAAATTTCCTGGGGGGTGGGGCATGCCTCCAGACCCTCTAGTTTAGCATGCTTCACATGCTCAGCTTTTATGGCCCCCTTAACCACGAGGTGCTTGCTACACCTATGTGAAGGAACTTTTGGGCGTCATTATACCTAACCAATACTGCAAAAGCTCCATAAAGGTATTGTGAGGCTGGGTTGATTCTTTTCATGGGAAAGTGCAAATCTTCATGATCCCTAATATTACAATCATCATACTACATGATGCTATAAACCCTACAAGTATGAAAATACATTTGAGTAGGGATCTCAAAAATAAAATAGCAATGAAACAAGGGAGGTCATCTACAACTGCAGTGTGTGAAGTAACTTTTCAAACATGTCCTGACATACTGTCAGGATATTGTGAAAATTGAGTGGACATCAAGCGATTTGACCGGACATTTTAACCTTTGTTGTTTCTCCTTTCCTATGTTTCTACCAAGTTACAGTAGATGTTTGCTTCTGGGGCCACCCTGTACTGTAGAGCTGATTACTACTCAACCACTCACACTGATACTACAGTATTTTAAAGGGTAACTACTGGTCACATAAAAGAGCTTCTATGGAATTGATTCTATTAGGAAAGGAGTCATATTGAAGGACTTTTGTCAAAGCCTTCTACTTAGCTATATGTGGTCAAACTTTGCTTATGCTACCATTGTTTAGAATATATTTGTACTGACTTGATCCCTAATACAGTGTATGAACATAAGAGATGCACTGATGTCTTGTTCATTCTAGCTTAAAATATAAACTGGTTGTATAAGTGATCATGAATACCACAAGTAAAAGTACTACTGGCAATCAGGTTATAAATACATTTTACAACTGCAGTACAGGTGACTGAGACAAGTATGCTGGCACAGCATAGCAAACTGTTAACCTCAGAGTACATATTGGGCATGCCTTTGTGGTCATCACAGACCAAAAACAAATAACTTAATTCCATGTCAATACCATCATGTCGGGTAGTTGGAAAAGGCGGATACGATTGGACGCGGACACGGACAAGCACCTTTACATTTATACAACAGTTATTTTTCATACCCAATGTTATTTTTACAGCAATCTTCGCTTCCAGACCCGGGCGTCGATCTTGTCATAGCACTTATCCATTTAGAAGCACACGTGCGATGGACTAGACCAGCACTCCACAGAATGCCAGACCATTATAGTGTTGCACACATGCTCTAAAGTATAATACAGAGTTATATAATTGTAGAGATTAGCTTGTATGCACCATGCAACTATTCCAGTCCCCAAATTCACACAGAAGATAACCCATTGCTTAAATCAGACCACTACCCTGTCACCTTTAATCTTAACCTGCCTCAGAACTGTAACGTCACAACAGTAAGTAATTCTATTAATTTAATGATTACTCTAAGGCAGACTTTGATTCAACAAATGAATACCTTTGACATGTTGATTTTTTCACCCTGTTTTAATTCCTCTGACGTAGAATTTGTATGGGCTTTAATTAAAGAAATTTTACTTGATGCAATTCACCAGTTTGTTCCACAAATCAAGATACAACTTAATGATTTTCCCAAATAGTTCACCCCAAGCATAAAGCATAAAATCAAATGTCTTCATTCACTTAGAAAGCAATACTCAAAATCTCCCACACCTCATATTAAAGATCGATTGCAGGCTGTTGAGTTTGAAGTTGCAGAAGAAGCCTCAGCTGCTTAATCTGCATATGAATCTAAGCTCATCAATGACTTTGCTACTACCAATCAACCCAGGATATTTAGCTACATTAGAAGTTTGACTAAATCTGATCCTATTCCACACACTGTGTATTACAATGATAACAGTGCAACCAATGATAAACAAAAGGCATCATTGTTTCAAATACTTTAATACCTACTTTTGTTCTGTGTTCACTACTACTAATATTAACCAGCTCCCTCCTAGCGAGTCTCTAGACTCTAACACCCAACAACATTTAGTTTCAGTTGATATTTCTGAAGAAGATACTTTCAACACTCTTAATTCGTTGGACCCACATAAGGTAGTTGGTATTGATGGAATTGGGCCAAAATTTCTGAAGAACTGTGCTTCATTTCTCTATAGACCACTGCACTATTTGTTCAACCTTTCTCTTCGCAAACATGTTATCCCACTAGAATGGTGCATTCACCCATATTTAATTTAAGCCTGGTAACAGAGGATCAGTTACAAATTACCGTCCTATATCATTGTTATGTAATACCTCAAAAGTACTTGAAAAATTGATATATGATAAAATTATTGACCTATCAACAAATTTATTTTTTCACCTGCACAATTTGGATTCCTAAAAAATAGATCTTTAATTCAACAACTGCTTATTCTTTTTAATAAAGTAATAATTACTAATCATCAAACTGATGTTATTTATTTAGAGTTCCCTAAAGCATTTGATAGTGTGCCTCATAATCAACTATTGCTAATACTAAATCGACTTGGTGTATCTGGTAACGTATGGCTGTGGTTTAAATTCAACCTCCTACACCGTCAACATTGCTTATAGATAAATAATCAATTTCTGATTTCCTACCAGTCTTATCAGGGATTCCCCAGGGCAGCATTTTGGGCCCTCTGCTGTTTCTTGTTTACATTAACGATCTACCAGACCACGTATTGACTTCAATATTACTACTATTTGCATACGACACTAAGTGCTTCAAGACTAAACTGATATAAATGACAGTCTAGATCTGCTAAAGAATGTAGATAATCTAGATGGATGGAGTATCAACTCTGATCTACTGTTCAATCTTTCTAAAATTTTATTCATGTTACATCGAAACATTCGACTTTTCGCTTCGTTTAACCAAGGTACAGCATCATTACAGCAGTAATGCATTCCAGGTAGTTTTTTCGGGTAAAACTTATTGCGAAGCCGTTTTTAAGGTGCAAAAATCCACAAAACCATATGATTTCTTACCAACCTCTACTATACAGTACTATCGTACTGTATGATATAGATGTTTCTTGGATATGGTAGTTATGTTTGTTGAAAAGGAACGTCGTAATAAGTCTATCATCTGATAAGCCTTTGATATTATGTGTTGGTGGTGGGGTTCCCAGTCTAAATCTGATGACATAATGATACCCAGATCTCTATGAGTAAAAACTTTGGATATAACATCGTTGCCTATAGAGTAGGATGTTTGCAGGTGGGCTTTTAAAAATTTCTAAATTCACCTGGATTTAGTCTGCCTACCTGCCTGCTGTAAGACCTAGGTGTACAGCTCCAGAAATTTCAGACCACTAAGGTAATGACGGCAGATTCACAAATCTTTTGTTCCGATTACGTTCTGTCCACTGCACCATGGGCAGATTCACAAATCTTTTGTTCCGATTACGTTCTGTCCACTGCACCATGCAGTTTGCTTTCATCATTCATTCGCTTCTTTGTTCTTCTCGAAGGATAATTTATAATTGCAGCGTTTAATAGTTGCGGCGCATGCCACAACCCAAACATGTGATTTTAACGAAGTGTGAGTACTTGTGTGTAAGTAGTACCCAAGGAGTTGTATCTAACATTTATTAACACTAGGTAGTCATTTTATATAGTCTTAATTACCAGTTTAGCTTTTTGTGAGGTAGCTAGTTAATAATGTCTTTGAGGGGCGGATCCACCTCGGGATCCAGACTTCTAAAAGCGAGGGTTCCACTCTTACTGGTGGACTCTCCAGCGATGTTTTACTGTAAACATTAAGGCCATTAGAAATGCAGCTGAAGCCTTTAACAGTTGCTGTACTAGCTTTAAAAGAAAAGACGATAAATATTTTAGAGGCGCTTATTGTGTAGAAAGCTGCTTCAAGTGATATTTATACTACGTGGAAAACAAAAAGAGTATAATATAGCTAGCTAGCTAGACAAATAAAGTAAACAAACTAGCTATTTAAAAACTTTAAAAATTTTAAAAGGAAGTAGGGATTGGTATCAAGACACACGGTAGTGTGTCGTGCGGCCAAAGAAGCCGGCGCGTAACACCCGTGAGTATATTGACAGGAAGAAAGAAAACGCAATTTTCTCACCTCCGTAGCTCTGTGCTTCCTTGATGAAACAAGACAATTTTTCTGTGGACATGCCCTCCAACTGCAGCACTCCACATTCCAAATTTGAGCGAAATCGCTTCCCGCGTTCCCGAGATATGCAACTTCAAAAATTGGCTCAGTTTCTTTTTTTCTTCTTTTTCTTGTCGCACACATACAAAAACTGCTATAAAACTCGAACGCCATATCCGATTGCCTTGCAATTTGGCACACAGAAGGGGGATATAAAGGCGCATCTCGGTACCAACTTTGGCTGGAATACGATAAACAGGCAAAGAGTTATGAGCGATTATTCACGAAAAATAACACCAATATGTTGTCACGCCTACAGGGTAAACCGCGTATGGGAAGAAGCTGAAAATCGGTGGGTGAATAGGTTAACTATTGAACCTCAAACCTTTTGTGGTTTGAAAGAAATCGAGCTAAAAACCAGGAAAATACAACGAAAAAACCAACAGTGTGTAACAATTATGCAACAGAGATTAGCTAATAAAAAACCAATACCTGCCACGCCTACCAGGTAAACCGCTTGGGGTAATGCTTTGAAAATCGCTGTACAGATGGAGTTATCATCTTAGAAAGGCTCATCAATGGTGTAGAAGAATCAGACTAAAAAAGCCACGGAGTTATAACACGAAATCCAACTTGGTGCAGCAAGTGCGAGATCGAGATACTCTAATAGAGCAGTCATCCTAATAGAGCAGTCACCCTGAAGAGAATTCAAGAGATCAGCTAGAAATAAGAAACCTGTATAGAGATCAGCTACACACAAGTCACCCTGTAGAGAGATCAGCTAGAAGAAGTTACCTTGTAGGGAGTTCATGCAACTATGGAAAGAGATAGTTCAGCTGGAAGAATTCACCTTGTAGAGTTCAGCTACAAAGAAACCACCAGGTAGAGAGTTCAGCTACAAACAAATCACCCTGTAGAGAGATCAGCTAGAAGAAGTTACCTTGTAGATAGTTCAGCTACAAACAAATCTCCCTGTAGAGAGATCAGCTAGAAGAAATTACCTTGTAGAGAGTTCAGCTACAAAGAAACCACCATGTAGAGAGTTCAGCTGCAAAGAAATCACCCTGTAGAAAATTCTGCCAGAAACAAATTGCCCCGTAGAAAGATCAGTTAGAAGAAGTTACCTTGTACAGAGTTCAGCTACAAAGAAACCATTCTGTAAAGAGCTCAGCTGCAAACAAATCACCTGCATAGAATTCAGCTACAAACAAATCACCCTGCAGAGAGATCAGCTAGAAGAAGTTAACTTGAAGAGAGTTCAGCTACAAAGAAACCATCATTTAGAAAGTTCAGCTACAAACAAATCTCCCTGTAGAGAGATCAGCTAGAAGAAGTTACCTTGTAGAGAGTGAAGCTACAAACAAATCACCCTATTGAAAGATCAGCTAGAAGAAGTCACCTTGTAGAAAGTTCAGTTACAAAGAAACCACCATGTAGAGAGTTCAGCTACAAACTAGCTACCTTGTAGAGACATCAGCTAGAAAAGTTACCTTGTAGAGAGTTCAGCTACAAAGAAACCATTCTGTAAAGAGCTCAGCTGCAAACAAATCTCCTGTACAGAATTCAGCTACGAACAAATCATCCTGTAGAGAGATCAGCTAGAAGAAGTTACCTTGTAGATAGTTCAGCTACAAACAAATTGCCCTGTAGAGAGATCAGCTAGAAGAAATTACCTTGTAGAGAGTTCAGCTACAAAGAAACCATTCTGTGAAGAGCTCAGCTGCAAACAAATCACCTGTAAAGAATTCAGCTACAAACAAATCTCCCTGTAGAGAGATCAGCTAGAAGAAATTACCTTGTAGAGAGTTCAGCTACAAAGAAACCATCATGTAGAGAGTTCAGCTGCAAAGAAATCACCCTGTAGAAAATTCTGCCAGAAATAAATTGCCCTGTAGAAAGATCAGTTAGAAGAAGTTACCTTTTAGAGAGTTCAGCTACAAAGAAACCATTCTGTAAAGAGCTCAGCTGCAAACAAATCACCTGTACAGAATTCAGCTACAAACAAATCACCTGTAGAGAGTTCAGCTACAAACAAATCATCCTGTAGAGAGATCAGCTAGAAGAAGTTACCTTGTAGATAGTTCAGCTACAAACAAATCACCCTGTAGAAAGATCAGTTAGAAGAAGTTACTTTGTAGAGAGTTCAGCTACAAAGAAACCAATCTGTAAAGAGCTCAGCTGCAAACAAATCACCTGTAAAGAATTCAGCTACAAACAAATCACCCTGTAGAGAGATCAGCTAGAAGAAATTACCTTGTAGATAGTTCAGCTACAAACAAATCACCCTGTAGAAAGATCAGTTAGAAGAAGTTACTTTTTAGAGAGTTCAGCTACAAAGAAACCATTTTGTAAAGAGCTCAGTTGCAAACAAATCACCTGTACAGAATTCAGCTACGAACAAATCACCCTGTAGAGAGATCAGCTAGAAGAAGTTACCTTGTAGATAGTTCAGCTACAAAAAAATCTCCCTGTAGAGAGATCAGCTAGAAGAAATTACCTTGTAGAGAGTTCAGCTACAAAGAAACCATCATGTAGAGAGTTCAGCTGCAAAGAAATCACCACTGCCCAAATTTCAAGGCAATAGCTCTTTCCAATCTGAAGTTATCAATTGTCAAAGTTGGCAAATTGGATGTGTGTGGAAGGCCCCTTTTCACAAATCCAATCACATATGTATTATATATATATAATTTGTACATTTACTGATAAAATATTTAAACTACATCTACTTCATCTTTTCTTCTTCCTGTAGTAAAGAAAAAAAACATAGGTTAAAAAAGTCCCAAAGCTGGCCATAGGCCGGCTTTGGGGTATACAAATACAAAAAGAAATGAAATCTAATCCAAAACAGCCAAGCTGTAAAAAAAGTGTGCGGCCCTCAGAAAGGCTATGGTGAAAAAAGATGTGAAATCCAAGGTGGCGGCCAAGAAATGGCTGTGATGGTAGGTTAATGGTAAAAATTTTAATAACGACAATTCAGGTGAATTTTTGTGCAATTTTAATAACGACAATTCAGGTGAATTTTTGTGCAATTTTCTCACCTCCGTAGCTCTGTGCTTCCTTGATGAAACAAGACAATTTTTCTGTGGACATGCCCTCCAACTGCAGCACTCCACATTCCAAATTTGAGCGAAATCGCTTCCCGCGTTCCCGAGATATGCAACTTCAAAAATTGGCTCAGTTTCTTTTTTTCTTCTTTTTCTTGTCGCACACATACAAAAACTGCTATAAAACTCGAACGCCATATCCGATTGCCTTGCAATTTGGCACACAGAAGGGGGATATAAAGGCGCATCTCGGTACCAACTTTGGCTGGAATACGATAAACAGGCAAAGAGTTATGAGCGATTATTCACGAAAAATAACACCAATATGTTGTCACGCCTACAGGGTAAACCGCGTATGGGAAGAAGCTGAAAATCGGTGGGTGAATAGGTTAACTATTGAACCTCAAACCTTTTGTGGTTTGAAAGAAATCGAGCTAAAAACCAGGAAAATACAACGAAAAAACCAACAGTGTGTAACAATTATGCAACAGAGATTAGCTAATAAAAAACCAATACCTGCCACGCCTACCAGGTAAACCGCTTGGGGTAATGCTTTGAAAATCGCTGTACAGATGGAGTTATCATCTTAGAAAGGCTCATCAATGGTGTAGAAGAATCAGACTAAAAAAGCCACGGAGTTATAACACGAAATCCAACTTGGTGCAGCAAGTGCGAGATCGAGATACTCTAATAGAGCAGTCATCCTAATAGAGCAGTCACCCTGAAGAGAATTCAAGAGATCAGCTAGAAATAAGAAACCTGTATAGAGATCAGCTACACACAAGTCACCCTGTAGAGAGATCAGCTAGAAGAAGTTACCTTGTAGGGAGTTCATGCAACTATGGAAAGAGATAGTTCAGCTGGAAGAATTCACCTTGTAGAGTTCAGCTACAAAGAAACCACCAGGTAGAGAGTTCAGCTACAAACAAATCACCCTGTAGAGAGATCAGCTAGAAGAAGTTACCTTGTAGATAGTTCAGCTACAAACAAATCTCCCTGTAGAGAGATCAGCTAGAAGAAATTACCTTGTAGAGAGTTCAGCTACAAAGAAACCACCATGTAGAGAGTTCAGCTGCAAAGAAATCACCCTGTAGAAAATTCTGCCAGAAACAAATTGCCCCGTAGAAAGATCAGTTAGAAGAAGTTACCTTGTACAGAGTTCAGCTACAAAGAAACCATTCTGTAAAGAGCTCAGCTGCAAACAAATCACCTGCATAGAATTCAGCTACAAACAAATCACCCTGCAGAGAGATCAGCTAGAAGAAGTTAACTTGAAGAGAGTTCAGCTACAAAGAAACCATCATTTAGAAAGTTCAGCTACAAACAAATCTCCCTGTAGAGAGATCAGCTAGAAGAAGTTACCTTGTAGAGAGTGAAGCTACAAACAAATCACCCTATTGAAAGATCAGCTAGAAGAAGTCACCTTGTAGAAAGTTCAGTTACAAAGAAACCACCATGTAGAGAGTTCAGCTACAAACTAGCTACCTTGTAGAGACATCAGCTAGAAAAGTTACCTTGTAGAGAGTTCAGCTACAAAGAAACCATTCTGTAAAGAGCTCAGCTGCAAACAAATCTCCTGTACAGAATTCAGCTACGAACAAATCATCCTGTAGAGAGATCAGCTAGAAGAAGTTACCTTGTAGATAGTTCAGCTACAAACAAATTGCCCTGTAGAGAGATCAGCTAGAAGAAATTACCTTGTAGAGAGTTCAGCTACAAAGAAACCATTCTGTGAAGAGCTCAGCTGCAAACAAATCACCTGTAAAGAATTCAGCTACAAACAAATCTCCCTGTAGAGAGATCAGCTAGAAGAAATTACCTTGTAGAGAGTTCAGCTACAAAGAAACCATCATGTAGAGAGTTCAGCTGCAAAGAAATCACCCTGTAGAAAATTCTGCCAGAAATAAATTGCCCTGTAGAAAGATCAGTTAGAAGAAGTTACCTTTTAGAGAGTTCAGCTACAAAGAAACCATTCTGTAAAGAGCTCAGCTGCAAACAAATCACCTGTACAGAATTCAGCTACAAACAAATCACCTGTAGAGAGTTCAGCTACAAACAAATCATCCTGTAGAGAGATCAGCTAGAAGAAGTTACCTTGTAGATAGTTCAGCTACAAACAAATCACCCTGTAGAAAGATCAGTTAGAAGAAGTTACTTTGTAGAGAGTTCAGCTACAAAGAAACCAATCTGTAAAGAGCTCAGCTGCAAACAAATCACCTGTAAAGAATTCAGCTACAAACAAATCACCCTGTAGAGAGATCAGCTAGAAGAAATTACCTTGTAGATAGTTCAGCTACAAACAAATCACCCTGTAGAAAGATCAGTTAGAAGAAGTTACTTTTTAGAGAGTTCAGCTACAAAGAAACCATTTTGTAAAGAGCTCAGTTGCAAACAAATCACCTGTACAGAATTCAGCTACGAACAAATCACCCTGTAGAGAGATCAGCTAGAAGAAGTTACCTTGTAGATAGTTCAGCTACAAAAAAATCTCCCTGTAGAGAGATCAGCTAGAAGAAATTACCTTGTAGAGAGTTCAGCTACAAAGAAACCATCATGTAGAGAGTTCAGCTGCAAAGAAATCACCACTGCCCAAATTTCAAGGCAATAGCTCTTTCCAATCTGAAGTTATCAATTGTCAAAGTTGGCAAATTGGATGTGTGTGGAAGGCCCCTTTTCACAAATCCAATCACATATGTATTATATATATATAATTTGTACATTTACTGATAAAATATTTAAACTACATCTACTTCATCTTTTCTTCTTCCTGTAGTAAAGAAAAAAAACATAGGTTAAAAAAGTCCCAAAGCTGGCCATAGGCCGGCTTTGGGGTATACAAATACAAAAAGAAATGAAATCTAATCCAAAACAGCCAAGCTGTAAAAAAAGTGTGCGGCCCTCAGAAAGGCTATGGTGAAAAAAGATGTGAAATCCAAGGTGGCGGCCAAGAAATGGCTGTGATGGTAGGTTAATGGTAAAAATTTTAATAACGACAATTCAGGTGAATTTTTGTGCCGCTTCACAAAATTTACCTGAATTGTCATTATTAAAATTTTTACCATTAACCTACCATCACAGCCATTTCTTGGCCGCCACCTAGGATTTCACATCTTTTTTCACCATAGCCTTTCTGAGGGCCGCACACTTTTTTTACAGCTTGGCTGTTTTGGATTAGATAATATACATACTACAAAAAGTAAGGAAACAAGCTCAAAAATGTTACAGCTGAAATGAGAAATGATCCAGCAGTAAAAAGTAAGGACACAAGATTAGGTGACCAGTTGCTAAAATGAGACAAACGTTAATCCCTACTTTTGGCTAATTTGATGGTCTCATTTCAAGATGCTAGCCAATAGTAGGGATTAAAGTGTGTCTCATTTTAGCAAGTAGTCGCCTAATCTTGTTTCCTTACTTTTCATTGTTGGATCATTTCTCATTCAGCTGTAACATTTTTGAGCTTGTTTCCTTCTTTTTGTAGTATGTATATTATACCAATCCCTACTTCCTTTTAAAATATAATTTTTTTTAAATGGCCAGTATATATATATATATCGCTTGTTAGATCCCAATTAATGTTTTGCTCAACACTATGGAAACCATACCTATTAAAAGATATCAGACAACTAGAACAGCTTCAGCATTGCACAACAAAGTACATATTGAATGACTATACCAGCAACTATAAATCTCGATTACTTGAGCTCAAAATTTTGCCTTTAATGTACGTTTTGGACATCTGTGACAATGTTTTTTATCAAAAGCCTAAAAGCCCCTTCCAATACATTTAATATCACTGACTATGTTAAATTCACTTCAGGAAACACACAATTAGGATCTAGCTATAAACTGCAACATGTAAGAAATACCAATGTTTCCAGCATCAACAGACTCCCTCGTATATGGAATGTTTTATCAATAATAAATTATAATCTTAACCTACCTACTATCAAGTACAAACTTACAAACTTTCTTTGGAATCATTTTGAACAGAATTTTGATCCTGACAATGCATGCACTTTTTCTTTTGTCTGTCCCTGTTGTAACTGTAATAAGTCCCCCAAACCTCCCAACTTTGATCACCTGTAACCCTTGCTTTAATGAGTTTTATATAATATAAGTAACTATAACTAATCTTATATAACTACTTACTCCTGGCCACTGGCACTGGATGCCAGTGGACCTTCAGCATATACTAGATTTTAATGACTACTAATGATTATACTGTACATACGTATCTTGTTGTATGTATGCTGTAAAGCAAATAATAAATAAATAAATAAACTTAGCTTAGCATGCCAAGTCCACAATCTTACGCCTTTTAGTATAAGGTGCAGGCACGTTGAGGGTTTCAAGGACCTGGCCTACAAGATTAGGTTGGGACATGCCAGCTTAATCTCCATGACACTGACTTAGATTTCTAGAGCATGTGTACAACACTATATGGTCTTTAGAGTGCTAGTCTATCCTTCGTACATGCATTTATAAATGGATAAGCGCTATGACAAGATCGACACCTGGGTCTGGAAACGAATGCTGCTGTAAAAACAATGTTAGGTATGAAAAATAACTGTTTTGTAATTGTAAAAGTGTATTTTAAACATATCCGTGTCCGTGTCCGTGTCCGCGTCCGACCGTATCCGCCTTTTCCAACTACCCCATCATGTCTGGCCTCCCTCCTAGCCCAATATAAACTCTGCTACACTTAAAAAGGACACTACTTCCGAAACTGTCCGGATGTTATTTATTGCGCACACTGCAACTGCACATTTACGGTAATTCAGCCTGAATGTAACCATTACTACAGTAGATCCACTAGTATTCGTAGCTGCAGTTGCACATGCATATCCTCCACTTTAAATCTCTACGATCGCTTCTCAAATGTGAAATTCTAATTTTCGTTTGTTTACTTTTTGTAACATGATTACATGAATAACACATATAATCAAAGCCAACACATACCACACCAAAGGTATGGGTGGCACCTAGACACACTATAAAATCAATTGAGCAACTGAACAGTGAACACACAGCCTGACTAGCAACTACTGATCATTTTCACTTATGTTAACATCTCAGGCAAGCCACAGACTCCAATATTTTTAGCTTGCAGGCTAATTTGGGGACAAAATTGGGCAAGCCCAGGACTATGCAAAACTCTCAGACAAAAAAAAGGGGGTAGTGCCACCGTTAATGTCTGCTTGATTTGCTGCATCTAAGAGATGGCTATGCCAATCAGCATTGCAGTTATTCTTCAAGCAGCATTACTATGCCCCATCCTGGGATGCCAGGTTTGTTAAAAACAGCTTAAAATGGGTGGGTGGGCAAGCACCCTGAAGCACTCCAATCGCTGTAACTAGCTACTGATCATGAGGCAGACTGAACACTACGTGCCAATACAAGGAGTTGACTGACAGGTGGTACAGTTGTGGCTTATGACAGTGTGAAACTGCTATCCCATAGCATGCAAAGAGGTGATGCAATGCTTTGTTAGCGCATTCCAAATGGGTTGGGCCTGTTTGCATGTGATTGCACCGTGCACTCCCATAGGGGTAGTTGGAAAAGGCAGATGTGATCGGATGCAGACACGGACACAGACATTTTCAAAAGGCACTTTTACATTTATACAACAGTTATTTTTCATACCTAACATTGATTTTGCAGCAGTCTTCGCTTCCAGACCCGGGCGTTGATCTTGTCATAGTGTTTATCCATTTATAAGCGCACGTTCAAAGGACTAGACCAGCACTCCACAGAATGCCAAAGACCATTATAGTGTTGTACACATGCCCTAAAGTCTGATACAGAGTTATATAATTGTAGAGATTATGCATAGCTTGTATGCCCCGTGCAACTTAGCTTAGCAGGCCAAATCCACAATCTTACGCCTTTTAGTATAAGGTGCAGGCGTTTATACCAAATGTTGAGGGTTTCAAGGACCTGTCCCATGAGATTAGGCTGGGACATGCCAGCTTAATCTCTATGACACTGAATTAGATTTCTAGAGCACGTGTACAACACTATAATGGTCTTTAGTGTGCTAGTCTATCCTTCGCACATACGCTTATAAATGGATAAGTGTTATGACAAGATCGAAGCCTGGGTCTGGAAGGGAATGCTGCTGTAAAAACAACGTTAGGTATGAAAAATAGCTGTTTTATAAATGTAAAAGTGCATTTTAACAATATCCGTGTCCATGTCTGCATCCGTGTCCGACCGTATCCGCCTTTTCCAACTACCCCTTCCATAGTGTCTGTTCTGTTAACTTCAATTTACTATAGTAAATTTGTATTTAACATCTCAGGCAAGCCACAGACTCTAGCTTGCAGGCTAATTTGGGGACAAAATTGGACAAGCCCAGGACTTTGCTGGCACGCAAAATCTCTCGGGCAAAAAAAGGGGTAGTGCCACTGTTAATATCTGTTTGATTTGCTGCATCTAAGAGATGGCTATGCCAATCAGCATTACAGTTATTCTTCAAGCAGTATTACTGCACCCAATTTCCCCCAAATTAAAGATTCTGTAACCACTGGGTGTATCCATACTGCATGTGCAATTATATAAAGTAAACTAGCACACAGTGTGTAGCAATTGCATTAGTATACTGTCATTACAACTACAGTATGGAGTTGCAAACAAACTGCTTGACAGCATGCAGCAAGATGGAATACTGGCATACACAGTGGCAGCAACTATACAACCTGAGCAACTGTGTAGCACACAGCAAACACATACGTACGTAACACTGTGGCATACACAGTAGCGGTGGCAACACATAACATTGTGGCATACACAGTGGTGGCAAGTCTAGCACACACAATGGCAGCAACTATACAGTACACTGTGGTATACACAGTGGCAGCAACTGTACAACATGGGCAATGGCACGCGACAACACAGAACACTGGCATACAAAATGGCAGCAATTTTACAACGTGAGCAACTGTACAGCATACGGCAACACACAACACTGTGGCATACACAGTGGCAGTAACTGCACAACGTGAGCAACTGTATGACACGAGGCAACCCAGAACACTGGCATTCACAATGGCAGAAACTGTACAGCATGCAGCACACTGTGGCAGGAACTGTACAACATGAAGCAACTGTATGGCATGCAGCAACACGGTGGCGGTGGCAACACATAACATTGTGACATATGCAGTGGCAGCAACTATACGGCACACAACAACACAGAACACTGGCATACAAAATGGCAGTGACTGTACAACATGAAGAAAACTGTACGGCATGCCGCAATCCAGAAAATTGGAATATACAATGGCAGCAACTGTACAACGTGGGCAACTGTACAACGTGGGCAACCGCACGGCACGTGGCAACGCAGAACACTGGCATACAAAATGGCATCAACTGTACAACATGAAGCAACTCACGGCATGCAGCAACACATAACACTGGCATACACAGTGGCAGCAACTATACAACATGGGCAACTGTACAGCACGTGGCAACACAAAACACTGGCATACAAAACGGCATCAACTGTATAACATGAAGCAACTGCACGGCATGAGGCAACACACAACACTGTAGCATACACAGTGGCAGCAACTGTATGCAACTGTATAGCATGTGGCAACACAGAACACTGGCACACACAATGGCAGCAACTGTGCAACATGACGGCATCATGCTTACAGCTTACAATATTTTATGTGACTACATATAGTAAAAATAGGACCTTATGCACACTGGTCAGAATTTCTGTTTATTATGTGTGTGTAATATTTACAGGTTAAAGAAGCTTTTCTAGAAATACCAAGGTGATTCCCCCTTTTATACCTAATCAATTGAACCATTGAAATAGTACCAGTTTTACATAGAGTAAAAATGGAAGAAGCAGCTATGCATTAGTTAAAATGACATTTTTAATACTGTAACTTTGCATAACTGTAACATTTATGTAATGAAACTGGTCTAAAGGTTGTAAAAAAATAATTTCACAGCAGCTTGCATGCATTTGACATTAGCACATTTCCTATAAATACGCAGCAAAGGTTATTGGTGGAGGTTGCTACTATATAAACCTGTAATTTATGGAACATTCATGGATTTTTCTTTTGTGATAACATTATGGTTACTAGTTTGACAATATATTTATACGAAGGCTGTTAGGACTCTATGTGCACTCTATGTCTTTCTAACATGACCCATCCATCTGTCCTCAGGTATGAAGTTAGTACACATTTGGGTAAGGTGTGCCAATTTAGTTGCTGTTAAGGCTCTCTTTTTATTTAGTGTAATATAGTTTTCAGTTTCACAAGGAACAACTGAAGTTTCTGGTGAAACTCCTGGATTTAGTGGCATAGTTGACTTCTGTGCTACTCCACCATGGCAGTAGTCACGAACAAGCATAGTAGCAGCTCCTGTCTCAGGGGATCTTACAATAACAAAATCATGTAGGTCGCGGATTCCTGGTAACTTAGAATATTTGAGAGCTACAGCATCTCTCCAATTTTGAATTGATCTTCCTTCCTCCAACACAGCTATAACATTTTCAGATTGAGACATAACCGTGACTAATTCTTGGGTGCTGAACACATCAGCAGAATTGTATGATTTTGCTGTGATTGAGAAAAGTCGATCTACGACAAACTTTGTGTGCCCTGCAATGAGAAAAGATACTCGTAAATAATCAAGAACTTTCTGCTGCACCATTTTCATAGCCCAGCCCATAAAGTACGCATTTTTATTAGTACTTCCAGTGTTATCAAGAAAAATATGGATACGCTTAACCCATGATGGCAAACAGCTGGTATTTCTGATGTACTGGGTCAAAAGAGATATTGTATGATCAGTGTTCTTTGGCCCAACTATCTCATCAAAAACACAAATTGTAGAATGACCATGTCAATGGTCAACAATACCAAAGATGTCATTTGACAACTTTTGCAAGTAATACGTGCTGCCAGGTTGGGGTGACAGTCCCCAATATGGCACAAGTTTTTGCATCTGATAGTCCGCACTTAAGACAAGAGTAAAATTATGATACAAATTTTCCAGCTTTTCATTTTCTTCTGGATTTCTGATTTCTTTTGATTCAAGTACACAGATGGTTTCCCAGTCTTCATGACAACGACTTGTAATGTCTTTGTAGTATTCATGTGACTTTCTTGAAAGTTCATGATGAGCTTCTAAAACTGAGGAAATCTGTGCTATATCACTTTCAAGTTGATGCTGTTGACTGCCATCAGCAGATCCTGTTTGTCGGATTCTGTTCAGGATTGTTTGTTTAGACCTTAACAATTCCTTCTTTTTTGCACAAGTGTCACAATAATCTGATTTGTGTGGGTAAATAGTATGTTTAGATCTCTCCTTTTTGAGCCAAGTTGATGCAGAATAATTTGATATCGTAGGTTTTCCTAGTTCAGATTGTGTACGGTTAAATTTCCCTAGTAATGATTGTTTAAGTCGTTCTTCAAAATTGCTTACTTCAACCTTTGGTGTTTGGAATTTAGGTAAAAAGAAGTGAAGTCGCTGATGTACTATCAGCACTGCGTCCATTAGGCTGAGAATTCAAGTCTATAAACATTAGGTAATCCTTCTTAGCTTCACTTTTTGCAGCATGTGATGGTTTACCAGCATGGTCATGTTTTTCATGAGGATATTGCACTGTGACGGTACTAGAATCATCAAGTAATTTCCATCATGCCATAAAAGACAATTCACAGCCTTGGGGCATAACAACGTACTGGCTTAAATTCTTATCCATAACTTCAGATTTGGACATTGAACGGAGTGGTTCAGCGTATTGATTTCTCTTGACTGTTTGTTGCCTAGATAGTCATTGAAATGATATTCCAAGGGCATGGTGCACACATTTACAACAAAACAGATAGTTACCAACAGCATCGAATACATTGCTACACAGCCATTCATTCTGTTTAACTAAATCTCTATACTGCTGAGGTTCTGGCTTTTTGGGATGAGGATTAATAGATTTTCTTTTCTTAAGGTCACTCACTTGCCTCTTCATACTCGCAAAAGTATCAGCATACTTTTGTAAAACAGGAGCACAACTTTTACAAACATTTATATTCCACTGACTTTGTTCACTGTGACATGACATTGAGTTACTATTAGATAAAGATGGCTCACGAGCTGAATCACTATCTTCAAAAGACCGTCGCAGTTCTCTTGATACATGATAAGGCTTTCTTGATACCCCTATAAGGTACCTTTGCTTTTTCTTCTTGAATGTGTGAAAGAAGAACCAGTAGGAACAGCAATTTCTTCTTCGGATTCATCGCACAACAAATCACCATCAGTTAACGAATTACAAGAGCTGTCACTAACAACTGACTCATCCAACAAGCTGCTTATTCCTCGCTTCTCTCCTACAGTAACAGGAGTAATAGACGCCATTCCAACAAAATTTTCTTTGTTTACAACAATTCTTTTATTTTAATGCAGCGCAAATATAGTAGCGTGTATTGGCACCAAATTTGGAATATACTAAAAATAGGGTTGGCTAAACATAGAAACCAAAAAGGAGATTAATGCGACTATGCGATGAAAAGTTATGGCGTTACAATTCAGCAGTAAATTTGAGAGTTATCAAGACATTTTTTCTGATAAATGCAAACTGTGCGTAAGCTCCCGTTTTTACTATATGCAGTCACATTTATGCAAACTACTGTAGTTAGATACTCTTTCACAATGTAGCGAACCCTATTTAAATAACAATTAGTTATAATATGAAAGCCAATACTTTGTTGTAATCATTCACTTTTATTATATTAGCGCATATAATAGTTCGTTTACACATACATGTAGAAAATTTGTGTACAAATAGCAGTAATTATCATGGACACATGCAGATGCTAACTCTTACAACAATATACATCAAATCATATCTGTAGTAGCTAACTAGATACTATCTAATATTTTTTCAGCTGCAGGAACACCATCCAGTGTACCACCACAGCATCATCATCCAGTTCATCTATCCAGCACTACCATCACTGAACTTCAGTCAACACCATCCAGTGTATCCAATGTACCATCCAGTAGCACCACTTCTAGTACAACTGTGACATTTGCACACTTCAGCACTGTCAGTGAGGCATTTGCTTTTCTCACATCCAGATTGAGATCACAGTTAACTAAAGCAGATTTCTGTGACATCAAAAGGGTATGTATTGAGCAAACGCAAAGCCCAAGTGGGGCACAGCTTCCACCTGAACTTATAGAGAAAGTCAAATCATGTGAGCACATTAATCCTCTTTTTGATACTCTTGCAGAATCTGCTTACTGGAGTTGGATTGATATACGACTTCTTAATGTAATGGCTGCTGCTTCTGGACTTCTTGAAAGCATTGAACTTCTTTCAAGCTACAAACAAGCAGTGTTTTCAAGAAAATTAATTGATTTGCTACCAAATGCTCCTAGCAAAAAGGTCAAAGAGGAGTACTACAGCAAACTTGTCACCAAAATAAACAAAGATGCCAAAGACATAACTGTGGCTGAATTGTTAGAGTTTCAAGCTTTGCTGGAAAAAGTTATCTTGGTTATACAGAAAGGAGTTTGCACAGTGGAACATTTAGAGAGTGGTTGCATAGAGGTCCACTGGTACATTCCTACCCATTGTGTGGATAGTGCATATCAGTCAGCATCTACCAGATGTCACATGTTTAATGAAATTCACTTGTTATGGCTTCAAATAGCACACTATCCAGTAATTCATGATCCACTGACCACAATACCTGTTGATATGTCAACTCCACCTCCTCCAGATAGAGCTGGTAAGTGGTCCACTAAATATGCGTCATAAATAATCTGAAACTTTTGTGCATGTAGCAACAGTCAAGGATTTCATTGACCACTACTATGATTATTTGTCAGTCAACATGAATACTGAGGTGGCTGTACCACTGATGATATCTCAACAGCTACTCAGTGAAGATGTTGTTATGACAGCTCAAAGTAGTTACCACAAGAGCTGTCTGATCTTACAACAAGTTCGACTGATGGATACAAAGACACTGATGTCATTCTGTCAGATGCTGAAAGCAAGTCATAGTCAGCATATAGGAGAAACCCTTATAAATGGTGAGCAAACTATTCTGTAGTTACACACTCATACATACTTTCAAGTGTTTAAACTAATCAATTTACTTATGGCCACCCTCTACTACAAACCACACTCTAGAAACATTTTAAAATATCACAAGCAATGGTAGAAAAACTGTATTTCTTGTCATTGTATACAAGATTAGCTCTAGGTGTGTTTAAACATGTGGTTTATACAGTATAAACTTTCTTCAATCTTTATATAACTTTATTCATTAAAAAATATTTAAAATTCACATATCATCATTCTCACCCTCTCTACCACTCATATGCATGTTAGTATTTTTGAAATGGACTGTCCTATACAGACAATTTATCACTGTTTTACATTTCAGCACTTGAGGCTACTCCGGTAATTGACTCTGCCATCACCGATGACACTGTTGAGCATGCTCAGCAGCTTGGCACTGCTGCTATACAGCAAATGGATAGAGAAGACCTTCACACTGTTGGCGATATGTTTGAGCCTTCTTCCATTGTTACATGTTTCTTTGATATGATGGCCCAGTTAGCAGAAGTATTGCAGTCGTTGAGTCCAAAGATACTTGCTAATCATTGTGGTATATTGAGAGCTAGTGAAAAAGCTAATATTAAGCTATTCCAAGCCAGTTCTATGATTGCACTCAAAGAAATTAAAAGCACTCCATTACTTTTACATAAGCTTGCTCCATTTACAAATTGGATGGACCACTCCATACTCACGGCGGTAGTTGAAGTTTGCAATGTTCCTGAAGCTGCAGCACTTCTGGCCCAGTTTGACGGTAGGATTGATACATCCCAGCCAGTCACACAGTATCCCATACCATCACCATCTCATCAAATGGTGCCATATGATACCAGTACACACACTGTACTGGTTGTTCAGCTTAACTTGCAATTGCACCAGACCACTCTCCAGAGTGTACTCAATGCACGATCACTGATACAAGAGAAATGTGAGGTTACTCCTCATTGTTTACAGCTACTGGCAGTAGCAAAGACTAGCCACACAATCATCTACTGGACTATTCCTAAACATGTGGCTTCTCTGATTATTTCAAATGTGTATAAATACCAGAGCTACCTTTACCAAAATGGTATACAACAAGTTGCAATCTACCCTGGAACGATATTAGTTACTGGTACAAATGTTCCTACTGTGGGACCATTTTCATTCTTTGCTAAGGTGAGCTCAATGATCACACTGCAAATGTACTGTACCATTGTTTATTACAGGCAACCAGTGACACAAGTGACAGTCTTAAGATGCAAATATACCAATTAGAGGTAACAAAAAATTTATGCTTATAGAATTTGATGTATCGATCTAAACATACTGGTATTGTGTTTGTATAGGAGATTCCTAAAAAGATCAACACAATGCAAGATCAACTGCTACAAACTAGGAAGGAACACAATGCCACAATCAAACAGCTAAATGAAATAGCTGTTCAAATGGATGAGAGAATAACCACTTTATCTCAAGCACGTTCATCTGAACCAGTTACAAAAGTATTTTGGCACAATGTATGTACTGAGTGCATTTCAATGAATTTTATAGAAATCGTCTGATGCTTCAAGCAACTCAACAAAATGGTCTCTGGCATCCTTTGATACAGTAGATACTTTGAAAACTGTAAGTTGACATAGTATAATGAGAATCATGTGACATCAATGTCAATATAGATTCAGTCACAACAGGACCAGTTGATAGTTCAGTTGAGAGAGAGTAAAGAATTGGAGAGGTTACTGAAGGAAAAGATAGTCAAAGAAAAGCAAAAGTACTCCAACCTTCGGGAGCAGTACAAAGAGTTACAGAACACCCTACCAGTTGACCATCCACCAGAATTATCATTGGACACATCACAACAAGAGGAAGATGAATCTTTAGACAAACAAGAAGAGATGCAAAGTTCACAGTTACAAGTACTTGATGAAGAAACACAAACTGAACTGACTAAATTACAATCAGTAATGGAAAATGTGAGCTCTAGTCTTGAAAAAGTTGAAGTGATAATGAAGTATTGGAGTGAAAAGGTAATATTGCTATACATAACTGTGTATTTGTATGTATTTAGCAGATCATAAATAAACAGATTACGGATCAACAGGCACATCCAACTGCTCCTTGTAAATATAGAACAAAATCTAATAAGCAAAAAAAAAAAAATCATTTTTACATGAGCATACATTCTTTACCTTCCAACATAAAGTATCTGTAAACAACATTACATTGTGCACACTTCAGTATTAAAGTTGCTAAAACATGCATGGACTTGAAATTTGTAAACTTTAGAACAATAAGATGAGTGTGCTCCAGTTCTCAGTGCTACCAAACTGTTTTCCAAAGACAGCTATTATACTATAGGCTTGATATACATACTATTGTACACCATTATTAATCCTGCCGTACAGCATACCTGCTATTATATAGCATACCCTGTGAAAAGACTTCCTGGTAAGCAGTGTATATTACACTGACAAGTGTACTTGTAAAGCACAAGCTAAATAGCTATAGTGTATCAATAGCTTCTAATATCGAGCTGATAACGGTAGCCTTAGTGATGAATGTAGCAACAGTGTTTAACTCAGTTTCATATTTTCCATATTACTGTATATGTCTCAGTGTAACCAAGAGTTTGTAATATAATCCTACAACATTTTGAACTCTTGGTGCAACTGTTCAGTCTTTCCCACAGTTGCTGTGCTCATTTGAGCTGGGCATATATATAAATATATATATATATAACATGATCTGTTAGTCTGCAATACACGATCTGCTATATACCTTGCATAACTATTAATTAAAATTATTGTACTCTTTAGACTTCAAAGAGTCCACAGTCACCAATGAAGGATCAAGAAAAAGTGAAGGAGTCTAGTGAGACCCTACCACTACAGTCAGAGAAAGGAAAGAATCTTTTACAGATGCAACTGAAGACAATGATTTCAAATTTGTCAAATGTAGAGGTCAGTAAAAGTTATGAACTAAATACATGGCAGGTACCAATAGTGAACAGTATTGACAACTTTACAGCATATGCGTGTTGCATGTAATTCCACATGTGTGAACTCAACACGTACATGTGTGTCATCTCTTGTACATGCCAACACACACGTGAAGGCAGTACCACCACACACATGATGCATGCAGTCTGTAGCACATATGTCGTTTGAACAAAATTACAATAGCTACGGTACACATGTAGCTAAAGAACACTTGCATGGCTCATAATGTAGCTAGTTGCTGTAATACATACTGTAGCTATCTAAATGCCAGCACGAAATAAGTAATTCAAGTATGATACATTCTTTCACTGCAGATCACGACTGGTGTATCCTGTGCACACCAGCATTAGCCACAGAATAGAATGTAGCATGGGTGTGGCAATAGTGCTCTGCGATATATCGGTAATACCGTTTATCATGATAAATTATCATAACCGATTATCATACAGTGACAGCATTTGATAACCGATATATCGAAATACTGGTATATCGATGAATACCAGTATATGATTGTGTTTAACCCAGCCTTTGGTGTTTAATTATCCAATTTTTTGATGGTTTAGCAGACACGCCCTAAACAAAACTTGAGGTTCTCACATTACAACACATGCTCACTTGTACTGAACTATATATTTTTTGTTTTTTGGGATGATACCGCTTCATACTAGGCCCAAGAAATGATGCAATTAGTTACAATAACAAGCTAACTATATACCGATATACCGCAATATTTTCCTACTACTAATACCGTGTATTCAAATTTCAATACCGCTGAGCTCTATGTGGCACATGTACAGCTGCTATGTTGTATAATACAACTGTAACACTGGAAAGCAGTGCCATGGATCCATGTCATTAACCTAGCGATTTTCTCACTTTAAGTAGTGACTGCCAACTCACCTTATGTGGAGCCATAGACCTTGATTAGGATCTCCAATGATAAACTGTATAGAGTATACATATATTGTTAAAATATTTGGATGTAAACAATCAATTAGTGTATCACGTGACCACCATACCGACTGCTTGCTTACAAGGCTTTTGGTAACGGTAGAGATACAGTAATATAACATTTGAATATTGTTCATAAAAGTCCAGAGATTATATCCTTGAATTTACTTCTTGATATTCAGATTTTAGCTACAGGCTCCAGTGAGATGATCATGCCAGTAAAGATGGATTTTTCAAGTACACGCATGTCATGTTTAGTACCAAGTGTGCACCCTGGATTTGTGAAGTAATATTTGAGTGGTACTGTAAGTGTCACATAGCAAAACTTTTTTTTTCATTTGCGTGGGTAGGGCACAACTCACACTCACAAAAAAGCGGTCTGGGGCCTTGCAAGACTGTAGTTGCAGTATGTATGGGTAGCATCTATATAACAAAGATTTACCATCAAAGTTCATTTATAGACTACAGTGTATTTTTTTGCCCTCTGCAAAATGTTGATCTTCAGATGGAAATCAAGCAGCTAAAGTTACAAACAACAGAAAGGACAATTGGATCAACTTACGAAACTAATACAGTTAGTAGGTAGGGACCCGCCGATTATGCTCATAATTTTACCTATTATGCTATGCTGCACTGCTCAAAAATTTATCTATTATGCTTAAATTTATGCTCAATACTTACCCTTTATGCTCAAATTATGCCCAATTATTTATGCCTCAGTTCTCATGCTCTGCTAATAATTTCCAATTTATGGATAAATAATAAGTGGCTGAAGCACAAACTTACTTGTCAAAATGCATATCACAGAAAAGATCGATATACTCTAATAGAACAGTCAGCTATGTGATTGTTCTATTAGAGTTACTGACTGTTCTATTAGAGTATATCGATCTTTCTGTGATAGCTATTTTGATAAGCAAGAATTCATACTATTACACAAATATTCTACCTATTATGCTAGCATTATGCTCAATGCTTTCAGACACCTATTATGCTCATAATTATGCCAGCATAATCGGCGGGTCCCTATTAGTAGGTGGTGGTCAGAACCTTGAGGAGGTAATATGTACAATTGGCATTCCTTCAATATCCAAGCCAACATTTATCGAGAAGCTCTTGGTATCAGCTTTTGAAGACTACCTAAATGGATAAATGTTGCAAGCTGGAAGAGAGGAGAGAGAATAATTGAGAGGTCCCATGGGCATTCTTACAATGCAAAGTTCTGGAGTCATAGTTGGTGCTGCTACAAAAAGCTTTTGTACATAGGTATAAAAATTGGTACTGTGCAGTATGCTATATATCATAAAAGAAACATACCAAGCGCCACCTTATCACAAATGCTTTAAAACCTGTTCGGGATCATCTACATCAACGTAAGCAGATATTGCCACAGGATTTAGACAATTTGAGTATGCACATGTTCTATACATTGGAGTATTGGACACGGAAGCCCCATTCCTTATACAATACAAAAAGAGTTGAGCCACCTAGAGATGGTTGAGTGTGCAAACCACACCATATCAAATGTTTTCATGGTTAATTGGAATAACTAGCAAAGGACTTTTCATCTTTCCATGGACAAAGTCCAAATCTGTAATCATGAAAATCACACAGGGTGCTTGATATGCTATTCAGTGTAACAAAGCTGCAGAATGATCTTTGAGCAAGTTCAAATCAATACCTAGGATACCATAAAGATTGTGATCCATCCTGATGTTTAGAAAGCACTATAAATTAATTGACTTGCCACCTAACCTCCTCTTTGAGCTGGTGACCATCTCGCAAACAACGTAGCTCAGCTCATAAGTGGCAGCACAACCAACTTGAGTGAATGTCACATTTTGATCAGACCCAAAATGGATGGAGGTAAGCAGGATCATTACAGCTGACAGCAGAACCATGCATAACTTTAGGTCAGAGACCACTTAGAAGTACCTGTTTAGTAGGCCTGAGCCTATTATGCTCAAAAATGTATCTATTATTCCTTCCAGAATTTCCCAAAAATTCTCCCATTATTGTATCTAGCCTATTATTCCAAAATCATTCAGTTTCTTTGGCTAGTCACTTAGTTTTCAAGTTTTCAAGATGCTGCTATAAGTAGTTTTGTCAGAACTGATTAATAGCCATATGAAGTTTCCATTTTACACATCATTTTTCTGGCTATAAGTACAGTAGTCTGCAAAAAAAAGTTTACATTTTGCAATTGTGATTACGCTGTAGTAGCGTAATTACAAAGCGTAATTACGAATTATGCTCTATTGGTAACTATGATTATATTGTAAATATGGCTGGTGAAAAACTACTTTTTTGCATAATTATGGATTACGGTCAAAATGTAATTACAGTACAAACATGGTAATTACTTAGTAATCACACCGTAATTACAATTATGAAACGTAAACTTTTTTTTGCAACCTACTGTAGTTACAACAGACATAGAATAGCTATCTGCAGCAATAATTCGTGTTTTCAATATTAGTGTAGCTGTAGCCACATACTAGCAATATGTTCAAAGATTTGAAGAAGATACACTGGTATAAAAGATGTACAAGTTTCAGTATTGCAGATAATCATGCAGTTAAATCCCTGATACTGGCTGCAGATTGTTAACTGATCTGACTGCTCTATTAAAGTATTTGAGTGTTCTATTAAAGTATATCGATCTTTTAGAGGTTTATCAGTCCCAGCACTCCTTTTTTATTCAATTGTTATTTCAACAGGGAGGCAGCATCAGCCGAAGCTGTTTTTCAGCTACGCCCTGCACAAAAACGTACATCATAAACACACACATATATACAGTAATTACTTATGTACAAACTAACATCACTAAAATGTTCTTAACTATTTCGAAATTGAGTAAATGTTGTTGAGTCATATAAGACTGTTGGCAGAGCATTCCACAAGATGGTTCCACGATAATAGAAACTGCGTTTCCCGTTTGTTTGTGGAACAAACAAATGATTTACATTTCTGCTTGCATGCCTATAACAATGTCAGCTAATATCATTCTTAGTAGCTTAATTCTTTCTTCTAGCTAATCAAGGAGACACGCCCCTTAATTCCACCGATTTTTCCCGTGGACATCCGATAATTCTAAAATTATGCCTGCAATCACCCTATATTTCTAGAGTTATTCTCACAAAATTGGTGACCTACTATTGTCAAAATTATGCTGGCATAATAGCAGCAGGCCTACTGTTTTGATCCTGTTCAACTAAAATTTCAGATGTGTATAGGAAAGCCAGCGAAGATTGCAGCTACTACTGGTGTAAATTATGGATCAGAAGCAATCACTCAATCAACTCCAGTCAAGAAGAGTTGCAACATATCTGTAATGAATACTCAAAATCTTTAACAATTCTCAGTGGAACAAGCTGCTGAACTCACCAGAGTAACTAGATCAAGATCCATCCCTCAACAGTCTATGGCAGCAACTCAGAAGACCACACCTGACAGCATCTATATTTGACACTGCCATGAAAACATATGAAAAAATTAGAAGAAACTACCACCGGGTACAATTCCAGTACTACAATGGGGATGATCACATGACAACACCACAAGGCAGTGATACTTTACATAGCTCAGATTGCCAAGCAGTTTGGACCACTAAACAAAGTCAGCAGAATTGGTATCTACATATGTACCACAGATCCACAGTTGGCTGCTTTTCCTAATAGTGTTGTAGAAGATTCTACCCAAGGTTAAGGAAGATTGGTCTATTGGAAATAAGCAGCCATATTCTGGTAGACTAATGACGCACGCCAGGAAATTCACCAGTTTTGTATATAGTTCTTTAACAGATGGTCAAGTCATGCTAACAAAAGTACCAACTACTATTACCAGGTGCAAAGCCAATCAAAAAATTATACAGTTACCCTTGTGTGGCTTCCTTATCTAACATCTTCACAGAAAATTAAATGCAATGAAAACTTTAAACCATGGTGTATCCCAAGAGTATACAGATACATCTCTTTTCAGAGAATATCTACTTTCAGAGTTAGCCAATTGTGTTTTGTAGTTAGTCAGCCAATCCAATGACTTCAGTCACCGTGAACAGTATATTATCGACTTCTTTGTACTGTATTGTAAATATCTAGAATTGTAATATTTATACCACCAATATACGTACCATACTTATACTATAAATCATACTTCATTCATCACATTAAGTTCAACATGAAGAGAACAATCACCAGCTACAATAGTTATGCTTTAAAAGATATGTAACAAGAGTGGCTCATAAGATGCTACAGACACACTTACATAAACAACTCCTTAATGCTCATTGAAGACTAGATTATGAATACTAAGTTGTAGTGAGACACAACTGACACACATATATATATATATATACCACTTTCACACCTCACTTCAAAGGGAAGAGAAGGTGTATTAGTGCTATAATAGCACTGCTATGAGTGCTCAGGAATGCATGAACGAGAAATGGAGGTAGTATATACAAGTTATATCCCTCCTAGGAGGGATATGACTTGTATATACTACCTCCTATTCTCATTAATGCATTCCAAGCATTCTCAGAAATTGTCTGATTTCTTTGATGAAACTGTGTGATCTCCTCTGCTTTAATATAGTGACACTTCACAGGATTCACAGGATTGAGAGTGGGTTTTAGTTTTGCAAAGTGAGCCAAAGCATAGATCATGGACTTGGGAAAGAAGATAGTTCGCTGTTTTACTGAATGAAGAAGGTCATGGGTCAGTTTATATCATGCTGTTTTGATTGCATTGACGTGGCGATGTCCAGACACTGGGGGTAGCGCTAATTTATTTGGCCATTAGCATTAGCTAACATATTCACTACCTTAGTTTATTCATGGCTAGTAAAGTAAGTACTTTAGTGCACTTGAATCATCTTTATATTGCTGTTTTGACACCTGGCACGATGTCACACCTGCATAGTGACTGGGTGTGGTGCTTAATTGACTACACCATTATAGCGTTATAAACATATTCACTGCTTCAGTTTATTCTTGGCTAGTATAGTAAGTACTTTACAGTGCACTTAAGTTTCATTATGAGCTGTTCAGCTCGCATTTGGGCTTCCTGTGTTTAATTGCGTACCCACAATCGAAGTGATCTGCACACTCGTGTCGATACACTTACGTTCGGCCTCTCAGCAGCGCCTTGTCGTTGCTCTTACGACGTTATCCACAATTGAAATTCACATAGTCCCATATAAAGACACTTGTGAAGCATTCCTGCAGTTTCCCACACTTGCAGGTGAGTCACCCAAGTGGAATATATTAGTTGTAACATCGGCACTTGTGATTTGCCTGAAATATATGCACTCGCACTCAGGCTGTGCCCTCATGCTCATGCATATATTTCAGGCAAATCACAAGTGCCCATGTTACAACTACTACATATCATCAGTAATAATAGTTGAGTATACTTCGAGGATGCCATAACTCGCTCCACAAGAAACGCCACAAAGATACAAATAGAAGGAACAAACGGTCCACTTCTCTTTGGTCATATGTAAAAATGTTAGTAAAATACATGTGCGTGACATGTTATGTTACATAATCATGCACAATGCATTGTTGAAACTTCTTTGATTTTCAAAATAATTATCAGAATAACTTATTAAATTTCATAGTAGAAGATTAAAGGTATATGTGGTCCACGCATATCATTGTAATGATTCAAACTTGAAAGTACAGTATTTTCAATACAGGATCCTGAAGTCTCATGTTGCTTCTGCACCAATTTTCCTGCTAGAAAGTCACTCTTGAACCTTCACTGTTAATAATGAAATGTAATAAATGCACAACAGTACATGTTTTGTACTTGAATATTATGGTAGTGATACTGAATTCAATAATAACTTGGAAATTATCAATTATTAAATGTAATTGATTGAATAGGCATCAACTTAACCGCCACCTTAAACAACATACAGACACCAAGACACACAGCAGTGTGTCATGTGGCCAAGAAAGCCAGTGCGCCACACTGCGACAGGAAGAAATAAAACAGCATTTTCATGCATGCATAGCTCCATGGCTCCTTCTCCAAAGCACACCATTCTTGCATCCGCCAGGTAGGGTAGGTCACACATCATATATTTATTAAATTTGCAACAGCCATTTGCAAGATATGAGCATTCAAAGTTTCATTTTAATTTCTTCATTTTTTCTTCTTATGCCATACGAGAGCTACAGGGGATTTAATTTCTTTTTGTACACTTTGAAAAATTACTATAAAACGTAAACATGTAATTCGACTGCCTTGATCTTTGGCAGAAATGAAGAGCATACAAAGTGTGAATTCATGTACCAAGTTTGCTGTGAATCTGATGAATATCCAAAGAGTTATGAACATTTATTAATTAAAAAAGGTAAACACAAGACTACAGGGTAAACTGAGTATGTAAAATTGGTGTGCAAGTAGACTGATCATCGTAGCAGTATCTTTGAAAGCAATAGAGTTACAGCTACAAAGTTATATAGCAAAACCAAATAAGTGCAAAATTGTGGGATCAAGACTCTCTAATAAAGCAGTCACCGCAGGGTAAAAAGCTGCACAAAAACTTTAACATCTACATCCTTAACCACTGAATCACTGCTATCTTGGCTGATCACCTTACTTAATTTCTGCTTTACAAATGAAAATCCTAGTTTAAATCTGCTTATAAATAAATGTTTGTTATTTCATAGATCTATCGATTAAAGTGCTACAGGTAGATTGTTCTAGAACATTCTATGTATGTTCTATTAGAAGTCCTCAAAAAGTGCACTCTATTAGAGTATTACAATAATATTAACAAATAGTGAAGTAAATCATGCAATACAATACATTTATAAGTCTGTCTTCAATAGTGTCTATATCGAAAAGAAGAAATGGGAGTACAAAGCAAACCAGAAGTCAGCAGTAGTCTGGTATTGGGGCCTTATAAAGTACAAAAAGAAGTGAAATCCTCACAAAAACAGCCAAGCTGTGAAAAATGGCGTAGCCTTATGGTGGCGTTTACCTCAAAATTTCTGGTTTGAAGGATATTTTAAAAATACAGTTGTGAACACATATGGATAGCTACACTAAAGCAAACACCGTCACATTGTAGACCAGCTCTTTATCTACATGCTGATTTGTATGGCCATTAGATATTGAACAACGATACACAACAAGCTGATTGTAAGAGCATGCAAAAAAATTTTTCGGCATCAGTTTACCAAAAGCTTGTTGCATACTATGGCAAAGTAAAATGTAGTCACTGTCTCTGGGAAAACCAGTCTTATCGCCCATGGTCCCTAGCCCACCCCCCATAAGGGGGCCAAGTGCAAACCTGGCCTGCTTGCTTGTATGCCACCCAACCACCCCCGAGCTCTTAATGCAGGCGTG
Source organism: Dysidea avara (assembly GCF_963678975.1). Taxonomy (NCBI): domain Eukaryota; kingdom Metazoa; phylum Porifera; class Demospongiae; order Dictyoceratida; family Dysideidae; genus Dysidea; species Dysidea avara. The sequence goes on from NC_089276.1 coordinate 29,077,967, forward strand.
CCGGGCTCCTGCACCTGACCCTAAAGGAGGGAAGGGGATCTCTGACACAAACACATGCACATTTATATCTACGTAACCATACATACCATACATTTATTTGTGTATTTGCATGGCTTAATTACCAGCGTGCTTACTCATACTCAGGTGGTGCTGTTTAATGTTTGCTGATCTGCCATGCTAACTTTAGAGTGAAAAAGGGAAACTAAGGAATCATTGAGCAGAATTGCTTAATTTATTTGGCTGCGCAGTTGATGACACGTGTTATGGATTATACAGTAAAATTCAATTAATTTTATTGTTTAGCAAGCAGCAGCAGGAGCCTACATGTGTACAACAGCATATTCGGGATAGACATGCAGAGCAATGATAGCAGCTGCGGTGGGAACCCAAAAGTGTACAACAGCTACAGTGTATGTGGGATAGGTAAAGCAATCATGCAAAGCAATCATGCAAAGCAATAGTAACAGTGACAGCAGCAGCAGCAGTGGGAACCCGCATGTGTACAACAGCTACAATGATAGCAACAGCAGCAACAGCAAGAACAGCAGCAACAGCAAGAACAGCAGCAGCAGCAGTGGGAGCCCACATATGTACAACAGTTATGTGGGGTAGGTAAAGTAGCCATGCAGAGCAATGATAGCAGCAGCAATGGTAGGAACCCACATGTGTACAACACCGGTGTGGGGTAGGTAAAGCAGTAATGCAAGCTATGATAGTAGCAGCAGCAATGGAAACCCACAAGTGTACAACAGCATATGCGGGATAGGTAACGCAGTCATGCAAAGCAATAATAGCAGCAGTAGCAGCGATGGAAATGTACCTATGTACAGAGCTAAGCAGAGAAGCAGCTATGCAGTGAAATTTATGGCAGAGCCCACGTGCCAACAACTGTGATGCTCACGCAATATTGCATTCTTAGTTTAGCCATCTAGGCTATGGTAACATAGACCACAGCGTCTGGCGGGTAGGTACTGATCTTATGCCTTAGTAAGCAATACATTGCACCCAATTTTTCCCCAATTTTTTTGTTATTTAGAGTTTGTGGCTGCCCCTTGTCACTGTGATACATACATATCAAAGGTTTAATGTCAGTGCATATACATACCAATTGGCACACTATAAGTCCTATATTACCCAACCATTTACATTAGTGTAATGGTGAATAACATGTGATCATAACTATTATTTACATTATCTGTTCTCGGTACCATTTGTTGATGGCTAAATAGGCAAGGTTCTTAACGATGATGGCAGCTGCAGTGGGAACCCACAGCAGGAGTAGCAAGGCATAGTTAAACCTTGTAATTTGTAACCCAAATGTATTAACTGACAAAAAAACACACACTGGTAGCATCAACTGCAGCAATATAGTAAAGTAATTATGTTAATGGATGTTTAGGCAACTGCAAACTGGGTTCTGAGAAAGTAGTGATAGTCTGACCTCTGTGCTATCCATCCAGAAATAGCTGCTGGTTGGCCACCAGAGGGTTGCATCCATTTGGTTTGTATGCACTTAGTGCCGATTGGTGCAATTGATTCGCACAATTGCTGGTATGTACTACTAAACATATTATGTTTCATTGCCAACTAAGGCTACGAGCATGCCAAATACAAAGGCCCACTGTATGTAATCAAATTAATAGTACGCAACTATGACGGCACAAGCAGCCATGATGATGCAAGCAGCCATGACAACACATGCAGCCATGACGACGACAGCAGCCAGGCCGGCCAATTCAAGCAGCCATGATTCAGTAGCTATGACAACATAAGCAGCCATGCCAACACAGGCAGCTATGATGATGTGAGCAGCCATGATGATGCAAGCAGCCATGACAACACAGGCAGCCATGATGATGTGAGCAGCCATGACAATGCAAGCAGCCATGACGATGCAAACAGCCATGACGATGCAAGCAGCCAGGATGACGCGAGCAGCCATAATGACACAAAACAGCCATGACGATGCAAGCAACTATGACAACGCAATCAGCCATGACAATGCAAGCAGCCTTGATGATGAAAGCAGCCATAATGACACAAACAGCCATCATGATGAAACCAGCTATGACAATGCAAGCAGCTATTATGATGCAAGCAACTATTATGATGCAAGCAGCCATGATGACTCAAGTAGCTATGATGATACAAGCAACCACGATGACACAAGCAGCCATGATGACCCAAGATACAAGCAGCCATGATGATACAAGCAGCCATGATGACACAAGCAGCCATGACAAAGCAAGCAGCCAGGACAACGCAAGCAGCCATGACAACACAAGCAGCCATAATGACCTGACAACACAAGCAGCCATGATGACTCAAGCAGCTATTATGATACAAGCAGCCATGATGACCCAAGATACAAGCAGCCATGATGACCCAAGATACAAGCAGCCATGATGACACAAGCAGCCATAATGATGCAAGCAGCCATAATAATGCAAGCAGCCATGATGACCTAAGATACAAGCAGCCATAGTCACACGAAACAGCTATGACGATGCATGATGACTCAAGCAGCTGTGATGATACAGCAGCCATGGTGACCCAAGATACAAGCAGCCATGATGATACAAGCAGCCATAATGACATAAAACAGCCATGACGATGCAAGCAACCGTAACGATGTATGCAGCCATGATGACTCAAGCAGCTATGATGACCCAAGATACAAGCAGCTATGATGACCCAAGATACAAGCAGCTATGACGATACAAGCAGCAATGATGATGCAAGCAGCCAGGATAACACAAGCAGCCATGACAACGTAAACAGCCATGACGATGCAAGCAGCCATGACAATTCAAGCAGCCATGATGATGCAAGCAGCCATGATGACTCAAGTACAAGCAACCATGATGACACGTAGCCATGACAACAATTATGACATAAATGATACATTATGAAGGTGCACATGGGCTGCAAGGATGCATGCACCATTATCATTACAAGGTGCCAGCTACCCAAATATCGATAAGAACTTAATACACTTTATTGTTTCAGTTAATGTGGGTAACAGACACCAGATCTGTTAAGAAATGCAGGGCTCGTGATTAGAGCTGGGCGATATTCCGATATTTATCGATATCGACGATATTAAGAACTGGCGGTATTAAATTTACTACTGACGGTATTATCGAATCATCACGTGCATCATACGTTTCCATCACGTGCGTAAGCATAATGGCGTCTGACGATGAGGAAGTCGAAGTTGACACCACTGAAAGAGACAACGAGGAGACCGATAGTGATGCTGTACTTGTTTCAAAAAGGAAAGCCAAAGCATTTGTGTGGAAGTATTTCGGCTTCGAAACAGATGGAAATGGCCGTCCTCTCTGTGTCGATTTACCGAAGTGTCGCTTGTGCCCAAACCATACAACGGTCGCTGCGAAGGATTCGAATACTTCGAATTTATACAGCCATTTGAAAACCAAGCATCCTGAGGAGTATGCTCTAGCATGTCAAGCTAGCAAGAAGAAAAGCAAAAGTTTCAGCACAGAGGAAGCAGCCGCTCCGAAGTTAACACTCTTAGATTCATGGGATAAGCGCCGACCTTTGTCATCATCGTCAAGAGAGCACAAAACTTTGACTAACGCTGTCACATACTGCCTTGCAAGAGACATGCTACCATTGTCCACTGTAGACAAGCCAGGCTTCCGGAAGATGTTACAACAATTTAATCCAAAGTATCAACTACCCACTCGTAAACACTTTACTAAAGTGGCAGTACCAGCACTAGTCAATGAGGTCAAAAGTGAAATTGAAGAAAAGATTAAAATCAAACAGTTGGACTACTATTCTGCTACTACAGATCTATGGACCTCAGCTGCTGGAGACCCGTATATGACTTTTACTGTCCATTTTATAGATGCCAACTGGGATTTAAAATCATATTGCCTCCAAACTCACTACCTTCCCATGGACCACACTGGGACAAACATTGCTGAGGCTCTTGAGGAAACCATACAGCAATGGGGCCTTGAAGTAGAGAAGCTGGTAGGAATCACTACTGATAGTGGTTCCAACATCAAGCTGGCATGTGACCTGCTTAATTGGAATAGGTTGAGTTGTTTTGGTCACAACTTAAATCTAGCTGTGGGAAAGGGATTAAATGATGCAAGGGTACAACGTACCCTCAGGGTTGTTAGAAGTGCTGTAGCTGCATTTTCAAGGAGTTGGAAGAAGCAGAGAGACTTGGTTATTGCACAAGAACAAAGGGGGCTAGAAATTCACAAGCTAAAGGTTGACGTAGTGACACGATGGGGCTTTGCATATGACATGGTTGAAAGAATGTTGGAGCAAATGGATGCTGTGAGAAATGTTCTTAGTGAAGACAGAGCCTCATCACCCTCATGGCAAGATCGAGATGTTTTGCAGTCTATTGCTGCTGCTCTAAAAGGATTGAAAACCATGACGGATGCACTTGCTGCTGAAAAGTGTGTTACAGTTTCTGCAGTGAAGCCATTGTTGAGTCATTTAGCAGAGGAAGTGCTTGTGGCAGAAAATGATGACACTGACCTGACAAAGGAAATGAAGAAAAGGATAAAGGATGATTTAGAAGCAAGATATGATGATCCAGAACTCACCTTTCTCCTAGAACTTTCTTCATTTCTAGATCCTAGATTCAAGCTCAACTATGTCAGCAATAGAGCAGAAATTTTAGAAGAGGTAGAGAAGGAAATGAGAGATTTGACTGACCGTTCAGTGGATGATTCATCACACTTACCTTCAAGTTCACAGTCTGGTAGTTCAGGAATGGCAGCTCCACCATCTAAGAAAGCAAAAGGACTAAGCAAGGTTCTTGGTCGCTGTTTGGGCAATAGTCAGTCGGTTCAGCTGACCCCTCGCCAGCAAGTAAAGCAAGAGTTGGATCAGTATTTAAGTCATCCGCAGCTAGATGTTGAAGCGTCTCCTCTTGACTGGTGGAAGATTGAAGCTGTTAGATACCCAAATGTGGCAAAGCTAGCACATAAATATCTGTGTTTGTGTGCAACAAGTGTAGCCGCTGAGCGTGTGTTCAGCTGTGGAGGCCACATTGTTTCTGACAGAAGGACATGTCTGAAACCAGAAAGAGTTGACAACTTGGTATTTTTGGCTCTAAACATGAAAAACTAGTGTTGTCTCAGTTGTACCACTTATGTAGTTATCTGATTGTCATGATAGTTCATAAGGTTTGTAAATTTTGAAACTTGTACCATGTTAGATGTTGTATGTAACCTATAGTAGTTATCTTGATGGTTTGTAAACTTGTATTACTACAACTTGTAATGTCAGACATGTACCCTATAGAAGAGAAAATAACAAGTAATATTGATTAAATAACATAAAATTATACAATGGTAATATTGCAACACAATATATCGGGATATTTAGTATTATCGTCAAAAACTATGATATGATATATCGCTTTGAAATTTTGGGATATCGCCCAGCTCTACTCGTGATACAAATTCCTGACACATAGCCCATTGTTAGATATGGCCATACCGGGTTTGGTAATAATTGGGATATTAAGTGCTTCAAAATAATAGCAGTTGTACAGCAGTTTTGATGCTGTGACAAACAGCACTGATGCCATCAGGAAGCAAAACTGCGAATTGCAGTGCATTTGCGATGATCACTACTGTGCCATGGCTTGTAATATGGTGCTTGAGTTTCAGAACAAATTTCCTGAAAACCTACAGTGGGTCACAGATATACCATGTCAGCCTGACCAAACATGGACGCCAAGTGGGGCAGAAAGCCAAGCAGGGCAGGGGGTATATATAGCAGCTTGCTGATCAGCGCTCTGCTTGTATTATAATGAAGCAGTGGTCATGGCAATGAAACAATGGCAGGACTACCACAAATGAGGGCTTGCTGCTTCATTGAAGCTGCACAGGAGTAGACACTGACATGCCAAAAGGAGTGAACCAACCAGGGCTGAAGTTGACATTAAGCAATCAGCAGCACAAGCACTCAAATAAAATTTGCTTCGAGTGCTGGTGTCCAAGACACCAGTAGTTCAACTGACCTGACATCAAGCAAATGTAAAGCAAGCTGATAAAAACAGCTGAACCAAACACTTCCCTCAACTAAAATTGCATGATAAGCATTAATTGGAAACAACAAGCATTATTACACAATTAGACCATCCGGTGGGCGTTAATTGGAACAATCGGTAAACCACCCCAACGATTCAAGCAGTATTGCTATGTGGCCTAAGCTGAGGTTGTATGAGCGGCATAAAAGTAGGAGACACAAATAATACAACACAAGGACAGACACTACATGGCTACAAAGTGTTACGTGACAAGTAAAACCTAGCTATTTAAGTTTTTCAGCACAAACTTCCTTCCCACTCCTCGTAAGTTTTTTGGCACAAACTGCTTTCCCGCTCTTTGTGGCATTCTTCAACAACACATGTGAGCCAATGAACCCACCAATGATTACAATTAGTCCCTGCATGGGCGTGCGCATACTCTATTAACACTGTAACCAACTTTTTATGTTAACTTCAATTTATTGGTCAGCTCTAAAAGAGGTGGGAGGCGGGGGCCTGGAAGCCGGGTAAGATGTTGTTTGAAAAACTGAAGAGGAGCATGTTGGGCCAAGTTATTGGCCTCAAAACTGGTTACAATGAAAGGAATTTACAGTACAGATCATTATCCAATACCATGGAACTGTATAGCCACACGCAACCATTTCCTGGTTGGCCAGGGCTCCATCAAGGCGCCAAACCACTTGTATGGCTTGCCACTGTGCTTGAAAAAAGCAGCTAACAAAAGCAGACCACTTTACCCTGGTCGACTGTGACAGTGAAATTTGATAGTGCATTCATAAAGCTTGTGTTTGTGTGAAAAATCAAACTTCCTGTCTTGGGTGATAACATCGGTTTTCACAGATCCAGTCACAAATGTGGAATCTACGTATTCTCTAGCAGCATACGCAGGGTGAAATCAACACAACTTCAGCCTATGCCAGACTGAAACACAGCTATGGGATTTTGAAGTCCTTTTGGCCATTGCGAAGGGACCTAAACCTGCTGTAACATTGATAGGCAGTACAAAAAAATTTTTTTTCTTGACCTACTACAAATATCAATCACTTATTTTACACTACTATAATATACAGAGGTCTTGTTCATTAGTATATGTACAAGAAAAAACTGACGCAGAAAGTTGTACTAACACTTTAGCATACCATACTAAAACCACAAGCGACGTATACCACCAAAGTTTCGCGCGAAGCAGCCAAATCTCTGTAAACAAAGGTTCTGAACTACTCTACTTACTTCAGTGAATGTCTTCTTTAATAATACTCACACAACAGTAACAAATTTCTTCTTGTTACAAGGCAATGGGCCTTAGTATGTGCAGCTGCCATCTTAATTATTACGTAGACACTAATCAATTGACACAATAAACAAATTTTTGTAGCAGGACGTATGGCTTCAAAACCGCGACTTCCAGTTAACCGCCTCAAATCAAAGGTGGCAGCCATTTTAACAATGTCAATGATAATAAATTTTAATTTGACTGTGTGCATTAAAATTTATTAGTATTAACACCATTGAAGCCATTTCTTGGCTTCCACCTTTGATTTCACAACTTCTTTTCACCCAGACTTTTTAAGGCTGCATCATTTTTTCATAGCTTGGCTGTTTTTGTGTGGATACATACCATATGGAGGGAAACTTTGGCACCATAAAAATTTGGCAAATTTGGCGAATGACCATATCTTCCCCATCCAAATATTTTGCTAGTAAAGAAAACAGCAAACCAAACATCGAACTAAACAATTTTCTACTTGACCAAGGGCTACTGGGCCAGGCATCAAACTAGAGCCAAGCCTGCCTCAATTACTTCAATAGGTAGCTAGCTGTATCTGTGATCCTCAAACCTCACCTCAAAACGGGCGTGACAAGTAGCGAGTGCTACCATATCAAGTACGATATTCACTATTCCAGAGGGTGTAGATCTACTGTCTATATAGTATTACCTTTTAGTTGATTGCTGACTCCAGGCACCAAAGAAGTGTGGCACTCCAGATCCTTGCTTCAGTAATCTAATCAATTAAATAGGGCGTGCGCTTTGCTAACAATTCGCCAAATTTTGCCAACTGTGATATTTTGTTTGATTCACCAAATTTTTCCTCCTCCAAAGTTTCCCTCCATACGGTATACACAGAAAATGTTCTTACCACTCCTTCAACTGATACAATAGAAATGTTAAATACAAAAGCTTATAAGCTATCAGAATCAGCTGTTTAGTATTACTACTATATACAGGGAATACTATAACTAAGGGTAGAAGTGATTATCATCATCATCACTGTCCTGAATTGTCCAGTACCTCGAAATCATCCTAGCTATATGTATATATTTCTGGTTCTCATTTCATGAAAAATTAACAATTAACTGTTTGTCAATCTTTCACCTCTAAAATATAAGAATCTGTGCTTTTAAAATCACAAGTATGATAATAATTAGGAATTTTAAGTTTGATCATGGAAATAAAACAGTGGTAAAGGTGGTCACCTACACCTGCAAATATACTAATGGATACTTAATCCATTTAATACCCATTAGTATATCTGCAGGTGTAGATGACCTCCCTTGTTTCACTGTATTTCTATAATAAATTTAATTTTTCCTTGTAATTGTTTGTTTACTTGTAGTAACATGATTATGACTGCTGAACTCACATATACTGCATCAAAGAAAGAATAGCCCATGTTAATGTAATTTAGCCTTTGAACACATGTCTCAAATATCAATATCCATAAAGTGTAGTTACCATTACACTTCATTATCAGCTACAGTCATTGTCCACCCCCTCCCACTTTCTGCTGCCTATGATAACCTCCATTATATGGGTATCCTCCACCAACAATAGAGTAGTCAGTTATGTGATGATGTACAAGTGTATTATGTTCCATTACTCACACAATAGGAATGGTCATCATTTGTACAATTGCTACAAACTGAATTATCTGAGAGTAAACAGAAAAATGATCAGTTGGAGGATGAGCTTACTCAGACACAAGGAAAAGTTTTTAAATTACAAGAAGAGATCACAAGGAAAGAGGTAACATCCTTTTACAGTAAATATCAGATAGCTTTAACTACTACGTAATTTTGTAATTTACTGTAGGAAGAGAATAGAGTTGCTATGAGTCAATTATCTGAGAAGGATTCACAACTGATGATGAAGGATAAGGAACTAACAAAACTCAAGGAAGACAACAAGCTGTTAGTGAAGCAGTTTAGAGAGAAGAAAGATAAGAGAAGGAGAGAAACAATACCTCAGGTGTGTTCCTACTAATATGATACTGTTTAATGTATTAACATGTAAACTACAGGACCAGCTGGTCCAGCAGGAGTTACTAGGAAGTGGTAGGTATGGGGAGGCGTGGAGGATCAGTTATGGTGACAAAACTTATGCTGGTAAGATCATCCACAAGAACCTCCTCCCTGGATATCCTGATACCAGTGTTGACCAGATCAACCAGTTTGTGGCAGATATTGAAAACATCTATGCCATATTTGGTTCACATGAACATCCTAACATTGAACAGTACTACACTATTACACAACCAACTCCTGATGGTCCTCCTATCTTATTGTCTCAATTACTGCCAGATAACCTCAACAGTTTTACTGCTAAGATGAAAGGGAAGCTACCGATTCATGTACAACTTGACCTGTGTCTTGACATGGCTAAAGGAGTACAATACTTACATGCCAATGGAGTGATACACAATAACCTCCATGCTGGTAATGTTCTGATCAGTCAAGATGGAAAAGCAAAGATTGGTGATTACATTTGCCCACAAAATTCTGAACTGAATGAGAAAACAACATTACAACACAAAAATTATATGTCACCTGAACTGATTAAGAACACTGCAATTTGTTCCAGACCTTCTGACATTTACTCCTTAGGAGTTTTGTTCATACAAGTAGCAACACAAAGTACACCCACTCCTACTGATTCAGAAAATACTGAACTATCTGAAGTTCAACGTCACAAACATCAACTATATGAGATCACTACCAATCCTCTACTACCAGTGATAATGCAGTGTCTAAACATCCTACCAGGCAGACCTTCCATTGATCAATTGTGTGATCGGATCAACACTGCCAAACAAAGTCCCCAGAATGTATTGTCTGATACTCTACATCATGTTAAGGTGAGATCATGTTATGTGGTCTGTAGTGTACTACTCCACTAAAATGGACATTGTAATGCTTGCTTAAAGCTGTCAAATTTCTGAGCAAAATGAGATTGACAGGATTTAGGAAGAATTAACATGATAAAGTATGAAAGGTGTAAACCACACTGTGGTAATGCTTGTTCATATTTAGCAGGTATCATTTAACAAACATACCACAAGGGAGCAGCCATTGTGTTACAAAATTTAAGTTAGTTATCAATTTTTGACTGGATGCACAAAAGCCTGACAAAATTGTGCATTTTTGAATTCTTTATTATTAATATTTGTAATTGTATGCTATGCTAACATGTCAGCCTTGTATGCCAATAACTTTAGGCCTTATAGTCTTACAAAATGACAATAACAGAAAGATCAATTTGTACAGCAAGTATAGTAAATAAATTACAGGCAATTACTAAAACGTGTTGTAATTTATGAACATAACGAGATACAGAGTAGAAACTTGCACCATCACGTTTGCCATGAATAGAGGAATCCATTGCTGGGTAAGTTTTTCCTTGTATCACATTTGTCCTCCACATCAGTGATCAATCAAGCACTATCACTTGATGTGAAGTTAGCAAATACTGTAATGAAACAAAGATTACCAAATTCCTCTTGAGTAGGCTAATAATAATATACCAGTTTTCACCATTAGAATTTTCTTTACAAATAAAAATGTACAGATATTTTTTTTGCAGAGTAACTATTTGTATGGCACTATTACATGAATATTTTTTGCTATTCGTACAGGAATTATCCATCATAACTCTAGAATCAAACACACTGGAGTGTATCCCTGTCCAGTTCAATTTTGAGACAGAAAATAAAGCATAACAAAATACACTGTTAGGCAGTAACTCTAAAATGTACTATGTGACCATATCACTAGCTGAAATCTACACACTGCTGTTTATCCAGCTTATAATATTTATAAACCAATTGTAATATTAGTGACTGTCTCAGCAAAAACCTGTCTAGTTCACACAAGCATGGGTTTTGAGAAAAACAAAATTTAACAAAAAATTGGTGAAATTATGCGTGTTACAAAGAAAATTTTACACAAGTTTTAATCAAGCCATTACTCAGAGAAGGAAGACTCAAATCAATTAAACCTATACACCATCTTATTCGCCTACTCATGCCCCAATAGTTTGTGTGTCACATGCATTTGTTTATGATGTGGTAGACGCAAACAAAATCATTGCCATTTCTTCAATAATACTGCCTTCATATGCCTATACGCAAGTAACTGCTGGACGAAAACTAAACCTTGGTAGATCTGCCAATCCATCCATGGTGAACATTGTAAGCCAAATCCCAACTCTGTAGACTAATCCAAACGTAAGTTATGGCTGCGAATATAAGTGCTTGTAGTTTATTTTTAGTATAGTCACTGTACAAAGCCAATAGTGAAGATGGTGCCCGTCTTGATGTTGTTGCCAGGGATTTTTGGGGTCGAAATAGGCAGCATGCATTTTTCGATGTCAGGGTTTTCAACCCTTTTACGTGCTCTTATTTTCGCTCCCAATTGTCCAGGTGTTACCAGCTTCATGAACGTGAAAAAAGACAGGCATATGATGAGCATGTTAGAGAGGTTGAGAGAGCTTGCTTTTCACCATTGATGTTTGCAGCTACTGGTGGCATGGGGCCCACTGCTACAACGGTTTTCAGGAAGCTTGCTTCAATGTTGGCTGAGAAGCGTAGCAATAATTACAGCAAATATTTGTTCTGGCTGCAATGTAGGCTTTGCTTTTCATTGTTAAGATCTGCAGTGATATGTTTGAGGGGTCATTGCTCTTCAGTTGGCCGTCCATCAACCACTAATATTGATCTGGCCTACTCCGAGGGTCACTTGGAGTCTGGCGGCCTTGTTTGATTGCTGGTATTTCCAGCTGTCCAGCACTTTAACAGCTAGTGCTGGGGGTGGTGGCAAGGGCAGTCCATCTAACCTGGGGAAAAAAAAAGTACAAATTGATTTCCTTGCTCTTCCTACTGTCTATAGTGCAAAATTACTCATCATAATCGACTGAAACTTTGATGAACTGTTCCTTGAACAATGCAGATAATACTGAGAAAATAAAAAAGAAATTCGGAAGTTGGGCGAACTAGGTGGGTTTTCACTGAGATGGTCATATTTATAATTGACTAGATAATTTTTACTTTGACAACAAATGTTACTGGATCTGAAAAGCCAACATAATTGCACAAGCCTACATTTTACAATATAAAGCATCTATTACAGTGGGTAAATACTTGTGTACAGTTGCTATAGTATTTGTATGGTAGTTATGAGATTAAATTAGACAGAAAAGGCTCCTGAACAAAAAGTGCAACACTATAGAAGATCCAACCCAGGATCCTCTACATTAGGCTACAGTTTTACCACTATGATATGCCACTCTATATAGCACCTCCCTAATTTTTACCTTTTAAATTTGACATTTATTAGATAGCTATGTGAAGAAGACACCAAAGCTGTCAAATGTAACTTGAGGTTTGCCTATTAGCATAATAATGTCTTTCACTGTCTGTATGGAGGTAAGTTTTGGTGAGTTGAAGGGTTGACCTGTTTCAAGCCTTCCAACCCTAGCTTGCCTCTAAAACTCACCTTCATACAACTAGGCAGTTTAGGGGCAATGCGTCGTGAATTGTGTATACATGAAACCGTTCAAGTTTATGATGTAATCAGAAACAAATCGCATCACTGTTATGGATCACGTGTGTCATTAATGTGGCAGTCTTTATTATATCTGTCCTTGTACGAGGTTTGTAAGCCAGATGAGCTAGCTTAGAGTTTCATATATCTAGACAGATGCTAAAAGTATTGAGGGGCAAACCTGAGCAAATATTTGAGAAGGTATAATGTGTGATTATCATCATGAAGTTCATTATACCAAAAAGGGGAAATTGATGGTTGGTAGCAAATGACTTGTTATCAGGCAAGGGCTCATTACATCTTTTTTGGCGATACCTTTCTCTTCTTTGTAGCAATAAACTATTGTGCTATTCCAGTGTCATCTCAGCTCTTTGTGGTATTCTTTTTGTCTGGCTCTTCTTGCTTGTTTTTGTTGTAAAGTTTCTTTATCACGTTTTGTCTATATAGGTCTCTATGCCTTCGTCTATGTCTGTCATCTTGATTTTCAAATGAGCATTCAACAGTAGCACCTTCCATTCCCCTCTGTCCTCGTTCATCCAGGGGATGGTTGATTAGCATTTGAAGCATCAGTAATCTACAGCATATATTCATTGTGTGATGGTCAATAGCATTAACCATATTTGGAGCATCAGTAATCTGTAAGTCAACAAATATGAAGAAAAAAACACACACAAAATTAACTACAACTACAATGCAAACTACTCTACAACTAAACTACAAGCACAATTACAACAGGGGTTTCAGGGAAAGGAAAATTAGTGTCCTCACACTGCAAAGCCAAGTACCATAAAATCATACGGGAATTGTTCGTCCATAAAGAAACTGAAAGCTGTTGTTGTAACAAATGTTTTACGAGCCTGTTTGGTTGACATACCAGTAATCTACAGCGTATATTCATCGTGTGATGGTCGATAGCATGAACCAACCATATTTGGAGTATCAGTAATCTACAGCACATATTCATCATGTGATGGTTGATAGTGCGAACCAAATACGGAAGTTAAGCTGTGTTTCATTACAGGAACACGACGCTCGTACCATGGTCAAATGACTACCGATCTGTGTGAGGCTCGCTCAGGCTCGCCCCAATTATCTTGTGTTACTACCAAAATCATACTGACTACACTTCACACACGGTTATGTAGCTATATACTGGCAAGCTACTGAGTCTCCCACCTTGAACTTCTTTCACCTGCCTCCAGCTGCCTCTAGAGTAGCCGCATTCCTGTATGTATAGCTACAAACACACACACATTAAATACGATTCATGTAAATACAGTTGATGTCGCATCAGTTTTTACACAACTCAGGCTCGCCCCAGCATGCTTTTAGCATCTGTCTAGGACTTCGCATGATAATTTTGAGTAATAGGTGCTGTAAGATTAATCTGGTGGCACTTTTGATACACTTATGATGTCGCCAAAGGGCTGCTTAAAGCTTAAGGTGAGGTACTTCAAGCAGTCAGTCATACGATGGTCGAATCAACTACTAATAGTGTTTTTTAAATTTATTTTTATTATTATTTTTCTAGGACCGGGTCACATACAACCAAGTACCTATACCAACGTGACAACCTACCCATAGGGCATGTATAAACAATGCCATAGCCAGCACTCAGAGCAGTGGGTGTGCTGGCAGAAATGATAGTGTGCATACACAGTAAAGAGTTTAACTGACATCAGAAAATCACAATACTAAAATGTAGCTTACACAAAAAAACAAGCAAACTATAGTGGCATTAAGTGATGTGTTTATATAAAGGACACTCAATCAAAAAGTAAGGCCACTATGGCCTACTTTATTCCACGGACTGGACTGGACTGGACTGGACTGGACTGGACTGGACTTGTGGACTGAGCTGGAAACAGCTTTTAAACAATAATCTAGGAATTATCCATCTCTTGCAACATTGAAGACACCACTATCGAGCTACAACTGCTGCTGCTGGCTCTTCCTTACAAATCAAGACACTAACGCATGCACTAATTAATTAGAATACACTTATGATACATGCCGTATTAGCAGTGATACAGCGTGATAAAGGCTATTCTTGTAGCGTAGATGTTTTCCTTTGTTGTTTTAGCACTAGTGTTACAGCTGTAGAGATGAGCTAGTAATTATTCTTAGCAGGTAGCGAGGTGGCACCACGGGGCGAGGTGCTGGGGCTATGCAAATAATCTGGCTCATCACTACAACCCTAACGCTAGTGTTAAGTACTGAAACAACAAAGGAAAACATGAACGCTACAACAATAGCCTCTGTCACGCTTTATCACTGTGAGTACACGTGTATCATAAGTGTATTCTAATTGATTAGTGCATGCGCTAGTGTCATCTGACTTGTAAGGAAGAGCAGTGCCAGCAGTTATAGCTCGATAGTAGTGTCTCCAGTGTTGCAAGAGATGGATAATGCCTGGATTATTGTTTAAAGCTGTTTCCAGCTCAGTCCACCAGTCCAGTCCAGTCCAGTCCAGTCCAGTCTGTGGAATAAAGTAGGCCGGCCACTGTGCACGACAAGGTGGTGAAGGCCAGCACAATATGATTCCAATATGGC
This sequence comes from Dysidea avara, assembly GCF_963678975.1. Lineage (NCBI taxonomy): Eukaryota > Metazoa > Porifera > Demospongiae > Dictyoceratida > Dysideidae > Dysidea > Dysidea avara. Next base: position 29,093,385 of record NC_089276.1, read on the forward strand.
ACAGACTAAAGGCAAGTACCAGTACATCAGTGGTGTGGCTGATGTGTACATACTATGTGCATACACAACATTCTGAGTCATAGATGACATACTGGAGATACGCATTAAAGCTGTAGTGTATGCAGCAATGTATTATTGGCAACACTGATGGTTGAAAATCATTTTATTAGCAAGCCAGGTGAAGGATAAAGCTGTCCTGCAGCAATTTGGGACTCACTGTGCCACTTGGAAACACTTGTAAAACAAGGAGACACCGGTTATGAACGATCACAATAAACTTTGTTGTAACTAGAGGCCACTGATATGTGCCAGCAGTGTTGCATTGGCACAGTGATCACAGTCTATAATATTACGCATACACATTACACAACATACAGTACATAGGTACAGATTATTGTATATGCAAAAATTCATCTTATAGATCACAGACCATTGGCAACCACAGAAAATAATTCCAGCTAGCAAGCCAGGTGAAGTACAAAGCACAGTAAAAATGTACAAAATATTGAATCATTGGTCTGGCATTGGCACTAGTTGGCATAGTGATCACAGTCTATAATATTATGCATACACAACATACAGGAGATAGTTACACATTGTTGTATACGCAGCAGTGCATCTTCTTGTTGATTGCACATTATTGGCAACACTAAAGGTGGAAAAAATCCCAGCTAGTAAGCCAGGTGAAGAATGAAGATGTACAATAAAAGTAAAACATTGAAACATACTCTTCACCTCGTTGTTCACGAGCACATCAGCTGGTATCTGAGAACAACCAATGCCTGGAGCGCTCAAAATACAATTACAAACATTAAAACACACTTGTAATCTTCTTGTTGTTTACGTGTAAAGTGGCCTCTGGCTCTCCTGCAATCACTCGCAGATGTTTGCCAATCTTCTCCTTCACGAATTCAGAAATTAAAGCATGGGTGTGGTACTGGGAATTATATAGAATTACACGTATGTTAAAGTCATCAGTATGAACAGGTGCAATGATTATATGGTTGTGCCTTTGTTCATAGGTGAATCTATCCCCAGTTAGTTTGTCTCTAGGCCTCGTAGTTTTCTCAAACATTAATTATTATTTATTTATTTATTAATTATTTATGACATAATTTTAACCGCATTTCGTATTATTCTTAGTACTTGGTTGTACAACTACGCCCAGGGCACATACAACCAAGTACAACCACCATCTACAAATGGAGCATGTACAAACAGTGCATGACCAGCACAGTGTGTGTGTGGGTGGGAAAGATGCACATACACAGCAGCACATATAGTAAATATAAGTGATATATGTAATTGCAATCGTGAGGGCCTGCTACTATTATGTTGTCTTGGTTACCTGACCATTGAAGGCCACATCATACATTGTCACCGCCCCTCCTGCATTGAATCTCATGACTGCAAGCAATGAAGCTTAAAAATCCATAAAAAATTTAGTATCTCTACAGAATTTGTATCACATGATTCTCCTCATGTTAAAATTATATTGTTTAATGAGGATGAATCAGGACACTGGATTAAGACATGGCTGCTGAAGTTGCCAAGAGCGGATAAAAGAAGCATGCTGTCTGTCATTGGAAACTGCTATCTGAGAGTTATTTTTAATATGAGCTCGGCCACATGTCCTAAAATGATAACGTGATGCCATGGATACACTGCAAGATGAAATAAAATTTTGGAGAACAAATGGCTGCATGCAGCTGATCACTGTGAAAGATGACTGTACCTTCAATAGGATAAAAATCCACTACTAGAAAATAATGGATATGTCACCAAGAAAAGTACAATTCTTTTGTGTGGTAGCATTGCAGACTGTAACTATGTATAGACACAATAATATAGTTTACAGTATGTAGGTAAATAAACAGCAGCAAGTACAACCGCACAGCAGCTATCAGTCTAAGGGCACATTTTGTGCATGTTGTGTTTGTTATCTCTATCAGGTTATATGGGATGTAATTACGGCAGTGTTCATATTTCTGTCTCAAAGTGATCTCACTCCTGGCACTGAAAGACTTCAGGTTGAGAGCTACGCATTATCACACAAACTTATCAGCTGAAAACTATGCTGGCATTCTTCACACAATGGCCTGCCAGGACCAATGCAAATTACTGGTATCTGAGTGCCAGTACATCAATGGTGTGGCAATGGCATAATGATGTGTAACACAGCATATAGGAGATGCACTTTATACTGTAGAACAGTATGCAACAATATATTATTGGCACTGAACATTGGATATGGAAATAATTCAGCAAGCGAGCCAGATAAAGAATGAACAGAAGTATTTAAAAAATTTAAACATACTTGTAATCTTGTTGTTTACGTGCAAAGTTGCCTCTGGCTCTTCTGCAATCACTCAGCCTAGCTCACAGCCATTTGCAAATCTTCTCCTTCGCACAATGTGAAATTAAAAGATGGGTGTGGTACTGGGTGTTATATAGAATTACATGTACATTTAAGTCATCATCACAAACAGGTGTAATTGTTATACCACTGTTCTGTGGGCAGCTAGCAAAAGCCGGAGACCAATTAATTGCACACATAAATTTTTTATCATTTTTCAACACGGAAGACCCACTACTAACAGTGTGGGATTTTCCATGTTCATTGTGTAAACACTCGTGAATGTGATGTTCATACATACGATGGTCGAATCAACTACTAATACTGTGGGACTTTCCATGTTCATTGCATAAATGCTCGGGAATGTGATGCTCATATGTTCCACTGTGTACTGCCAGTGTGGGGTTTGCTCAGGCTCACCCCAATAACATTGCTGTTACAACCTGCCTGGTTGTGATACATGAACACAAGTTGTAGTACAGTGTCCATTACTCCCCAGTTGCTTGTTTATTCCTTTTACAGTGATAGAATAAAATCTGTGGATAGTTTTTAAGATTGTTCTCTCATCCACTGAAACACACATGATTTTATTGTACACAAAATAATCATGTGTTTCTGCAATCTTAAATGGCTTTGTAACAAAACAAATTCACAACGCATTGCCCCTTTAACCTCCCTTTGGAAAATCTAGGCAACACCAATATCAAGCTTACCACCACTGATTTCAAAATGTGGCACACTAACCATCATTCCACAGTTAGGTTGTAACTGTAGACTTTAAAAGGGTATTTAAATTAGAGATGTAGCATGGTGTGTAGGCAGAACAAAGGCTGCCATCAGTGATGCAAATCAGTTGTAAACTGATTATCTTAAAAATGGGCTCATTTTGCCAAACGATGACAGCTACTAATGAATTTAAAGGCATCAGAAGAAACCATATATCACACCACTTCAGGAAGTCACAATACCATATAACACACCACCACAGGAAGTCACAATACCATAATATTATATCACACCACCACAGGAAGTCACAATACCATATATATCAGGAAGTCACAATACCATATATCACCACCACAGGAAGTCACAATACCATATATCACACCACCACAGGAAGTCACAATACCAGGCTTTGAATTTGTCAATTAGTCAAGCTAATGAATCACTCTGAAATGAACATCCACAGCTTCAGTTTTGTACTTACTCGTCCGAATGAATGGGAAGCAGTACAACCACTGGGCTGAATTAGTGTCTATATTCAATGCTCTCGTTCTCCAACAAATTAAGATACCAAAGACTATTATATCACTGAACCACTCAGTGGTGAAGCAGTACAATGGGTGGACTAATTGGCCACTTGACTGATTGAGTGGATCATAGTTTTAGTGAAATGAGCTACCAAAGAATAAACTATCTACCAAAGAATTACAGTGTAACTAGCCATCAAGACAGTAGTAAAATCATTCCTTCGAGCATAATACTCAGCGATAGCCTGGCTTTATTGCTTATTCTGTGTTACAAATGGACACCTTTGATCTGCACACACCCCATTCCACAACATATCCATTCAGTTTGTATCTGATTTGTAACCACTCCATCTGTGGGTCTGCACAATAGACTATAACATGTACCAATTCGACATTTCTGAACTATTTTGATTGCAATCTGATCTAACATATTGATTACCAATCTACTGACATTGTACTGATCTGACATCAACTACATCATCTTGTGTGAGATGACCGACCTGCTACAGAAAGCTCATAGGATTTTACTGTAAGCTTATATATATGGCAATTGTAAGCTAAAAATATTGCTGCTGGAGTTAGTCCCAATTATGGTGTGACCTCAACTACACAACATAGATATAATAGGGCACCCACATCAAAGTGTTTCACTTCACTTTATTTAGTGCAGTGTTATTTTTTATTTTCTAGAAGGTTGGGCAAGTTTTTCAATGAACAAAACAAACTTATACCGTATGGAAGAAAAATTTGGCGACTAAAAACTTTGGCGAATGTGGCAATCAGAATTTTGGCAAATTCATAGCACTTCAATTACTTTTGGGGGCATGTGTGAATCCAAGACAACAAGCCTGAAGGCTGACCGGCAATTTAATTAGCTAATGTAGTTTCGTTATCTTGTGCTTTTCCATAGCACGCAAAGAAGATGCCAACAATTTTATTCTCCGTGTGGACTCCATGATACGTGGCTATCATGAGTATATGTGCATTTGGGAGAGCCCTAGTATGGAAGATCATTTGGTCTGCAAGTGAAATCCTGGTAATGTACACGATACTCACGCAGTGGCCATCAAGAAAACCATTGATGGAGAGGTAAAGATAGTTCCAAGGAAAATTTCAGCAATATGTTTTATATTTATGAGGTGTGGTGGTACTATTCTTTGCCATGCAAATGGACCTCGCTGATATTTGTCAGATTTGCCACAAAGTGGATTGGAAATACCCTGTGTTTTGAAGTTTATTGCAAGTAAAAAGAACACTTCCAAGGCTAAAAACCAGTTGGAGTCAGCATTGAACATTGAAGGAGAGGTCACTGTAAGTGTAGTCAATCAGGATAGTTCACAGACCTCTGATCTTGCCTCTGCTGACTCTGCTACTCTAAGAAAAGTTGACGATGATGCTAGCCTGACCGCCAGTAACAATGCAGGAGTGGAGAAATATGATGATGTGGTGGTAGTGACTGTTGATCTCACAGTCCATTCAGAAAGTTGCAGTACTGATTCACCATCACCTGCCAAAAAGTGAAAGCATTTTGATGCTAAAAAAATCATCATGAGAGAAGAACTTAATCATCATGGGAGAAGAACTTAATCATCATGGGAGAAGAACTTAATCATCATGGGAGAAGAACTTAATCATCATGGGAGAAGAACTTAATCATCATGGGAGAAGAACTTAATCATCATGGGAGAAGAACTTAATCATCATGTGAGAAGAACTTAATCATCATGTGAGAAGAACTTAATCATCATGTGAGAAGAACTTAATCATCATGAGAGAAGAACTTAATCATCATGAGAGAAGAACTTAATCATCATGAGAGAAGAACTTAATCATCATGAGAGAAGAACTTAATCATCATGAGAGAAGAACTTGAGAAGAACTTAATCATCATGAGAGAAGAACTTAATCGTCATGAGAGAAGAACTTAATCATCATGTGAGAAGAACTTAATCATCATGGGAGAAGAACTTAATCATCATGAGAGAAGAACTTAATCGTCATGAGAGAAGAACTTAATCGTCATGAGAGAAGAACTTAATCATCATGAGAGAAGAACTTAATCATCATGAGAGAAGAACTTAATCTTCATGAGAGAAGAACTTAATCATCATGAGAGAAGAACTTACTAACGTCAAAATCAATTATGCCCAATGATTGCTAAAAGCAAAGCATCCCAAGGTTAATGGACTGCATACAACTTTATATCAAGGGAAGATGCAAGAAATTGAGAACAGTGTCCAAGTTGTTTATTGCTCGTCAAGATTCCATTAGATAACAATTGTTACTCTGAACTGCAAAGCTGGGGAAGTAAGAGTGTTTGATTCCACATTCACCCACTGTGTGATAAACCGTCTATTGCGATCATCAACAATCTTGATCAGTCTGGGTCAGAAAAGCTCACCATCACTATGTGTAGGTGTCACAAGCAAGTTGGCAGTAAAGATTGTGGCTTATTTTCTCTTGCTTTTGCGGTGGCTTTGGTTTTCAATTCAAATCCTAGCAAACTGAAATTTCACCAGGAGAGAATGAGAAGCCATTTAGCAGATTGTTTCACTAAGGAAGTAATGATGCCCTTCCCATTGCAAATAACTTAATTTCTGTATTGTCATTTACTAGTACTGATCATTAACTGAGGCAATCAAGCATTCTTACATGCAATCAATCTTTAATTGTATTCATTAAATTTACATCATAATCTTTTAGCAATAATGTCAAACAACCTCTAGCTATATGCAGGAGACAATTCCAGTCTCTTTAAAACCATTGATTATAATCTCTGGATACATGGGTAGGCAGCATGGGGTTTTACCCTGATATAGTGGCAAGAAATCTCCAGCAAGTGATCCAGCTTACACAGCAGTAAGCTGTCTCTTATCATTTACTCTCACTGCCTCTACCCTCTTAGCTCCTTTGGCCTCCATAGTCCAGTCAGATGCTGGAACAATACTTAAACCAGGTTGATAATCAACTCTGCTAGAATTTCATCCATAGCTATTACTTGCTTGATCTCTAGCAAGTAATCTTCCTTCAGCTCAGCAAAGTTCTCAACAGTGACTTTTACCTTGATTGTTGCTTTGCGTTTAACATAACCCATGTTTTGTAGCAAATATTGTGTCCAGCCTTTATTGAGACCCACCCTTGACAGTAGATCAGCATGTTCATACCTCAAAATGCCTTCAGCAGAAACTATAACCACTGATGTATTGATACTGGTACTAGTGGACCTCAGTATGCAATGTGTTCTCTCACTAAGTCCATGCCTATTTTCAGAGGACGCCTATTTTTTTTTTCATTTCAAAAATTTTTAATTTTTTTGCACTTGGGATATCACCCTCAACACATATCTCTTCTTGATATTTATCCTTTAGTCAACAAACAGTTGTTTTATTCAGGGGTGGAAGCTGTGGATATCTCTCTGCAAAATACCTGATCACAGTTGTGGTTCCATATTCCGCGGCTTGACGTGCTACCATCAGCCTTTGCCCATCTGTAAGCACATGCTTTGCAGCTTTCTAGCTGTTCCTTCAGCTACTTTCTAGTTGGCACTAGCAATTACTCCAGATGGAATGGTTGAGCTTAAAAGCCCTTCAGGATCAGGTAAGGCAGCACTACTTGAGGGTGACACAGTATCACTACTGGCGTTGGTATGTTTGAAGTACTTCAAGACTGAAATAGCCATTCTTCACTCGACTTGTGCATTCTAACATCTTTTAGCACATGATAAGCCTGAAAATTGACGAAAACAACTTTCGTGAATTGCTGCTGATTGCCAAATTTGCCAAAGTTTTTATCACCAACTTTTTCTTCCTAATGTACCTAGTTCTATGGCTTCCCATACTGTGACCAACAGAAAACACAGTATTTCCACCTAAACGAAGAAGAGAAATGATAAAATAAATGCAGTTTGCTTTAAGACATAACGTTATTCATGCTTATCAGAAAGACTGGAATCAAATCAGTATTTATATACAAAAATCAATATTACCAATTTTGTTAAACCCTTAAGGTTACGAGATACTGAGCGACTGTCAAACAAAAATTTTATTATGTAATTAAGGCGGGCTTGGTGTTGTTGTGTTGTGTATCAGCTGGTAACAGGCTTAAATTGTTGGGAGAATCATAGCACGCTGATTGGACAGGTACAAGAAAACACACGTAACAGTACAAGATAACATAGAAACAACACACTTAGCAACTGGCGCACCTGTAAGCACATGCGTAGTTTTGCTGACTAATGGCGATATTTTCCTGAACCAAAAATCAGGACTGTCAAACTAGTTAACATTTTGTATAAACAGACTACTAGTCTGGCTTCTTGTCTAGGTCCTGACGGAGCCATTTGTTAGAAATAATGTTTCTAGTGCTTGTGATATCAATTTAAGGTGGCTGGGAACAGTTTCCGTATGGCTTCACCATGAAATTTACAGGGCCTAAAACAAGCAAGCTATCTTCACGAAGTGCATTGAACTAACAGAAATCTATGAAGCAGTTTGTTCTCTACCATTTACAACAAACAGGAGCTCTCTGGGATGCGTGTAGCGCAAGTTGCAAATTTAACCCTTCAAAGTGAACTCTTCCTCCGCGCTTGGCGCTATGGGGCTGGATTTGCTGTTAGACACTATTTACCTGATTATCTATCATTGTGCGGAGCTACTTTTCCTACCAGGTCTTTAGTTTACGCGCTAAAATTCGCCACTGCCAGGTCGAAGCGAATATTAAAAATCGGCTTCCGTACAATTGCAGCTTATTTACTACTGCTTTCCCATCCAAAATTCAACAGTCGTATCTTGAAAAACTGGCAACTAGTTCATTTTGTATAGAGGCTTGTAATAATAGCGCATGGAGATCTTGTTAAATGCTGTGATGATGTGTGCTTATGCAACATAATTATATTCATTTGCAAATGACAGGAACTGGTGGTCAACTACACTAATGATTATATTTAAGCCTCATAGCTAATGTGATTGCTTGCATAACACTTATGAAAACTGTTCTGAGCCACCTTAAAAATTAATTTTGTGACCACAGTGTCTTGCTTTAGGCCATATTGTAGTCATATTTCAGCAACTATACACATTATTCACAAATCCTCTTGTCAGTCCCTCACAAGTGATGTTCTTCAAACCTTAGAATTGTTAGTAAATTCTCATGGTTCTTCATTGGTCTGATTTTTGGTTCATAGTTTTCACTAATTGGCATGGGGACAACTCATGTTTCCATAACAACATTTGAATTCCATGTCGATTAATGAGAAGTTAAGAATGCATAAATATTTGATAACAATGCATTAAGAAAAATCAAACCCCTAATCATGAAAAATGATTGATAGTGTACATGTGGGGTTTACAGTATCCCATAACCTTAAACCTGCAGCTGTTTTATAAAACACAAGCACTGAAAATGCATAATCCAGTAAACTGGATCACAAACATGCCTTATAAAACAAAGTTTTATAGCACAAAAACTGTAATTTGAAAGTTAACACTGAAGCTTCGAATGTTCGAACATTTTATTAGTGAATATTTAAGGTAAATTTCAATATTCATCCCAGCCCTAATACTGATCTACCAATCTAATATTGGATCAACAGCCAATTTGGATGATTTAACATTAAACTCACATAATACAAAAAAAAAAAACCAATTGGAAATGCGCAATACCATGAAGCGTTCATCCAATCCTTGCAAAAACAGCTTTTATTAAATATCAAATAGTAAGCTACCTAACTGTGTATAAACTGTCAACATACAACAAGGAACTCACTCGCTATGACACTGACCCTTTCGCCTTCATATTGTCATTGTGCTGGTCTGACATTTTATCAATAACGTGATATCTATATATTAACTGAATTGCCATCATGTGAGGAACAAAATGACATCAAAAGAAAGTCAATAGCACAGAGTATGGCTGAGCTGTGGTCTTTAGTATATTCTTATGCGAAAAGGAATACAGAGGGTTAGTTCTTTTGTTCTTTCGAAGTATAGTGGGAAGCTCTGGGTTGGATGGATGTGACGAAGTATAAACTATTTAAACCAAAATATAACAGTGAGTAAGATGGTGTTTGTCACTTTTAGATAGCTTTAACAAGTTTTCTTGTATCTATGCACATCCTTCTTAAGTTTATCTTTCTAAACCTATTTAATAAGTTTGGAAGCATTCGCAAAGTGCATAGCAGCAGTACTGAATGACACGATCGATCGATTGCAAATGGGCGTGCCCACTATACTGCAATCATATACAGGTAAACACCAACTAATGGCTAAAAGTACGTTTTCCATGTATTATCTATCACCTTATAAGGTGCTTTTAAGGCTGCAACTATGGTAGCAAGCTGAACTGCGATGGTTTAAAAGTGGGCATGGCACACGAAAATCGATCACGAAGAGACGAATATTGATCACGCAAAAGGAATAAGCAGCTGCAATAAAGATAACAACATTTATTTGTAATTCTTTTATAGACTATGAGTGCATTACGAAGCTTCAAAAGATACTTTTATAATTCGAAGTTTACTTAACCTTTGAACCCACAAAACATTCGAAGCTTCGTCCCACCCCTAATCAGTACAACTCTTAGTATGTTGAAGTTCAATTATCACTGACACACTTAATACTAGAGTATGGGCTAGTTGAAGTTACTAGTACTTAGATTGGAGTGCTACATGCTACACTATACAACCTACCGATGTAATGCAGTAACTACTAGTTACAAATTATAACATTTGATTGAAATCACTCAATAAACTAGTCACATAAAGCAGTCACATTAAATAGCATACACAAACTACTCTAATAAAGTAGTCACATTGACTAGCGTACGCAAACTACTCAAATAAAGCAGTCGCATTGATTACTGTACACAAACTACTCTAATACAGCAGTCACATTGACTGAGGCACACAAACTACTCTAATACAGCAGTCACATTGACTAAGGCACACAAACTACTCTAATAAAGCAGTCACATTGACTAGAGTACACAAACTACTCTAATAAAGCAGTCACATTGACTAGCATACACAAACTACTCTAATACAGCAGTCACATTGACTAGCATACACAAACTACTCTAATAAAGCAGTCACATTGACTAGCATACACAAACTACTTTAATACAGCAGTCACATTGACTAAGGCACACAAACTACTCTAATAAAGCAGTCACATTGACTAGAGTGCACAAACTACTCTAATAAAACAGTCACATTGATTACTGTACACAAACTACTCTAATACAGCAGTCACATTGACTAGCATACACAAACTACTCTAATAAAGCAGTCACATTGACTAGCATACACAAACTACTTTAATACAGCAGTCACATTGACTAAGGCACACAAACTACTCTAATAAAGCAGTCACATTGACTAGCGTACACAAACTACTATAATAGAGCAGCCACATTGCCTAGCATACACAAACTACTCTAATACAGCAGTCACATTGACTAGCATATACAATAGTATACATATTACACAACTACCAAAGTGTAAACCATAATAATATTTGGGGCGAGCCTGAGCGAGCCCCACACTAGCGAGTCGCCCACGTAACTTTCGTCTCAGCGACCATGCCCAAAAAACTACAGAAGAAATCGGAAAGAGACCCTGAAATAAACGGACTTACCGTGAAATAAACGGCGTAAATCACAGCACTTCCATATATGTTCGTCTCATCGACCATGCCACGGAGAAGTATACGATGTAGATTACAGCACTTCCATATATGTTCGTCTCATCGACCATGTCACGGAGAAATATACGACGTAGATTACAGCACTTCCATATATGTTCGTCTCATCGACCATGTCACGGAGAAATATACGACGTAGATTACAGCACTTCCATATATGTTCGTCTCATCGACCATGTCACGGAGAAATATACAACGTAGATTACAGCACTTCCATATATGTTCGTCTCATCGACCATGTCACGGAGAAATATACGACGTAGATTACAGCACTTCCATATATGTTCATCTCATCGACCATGTCACGGAGAAATATACGACGTTGATTACAGCGTATGAAACACGTGTATCAGCGCGTGAATATGAAAATCACCTAAGGTTGGCTAAATGAATGCAGAAAAACGGCTTAGAAGAAGGAGACAGCTGTACAGATTGAGAAGGGACCGAGAAACACCAGAAGAAGCTGAAGAAAGACGAAGGAGAAACAGAGAATACTCCAGAACAAGATATGCTCGGCAAAGGGACACAATCTTGCAGCAGAGAAGGCAGAATTAGTATGTAAAATAATGAATCAGTCATACAACAATAACATTGATTTATCTATAATAGTTTTGTTTGCTTGCTTATGCTTTACGTTGTGTTATCAGATTTGTATATGACCACTATTGCTGCTATGCATGCTCCCATTAAATATGTTCAGGCTCGCCCCACGATGCTGTTTGCATCTGTCTAGTTATTAACTTTTACACACTCTAGTAGTCTACTAAACTGTGGAACAAGTCTTGTCTGAAGTTAACAATAACAAATTTAACCACAGACGAGACAGACAGCAACACACAACATGATAAGACAATGTGGTAAACTACATCTAATCAGCAGATCCTAGTAGCTATCATAATTGTAATGAGATGAATTTACTTATTGCAATTATTCACCACAAAATATTTTATACTCAATAGTTATACCATGAGCATGAGTGGTTATAATTCAAGCGCACAACCTGAAGGCTGCAGGCCCAAGGGTGAGTGTATTTATATATCAGACAAATCACTCAGGCCCATGGTACAACTACTATAATGTTGTACCAGATGAGTGAATAACCTATATGTATATGTAATAGGATGGATGGCTGTGGTATTGGGGATTAATAGTGTGAGCATTGTACACAGGAAGGAGTAAAATATTGTGAGGTGAGGCCGAGCACTATTTCCTTCCTGTTTACAATACGATAACTATTAATCCCAAATACCACAGTCATCCACTATATTGCAAATTAATCCGACAACCATAGCAACTGTTACTAGGTAACAGAAATTCAAAAAAATCCCATTGCAAAAGACCAATCGTACTTAGCAACCATCACTATGGTATCAAAATGACACATTTACCTTAGCAATGGTTACTTAGCAACTATATTGTTGCTATGCCATAAGGCATCTATCACTATGGTAATCAAGTTGGACATTTACTTCTAATAGAAACACATCACACTATTTTAACCAATCAAATTAATTTTACAGGTTTTTGTCAAGGGACCTTGACATTCTATTGGCTAATCGTTTGATGTATTTCAAAATAATATGTCAAGGTGCTATTGAGAGTATTATATTGTAACACATTCACTTGTTGCATTAGTGTGGGAAACTGCTGACGTGTGTTTGTTTTTGATCATGAGAATTATGATGGTGGATACTGAAATGATACAAACAATGACAATGTGGTTACTATACAATGGTTTTGAATGTATGGGTAATGAAACAAGCAAAAGAAAGCTCAATTGTGGGTTTATGCAATAAGCAAATAATTGAAATGAGGTTTGCATACACTGGGTGTGTTTTAAATACTCACTCTACAATGTAGATTATACGTGGCTATCTCAACAAAAACCCGTCTAGTTTGCACAACCTCAGAATATTTTCCTCAGCATTATCTGCATTGTCAAGGAATGGTTCACCAAAGTTTCAGTCGATTACAGTGAGCAGTTTTGGAATTACAGTGCTAGACAGTAAGAACAAAGAAATCAATTTGTACAGTGACTATACTAAAAATAAACTACAGGTGCTTACATTAGCAGCCATAACTTCCATTTGGATTAGTCTACAAAGTTGGAATTTGGCTTACAATGTTCACCATGGATTGGCAGATTAGCCAAGGTATAGTTTTAGCCCTGAAATCACTTACACATATGCATATGAAGGCGGTTTTGTTGAAGAACCGGTGATGATTTTGTTTAGGTCTACTGCATCATAAACAAATGCATGTGACACACAAACCATTGGGGCTACAGAAATGAAACTAAGATTTTCGAACTCCTCATGAGTAGGAAAATAAGATGGTGTATAGATGTAATCGATTTGAGTCTTCCTTTCCTGAGTAATGGCTCAATTAAACCTTGTGTAAATTTTCTATGTAACACAGGTAACTTCACCCATTTTTTTAAAATTCATTTTTCTCAAAATGTATGCTTGTGCGAACTAGACGGGTTTTCACTGAGACAGTCACACATTTGCATATGAATACCTTTCATTGCCAATGTCTTGGTCTACATATTAAGCAGACATTATGTCAAGCCAGGTGTCTAGTTTAAAACAGTAATACAAAACTAACCTGTTAACTTTTTATCTTTAAAAATCAGGTCAAAGAACTTCCTTTCAATATTTCACAAGAACTCAATCCCACAATCAATCCTGATAAGTGCGATTATATTACAGTAGAGAGATAGGAGAGAAATCTGGAATGACATGACATGATATAAACACTGTAAATCATGTTAACATTCCAGAACCAGTGTAATATGTGATATAGTGCACACCTTTGATCTGAGGTGTGAAAGTGATGTTATTTACCACAAACATTAAATGTAGATTGTGTAACCATGACAACCACAAATAAAGTAATATAATATACAAACTCACATCATTGTAGACTTTATTGTGAATAATCCATTTCTGTAGGAGTCTCAAGAGTTGGGACTTTCCCTAAAAAGTGAAAAATACAAGATGAAGTGGATCAAATGTCAGGACCTTCCAGTACCAATGAGGGGGGCACATGGTACTGTCATCAATGACATACTCTATATTGGTGGAGGAGACTGTCCAGATCATAATGATAGTTATTATGTGTTTGCCTACAACCTGAGGGAGAACAAGTGGACTAAACTACCAGCTGCTCTCCCACAATGTTATGGAGTTGTTGTCAACATCAATGATGTGTTATCAGTGATTGGTGGGTTGGACTATAATACTGGCAGGCCAACTAATAAAGTACTAACACTAGAAGAAGATAAATGGACTACCTTATATGGTGATATGAAATGTGCAAGGATCAGTCCTTTAGTAGTACCATACCACCAGTATACTATTGTAGCTGGTGGTAAAGGTGAAGATGGTGTAGCACAAGACAGTGTTGAATATTTTAATACTAACACTAATCAATGGACCAAATCTAAAACATGTCTCCCCCAACCAATGTGGTCCATTAGTGCTACAACCTGCAACAACTCCATAATCATCACAGGATATACTGGTGCAGATAACAGTCATTACAATACAACATACATTACTACTATAGATAGTATAGTACAATCTCATGATGATAACAACAAATGGAGTGAACTATGCCCTACACCATATTGGTACACTACCATTGTCCCCCACACCACACCTCCTGTTATTGTAGGGGGACAGGATCGACAATACAAGGCACAAGACAACATCATGTTATATGATGATACTAGTAACAGTTGGAAGACAGTAGGATCCCTCCCCATCAGATGTGCCCAAACAACAGTAGTTACACTAAATAACAACATCGTCATTGCTGGAGGGTGTACCAAAGGTGGGAATGTAGAGACTGCTAATTCTACTGCCCTCACCAGTGTAATGATTGGACAGTTGGATAGAGTATAATAAATATTTACTGTTTGTTGATTATTTGATATTTACAATAATTACTGTATTTTTGATATCTATAATAATTGCCATATTTGTTGATTATTAGTGCTGTACACCTACAAAATTTTTGTCACCGGTTAATTGCCTACCAATAATTGGCAATAACCGGTTAATTGGTTTGTTTGTATATTGGCAGACATAATGCGAGTCAACAAGCCTGCTGGAAGGTTTAGGGTGGTACCAAAGTGACCATCAACATCCTGTCTAGCAATAACAGTTATTACAATCACATATTTACACATTCTTCGAGGTTATGTTATGATGTTAACACTTGTCAGCAGGGGTAATTTATGGTTTACCAAGTGGGTGGGCAATAACCAGTTTAAAGGTTTCTTCACTGGTTATTGGCTGACCTAGACAACACCAGTTAATAACCGGTTAATTGGACACCAGTGTACAGCACTATTGATTATTCTGATATTTACAATAATTACTGTATTTGTTGATTATTAGACATTTGTGATGGTTGTATACAATCACTGGACTGGACTAGTGGACTGGACTAGTGGACTGGACTGGTGGACTCAGTTTTCTTTTCATTTCAGCACATATTTGGGTAATTGATTGTAGCTATTGCTACATTGAATGTAAAATATGCAGGTGGACCTGTCTACTTGGCACTATCTCTTATCTTAGGATCATGTGCAATTCTCTTCCTTGACATAATCTCTATTGTACGACTACCATTCGTCTTATCATGAAGTACAAACCATACAGCACATGTGTATGTAGTGTTGTAGTAACCATGTATCCTACAAGTTATAGTCATGGAGTCGGCTAAATTAAGTGGTGACAGTTAACTGTCTTGCTATTCGATAGCTGATACAAAGGTTCTATAGTTTTTGCACGACAGCAACAACAAGTGAAATCATGTGCTCAAGATTTCAACCAATCAAGTTGATTCAATTTGAATTTTAAACTATAATTACCGCATGTGACTTCAGTTTTAGATTTGTTGACGTGCAAGAACTATTAGAACCTCTATACATAGCTGAAGTTGACAAGTCTGGCACGATCACACCTTTCTTTAGTTTGTGTGTGGGGTTTCTTTAAATGTGGGGGAGTGGTCTAACTACATGAGACTAGCATACTTACAACCAGTTTCCCAAATATTTGATTTTAAAAGGGAAAATACCTAAGTCCAGTAGTCCAGTCCATCAGTCCAGTCCAGTGATTGTATACAACCATTTATGATATTCATAATATACTAATTCATCGTACATAGCTAGCATTATCAATATGTAGATGTTATCTTTCTTAAATACCAGCTACTAACTGGATTACAAAAGACTAATTCAAATCACACATCAGTATATAGTTCTGAGGTACACAAATGAGAATTATACCAAGGAAATAATTAAGCACACATGTGAAATTTACACCAGAGCAACATCAATTTAACTTTCAGAGAATGTATGGCTTCATCAGATTTTCTTTATTTGGTAACTCTACAATCATATAAATAGCAGACAGATGCCTACCTGCTACAAGTACTGAAGCTCAATAATGTGGTCATATCACAAGTACTCACAAAGTGACCACAAATGACCATGCTAGCTCCTTAGTTGTGACTGATATAGACTTCAAATTAGATGGGACCACAAAGGTTACAGGGCTGTGATGGCTACCTATTATAAATGGCTGACAACATTACAATAATAGACATTGTGAGAAGTCAAGATTGAACCAGCTTCAATACTTATAGGCTACGCAAAAAAAAACTTTACTTTTTGATAAAAGCACCAAACTTGGTATAATGTTTGCTCATTTCATATTAGATACGGTGCCATTAAATTACCAATCGTATCACACACAAAGAACGGAACATACAAAATGAATAAAAATCTATTGAGGAAGCCATAAAATTGTTTACATTGTACCTTTATAGGAAAGCATGGGATTGGTCAGATCCAAAATATGATCATGAGTGATATCCATCCTGGTGACCGGGTTGTATGGAGAATTACACTACATGAAGCCATAGATATACAGTATATTATTTCTTGTTTTTACTTTTGTATTGACACCTTTATAGGAGTGCTTGTTTTACCTCATTTCAAAGAGTTTGATTGTGTTAACATAAAACATGATTATAAATTAAAAACACAAATTTTGGCATATTTGTATGGCTTCTGGTTGCTTTTATACTGTAACTTGTTTTAAACATTTCCAAAAATTCTTTAAGGCAATGATTTTGATGTGGAACCATACCCCAAATCATTTAGCATACAGCTGTACCTTACTCATCTTCCACAGAAAGTTTTAGTGATTCATCAAAGTGTTAGCAAAAGTTGTCACTTAGCTACTCTACAATAAATTGTTTATTGTTGGATTTTGTGGTACCATTTTGTAATCCAGATGTGTCTGGCACTTACTAGAACTTCCTGTTGATTTAAGGGCCATATGTTGGAATATCATTGTGTGCCAATTACAACCAATGATGAAATTGCTAGCAAAGATTGTGTCTTTCACAGCCATCCACCAGTACACCACTGATTCTCAACAAGCCATGTCATATCACCTACAACAATGGCTCTCAAACCCAAGCTCGTGTAGTTTGAGCAATATAAGGCTTATAACCAGTAGTGTATAGTTACCTTATATCAGTGCAACACTCAATCACAAGCTTGTGTGAGTCATGATGGCCCATCCAACAACAATTCAATCACTAAAACTACACTGTACTATACATTCACTTATAGTATGTTTCCCTTTACCAAAGTTCCCATAGTTCCATACAGTGGTAATAATTATGGCAACATTTATTTGTTGATACCTTGTTCCCTGTCACCTGTCACTCCTTCGATATTGTTCCCTTGGTCCTGTCCCTACAAAATTTAAACATGTAAAGTAGTTGAATGTTTATTATGCTAACCTCAACAGTTCCCAAGCTGCAGAAGTGTGTCCAGCTGTGTTCCTCTCACATCTTATGTAGTTTCACTGAATATTAACCTTTTGTCAAGAAAGTGTGGGACAGCTTTAAACTTATAATTAACACACATACAGTACACTACTGCATGTAATGACTGCATACAACACTAACCACCAGGGGCGTAGCCAATTATTCTTCAGGCGACAGTAAATAATTAATATCAAGTATTAAGTATACAAATTAAAGTATGTTCTTTCTAGGGGCCTACAAACCATCTGAGATCTGTTTGTGTACAAGACTATAATGTCAGATGATGTTAAAGGTTACTGGTGGTATAACGGGTTATAGTTTAATTTCTGAAGAGCAGTAGTTCTATGAAACTTAGCATCAAAAAATTGTAATTAGCTGTGCACAATCGATTTAAACTTTTACGTAGCTAAGCCTGGAACTTGCTCGATGCTCGTTACTATGTGTGACTTCATGCTACAGAATTGAAGTATGTAACTCAACTATGATTGCAACAGCATGTCATGGCTTTGTAGAGTTTCTGTTTGCTGTGAACAAAATACTTCATAGTATTAGACCGGTTAATAGCTGTGGCTACTATAACTTTCAGCAAGGAACACCCTGCGGCTACTATGCAAAGGCAAACACTATCTGAGGGTGGCTACTATGACCTTGTGTGACAGCACCCCATGGCATTTACAGATTCACGAGTGACTGACCTTGTTTAATCATCCTTCAATACTATCATTCATTTAAACTTCTCTCAAAAAAATATTTCTTGGCTTAAAACAACTCATTTGCCCAGTTTCTGCTTCAAACGTGTCTTATCAACACTTACATCAGTATATTCAGATACAAGCCACGGCTCTTATCCAAGGGCAGCTCTTATGACAATAATTGTAGCCTGTGGAGTGGCTACCATCTGAGGGCAACTATTATACGATCTGCGGCTATTACCCGGTCAAATATGGCATAAAGTGATATATGGTGATAGCTTGTAAATTTCATCATGAAGCCATATGAAAACTTTTACCAGCTAGTGTTGTGAACCTGATGAGTTTACTAAAACTGGTTATTGGACGTGAATAATTGGATATTGACCAGTTATGTCTCATTATTAGTTTAGTGACCATCAACACCCTGCATGCCTATTTTAATCACATGTTCACACATGCTTTGAGGTTATGTTATGATGTTAACACTTGTCAGCAGGGGTAATTTATGGTTTACCAAGTGGGTGGGTAAAACTGGTTTAAAGCTAGGCTTCTGAGCAAATAATTGACTTGTCATAGACAAAAACAGTTCACAACACCATTCCTAGCCAATTTAACTAATTAGTCCAACAGTTACAGATCAACTCTGAAAGAATCAATCACCAAAAGCCCCAATTTTTTCTGTGGTAATTTATGGACACTAATAATTCGACATAGTGCCACAAACCTCTATAACTATTTAAACTTAGGAGACCAAAGTTTACTAACTAAAAAGCAATACAAGTACATATAAATTGTCTTAGCAGGAATGGAATGAGCAAGGGGTGGAGGCTAAAGGAACTGTAGTCTCCTCTTTCCTTAATAAATTCATCAGTACTTGGTCACACACTTTACTTCACAAAAGTAGAATGGAAAGAAAGTACAATATACACTTAACATACAAATTTCTTATATGATTTATACCTGTGGCTTAGCATTGCTTCAGTAGAGGCATAGATCGTATATTCTTCGTACCGTAGAGGACTCTTCCTTCAGTAGCAAAAATGTTTTCGATTGTGGGCTGCATCTCCATAGTTACAATAGTTTTAATTGTGGGTTAAGTTTTATTTATTCGGTAGCAGCATGGTAGCAGTGAGCTATATATTCGCTTTACCAAGTGATCTAGAACTCTAAGAACAGGTGACTGTAGTTATATGCACGAATGTTAGCTGTAGTAGATTCAGAATCACGTTACACAATACCAGCTTTCTATTGTGTATTGTGTAATAATAACTGGCAGTTAACACAGAAAAGCCAAGCCAACAATTACTATCATCATTCTGGTAGAATCTGAACCAGTGAATTGTGGTGAGTACTACTGATAAGTAATAAGGCCACATATAATTATTGTAATTTTTTTTTCTTTTGCAATTGGCAATATGGTCAAATGCTCTTTCTTACCAAGATCAATACCAGACTGGTATGGGGTGCCATTTGTCTCAAAACCCCAAAAATTGAGATCTAAACTAAATATCGTCGATATTTACTAAACATCGACGACATTTGCTAAATATCGACGACATTTAGCTAAACATCGACGACATTTGCTAAACATCGACGACTTTTGCTAAACATCAATGACATTTACTAAACATCTACGATATTTACTAAACATCGACGACATTTACTAAACATTGATGACATTTGCTAAACATCGACGATATTTAACAATTCATCTGTTTTTGCGTTTTAATTTTCTGCGAATCCTTCAGTATAATAATATTATGGGCGCTTATACTTGTAAATACTAATTGCTGATTAGCTGCTTGTGACTGTAGATGAACCATCTGTGGTGCTATGCGTGACTCATTAGGCTTGTTTTCATTCGGACGAGTCCACGACCTTTAATGGAAGTAATTGCTGCGCGTTTATTAAGATCAATGTTGCTGCCATCGGCGACGAGAGGAACTGATCTCATCTGTGACTAAGGATGTGAGGTATGGAGTTACCTTTTCAGTTGTAAATGTGACAACTTGTAAACTGCACGTATTTCACTTTTCATCACTGGGTGCCAATACGCTCGGTGACAGCATTATTGAATATAGCATTATTGAATGTAATGCTGTCCGCTGTTACTGGGAGTATAATTCGGCTGAGTATAATTATTTAGTTGCATGAATCAAGTAGTGTTTTATTTAGTTGTTTATTAATACTTTACAGGACTGTAATGCACCTATCAATGTAATTCCTGACTACCACTGATACGGGCTGAGGGTAGGGGATGGTGGGAGAATTGATCGCTAAATTTCTCCAACAGTGGGGATCTATCTTCACTAAAGAAATTCACTCAGACAGCAAAGGTGTGTGCTTTCAGTTTAATTAGGAAGGAGTGTCTCGGGTGCTAGCTACTACGTTCGTACTAGAATCCTCTTGAACTAACTCATCACTAGACCAACGCCATACAACCGTACAAATCCCCTCCTAGCCCCGGTATTCCCGGGGGTTACAAGTTGAGACTTGGTCGTGGTTTGCATTGCCAGTACGTCCCTACTAGGTGGGGAATTGTAATTTTCAGTGATGCAAATTCCCACCTTCCCCACCTCAGCCCATATTAATGGTAGTCAGGGATTACATTGATAGGTGCATAACAGACAAAATTAAACTAATAAAATTGCTTGTTGTAATATTCATATGAATCTCAGCAGGCCACAATTTGAGTGCTCTTGTCAGACTGGTACTTTTTATTTAGTCAAATTTCCCAACCAAACGATATAATATGGACTTGCCTGCAAAGATGAAATTCTGAGATCATTTCAACTTGTCAACTAGCTACACACAAGGGTAGTTCCAGAAATTCGCTGCCTGGTCTCCCAACTCAAAGGTAGAGCAACTTGTTAAGCTTGATTGTCAGTTGTGCATTATTGGTTGAATGCTTTTAATTCACCCTCAAGGAATTTTAATATTGGTAACTTAGATCAAGGTACTCTAGTAGAGCAGTCAATATTAAATTACTCTGATAGAATCATCAACATTATAGAGAGGCAACAGGGATAATTGAAGAATTTTATTTACTATAGAGTCATCGGTATAATTTATTTTATAGCAGGTACAGTGGAACCTCTCTTATCCAGGTAGTCTGGTATACTGTCCTTATCTCAGAAGTATCTGTAACTAGCTAATATAGTAAAGCTAACTGTTCTGCAATGTTACTATTACTACTATACATTTTAGTGGGTAGAAGGGGAAGTCACTACAGAGCATTCGTGGTCACTCCCCTGGGTTGTAAATTTTTTATCACCTAGCAACCAAGTGGTAGTTAGAATCAACAAGCCATCTAACATGTAAACATCTTATTTTCAATAGACTACAGGCCACATGCATGTGACTAATTTGGACTGTCTGGGCCTGGATAAAAGAGGTCCAGATAAGAGAGATTTCAAGGTTATTTCACAGGTCCCTTAGTCCTGTAGAGCAATGTGTGAGTCAGAGGCTGTACAGTTGAATTACAAAGCGCAAAATGATTCCAGTTTGTGTCAATGAACGCCTATCTACTGTATCAGTGTGAAAAATTTAAAGCGAATGAGAACGTTTGTAGCTATATACAGTAGTTTGAGGCAGGCAAGTTGTAGCAACTAGTGATGTGCGATATGTGATATATATCGAAATATCATGATAATTTTTTTATATCGTGATACAATATAGAATCTTTATATCGCGATATAAGCCGAAGTATAGATTTTAGTTATAATTAGAGAAAACTGTACCCAAGATGTCATTGTACACTGTAATATTTTTTGATAAAAGAACTTGTAATGTTGTATGCTAGTGATGTACCATGTTGTATTGTACTTCTAGTACATTAGTACTACAAGTGTCATCGGTGTAAGTACATGTACACAAGCTGAGTGATGAGTTTGTATATCGTGATATATATTGTATCGTGATAATTGTGTGTAATAATCGTGATATGAAAATATCCTATATCGCACACCACTAGTAGCAACACTGGTAAGTCAGTTGTACCTCGCTCTCACAGAGGCTCCAACTCTCATGCCTTAGGTGTGATTCTCATAATATGGCCTTCAATCACGCCCAACATTCTCATGCCTAAAATTGATGCTCACTCCCAGAATTTTCTATTGCTGACTATGCTTCACTGAAGGCTCCCTGAGGCTAAAAAAGGTTGCGGCATGTGCAAGGATTTCAGCAGTCACGTGGTGATCTCTCGTTAAAACTTTAGTTTGGTGGTCAGAGTTCTCAATGGCGGTTGACTGGTTCCACAACTGAGGAGAGTTGTATAAGGACAGCAAACAGTGTACTGGAACTTTGAAAGGTCACTGGGAATCCAGGCGGTTGGTTGCTACAGGATAGCTACAACCTGTGTGGACATGGTTAGAAGCTAGATAGTTGAGCTGGCAAGACATCTTGTAGAAGTGTGTACTCCAGTGGATCACATGAGCGTCATGTTTGTAATAGAAATTGTAATGAATTGCCACAGTTGTAATGTACAGTAGCACACAAACACATACCAGCTATTAATATTTTACACTTTTAGCTAGTAATACACAGTTTCTCAATGATGTAACTATGTGCAAACACTTTCAAATATAACTAGTACAAGGAGGCCATGCTATTATGTCATGAAATCCTGAAGTATTGGTTATAATTTAACTTTGTTGAATTGCATGCTTGGACTACATCTCCACTGTTCACCTTTATGAAAAATCTCACTCCCAAGAAAGATCCAAGGTTGGAGCCTCTGCTCTCACTCAGCTATCATGTTATTCTGCTGCACGATACTGCAAAAGATGTAGACTCTACATTTATGGGGCATATTGATACTGTGTGTTAAATTTTATTTGGGCCTGTGGAAGCATTTTTGGCATGTTTTTCCCAGTAGTGAAGATACAAGCCTTCATATAGCTTGTTCACTCAAAGAAAGTAATAATGGTCCAATAAAACATCTTCACAAACATGAACTTTAAAAATAAGACCTATTTTCATTCTGTAGTTACTTGTGTTGAAATTATAAGAATTCAGCTTCAGTAATTTGTGAGTCTGGATGAGGAGTATTTTGGGAAATCATCACTATTGTGGACCACAGTACCACAGTACCACACTCCCAAGAACAGATGTTTTGCAGTGTTGTATTACTACCACAACGTAGTTGTTGAAACTCTACAACACATTTTGTAATTTGTGGAGGTTTTTACTCCCATACATTAAAAATATACACCTTAACCTTAACTGGTATACGGAAAATGGCTGTGTGTGGTTACTAAGCACAGCTATGTATAATTTCAGTCTTGGAATATGGTGGTGGACCTGGACCATGTTGTCCAAGTGGACCAACTAGCTATGCAAATACAAATTGCTTAGCTTTTACAACAAAAATTAATGTGACCTTAGTCATCTATCATTTGCACATTTACAAGGTTTTATATAGGGGGGTATAGTGCATCATAACCTGAGATTATGTCTAATCATTTTTGGGTACCTGAGAAAGCACCAGAAGCAGTTTGTCAAACATTTCCTGGAGAAGAATACCCACACAGATCTGCAGAGGAGGTATGACACTCTTTAAGTGTCTTCAATAAGAATTTGTGTTAATTGTATAATTATTTTTTACTTTTAAACTACTGCTGCTTAGCCTAGGTTTACTGGATTGTGGAGACCTTGAATACAATTGCTTTCTTTACCTTTTCAAACATACTTTCTTTAAACAGGTTGGTAGGATCAGGAATCCTATAGACCTTCAACACTTGTATTGTAAAGCTTTAATAAATAAAATCGACAGTGCTGATCTCTTCCATTGTTGCCATTTCATGCAGTAAGCTTTTTATCACTTGATGACGTCTCCAATTTCCTAGGGTTCAGCGAGGTCAACCAGTTTTTATTGAAACCCTTCTAAAGTAGCTTTATTACTCTGTACAAATCCTATGAGCTCACATGAGTGTGTTGTACATCTTCTGGTTTACTTATATGTCAATGAAAGTATGAAATTTTTATAAACAGTTCATATTTAATTAATACTTGGAAAGTACTGCTTCTACCTTTTGCTACCCTGTCAGTACTCAGCAGCAGGCTGCTACAATTTTCAAAGTCAATGGCAATAAATCATCACAGTTTTTTCCAGTTTTAAGAGTCAACAATTTGTAAACACCTCAGAACATGAGACATATTGCGTGCAAATCAACAGCTGTAATTTCAAACAGCTATAGTGTATTTTTTTACATCTGTACAGCAAACTGAAAAACACACATGTGCATTGTGTGATGTCACTAAAGTCTAGCCTCACTATATTATGTTTTTTTTTTTGTTTTCTTTCCTTTTTAGTTGTCTCCTGGTATACACTCACAAACTTGATGTGGACATTCTGACAAATCACAAAAGAAACCCAAAACAGTACGTTTCTGAGCTCTGACTGTGGATCATCGATAGCGAGTTGATGAGCAACTGCATACTAGGTAGACCTACATATGAAGCAAATACAGTGGAGTAGAATCCTACACTGACACTGCACCATTTAGTAATATGCTTAATTCTTTGTTCCACTACTTGAGAAACTTTGGAAGTGGTGAAATTGATTGTCACCAAAGATCTGCTGTAGTGATTTCAATGGTTGCATAGTTCATACTATTTAATTAATAAAAGGTTAAACATGTTAATGTTTAATATCAGTACAAAATACATAAGTACTGTACACATGTGTAACTCAGTAGCTGCCAAGCACAGATAAAATGTGCTTTATTACAAAAGGCCATCTAAGAATAGATGTAGGGGTGCTCGAACACTTTCTTTTTACTGTGTAGTAACTACAATAGGAAGGTACTGCTATAGAAGCTACAGGTGCACTTGTATTTTATAAACACTAATATCTTTTAAAAATTAATGTGCTTGTGCCAATTATGTGGGCATGATTGTATATTAACAGGCTAACAAAAGCATCAAGTATTATGCCAGCAAATAATACAAGATTTTAAAGCAATGTGAATGTAAGAAATACGTGCAGCAAAACATGAACACACTATGCATAATGCTGCATTTGATATCAAATGCACAGTACTCTTATTTTTACAGTTTTTGGCTGATTTGATATACTCTAATAGAGCAGTCGCTTACTCTAATACAACAGTCACAATTCTAATAAAACAGTCAGCTCTCAAGCACATTATTTAATTGCATGTGATAAGGCATTTAGAATGTAACAATATCCTCTCAACCAATCAGTTTGGTTTCCACCAAAAACATTCTGCTGATCTTCAACTACTATTAACTGTCCATGACTTAGCATCCGGTTTAAATGACAAAGCACAAACTGATTGTATACTGCTGGATTTCAGCAAGGCATTCGACAAGGTTTCCCACAAACTCTTACTGCTAAAGTTAAGGTACTATGGAATTACCAGAGAGACAATTAACTGTATTTGGTCTTTTTTAGCCAACCGTAAATAGTAAGTTTTTTGTGATGGTTCTATTTCAGAAGCTGTCAACGTTACCAGTGGAGTACCTCAGTGCTCTGTATTGGGCCCCTTACTGTTCTTGTTTTTATAAATGACTTTCCCAGCTGTATTAAATCTACTTGTCACCTAATTTGCAGATGACTGTCTGTTGTAACGTATTAAGACATGTACAGATAGGTATCTTTGGAATAAGAAGGCCAATAGCTAGCTAGCATTCACAGTACATTAGTCATCTTGCATACGATACGCAAGGAAATTTTGACATAGAAAAATTTAACAAAATTGACGAATCAATTAAATTCATCAAACCTAAGTTCGTCAAATGTCTTTAAAAATACAGGTTTTGTCTATAATTTTTTGATTTCGACAACATTTTATTCATCAAATCTGCTGAAATGTGAATTCGTCAAATTTTTCTTGCATCAAAATTTCCTTGCGTATGGTACAGCAGTGTAGGTAAAGTACACGAAGTGATGCATACACATTTTAAAGTTGACATATAGAAGTGTAAAAACAAAATACAAGAATGGGGTATGGTATCAATGAGACAGCAACTCATTTACAGCCATATACATATAGTGCATTTTTGAGCTAGGTTTTGAATATATGTTAGGTGGTTATTCACTTGGGTCAGTCAAGCCCATGAAACAACTAATTTAATTGCCATGTAATAACACTACATGTAAATGGGTAGTGTCATGACCAGTATAAACCAAGATTTGAACTGTACTAGATCCCTTCTTCTCCCTACCGAATTGGTCTGGCCACACAAGGTAACCCAACATACACCACGCATGCACAAATTAAAGTATGTAGCTGTCATTGTGCACAAATCCTGTATGCTATAGTCTCTAGACCCTCGTTCACGTGAGAGTCTGTCTCTGCCAGACTGA
Source organism: Dysidea avara (assembly GCF_963678975.1). NCBI lineage: Eukaryota > Metazoa > Porifera > Demospongiae > Dictyoceratida > Dysideidae > Dysidea > Dysidea avara. The sequence continues at coordinate 29,120,567 of NC_089276.1, forward strand.
GTTCTGTCACTGGAACATTGAAAAGCGAAAAACGTGCAGTGTACATGCTGTCACATTTACAGCTTTAGAGGCTAACCCCATACCTCTTATCCTCACAGATGAGTTCCTTCCTCTCAGTCCAACTCGTCGCCAACACAGCAACATTAACCTTAACAGATGCGCAGCATTAAAGGAGGTCCGAATGCCTAATGAGTCATGTAGTACCACAGATGATTCATCTACAGTCGCAAGCAGCTAATCAGCAATTATTAGTATTGTACGCGCCTATAATGAAAGGATCCGCAGAAAATTAAAACGCGAAAGCAGCTGAGTTGCTGAATATCGTCGATGTTTAGCAAATGTCATCAATGTTTAGCAAATGTCGTCGATGTTTAGTAAATGTTGTCGATATTTAGCTAAATGTCGTCGATGTTTAGTAAATGTCATCGATGTGTTAATGTCGTCGATGTTTAGCAAATGAGGTCGATGTTTAGCAAATGTCGTCGATATTTAGCTAAATGTCGTCGATGTTTAGTAAATATCGTCGATGTTTAGTAAATATCGACGATATTTGGTTTAGATCTCAATTTTTGGGTTTTTGAGACAAATGGCACCCCATAGACTGGAACAATTTAGATATGGAAGATCTTGACAATCAGCGGCGGAGGAAGTAGTTGATATGAGGGGGGGCTGGGCTGAACCAGACTTATTTCTATAGTTTGGTAAGGTAAGACCAAAAAAAAAAAAAAAAAAAAAAAAAAGGTCGCAACCAACTGACAAGAGCTTTCCACCTGACCAGCTACCATTTCTAGCTGATAAACTACATAAAAATCCTTTCATAGCTCGCTACACACTGACTACTTTATTAGAGTGACTGCTCTATTAGAGTATCTCGATCTTTATCACGGTTTTCAGCCCCACTCCAAGAAAGATAATTTCGGTGTGATATCATTCTGAGGGGGGGGCTTTAGCCCCCTAGCCCCTCCCTTTCCGCCGCCTATGTTGACAATATAGACTTACTTACTTTCAAGAACCGTTTGCAAAATGCATAGACACTAAAATTTTGTTTTTGTACATTAGCGATTTACCCAATGGGTTTTGCTAATCAATAATAATAATATACTACATAAATCTAATCCACACAAAAACAGTCAAGCTGTGAAAAAATGGTGCATAATTACAGTTTCTGTATACTGGCCCATCTCCAGAGAGGCATCACTAGAATGATGCAAGATGGACTGACTTCCACGTATGCACATTGTTGCAGAACGGAGAAGAGAAAAAGACAATGTGCAATGAATCCAATCTAGGGTTTGGCTGTAACTAATAGAGGTAAGGCAAGACAGATGGTCAGCAAGACGACGGTAGAACACTACTGCCTCCCTACCAATGCCTCCAGTGGTGGCAAGCACAAGAGGCATCAGTAGGGAGGCAGTAGTGTTCTACCGTTGATGCCTTTTTTTCCTTACTTTGGCCCCTTTTCTGTTACACCTTTCCAGCTATAAGTCATTAACAGTGGCGGATCTAGATGGGTTTCTGGGGTTTCAACAGAAACCCCCTTTTGAATTTAGCTTAGTGGCATTCTCAATACATAAGCATTGTTGTATTGACAATTTGTCGTAGCAAACAACTATATACCAGTAGCATGCATGCAGTTGCACTTAACTAACACCATTTATAGCTATTAAACCCTCAGCAACACGTGCACTTCACGTTTCGTCTCCCACTGCATTAAAAACGATCGAGACACTCTAATAGAGCAGTCAAGTAACTACTCTAATAGAGCAATCAAAGCTACAGCTTGTAATCACCATATTTGCCTAACTATTTACAGTTTAAAGCATTGAATTTATTGTAATTGCTAACTAAAAATAGCTTAAAATCCAATCTCAGAGCTTCTAAAATCTCAAAATTTCTGGATAATTGTCATCAGATGCCTTATTTAGCTATACCAATTTTCAGAAACCCCTTTTAAAAATCCTAGATCCGCCACTGATTAAGTCTAAGTCCTTGAAATTAGGTTAGGTAATCCTAAGGCTGCAGCACATGTTGCCGTAGACCTTCAGTGCTGGTCACTGTAAAGTGCTAATAATAATAATAAAATAATAACAAGGGGAGTAAAGGAAGCCTGTTCAACTTCCCTGACACGGTCACCATATTCTCTTTTTTTTTCTGTAATTCATGGCGTTGGAGACTACTGAATATCCCCAGTCACTGTGTTTGTGGAGTCTCTTTTATGACCCACCATGATATGTAAACATGGTGGCCTCACATCTGTTTGTCACAGTGCTTTAAGGAACACCACTGCTGAGTGGCTTTCAAGGACATGTTATGATGTGGCCATTGAGCCATCCTTACAACCACTTACAGGAGAGATTATTGAACCGAAGACAGCCAACTGCCAGGAAGAGGCTAGGGCAGACATTCATGCCAGGGGATTCTGGGGGCAGTGGCAAAGTGCCTTTTTGATATAAGGGTATTCCACCCAAATGCACCAAGCTACTGCAACACAACTATCCCCTCCTTGTATGGGATCTCAGAATTCTTTTCATCAAATGGAATCCCTGCTCTGCCAAAGGTAATGCTAACAGCCAGGAAGAGGCACCTGGTTCACTGTCCAAATCTAAAGCTCTCTGAAATTGTGAAGAAAGATTGGATCTAATTTCAGAAGCTCGCACCCTTAAAGCAGAGCAAAGATCTTGATGGATCTGAGCTTTAATATAAGTAGCATCAGGTAATGAAGCTAGTAAGTTCTGGTTGGTGATTAAAGATCTTTAATATTGGGTAATCTTGACAGAAGCAGCATATTAGGAGTCAGCTATATCCACGGGATTATTAATTCCCAGTCCACCAAGACGACAGGGCAGAGAGAAAAAATCTCATTCTTGAGCAGAGCATGCACCATGGCCAGTCAGGGAAGGAATCAGCTTCAAACGGAAAGCACCTAGTGACTGAAACAGAGGTCCAATGCCAGGGGTGGTCCTCATGATGTATACCCACTGGCTTATCATTCCATGGGTATAAAGGCACAGTAAACTGCGTGGGGGTGATTTGTGGCTTTTCCAGCTAGAACAGACACTTGGTTGGACCAAGTCTTAACCTTCATAGTTACATACTCTTGCAAGAGCCCAATGTAGCTCCAAGGTGACACTGGCCTTGTTCAGTGATCTGTACATCAGTACCATAGAGAATCCATGCAAAATCAGCATCTGTCGCGAAAGTATACAAAAAACAAAGGAGAAACAATGTATATCTCTATACTAGAATCCAGGTTGTATGTCATGCCTCATTTGCTGTTCTAGTTAGATTGTCTGCCTTAATGGCTGGCAAAGGATTAGAATCTGAAGCTAACATGGATGAATTGGACAGCGAATTTGTACAGATGATGAATGTCACTTGGCCTCTCTTGGTATCACAGAATTTTCTAGTTTGCAGCTATCTTCCTGGTACTAGGATTTTGCTCCTGTTTTGTAAGACTATACTTGACTGTATAGTTATAACAAATAGATTGATTTTAGCTATTGACTCACCCAAAAATTCCTGAGGAAGAGTAGAAAACTAAAGTCTATTATAAGTACAGCCCAACATAAACATAGCAACACAAAGTTGCTCCTGGTTTTGTGGGGTTTCACACCAGATAGGGCTTCGACAGTTGCACCTGGCTTTGAAAGGTTTTACACGGGATTTCCCTTGAATAATGGCCTTGTACCTGATTTTATAGAGCATCAGTTCTGGTTTTGTAGGCTTTACATTAATAGTTATGTCTTGACTTTGCTCCTGGTTTTATATGGCTTCGCAAGTCCCTCTCAATTTCATTGGGCTTTTTTACTCCTGCATGAATTTCTATTCTTTCTCCCACTATTTTTTGGTGATTTCAAGAACTTGTTACTATTCATCAACTTGTAATTTAAAATCAAAATCAAATTTACAATTCTCATTTGATTTTGTAAAATCTCAGAAAATTTCTTCAAGACTTTAAAATCCATACCCTCTTTCATGAGTTGGTGATCATTCAATTTTTTTATCTGGCAGATAGGCACACATGACTCAAATTGCAATGTGTAGTCTACTCCAGCTAATTCAGTGTTGGGGGTAACACGTTTCAAGTTGTGTAATATTAATACTTTTTGTGTGCTATTAAACTAAGTAATATAATGAAGTATGCTATAAAAACAGGCAGTATAACTCAAGTTACTTTACTTACAAATGTAACATGTTACCTACATAAGTAATTGAGTTATTGTAACGAATCTAATATTAAGTACGTAATTGTATTACTACAAGTAACAAAGTTACAAATCTCATTACTAATCCAATGAGTAATACCCAGCCACACCAAAGTATAAGGCCCACCTCCAATTAATGAATGAAACTTATCAACCAGTTTCTTTCTCTTGAATACAAATATAACCAAGATTCCAACAACGCAATCATGTCACATGATAAGGTGGTATATACATGTATAGTTGTACATGTGATAGCTTAAGGTTGTGGACACAATATGTAATATTATTATAATATGTAACTGTAACTAAATAGTTTTAGTTGCAAGTATAATAATGATAATATGTAATGAGTTACTTTTCAAAAGTGGTTTCCCCAACACTGCCAGTACTACCCTTAAGAGCTGCTAAATTACTGCACTCAGCCACCAGTGGTCCTTAAAATCCTTGATGTAGTTAAAAATGGTGATGCAGGTGGGGACGAGAAACTAATGTTACGTCAAACAAATTTTGGGTAATGGAATGTTATATGCTTGATAGATAGAGTATTGGCTGCTGGTCTCAAAACTGTGTAGTTTGCTGACTATATTGGCATGCACAGTGTTTTATAGCTGAAAAGGCAGCAACGTTTTTTCTCTGTACATTTTAAAGGGAGAATGGCAATTAAATTAGGAAACCATCTGCAGTGCTCCCTCCGTTATCTAAAATTTTTGGGCCCTAAGTGAGTTCAGATAATCGAAATGTTGGGATATGTTTATATGCTCAAATACTCTAATAGAATGTACACCTTCATCAAACACCACCTTTGTCAAAATACTCTAATAGAGCAGTTATTTGACTTATTTCCACAGTTTGGACAACGGAATGTTCAAATAATCAATGGCTAGATAATAGACAGATTACTATAGACTATCTTGAAATTGCAGTTGCTTCTAGTTTCAAGTTTGTACATGTAATAAGAGTAACTGTAGGGTTTACTTGGATCTCAGTGATTTTTGATATTGATGTTTTGTGGTGAGTAAATATGTTTCACCTAATGCATACCTGTCAATACAGTGGTGTACCCATAGACAAGTGGCTAATGCACCTATCAATATTATGCCCCACCACCCCCCTCCTGGGCAAGGGTGGGGGAAAGGTGGCGATTTGACTTTTTCAAAAATCAAATTCCCCACCCGTGGGGCATGACGAGTAGTCAAATCCCCACGTAGTGTACTTTGGGAAAGTAGGTTATTCTTGCAGGAGGTGCATAGCTTATAAAGTCAAGCAAGTGCTAAAATTTTTAAGGTCAAATCGGATCAAATCCCCCACTATTCCCCTGTGTACGCCCAGGAGGGGGGTAGTGGGGCTTAATATTGATAGGTGCATAAGTAACAAGCTTAAAGTTAATAATTATAATTTATAAAGTCACAATGATGTAACAATACCTAAGGTGGACAGACAGGAGTTGCGGTTGCATAGTTACACCAAGTTGGTGACAACCATCAGAAATTGATATGTAGCTAAATATCACTGACCCAAGCAAAGTACTACACACTTTAAAGCAAGCATTATACTGAATTCCTTCTGTCTAACAGTATCTACATTTTTCTTAAAGTTTCATAGTAGCTATTCTGCATAGCTACATTACTAGTCTACAAAACTACACAAACATACTTAAATGTAATGTGCATAAGATTTCCATGATGATCAGTATATCCCAAGTTTTAGTTTGGCAGTACCTGCCCTTTAGTAAGAAGGGGAGGGGTCCAGTCACTAGCATTACAGAATGTATTGTAATTCAACAATGACTTCACAATAATGACAGTAAGAGTGGCATGTCTAACAGTCAAGTGTTCTTGAAATAGGTTATTATACAGCAGCTAATACAAAGAAAGGTACTTTCCATACTAATTATGCAACATCACAACTACATCAGTTACAACTACAAGGTGCTTTACCACAGTAGATCTTTTTTTTCTTTTACAAAAGTGTAGACTACTCTATGTACAGGGCTGTATTATGTAATTCAAAGGGATCTATCGTAACTCCAAAAGAAATGTCACAAAAATTTACTATCAATGTGCTACCTGTTTTCTGTAATGCTAATTTGAATACTATAGCTAGAATGACCAGACCTTTCCTCTTTTTGTGAAGGGGTGGGTGTGATCAGACTAACCAAGTTACATCTTTATGTGAGTTTGGGTGATCGAGAAATCACAATATATTTCACATACATGCACTTCCATGTATGCAGCATCATGTGTTCTACACTTTGCAGCCTCATGAAGGATCCATAGCTCTTATATGCCTTCTAGAGAATGTGAAATTTGAAATTCTCATGAGAATTTCCAGATATTATACATCCACACCAAACACCAAGCTGTGAAAAAATGGTGCAACCTTAAAAAGCCTGGGTGAAAAAAGTTGTGAAATCAAAAGTGGCGGCCAAGAAAACTATTCAGGGTGATACAAATGTTTTTTGCTCTGAAATCTTGATATTTTGCTTGGAAAAGTTTTTTTAAGATTTGAAATCTTGCACAGGAATTCTGGACCTCTCGATGTAGCTATTGCAACAGTTTCACTGGAAAATCCATAATGTGAGCTCACGATGTCATGAAACGAGAACTAAAGAGATATTTACAAAACCCCTACTGCAAATTTTAGACTTGTCTACCTTCTTCCAGAAAATAAGATATGCATATTTTGTGGTTGTTGCCATAGAAACTTATGTACAAATACTGTTGGTAAAGACACATGAGGATAATTTTTCATGTACCAAAAAAACAGAATTAAGATATGTGCGTGTGCGTGCGTGTGTGCGTGTGTATGGTAAAGATACATGAAGTTTAAACTTTTGGAAATTCATGCCTTGTTGCACTATACTGACTAAGCAATGCCTCCAGCCAAGCATAACAGTGGCAGTTCCAAGGGGGTACAGCCCCCTCCCAAGATCAAGATACTCTAATAAAGCAATCAGTGAAATACTCTAATAGAACAGTCACCACATACAATACTATTGAGAATCCTACAAGTATGACAAAACTAACATTCCCATGCACTTAACTTACTAAAGATATTTTGTAAATGAAATGTACATGGTCTTGTGTATGTCATTCTTTAGGTCCATAACATAGCAACGGCTAGTTGAACTACTCATGATTGTCACTTATTCCTACACAACTCTTGATCAATGTAATCCACTAGATAAACCTTTCTACAATTCATCAAAAATTTCAGTCCTGAAACATATGCTATAGCTTTAGCTTCTGGGGAGCTGTGCCCCCCCAGACTACCTGCTCCATATAACTGCTACTCTGGTGCACCCCCTCCCCCCCTCCCCCCCTTTCCAAATCCTGGATCCATCCCTACATAACTTGACTATGGTTAAGCCTAGCCACCAGCTTAATTTCATGACTGTTTGACATCTATATAGTTTGCAGTTGGCCCAAGATGTGCTGCAGCAGCTGTAACACATACATCATGAACTTACCTTTGTCCTCCTTTGTGTCCCATTATTTTTCCACTATATTATAAAATAGGAAGTTTGTGAAAGTTTGCTTGTGAGTCACGATGGCTTAGTCTTGAAAAAAAATTGCAATTTCTGAGTGCAACATTGCAAAGTTTTTATGTCGCTGATGTCAGTTCTCAAATCAGTCTTTGCAAAGTCATGAACAGGTTTACAATCCACATGTATTGCTTGTGCAAGTTTGTGAACCTTTCACAAGCTTCATAATATATGTAGTGATATACAGTATACACACTATGCAGAATTTCCAGTTAGGTGTGTAGCTTTATAATTATCATGGGGTAGCTTAAGAGCTGGGTCCTCATTCACTAGCTGAGTAATTCATTTAGAAGTCTATTATTTAGAAATTCTGAGAACATGAATAAAGTGTATATATAAAAGGAGATAAAATTTAAAATTGCATTAAAATTTATTGAATAAAATAGGAACTCTCGTACACAATTTGGGTCTTGTGAGCTACCCCTTGCTTTGTACATAGCAAATTAAAGATATAAGCACCAATGGCGGATCCAGGATGGGGCATTTGGGGCAAATGCCCCCCCCCCCCCCCCCCCCCTTCACCTTGTGAACTAGCCAGCCATGCTTCTGATTAAAATAGCTACTAAACGTTTTGTCAGGCCAAGATCAGTTTATCAACTCATGAAAATATGCACATTTTACTAGCGTTTATTACAAATTCACCCGAACCCAAAGCGAACCAAAGACAAACTAACTGTAAAATAGTCACCCAGCACCTTCGTGCGTACTAAGCGCCTCTAAAAATAATTATCGTTGCTGTTGTTTAGGGCATTCAGAGCCTTTTAAACAGCTTTTAAGACTTCACAACCATCTGAAAAGGCCAAAATGGTAAAAATCAACAGTGAGACACTACTAAGAGGTGATTTTTTGTTGCTTCAAAAATGCAGCACTAAACTAGAGAATCTGGCTCTCCCCGACCACCTACATCTTACCCTGTTCGTGCCCCTCCCCTTGCCAGCTCCTGGATCCGCCCCTGAGCACCATGCTAATTGTTCAACATTAGCATGCAGTAAGTGTACAGGCTGCTGGTTCAGTAGCACATCTCAAAGGTATACGTATACATTCTGGTAAGGATATGTCTACCATTATACTGTAGGCCAATAGTAATTTTACAAGATTGACTATCTCTTCTATCTAGGGTGTCCCATTGCAAATCAGACACACAGCTGAGTCTGTTGTAGTCTGACCTGACATATCAGGGTGCTCTTCTCTGTACTGTTTTCAGTGTGTTAATATTTTTGCTAGTGTGAGGAGACCATACAAAGGCTGCATCTTACAAAATCAACTTTATTTTTTGCTGGCTGAAACGTGTGTTCTAATAAAAGCTATTGCTGAATTAACCCTTAGCAGATACAGTCAATGTGTTTGGTGAAGATCACTTTTCTATTTATAAGGTGAGACCTATAGGTAGCTAGATATCTCCTGAGAAAAGTTTAAAATTGTAGGCTTTCTTTACTTGAATTTTGATGATTAGATTTACAATTAGTAAGTAAATGCATTCAATTCATATAATATATACATATACACTGTATAGTTTTTTGAGACAGATCTTGTTTGGTCATTAATTGTGTGTATTATAATTATGCACTGTTAATGTTTAAGGTAGTATCATCATCAATTATTTTATGTTCTGTGATTGTTCTATTGGAATGGATTCATGCATACCATACATGCAATGTCTATATGCATTTAAGCTTGTCTTATTATTATTATCTATACTGGTTTATATGCTTTAATAAAGCTTAAGTTCTAGCTGGCTATTGTGGATCACTGAATATTGTCTAAAATCTAGATGAAGAGAGAGCTAGAGGTCGAGGAGAGGAATGAAAGCCTTTATAGATATCTGCTTATGAGACTATTCATTTTATCGTGTTTATTTTATTCCCACCAAATGTTATAACATTACTGCTGGTGTCATGTACTGTTACTGTATATCTGTGCATGGCTTTAATGATTGTGTATACAATACCTGTACTGCAGACATGTATTTGCATGTACGAAAAGTTGTAATTTGGAACTATGTATATTTTTCCTTGTTATTTAAACAGGGAGACAGCATCAGCTATAAAGCAGATTTTCACCTGTGCCCTGGACTAACACATAGATTAACAACACATATAGGTACATGCATACAATTACAACAATAATATAGCCTATTTTAAAGCTATTTAATGACTTCTTTTCAGTTAATGAGGTGGGCAGGCTGTTCCAGATAGTCGTGCCACAATAATAAAGGCTACACTCTCTATAGTTTAAGTGCACGGCAGGCACATACAAACGATGTGAATTATGTCCTGTATGGCGTGTGACAGACATTACAGATTTGAATGTGGTAGGAGGGTGACAACTTTGTTAAGATCTTGTAAACTTGCATTGCAGTATGAAATCTACAACATTCAGCCAAAGTGTAGAGGAGCCAGTAGAGTCAATCAATACAAAGCATGAATGAAGTCTCTCTAGTCTTTTGAAATGACTAGTATTAGTAGGCACTCACACAGCATTACAATGATCAATTATTGGTAAAACATGTGCCTGATACAATATTAATTTTGATCACGATAACATCTGTCAGGCTAAATCGTTTCTGAATTAATGTTTTGTTTACTTGAAAATGATCAGCCAATAAAATCTTGCATAATAACAAGTAATCTCTTTCCAATGCAATTTTACTTTGTCAGAATAATTTATACAGCAATGCATTTGGTTTAATGCACTCCTTCACTTAATCTAGACCTTCTGTGTAATTAAATGGTGCACTTTTGAGGGCACAGGATTACACTATAGGAAATTTTCAGATAGCAACAACAAGTTAAGCCAACTGTGTTTAGCAAAGAAACTTTAATGGTTTAAAGGGTATATGCATCAGATTAAATCCTTGTGGTGCAAAGGGCATACTGTAAATAGGAACTGTCCAACTCCCTGATGATATCTTGTAAATAGAAATAAGGAAGAAAGAAATACTCTGAAGCCTCTCATCATACACTACGATAGTAGTGTATAGTAGGGACCACAAAGGAGTAGGCATGGCCCACGAAATAACATCAGCCAAAAACAGCTTCGATTTTCCCAGACAACGATGAGGCAGTATTGGTTAGGTAAAACTAAGCCCAAACAAGCTTTCAGATTGACCCGAAATGCTTTCAACAAGTTACTAAGGAATTTTAATGGAATTTTCTACTGACTGACTGACTGAGTAACTGACTGACTGAGTAACTGACTGAGTAACTGACTGATGCCTTCTGACTGACTGAGTAACTGACTGATGCCTTCAGACAAGCATAACTCGATAACGGCTAAGGCTATGGGCTTGATTTTTTCACTGTTCGATGTCGCTTCGGCCCGACAGGTGCCTTTTGGCTTACCACAGTACATACAATGCATTCTTAATGGACTTACCAGTGTCCTCATTTGTGCCCCATTTGTCTTTGCTGACAGCGAAAAGTGTCAATTTGGCTATGTCATAACGGATATCGTCCGTATTTTTAGTAGTGGCTGTTTTGATTGCAGAGGGGCTTTTCTAACAGTTCTTGATTCATACTGCTGTGTAACGGGTTGAACAGAGCCAACAACGAAGCGTAATGGATACTTCACTTTTCAGACGATAATGGGTGCGTGGCACCATTTCTTTCTTTTGGTATGTGTGGATTGATGAGGTGTTCAGAAATCACAGTAAAACATTAAGAAGTGTTATATCCCTACTGTGCTCAAGATACCATAATGGAAATGCACAGTAAGGATATAAAACTTCTTATCAGTTGATTTACTGTGATTAAATATCGTGCACTATTCCAGCTTGTTTCAGTACTTTTTTTATCAATGTGCTATGGTCCCTACTCTAGTTGAAAATTCCAAAATTTTCTGTGTCCTGGTGAAGCAAAGTTTATGCTTTTCTATAAGCCCATGCAGTATTCTATTATTACGTATACTAAACAACTTTAATTTGAATGATACAGACAGATTAAAATTCACAATTGTAGACTATAAAAATAGTAAACAAATCGCAAAACATTATTTTGTCTGGAAGAACTCATGCATGATCAAGCACTGGTCAGTGATCATGATAGGGAAAGCAACAACCCATTTTATTTCTTTCTCATGTGCCAGCTCCATTGATATTTGCATCATAATTTATATGTCATTCTCCTCATGACTTCACAAAAATGCATAGATGGCAGATGGCAAATTAAAGAAAATGCTCATATCTAACAATTTTAATAAACACGCATCATTGAATAAGGTCTCTGACACAAAATGCTTAGGAGTAGCTAGCTACAGTATCACATTTGACGAATATCTTATGGCTTGCAAAAATAGCCATATTAACACAACATCAGTACTAAATTACATCTCTCTAAGAAGAAATCTCAACTAAAATCTGATAGACTGATAGCTATATATATACTTGAATATACATCATGGTCCCCTCATGATCACTTCAAATCAAATAATGAAAAGATCCATACATGCGGTGTACTGCTGCAAGATTTGTGATGGCTACTCATGGTCAGTCATGGAGAAGTCTACAGTGTTAGCTAGTTACCGCCATGATCATTTTACATAATAATTGATCTCTCTCTTGAATGCAATGTGTTTTACAATTAGTCATTTTAATTGAAGTACCATCTGTCTCATTAATGCACATCTGCATCCTAGAGGACACTCTCAATTATCTCTTTTCCTTTTTGCCTTCAGTTATTAAATTCAGGAGACATGCCAACCAACCAATTGTATTAGCTAAATACCTATAATATATGTCATGACTACCTGTAGTGCTATTTTTTATTTTTTTCCCAATGTAGCTAGCTACAGTAGCTATATAGTTTGTACTACCGATGTGCCATGGATAGCTAGTTGTAGATCTGTGCTGGTTGATCAAGTCCTTTAATTCATAAATAAGAGACCTTAATGATTCAGTGTTGCATCATTCTTGTGCTTCGATGATGTCACCATGCATGGATGTAAGCACGTGTTTAGCTTTGCTGCTACACGTGTTAGTTTCATCATACCCAGGCCCCGGGCCACAAACAACAGTTTAATAGCACCTCGATTAGCAGATTGCCTTAGGGATGGGTCTCTGGCTATCTCGTAAGAAGGATAATGTGTACCAAGATAAAGAGCCTGCACCAAAATCTGTTGACATTGTTAGTGGATTTTTCTTCAACATCAACTTCATCGTCGGGACGGGATTTTTGGGTGTCCCCTATGGATTCTATCGCGCAGGAACACTCACCGCTAGCGTAACGTTATTAGCTTTGTCTTTTATCAGCTGGAATTCTGCCAACTGGGTAGTGGAGACGATGGCAAGATCACAGGTATTAAGTATAAGATATTGTTTACCAGATACGTTGATAGCTCAGTTATGATGCGGCTTTACGTCATAGTTAATGGTTTTCCTCAGGCAATCACTGATTGGAAAGAGGCCAATAAAAATGGAAAGGCTTCAAGCAGTAGCAGCAAGCAGCCAAAGTTTGAGGTGCTACTTACAAGGAAATTTGAGACAAGTGAAATGTCAGAAATTTTCTTTGGACGTTATATGAAGTATGCCTACCTGGTGATCCTGAGTGTCTACATGTTTTTATTCTCCTGGTCCAGCTGTACTGTGGCTGGCTCTGCATGGTCATCTAACTTGCCTCTTAATTTTGGCTCATTATCACAATGTGATGAAGAGGAGTATCACCATAATCTTATTCCAAGTGGAGGATGTTTAGGAGCTTATCGTTTCTGTGTCATGTTGTTTGCTCTGGTAGTAATACCACTATCACTGGTGGAGTTGACTGAACAGAAATTCTTACAAATGTTATTAGGCTTAATGAGGTTTTTAACATTTGGATGTTTGATTGTTTACTCAGTCGCTAATCTTGCATCACGTCCGGACTACAATCCTTACAATACAACTGTTACATACAATAGCTCCTACCACAGCTATGGCCATCAGATGCTGAAATTTGATTTCAAAGGATGGATATTAGCTATTCCTATATTTGTATTTGCACAAGTTCTTCATCAAGGCATTCCCTCACTAACTCAGCCCATCAAGGCAAAGAGATGGTTAAAAGTATTCTTTGGTGCTGTGTTTGCCACAACAACACTGCTCTACCTGTCACTAGGAGTAACCGTATCACTGTGGTTTAAGGGTAGCATTGAGGAGACAGCAACACTAAACTTTGTGAGTGACCTCATCTGTGATGTGATATTGTTTACATACACAACTTCATACACATGCACCTAATGTATAATTGTAAAACAGATGTGCTTGTGATCTCATTATTATGTTTGCTGTAGTTAGTCTAAAATCAGTTACAAGTTTTACTGTGTCTACATGTACTAGCTATGCTTAAGGGAATGCTCTGCACTTTGCTGCAAATGTCCTTTGTCCTTTGTTTCCGTATATTTGTTAAAGAGCTATGCCTGCATCTACTAGCTGTGTAGATAAGTTTTGGGTGGGAGGTGCTTTACACCCTGTATATTTAGGGATCATGGAGGTTTACAGTTTCTCACAAAAATTATTAACCAGAAAACAACCTCACAATACATCCATGGCACATTGGTGGCAGTATTGGTGGCAGTATTAGTTAGGTAGAATAAAGCCCAAAAGTGTCACAGAAAAAAATGCATGCTTCTGATACGTTAGACATGTTGCAATCTAGGGCGTGGCACTCTATAAAATCACGCGCACACAATAAGATGCCATTTTTTGTGGGCAAAAAAACCTATGTGCTCTATGCTAGGAAAAAATTTAAAATGCTTTTGTGAAGGAATCATGCTGAAAGTTATATTACTGGTACTACAAAGTGAGTTGGTAGGTAAAAGTACAATGTTCCAGTGACTAATTCTTCTTAGTGAAGGAATCAGGCAATACAATGCTTCGAAGCAAGTATCACAATAAAATGCTCAACACTTACTTTTTGCCCCAGAAACCCAAAGCCATAGCAACTTTTTACTGGACCATGCCTTAGGTTGCAACACGTCTGTATGTTGCTACAGAATTTTAAAAAGTATATACTGTCTTTAACAGAATTTTCTACTGAATGACTAACTAACTGCCTGCCTGATACTTTCAGACAAGCATATGTATGTAAATCTGAATAATGGCTAAAGCTACGGGCTTGAGTTTTTACTGTTAGACGTCACATCAGCCCAACTGCCTTTTATACTGCAGTGCGTGCAATGTATGCATCATGACTTACCTTTGTGTCCCATTTCTTTTTGCTGACAGTGCAAGGTATCAATTTGCAGTAGCTAGTGCGTGATGGCTTTGCTATGTTTGTAATGGAAATTGTCCATACTTTCCATAGTGAATGGATTGATTGATGAGGCACTTTTCATAATTTTTTTTTGTTCATAACACTGTGTAACAGGCTGAACATAGCTGAAAACAGGCATAATAACTACTTCACTGTTTTAGGAAGTGATAGTTGGGGCACGCATTCAGTATGGGGCCATTCTCTCTTTTGATGTGGTATGTGCTGGTTCACCAGTCATAATTAGCTATATATGTTCAACAAGACAAGTAGAAGCAAAATTAGGAATTTTAAGTTTGATTAGGGATCATAGCCATAAAAGTAGTGAAACAAAAGGACATCACCTACACCTTCAGATATAATAGTAAACATTTAGTCCCTAATTTAGTCATAGGTATAGGAATTAAATGTCCGCTAGCACTAATTATATCTGCAAGTGTATAGGCGGCTCCCTTGCCTCAGTGCGTTTTCCCTAATCTTTCCTTCTACTTGTGATATTTAATCACAAAATGATCTGACTAAAGCAATCACAGCTTTTGTTCATGACAAAATGGGGTAACCTGATTGCCAAAATTTGGTAGAATATGAACCCACAAGATTAACTCTCAGTAAAATTTCTAGATGTAAAGCATGCATGAGAGATTAGTATGGCATGATCGAGCTAAAGCTGAGTGCACATGAGGTCACATTAAAGCCTACGGATATCAAGACACGTGGTAGTGTGTTGTGTGGTCAAGAAAGCCAGCATGCCACACATTGTGAGTATATATTGACAAGAAGAAAGAAAACAACTTTTTCACGTATGCATAGCTCCATGGCCCCTTCTCCAAAGGACACCATTTTTGCATTATAGCTGCCAGCCAGATAGGGTAAGTCACACAGCAAATTTGATCAAATTCGCAACAGCCATTTGCGAGATACAGGCGTTCAAAGGTTTGTTTTAGTTTCTTCATTTTTTCTTATGCTTAATTCACGTAAAAACAGATCAAACTTCTGTCAAGGCTACAGGGTAAACCGAGAATATGAATAACTTGAAAATTGGTGTGTAGATAGGCTGATCATCCTAGCAGTGCCTTTTGATAGTTTGAATAGCAATAGAGTTATAGCTACAAAGTTATAAAGTAAAAACCAAACAAGTGTAAAATCGTGAGATCGAGATACTCTAATAGAGCAGACACCGTGTGGTAAAAAAGGTGCACAAAAATGTTGAAGCAAATTACCAGAGTTTGAACCAGGGACCTCTGTACCCATTACCTGCATCCTTAACCACTGAACCACTTTGGCTGATCACCTCACTTAATTTCTGCTTTATAAATGAAAATTCTAGTTTAAATCTGCTAATGTAAAGAAACATTTGTAATTTCATAGACCTACCAATAGAAGTACTAGATTGTTCTAGAATATTCTATGTATGTTCTACTAAAAGTCATCAAAAAATGTGCATTCTATTAGAGTATTACAATAATATTATCAAATATTGAAGTAAATCATGCAGTGAAATACATTTATAAGTCTGTCTCAATAATCCGGCATCATTGTGTCTGTATAAAAAAGAAGAAATGTGAGTAAAAATAAACCTTAAAGTCAGCCATAGACTGGTTTTGGGGCCTTATAAAGTACAAAAAGAAGTGAAATCCACACAAAAACAGCCAAGCTGTGAAAAAATGGTGCAGCTTGAAAAAGCTTGGGTGAAAAAAGTTGTGAAATCAAAGGTGGCGGCTAAGAAATAGCTGCAATGATGTTAATGCTAAAAAAGTTTAATAATAGCTGTTAAACTTTTTTTAATATTAACATCATTGCAGCCATTTCTTGGCTGCCACCTTTGATTTCACAACTTTGTTCACCCAAGCTTTTTCGGGCCACACCATTTTTTCACAGCTTGACTGTTTTTGTGTGGATATTAATCTGTTAGCTTTACTGTTTGTATAAATGACATGAATGAAGTATTAAATCATTATAGCTAACATGCTCTGATATGTATATGATCGAACATTCATCTTTTTGTTCTTTTCAATAGGTTGAAATTGCACACCACAGCTCATCAACAACTCTACGTGTTATGGCCTACTATATTGTACTGTTTCCATCACTGGATGTGTGTTCTGCTTACCCCCTGGGTGTGTTCACTCTCAGTAACAATGTCTTCATATTGTTTACTGGTTCTGACAGTACACAGCTTGACAAGCACAAATATGGGAAAGTGATGTTGATAGCATTCCGACTTGTATGTGCAGTTTTACCCGTTGTGGCATCCCTCTTCATCGCCAATCTGGTGTATATCGTCAAATATGCTGGCCTTCTGGGACTGTTTATTTGTTACTTCTTCCCAATAGTACTCCAACTACGATCACAATATGTTTGTTACAAGACATTTGGGACTAAATTAAAATCTATTGAATCATTTTCAGTCAGTGATCATGAACAGTTACCCTTATTGGCTGGTCGTACTAACAAGGAGATAAAGAGCAGTGGTTTAAGTTGGAAGGAGAACACTTACTACACACCATACTCTACAGTGTTCAGTCATCCAATAATTGTAGTAGTATTTGCTATAATTACCTTGATCAGTTGTGGTCTGGTCATTACCAGTCTGACTGTATCCCAGTGATAATGTCAACTAGTGTAGCTTGTGCATGTGTCTTTTCTATATGCACTTTTTTAGTTTTAAAATCTATAGTACAGTAGTTGTATTGTTCTTAAACAGATCATACGATCAGCAGCTTACATGCATGAAGGTAAATGCATATTATATATCTGTACTAAGATGTACCCATTCACTGATCCCATAAGTGATAACTAAAGGAGACTCCACATACGTACTGTACACACAACATGCAACTACAAAACAAATGGACAACAAATGCAAACACTAACTGTTCTGTTAAAATATTGCAATCTTGCATGAAACGGATTGGGGGGGAGAAGGGAAGAGGATCATTTGTCCTTCCTCGGCTGGATCCTCCACTGAGTTTCTTTCAACCTTGATTGCTTTAGTTGAACATCATTGAACCATTTTAGTATATGTTAGCCTGTGCATCCCCCTGCATCCACCCCTGCATGGTCAAACCCAGCTAAATGACTTCACCATGCTAGAGCGAAACCTGTTAATCAACACACCTGCATAGTCTGGACACTTGGTACTATGTTACCAAAGCCTGTAAGCTGATCATTGCTAGGAAAATCAGGACATTGTGATAATTAGAAAACCAAGTGTCACATATCCCAAAACTGTTGTATTAGCTATATCATATGGTATGGCGATACTGCATACTTGGTTAAATGCCGTGGAGTATATTACCTTAGTTGATGCAGCAACTAAACTCCACCATGGTTCATTGCTCAAAAATGATGTTTAAGTCCTTTTTTTTCAAAATCGATTGTGGCATCACTCAAGTGTGGCTACTATTGAAGGTATAACTTTTAACCAAGGAATTATGGTATAATTACTTTTTCACAATTTCATCATGTTATTTCTCAGAAATGCCTATTAAGTGCCAGCTAATTACATCTGTTCATCGAAAACTGCTGTAGTCACAAGTTATGGAGTAGTGAGCTGTATATAGCTTTTGTTTTTTTTACTGTAATACCTCATGCAAAACAAAATAACATGTGTGGTACAACAATGTGCATAAGCAATACAGAATACAGTAATAAGCAAACAAAACTATCATCAGTTACAACAGTGTTGGTGTGATTTCAACACAGAAACCATCCTGTGGCATGCATGGCTTTGTAATGTATAGGAATTACAGCATGTCAACTTCGAATTCTATATACAAAAACTGTCTAAGGATTGAAATATTGTACCACTACTGTGTTCATGAATGCACTGGCTTAGTATCATCATACAAGTGAATAACCATAGGCGGCGGAAAAGGGGGGGGGGGCTAGGGGCTAAAGCCCCCCCTCAGAATGATATCACACCGAAATTATCTTTCTTGGAGTGGGGCTGAAAACCGTGATAAAGATCGAGATACTCTAATAGAGCAGTCACTCTAATAAAGTAGTCAGTGTGTAGCGAGCTATGAAAGGATTTTTATGTAGTTTATCAGCTAGAAATGGTAGCTGGTCAGGTGGAAAGCTCTTGTCAGTTGGTTGCGACCTTTTTTTTTTTTTTTTTTTTTTTTGGTCTTACCTTACCAAACTATAGAAATAAGTCTGGGTCAGCCCAGCCCCCCCTCATATCAACTACTTCCTCCGCCGCTGTGAATAACAATACATACTTCAAAATAGAACTTAGTAGAGTGTGTACTATTTCAACATCTAAATCCCAAGTTCCTACCTTTGTGCAATTGTATAGCAATTCAGTAATCCAGAATCATCTCTCAGACTTCAATACTGACTGCTTGTGTGGGATCACTGCATGGACATTAACACATGTACTAATTAAACATTCATATTCGTATATGTAATAGGATGGCTGGGTGTGGTATTCGGGATTAATAGTGCGAGCATTGTAAACAGGAAGGAGCAAATAGTGTGAGGCGAAGCCGAGCACAATTTCCTTCCTGTTTACGATGCAAGAACTATTAATCCCAAATACCACAGCCTTCCGTCCTATTGCACATTAATCCGACGACCATAGCAACTGTTACTAGGTATTTAAAATAACCACTACAAAAGACCAATCACACTTAGCAACTGTTGCTATGGTCTCGAAATGATGTTTACCTTAGCAATGGTTACTTAGCAACCGTTGCTAAGTAACTGATATCACAACACCCCTATACAATCGTAGTAAATTAGGGGTGTCACACCAACACCTGAATTTTAACAGTGTAGCTATGCTTGATTGTGGGAGTCACCATTGATTTCTAAATGTCAATTATAGTTCAAGTTATGGCTGGGCAACAATCCAAATACATAGATATCCAATTGCAAATCCTCCAGTAAAATAGATTTAGCGTCTTTATACATGGCTGTTCTAGTAGAGTAACATACATTTGACTGCTCTATTAGAATATCTCAATTTTCAGTTTTCATTCATTGGACAGCCTTGTTCTTCCTTAATCCACTTTGAGGGTTTTCTTTTACACTGTAACTGTACATGTACTTCCCTGTTCTGTTCACATTTTTCTGCATCTTTGTGCTGCCACTATGATAGTGTGGTGTTTTTGCTACAAACTCGCACGTTCAAATTTCAGATCATGAGGAACCCCTGAAAAAATGCTCCCCTGGCTACAAAGTTGTGTATAGTAGTGTATGTATGTTAGTTGTATTCAGGGATGTTAGGGGGAACTACCCAACCCCTCTACCTAAAACCTCAAACTAAAATTGTGAGTATTACTACACTGTATTGTATACTTGCTTTTAAAATGGCACACAAAACTATCAAAAATGCACTCATGATCAGATTCTATCTCAAAGTGTCGAATACAATTCAGGAGCGATGGAGCAGGCCAAAGAGCGAGGGGGCCAGGCCAGCTGTAAGCTGAAGACAAAAAAAAGAAGTAATTGCCTGCTGACAATAGCTGCCCTCCACCAACTATATCTCCTTATTTATAACTACACATACATAGGCCTAGCTAAGTACAGCTTGCTACACTGCTTCTCTGAATACTGTGACTGCTCTATTAGAGTATCTAGATCTTGACTGTTCTATTAGAGTATCTCGATTTTTTCTTGCAAACATTGTCCCATAAAAGTGGGGGGAGGCATGGCCCCCCTGGTCCCCACGCCTATGGAATACATTAATTTTTTCCATTCCATGAGTCTAAACAAACACAACCTTAAAATGCTATCAGATTCAGCATCAGATGGTCTAATTCCTGTATTCACAGGCTTTACTTCTCACAGGTCCCTAGTGGGATAGCATTCACAGAATTTAAAATACTTAGGGTACATATATGACTTTCAAAAATTCCTACGCACTGATGGCTATATCACAGACCCAAAGTTTACCCAGTCTCTAAATAGCATGCTCAGCTCTCAAAATTGTCCTAGTGAAGTTTAAACCAAACTATCATGCACAGCCAGCAAAAGTACCCTCAGATCTAAGCTGGTTTTAAAAACTTTCCTTGCTTTGAGAGTGGCGCTTTCATAGAAAAATGTCCTAATAATAAATAGCCTACATTTTAATTTTTTTCTTGGAAGACCCAACCAGATTAGTTTAGTTTGTTAGAGTAGATATCATGCAATTATGGCCAATACAATGTCTCATACAAACTGATTGCCAGCTAGTTTATTCAGCAGATGAGGTGTTCTAGATATTGCACCATTGTCATCATTACAACACTAATGCATCAAACTCTACCAACCATAGAATCTGGTTTTATCAAATCACAAAACAATCTAAAGCATGACACAGCCTTAAATGACTACAGCTATAGTTTTCAAATATTTTATATAGCTGTGAACTCGAACAAGTGTAGTCAGCTATCATACAGACTTTCACATAATAACCCCACCCCTAAATTCCTGACTCCCCGCCCATGCAAAGGAAAAATCCTAGAATAGCTAAACATGTCATACTCAAGTACAGTATTTTCTATTTATTTATTACTCGAACAATATAAACAGCAAAAAAGGACATAAATACAAGTTTCTGCGACCTGTCGGTGCCTCTGAAACTGGACAATGCACACTGTACCGACCACCATGAGTACACATAGTTGCAGATCTCAGCAAAGAATGCATCTCACCCATCCCATCACCAATCCAAAAGAATGACCATGCTTAACACTCAAGAGGTTGGCCAATTTCTTATAAAACTGAGTAGCGGCATTACCAATTCCACCAGTGGTGGTAAAACTTAAAGGAGTAAATAAGGCATTCTCTACTTCATGAGCCCTTTGTTGGTATTCACGTCTCTTTTCCCTATCGTGACATCTATGGAGAGGTTGATTTTAGGGTGCACTGGGGTTGACATCAAAATATGACCTTCCTCCCTAAAACCATTGGCTGCAATGTCAAGCCTTGCATTATTGTCATGGTTGGCAGTTTTGTATTGAAGGATCTCACCAGAAAGAGGCTGAAGGTGGGGTTCAGTGACAACATTGTTACACTGAGACCCCAGAAGGTAAGTTGGTGGTTACATCCGTATTTCATTATGTCTCAGAGAAATAAACCCACCCTTTTGGCAAGACAAAGCATATTCTATGGTAAAAGAGTGACCACAAGCATAGGAGGTAGGGCAGGCAGATGGTAGCGAATGATAAGAAAGTGAAATTGCGTCATGAAAAGCAGTTTTATGAAGCACAAAGCTGTGAGACTTCAATGAAAGACAAGGCAGCCAATTGGATGCACCCTTCTCCTGAGCTAGCTTAACTGAGGAGCACATACTGGGAGGAAGTTCATCTAAAATGATTGGCTCCTGATAGTGCCTAGAGTGAATTCCTGAAACTGTTAATGGCTACAGTCACTGATGTACTTGAGAGATAATCAAGCCAACAAGGCAAGCATTTACTTCCACAGAGCAGGAATGCTGCTGGGATGCAGCAATTTAAGAATCAAAAACACCAAGACCCCTTAGCCACACAGGTAAGGAAAACAGCTTTCTCTCAACATGGACTGTTCTACCCAATAAACCATGCAGGAAGGAAAACAGATATAATAGTATAGAACAGATCTAATAATAAATGTCTAGTTGTCCATCAAAGCCCTCTTTGACAGACCACTTCCATAGCATGGCCTGTTTCAACTTACCACAGTACAGCTGTACAATGAGTAGTGCTGCATAATATGGTATCCGGTACTCCGGATAATAAAGGTAATACAAATCACGTGTTCAATCACGAGGCAACGGTAAGGCGGTGACCTCCTTGAGAAGCGCGGGATCAATCATGCAGCGAAAACTACTCTCCTGGATGCCTGGAAGTAAGAAAGAAGAATCTGACGATTCAGACAAGAAAAAAAACCCGAAATCCGTAGGGCTATTCAGCGGCTTCTTTTTTAATATCAACTACATCGTTGGTACTGGATTCCTGAGCGTCCCGTATGGATTTTACCAGGCAGGAACACTCACGGGTACCATCACGTTACTGGCGCTGTCTTTTGTCAGTTGGAATGCTGCGAATTGGATCATTGAGTCAATGGCTAGGTCCCAGGTTAGTTGAGACACCAATAGCAGTTTTGCACCTTTTGTTCTTTGTTAGGCGATAATTAACTGGCGTAAAGAGAAAGAAGCAGAGGAAACATCCAGCACTGAGTCCAGCGACTTTGATGCTGGACAAGGTGCACATCCAAACTTTAAACTGCTCCTAACAAGAAAGTTTGAAGCTGCTGAAATGTGTGAGATATTCTTCAACCGATACCTGAAGTATTTCTACCTAGTGATCTTTTGTGTGTATCAGTTCTTTTCATACTGGGCCAGTTCCACTGTAGCAGGATCTGCTTGGGCATCAAACCTTCCTCTTAACTTTGGCTCACTGTCACAATGTCATGAAAAAGACTTTCACGATCGTAATCTACCTAGTGGAGGATGTTTAGGAGCTTATCGTTTCTGTATCATGTTGTTTGCCCTGGTAGTAGTACCACTATCACTAGTGGAGTTGACTGAACAAAAGTTCTTACAGATTTTGTTAGGTTTGATGAGGTTCTTCACATTTGGATGTCTAATCATTTACTCTGTTGCTAACCTTATACAAAATCCCGGCTACAACCCTTACAATGAGACCACCACGTACAATGGCTCCTACCATGAATATGGTCATGAGATATTGAAGTTTGATTTTAAAGGATGGATTACAGCTATTCCAATATTTGTGTTTGCACAGATCCTTCATTCTGGGATACCATCGATGACACAGCCAATCAAAGGAAAGAGGTGGCTGGGATATTTTTTTGGCGTAGTGTTTTCTTCAACCACGATACTCTACCTGTCACTAGGGGTGACCATGTCATTGTGGTTCAAAGGCAGCATTGAGGAGACGGCAACGCTGAACTTTGTGAGTTATACTAGAGTTAGTAGAGTAGTAAATTACCTGTGAGTAGATAATTATTGGTGTGCTTTACATAGAGTGAATTTACATTTAAATACATTTTGCCTCTAATTGCAAAATTAAATGATGTAACCTCAATAGATGACCACATTGTAGACAGTATTAGCTTAGGTCATCTAATCTTTTATGAAGTTTTTAATTGTGTCAGTGTCTTGTTTGCTCTTCTCTTCCTCAGGTGGACTTATCTCACCACAGCTCATCAACAGCACTCCGTGTTATGTCCTACTATATTGTACTGTTCCCAACGTTGGATGTGTGTAGTGCTTACCCCCTGGGTGTGTTTGCGACCAGTAATAATCTCTTCCAATTGCTCACTGGGTCTGATACTACACTAATTCACAAGCACAAATATGGCAAAGTGATACTGGTACTTCTTAGGCTTGTGTGTGCTGTTTGTCCTATTATAGCATCACTGTTTGTAGCCAACCTTGTTTATGTCGTGACGTATGGAGGTCTCCTAGGATTGTTCATCTGCTACTTCTTCCCATTGATGCTACAGCTACGGTCACAACACCTTTGTTATAAGACCTTCAAGAATGTTGTACCTGATGATCAGCAATCACAAGCACGTGTCAATGAAGAGCTGCCTCTGCTAGCCAGTGGTGGAAGGAGAAAGAGCAATGGACTTGGTTTGAAAGAGAAGACTTACTATACTCCTTACTCAACTGTGCTGAGCCATCCGTTTGTTGTGCTTGTATTTGCTGTAATCTGTGTGATCTCCTGTGGCTTCATCATAGCCAGTCTGATTGTATAAGACTAGACTATAGTTGTATGTGTGCATTTTCATTGTTCTATATGTTAAGCACCTACAAAATGTTATTTAAGACGCGCTTATATTCAGTGGCGTTTATTTACGATCACATGCTTAAAATTTAATATGGACGAGCTGGTCTTTGAAGGAGTTGCGGTACGAAGACTAGACGAGGAGCTGCGCGCGGATGGGTCGTCCGATAATTGTATCCTGATAGTTCGGCCTCACGGCAAGGCGTGTTCAGTGCAGTTGAAATGTGGTGAGTGCACACAACGTAACTACGCGATACACGTGCTTTTCTCATCACGTGAACGAGGGTGAATTATTCCTAGGGGTGTACACAGTACTACACACTCTATCACTATTCTTAGTGGTGGGCATTTCATGAGCAAGGATGGAATCCTGGGTTATGTTATTAGCATTACTGCACACAGAGTCCCAGTGTGACAAGAAGCTGTACAGATGTTGGACATGCAACAACTTTGAAAGTGTGAATGTAATTAGTTAGCTGTGTACATTGTCTTTAAATATTATTACTTGGCTAACCAAGCTCATTGGTATCCCACAATGCCATTACATGTGTTCATACTAACAGACCTACAGTGGCCAGTGATACTGTCACTGGACAGATTTTGATGACAATCAAACTTAAAACGGTGCATGCCTACAATGGTACAGATGTACAGTGATAGGGAAGAATTTGTTAAGCATGTATGTACACCAGGATGCTCGTTTATGGTCTCCCAATCATCTGTAACATACGCATGCAAGTTGGCCCCTGAAAAGAACAAATTTTCACAATCGGAAATTCAGTCCTTATTAAAAGGTTTCAATATTACCTAACAATTATACCACTGTGTAATGTTGGTATATTACCACAGGTGATCAGTTAGTGGCTGATGTGTTGTTACATGATGGTAGTGAGGTGTTTCGTAGTGGAGGAGGAAGATCAGTGTTACTGGGTAGTGACAACCACAGCGACCACAGTTCAGTACTGTTAACACTACGCAATGAAGAAGGTAAAGTGGTATGCACGTATGTTTGTGTTCTAATAAGTATGCCCTGTCCAGGGGAACTCCCTAGGACATTTATTGATTATCTTTAGATGAGCTTGACAAGAGTGTATTATAACAGAATAATTACTTCTTATTTCATTGTTCTTCACTGGAGCTGAACTGGTGTGGTACGGTGTCATAGCTTGACCATGGCATCTGTTTTGTCTTGAAATAATTCCCTATAATTTTTGTTTACTTTGATTACTATATTCATGAAAGCATGATTTTTCTTGTGCCAGGATATAATTTCTTGGAGCTTTGTGTTACAGTTCTAGTAGAAAATAATTATATGACTGACTTTGTTAGAGCATTTGTAAACTAGGCGTGTGCCTACAGCCAGCTAGTGTGCCAGCTAGTGTGCCAGCTAGTGGTTGTGGGTATATTCCTGGTCTTGATGTATTGAGATAACTATCTCACTACATGAATGAGTTGATAAATATCTATTGAGTAAAGGAATGTTGTGTTCATCATATATAGAAGCTATTGAAAGCACGTATCTTAGAATCTTTCATCCATATACTCTCTACGTGCAGCAGTGTGGAGTGACCCTATAGACACTCCACCCCCATATATATATATATATATATATATATACATTAACATAGCTTGACATTTGTTGTTAGGTATTTTTAAGAAATTGTTTTAGCTTAAACAGCCCTTTCCATACCAGCTTCTCACACTTTGCGCAGAGTCATGTTTCTGTAAAGCTGTTATTATATGACTGTATTTGTTGTGTTCACTTGTCTGTTATCCACCATTATAGAGGCAACAAGGATATGGACAGTGTTGGTGAGTATATGTCGAGCGAACCATGACAAAGAAGAACAAAAGAAGTGTGCTTTCAACCTACGAACAGAGGAAGCGTCAGCTGCACACTACTTCCAGGTAGGATGTATGATGATTTGCAGATCACATGATCTGTTGTTTCCACCCACTCAGTGGTACGGACACCTGTGCCAACAGCAGAACATGTTACAGGTAAAGAAGCCTTCTAATGAATGTGATATATCGATGATGGTTGTGTTGTGTTTATTAGGACTATATACGGACTGCTACCTTCCAGTCAGCCTTCCTGCAGAATTGTGAAATGTTCAAAAATAAAGTAAGTTGTTTATTTTGCTGCCATATGCATCATAGTATAGTGTGACAGTACTCCCTAAATAACCGAACATTAAATGAGAATTCCTTCCTTGTTAGTGTCCTTCACCCCACCTCATACTCTATGACTTGTAGGATTGTAGCTGCATAGGGTGGCTACCCACACCTTGCTATCCCGATTGGCATGCTCTAGGTGACAAAGAGGGCGGAGTGACCCTATAGATAAACACACATTAGACCAATACCCAGTCGCACTATATATCTTGCCACATATGCTCCAACCTGGGATAGTTTGCCTGATAGTGGCCAAACTGATAGTAATTGTAGCAAGGGCCACTTGGCCTTGGTTACTGCCTCGGGGGAGGTGGTTGTAATACTGCTGGTGGTGGAGGAGGTAGCGGACCTGGCTGGGGCCACTGAGGGGTAAAAGATTGGTAGCTAGGTGGTGGTGGTGGTGGTGGCAAGGGTGGCTGATGTCTCTGTCTCTCAGGTAGACTATCCCTCTTCCCCTGGGGGTACTTCATGGTCAGAATCTTTGTCAGCCTGTTTAATCTTTTTGTTGTCCTCCTCACTGTTACCTAACCACCCAGCCTTGCAAGCTGCCTACCTGCACGAAGCTCGCCGACAGCTTCCTGAGCCACCTTGTCATCCTTTTCCATCTGCACGTTGATCTTCTTGACCTTGGCTGCCGCTTCAATCCTGTCACCAACCTTGACATTGAAGACATACTGCTTCTCGTGCCACTTCCTACAGAACTCCAACAAGCACTCTTGTTTGGCTCTTTTGATTGCCCGTTTTGTGGCGTCTTGAGAAGTTGCCATGTCCTCCTCCAAAACTTCCTGAATTTCTCATTGAGGTCTTGCTGGGTTGCTTTCTGGCTGTCCACTATGGCTGAGACGGATCTCATCAGGGCGTCTATTATCTTGGTCATGCTGATGAATAGAGGTAGCCTGTATTCAAGAAAACGCAGTTTAGAATTGACATTATTTCACACCTCAAGCCCGTAATACTGTTGCCTACCCCACATGTGATAAGCACGTGTGTAACCATCAAAAACCAGAAGGAAGCTATTTTCTGCCTATTTCACTTTGTTCAACCGGCGTTCAACCGGCGGAAAATACACTTCCATCCCTTTAAATGTAGAAAAAGTATTGACTTGGTGGGCTTAAACCAAGCAAGCATGTACAGCCAGCTACAGACCAGCCTTGGGCCTGTCTAGTTTTTTATACCTGTGTCTGTGTGTGTCCGTCTGCTATATTGTATTATATCAACACTCCTCCTATATTTGTAAATTGAACAGTACTTTGACAATTGTGTATCTCAACTTGTACACATGGTTGGCTGGTCAGCACTTTCAGTTAGTATTTTGATCTGAATAGACCATTATACATACCATCATTTTCATGTAATGTATACCAACCAATATACTGGTACACATACTGCATGTAAGTAGCACTTGTGCATACATCAGGCAAGATATCTAGACAGACTTCTCCTATATGTATTTCCATTTTATTGTAGACATACATTCTTACATTATTTATGTGATTTTGTTGCTGCAGTCAAGTTTCTTGTGGTGTTTCTATAGGTGGTGCTCGACGTGGGAACAGGGTCGGGGATATTGTCATTTTTTGCCATCCAAGCTGGTGCAAGTCGTGTGTATGCAGTGGATGCCAGCAGCATCACAGAACATTGTCAACAGTTGGTCACCAGTAATGGACTAGCTGATCAGATCGTAGTAATCCATGGCAAAATAGAGGAGGTATTTATAGTTACAAGCAATCTGAAATTTGGTAGAACATCAGTTATCTTAATCTGGCGACTACCCAGTCTGTGGTTAAGTAAAAGGTTTTTAACAGTTAGCTAAGTGAAATGCTGCTATTATTTGCCAGCAGCAAATTGTTCAGATAACTGATATTCCACTGAAGTAGCAAAGTGAAGACCCCTCAACAAGTGTTGTCTGAAGTATAGGATGGACACTTCGATAGTCATTATACTTTCTTGTTCATAATCCCAAAAGAAAAGCTCTACAGCTTCTTTTGCGTACTTGTCAACTGTTTAAAAAGAATAACCTTAGCTCACCTCTCTACATTGTATGTATCTAATTTACTGTACATATATGAGGGGATACCAGTTGTTTTACATAAGTGATAATTGTTGTAAAGTTTTCTGCTGGATAATTGGGGGGTTGTTAATGGTTGTGTGTAGAGTTGGGCCAAAGAGTTGTTGATGAAGGCAGAGCTTAACGTCAAGTTAGGGTAGTTTGATTCAATCGAGGTAAGGGAAGTCCTTAGTGCTGTGTAGCTCTTCTGTTGGTGTGATAAGAATCACGACAAGTTTGATTTGGCGGATGTGTTAGGTGATGCTTCCTGAGAAGGTGGACATTTTGGTATCTGAACCATTCGGCTACATGTTGTACAATGAGAGAATGTTGGAGACCTACCTACATGCAAAGAAGTGGCTTAAACCTGGAGGTAGGATTTTAGTGTGTGTGTGTTGCTGTCTGTGTGTGTGTGTTGCTGTCTCTGTGTGTGTTGCTGTGTGTGTGTATTGCTTTGCTTTGTGCGTACGTGCGTGTGTGTGTGTGGTCTAATTCATTACATTCAACCGACAGAAAATACACCTTCCTCTTCATACCATTACCCTTGCAACACTCTAACATTGGGTTGTGTACTGCCAAGTGTGGGCTACTATTGGTCAAATGTTAACAACCCTAGGGTGACAAAGATAGTGTTGTGTCACAAAACATACATATAAGCCAAGCTGCTTGGTGACAGAAAATATACACCTCTGCATGCTCCAATAAATCCTCTATTCATCCATCTGTTTAGCTCAGTTCTTCCACCACTTGTATGCAGGGAAGTATTTCTTTACTGTAGAGTCTGCTCTATTGTGGTGGACGGTGTATGGGAGCTTCTTTGCCCACTCCCAGAGTTTTGGTCTTTCACTGTTTCCCATACCCCTTGGACGACCAAACCACCAAGTAAAAGAACCTGGTGCACCAGCTAGTTCCCTTCCATGATGGTCCAACCTTGCCCACTTATCTACCTTTGCAGCTGTCTTCACTCCTGCGTGGTCCACTTGAAAAGGGCCTCCACAAGACCATCCCATGTACCTCCTACTGTGCTGGTATCCTAGACTGTGACCATCCTTAGGTCATAGATAATAGTCCTTTAGACTCCTACATGTATGTCATAAATATCTTTCACCTTTAGGACATACAGTGTAGCTTAGGTACCTATACTGGGGTCATCACTGGGTTGTACATACTACTAGACTCTGACTGTTCTTTCTTAACTATGTATATTTTAGTTTGGTGTTTGGAAGCTTAAGCACATACCATTTTATTTATGATTCCCTTAAGTAACATGTACCCTGAGTGGCCTGGGATGAACAAGTATTCCAATCTAGGGAGCTCCTGTATTTCTAATACGAAACTTGCTGGGTGAGTTCTGTTAGGAAACAACATGGACCGAAATGGGACTGAAGGCCACTGGGGTACAATCAGTGTACCCAAGACTTTTTCATGTCCACCAGGTAATTTATTCACATGTAAAAGTGTCAATAGCCTCTGAGCCCAGACACCCATAATGGGAAACGGTGAAACTGGCTATTATACCCATCATCCATGGCTGTTGTCCTGTTCTCTTGAGAAAAAAATACACTTCATTTTTAGCTGTTTTCAGAATCCAGTTCAACTTGTACATACTATAGGAAAAGTAATGGATGCTTGTGGATGTACGTATGCATTAGTGATTTGCGATATGTGATATCAAGAGTATACAATAGAAACCAAGAGTATTGAACGGGTGTATTACCCTGTGATTAATCATTGCGTAAAGTAATACGGATATTTTCAGTAATTGTTCGTTTTCATTGCCATTAAGGGTTGCTGTGTTTAGCCCAATTCGGCCACTAAACCAAGCGAAAACATGATAACGTTAAAGGGAATTAGCTAATGTTAAAGTTCTGGCACTGCCAAGCGGACCCTAAAGGTGTGGCAACACGCTTGTTTGTGCAATCGTTATTTTAGCGAGCTGGAGTTATCTTGGGTCCTTACTACACTTTCTTTGTACAATAACTGTTGAATACTTGGCTGAATAACACGGAAAACTGGTGAAAAAGACCCGTTGCCACGTACGCATTTCAAATTACCATTTCACGTAAACAAACAATTACTGAAATATCTGTGTTACTTTACGCAATGATTAATCACGGGCTAATACACCGTTCAACGCTCTTGGTTTCTATTATATACTCTTGGTGATATATATCAATATATCGGGATAAATTATAGAATCTTTACATCGTGATATAAGCCTAGGAATAAATTTTAGCTATAATCAGAGAAAAATGTACCCAAGATGTCATTGTACACTGTACTTTTTTGATAAAAGAGCTTGCAATGTTGTATGCTAGTCATGTACCATGTTGTATTGTACTTCTAGTACATCAGTGCTACAAGTGTCATCAGTGTAAATACACTAGCTGAGTGATGAGTTGTATATTGTGATATATATCGTATCGTGATATGTTGTGTGTAATAATCGTGATAGGAAAATATCCTATATCGCACACCACTAGTATGCACATACCTGTTTTGTCACATGATAGCAGACACTATTACATATTGTAAATGTAGAGTGCATTAATTTGTTCTTCAACTCTCACCTGTTGCAAAGATTTGTTCGTGAATTGTTATCCATTCTTCTTTGCGACAGTTGCGTTTGCCATAGTTACTCTGCCATAAATGCATAACTGTTCTGTTACTTACACACCATACTTTGGTGGTCATCTCTTTAATAAGACTGCATCATAATAGTGGCCATATCCCTAGTTAAGGTGTGCTTTGTGACCTTGTTAATAAGTATTTTTAATTCACTGTGTCTTTTTAAAGAGAGATTCGGTGTGTTGTATTGACAATGTACTGATTACCACATTACCTGTATTGCCATTCAATTAGGTCACATGATGCCAACACAGGGTGACTTGTATGTGGCACCATTTTCTGATGAGATGTTGTTTATGGAACAAATGAGCAAGTCACAGTTTTGGCAACAAAAAGCCTTCTACTCCCTGGACTTGAGCGCACTGAAGAATGCATCGGTGCAAGAGTATTTCTCACAACCAGTTGTGGTATGTGTTGGTGTGCGTGCGTGCGTGCGTGCGTGCGTGCGTGCGTGCGTGCGTGCGTGCGTGTGTGTGCATGCATGTGCCTTTATGTGTAGGTGTGTGCATGCATGTGTGATGTGTATTGTGTGTGTGTGCATGTGCCCTTATGTGTATGTGTGTGCATGCG
Source organism: Dysidea avara (assembly GCF_963678975.1). Lineage (NCBI taxonomy): Eukaryota > Metazoa > Porifera > Demospongiae > Dictyoceratida > Dysideidae > Dysidea > Dysidea avara. Next base: position 29,152,678 of record NC_089276.1, read on the forward strand.
TGTGGACAGTCAACGTATCACTGCTGCTCTAAAAGCTATGCCAATAGTTTTAGCAATGTGCTTCATGCTTTTAGCAGCCATTATGCCTCAAGTAATGAATAATCCTATCTGTGCATTATGATGAAACCTGTAGTATACGAATATAGCATTAACAGCAATTATAGAACTTGCGTGGGCGAGATCAAAAGAAAAGTGTACTTTAAATTTCATAAAGTACACTCTCAGCCGGCCAACTGCTTCATCGACCACAAAGAGTGCTTTATTGCACCGCAAAGAGTGCTTTATTCGTTCAATAAAGCACTCTTTGCGGTGCAATAAAGCACTCTTTGTGGGCAATAAAGCACAGTTGCCCACGTGCCTTAGTGTAGGCTAATAGCCTACAGGGCTCGCGCCAGTACGACTAATCACCCAAACCGGTGAAGGCTGATAGCCTTGCCGCGCTGAGTGATCAATCACCCCAGCCAATACGAGTTCTACCACTGGATTGTTTTTATAGACATACCTAAATGCTTCGATGATGGGTGGGAGAAGGTAACGTTGCTGTTACGTTTGTTAATGTAAACGGACAAGTCCTGGAGATATCACGGAAATACTTCACCATGTGACTCACAATAGAATCGATTATGGGTTGCGAGCAAAACCTGCCAAAAGACGCAATGAACGTCTACTATGCCAAACTATGGTGAAATACGTGTGAGTTACTTTGTTAAACTAGTTTGTGTGCGTTCAGGCTGCTAATAGTTCGTGCAACGCTTGTTAATTATGAGTCCTAGTGTATGGTGAAGCTACACGACTAGAAAGTTCCATAAATCATTTAAAGCATAGCCTTGCTCGTGCTATATGAAAAATAAAGTACTCGGCCGTGCGCCTTGTACTTTATTTTCATATAATACTCGTGGCTATGCTTTAACATATACCTACAGCCAGGTGTTGATTTGTTGAAAACCTTGCCACTTTCTTTATGGCTAGATTAACAAGGTTTTCATTACAGGTTTTTGCAATTGAATTCGGCGACTTTGCAATTGAATTCGTCCCGTTTGCAATTGAGTTCGTCGCTTTTGCAATTGAATTCGTCCCGTTTGCAATTGAATTTGTCGGTTTTGCAATTGAATTCGTCCTGATTGCAATTGAATTCGTTGTTTTTGCAATTGAATTCGTCCCTGCAATTGAATTTGTCTGTTTTGCAATTGAATTCGTCGCTTTTGCAGTTAAATTCGTCCGTAACAAGAATGGCAGCTGGAGCAAACACGAAAACATAATGTAGCAGCTGCTACAAGAACTTGTTCAAGTACAACAGTAGTAAACAACTCTTTATAAGGCAATAATTCTTCCTCTACAGCCTCTCCAGCAACATTCCAAACCATTCCCGAGCAAGCTAATTAACTTGTCAGACAGCTATCAGCTTTGCATACTACCAGCTTCAATTACCTTCTAGTGTCTCAAGTGTAACTCTCCAAGGCATAAATAGTTCATCTCTTAATGAACGGGTTGGTTTCTTGGAGCCGTTTTGTTTATGATGAATTGTAATGCAAACGCGACGAATTCTATTGCAAAACCGACTAATTCAACTGCAAAACCGATGAATTCAATTGCAAACAGGACGAATTCAATTGCAATACCAATGAACTCAATTGCAAATGGGACGAATTCAATTGCAAAGGCGACGAATTCAATTGCAAAAACCTGTAATAAGGCCACCTCACTAATAGGGCCACTTATTGTGGGTCCCAAAGGTGGCCCTATTAACGAGGTTTCACTGTCATACAACAGTTAGTGAATGCTCTAGAGTATATACAAAGCAGGGTGTTTCAACTCTGAGCCAAACCATCCCAACCCAGACATCTACTGCTCCACCAGTAGTATATCACTGGGTCAGTCAGCTTAACTTTGATGTGTATTAGTCACAAAGCTGAACTAGTGCTGAGAAAATTGGAGCAGAAGCCATGAGGTGTGTGGGCCATTTTGTGTTCACACTGGGCCAACGGAGTGCCACATTTCCTTATCAAATACCCTGATACAAGGTCAATTTAATGAGTATTGGAAGGTCCACCAAGTAGGTTAGTAACATAACACAGCGGTTCCTCTATTATACAGCCATCAATTAACCAAAACATTCTGCTATCTGAACAGTACAAATGACTGTTCTATTAGAGTATTTTGTCTAAGGTGTACATTGTATTAGATAATTTAGATTAGTTGAAGAGGGCTCTCTATATAAACAATTGGGCTTCAAATATCTGAAATTTTCAATTACATGTATCAGAATGCACTCAGAGCCCAATAATGGAGGGACCATTGTGACTGGGTACAACTATACTATAGTAGGACCTCGATTATCTGAAAGACAGAAGTGACTATTCTATTGTCACTTGGTGTATGTTCTATTAAAGTAGTTGAACTGTGATCTGGTTTATCTGATTTCTCTTATCTGAACACTCATCTGGTGTTTGGATAATGAAGGTATCACTGTATTTATTACATATAGTGCCACTGGGACAGCATTGTGGTACACTACTGTACTGAATAGTAATTTAATGATATGTAAAATGCATAGATCTCTAAAAAAAAACCATCAGTGATAAATTTACACAACACACATGCGCACGTGCATGCATACATGCACACACACAATACACTTCACACACACACACACACACATGCACACACATACACATAAGGGCAAACACACAGGCCCCTTTATTAAGGGAATATTGTGTTAGTTTTACCAGTTTGGTCCTGCAGTATGTGGCCACTAGCCTTATTAATGAGGTGGCCCTATTAATGAAAATTAAGTCAATGGAATAGTGTGGAAGATACATCTGGACTTTCTGGACCTGGCCACTATAGTAAGGTGGCCTTATTAATGAGGTGGCCACTAAGTGAGGTTTCACTTTACAATATTCTGTATATTGGCATTTGGTACAGGTTGTAGATGCAGTGTTGTATTGTGATACTCACAAACACATTGTTCACCATAATGTATCCAATAGTCCTATTTGTACATTTGTTACTCCAAGACATTTGCCATCTTTTTTTTTTCTTAGGACACATTTGACGTGCGTATCTTGATGGCAAGGCCATTCAAGTTCTCCACTAACTTTATGACAGCACATGAGTCGGACATGTACAAGTAAATCTTCATTACAATTTTTTTGACGTCATCTGATCTCAAATCATTTGTGTAGGATAGTAATTCCTCTGGATTTTGAGCTACAGACAAGTGGTATTCTTCATGGGTTAGCATTTTGGTTTGAAATTGGATTTTTGGGGACAAAGTATGTTATTTGTGATCCGCTGAGCAAAAACCTGACTTGTTTACATTTTCCTCGAACTTTGTTTTATGACTTTTGTTGTCTAGAGGGAAAAGCCAATGAGCTGCAGAGTTATAGCAGTGGACAGCTAGAAGAGCAAAACAATCAATTTGTACAGTGCCTATACGGGAAAAAAAACTACAGGCGCTTGTTTAATCGATTATGAGTCTCAAGTGCAAGGGCTATAGAGTTGGGACTTGTGTCATTCTATTCATGGGGCATTCATTCATCAAGATATAGTTTTTGGCCTAAATACACCCATGCCATTAAGCAAGAAGGCTGTTCAAGCAACAATTAAGTCACATTTTACCGCAACATAAACAAACACACATAACTCACATTTACTTCATGGTAGAGAAATGAAGCAATGGTATCCATGAAGAGGTGAATCCAGTAGTAGTGTATTAGAGACCTCAATTTGTGTCTCCCTTCATGGTTTACTGGAGCAATTAAAGCGTGCATAAAATTATTTTGTAGCACACGCCTTTTACCCAATGTATTTCAATGGCATTTATACTAAAAACAGAATTATGTAAACAAGTCGGGTTTTCACTCAGCAGGTCACATTTTGTAAAGCCAAACTTATCAATTGTTTATCATTGTCATACTCTTGTAGTGCTGCGGTGTGGTTGTCTACTGCTCCTCATCAGCCGCTGACTCATTGGTACCAGGTGTGTGTAACAGCAGTGTGTCATCATTACCCCCTCCCCCCAATAGGTACGCTGTCTGTTACAGACCCCACTACTGGTGTATGTGGGAGAACGCTTGACAGGCACTGTCTTATTGAATGCTAATGAGAGGTATGGAATATACTACACATAACTAACTTAATGGCTTTGATGATGACTGCACTTGATCCCTTGTTGATTGTCTACCAATTAAATGACTAATTTTAAGGGATGTGCACACTTATTTAGGCTTTATTATTATTTTGTGTTAACCCCTTCCTTTTTTTTCTTGTAATTTACCAAAGTTGTTACACTAATTTTGATGTGTGGAATACATTTTGAGGTGCTATTTTATCTGTAAATCATTTTAATTTTTCATTTTTTGAAAATTTTGAGGTGCTACTGTGTTAGTCTTGCTTACTTTAAATGAAAATAATATGTAGACCTGTTTGTTCGTACACTTGTAATAACTCTATACTCCATCTGCAGTGGTGTTACCATATTGTACATACGTAAGTCAATAATACTTAACTGCTGCTATCCATGCACACATCAATGGTGTTTATCTTATTTGTGAGGACTCATTCACATGCCTTGTGTTACTACGATTGCTTGTTTATTTCACAGTTTGAACATTTACGTGATAATGCAGTATTTAGGTACCGGTTATCACAAGCAAAGGATTATTGCATTAATTGAGTGAATTTTCTTAGCATTGACAATATTGTGAATACAGACTTAAATACGACCCATGCATTTTAACTCAGCACGGTAAACACTTTTCAATGAAACTTCTATAGTTTATGATATTCTGTGATCTGTATTAAATTGTGCTTGTGGTATCTCTCCCACATGTCGTCCCCCTACAGACAGAGTTATGATGTCAACATGCAAATAAGTGTTGGAGATGGTCTTAACAAGAGAAACAGTTCCAATGTGTTGGATCTCAAGAATCCATACTTCCGCTACACTGGCATAGCTGCCCCACCTCCTCCTGGCACACACCATGAGAGCCAAACAGAACAACTTTGGAATGCTCAAACCTTCCAGAACAATAAGGTACACTAATCTATCGACGTATCTTTGTATTTCAATATTTAAGTTAGGACTAGTCTGGCACTGCCGACCCTATTTTAGGTGCTTATAAGCGCCCCGAAAAGTAGGGTCTGGTCTGTCTAGCATTCAGGACTTGTGCTTAGGAATGCGTAATTACACTGCGGCTCATGTTAACAATCACAGTAAGAGATCATGAATAGCAAAGAATCCAATCACGACAGTGATGCTTTAGGGATTTCAATCGGTTACTTTCTATGGGCGGTTGATGTTTAGTCTGTGGAGGCGATATTTCTACTTTCCGAGGGAAGGTGTCTATTACACAAGAATGTTAAATGGAAAATCGTCCCTGATTTTTATTCACCCTGACACAAAAAGAACCCACGCAACTTTTGTTTTGTGACCTTTGTCCCAGTATTTACTCACGTCGTGCAGCCACAATGCATTTAATTGGCAATACTGCGATTTGATTGGATGCACCAGTTTTCGGTAACAGTGGCACAAGTCCTTGATTCTAGACAGACCAGACCCTATTTTTCAGGGTGCTTGTGGGCACCTAAAATTGGGACATGCTAGGAGTCTAGGACCACCAGAAAGTATACAGTAGAACCTGTCTAAAGTGTTTGACCTTTATAGAGAGGTGGCTGCCTAACTCAATATTCTCCATAAAGCAGTTATAGGCTACGCACCAAAGTTTGACCTTGATACAAAGGTTCCAATGATTTATATACTCAGGTTTAGTTACACATGCACGCACTTAGCTACACTTTTGTATACTGCTTACATAACAGGTATGAACATAGCAGTAAGGGAAACCAACGAGGACCAGAAGCTATAGCTAAATACTATAGACATTATCAGCTGACTGAGTTGACCAGGCTGTAGGGACATGCGGATTATGCTTTTTATTTTACCTATTAGCTATGTGCTAAAAAAAATTGCATATTATGCTCAACATTTATGCCTCAGTTCCTATGTTTTGCTAATAAATGTGAGCTTTATGGGTAAATGTGACCGTCTCAGCAATAACCCGACTTGTTCGCACAAGCATGCGTATTGAGAAAATTGAAATTTAAAAATAATTCATAAAATTACGCATGCTACATAAAAAACTATGCAAGTTTTTATCGGGCCAGTACTCAAAGAAGGAAGACTCAAATCGATTAAAACTATATACCATTTTATTCACCTGTTAATGGAGAGTTCGAAAATCTTTGTTTCATTTCTCTAGCTCCAACGGTATGCGTGTCACGTGCATTTGTTTACGATACGGTAAACGTAAACAAGATTCTCATCGTTTCTTCTACCAAACCGCCTTCATATCCATATGCGCAAGTATCTACAGGGCTGACACTATACCTTGGCTGATGTGCTGATCCATGGTGAACGTTTTAAGCCAAATTGCAACATCGTAGACTAATCCAAACAGAAGTTATGGCTGCGAATGTAAGCGCCTGTAGTTTATTTTCAGTATAGTCGCTGTAAAAATCGATTATCTTGCCCTTCCTACTGTCTAGCGCTATAATTCCAAAACTACACACCACAGAAGTCTGAAACTTTGGTGGTCCATTCCTTGGACACTGCAGAAATTGCTGAGTGAATAAATTTTTTTTTTAATTGTGCTGTTTAAACAAGTCGGGTTTTTGCTGAGACAGTCACAAATAATAAGTGGCCGAAGTATAGACTACTAATCTTTGCTTGTCAAAATACATTTCAGATAGAAAAATTAACATACTATAGTAGAGTCAACTGCCCAATTGTTCTATTAGAGTTACCGACTGTTCTAATAGAGTATATCGATCTTTTTCATTTTGACAAGCAAGGATTTATAGTATGGCACAAGTATTCTGCCTATTATGCTAGCATTATGCTCAATGCTTTTAGGCACCTATTATGCTCAATATTATGTCAACCAAATCGGCAGGTTCCTACCAGGCTGGCTAGCTACAAAGCACGTAAAGCAGTTTTATACTGTAGAACTTACCCTTTAATTTTTGGACCATAAGATAGTTAACTGATAAATACGCAAACCTTTTCAGGTCACATGATGGGCTTTAATTAGAATCACATGGTGAGGCTGTGCCTATAACTTTATCTACCGTATTTTGCCAGTTAACAGCTACGGCCACTAGCAAGGCAAACCCTGCTGCTACTATGTGAATATGGCTACTATCTGAGGGCAGCTACTATGGATTTGTGTGTAGCCCATGGCATTTATACAGATTCACGAGTGACTGACCTTGTTTAATCATCCTTCAATGCTATCATTCATTTTAACTTCTCCCAAAATGCTATTTTTCCTGCAATTCCTTTGCCCGGTTTCTGCTTCAAACATGTCTCGTGTCTTGGCAACACTTCCATCAGTATTTCAGATACAAGCCACGGCTCTTATCCGAGGGTGGCTCTTATCATAATAATTCTAGGCTGTGGAGTGGCTACTATCCGGGGGCCGCTATTATATGAGCCGCAGATATTAACCGGTCAAATACGGTATACAAAGTATAAAACCATTCTTTGTGTTATAGCCAGTGCAGCTTTTTACTCACAGTCACTGCTTGTGAGAGACCATCTGTGTTATGAAGTGCTCTTTAGGACTGCTAAAGCTGGTTGATATATGCATTATAGAGGTAACTGCTTAAGGTTACAGTGGAACCTCGATTATCCAAACTAATTGGGGGGGAATGGTGTTCATATAATTGAATAGTACGTAAAATCGAACTTCTATACATTTATATACAGAGCTTTACTCACCTACTTTAATAAAGCATACACTTGTTGACAAAACACTCTAATTGAGCAGTCGATTTGATGTTTGAGAGTTCGGTTTTTCGGTGTTCGGATAATTGAGGTTCCACTGTACAGTCAAGTCGAAACCCTTCATTCTAGGGAAGCCAAAGTGTGCACCGCAAAAATTCCATTAACTGTACAACATTGCATAATACGTGCCATAAAATTTAAATGGCGATGCTCCAAGGCTAGATTTTTTTTGTGCTATTTACCACTAGGGTAGCGTAAATGTTGTGTAAATGAGTTGATAAAAGCTTATTAATATATTTGGTAGTGGTTTTTATATTTTATGGTGCATTACGCAATGTGGTACAGTTAATGAAATTTTTGTGGTGCATACTTTGGCTTCCCTAGATTGAAGGGCTTCGACTTGACTGTAACCTTAAGCAGTCACCTCTATAATGCATATATCAGCCAGCTTTAGCAGTCCCAAGAACACTTTCCTGTAGTATGGTATGACGAATTCTTCGTGTCTACGAGGCATATCAAGGTTAGCACTGTATTAGGCTTTTAGCAAACATCAGCTTACTGAAACAAAGCTTGTTGGGTGCTTATATCTGCAATAAACTGCCAGTTTTGTTAGTGCGTGGCACTTGAATGATGTCACTAATTATTTGTGGTTTCTTTGGCATTTCACTACAGTATACTATTACTTCACGTCAGTTTTTTACAGTATACTACTAGGTAGGCTAGATGTTGTGGCTTAGAACAGTTCAATAGTAGTGGGCGCAGGGACAGATACCCAAAAAGTGCTCTTAATTGTGTTTTTTGGAAGGATTTGTGTGAAATTTTGAACATTACATAACTGTTTTTGTGTACTGCACTCTGATCGCTAAAGTAAGCCTTTCTTAATGGCTTTCTGTCCCTACCCATGTATCTGCTGGCTGGTTTTCACTAATCATCTTGGCAAAAAAAGTAATGCTTCGAAGCCCATCACAACCACACTGTAACTCTTGAGCGATTAACAATAGCAGCTTCAAATTTCCCAACCTATTAGACTAGTCTATGGACTGTAATGGGCCAGTAAGTAAGGATGTGTAATTATTAGCAAAAGGTGAGTTATCACCTAAAGTACAACATGCGGTATTTTACCTATTTCCGGTTGACCGTAACTTTAATGCAAACTATTTCTGACATAATCATTGGGGACGGCCAATATGCTAAGGTTACTAGCCAACTCAGGTGACTGTAAGGGAGGTTCCACTGTATTTATGTATCACTACTAGCAAGAGTTAATAATATAGAGAGGAGAGTGTCTAACGCCGTATAGTCCTGTAACAGATGATTGCGCAGAAGTTAAATGGCTTCTTTTCCGCATAACGACAGACTGGCTAGTATATTTTCGCATTTAACCACAAAGGCTATCCCAGACACAAGGGCGTGCGTTCAATTCGATGTTCAAGTTCACCACGAAGAGCATCGCTCTGTTGCATAAAGAAGCGTGGCTGTTAACCTCGAAGATATCTCTGGGGGAGAGTGTCTGAGAAACCAATAAACACTGAACCAAAGGCAGAGTATCACTTCGAATTTTCACTGCGTCGCTATGTTACCCTACCTTTGAGCATTCTTCAATTGAAGGAGCACTGTTCCCTGTACATACAGCTCAGTCTTTGGTTCAGTCTTCGAATATTCTCGAGGATTCATCACGGTGCGACTAAACTAATTGCGGTAAGGAAATGAACAAATACTAGAAGCCTGTACGTTACACGGAAAGGAAGCCGTTTAACTTCTGCGCAATCATCTATTACAGGCCTATACAGTGTTAGACACTCTCCTCTCTTATTATTAACTCTTGCTACTAGTATTTTATAAAATTGTTAATTCAAAAATGAAGTAGGGATCTAGCTATGCAACAAAAAGTAGTGAAACAAGCAGCATAGCTCTGGGAAGTAGGGATGCCACAATAGTCATGACATAAAGCTCCATGATATCATATGACATAGGCTTCTTTATGTTGTGACATAAATATCTCCTAATAATGCACACTTTTCCATTCATTTTGATCAAATTTGATGCAATAAATATGAGAAAAATTGACAAATAAGTATGAGCAATGTTGGTTGTTGATGTCATAGTTAATATTGCTGATGTTTAAGTTAATATTTTTACATGTTTGAATCAAAATAGCTATACAGCTTCATAAGTAACAGCTTCAGTTGTGAAACTTTAAAAATTGCTTATGTCGTGACATATAACATGTCGTGACATAAACCTCTATGACATGTGACATAAAAATTTCTATGTCGTGGCATCTCTAGTGGGAAGTCCCTACTTTGGCATTGAACAAAATAATAATAATAACTAATATGCCAAAGTAGGGACTTTCCCACTGAGCTATGCTGTAACACCATCATCATACAGTATGATAATACTGTATAGTAGGGACCACAAAGGAGTAGGCGTGGCCCACGGGATAACATCACCCAAAACCAGCCTCAATTTTCCCGACGACGATGAGGCAGTATTGTTTAGGTAAAACTAAGTTTTCAGATCGACCCGAAACACTTTCAACAAGTTGCTACGGAATTTTAAAGAATATTTATTTAACAGAATTTTCTGCTGATGACTGAGTAACTGACTGACTGACTGATTCCTTCAGACAAGCGTAACTCAATAACGTCTAAGGCTACGAGCTTGGTTTTTTCACTGTTCGACGTCGCTTCTTCCCAACAGGTGCCTTTTGGCATACCGCAGTATGTACAGTGCATTCTTCATGGACTTACCAGTGTCCTCCTTTGTGTCCCATTCATCTTTGCTAACAGCGAAAAGTGTTGATTTGGCGGTAACATGTGATGGCTTCCCTTCATAACGGAAGTCGTCTGTATTTTTCATAGTGGCTATTTTGATAGCGGAGGTGCTTTTCAAACAGTTCTTGATTCGTACTGCTGTGTAATGGGTTGAACATAGCCGACAAAGAAGCGTAATGGATGCTTCACTTTTCAGACGGTAATTGATATAACTGGGGGGCACGGCACCATTTCTTTCTTTTGGTATGCGTGGATTACAAGGGTGCTGTTCGAATAGTTCTTGATTCGAAATGCTGCGTAACGCGTTGAACATAGCTGATAATGAAGCGTAATGGATACTTCACTTTTCAGACGATAATTGGGGTGCGCGGCACCATTTCAGATGCAGTATGCGTGGGTTCACCAGTCATTATAATTATTTACAAAAAAGTTAACAAACAAGTACACAGAAAATTTGGAATTTTCAACTAGAGTAGGGACCATAGCACATCGATAAAAAGTACTGAAACAAATTGGAGTAGTGCACAATATTCAATCACAGTAAAACAATAAGAGTATCATATCCCTACTGTGCATTTCCATAATGGTTTCTTGAGCACAGTAGGGATATAACACTTCTTATTGTTTTACTGTGATTTAATATCCCAGCTTGTTTCAGTACTTTTTATCGATGTGCTATGGTCCCTCCAAATTTTTCTGTGTACTTGTTCATCTCTTGTTTCACTACTTTTTGTTGTATAGCTAGATCCCTACTTCATTTTTAAATTAACAATTTTTGAAATACTAGTTTGTTCTGTTTTTTTGTTGTGGTACAGCTAGCTACAATGTAACTTGTATTAGTCCACTTGTATTTTTGACATCTGTAGGTATGGGAAGGCAGATACCATCACTTATAAACATCTTGCCCATTTTCTCAGTGAGAAGTGGAGTTCCCCATATTCTGTGATTATGGGCAGGCTTCGCTGTAGTTTGGGGTTCTCCTTGCTGCACTCTTCAATAATGTGTATCAGGGGATTGCATTCTAGATCCAAGTGTCCCTGTGTGCCTCCAGCTGTCGACCTTGCTGTTGCTGAGGGGCATGTGTCTCCTTTAGAGCAATAATGTTTTTGTATTGTGCTTGCTTCTTTTTCTTATGCAAATATGTCTATCAGAACAATGTAACTTGTAACTGTTCTATCACACATGAGTGTTGTATTAGAGTATATCTCGAGTCAGCCAAGGGGTGAGCAGCTAGCTAGACCAATAACTGTGAAGTGATCTTGTTTACTGTTAAGAAAATAGCTAGATTGTTAAGAGGCGTGGTCTCCGTACTCTTTCCCTATTAGTCCACCTAGATATTTAATTGATGTGTGTGGTTGTGAACCTATCGCAAACGGGATCCCAATCGCGAACTTGCAGATATCTAGCTAGTATATCTCTTATGGTAGCGCCAGGACTGAAGCACTTCTGAAATCCAGCTCTGAGATAATTTTGTGGCATCTGTATATCTCAGCAAAAACCCGTCTAGTTCGCACAATTAAAAAAAAAACATTTTTATTCACTCACCATTATCTGCAATGTCCGAGGAATGGATCACCAAAGTTTCAGCCTTCTGTGGTGTGTAGTTTTGAAATTACAGCGCTAGAAAGTAAGAAGAATACAGAAATTGGTTTGTACAGTGACTATACTAAAAATAAACTACAGGCTCTTGCATTCGCAACCATAACTTCCATTTGGATTAGTCTACAAAGTTGGAATTTGGCTTACAATGTTCACCATGGATTGGCAGATCAACCAAGGTATAGTTTTAGCCTTGCAGTCACTTGCGCATAGGCGTATGAAGGCGGTTTGTTAGAAGAAACAATGACGATCTTGTTTATGTTTACCACATCGTAAACAAACGCACGTGACACCCATACCGTTGAAGCTACAAAAACAAAACAAAGATTTTCGAACTCTCCATGAGCAGGCATATAAGATGGTGTATAGTTCTATTTGAGTCTTCTTTCTTCAAGTACTGGCCCGATAAAAACTTGCATATTTTTTCTTGTAGCATACGTAATTTTAAAAATTATTTTTAAATTACAATTTTCTCAATACACTGCGAACTAGACAGGTTTTCGCTGAGACGGTCACATATTATGTTGCTGAAAGAAAGTGTTGATACGGAAAATTAACACCTCCATATGGTTTCGTTGGATGAAGAAGAAGACAAGCAGCCTGATTGAAGATAAAAGAAAAAACAAGGCGCAGAGGGCCTACACTTGTCGGAACCCCAAAAGGCACATCCCACTGGTGAGTTTGTTATTGTGGCATAAAATGGTGGCCGTGCGCTGCTTCGTTTAGCCTCTAACCTTGCGACTGTGGTCAGTGAGGCAGTGAGACTAAAATTCAAGTTTTGGTAATATTTTTAAAATTCTATATCCAGCCACCTGTGTTTTGTTATATTTAATGCTGTTTTATATACTAGTACTATTCCATAAAGGTGATTTGTGTCATGTAAAATGTCTCTAGGATGATTTTAAAGGCGGAATTTTGGGCAACGTGCAAAATTTTCACCAGGATCCCTACTTAAATGGTACAACCGTACCGTTTGATTACAGTTGTCCCAATAATTGCTGGAACACATCATAGAATTGCTACTACCAGTGTATACGTTTTAAGTTGCTCAAAACATTTTATTTACTATGTATGAACCTGGTCAATTTTTTTTTGCTATGGGGTCATCATTTATGTGTACATTTTTCTATTTGTTTTGCAGATGTCTGTTTCTTCGATGGCACACCTACAAAATTCTACCAATCAGAATCCTTCGGCACCTTGTAATCTCTGCAACATGAATCCAAATTTATTACAACAGATGGTGGGCGGGGCAGTGTCTCAAATGGGTGTGGCTGAACCACCAAAGTGAATATATGTGTGAATTATATACTCACTTTCATTTTTATTGAAATATATTGAATCATTCTTCCTTATATATATTTGTTTGCATGTAACCAGCAGAGTGATGGGTACATATTGTGTGAAGGACTTGTACAAACCCTGAAACTTTCTATTAGGTATAAAGAAAATATTTTATTAAGAATGGTATGTACATAAGTGGCAATAACACACACAATAAATATTTTCTGGAGTCACATGAATAGTGCCATGCACAGGCTTCTTGACAAAGGTCCAGAATTTGTCAACTGTCAATATCCCTGTTGGATGTATCAATCAAGTGTATATTGGTTTGATAAACTGTTGTAATCACCCTCAAATTCAACTTGGAGGTTTTTACTTTCATTAATTGTCTTATGGACCTTTTATATTGGTGTGCTCAAACTAGTATACCTACTAATTTTAGCTATGTACATAGCTAGGCCTTGCCTTGGAAACCAGCTATCTCAAAATTCCTGGAGCTGCGTACATATGAACAGGCAGAGCTCTTTTAAAGGATTCTTCTAAATAGTGCCATATGTTGTGAGAAGCTGTGAGCAAGACTTAATACTTTTCTGTTGCAGCTTGATAAATTTAATGCTTGTTTTTTTGTAAGGTTTTTAAAAAAGCAATCAAGAATATTTTTATTATGAACACTGGTAATAAATGGCTGATACTGTCACTCCACATTTAATTAAAAGCCAAGGAAAATTGAAGTAATTGGTATATGAGGGACTTTCACAGAGCAGGTAGCACAATACTGTGATCAGATTCCATGGTGCAATGCAATGCCAATGAAATTATTTCACATGCAATGTGAATGACAAACAAATAAACAACAACAGCAAAGTAAAAAACGTTAAAATGCTTGCCTAAGGCAAAGAACATTTGCAGTGTCTCAATATAGTAGCACATGATTTCAGTACATGATGGTAAGCTGGGCCTTATCATCATCAACATCTTCAGTTTCATCATACAGCTGGTTATAACATTCTAAAGTAGCTGTCTTGGCATCATCATCATCAACACCTTAATGAAACACAATACTTACAATTATAAGATGCACAATGAACATTTCATTAATATAGATGGTGATTAATTTGTTATTTGCACTGAGGTGCTTTAGACTTGAAAAACGTGCTGGTCATTAATGTCTTCATTTAGTTTATCATTACTTTTTTTCATTAAGAACAGATTGGACCCTCAGTTATCCAAACCCCAATGGCTTCAGGCAATAGATAAGTGAATTGTTTAGATAACACATAGATCCTTTACACCCTGGGATTGGAATCTGCTGTTTTCAACACCTCCATCGACACCTTTCCACAAAGACATCTGTGAATTAACGCTTTAGTAACTTGAATTTAACGTATTATTTCTCTCTTCAGTGAACAGTAGGGATGATGAACTTACTTCAGTTCGATTAATGAAGGATTGGTAAGTACACAAAACAAATTGCAAGCTTAGGGGATGATATTTCAGGTGGGTAGAGCTAGCCAAAGTTTACCACGTCGTTCAAGCGGTAGGATTCAAACATGCACTGTCAAAGGAGAAATGGACCAATGACTTAGTTGGTTCAATTGCTTGATCTTACAGACTGAATTTGATGTTCATGCAATGAACAATAAGACTTACAGTTAACCAAAGTTTTAGTTGCTTGGGTCTGGAAGCAAGTTTTGTCGCTGTTATTTGCCTCCACTTTTCGCCCTATATATTTGCAGTAAAGAACAAGATTACTTTAGAAAACAACACAAGATTCACAGTAGAACAATTGTTCAACTTTTCTCCACCCAATCAACACCAATTAATTAATGGTGCAGATGGTCTGAGCACGCAAAGTACAGCAAGTATGCGAAGATTCCTATCCCGGGAGTGTAAAGGATCTATGGATAACTCAAGGTATCTGAAGTCCATATAGTGCAAATACTCTAATAGAACATACATACTCAAAATACTTCAATAGAACAGCTATATCCAATTTAGATAACCGAGGATCTACTTTAACAATATTTTTGGGTATCTTGAAATGGAGTGAGCTATTACAAGTTCACTAGATCAACTACATACCAAGTATTAACAGTCAAGTTTGATAAGTAGGGTAATCAGTACTACTGAAATCTGAAATACATTATACCATACACATATTTTCAGTGTGCAGTTGCACTGCGCGTGCACTGTAGGGTTCTTCAATACAGGGAATTTTGTGTATCACGTATCACCATCAATAACTGTTCGATATTATGTGATATTGATACTGTACTATATTGATAATGTAGTAGTTGTGACTGGTGCTAGCTGACTAGCATATCCAACCATTTCAGCTAATCACTAAGATGAATTCACTTAACATTGTGTGAGTTAAGCAATATCCTCTTTGAGGCTTGAACTTCAAAAGAATAAACAGGTAAGAGCACTTTTGTAGAAAGAGATTATTACAGTATTATATACTTTAATTATAGTATCCATGCTCTAATAGAGCACGTGTGAGAGCACTCACTGACAATTCTATAAGAGTGTTCAATATACTGATATTGTCTAGGTGCAGATCATATTGTGATACTCATTTACTGTATCAATTATTGCAGTATCAGCATGTATTACAGATCCCTACTGTATTGTTATTCATTGTGTGGTTAGGATCAGGTTACATAATTAATAATGCACTTCACTTGTCCATGAAATCCACTTACTGGAAGGTTGAACTTGTACATGTGCATCTGGCGTACGTGATTGCAAGAAAAATTGATCACGATGATGTGCACCCTACAGTAACAAATAAAGGAGTACTGTAACAATAATGTCATCATAATAATAAGGTGTGGGTGACATCAAACGAAAGTGTACTTTATTTTCAATAAAGAACAGTGAGATGTGAACTGTATTTTATTTAACACAACTGTACTTTATGGAACTAAGCTTAGTTATGACAGTAATTAAAACACAGATGTCAGCAGTTTGTTGTTAACAACCTAAAGACCGCTGGATGTGGCTAACGTAATAATGGAACTCAGAAACCATGCAGCATCTTTATTGTAAAATTGTGGGGGTCAAAGTCAAACTTCTAATGCTAAAAATCCATCACTTAGGCAAGTCTGGCACTGTAGTGTAAGTACCAAGGCTGGTGTACATACATAAGCAAGGTATTCTGTCTTATAATACAATTAAGTAAACAATTATAATATGCAAGATACGTGGTGTAGGCAAACTTGCACATAAGTATTCCACGCATGGCATACTGATAAACTGAATTGTATTACTTAGTGTGTATATATACGTGTACCATTTAAATGGTTATACAATCTACATAGATAGCTAATGTATTTTCATACACTGACCTGGTAAGAAGTCGGTATTGCATCTCCTGATTTCACTAAATATACAAAACCTTCCTTCACCTATTTACAAAGCACAGACAATAAAAGACATAGGTGAATTTTACCTTATAGCAATAGACTTAATGTGTGCACATAAATAATATGTAAATTTGCACATACATAATTAGATAATTATTATGCAGTGGCATGGAAAAGCCCCGGAATTAGTCTTGGCATGTTCTGTCACAGCAACCATGCATGGGAAAGTATGTTTAACATGGTCTACATTAAAGTGACAGGATTTGCAAAAAGTACCTTTTTCACACACAAAATTTGACCCATTTTTTGAACTTTGATGCCTCATAACTTTTTATCATTGTATATCATTGCCTGAAACTTTTCATGAGTGCAGTTAAATTATCTGGCTGCATTTTGAAACTAAGAGCAAGTTAATCAGTATAGAGCCAAGTGTACATCATGTTGTTTGTTGGCATGTAGAATGCGTAAAAAAGGTACCTTTTAGCAAAATCCGGTCACAAAATTTTTAAACTATATACTGTGGTGCCACAAACACTTGATAACCGCCACACATTAAAATAAATCTGATTAATAGCTGCATGCTATACCATGACTGTAGATCTAATAATAAACTCATAGATTACAAGGTATACATGGCATCACACTTACACCCTCCTGGGTATGCCGTCTATGTAATAAGATGAGCATTCATGCTCACCACAAAAGGTTCACCTTACCTCCTTATTCCTCAACACGAAGAAGGTAACAATTGCAATCCCCTGTAAACAAACAAATGTGCACAACATGTATGCTTACTATTACAAGTATAAGGAATTTTACAAGCTAGTAGGGTTCATTACAAAATGAGGGGATCATTATCTGAACTGCAAATTTATTGCCATAAAACATGCTAAAGTAGGGATTAAGTAAATAATTATTGTACACTGGTAATAGAGAAAAGAACTAAACATGTACATTTGTATCCATGGTTACACTGTAGCTTGCTAAATATTTAAAAAATATGTTGTATGGATGTCGGTCCATTTTCATGGCTTCATATTAGTTTTCTGAAGACATTGTTCCAGATATTGTAATTAAAGTACTACTATACTCTTTACATACCAACAATGAGTTTAAAATGGTGAAGATCCAAGGAAAATAAGTTGCTTCATAATTCACCACAAACAGTAATCCCACAATCCAAGTAGCTCCGATCAGTGGTATTATTATTACCATGCTCCACAGTATGTACCTAAAGATGATCATTGAATTTAGTGAACAAACTAAATGCAATACTAATTACAGTGGACCTCAGACCCCACTTATCCGGATTCTTGGTTAACTGAACTACGGAAATGACTGCTCTATTAGAGTAGTGACTGTTCTATTAGGGTTGTTGAAAATACTGATACATTAAAAAATTTTCTTCATGGTTATTTATACACAGTTTCAGAGATATGGACTTTTCAGACTTATGGACCACCCTTGGTCCCAAGGGGTCCGGATAACTGAAGCTTCACTGTACATTGCTTTCTTGTATTCTAAAACACAAAAAAATAAATAAATTACCTTGCTTTAACAAGCCTCCTATTGAAATCCTCATCTGATTCATCATCTATTGTGTGATGTGTTTTCTGTAATTTCTGTATCTTAAACACTGCCAGACATAACAGCAGGAAGTCCATCTACAGAACAATACAATGACAAGTTTACAAAATATAGTCACCACTGACCAGTAGCATCAAGGCCACAGGAACAATGAATGTATAGATTGCTGCTCCGTGTATATCTGAAATCCAGCACCTAAGTAAGTACACAAGAAATGGTTTTGTAAATTTAATATCCTGATGATCACAGCAAAATAGGTACAGTAAAACCTCAATGAGTGGGTCACCTCTGTAACATGACTACCACAATTATAGTGGTAATGTCAGGTAGGTACAAAAAACTAGAGTGCACTTCATGGCCTTAAGACCTTCTCTTTAAGGTAATGTGATTGGTGGCCATAATAATGAGGTTTCGCTGCAGCTGTATACAACTGACAATCTCCTTTGATCATTCTCATAGATTCCATAGTCATCATGTAGTATTCCAGCCGCAACTGCAATTATTGGTATGGGAATTCCTGTTGAGACAACACAATGACTATACAAACAAAATAAGTAGTATAGGCTCACCCCAACATACAATTAGGAAGAAATATATAGATTGGAAAAGGCCATTGTATGATTCTGTAAACAATATCAAGTTGGCAGTGACTACCTCACACACTGTCCAGCAGAACGCAACTAAGATGAAGTAATGGATAAGAGCAGCAACCACAGTACAGGCAATCTAAAATTAAAAACAGTAAACCATGATATTAGAGCATATGATTTTTAGTAAACATTTAGCCATTTTTATATCCACAAGATATAATTCAGCTGTCTATATTGACATCACAGGAATTGCTTATATGTGACCATATCTGCAAAAAGGAGTCTAACCTATTGTCTTAAAATTACGTCCAGGAATAGTGCTATGTTAGGAGTGTAAAGTGACCAAATTGTAGGCTGGTACCATACTCACAAATCACGTTATGGATTGCCAAGTACATGCAACTGCAAAGGCTATAAGACCCCTTTTTGCAGATCTGGTTACATAATGTGTGTCTTTTGTTAGCATTGCAGCCAATATTGGCCACCACCATTGATTTCATAACTTTTTTCACCCTGGCTTTTGAAGGCTGCATCCTTTCTTCACAGCTTGGCTATTTTTGTGTGGATATACTATTATCAAGAGTATATAATGAGGAGGGAGAGTGTTGAACTACGCTATATGCTGTGAAAATGAGCCCGTAAAGTCCTATAGCATTGTTCAAACAACTCAGTGATTTGTGTTGATTGGTGACTAATTATAAGCGTAGTGGGCGCACTTTGTACATGTGACTACTGAGTGAAAGAACGGTGTACTCAAGAAAAGTATGGCACATTTCGCAGAGGAACTCGCTGTACAAAGAGAAAGACACAAGCAGCTAACCTGGAAAACAAACGGCGAGGTTTCATCATGGTAGAGATTTCATCATGGTCACCATCCCATGCCTCGCCTCGACAGTTCTACTAGTTAAAGTGATACGTCTAGATGGAATTTCAACCATTGCGATTCCATACGGACCACCTGTTAAAACATTTAAGGTGTTAAATCTGAGCAATCAACAGCGGTCAGGTTTACGAGAAGAAACGGAGGTATATATATATATGCGAGTTACTTTACGGGCTCATTTTTCACAGCCTATAGCACAGTTTGACACTCCCTTCCCATTATATACTCTTGCTATTATGCATAACCTTAATTTTAAATCAATTCTTTATAAGTGAAGTTAACAATAACTTACCTCATTTTCTTTAGCAGTCCAAATTCCACCAACAAACACAATCAACAAAAGCAGGAGAGCAATGCAGAGATTCAAGTGAACCAAATTGTACTTTTCACCAAAGGAATTACTCCTAAATAATTAATCAGCAATAATAATTGTTCGCTGCTCTTTTTATCACATTATGTTAGTTAAGTATAAGTTAAATTTGTCAGATTCAAGTGATGATCTCCCTTGTTGAAGCACTTTTTAGTGTAATTATACCTACTACTCTGTAGAATTCCTAATTTTCCTTAAATTTGTTTATTAACTTGAATTCTATATAATACCACATCAAAGGAACAAAGGTGCCAGACATACGTATGACAATGTGTGTGCTGGCATACTACAATAATTGCCAGTAAACTAATTTATTTTAGTTCAGCCATATTTTGCCCATTACATGTACACAACTTTACAGTTGGAGAACAATGTGTGAAGTTTACCCACCACCACTTTGACAGTTGTTGAGGGAATGGTGCAAATATTATAGGAAATACAGTGAAACTTGTCACAGAATTATTGTTCTGTTCTGGCTAGAGTTTCTCCTAAAGTGATGGGCACCAGCCACACCACTAAAATACTGAGAGATCATACCAGACAAAAATCATCTTTATAGAATAGTGTTACTCATTTCAATGTAAGAAAACACTTATAGGCGGTTGGATATAGATTTCTTAAAATCGTTTTAAAAATCCATGTTTTTTGGTCTGCCTACCTCACTGACAACAGTTGCAAGGCTAAAGGTCAAATAAAACAGCGTACAGCCAACATTTTAGGGTGCAACAACAAACCCAATGGTGGGATGTGCCTTTGTGGTTCCAATGAATGTCTGCCTTCTGTGCTTTACCATCTCCTTTTATCTTCAATTAAGTAGTAATTTATGCCAGGAAACTATACCAAGGCATTAATTTTCTGTATCAACACTTTCCTTGCAAGAGTGTATTTAGATGTCACAAGACTATAACGGATTGTAGTATCCTTGGTAGTAGCTAATGAGTAGCAGTTAAGCTGGGCTTATAAAACAATAGTAGTGAGCCACTCCCCCTGAAACAATCAGAACATGCCACCATACTCTAATAATTGGCGCTAAGGCCTCCACACCACTTGATAATCTAGTTTGGTAGAAAATAAGTTGTACCATGCCCCCTTACCCCCTAGCTTAATCTCCTGCATAGTACTGTAGGAAGATCAAGATACTCTAATACAGCAGTCACAACCACATGTGTATTTTACAGCTATGTTCTAACAAAGAAGTTTGTAAAATGAAGTAGGATTCCAGTGATAAAAAGTAGTGAAACAAGACATGATGGTAGCTATGAGGGAGAATCCCTACTTGGTAATGCAGCAACATCTCTAACTTGGCATATTTTCACTATCTTTTCAATGTCAAAGTAGCCCACATTGTTACAAATCCGAGTAGGGATTTTCCATCAGGAACTCTAGAGAGTGACTTACATCATACATCATTACATCATACATCAATATCTTTTATACTACTCGTTTCCTTGTTGCTGATAATGTGGTCACGTATGAAAGGCAGTTTTGACAAACCTGAGGCAAGGTAAACTTGTGCTCCTATAATTGCAATGAGGAAGTAATACAACCATATGCTACTACTCTATTCTCATTTTATTCTTACATGATAGATACCATAATGAAGCAATTGATGTACTACCGTGAACTGACACCTTGCATAACAAGCAAAAAAGAATTAGAACACAGTATGTAGCACCAGCTATCACTGAGTTACGCTTGACTGAAGCAAAGCCATTAGTAAGTTAGTTAGTCAGTCAGCTGGTAGAAAATTCTACAGAGGCCATGCTCCTGGGTGATACAAAACACAACAACTATGCATCTGTAAACAACATGGGCATTTAATTGAGTAGTAACAGCCATGGTGTACTGAATTAGAAGAAAGTGTAATTGCCTTGTTTCTACTAATTACCAATATGTTTCTCATTTACAAGCAGCTGTCAAAGTACAACAAATTGTAGTTGTACTTTGTAACACATAGCAGTATGGCAGGAAGGTAGGACAAGCTCATAAACTGCGCAACATCATTTGAGTCAATGGTTACTGTACAAAGTATCAATGAAGAGGTTAGATAAATTCTGCTGTGTTAATGATAGGATTTTGTGAAGAAAATTGTTATATATGAAGAAATCAGTGTTCTGAAATGACGACACATGATGGTCACCGATTTGCCACTAATGAACGGTCCCCGTGTTTTACAAACAACTATAAACAATCATATATCCTTACAGAGATATGGAAGAATCTGTTTCTTTAGAATATAACACTAAGGACCTTACATAATTCCATTACCAGTTTACATGGGCTTATACTACCCCACCTGGTGTATGAAACGTAGTAACCCTCTTGCCCTGTAATAGCACCATCACTTTGCTCAACACAGGACCTAAAGTCCACAGAACCCCTAGTTGTATTTGAAGCCTAACAAATATACAAACTGCAATACAGCCTTGGTAGTCTGGGAATTTGTGTACAGTCCACCTGATATTCAAACCTGAAATAATCGTAACTCTTGAAAACAATTTAAAAAAATTTTATTCAAATTTTCAAACTATCACGCTAACAATAGCAAATATAAAGAAGTTTTAAGCTTTTTGTTAGCTATGTACTGTGTTTACCTGAATAACAAAAGTGTTGTAATAACAATTAACACACAGATGATGCACACTCCACAACCGATGTAGCCTTCTGCTGGGAATGGATCAACATCTCTCTACATGTACAAAACACCAGCAACTGTTGTTATACACAGTATTTTGCTAATCATTCACAGTTGGTATAAAGTTTTACCATCAAGTTTAGTATACATAGGATTAGCTGCCTAGCATATTATATATTTATTGCATACTTCACTGTGAAGTGAAAACAACCTACTATCTACCAGTGCGCCTATTGTATTATTAACAACATCACCATGGACAGCCCAGTGCATTTCATGTACAAAAATTTTGTTGGCTAGCATGCATACTATTTTCATTAGCAGAAATGCGGTGACTACTCTATTAGGGAGTTTTGTCGTAATTCAACTTGCATCTCCAGTATAGTTGTAGATCTAACTTCAGTATACAGTGGATCCTTGAGTGGTGGTTCACTATGGTATGTCTGCTTAATTAAATCCTTAGAAATGGTAAGCGTGTTCATATGGCTTTCGGCGACATTCGTGGTCATGTGTGGTAAATACCTATCACCGAAGATTTTCTTAAAGCGATTCATACCACCAATGAATTTATTACCACTTATGGTGCATTTTGTAGTCTTCTAATGGATCGTGGTATAGTAAGCTACTGTAGCATGATCGTTTTACCTTCAATTAACTGAAATCCACAAAATTACTATAATAAAACTCTCTAATAGAGCGTTCAAGTTTGACCGAATTTCTGCTAATGTATTAGTTTTCAAGCTATCTAGCTTTGTAAAAACATGCACAGTTTTTGAACTCCACATGGTTTCTTTCTAAAATTAAGGGAACAAATCTCAAACTCTGAAACATTACCTGAGCAAGAAGACAGCTTTCTCCAGTAATTTCAGGGTCATTACACTATGGAATGAAAGTAATGGAGCTGTAACAAAAAGGCTAGCAATTTATAATAACATGCATGTGCTACAGTCATGAGATCATCATAACAATTGTGGTGGTATTAAAATAGCAGTGGCGGATCTAGAAATCTTCAGAGGGGATTTCAGGTTCAGGAAGTTTTCAATAACTGTGATCCCAGACTGAGAAGTGTATGTAGCTAGTCCAGCTGGGGTGAACGTTAACTTAGCCCAGTGGCCTATAGCTAACTACATAGATGTGATTCATTGCTAGCTAGTTTAAGCTATATCGCTTAAATTAGCTAGAAATGAATCAGTAAAAATCACTCCACAACACTGTTTCATAATTGAATCTTACTAATCCAAGCCTTCGCAGAAAGTTAGGAAACAAAACAGCACTTGTACGCGTTGAAATGATAATTATTTTTTAGAGGTGTTTAAAATGCTTAAACATCTTAATGGAATTCTCAGTGATGTCAAAGGCAAAGTATGAAGTTAGGCCAGTAGAAAGTCCCAATGTAATACACTATCGTATGTATAACTTTTGGTGATTTTATTGCCCACACGAATCGTAAATAAATTTTGGAATGCGCGCACTATTTTCAGAGGGGGTTTCAGCTGTAACCATTGCAACCCTTCTGTATCCGCCACTGAATAGTATTGCATGATCCTAACAGTTTTAAGTATGTGGAGTACCTCCTTGAAAGCAGAACATAGTGAAGTATTTCTTTCTACTGTACACACATGGATTGTTGAGTTAGCTCTTAAATTATCATCACAGGAACAACAGGAACATTGTGCTATGATATAACAATAGATAATCAATACATAATACACTTCAATAGAATATGCAAGTGAGCTGCACTGATACGAGCCTCTTACATGATTATATATATACATACATACATATATACATTGTGTATAACAGTGTGAAGACATCAAATGTACAGACATTTATGCACTTACAATCTGGTTGAAATCCAGTTACTGCTGACACTTGATAATTCCTAGCCATGAGATCACCAACAATACTTCCTGTAAAGTTATCAAATGTTGTCTGCTCCTCAATTGTGGTAAACACAACTACAGTATCTTCACTGTCCATTGAGTAAATGAAGTGAGAGCTGTTCCTAACTCTATACTGTCTTGATATAGACTCCACCACCTGTAACAGTTGTTATGTAGTAAGACTATATACATAACCAAGAGTATCGTGTGACAGATTGGCCCATGAACAATATTATTGAGATGAGTACCTTTTTAAGAGTACAGATTATTGTTTAGGTCCAACATTTGATACATAAACTGGTACATTTGATATGTAGACTGGTGTATGTAAACATCAACCTTAGTACTAGTGGATCTAGCATTGGTATTTTGGCCTCTTTGAATGCAACTTTCACAATGATCTCCATAAGTGCTATGTATGGGGCACATCCTAACTAACCAGCAAATAACTGCATAAAAGCAATTTTGTAAACCATCAAGATACTGTACTCTAATAGAGTGGTCAATAACTCTAATAGTAGATACTATTATTTTGTTTGAAAATGTGGGTTTCAACTCAATTTAACATCAACATTGGCATTGATCTATACCCTACATTTTGACCACTCAGATGCAATGATGACATTCATAATATCTCAGTTTGTAATTGAAGGTACATTACTGGAGAAAGTTTCACCCTAACAAGCTGTAACTATTACCATTCATTGTGCACACGGTTGAAATAATGTAAAAATTTTAAAGCAAATTTCTAAAATTAGTGGAGCTAAAAAGACATTGCTTGGGAAAGATAGAACCATCAATTAATATAGAGTATAGAGCAGATCCCTACATAGTAGGGGTAGGGCCAAAGGAGGTTTCCATTCATCTAACTTCATTCAACAATATGGACTCAAGTATAGTACACTATATTATGACAACTGCTGTTACTTTTATAAATGCATATACATTGTTTTCTGTCAAAATAGGTACTTCATGGTTTCACTCACATAATCTTGTATTGATGTTGCATTTTCAGCAATTGACGGACCTCTTAATTCAGTCATGATGAGGAACAAAGAATCTGGTCTCATTGCACAGACAGAAAAATCAACACTGCTCCATGTTCTGTTAGTAAA
This sequence comes from Dysidea avara, assembly GCF_963678975.1. Taxonomy (NCBI): domain Eukaryota; kingdom Metazoa; phylum Porifera; class Demospongiae; order Dictyoceratida; family Dysideidae; genus Dysidea; species Dysidea avara. The sequence continues at coordinate 29,178,558 of NC_089276.1, forward strand.
GCAATGTCGAGTGATGTACAGCTCGGACCAGAAACTTGAGTGAAGTAGTGAACAGCTGATACTAACTGAACTGTCACTATTTTGTTTGCTCCACATTATTCCATTACTGTAGTCAGATGGGCAAACTATGTACAGAAAAAAGTAATATAATATGTTTAGCTTTGCAAATTGTATATGTAATGCAATACTGCTACAAAGGATTATACTCTAGTATCATGTAGTTATACAACTTGCTATCTGGTATGTACAGGATAAATGGGACACAAAGGAAGGCACGGGTAAGTCCATGAAGCATGCATTGTATGCCAAGAGGTACTTGTCGGGTTGAAGTGACATTGAAAAGTGAAAAAATCAAGCCCGTAGCTCTAGGAATTATCAAATTATACTTGTCTGAAGACATCATTCAGTCAGACAGTCAATTTAAAAATTAATCAACCTATTGGAAGCATTTCAGGTCGTACTGAAGGCACTTTTAGGATTGGTTATACCTAATGAATACTGCCAAGGCACCGTGAAGGTATTGTGAGGCTGGTTATAAGGTGACAGTAAAGCCCAAACCTTCATGATCCTTGATATACAGTACTATTTTTCTGTGTGATATATTCATAAACTCACCATCTTCTTGTGTCGTTTCATTAAGTTCTACACTAAAGGGACCTTTCCCTACACTAGTTGCTGCTGCAATTCTAACTGTATAAGTTTGGTTAGCAACCAGCTGTCCAATCACATAAGTGTGATGATTTGAAGCATCTAGTTGTATGTTCCTTATTCTTCCTGGTGTACTTGTTGAATAGTTGCTGCCATATGCTGTGAGGATTTCTGTGACAATCAAATGGTAGCTAATAATTCGACCATTACGATGGTCTAATGATGGTGGTTCCCATGATAAGGTCATACTGAATGGTGATTCAGAGGTCAAAGAGACAATCACAGGAGCTTCAGATGGAACTACACAAGAAAAAACCATTGCATAAAAATAAATAATTCTTCATTCCTATAATAATGCAAGTGCTGTTGCACATACAGTGTAGATCATAATAGTTATTATGTGTTCAAAATTGTAGAAGTGGCTACACTATTTCAGCTAATAACATGCAAACCATAAACAGGAAACAGAAATTGATTTAGGCAAACCATAAACATTCGAATGTACTTAGCTTACATATATAAAGTGCAAAAGTAGTATTTACATTGTGTTTGTCATAAATTGAAACACTTATACATGTATATGATATACTTAAAACTAACAATAGACACAAAATAATGACTCACTATCTTGTGGCAGTGTTTTAATCTTTTCATCACTGTATGGACCAACTCCAGTCTCAGTTTCTGCTGCTACTCTAATACTATACTTGTAGCTTGGATGTAACATGGTGAAGTTATGTGTAAGAAGATTATCTGAGATATTATATCTCAGTGTTTCATTCATTGAGCCAAGAGATAATTCTGACCCATTCTCATAATAAGCTATCTGAGTTTCTGTGATGTTAATGTTGTAATACATAAGCTGACCATTTCGGTGTTGCAATTCAGGTGGTCTCCATGACACAGATATACTACTTGATGACAGAACAGTTAAACGCACATTCAAGGGAACATCTGTTGGAGCTGTGTATTAAAGGTATGGATTTTAGGTACAGTATGTGCACCTATTATTTTATTGCACTAAAACTGAATTAAGAATAGATATAAATATGAACATATATTTCACAATGCACCTTTCAATCAGCAAAACCTATGACTTTTTAACCAGCAACTTACAAATTACCATGCACGAATAACAAACTGTCAGTAAGTAATCAACTTACCTCCATCATTTGTTGTTACAGCATAAGGAGGACTATATGAGCTTAGTCCAACCCTAGTAGCTGCTGCTATTCTAACTGTATAGTTGTGGTGAGGTTGTAGTGTGTCTATAACTTGTGTACGATTCTCTGAGGCAAGATATGTTCTGTTACTATTCATCACTTGACTAACGAAGACTCTTCCATCATCAAAATACAACACTTGAGTTTCCATTATCATTACATGGTAAAATATTAACTGTCCATTTTGTTGATCTAATGAGGGTGGGTCCCATGACAGCTCAACACTGGTTGGTGATATGGCAATCAGGTGGACTATTGTGGGAGCCTCACTAGGAACTACAACAATGTATATTTGGTAGTTAAATGCGATTGTGCATAACAGCTAAAGTAAGATATGGTAGGTAATCCACACAGTAAATGTAACTTACACCAGGAGTGCATCGAATCCTATGGACAAAGGAGTGTGTAATTCCGTACACTACCAATACTAGGGGCAAAATTCAAACATGGCGTCCAGTGTTACTATGTATATAATTGGTTACATCATTCTTATTCCCAACAGGGATGCACTGAATGGGCTGCTACTCCATTATCTAGAGTGAAGTGAAGTAATTTTGCGTGATTATCGACTGTATAAAGACTGTCCTGCTAAGCCTGTGCTACTATTCCTCTGTCATGCCATTGAACTTCGTTTCCATAGCTTCACTTCATCGCAATGGAAACGTGACGTATTCGAGCATGCACCTCCGCATAATATCCTAATTAGGAAATTTTAAAAGTTACTTATTATAGTACATGGCAGCCATGTTTGAATTTCGCTCTTTACGAAGTTACATGCTCCCTTGTCCATAGGATTCGATGCGCTCCTGCTTACACCCACATTTGGGAACATTGTACATTTTTGTAGAAAAGAGTATTTGTATTTATTTGATAATATCTCACCAACCATAGCAGTTATGCAGGTGAAATAAGGAGAACCTTCAGAGCATGTAGAGCAGCTTCAACTGTTTATGCAATACAAAAATAAATGGTGTGAGTGGAGAGTTGTGGGGTAGGCACCAGTTATAGGGATCAAAACTGTCGAGGGTCACAATGACAAGTTTCAGGTTAAATTACACACATTTAATTTTTGAGTTTTGCACAATGGCAAAAATTATACATTTTAACTTTCCATCCAATCCAAACCAATAACATCATCTCCAGACAATCCACAGTGCCTTTCCAGGGCCACATGAGGATTTTGACACATTTACCTTCAAAAAGCACACCTGACTACTTTTTAAAAAAATTGTAGGGTAGACATCTTGTGTTGGTGTCATTTTAACACTTAAAATTTGTTGTGTGTCAAAAAGTTGGTTTTCCAAATTCAGGTTGCATATTACTACTCACCATCCTCAATAGTTCTAACAGTGATGGGTTCACTAAATGGACCCATTCCAACTGTGGTTTGTGCTGCTATTCTAATGGTGTAGTTGTAGTTAGGATGTAACATGTTAACCACTTCAGTATCTTCACGTGCATCAGATGTTCTGTTTCTGTTGATTCCCTCTTGTGATATTACAGTTCCATTCTCCAAGTTAAGTATTTGGGTCTCTTCTACAATGATGTGATATTCTACTAGTTCACCATGAAGTGGTATAATTCTAGGTGCTCTCCAAGAGAGTACAATACTTCTAGATGATTCTACAGTTACAGCAACACTTGAAGGAGCCTCCTCAGGAACTATGCAAAAAAGGAAGAGATACAAGGATACAAGTTGTGATATAATACCCATTGTGGGTGGGGTGTGTGTAGGTGTGCGAGTGAGTGCATACATGTGTAGTGTATATATTATGTGCAAGCGTGTTTTCATATGAAAAAGTTTGCGGACATTTGCTATACTTTTGTCCATGGCAAAAATGCCAGCTGGAACAGGCATGTCCAATACATTTTGATTGAAAAACCATTAAAAATTAAATTAATTGTCGTGTACCGCCTACCTCGAGTCTGTTTAGCAACTTTCCGAATTTGATACATGTAGAGAAACTCTCTGCAAGTACAATGATACCAAAAGAAGTTCAATTAACGGAAATTTAGGCGTGTCAAAATGGCCTAAACTGATCGGGAGTAGCAAATTTCTCCATACATTTTGTATTGGGCGTTTCGGGGGCCTACAATAAAAGGCATAATAATCCGTGACACGTGATAGATACCTCAGATTCCGAACCAGATTTGGAAAGAGCAGTGAATAGCAATTAAGATGAGCTATAGCAGAAGGAAATCAGAGGAAATTTAAGTGCATCATTTTAAGGTTGAAAATCACTTACTTTTTCTATGGCGAATTGAATGGAGGATATTTGGAAGGGAACACTATGAGGTATTTCGATGTCTTGACAGCCATTAACCTTCACTTCATTAGTGTTACAACGAAACAAACGCATTGCGAATTAGTTCTGCAGGTTAGTTTGCAAAAATTACAGTGCTCTGTGATTAAGTGAAATTATGTCCGTTCCATATAAAAACTTCTTCATATGTGTGTGTGTGTTTATACTCTACATACCTGTAAACACAATAACAGGTTTCACAATGGTGTTGTCTTCAACTCTCTTTTCACTATTATCAACAGCATATATTTCAACAGTATAATTAGCAGCTGAGAAGTCAGGTATGTCCATGGGGCTAGCCCCAATCATGGTAACAGGTGGCTGAGGTGTTCCACAGTCATCACAAGTGATACTGATGCTAATTTGTCTTGCCACTCCAACAAAAGAACAAAATATCCTTATCACACCAGAAGGTAGGGAAACGGTTGTGTGTGAGCTTGGATATGACCCTGTCACTAAGCAATCTCGTAGAACAAATGTTCCTAAAGTGACATTATGCTGATTATGCCAAGAATTACATGAAATACTATATAACTCACTGATGGTAATATATTCACTTTTGTTGGCAGCAACCATCCCATCGGTATACAATGCTTGTACAGTGATATTGTAAATCAAATAGAATTGTGGATGACCACTGAAGTATTGGGACATGTTAATAGCTGTTGTATTGGCTGTAATGAATGGACTATTTGTAAGTTGCTTAGTGTCATATCGCAGTGTTACTCTATAGCCAGTAAGGAGGGATGCTTCATTGTTAAAAATGGCTGGCTGTAAAGAATATAGTTCAGTTGTAATAATGTTCATGTTTGCAAAAGAAACTTACCCTCCATGATATTCCCACATTTAGTCTATTTCCAGAATATATAACAGTGGGGGTATGAAGGGTAGTGATAGGAAGTGCTGTATGATGATTAAGAGACAGTATACAACATGCAGACTACACTAAACAGTCACAGACAACCTACAGACACATGATCGCTGATCACTATCAAGTATATATCCATCATAACATGAGCACACAAAACTTCCTTCATTGTTAGTACACAAGTGATGACATGATGACGGATCCATACACTCATCAATGTCTACAGGTGACATATATACATCAGGTTGAAATCTTGGATGATAAAACTCATGGTATTGTATAATCCTAACACATTCCTACAGTACCACTGCTGTATTAAACAGGGGCAGATACAGGGGGGGTGGGGGTCAAAGGGGGCTCTTGACCCCCCCCCCCCCCCCCCCTCCAAAAATTTTTAGTATACCAAGATCGAGATACTCTAATAGAGCAGTCACTCTAATAAAGCAGTCGCAGCAGTAGTAGAACAGTGTGTAGTGAGCTATTTAAGGATTTTTATGTACTTTATCAGCCATAAATGTGTGATTGGTGAGGTGGGCAGCTATTGTCAGCTGGCTGTGACTTTTTTTTTTTTTTTGGTCTCACCTTATCAAACCAGAGACAATGTAGTGCTTCAGTTCATTTTTGACCCCCCTTTCTATAAGTCTGGATCCGCCCCAGGTATTAAATGCCACCCAAGTTAACAACAAAATGAAACCAGACTCTAGACTTTGTCGAGAGAATCTTTTATAAAAAAACACACCATAAACAGACTATAAAGCAGCTTTTTAGATGTACAGTAGCAGCAGCAGATCAATTTGTCGAATAATACAGAAATACTCATGAAATCACCTACCAGTGCATGTAAACAACATGCATGCATAATTACAGCTTTATTTGCATTTATTCGATACACACATACTATATCTTGACACTATTTTACCTGTGCAGTTGTGTCCATTAACCAGTTGATATCCCACAAAACAGGAACAATAGTAACTAGGAATTGTATTATGGCACATATGTTGACATGGTCCTGGTACAGCAGCACATTCATCAATGTCTGACAATAATAAATGATAGTACACTATTACTATTGGTAATGTCATCATTACCTGTGCAACTACCATCTTCGGTTACCATTTCAAAACTGCTACTACATGAACACAGGTAGGAGCCTATTGTGTTAGCACAGACATCAGCACATGGACTAGGTGTACTAAGGCATTCATTGATATCTGCAATTAACAATCAATCAGAAATATCATTGTTGCATGTTACATTTTTTACTGACCATCACAGTAGGTTCCATTTGCTGTGTATCCACTGATACAACTACATTCAAAACTTCCTGGTATATTGGTACATATCTGTTGGCATACTGGACTTTCACACTCAATTATGTCTAAAGTTAAAGCAACATTCCACTCACACACCGTTAGATATCATGCATAAATGATAACATCACATATAACAAATTTGTACTCATACTGGCACTTACTTTGCAGAAAACAAACATTTTATTACTGGCAAATTAAGTAGCTAACGTACACTTTTGAGGGATATTTTCTGCGTTCTTCAAGTTTTAGTTACATGTTTCTGACTCCCTGTATTAACAGGCTTTAAGCCTTCTTATAGGTCCCTAGAATTCAAGTACATAAATGTGACCGTTCTATTAAAGCGAAGACTGCTTTGCTCTATAAGAGTATCTCAATCTCTTTGGTACAAGCATTGACCAATAGAAGTGGGCAAGGAGGAGGGGCATGGCCCTTGGCCCCTCCCATTTTCACCTGATGCTATCCAACTACTTTCTGGTCCTCTAAAAGGTTTTTCAGTACTACTGCATGTTTTGGCACATGGTCTGTATCCAAGGCGAATAGTTGGAATAAGGAAATAAAGTAGTATATGGTAAGTTTCTGGATTTAACAACTTCTTTGGAGACCCACAGGAAAAACATTGTCACAGAAATTACACAAAATTTAATAAACATACTGTACATGTAGTCCATCTTACCAATGCAAGAGTGGTTGTCAGCTCTCAGTAAATACCCATCATAACAAGAACATTCATAACTCCCTGGAGTGTTTGTACATACTTGCTCACATGGAGATGAGGATGCTGCACACTCATCAATTTCTATACAATGTTGCAAGAATATAGTTATAAACTTTTAGTTCTCACTTACCGGCACATCCATGTCCATTAATCAGTCTGTACCCAGCAGGACAAGTACAGTAATATCCACCATATGTGTTGTGGCACATGTGATCACATATGCCAGGAATATCACACTCATTGATGTCTACACAGCATGAGTATATAATACTACATTGATCAGTAGATGATAATAGTTTATTACCTACACAACTGCCATTAGCAAGTGCCATTTCACCATTTTCACTACAAGTACATTCATATGACCCAATTGTGTTGACACATATCTCAACACATCTGTTTGGTCCATTGCACTCATTGATATCTACACATATTTAACACATCTGATAGCTAGATTTCATTGCAATATTCTACTAACCATCACATGCACTACCATCTGACACATATCCTTCATAACAGCTACACTCATAGCTTCCTACATTGTTTGTGCATATTTGCTCACATGGGAAACCATCAGCACATTCATCATTGTCTAAAGAGCAGAATTAGTTTAATACATGTACTACACTGTACAATAAAATTCATCTTACCATTACAAGATCGACCATCACTAGCAAGGTGATATCCTACATTGCAAGAACACATAAAACTGCCCACAGTGTTGTTACAGCCATGTTCACATGGGGATAACACTTCACATTCATTGATATCTGCAAGATAGACACATAGTCATAAGTATCATACTGAAACTGACACACTGACCATAGCATAAACTGCCATTCAACATATATCCTTCAGTACAGCTACACTCATAACTGCCAATTGTGTTGGTGCATACTTGGTCACAAGGAAACCTGTTCTCACACTCATTGATATCTAGCAGATAAATATGCAATGAAACATTAAATTATCTGAGCGCAAAATACACAACAACACACCATGACAAGATTGCCGATCAGTAGCTAGCAAATATCCATCATGACAAGAGCATATAAAACTTCCTTCAGTATTGTTACATATTTGGTCACATGGTGATGGTGACTCTAAACACTCATCATTATCTGCATACAGCATACATACAATGATTAAAATCTACTAAAGACATGAACCGATCCAAATCACACATCAGGAAAAATCTAAATAACAGCACCAGTGGATAGCTACACTAGTTTTGACCCTCAGTACTACTTATTAGTCAAGGCTGGTTTTAACAGACGGTATTTCTGGGTTGTGTGGAGGGCTAGAATGGTGGTTTCTGGCCTTGTGAAGGGCCTGGCTTGGCAAGAATCAGTGGTTTACTGGTGGATGTAGCCTGATAATGTTGGCCAGATGTTTTTTCTGTTATTTTGCTACATAACAACCGCTGGGAGCCAGCACAGCCCTGTAATTCCGTGTCTGCATGGACTCCAATCATGGATTGTGAAGTCCATTGTGAAGTCTATCTCTTGTCCATCCTGTCACCCCCACCCTCCTCCCCTTTGTGAGCAGTCGTGATACCACTTCGCTTGTCCAACTGCTCAGATTTTCTATCTTATTTGGTGGGCAAGTACTGGAAGTGGTCCGAAAGGTAATAGATTGATGCATCATTTGTATAAATTTCATACGTGTGCTTGCTATCCTTGGCAAGTTACGCTGACTTGAAATCATTTATCTCGAAACTTCTAATGTGTGATTTGGATTGTTTTTCAGAATCCAGTCACAAATAGAAAAACTATTGTTAAATCATTGCTTCAATACTTAGCATCACTGCTGGTTATAATCACTTACCCTCACAATTATGCCCATCCATCAGTTGATATCCAATGGCACAAGTACAATAGTATCCATCAACTCTATTGTGACATCTGTACTCACATAGTCCAGGGTTAGCAGCACACTCATCATGATCTGAGGCAAGATTACAACCGTACATAACAAGCACTAGCCATATTTACAATACCTGTGCAGTTGCCATCTTCAGTTACAATTTCACTATTGCTATCACAAGAGCACTCATAAGAACCAACTGTATTAGTGCAAATTTCAGCACATGGACTTGGAACATTAAGACATTCATTATTATCTATAACAGCACATGTAATAACAAACAGCAATACTATACAACTTTTGACTGACCATTACATCTTGTTCCGTTTGCTGTATATGTGCCATTACAACTACACTGGTAGCTCCCTATTGTATTGATGCAGTTTTGCTGGCATAAGTGACCAGTGCTACATTCATCAATGTCTAAAAGGATAATACAGAAAATTTTAATAGTGAAAGTAAGCCATCTTGGTCTTGAATGCAGCATGATCTTTTAACCACGCACTTACCGTTGCAAGATATTCCATCAACATCTTCATCAAAACCATCTCTACAGGAACATCGAAAACTGCCAATTGTATTGGTACAAATTTGTTCACATGGACTTGATGTGGCACATTCGTCGATATCTGTGTGAATCATTACATGATATTTATTCATTCATACATGTTGAAAACAGTGGTAGCTAGAATGTGTATTATAACATTTTATATATAAGAAACACATGGTCTGTTAGTCTAACCTACACACATGTTGCCATTCCATTGGTATCCATCACGACAACTACACAAAAAACTTCCTCGAGTGTTTGTACATATCTGATCACATGATGACACAAGTAGACACTCATTAATATCTAGAAGATCATGTGTGTTACATAAAATAAAGTTATGTGTGATAATACATAGCATGTAAAACTACACATAGTGTAACTCAATAAGACACATGGTAGTGTGTCATGCAGCCAAGAAAGCTGGCTAGTCACACCATGTGCATATGATGGGGAATAGAAAATGCATTTTCATGCAAGCATAGCTCCATGGTCCCTCCTCAAAAGCATGTAATTTTTACATTATAGTTACCCAGCCCAGCATATCATATTCCAAATGCCATTTTGCGTTCGTGAAATACAGTCCCTTAAACTTAAGCTTTATAAATTTTCTTAATTTTTTTCTTTAGGGTCTATTTTTCTTCTTTTCACACACTTTAGTATAAAACACCAATATGCCATTTGATTGCCATGAAATTCAATATACAATAAAGAAATATTGCTGTAAATTCACATACCGAGTCTGGTAGAAATCTGATGAATATTCATGCAGTTATGGATGATTATTTATGTAAAAAAGACCACTTCTGTCATGCTTACAGGGTAAATATGTAGGCTAAGGGAATGACGTGAATATTGGTTTGTGACTAGGTTAAGCATCACACATAATTAAAACATTTTGTGGAAAGGAAGCCTAAAGTTGTAATGAGAGTTATATACAGAAGGAAATGTAAAAATTGTGGGGGTAAAAATACTCTATGAGCAGTCACTGAGCAGCATGAAAGTGCATGAAAAATGTTGACAAAAAGTTGTCTAAACCTCGAACCAGGGACCTCCATACCTACCTCCTAAACCCTGAATGACTCTTGTCAGTTGCTCAACTCATTTAATTTTTCCTTATAGATCTTGTTTAAATCTACACAACACTAGATCTGCCAATGGAAAATCTAAATTGTTCCAGAACATTCTATGTGTGTTCTATTAGAAGTCCTCTAAAATGTGCACTCAATTATTGCAAAAACAAGTAACACATTAAATCTACAATACAATACTATCAGTCTTCCATAATCATCATAATCATTATTGTGCCTGTATATAAGACAAAAATGCTTCCCAAAACCAGTTTATGGCAAGTTTGGGGTATTTGAAATACAAAAGAAGTGATATCCATTGGAAATTGTGTGAACTTGGTGGGTGTTTGCTGTGATGGTAACATATATTTACTCAACATGCTTCTATCCTGGAATTGCTCAAGATTAGCTACGAAAAAACTAAGCCCTTCACTCGAACATTAACATCATTGCACAATCTTCACAACTTTTTCACCCAGGCTTTTAAAGGCTGTTTTTGCATGGATATTAAAAATGTATTTACAGGATTTTCCATAGCTTTATAACATGTAAAACTACCAAAATAAAAAAAAGTGGTGGTTATACCCCATGCAAAATACAGGTTAACTCATATCATCTGTGGGCCTTTACTTACAGTATGTAGAAACAATTGCAACATTGCATTGTTTACTGCACAAGTGTTATCTATCTGTGATTAACAAGTATACTATTGCTACTGCAGATAACACCTTGCCACTAAAAAGAGTCACTGATTTAGCAGATTGATAAGTAAAGCTCCTGCATGTATCTAATGTCCCACTGGTATGACAAACACAGTGACCATGTAATACAGTTAAATCCTTATACATAACAAGACAATATCAATACCATCACACGTGTGTCCATCAGGATTGAGTTCATATCCAATATAACAGGAACATCTATAGCTGGCTTCATTGTTAGTACAGATATGTCTGCATGGAGATGGTGTGGTTGCACACTCATCAATATCTACATGACAAAGACATTCATTACAGAAATACAAGAGGGTCATAGGACTCCAAGCATAGAAAAACTTACACTTAGCAGTCTAAAGGCAGTAGCCAAACTAACAGATACAGCATGTAATACCATACCTGTTTCACTGCCCATACAAAAGTCTCAATAGTAGCAGTGAAATTTATCCTGTATTTCACTGGTAGCAGTGAAAAAGTTGTAATTGCAATTTCATTGGCTAGAATTTATGTTAACACCAATTAGTATTGTCGCATGTTTAGTACATAGTGACAAATTGCAAATTGCACGCATAGCAACGCTAATGACAGCATGCGTATATGCAGCGAGTATGGTATTAACTGGGAATAGCATGGGTATGGTAAATGGTAAATTGGAAATGGTAAATTTCACTCGGCTTCGCCTCGTGAAATTTATCCCCGTTTCCAATACAACACTCGTGGTATTTATCCTAAATTTCACTGCTACCCATGCTGTTACTAGTACTAACAGAATGGAGTTTGCAAACTATATTATGTAGGGCTGGATTGGTATATCATTAAACCAGGATGTATTAATAAATATTACTTGCCTCATCTGAATTTTGGTTAAATGATGCTATCATGATATTGCTATTTAATGGTAATTGCTGCTTTTATAATATTTAGTGGTGTTGTGTATTAGTTTATATTCGCCTGAGCCAAAAAAACCCAATAATATTAAAGGGGTGAACGTGTATTTACTCCCAATGGTTTTGTAATGTAACTAGTATGTTTTCTTGTAGTAAACATACAGTAATACTAACATACAGTAATACTTATTATGTAATAGTGTAACATGGGCATGAGGGCTTTGCCTGATATGTATGCCCGACTGCCCGAGGGTATACATATCAGGCAAAGCCCAAATACCCCGTGTTACAGCTAATATGTAACACTTGTTAGGCTGATAGAATGTACAGGGCGATCGATCACCCAAACCAATACAAGTGCAGCCACTGGGTGTATTATATATGCATACCTAAAATTTTTGATTATGGGTCAGCAGCCAGTATGTTCTGGTTATGTTCTGGTTATGTTCTGGTTATGTTCGGTTTCGATGAACGGACATATCCTAGAGATATCACGGAGAATTTTGGTTACAAGTGTTTAATGTTTTAATTGAATTGTTTATAGGAAAATTATGAAGTTCAATAAAGGAGAGCTTGCTTGTAGAGTGGTTACTCTGTGCAGAGTGGTAGCTTCATGATGGAGGCATCTCCATATTCGAATACGTGTGGAAATGATCAGTGAATAAGCTATAGCACTCGTACTCACCTTAGCCCAATGCTTTTCAACTTGTAGGATGGTGACGATAACAAAACGCTCTCCGTCTGAGTGGTGGTTTTCATGGCAAAATCCAAGTCATGCATCCTAATCATGTGAGTACTGACTGATCCCACAATCGATTTTGGAGTCAACATCTATATAATCACTGCCCAGTTGTAGCCCGGGCGGCTCCTTTGATCTGAGGTGTGAAAGCATTACATATTATGTTGAATCCTCCATACTAAATGCATGGGATATTTTGAAAGCCTCATAACTCAATTGTTCTTGTTGCATGGCATCAAAGCTCTTTTCTGAGAAGCAGTTAAAGAGATTCACAGTGCTACTAATGTTTGGTCAGTTGGACTACGTAACATGTAGTAGTTATTAAGGAAAACAAGGGCTAAGGTGAACAAAAACTGACTGTAGTATTGATTACATCACATGATCCCATTGAGTTATGGGGTTGCAAAATAAATGCCTGAATATCAAGACAAGGCCAAGATACTCATTAATAGTGAAGTTATTCACTCTAGCAAAAATCATTTATATGCACTGAAATTGAAAAACATAAATGGAATTTCCAACGATATGAAATCACCATAACATTTTATGAAAGTGACACTGAAGTTTCAATAATTAGGTATAATAGCATGAGTATGGTATAGTTTCTTTACTAGAGAGCTTTTTTGTTAAGTACTGTAACTGTATTATAAAACATACAACACTATATTACAGTACCTGTACAGTTGTGTCCATTTACCAGCTGGTACCCATGACGACAACTACAAAAGTATCCCCCAGCTATGTTTGTGCAATTGTGTTGGCAAATTTCTGGTATGAGACATTCATTGATATCTAGGGTAACAGATATGTGTATAAGTTTCTGTAAGTTATTACACTATACCTATACAATGACCGTCCTCTGTCACTGATGTTGAAGTGTCACTACAGGAACATTGGTAAGACCCTACTGTGTTGGTACAGACATCTTCACATGGTGGTGGATTATTATCACACTCTATGTTGTCTACAAAATTCAATGTTGTTTCATACACTATAATACTCTGATAATGATTTAATGTACTGACCAATACACATGCTGCCATCTGCTGTATATCCACTGTTACAACTACACTGGTAACTTCCTTCTGTGTTGGTACATATTTGCTGACACGGGAAAGGATTAGCTCCACACTCATCAATATCTAAAAAGTAATGTATCTAGGACGCCTATGTATATTTGTGGCACTTATACAAGCCCAGATGATTTGCTTAAGGACCACAAGGCTGATTATAAGGTTGTATATTATAACTTCTAGCAGGCATGCATACAAAGTTTTAAACAAAATGAAATGCCAAAACCATTGTAAGACCTCTCAAGTTTTCTGCTTTTTAAGAAAGGAATTAATTAATGGGTGTGCATTAGATAGAATGCCTTTAAGAAATGTGGACATGGTAATTTGACCACACTAGATGCTCATTTATACATGTGTTTATGCATTGTAGCTAGCAAAGAACAGTACACACGCATACACTAAACACACCATCACAAGTTAGTCCATTGCTGTTCAGACTGTATCCATCATTGCAAGAACATCTGTAACTTCCCACAGTGTTGATACACTGTTGTTCACAGAGTGAGCTCATTTCAGAACATTCATCAATATCTATAGCAGCATACAGTAAATGAATTAATAAAAATTATGGGACAATATTGCATATTTACGCAAATTGTAAACCATGACAAAGCTTTAAATAATGCTTCACAACAAACACTACAGAATCTTTTTCATAATTGTAACACTTATTTGCAAGCTTATGCACAGTGAGTCATTTTGTAAGATAATAACATTTATACCATAACAACTTCGTCTGTTAACATCCAGTCTATATCCATCAGTACAGTAACACTCATAACTTCCCACAGTGTTTGTACAGTTGTGGTCACATGGAGATGGTGATGCTGTGCACTCATTGATATCTATGGATTGAACATAGCATTGCATTAAAGAAACATTATGTGGTATGCATGTATCAAAACCAAATCAGCCAAATTCTAAAAAAGATGTGACGCCCAAAAAATCCAGGGTGATAAAAGATGAAATCAAAGCTGGTGACCACAAAATGGCTGCAATGATGGTAATGCCTATCACCGATTGGCTGGCACCTTTGAGTTCACATCTTTTTTCCCTGGTTTTTTCGGGAGGTCACACCTTTTTCACAGCTTGACAGTTTTAGTTTAATTATCACTTTATTTTGTAAGTGTATACACCAAAGCTGGCCAGAAGACCAGCTTTGAAGCTTCCTTTTTCTTGTCTTTGTCTATACTACAGGAAGAAGTTCAAGAACTATAATTTTTGTTATGTGCACTTGACTATGTATGTATTTTTAAACAGTTTTTTGTATGTATATATTACTTTGTAACTCTCTACAGGGTGACTGGTAAGGTAGCTGGGGTGACTTGTTTGTGACTGAACTTTCTACACGGTGAGTTGATTTCTCTTCAGGGTGACTTGTTCATAGCTGAAATTTTCACAGGTGGCTTGTTTGTGGTTGGACTCTACATGATTCTCTACAGGGTGGAGCTGAACTCACTATGTGGTGAATTGATTGTAGCTGATCTCTCTATGAGGTGATTTGTATCTACAGGGTGAATTTTTGAACTTTCTACATGATGACTTGTAAACTTGTAATGTAGTTTAACTATCTACAGGGTGACTTGTTTGTAGCTGTACCTTCTACAAGAACCTTGTTCAAAGCTGAACACCTTACGGATGACTTTCTCCTTACTGAATGTTTCTAATAATAAATGTGACCCGCTGAGTAAAAATCAGTTGTTTTCGCACATTCCTTGAGTATCATTTATTGCTTCTCTGTTATCTATAGCTACTAATTAAGGGGTGTGGCACCCATTTCGCTTGAAAGTATTCATCCTGTTTTGTTTGGGATGAATACTCAAGAGAAAAATGGGTGCCACGCCCCTTAATTAGCAAGAAGCAAGAAACTGGTAATCAAGTTTCATTGGCCTAAACATTTTTATTAACAAAACTCGATTACATAATTATTACACACTGTTGGTTTTTGTGTTGTATCTTCGTGGTCTTAATCTTTCAACCAAAGGAACTCCTACGATGGTTAATCTAACTGCAGACCAAGCGTTTTATCCTGTAGGCATGACAGAAGTTTAATCTTAATTTATTCAAATAATTAGTCATAACTCTGTGAATCTTGATTGGATTTCCACCAAAAGTTGGTGCTTTAAAAACCTCTTTTTAAGTGTGTTAAATTTCAGTTTGATTGGAGTATGCATTTGTTTTATGGCAGATTTTGCAAAGCGTGCAAAAAACTAGAAGAAAAAAATGAAGATAAACTGAAATTTTGGCTGCTTGTATCTCGAAAATGGCTAGGACAATTTCCTTAAAATTCAGTAAGTGAACTTCCCTAACTGATGGACAGTGAAATTGCATGGTTCCAGTCAGTTAAGGGATCATGAAGCTACATATGTGTGAAAATCGCTTTTTTTCATTCTTCCTGTCAATATACCCACACTGCAGAGCACCTGTTTCCTAGGCTGTACGGCACACCACGTGTCTTGATATATCCATAAAAGTCTGCTAAATATATAATAATTTTGTTAAGTATAGTATAGCTGAGATGCACTTCTAATATTGCATACTGCTGCTACAACACAGAAAGAAATATTTTGCATATATTACAACTCTTATGTAAAATAGCATATGCTGTTACACTAACCATGACAGAATGTACTATCAACAAGTTCATATCCGGTGACACAGCTACACTGATAACTACCAGGAGTGTTGGTACAATTATGATGACAAGGGTTGCTAACACACTCATCAATGTCTGTACATAAACAAGTGAATGTTAAATATGCACAGTATATTAGATATATAGTACAGTGGAACCTCTCTATTACGAACAGTTTGGGACCCAGAATTTTCTGCCACATTTTGTTGTACTATAGACGTTTTCCTCTTTCAGAGGTAACAAAATGCATTAACCAGACCTGCTAAAACCAAAATTTTTGTCCTTGTTATGGAAATGTTTCTATTGTGTCATTAATTAGGGGAGTTTGTTAAGAGAAGTTCCACTGTACATACAGACTAACATTAATAAAAACCAACAGCTTATTATGGCAAATATTTTAATGGCATTTCACATACCTCTACAAGATTGTCCATCATTATTTAGTGCAAATCCAACCAAACATGAACACTCATAACTACCATCAGTGTTAGTACAGGTTTGTTCACATGGTGGTTGTGAGGCTGCACACTCATCAATATCTGAACATAGATGACATAGATTGCAATATAGAAAAGATTAAAATGTGTGGATGGGAACTATTAACAAGCACTTACATGCATTCGAATGTAAGTGCATTTATGATAAAGTAATGACTAGAGCTGAGACAAGGGGGTGTCACGTAGGCACAAGTTGTAGGTATACATCTATGACAACAGTCAAAGTCTTGACTGGCCAAAATTTCCCTTTGATTTGTGACTAACAGCCTTTTTCGATCTTTGACCTGTGACTTAGCGATGATATTTCAGTACTTTTTGATTATGAGTTGGAAATTTTTACCCTTGATCGTTGACTTGGCACAATTTTGGTGGCCTTGGCCTTAGACATAGACTTTGACCGTGGTTATAGATATACCTACAGTGAGTGCCTGTGTGTCACCCCCTTGTGAGATACAGTTGAGATTATCGTGATAGCAAGTGATAACAATAGTATGCTATTGGGCTATCATGCATATCTTTGCTCAATCAAAAACATTGGCAAGGGAGTCAGAGTAGGTGCGACCAGTGAGGTCAGAGCCTCACCACTTTTTGACTGAAACAAAAAAAAATTATTAAACTTGAAAAAATAAAAGTAGCTAACATGCAATACTTGGCATTAATTTAATGTCAACAATTGACAGGAACAACACTTATCTAACCTGTTGTTCACTCATAACAGCTCAGGGAACAGCTTCGTGTCGACCTTGTCCATAGTAAGCGCCTCTAAAATAATTACCCTTAGGTAGGACCTAGCTTTGGTTTTATTTCTCTTTGTAGCTGCTTTGGATACATTCCTTATTGTTTATTAATGGACTCAAATGATAAGGTTAAGAGTTAAACAGTATTATGGAGAAATTTTTTGCAGTTTTACAATTGAACACCCGTTAGGTAGCTGGCTAACTAGCACCTTGCACACAGTACTACAGCCCAAGAATGCCTCAAAATGGCATCTGTAAAATTCAATGTGCAATTTTAAAAATTTCCTGGGGGCATTCCCCCAGACTGAGACTTACCACTTTTACTTTTACTCTGACACCCCTGAACATAGGTAACAGAAGCAAACATGGTGTTGAAGTTCAGGAAACTGTGAAAGTCCAGTAGAACATGCACAACAAAGATTACAACTGTAACACATAACAATTTTTACCACAAGAAAAGCAAATATGTGGTGTGTAGCTAATTGAATTATTCATGTGCTGTATATATGAGGTTGAGTGGCTTTGATGCTAGTAATACTGTGATAATTATGATATAAAAGTTACTATTAACTGTGAATAGTGGTAGTTGTACTATATGTTGCTCGGCTCTTGCAAAAGCTGCATGTTGGATTAAACAGAAGTGTCTGAAGGCTTCAGAAAAGGTATCTGAACAGAAAGTATTTAAATTGTTATAGAAACATTGGAGATGTCCTACCATTAAGATGTACTTTGGCATGATTATACAAGTAACTACATTTGAAGTTGATAAAAATTCTTAAACCCTGGTGACATGCAGTCACCTATTAGCTACATCCATTGTTCAATAGGGAATGGACCAGTTATTGTAAATTTTTTTGTCCTGCATCATGGCAGTTATTATCAGGACTTTTGCCTTTAGTACATTTCATTGTTAAGCACAAGTGTCATGCATACATACATACAATAATAAAAGAAACAACTTACCAGTACACACACTTCCACTCATCACATAACCTGTATTACAACTACACACATAGCTTCCTGCTGTGTTGTTACAGTTGTGATGGCATGGGATATTATGGCATTCATTAATATCTAAATACAGAAATTTTTTCATGACAGCAATACAACATAAATATGGATGTATATGCACCTTCACAAGTAAGCCCATCACTTATCAATTCATAGCCATTTCTACAGGAACACTCAAAACTTCCATTAGTATTTGTACACATGTGATCACACGGAGATGATTCAAGACATTCATTAGTATCTGCAACAGATGATACGTGCAGTACATATACATAAAATAGGACATATAGCAGCTAAATATTACACTATTTTGTAGTACTACTTTTAAACATATTAAAAATTCTATTCTCATTACCGTTGCAATTGCGTCCATTCACCAGATCAAATCCCACAGGACATGAACAGAAGTAGCCAGTGCGTACATTATGGCATCTGTATTGACACAGTCCAGGTGTTTCAAGACATTCATTACGATCTATATATAATAACAAGACTGAAACACCACAATAGGGTTGTAAAAATTCCACATTACCACCACAAAATCCACCATCTTCTGTTACAACTTGAGTGCTATCACTACAAGAGCATTCATATGACCCAGGCATGTTAGTACAGATATCTTGACATGGACTTGGTGTACCATTACATTCGTTGATATCTGGAAATGATATTCCATTAGACATGCACATATAAGTACCTATAGATGTTTTCTACTAACCAACACAATCATTGTCATTTGGCACATATCCTGCATTACAACTGCACTGATAGCTCCCCATAGTGTTAACACAGGTGTGGTCACCACACAAATTGCCACTTTCACATTCATTGATATCTATTGGTGACAAGTACAATAAGTTACATGCTAACAATGTTTTAAATTCAACACAGCAATTTACAATGACAACGTAAGGCACATACCTACACAAGATATTCTGTTGCTATCCAGTCTATATCCAGTATTACAAGAGCATTCATAACTTCCATCAGTGTTAGTACAGACTTGATGACAAGTGGAGGTATTTTCAGTACACTCATTGATATCTGTAAATTATACAGTTCAGATGTATAAGTTATAGTTATTATCCCGTTACAACGGTGATATCACTGTTAGTACACAAATCAGAGGTGGAGCCAAGGACGAGTGTAATAACAATGGTATCATTTAAGTGTACAGGATATAACTATTTTAAATCCCAGTGTGTGGGAGTTTATGGATATTAAAGTAAGTTCCTGTTTGAGTTCCTGTTGGTGTACTCAATATTTCATCCGAATTGTGCAGAGAGACACCAGGCTATTAAGTAGCAATGGATGATTTTATGAAGTAACAGTGTCCAGGACTCCAAGTAAGATTGGAATTTATTTTGGGGTTTGTGGAGTGGCATCACATGGTGCGCAAGGGCTAAAAATACTGGGAAGTGGTGAGTTTTAGTCTGAGATAGAACAATGAAGTCAGAGTTTATCTAAAGAAGTTGGTTCTACTCCTGTTGTGACTGCTGGGACTGATCACAGTAGCGAAAATCAACACAGACTGTTCAATTCTTTATGCTTGTTTTAAACATTGCATTAGTATAGCGTCACTGTAAAAGGTTATTACTTTAAGTTCTCTAAATATTCGGCATATTGTGAAACCAAATATTCTCGTCTTGCCGAATTTCTATCAATAATTAGAGTAATACAGCGTCAGAAAAGAATCGCGTCAAAATAATTAGAAGCTTTTGCTACATTAGTAGCTAGCAGGGTAGCAAGATAATGCCAGCAGTATTGAACGTTCAGTAGTACTACGGTCAGAGGGTATCATGTGTATAGAGCTGTGTGGGACCCATCAGTTGGAGAAGATTTTTTAGTGCTACATCAGCCTGGCAACGGACATGATCACCATGCAATGGGTGTATATAGGGTGGACGATCCTGGAGTAATTGTAGGCCACATTCCTTCTGAAATTTCCAGGATTAGTCATTATTCTACAAGACATGATGGCAAGATAACTGGTGAAGTAACTGGATCGCGAAGATACGTAGGGAGGTCGGCAGTATAGAGATCCCTGGTGCGTTGCAGTTTTCGGGGCACCCAGAAATGTACAGATACTACGACGAGCTTTGGAAGAACTAGACCTACCAACTATTAGTGTACTTCCATAATATCATTGTACACTGTATATTTGTAAACTCAAACAGCCAAAGGTGTATGGTAAACTTTATACTTGAAATGTACTGATTTACACAAAGTTAAGTAAGCATATCATTACAAATTCACTTCTAGGTAAGCATGATTATAAGACTATAGGTAGTATATAGAAATAGTTAAGTAGTGTTGTCACTCTCCGATCCGCTGCTACTACGATCACTACTGTTAAAAGGATCATCACTATCTGACTCTCTTTCACTATGATCACAACTGTTGAAAGGATCATCACTCTCTGATGCACTGTCATCATCAACTGTAACTCCATAAGCAATGCGCATATATCTGGAAGCTCTTTGCTACAACAAATCAAACTATTTTATGAGCCATCTAAAGCATTTGATATTCCGCACACTAAGAAAGACTTTTTGACAACTTCTTCTTTTGAACCAAGACTGTCACTGGACTGAACAACCCAATCTACAACTTGTTGTTTATTTGCGGGCTTTATGCAACTTGCTTCATTTTGAGATATGGCTTGCTGCATATAATCCATCCACTTGTTCTGAAACAAGCCTTTGAATGGCTTGTTCAAGCAAACATCCAGTGGTTGCACCTTACTAGTACACCCACCTGGAATAACTGCTGATGTCACATTGTTTCTGGACAGTAATTCTGATACATCCTCAGTCATGTGACCTGAAAATGTATCCCAGACAAGCAAAGCATGTCTTCTGAGTGTATTTAGTCAATATTCTCTTGATCCACACTTTAGTCAATGGTGCATCATTCCATGCCTTTTTCTGAACCATAACGACAGCTCCTTTTGGAACATGCAATTTCTTCAGTGCTCTTTTCCCTTTAAAGATAATCATTGGAGGAAGCATTTTCCTGATGCAGTACAAGATAATACGACTGTAAAACGTCTTTTTTCTGCACCAGTTGACTTGACTCTGATTTGTCTTTCTCCCTTTTTACGAATAGTGTGAGACACAGGCATGTCAAAATATAACGGAGTCTCATCCATGTTGATGATTAGTTCTGGAGAAAAACTGCAACTCTTTCACTTGCTTCACAAAGCTCTCCAGCTGTTTTTCAAGCTGTGCAGGCAATTTCTGTTGTATGCTGGTCTTTGCCCTATAGGATAAAACAATGACATGATTTAACACCATAATTTCAAATCACACAACACAGAGATTGGGAATTGGCATTCTAACCTTAGAGACAAAGAGTGACGGCACATAAACTTCTCTACCCAACCATTAGAGGCTTTAAAATTTGGGTAAGTTGGACAGATTAATGCTTTAGCTTTGAGCTTTAACTCCAATCTTCGAACTGGTAAGTGAAGGTCTCTTTGCTTTAATACCCAAGCTAGCAAATTTTCATCAATTTCTTTGGAATACGTCATGGGTCTACCAGCACCTTTCTTCAAATGCTTCCCTTTTCTGGAGGATGGAAACTTCCTTTTAGCTTTTGCAACAGCAGCAGGAATTTTATCGACATCTTTCCATCCATAGATAGTTGATCGGGCTACTTTATAGCGCATGCTAGCAGCATACTCTGAATATTTACGAGCATATTGTACAATTTTTATTTTTTGACTGAGGCTGTATGTTTTTTATGACCCATGCTTTTCTTCACCACAGTGGGGAGAGCTTGAAATACTGTCTTGACGTGAAGCACTAGCGAGATCATTTGGAGACAGCTTTTTCCGTGAGTTACTTTTGCTTCTATGGGTAGATCGACATGGTACATCCGTTGGCTCATACCTCCGAAGAAATTCCGGATATTCACGCTGGGACAAACCGGGTGTGGTTTCTTTAGGAAAGTAATCCAGTATGGTCTTGCGTTGCCTTTTAGGGCTAGGTGGCTTTGGTAACTCAACCCCAATACGTTCAATATCTGAATCCGCACTGCTGTCACTATGGTTTAGTTGGCGTGGTCCAACATTCGTTATAGTACAATCTTCAATTTCGCCACCCGACAGTGAGTCGCTTGTCACTAGTTTTATCATGCTCATCCTCGGATTCACAAAGAGATAAAAAGCTAGCTTCACTACTAGTATCTGACATCATGAAGGTGCAAACTTACTGCTGAACGTGGCATACTTGCCAAATTTTTTTAGAGGAATTATTTCCCTATTGTAATTAGGGTGCCGAATAATTAGAGGGGCCGAATATTTAGAGAACTTACAGTAACCATTTTGTTGCATGACTTGCATTGTACTGGCATGTTATTTTGTAAAAGTTCTATATTTGACTATTTGCACACAGTTGTTATGTCACGAACCAGTCTGAATGGCTCAACCACAAGGTAGTAAGTTAGTTATCACTGGGTGATAACTAACTTGTTGCACAGTAACAGAGCCGCTTTGTCTAGCTGTATGGTAGTTATCACCCAGTGTAGCACTTCGACACTCCATGCACTGGGATATATTTGCAGTAGTAATAGGCCTAATTACTTTGAAATAATTGTCTCATGCATAATATATATACCTATGAAATTCATGTCTATAATTTATGCAGATGTACATAGTTGCATTATTGTGTTGTCTTAGTCTATTCCTCTCCTGCCCTACAGACTACAGTCCATGCCAGGAAATACTTTCTCATAACCATCTTATTAGTTATATACCCATAATTTTGTAAGTATGCGTGTGTGCGTGCGTGCATGTGTGTGTGTGTGTGGATGCATACATGCATGAGAGAGAGAGAAATTATGCACATTAGGGCTGTACTGATACTGATATATTATTTATATTATATCGGCATCAGTACTGATATTATGAGTATCAGGATTGGTCAATTGCAAGTCTACAACACAGATATTTCACTTGAGTTATATGCACTATTAAAAGTAGTATACTGTACATACCATGAAAAGTGCCTCACTGCCCAAAGTGACTTACTGTAGTTGTCAAATGGTGAAGTTCTTAACTAGCATGAATTGACCTGGGTTCAAATCAAGTTTCTGTTGCACCACTTTTTTGTTTTTTTTGGTGGTTGATAGTTTTTCTGTGATTTTCACTGACAACAACAGACAAGTTTGGATAAAAATCTTTTGTGAACAGTCATAAGTACCAACAAATAAAAGGATTACGCTGTTGGAAAGCATATGAATTGTGGTAATTTAACATAGCTTTAGTGATGACGCTACACACTCTATTATGCTGTAATGCATATCTGTTTGACTTTGAATTGTAAATAATATCGGTTTATTAGAAAACCTGTATCGGAAATTGACAATAAATATTTGATGTCGGTATTGGATGTAAAATGTAGTATCAGTACAGCCCTAATGTACATACCCACAAATATAATGGATGAACAGGGAACATACCATTGCAAAATCGGTTGTTGCTAGCAAGTATATATCCATCCCTACAGTAGCACTCATAACTACCTGGATAGTTAGTGCACTCTTGTTGACATGGAGATGGCGTTGCTACACATTCATTGATATCTGAAAACAATAGTAATAAATAAATAAGGGTACAGAGATTGTAATCACAAAAGGTCATGAATAAAAATTAGAGCTACATAACACAAATCATAGTATGGATTAAATATATAATATAGATCTGCTATTAGATAAAATGCTTAACCAAAGTTGATATATAGTGGGAGTGGTATTTAGTAGATAGGAGCTGATCACTTAACTATGTCTTTGGGAAGTAATTGGATAACTAGAGTTAGAATATGCACAACACCTTTTCCTAGCAACACCACATTTTTACCTTGAACAAATACTAACCTTCACAAAATGTATTAGCTGCCAGTTCATAACCACTTCTACAACTACAGTAATAGCTACCCACTGTGTTGGTACAGTGATGATGACAAGGATTACTGGCACATTCATCAATATCTAAATGGATAGCAAAGTAGCAAATTACAGAAGAGGATTTCAGAGCACATGTTAATTATGCATACACAAAATACAACTTCATTTGCATCTAAACTCTACCATGCATGCATGTAGCTTATTTCTGAAAAATAAAGCAACATTTTTTAACTTCAATACAGGTATTTCAACCACAAAATAAATTATGACTTCACCAATTTCAAATTCACTATATGTACGGTTATCCTCCACAAAAGTAAATGTGCTTATCTATAAATGCTATGCAAATTAACCTGTATAGCAACAGTATGGTACAGTATGTACACAAAAATTATACCAATACAAGTTCCATCAGCATTCAAGTGATATCCATCTCTACAAGAGCATCTATAGCTGCCGTCAGTGTTAACACAGTTATGTTGACATGGAGGTGGCCTTAATAAGCACTCATTGATATCTACATTATAAATCACGCGTTACTCAAGTCACAGTATATCCATGATTATTGCATTACTTCATATGGATACGTACCTTGACAACCATTCCCACTCTGTGTATATCCTGAATGACAGCTACACTGATAGCTGCCTATGGTGTTGGTACAAATCTGTCCACATGGGTTGCTATTGCACTCATTGATGTCTAGAAGTAGCAAAGTTAGTGTCTATGGTTATCACGTACATTATAAATTATGACACTACACTTACCAATACACCTGGTACCACTTAGAGCAAACCCAGTGTGACAAGAACACTGATAACTTCCAATAGTATTAGTACAAGTGTGTTGACATGGATGTGACACACACTCATCAACATCTGCATGTGAAAATGGTCAACTATTAATAATCATCTACATTCATATACAGTGAAAACTGTCTAATCAGGTTATCTGTCTAAACTGGCCATTGTAAAAATCTCCTATTGAATCATTGAGTGATGTGTCTAAGGCAGTTATTTGCTTTGAAAATTCAACCCAGGACAGATAGATTCACTGTAATATGTAACAGTAGCTTGCAAATCTTCCACCATGGTACAAGCTCAAGTCGAATTTTAGAAAGCACAATTGAGCCATGAGCTCAGAGCACATACCCAAACAATTTAGTCCGTTGTTATCCAGCCTGTATCCATTATCACATGAACACACAAAACTTCCTTGAGTGTTGGTACATCTCTGTCCACATGGTTGTGTTGTTGTACACTCATTAATATCTGTACAGGAATTACACGGAAATGTAGTATAAAGTATAAGAGTGCTAAACAGTGTAATCATGAAGTGTCAACATGGTGACTATTGACTATAAAAAGTATCACAACTAAACACAATTTGATACATCAGGGATTATAATGAAGTCTTAATGGAAATTCATGCTTACACTGTAAGTAATACAGTTTATAGTCACTAAAAGTAGACACTAAATTGATACACATTGTTTGCAGAAACAATACATATTTGCAACTGAATCTTGGAAAGTCACTCCTATTGTCCAAGAAAGCAGGTTTGATTTTTTATCATGAAAGCAAAGCTACATGAATACACTATGTAATTTCACTGCATAGATTTGAATGGTCATCTTTGCTAGCTGCTTCCAGTGGCAAGCTGGATGAACAATCAGGGGCCTCATTGGCTTGCTTATCGGAGCTCTAGCCAACCTGGAGATGGCTATACAGCATGTGGCTTTACAGTCTTGTGGTGTTGAATATAGACCTGTGCTATAAATTTCCTTTCATTTTAGCCAGTTTTGAGCCCCATAATTTAGCCTATTTCATTCTTCTTTCATTTGTTAGACAATGTCTTTCCCTCCCCTCCACCCCCATCCCCTTGTTGAAGCTCGCCTGATACGGTCAACCTAGAGGGAGTTCGTGTGGTAGACTCAAGTCCATTCCAAGCTTTTTCATTCCAATATGGGGTGTGATAGCGCAAGGTTTCATTAGGATTGTTAGGATGGCCTTAGAAATCTTGTGGCTTCAAAGTTGGCAATCCCCCAGGTATTTCCCCCAAGCTTCATGCAGTTGGGGGCTACAACTTGTGGCTGATCATATCATTGGTCCTATTACATAATCAACACACACACACACACACACACACACACACACACACACACACACACACACACACATGCATGCATGCACATACACAAATTGAATATACATACCTTGACAGGTTTGTCGATCATTGTTTAATGTATATCCAACATTGCAAGAACATTCAAAACTTCCTGGATTGTTAGTGCATCTATGTTGACATGGAGATGTTGATGCTGCACACTCATCAATATCTATAGATATGTGACAAAATTTCTTCGTTGTTACGTATCATCACAAGTGCAGCTCCACTTGGGACCCTTAATTCAGGGTCACAAATCAAACTGAATGTAGAACAAAAACCAGTGACTGGACCTCTTAATGTCAAATCCAAAAGGTTCTCAATATATGATATATCTCTTGCAAGAGTTTATTATACAAGTCCAAGGCGGGAGCCAAGGATGAGTGTAATAACAATAATATCATCTGACTATAACTATTTTAAATCCCAGTGCATGGGAGTTTACGGTTATATATTAAAGTTACAAGCTATAAAGTAGCAATGGACAATTTTACAAAGCAGCAGTTTCCAGGTTTGCTTTTGCTTTGAGGTTGTGGAGTGGCATGCAATGATTAGTAGACTGGTAAGTATTAGTCCAAGATAGAACGGTGAAACCAGAGTTTATCTAAAGAAGTTAGTTTTTCACCATAGTGACTGCTAAGACTAACTGCAGGAGTGAATATTGACACAGATTGTTTTTCTTCACATTGTTTACTAAACCATTACATTGGCATAGTGTTACTGTGTAAAGGATAAACTATTTACTGTAAGATTTGCAAGTGCAAGTACTGTAATGGTGAGCTTCCTGTAATAATATTTCCATACATGTATTTGGCTATTTGCTCCACTGGTAAACAATACCATTAACATTTGTTATGATGTCATGAACTACATAGTCTGAGTGGCTCCACCACAGGGTGATAATTGGGTGTTAAATAACTTGTTGCACAGTGCTCTGTCTAGTTGTGTGGTAGTTATCATCCAACACTTTAACACTCCCACGCACTGGAATTTGATTAATGTTAAAAGACTATAGTATACACAACCTAAAGTTACATACGTAGGTAAGATAAGCAAGTGGAGTAATAACTTTAAAGGTATGTACAAGTGATGAAGATAAACACACATACATGTATAGTAATGCTATGATACATAATACTGTAGTTATACCATGGGCAAGAGTGCTTTGCCTGATATATACACTCTCACACTCTGAGCTCATGCATATAGGCAACCTTCAAGCTTGTGCGTATATATTATTCAAAGCACTAGTGCCTATGGAACTATTACATATATACAAGTGAATATTATTTTATAAAACAACTATTTTATATAAAAATAATAGTTTGTACTAAAACACATTATAAGAAGCAGGCCACATAATACATAATTGATGTAGGTCACAAACACTATACACATAAGTGTTTACTGACCATTGCAAAATTGATTGTTATCCAGTTGATATCCAGTGTCACAAGTACATTGGTAACTGCCAATAGTGTTGGTACACCCTTGATGACATGGTCTGCCCACTTCACACTCATTAATGTCTAAAAGTTCAGAAATAATAATTATAATTATGTTGTGAAATTTGAAGTACATAAAATACTCCATGTACAATCTATAATGGAATATAGAAAACCAAGCAAGAACAATTGGTTTATTGTACTGCAAACATATCCGTATATATACATCCCCTTTGGGGACACAATAGACTATATGCACTGCCAAAAACATTCTAAAAACACGTAATATTTTACCGCGTTTTAATATGTCACGACGGTGAACGACTGTGATAAATGTACATACAAAAATGTGAATCTCAGAAAATAGATCACTTCCCAGTACTTCTTCCAGATTGATAGATTCCTCTACCTGTATAGAATAGTAGCTGGAAAGAAGACCCCAGTCTGTAGTGTTTGTGGCAAGTTATAGCTTAAGCCGCATTTGCTACCTATTTTGTATGGGTTGCATAGTTATTCACCGTCAAATCTTGGGCATGCCGCTGACCAAAGCAAATTGATTATTTTTTGTTGAACAAATAGACCACACATATAGTCTATACATTCTTACCATGGTAGTTATATGCTTTACATGGGAACACCCTAAGCTGGATTTGCATTTAATAGTGCATGATGTAGAGTCACATATACTCATACACTTAAACCCTTTCACTGCCAACTGACCCCTCTATATAGTTACGTAAGCCACCATATCTCAGAATCTAAAGCATGAAATACTATATATTATAAAATTGTTTGCTATTGTTTAAATAATTTTATTATGTTACTATTGTTTGCACAAAAGCAACCACAAGAATGTTATAAAACCACAAATCGCAAAAAAATGGGATGTCAGCTTTGTGAACGAGTTCTACTATGAATTGTTACGTTTCTTACAATACAATAAGTACTGTTAGCCTGCTTATAATTGAAGCAACACAAGTTAAGGCTGGTTTTTAGGTGCTTTTTTACAACTACACATGTGCAAATATACATATGGGCTAAAATGCATCTGACGAAAACTTGTATTACAAACTTTAACTTACCTCTTACTCTAGCAACATGGCTATCATTTTGAAAATCTCTTTAATATACTGATAACATGTCATGGATGAACAGGAGATTATGTAATGTTACGCACAATAGTGAGTGAAGGATCCAGTTACCCATGTTCCCATGTCTTTAGGGGAACGCTTATTTCAGGATAGGTGGATAGGTTAGTTAACACATAAAGAATGCTATGACATGTCTAAATCTCCATTGCCGTTGGATTTGTAGCATGAGGATGCCATATGACATTATTGGTGGTTATAGAGGCTAAATGAATTAAGCAATCCTCCAAAAGCACTATTCTTTATACTAAATTGTGTTCCTAGTGCTCTGTTATGCCCTGACTATGCTCTTTAAAACTTAAATTGACTGTTTTATTAAGGCACCAAACTATCTTTGAATGTTCTATTATCTTAATATGCAATGACTGTTCTATTAAAGCATCTCAATCTCCAATTCTCCAATTGCTAGCGCTGTTCCCAAGAAAAAATCTATTAAAAATATGATAATCAAGACACACGGTAGTGTAACATGCGACCAAGAAAGCCGGCTAACCACACCGTGAGTATATTACAGTAAGAAAGAAAACAGCTTTTTTCACGTGTGCATAGCTCCATGGTCCCTTCTCCAAAGCATATCATTTTTGCATTATAGCTCTCTGCCAGGTAGGGTAGGCCACACAGCAAATTTGATTAAATTGGCAACAGCCATTTACGTGATATGGGTGTTTAAAGTTTCATTTTAATTTCTTCATTTTTCTTCTTATGCTGTACAGGGGGGTTATGGGGCTTCGATTTATTTTCGCACACTTTGCAAAAATTACTATAAAACGCAAACATGTAACCCAATTGCCTTGATCTTTGGCACAAATGTAGAGCGTGTAATGGTGGATTCATGTACCAGGTGTGCTGTGAAACTGAGGAATATCCTATGAGCATTTATTCATGTAAAAAAGATCGAACTTCTGTCATGACTATAGGGTAAACCGAGTATAGGAATAACTTGGAAATTGGTGTGTAGATAGGCTGATCATCATACCAGTGCCTTTTGATAGTTTGAATAGCAATAGAGTTACAGCAACAAAGTTATAAAGCAAAAATCAAACAAGTGTAAAGTCGTGGGATCGAGATACTCTAATAGAGCAGTTACCATGGGGTAAAAAAGGTGTATATACAAAAAATGTCGAGAAAAAAACTTTACAGAGTTCGAACCAGGGACCTCTATGCCTAACACCTGTATCCTTAACCATTGAAACACTGCTACCTTGGCTGATCACTTCACTTAATTTCTACTTTATAAATAAAATTTCTAGTATTAAATCTGCTTATAATCAAATGTTTCTGATTTCATAGATCTACCAATAGAAGTTACTAGATTATTCTAGAACATTATATGCATGTTCTATTAGAAGTCTTCAAAAAATGTGCACTCTATTAGAGTATTACAATAATATTATCATTACATCATGCAATGCAATATATTTATATGTCTGTGTTCAATAATTATTATCGTGTCTGCAACAAAGAGAAGTGAAATCCACACAATAACAGTCAAGCTGTGAAAAAATGGTGTGGCCTTAAAAGCCTGGGTGAAAAAGTTGTGAAATTAAAGGTGGCAACCAAGAAATGGCTGCAATGGAGTTAATGCTAAAATTTTATTAGCATTAACACCATGCCATTTCTTGGCTGCCACCTTTGATTTCACAAGTTTTTTTCACCCAAGCTTTTTAAGGCCGCTCCATTTTTTTCACAGCTTGGCTGTATTTGTGTGGATTTACATTATGTGACTGTTTTAAGTATCTCAATCTGTTTTATGAAAACTGTTCAAAAAAAGTTTCCTCCTTTGTCCACTGTGCCTATCATGCTACCAATGCTTTAACTAACTTACTTTGCCACAACTTATGCTGGCATAATTGGCACAGACCTACACCTTAAGTAATTTGTTGCTAAAATAATACTTGACATCTTATACAGTGCTTTGATATATGTATGCATTAATGCGTGTCTGTGCATATCTAGTAAGTTGCAAGATTTTAAATATTTCACATTTTGCCAATTGTGTAATCCTTTGTGATAATGATTCTCCCTTTTTTATGAATAAACTTTTACACTTTAAACTGTCACCAAAACATACTGTATAGCCTAAATATTTCGAGGGGCAAATATTTTGAGGTTGAGCAATGTTGCCAAAAGTAAAACTTTTGCGGATTTGCAAACACTCCCAAAATGTATTAGACTATATGGAGGTCTAAATATTTCAAGGCTAAAATTTTCGCTGATAACCCGAAAACCGCAAAATCAGCAAAAATTTTCCCCTCTCAAAATATTTAGGTTATACGGTATACTGCATATAGTACGTACCATGACAAGTTGATAGATCATTGTTTAGTGCGTATCCTTGATTACAAGAACATTCATAACTTCCTTGAGTATTTGTACACCCTTGTTGACAAGGTGATGGTGTTCTGGTACATTCATTAATATCTGCATCATGAAATCATAAATGTAAAATCTTGATGGTCACCAATACGCTTCACATTATCACATAAATTATATCCACAAAATACTTTATACATTTAGAGGTATGTAACACATTGTGTAGACATGTTATAGGCACGGAGTAGGGTATCTTAGTTATTGGCATGTAGATAAATTTGAAGGAAGGTGTCAATATCAAAGATATCTTAAATCCCTTTCACAGCCGGATTGCAGGGATAAAACTATCTGACATATGCATTCAGTAATATTTCTATTTGGTATCCCTTATTTACTAGTACTATAGGACTCACTTCTACATTAGCTACACAAATACAACTTACAGTGATAGCTTTTTGTTATAATGGCAATGATGCCAAAAGAAATACCAGAAAACTTATTCTCGCCGCTTCACCCAAAGCTTTCCTCCTTTGTGCTATATCACCACTTTTATGCCTCATTTATAAACATCTATAAATTGATAATGGTAGCTGGTATTAACCCCCACCTGACGCCACTATAATCTTCACCAAATTTATTAGCCATTAAAGCTTTTTTGAAAATACTCACATTTAGAAAACATAACATCTTGCTGAAAGCAATACTGATTCTTCTTTGCAACCCATCATTTGAATCACCAAGGATGTTTTACCTCATCTATACACTTAAGTGTGCCAAAGTTACAACACTTTGTTTGAATGTTTCCATAATAGTTTCAGGAAACAACATGCCACACATGTCAGTCAGTAGCTTTATAAATTTTTTTTCTAACTTTCCAAAGCTATTACACTACCCATACAATCTAGTTACATTAATGACAGTAACTTACCCATACAGTTCATCCTGTTACTGAGTAGTGTGTAACCATTAAAACAGGAGCATTCATAACTGCCAGCATTTTCATTACAAATTTGTTCACATGGTCGAGGAGATGCTTCACATGGACTACCAATAGCTACAAAGTACACACACTTCACACATTATACTGAGCATCATTTGTTAAGTATATTATATAGTTATAAGATGCTAATTAGGGGTGCGACTGAATTATACATACGCATGACTCCTGTGTGTGCAGTGCTTGAGGGAGAGTGAGTATATTTCAGTAATATCTTCAGTAATTGTGTTATAACTATTATATACTACATTCCAGTAGATTAAATGATTGAAGATAGCAATTTATAGTGAAACAGTACCCATTAGTGATAGAGGCTGAATATACCCACCACTTGCTGGTGTGATTTCTAAAGTGTCCATGCTGGAGGAAGGAGATACATATCAAGTGATGTTAATATAGACACTTGCTATTGGAGTTGTTTGTTCTAGCTGAAGCTTTGCTGAATGTATAAAGTTGTAACATGTAATGGTAAGCATAGCCACAAACCATTGTACCTGTATCAGTGATATACGTACCACAGTGCAGTGCTTTTCATCTTCAACACAAGTGTGATACACACATCTGTAGTGAAGGTCAAAAGTCCACACTGTGGTATATAACTGTTATACTTCAGCAAATCATGGGATATACCATAATCTGTACATGGCTGCTAGACTTGTGGTGATGCCAGGGCCTAGTTAGAGTATCTCAATCTTAGTGATTATACAATTATTGATGCCCGGGCCTGGATCCGGGTGGATCCACTCCTCTGTTATCTCATAAAGTGAAATTTCACACATTCCACAAAATTCCCATATATTTATAATGGTAAACCAACTCCAATGAATAAAACTTACTGTATACCAGGATTTTTTTGAGAGGGGAATTTTTTTGCGGATTGTTATCACCCACAATTTTGAGGGGGGAATTTTTCACTTATTCAGAATATTTTAAACATTTAGAATAACCAAACAATGCCCATTCGATTTTGGATAGCTGGATTTCTGTGAAAATAGCAATGATTTCCCTCCTCAAAAGAAACCCACTATACTGGATTAACTTCACAAATGGATAACTTGAGTTGATCTTTGTTTACTTCTGGGAGTCATTTGTCCATATCCTCAAATTAGAAATGTGACTCAGTCTGGTAAAACCAGTCTTAACGCCTATTTTAAAAAGTATCGAAAAATGCCAGTTTTATGTATTTAGTGTGTTTAAGGACGGGTCTATTTTGCCTTTTCTTCCACCTATTTTTCTTTTCAGCAATTCTTTTATTTTTCACTTATTATGCTCTGTATTTTGCTCAAGAGTTAGTATTAAACTTTGCTAATTGACCATTAATAAGTGCAAAGCTACAATTACCTTATAGTGACTGTTCTATTAGAGTATCTCAATATGCACTTGCTCTTACCATTATACTGGAGCAAGAAGCTAGCCACTAATATTGCTTAACATTATGTGACTGTTCTATTAGGGTGTCTCAATCACCACTTGCTCTTCCCATAACAATTAACTATGTATTGTAGATATTTTATCACGTGAATATGACTGTTCTATTAGAGAATCTTGATCTTTTGTGCAATTTTTTTCTGCTTCTCAAAAATTGTACCTATTATGCCAGCATTTTGCTCATTGCTTTTACCCACCCATTATGACAAAAATTTTGCTGGTGAAATCAATGTGTCGCTAAGTGCGTTGTAGGTCACCAATGGTTGAAGCTAAGTGCACTTAATTTTCATACGTTTTACACCAATTCCTTACCTTCCAGAGCATCCACAGTAGCTAAGTTTCCCAACATTTTCGTATTTAACCGAGGTTGACTGTATCAGGCAAGCTCCAAAAGAGGTGGGTGGTGGGAGCCCAGAGGGAGGGCAAGAGCAAGATTGAAGAGAAAGTGCATAGAGATGAATTACATAGGTCAAGTTATGGTCTTAAAACTGGCTTAAATTTAAGGAAATTTACAGCACAGATCAACACCACGGAGTTGTACAGCCATATACAGCCATCTCCAGGTTGATCAGAGTTCCATTGAGACCCCACAACGCATGAACAGATTGCCACTGGGCTTGGGAAATGCAGCCTGCAAAAGCGGACCACTGGAGTCTAGCTGATTTTGATTGTGAAAATTAAGTTTATTCATGTAGCTTTGTGTTCTTGGTGAAAAGTAAAATCTGATGAGTGTTAAATGGTGTGATAGATATATGTATTCATAAAAAAGCACAAACATAATAATAATCATTGATATGAAAACTAGAGCTGGTTGAGACAGAATGATTATAAACAAACAAGTTTATGCAATGCACATACTGTAGTTAATGTTTACAATACAACTTTAAGCTTACCAGTACAACTACGACCATTGCTATCTAGCTCATATCCACTGTTACATGAGCATACAAAACTTCCAATGGTGTTAGTACAGGTGTGCTCACACTGATTGTGTACAGCACACTCGTCAATATCTACATGAAATATTCACAACATATGAAACAAACTAATGCATGTATCAAATTCTACCACAAGGGATAATGCTATTTTTAGTTAATAAAGGATTAAGTAACTAAGTATTTAAGTAATTACTGGAATTCTTTAAAAAGCTTCTCTACATTGCTATGCATATTCACTATAAGTAGATTGCATAGAATTTTAATATGTACGAATAGTGCTTCATAGTATGGTTGAGAACTAGTATATGTAATAATATTCTTATTATGTATGCATTGTCAAAAATGGTACTTGTGTCATCCATATTATGGTGAAATGATACCATCATGATACTATGGTTGCATGGGTGGTAATTTGGTATTACCGTTAACAAACTACAAATGTTGCAGTACTTTTATTATTTTTGGTGAAATGATGCTATCGTGCCATTAAGATTGTTGCTGCAGTATAGTACTAATGTTTTTCTTGCCTTAGATTGTAAAGGAACAAAATGTGAATCAACTTAATGTGTGGTAATTCATCATCAAGGTGAATTAAAGTCACTATGCTAGACTTACATACAGTATGTGGGTTTAGAATATGAATTTAACCTAGTCATATACAGAATGAACCAAACACAGTGGAATCAAATCAATTATTATGTAACTTGTAAACCTGTTTTAGATAGTTGAAGATTATAAGACTCTCATATTTTCCATAAGTGCACGCAGTACTGCATACACTTTTGGCAAACAATCTTTAAAATTCCCTTCAACTTAATACATACACACTATAGTGTAAGACACACGGTAGTGTGTCGTGTGGCCAAGAAAACTTTTTAAGGCCACACCATTTTTCACAGCTTGGCTGTTTTTGTGTGGATATTAACATACTTATACGCAAAAAATTCCCATCAGATATAGTGCAAGTTGCAATCAACTACGTACATTAAACATACCATTACAAGAATGCTGATTAACAGATAAAAGATATCCTGATAAGCAATCACACACAAAACTTCCTGGAGTATTCCTGCACAATTGCTGACATGAAGATGGACTTGTGCTGCACTCATCAATATCTGTGAAAGTTAATACATTAATAAAACTGCAGTAAATATGTACAATAATAAAACTGCAGAAGTACTTGATTGCAAGCAATTAATGTGCTGGACCTATCATAAAGTATGGCAGTACTGCAAAATTGGGATCATTCTCTTTTCTGCCAAAAAGCATCACCCAAGAACCAGCCTTAGTTTTTTATAATAGCTTGGCAGTATTGGTTAGGTGTAATCAAGCAAAAAGTGCCTTAAAGCAACCTTAAACACTTACATTTAGTTTTTATGGAGTTGAAAAATATGCAACTGAATTTTCTACTAACTGATGCCAGCAGCCAAGCATAACTTGACTATGGTTACAGGCCTGATTTCTTCACTGTTCAATGTTATATACTTGGGTCTGAAACATGTCTTCTCTTAGATGTCCCTCCACTACTGGGCAGGTGTTGGTTTGCAGGTTGTATGTCATAACTTCTTGTTGATTTGCACATTTATATAGGAAATTGTTTGTAATTTACGTAATGACTGGATTATTTGCAGATGCGCTTTTCATCTTGTGATGGCTGTGTAATGGGTGGAATACAGCAGGAAGCAAAACTGAAATGGCCACTGTGTATTTCAGTAATGATAGTTGGGTGCATTCAAACATGAGAGTTGTTTATGATGTTTTGCACCATTCTGTGGCACTTATGAGCTCCTGATTTTACCCTTTGATTTGGTATGCACAAAGATACATCATAATTATGCTACAAAAAGTAACA
This sequence comes from Dysidea avara, assembly GCF_963678975.1. Classification (NCBI taxonomy): domain Eukaryota; kingdom Metazoa; phylum Porifera; class Demospongiae; order Dictyoceratida; family Dysideidae; genus Dysidea; species Dysidea avara. The sequence continues at coordinate 29,215,609 of NC_089276.1, forward strand.
AACAAGCATGAATTTTAAAATCGAGTAGGAATAATTGCATAGAAACAAGAAAGCTTGCCTACACCTGCAGCTATACTAGTGGACATTTAATATCTACAGTGACTGTTGTACCATTAACAAACTGTATGAATAAAGAATTAAAATGTGCACTAAAATTGCTGTAGGTGCTATGTTAGAAGATGATTTTTTTTTCAGTTATTACATCATTACTTAACAAAGGTAGCATTATTACAGCAATACACTACTAATGTAATACTTTTACAAAGTAATGACACGTTATATACCATATAACGGGAATGATTCACGGAAGAAAACATTCACGAATGATCTACTATTCCTCATTCACGAGAAAACTTTCGTGATTTATTGCATAAAATAATTTAATAATTGGGCACATGCCTACAACGGATTAATCATGGATAGGGAATGCTCCTCAACTCTGACATGTTGTGTACTAAGCATACTAGTAGCCATGCATGATCGCTGCTTCGCTGGAGAAGTAGGCATTCACGATAATGAGCGCGGACAATAGGCATGCATATAGCCTTGGGGGCGCACTAAAACTAATGCTAAGACACACCATTCTGGCACAGTGAACTGCTGGGCTGAAATTATATTTGCCCCATTTTGAGGGTAGCACTGATTTTTTCACTGTCACTGAAGTTTGCATCTCTGTTCGAATCACATGGTCTTGTGCCTCACTGACTATACCGTCATGCATATATAACAGTTTAGCGAGTAGCAAGGTGAGTAGCTATTTGCTTATGCACTCGTTACATGAATGCTGCATCAACTGATCAATGGAAAAAGTTTTTTAATTGTAGGAAAATATTTGCAAGAAAACATTTGCGAATGCATCTAAAATCACAAAATTCACAAATGCTTTCTTCCGCAAATTGTTCCCATTATACGGTATTACTAGTCCATGAAAAGTAACATATTATATCACTTTTTGCTGTGAAAAGTAGTAATATTATGTAACGCATTACCCCAACACTGCTTCCTTCAGTGTTTGACAATCCACCCAAAATTCTTTATGTAGGCTTGAGCCAATTATGCTCTGAAAATGTTCTATTATGCTTTTCAGCACTGCTCAAAAGTTCAGCCTATTATGCTCAAAATTATGCTCTCAAAATCAGGATTATGCTCGAGAGCTGACTGTTTTAATACAGTATATCTGCATTTCCTGACTGCTGTATTAGAGAATGTGACTGCTCTATTAGAGTATCTCAATCTTATTTCCATCAAGTGTGAATAATCAGTAAAGAAATAGTAAAATAATAACATTGCAAGGTTTTTTGATATGCAATACAGTAATAATGTGCAGTATGTTCATGCTGTGCAGTATTTTTGGCATGCGTATTGTGCATTTCAATTAAAATTCTTGATAATTGTCCTATTATGCTGGCATAATGCTTGATGTTATTGCTAGCCCATTATGCTCGAAATTATGTCAGCATATTTGGTGCAAGCCTACCTTTATGTACAATGTTCTACACACATGCACATTATTGCTTTATTGCCAATCGTTGCATGCATCCTTGGATAATAATGCTCTGCCTTATTCTTAGACATACAGGCACATAGTATTGCAATCACACATACCTCTACAAGATTGCTGATCACTACTTAACTCATATCCAACTCGACATGAACACCCATAACTGCCAGCAGTGTTATAACAGTCATGCGAACATGAAGGTGGTGGTGACATCTGGCACTCATTAATATCTGTAAACAGATTGTGCCTTACACAATGTGGAACATAATACCATACGTACATATATGTTTGTGGAATGGTACGTATTTACATAAACAATTCTACTTACTGTATTGTCTCGAATTACGACCCCGGGCATTTATTTCTTTCAAGCAACTTTTTACCCCAGCTACTAAACGAGACCGGCAACTATACGAGACTGGCGTTTATATACCTGATCAGCATTCACAAGTCAACTTCATACCTTGGTGTTGTACTCTCCTGGACTCTCCTTGATGTTTTCCTCAGCATATTTCACAGATTCAAGCTTAAAAGGAACTCTATAAAACGTTTTTCACTTCATCATTTATAACACCATCAGGAATTGTTAAAAATAATGACTGCACTAGACATTTATTTGATACCCGGCGTTTATTCGAAACCTGGCATTTATTTTTGCTATGATGCTGTATACCCCTGGCGACTAAACAGGACCAGGAATTTATACAAGACCAGCCGTAATTCGAGGCAATACGGTATATCATAGACTATTGTTACTCCCTACAGCAGGACTGTTGTTAAACATCATAAGGCCTTATGGCGTAGTTTAGTTTGGCATTAAGGTGGCACGTTTATTTCATGAACAAGCTGTTTATATTGTGATTTAAATAACTTGGTGGCTATTAAAAATCACCATGGGAATCTGCATTACACTGTGAAAAAGGTGGGATACAATATGGTATTTCCAGTGGCTTATTGAATACAAATAAGCCTTAATATAAACCCTGTATTATACTCATGTTATACTTTAGTATAATTCATACTATACTATTACATATATGGTTTCAGTTTATTTACCACAATACCTAAAATAGCTTATATCAAATATAATTCCCACACTATACCATCACATATATGGTTTCAGTATGTTTAACACATTAACTAAAGCCTTACATGTGATTGTTAGTATACTACAGGTTATATCAAGCTTTTTGTATTCAATAAGCCACTGGAAATACCATCTTATATCCCTCTTTTTTCATAGTGTTATGGAAGCCAGTGATCAAAAATATTTGCACCAGGTGCACATTCACAGCTAGCTGCAGGCCAGCTATGGGCTCATGTTTGGTTTCTGAGAAGCATCTAGTATGAGTGCCGTATAGACCCTGTAATAAATGTAAGATGCACTCTGAAGTGTATCCTTCATGCCAGTTTGAAATACAGGTGAAGCTAGTCTTGCATGGCAAGAAAACAATTTTAAAAATAGGGTCTGGTACTATTCACACTGCCAACTTGTTCTCAATTTGTCCCTAAAACTGATTCCTGAATAATAGGGTGTATGAACGTTAGGAAACTGCGTAAGTACAGTGTAAAAATTAAACAGACTTTACTAGATACTGTACTAATTGCGTATCTGTTCAAGTTGAAAGGGGTATGTCAATTCCTTAGTATACATGAACAAAAAGAAGAGCATACACAATCCTTTGATGAGAGGATTTAGAAAATGTCACAGACACACTATAAAACAGTTGAGAAAATACATGTAATTCTGAGTGTTGTTAGTGGTTTAAAGTTCCTTAAGAACAAAAAAATTGTACTTATTGAACCACAAAATGCTTATGCATTATACACAGTGTTGGGCAAGTTACTTTGTAAAAGTAACTAGTTACATATTACATATTACTTGTAACTGAACTATTTAGTTACAGTTACATATTACCCATAAAATAAAGTAACTATAATAATATTACATATTATATTACTTTGTGTCCACAGCCTTAAGCTGTCACGTGTGAAACTACCACTTTATCACGTGACATGATTGCGTTGTTGGACAATGTGCAAATCTTGGTTATAAGTAAGAAGCTGGTGAATAAGCTTCATTAAGTAGGCTTCGTTACTTCATTGTGGCTAGGCGTTACTCCGAGGATAACTAATGAGATTAGTAACTTCATTACTTGTAGTAATAGTATTACATAATATTAGACTCGTTACAGTAACTATATTACTTAGGTAACGCGTTACATTTTAAAGCAAAGTAGCTTGAGTTATATTACCCGTTTTTATAGCGTATTTCGTTATATTACTTAGTTACCAGAAAAGTAATAATATTACATAATGCGTTACTTATGTAATGCGTTACTTATGTAATGCGTTACTTATGTAACGCGTTACTCCCAACACTGGATATACACCATGCAAAGTTGAAACAAATTAACCAGTATTTATACTACACCAGGGATAGTACGTATGAACTGCATGGGCACTTGCTTTTTAGAAGTAGCTCAACATCAACTTGCTCAGGCTGTGTTGAAATGAAAGTGGAAGCCATTAACAAGCAAACCTTACAAAAAATGATCAAGACACACAGTAGTGTGTTGTACGGCCCAAGAAGCCGGCGTGCCACACCGTGAGTATATTAACAGCAAGAAAGAAAATGCAATTTTCACACCTATGTAGCTCTGTGATCCCTAATGTGATTGAAACTAAATTTGCTACAGACGTGCCGGCTAGTTAGGGGAGTCTACATACCAAATCTAAAGGAAATCACTCTTGCCATTTCCGAGATACAAGCGAACAAACTTTCGTTTTAATTTCTTCGTTTTTTCTTCTTCTTCATTTCGCACACTTTGCAAAATTCGCCATACAACACGAATGCGTGCTCGGATCGGGATGAAATTTGGCACACTTACAGGGCTCATTAAGGCGGATCTCAGTACCAACTTTAGTAGGAATCCTATGAACATTCATGGAGTTATTACCAATTATGTGCGTAAAATAAGGTCGAAGGTCTGTCACGCCTACAGGGTAAACTCCTTGGAGGAATGAGTTGAAAATTGATATGTAAATGGAGTAGCCATCGTAGGAGTGCCTTTTTGTGGTTTGAAAGGAATCGAGAAAAAGACCATGGAGATATGATACAAAACCCAACATGTGTCAAAATTACTCGAACGATTTTTATGAATAAAAAAACTATTAGTTGTCACGTCTACCGCTTAGAGCAATGAGCTGAAAATCAATGTGTAGCTGGAATAATCATCATAGAAAGTATCTGCAGTAGTACAGAAGAATCGGATTTCAAACCACTGAGTTATGATTCGAAAGGCAACTACGTGCAGTAAATGCGAGATCGAGATACTCTAATAGAACAGTCACCCTAATAGAGCATTCAGCTACGTTTATAGCTAGAATTATATTACTTTGAAAGTTATTCTGTAGGGAATTCAGTTACAAACAGTTAATCTGATAGACAATTCAGCTACAGGCAAGTCACAATTCAGCTACAGGCAAGTCACCCTGTAGAGAGTTCACCTAGAAACAAATGCCCCTGTAGAGAGATCAGCTAGAGGAAGTCATCTTGTAGAGAGTTCAGCTACAAAGAAACCATCATGTAGAGAGTTCAACTGCAAACAAATCACCCTATAGAGAGTTCAGCTATATATATATATATATATATTTGTTAATGTACAAACTCAATCATGTCATTGAGTATATTCGTACATATGTAGTTAGCTACTTATTTACAAATTTATATAATTATTAAATAAATCAAGAGATGGAGCTTGGATAATATGATCATCTAGTTAGCTACGAACAGATTACCCTGTAGAGAATTCAGCTACAAACAAATCACCCTGTAGAGAGATCAGCCTGAAGAAGTCACCTTGTAGAGAGTTCAGTTACAAAGAAACCACCATGTAGGGAGTTCAGCTACAAACTAGTGACCCTGTAGAGACATCAGCAAGAAGAAGTTACCTTGTAGAGAGTTCAGCTGCAAACAAATCACCCTGTACAGTTCAGCTACAAACAAATCACCCTGTAGAGAGATCAGATAGAAGAAGTCACCTTGTAGAGAGAGTTCAGCTACAAAGAAACCACCATGTAGAGAGTTCAACTACAAACAAGTGACCCTGTAGAGACATCAGCTAGAAGTTACCTTGTAGAGAGTTCAGCTGCAAACACATCATCCTGTAGAGAGTTCAGCTACAAACAAATCACCCTGTAGAGAGATCAGCTTGAAGACGTCACCTTGTAGAGAGTTCAGTTACAAAGAAACCACCATGTAGGAAGTTCAGCTACAAACTAGTGACCCTGGCCTGTAGAGACATCAGCTAGAAGAAGTTACCTTGTAGAGAGTTCAGCTACAAACAAATCACCCTGTAGAGATTTCAGCTACAAACAAATCACCCTGTAGAGAGTTCAGCTACAAACAAATCACCCTGTAGAGAGATCAGCTTGAAGAAGTTACCTTGTAGAGAAAAAACCATTCTGTAAAGAGCTCAGCTGCAAACAAATCCCCTGTACAGAATTCAGCTACAAACAAATCACCCTGTGCAGAGATCAGCTAGAAGAAGTCACCTTGTAGAGTTCAGCTACAATGAAACCATGCACCGTGTAGATAGTTCAGCTGCAAACAAAGCACCCTGTAGAAAGATCAGCTAGAAGAAGTTACCTTGTAGAGAGTTCAGCTACAAAGAAACCATTCTGTAAAGAGCTCAGCTGCAAACAAATCACCTGTACAGAATTCAGCTGCAAACAAATCACCCTGTGGAGAGATCAGCTAAAAGAAGTTACCTTGTAGATAGTTCAGCTACAAACAATTCACCCTGTAGAGAGATCAGCTAGAAGAAATCGCCTTGTAGAGTGTTCAGTTACAAGAAACCACCATGTAGGGAGTTCTGCGATAAATATGTATTATATATATATAATTTGTACATTTAATGATAAATTAGAGTATTTAACATCTGCTTCATCTTTTCTTCTTCCTGAAGCCTCAAAGTCGGCTTATGGTATGCAAATACAAAAAGAAGTGAAATCTAATCCAAAACAGCAGTGCAGCCCTCAAAAAGGCTATGGTGAAAAAAGATTTGAAATCCAAGGTGGCGGCCAAGAAATGGTTGTGATGGTAAGGTAATGGTAAAAATTTTAATAACGACAATTCAGGTGAATTTTGTGCCAAGACCAAGCGGCACCAAAATTCACCTGAATTGTCATTATTAAAATTTTTACCATTAACCTACCATCACAGCCATTTCTTGGCCGCCACATTGGATTTCACATCTTTTTTCACCATAGCCTTTTTGAGGGCCGCACTCTTTTTTTACAGCTTGGCTGTTTTGGATTAGATAATATTTACAACACTTTATCCAATGAGACTTGTGTACATTTTAGTTACTCAAGTGATTGTGAATGTATACAATAGATTGGGAGCATTACCATAGTAGTGTACTATAGAGTAAACTGACCACTACAAGATCTTCTGTTGCTATCCAATTCATACCCAGTTCTACATAAACACTCAAAGCTGCCAGGATTATTACTGCACACCTGATCACATGAATTTGGATATGTCAAGCATTCATTAATATCTGTAAGAAGTGTACAGACACATTGTGTGCATTGAATTATATATCTTTACCTTCACAATTTCTCAGGTTACTTTGCAATGCATATCCACTATTACATGAACACTGAAAGCTTCCAATAGTATTAGTACAGCTGTGTCCACATGGAGATGATGTTGTACACTCATTTACATCTGTAAATAATAATCATTGAAGCTCATAAAGTACACACACACACACACACACACACACACACACACACACACACACACACACACACACACACACACACACACACACACACACACACACACACACACACACACACACACACACACACACACACACACACAAATAGAAGTGTGGATATGGTATATGTGACCGGATCTGTGAAAAGGGGTCTTATAGCCTTTTCAATTGCATGCAATCCATAACTTGACCTAAAATTTGGTCACCTTACAATACTCTTAACATAGCACTATTCCTGGATGTAATTTTAAAACAGTGGGTTAAACACATGAGGAGTTATGACTCATCAAACTTAGAAATTTGGAAAGGCTATAAGACCCCTTTTCGCAGATCTGGACACATATTGGTTCATGTTGAGTTCATAATTATGTACAAATATTACAGAGTATGCAATGCACATATTCACTACTGTGGTCATATGTAGAGAGCTACCAGGTCACTTCACTATACACTGTAGTGTGGTCACAGATACCTGAAAAATCAGATAAGTTAGATAAGTATTATTCAACAGTGTGTCCAACTCGATGATTACTCTTAACAGTTGAAATGTGAAGAGCAGGCAAGTGGAGATTGGCTCAACTGAAAGTTTGGTAAAGGAAAATACCACACACAGCTTACCACACACAGCTACCCCATTAAAAGGTGTGAGTCATACCACAAATAAAATGCTAGAAATTTGAATTAAAAGATTTTGAAATATTCTAGTGGTCAAGTAGTACTAATATTAAATCTCAAGATGTTTTTAAATTCCATCTACAAGTTGTGAAATATTTTGAAGGTACATACTTAACAGCTCAACACAAACATATTGCAAATATACAATCTGATTTAAAATGCGAAAGTCGGATGAGACAATACGTTAAAGCTGTTTCTAGTAGACAAAAACATTTATTACCAATTAAACTTTCTAGCATGGTAATTTTCTCTCCTTCATTTAAACAACAAGTACAAAATATGTTGCATAAAATAGATGCATGTATGAGTTTTGTTATTTGGATTATCCGGGTAATTTGGGTTGCATTTTGTTTGGGTCAAGTGGGTGCGATCACAAGCAACTTATGTGAGCCATGCCTAACATTCTAAAATGTTTTTTGCTGACTATAGGATGCACAGAGCCACACCCACTTATCAGGATTGCATGGTACTATCCATAGATGTGATGCCCACATATCAGGACTGGTGTTGCTGTTTGTAGGAAACTATTCTAATGTCAAGTGAGCCTGGAATTGTGAGTTGCTGTAGCTAATTGTAGACCTACATGGAGCCATACCTACTTACTGATCATTGATTACGTGTTGAAAAATACTCTTTGGTATGTAGGTCATTTTTATTTTCTCTTGTGAACAATCATGTAAGCAATAGCCTATGAAAATGCAGGCTAGGGTTGGCTAGTGGAGCTTGGGACTTGTACATAGACCTTATAAATCTAGCTCTTAGCACATGCCTCTGTATAAAACAAGCCAGGTTACATCTGGGTCCCATTCGGATTACCATTCGGGTCTGTGGGTCAACTGGATCACCAGTAGTGACCCATTTATTATTATTAAAGCTTTACAGTGACCAGCATTGAAGGTCTGACAGCAACTTGTGCTGCAGCCTTAACCTAATAAAACGAATTGGACAAGTTAACTTGACATAGCTAGTGAAAAAGAAATTTACAACTCTGGTACTTAGCTATATCCATACTGTAGATTATGTCCTACTAGATAATAACACTTGCCTGGTGTATCCACTTGCCTATCACTGCAATATTTCAATTTATCATACAGTACAACAGTACTGTATAGTAGGGACCACAAAGAAGTAGGCGTGGCCCACAAAATAACATCACCCAAAATCCACCCTCAATTTTCCCAGACAACGATGAGGCACTATTGGTTAGGTAAAACTAAGCCCAGACAAGCTTTCAGATTGACCCAAAACACTTTCAACAAGTTGCTACGAAATTAAAAAAAAATTTTTTAATGGAATTTTCTACTGACTGAGTAACTGATGCCTTCAGACAAGTGTACCCAATAACGGCTAAGGCTACGGCTTGATTTTTCACTGTTTGACGTCGCTTCGTCCTGAGAGGTGCCTTTGGCATACCAGTATGTACAATGCATTCTTCATGGACCTCCTTTGTGTCCCATTCATCTTTGCCAACAGTGAAATGTTGTTTTGGTGGTAGCATGTGATGGCTTCCCTTCGTAACGGAAGTTGTCCGTATTTTTTATAGTGGCTATTTTGATCACAGAGGTGTTATGTGTAACGGGTTGAACATAGCTGACAACAAAGTGTAATGGATACTTCACTTTTTAGACAATAATTGATATAGCTGGGCATTTCAGATGCGGTATGCGTGGGTTTACCAGCCATGATAATTATTTACAAAAAAGTTAACAAACAAGTACACAAAAAAATTTGAAATTTTCAACTAGAGTAGGGACCATAACACATTGATAAAAGTACTGAAACAAGTTGGAGTAGTCCATGATATTGATTCATAGTAAAACAATAAGAAGTGTTATATCCCTACTGTACATTTCCGTTATGGTACATTGAGCACAGTAGGGATATCACACTTCTTATTGTTTTACTGTGATTTAATATCGTGCACTACTCCAGCTTGTTTCAGTACTTTTTATCGATGTGCTATGGTCCCTACTCTAGTTGAAAATTCCAAAAAATTTTGTGTACTTGTACATATGATTTAAATGTTCAACTAACCACTACAAGTCCTTCCATCTGTATTCAATGCATATCCTCTATTACATGAGCACTCAAAACTTCCAACAGTATTAGTGCAACTGTGGTCACATGGTTGTGCAATACATTCATCAATATCTGTAAGGAGTAGTGATTAAAATGCATGAATAAACTTAGAAGAAACCAAAATTAATTACTCTATGCAATCAGTTAGTCATAGTGGTACTGTATATATAAACTCTATAGTAGAGTATTACATATCTCTAGAGATTTCAGTCATAAATGTACTATATCCTTAATTTATGTATTTAGTACAGTGGTGCTGTGAACCTGCAGAGTTTACTAAAACCGGTTATTGGAAGGTGAATAATTGGATATTGACTGGTTATTGTCTGATTGTAAATTTGCAGACATTATGGTACTAAACATGCCTGTTGGAAGCCTTAGGGTGGTACCAAAGTGACCATCAACATCCTGCCTTACAATAACAGCTATTACAATCACATGTTTACACAAGCTTTGAGGTTATGTTATGATGTTAACACTTGTCATTGTCAGCAGGGGTAATTTATGGTTTACCAAGTGGGTGGGCAAAACTGGTTTAAAGGCTTCTTAGCCAATAATTGGCTTGACCTAGACAATACTGGGTAATAACCGGTTTTTCCATACCAGTTCGCAACACTATAGTACAATAACCAGTTACTGCAACTGTAATGCATTTTGGGTAATTTTGTAATTATTTTGCAATTCAATAATTCATCACAGAAGCATCTTACATAGCACTTGTCTATAGCATTTTCTTGCATGAAACCTCTAGATGAAGCAGGAAGGATGCTGTACACTTAAAGGGATACGCTATTCATTGTATATAACTTAAAAGGCTTGCAACCTTGCATAGTTTAGCACCTGATATATCCCAGTGTAAAGGCTATTTGGAAGCTCCACAGAGAGTTGTTGCGCCTTAACCCAGCAAAGAGAAGGCACCTCTGAGTGAAGTTTACCAGAATTCAGTCAGCCTTTGATTCCTCATGTACTACAGTCTTTTACTATTGTTCACATTGGTGTTTATGGACATCATAACAACATACGTACAAGTACACACTCATTTTAATGTAAACAATTTCAAGTAACTAGGCTTTTACCCATAGCTAGCTTGTGGCTTACTATGGACACCTGCCTGGTGTATTATTTCAATTTCTGATAGTTGAATGCATAGAGATACACTATATTCAATGTGTCACAACAAAAAAAATGTTTCATTTGTTTAATGTACATGATATTTGCTATATGTATACCTTGACAGGTTGTTTGATCTGAATCTAATTCATATCCATTATTACATGAACACGTAAAGCTGCCAATAGTATTAGTGCATTGTTGGTCACATGGGCTTTGTTCTACACACTCATTAATATCTATGGAAAACACAGTAATGATTAACCAGTACTGTATTTACATAATATGCAGTGATGCAAAATTATAAGGCATCAGCTAATTGTATCTGTTACCAGTAAATAGACTTTCAAAATGATGTCTTGATCCCTCTTACATAGTTGAAAGAATTATTTAATAGCTAGTGATGTCAAGAAAACATGTGCACCTTGCAGCTCTCATGATTCTCTGGGTTGCATAATCACATCATTCCTGATTCTCATCAAAGTTACTATTCCACACACAGAACAGAAAATTTGTAGAGTGGTAGTAAATAGTGGGAATCCCCGCATTTTGCCATAAATATTAACTAGTAACCAACCTACACTAGTGTGTTATCAAGCCCTTCAAAACAATTCGAATGAGTTTTTACAGAATTGTTACAAACCGAATTTTCTACTGATTGATCAACAGACTGGCTGCCCAATTAAAGCCTTCATGCAGACAAGCATAACTCAATTAATGCTTATTTTCACAGTTAGCTTGGGTCTGACACATTCAGGGGTGGATCCAGAGGGGGGGTGGGTTCAAAGGTTCCATAGAACCCCCCTTTTGAAAGAGCTTTTCTTACTCCAGATACTCTAATAGAACAGTCAAGATCGAGATACTCTAATAGAGCAGACACAGTATTCTTAAGAGGGGCAGTGTGGCAAGCTATGTGTGTAGTTATAAATAAGGAAATATAGTTGGTGATGGTATCTATGGTGAGAGGGCAGCTATTGTCAGCAGGTGATGCCCTTTAATTTTGGTCTTCGACTTACAGCTAGGCTGAAGTTGCAATTTCAGAATGGAACCCTCCTTTTAAAAGTCTGGATCCACCCCTGACATTCCTCAGGTGTACTGCAAGAGGTATAATTCTTACATGCACTATGGGATTAATCTTTGTCTTTTATGTCATTTCTATTTGCTCATAGTGTAAGGTGTCGGTTGCATTAACCTTGCATGGCCTATAATGTTATCTCATGAATGTGTCCATATAAATATATTATGTTTGTGCTGTGTAATGAGGATATGTAACTTATGGAAAATCACTTTTTGTATTGTTATCTATAAAAGAAAGCAACTGCACAATGGCTATCCTGAGGGAGGTATCGTAGATCAGCAATCTTGAGTGAGATATACAATGCTTCTCTGCACAGAACAGTAGTAAGTTGTGTGTTGACTCCCTCAACTGGAGATGTGCAAGTACCTATTTGCTATATAGGAGGTCTCTGACCATTTCAGAGAACTTTTCTAGTGTTCTCTTATTGGATATTTAAAGATCTTATTATCTCCGAAGATCAAAGGGTTCTATTTTCTAATAAATTGTAGGGATGCATACTGTATATTGTCATGTAATTTTGTAATGAAATATGCCTGGGACCATTTTTTTGTTATTGTGGTACACAAGTTTAGTATATAGTTTATACATTGCATAAAAGTGTTGAAACAAATATGATTAATGTGTAGTTTAGTGAAACCTCTTATGATACTAAACTAGTGAAATCCTCTTTAATGTAAAGAGACTGGATTAATGCAATGATGCAGAATTACGTGATACTAGGGTTAGTACCCACAAGTATTACATTACCCATAAGATTACACGTACTAACCATCACATGCTCTTCCATTTGATGTGTAGCCACTATAGCAATTACACACATAACTTCCTTGTGTGTTTGCACAACTCTGATCACAGGGTGGGTCTGGCTGTAGACACTCATTGATATCTAACAGGAAATAACATCGTAATACAAATACATTAACACCATGCTCCATCTTACCAGTTTCACAGTGTTCACCAGTCCATCCTGGAGTACAAGTACATGTGTTAGGTGCTGAACATGTTCCACCGTTTGAGCACTCAACTTCACAGATTGCTGCAGAAGCATTTACATGATCAAAATTCAACCTAGCTATTATTTACATACGGTGACAGTCAGGGTATGTTCCAATATATCCAGCACAACATACTGAGCGATACACCACTGTTGAGCCTTGTCTTGCAACTGCAGGATTTGTAGATGTTTGTCTGCAAAGTAGTGCATACAAGTAAAAGCAACTGCCTTTTAAGGTGCCAAAATTTAACTTTTAATGAACACTGTTCATAAAAACACATTACACCAACAATATGCTGTTTGCTAAATCAGGTCAAGGTGCGCAGCCTATTTCTGATCAGCTCACTCCATTATTGCGTACATCATACATAGCAGGTTAATTTTGAAATAGAAAATTCTGCAGAAAAGGGAAAATCTAAGTTTTAAATTTTGAAGGATATATATTTCAAAGTCTGTGGTGAATTTTAAATAAATGGAAATTCACGTCACAAAGTACAAGATTCGTATACGTGCTTGCCAACAACTGACTTACTGATAGAATAATCCCCATTCCTATGCACTGGAGAGAAGACTGGAGGAGTGTCAAGTGGAGTAAATTATGCATGGTACTGCCCAAGCGCAACATCACACTCGCTCGCACGCACAACTTTGTTTGAGATTTTTAAAATTGCTAATTAAGGGGCATGGCAACTGTTTCACTTGCGAGACAGCATGGCAGCTGTTTCGAGAATTGTGAGCAAAACAATTGCTACACCCCTTAATTAGCAATTTTTAAAAATCTCAAACAAAGTTGTGTGTGCGAATGAGTGCAATGTTGTGCTTGGGCAGTACCATACTAGTTCAATCATGCCCATGTTAGAATTGCAGCAGACAGAATCAAAAACCCAACAATGTCAGATCTGTATCAGCAGTTTACTCACTATTGATGCAGTAATGATACTGTTTCAACCATTACTATCCCTAACACCACGGCAATGACGTGTCTATGCACTGAAACTAGGTTGACTAGTGCACGATATTAAATCACAGTAAAACAATAAGAAGTGTTATATCCCTACTGTGCCTGAGTTACCAAAGCACAGTAGGGATATAACACTTCTTATTGTTTTACTGTGATATAATATCGTGCACTAGTCAACCTAGTTTCAGTACTTTTTCTCGATATGATCCCTACTCTAGTTGAAAATTCCAAATTTTTGTGTATACTTGTTTGTTAGCTTTTTTTGTAAAATGGAATTATGACTGGTGAACCCACGCATACTCCATCAAAAGACGAAATAGTATCGTACGCCCCAGTTATCAATTATGGTCTAAAGATGCAGTATCCATTACGCTTCATTGTTTGCCGGTTACACAGCATTACGAATCAAGAACTGTTCGAAATGCGCCTCTGCAATCAAAATAGCCACTATGAAAAATACGGATGATTTCCGTTATACAAACCTAGGGAAGCCATCATGCGCTATCGCCAAAGTATTCATTAGTGCGCTTCATTGTCCTATTAAGAATCATGAAATGCCAAGAGAAATACATATCTGCAATCAAAATAGCCACTATGGAAATGCGGACAATTTCCATTACAAACCTAGAGAAGCCATCGCGTGGCTAGCTATAGCTACCACCGAATCAACACCTTGCGCTTTCAGCAAAGATGAATGAGACACAAAGGAGGACAATGGTAAGTCCATGAAGAATGCATGGTACACACCGCGGCATGCCAAAAGGCACATCTCGGGCCGAAGCAACGTCGAACAGTGAAAAAATCAAGCCCCTAGCTGCAGCCATTATCGAAGTACGCTTGTCTGAAAACATCAGTCAGTCAGTCAGTAGAAAATTCTGCTGAATAATTTTTTTATAAACAAATTCCATAGCAACTTGTTGAAAGCATTTCAAGTCGATCTGAAGGCTTTTGTGGGCTTAGATTTACCTAACCAGTACTGCCTTATCATCATCAGGAAAAATTGAGGCTGGTTTCTGGGTGATGCTAGTTTGTGACTCCTTTGTGATCCCTACTATACAGTTACTATCGTACTGTATGATAAATACAATTCTTCACTTACCGATAAGCAGTACACCTGCTCCATCCTAGAAATCCACAACGTTGAGTATATGCTTCAGTAGAATACTGTGTTGTGTGCTCATAATAGGTATGGTAGGTCAGGTATGATTCAGTACAATGAGATGTCTGAGAGTCACTACAACAATAATAATTATTGATAACAAAATTGTTACTGATTCAGTTGAAAACAAAGACTCTTGTTTATTTGTAAAGCTGGTATATCAAGTCTGTCACATATAATAATGTTTATTGAAAACCATTTATTAAATAAGAAACCTTATTTTGTGGCCATGCACCTATGCATATGTACAGTAGATATACTATGAAGATCCCACACTTACTTAGTGTCACCCTATACTACTCACCTCTTGTGAATAGTTAGTATTGTAAATAGAGCAAGTAGTAGCAGGTTCATTTTTCCAAAGCACTCTCAAACTTACTTGTACAGACAGTATCTACACATGGAAACAACAGAACTAAACATTAAAAAATTACACAGATATATGCTTTAATTTTGCAATGAACAAGGTTGCGATTAGTAAAGGAATGTATGTATTGTTTGCTAAAAGTTTTGGAAGGTAAGCATTTAATACTTATGAAGAGCATTGCTAGTCTGTTTGCATCTTAAGTAACTAATATGAAATCATGACTATTCAAACTAGTAATACTGTAATCAAAATTAATATTGAAATCCAGATACATAATAATTATATGAAAGCTTCTTCTTAAGTTGTTTTTTGTGGGGACCTGGCTAAAAGTTTAGCTAGTAGTAGTAATTGTATCTTAAGCATATATAGACAATGGAAAGATGAAACGAGCAAGGGTAAGAGCTACATAATCTCTTCTAAAATTCAGAAATTCAATGCACGTACTGCTGGTGATCTGATAACTGTTCATCGCACTATTTGCTAAACAGGATTTTGTAAGGATTATAATCAATTTAGCTACTAAACGCATACTGTAAATACATTATTGGACAGAAGCTGTTTCAGTAGCAACAAACAGTCAGTGGAAACAAGCAATCAGTAATTGAAGTTATGGTTTTTACAAGTCATACCTTAGTTTATGGTTACCAGCCCACATAAAATCTGGACCCCAGTTTAAGAGGTGTAAGTGCATGTGACTTGGTAAAATAAAGGCAATGAATTTAACTACTGCAAAGTTTAAGATACTCTATAAGAGCAGTCAGGGATTTTGATAGAGCAGTTGCATGACCTTTGACTCTAATATACATGCAGCACTAATTTTCTTTTGAATAGCTATGCTTCTGTTACTAGTAAAAAAGTACCTTTAGTTTCACACAGCTGCAGGCTTTGTCATCAAGTCTTCCTGACCCAATGATAACAAGAAGAAAAGTAACAGAAGATGAGAAGTGGTCTAGCTGCATAAGACTAATGTAACATCAACCACTAGCCTGGCAGCATCAGATAATGATGATTGAAAACATGGATTACTCAGGCAAATTTTAAGGTCAAAATTTCAACTTTGGTAACTGAACATTGGTACAGGCTGATAGTGGTAGCATTTTAACTTGCCTCCGTGACTATAAAGCTGGTCCTACACTGGTAAGTTTTAGTTCAAACTTTACATCTCCACATAATGAAAAGCAGTTTTCCCAGCACTATAGTCTGGTAACACTCAAAATTTGTACAATTGCCTCTTGTTCTGAGTCTGCTCAATGAAAAGCTAGAAACACAGGGTGTATTAAGATATTACATTAATTTTATTACATTGCTTCGTTTTCTATTGCTTATTAGATTCCTATTTCATTTTCAAGTTATTAGCTAATTTAAACACTCTAGACAGTGGGTGTCTGGATTCATTGGAATGGAATAGTGAATGGTGGAATGGACTGGAATGGTAATTACTTATATTTGTGCTAGCGGCATGCTGATGACTCGAGATAATCATATAGCTATATTATTCACCTTTCCACATTTTAAGCCAGGCAAACATGATTATTTCTCATCCCGCCTGCTTACCTCACCGCCTCTGATTTCGTTATTGCTGATATATCAATCACGTGCACACGTATTTGATGCTACAGTAAGAAGGCTGGCTATCATTTTATAGCACAGCAAATGTCACTTGAACCTCAGAAACGGTTGTAAAATGTAACTACTAGTTCTTATAAAAGGCTTTAGCAGTAACAGACAGCTTGATTTGGAGTATTGTCTTTAATAATGAATAATGCCTCCAGTGCTGGTCACTGTAAAGTGCTAACAATACTATAATAATAATGACAATTAACCGTGTCCCTCCCACTCTGAAAATCCCGAGGAAAATCTAAACATTATCTATGATGAGAAACAAGTAATCAAGTTTTCCTGGCCTTATATTTTTTCATTTTTGAATGAGCTCAATGCTCTTCATTTATCCCAAAACTGTAGGGACTATCTACAAGAGCGCCCCCACCATGACACTGCGTATCATATAGCTAGGTCACAGTAGCTTAGCTAGTAGACGGCCATCGCTACCCCCACACAAAAGCACGGTGAGTCTGCACGTCGAGAGCACATACACGTAGCTATTAGCTAACAGGAGATTACGTAGCAACCTATACAGTATCCACTCTTCAAGTTAAATGTGTCAGTTAGCTACCGCAATAACAATGAATAGCTACATTCAGAAGGCATCACAGTTAATAATAATCATTTAATATGCATTCTGATTTCTGCTTACTTTTTGGGCAGTACTAGTATAGTACAAATCAGTCAAATGATACTATAATATCCTGCAGCAACCACAGACCTAATTGTGACCTTAGCAAAATTTGAAAAGTTACGATGAATTTGGAAAAACTTTGGATATCCTAGATGCTCGTAAACAGGTGTGGCTTATCAATTTAGCACCAAACCTTTTGGCCTTATGAATACATGCAGAGATTTGTCTCCCAGATTATCTGACCTCCTTTATCACATAGCCATATGTAGCTAAAATATATATTAATCTGATATAGAGCAGGGGAATGCTAGGCAAAAGTGTTTTAATAACCTTGTAGTTGTAGCTAATTAATCACACTACATGCATGCACATATCCATGTAGTGGACAGTATGTAGTTTATACCCACAAGTTAGCTGTGGGTATAAACTACATAGACTACTACATAGAAGTGACCTTTTACATGGCAGCTTTACTGCGTGAAAAGATTCCATGCACATCACATGACTTCTACAATAGTAACAACTGACAATGCCTTACATGCATGTGGTTGCATTTGTCACCACATCATATAGGATTATCACAAAGGAGCTTAATTAGTGATATTTATTATTATTTTTAAAGTTAACTAACACGTCACATAATGGAAAGACAATAATAGTCATGTGGGCACAACCCACATCCCATCACATGACAGGTTATACTTCAGTATGAGATAGAATATCTGCTTTCTGTAACTTGCATTTATAAAGCCAATTAGCTAAATGTTTAATAAGTGATGAAAATTGTGTAGCCATAGCATAACAGAATACAAAGTTATTACACATGAATTTTGAAAAAGTATACACAAATTTTATGTGCCCACATGCACATGCCCTATTTTTGCAGGCTTAGTTACATACATGTTAACGTTTTCAAATTAATATGTTTGTTTGTGAGCATAAACAATAATGGTTCATGGTTAGCTATTTCCGTGTATAATGATCTTTTTCAGAGACCGCTTAGTAATGATGCAGTAATATTCAGTTATATGCACACTTAGACTACAACAAGTTTGATACTGAAATTTTACTGGCTGAAAACGTGGTCTCTAAATCTTGCAGAGTCACACTTATGTCCAATGGAGACCACACTCTGAGGCAATACGAAACACGATAATTATGCGCCTGTAACCATAGATATTATATACTACGGGTGCGTAGTATATAATATCTATGCTGTAACATTGGCAACACAGGCATTTAAATGCTAGTAACAGCCGTATTGAATTAGAGAGAGGTGTATAGTGGGCTTGTTTGTACTGACTAAACATTACTTGTTTACAAGCGGCTGTCGAGGCACAACAACAGCAACTCTGAACAGCAAGAATGAGTTCAGGGAGTTGTAAGTACACTACTTCGAAACATAGCATGCGCCCAAGGGGTCGTCAACGCCCACGCAAACTTCTAAATTGTGTACAAGAATCCTAATATTTGAGTATTTCAGCTGCATTATTTCAATAAATATTTTATGTATTTATAATTGGATTTCTCAGATGGTGTACGAGAGTCCCAAGACTTTAGCTACCCCTTGCATGCGCCTGTAACATTGGCAACGCATGGGCATTTAAACGGGTAGCAACAGCCACGCTGAGGTCCCGCCATGTAGGGAGGTGTAGAGGACTTGTTTCCAGTAATTAGCCATACATTTCTCATTTATGCACTTGTCAATTTCCTGCCCCACCCCCCCACCCGGGGGGGGTGGGGGAATACAGGGGATTTGACAAATCTTGTTGTCAAATTCCCCACCCCTGGGGAAAAATCAGCTGTCAAATCCCCACTATATCCCCACCCCTTTAGTAGGGGATTTGACAACACCTTGGGTTTTGGTTAAGTAACCTGGTTTGCACCTGCAGCTAGCAAAATTATAGCGAGTATGATTTTATTGTTTAGAAATGCATCTACTACGAAAATCGGTCAGTGAAGTGGACGACTGTCAATTGCCCCAGGGGTGGGGACAAGAACCAATGTCAAATCCCCACCTGGGGTGTGGGACCCCCGGGGGTGGGGCATGAAATTGACAGGTGCATTACAAGCAGCTGTCAACTCAAGATACAATAACGAGTTGTGGTCTGAAACAAGTTTAGACACTGGGTTCTACGGGTTTTAGAATACTCTCTGGCTCGGGCGCTACAGCCCAGAGCCTTCGAGTTTTCTAAATCCCGTAGCTACTTGTAATAATATACAGTTGTTCAAGAGCGCCTTGCAACCTGCGGTTTGCATTGCTTAAGTAATCCGCGGTTTATCAGTGGCTTTATGCAAAGATATTTGATATGTCATGTGACTTTGTAAGCTTCACATGTAGCTACACGCATGGTGGCATTGTACTACGAAAGTAAATACTGGCTTTATGGTGATAGCTATTCTAAGCTGGAGAAACATATACAACTGCGCAGTAGCTAGTTAGCTAGATCACTTTAAGCGCAGTTGCACCCGAGGCCGCACCTTTGCTACAGGCATAGTATAACCACTAGTAGCTACCAGGCGCTGAAAGCCAGCTACATCTACGCAAATGCAATCAGTAAGAGTAGTATTATACCGGTCGGTAAAATATGGCCATAATTACACCCCTAACTGACTACGCCAGTAGCTATGTTGCTACTTCGCCGTGCCGCGGCTGTAGATAAATTATCGTGGGCCAGTAAGCCAGACCGCTACCTCTCCCCCTCTCCACAAAGCGGTCTGGTGCACGAGCGCTATCACATTGCCCGGTGCCATGATGGTATATAGTTCATAGTGGGTCATGCGGGATAGCTATAGAATGAATTAACAACTACTGCACGCATCGTCACATGTGTAATGACGCACATATGATCGCATCAATTATTATAACTAGCTAATCATTCCCACTCACTTTTTATCAATAGTGGTTAGCAACCTTCGTATGTATTAGCCAGAGTAATAGCTAGCTAATATTCTTCAGCTACATTAAACAGATCAATTCAAATTTGAAAAAAAAAAATAGCAATACGGAGCATCTCTGGATCCGGCATATTCCGGACGCTCATAGATGGGTGTGGCTGATCAAGTCAAGTGTCAATCCCCTTGTGGTTGTGTTGTTTATTACAAAGGGGTATACCTTCCGGATGTTCTATTTCTATTTTTCCAACCCCAATTCGTTCCTTTCAACTATATTTGTGTACGTTTGTGGCTTGGTGTAACCTTGTTTCCTCTTTCTCCATTGTGCACTTGCCTCTCTTCTATAGACAGCTTTGGCGACCATCTGTTAGGTTGCTCTCATGGTCCTACGAGAATCCGTTGTCATGACACCCTTGTTAACATCATTTATAATGCCCTTTCTCAAGACAATCCTGGTGTCCTTAAGGAACAGAGGGCTTCATATGATGATGGCCTGTGGCCTGGTGATATCTTTCATCCTGATTTTCAACACGGACGTTCTGCTTACTTTGACGGCTCTGTACGCAGCACTATTTAGCCTGCTTTCATTTCTTCTTCTGCTGCATGTGCTGGGGTAGCTGCTGCAGCTGGAGAGTTGGCCAAGGATGAGAAGCATTTGGCAGCTGTGGAGAAGGCTGGTTCTGAGTTTGTTTCTTTGGTAGTGGAGTGCTTTGGAGTGTGGACCCCTTTTGCCCTGAGGATGTTAAGAATTATTACTGACCGTACCACCCCTAGAAGTGGTGTTCCTTCCAAGCTTGCAAGAAAGAATTTATTACAACAACTTTCTGTTGCACTGTGGCAAAGCAATGCTAAAATGATTTTAAGATATTGGGCTCTTCAGGACAATGATGATGATAACAATCCCCTTTTTCCTTGATTGATTGCATTCCTATAGTAGTAGTAATAGTAGCAGTAGTAATAGTAGCAGTAGTAGTTGGCTGTGTAGTTGTAACCATTTAATTCTTTCAATTCTTCCAATAATTCTTTCAAACCATTTAATTCTTTCAATTGTAGTTGTAACCATCAATTCTTCCTAAAAAAACAAAAAAAAACTATATTAGTATATAGCTATGTATATTATAGTCATTCAGTCTAGTCGAAGTATACAGGTAATGTATACTAGCTAAGTGACTCCTGCATTGGCTTTATAAATAGCTATATCAGAGGAGGTATATTAACCTTTGTCATCAGTATCTAGCTGGGGTGTTAATGACATTCACCAGTAACAGAAGGCATTAGTTTATGCCCAACCATGGGGATATCATCACCTATATGTATCATAGCTCTACGTACATAAAGCACACAACATTAAAAAAAACATACAAAACAAAACAACTATGCACACAACAAAGCACACAACAACTGGCTAAACATACAATGACAAAATAATGCAAATACAAAAGAATTGGTTAGCTACATCTGAGTATACAAAAATTGGTACAACAGATTTCTAGGGGTGGAGCGACAAGCTACAGTGTACACAGAGAGTATTATAAGCGAAATAGCTAATTCCAAAGAATAATATATACAAAGTAGGAGAATCTATATAAGTTGATGGAAGGATGCTTGTGAGGTAAGGAGAGGTGGTGAGACCTAGTAAAAGAAGGGAAGAGTACTATAGCTATAAACCCCAAGGAAGTGGTAGTGAAGCATATCATAAGGTATATATTTCCGGATCTGGTCAACTGAACTCATGACAAGATTCCATGGAAGGCTCAGACCATTCATGACTATGCCGTACAGTTGTATCTGCTTCAGCATAGCTAACAATTAAGTAACATGTAGCCCAGAGCCAAAATCATTAATTGTGTGGCTATTATGTCTTTCATTGTTTATAGTGGCTTTCAATCATACCATTGTGCATGATATTTACTAGCTTAGTTACTGCTAAGGAAAGTGCCAAAATTAATAACTATCATATATTCAGATCTATGAATCGTCACATGTACATGCTACAGTATATCCAATTAGTTAACAAGAGAAGTTACCACAACTATGTTGTCACAACAACACACTCACAATGGATTTAGTGCATGGCTTGTGTGTAGACAGACACAATGAAATACTGTATGCATGCCAAATGGGCTAAGTGATGAGAAGTTATAAAATTTAATGCATTCAAGTTTAGGTAGAATGGAGAAAAATCTAGGTCATAGCTGTTGTGGCTCCATTAACTTAGGTCTAGTCTGCACGTGTGTCGTTGAAGGATCCAGTCACATAGGTCTGGGATCTTTTCTACATTTCAATACTGACTCCAATCTTCATGTGCAATAGCCTACTTGTTGGTCGCTATAGTCATACTTCCAATAAAGAAGTATTACAACCTTAAAATAATTTATCATAAACTTTATGAAAGCTAACTGATGTGTTCATGCAGATGATTTTCAAGTTATTGCCTTTATTTTTTAGTCACATGTATTTAAATTCTCTAATAAAGCTGAACTTGTGACTGTTGCTATGTTATACAGTATCTTTTCAACTATACAGAAATAAATACCAAATAAAAATCTTGATTGGTTAAAAGTCTTGACTGTTAGAAGTCTTGGTATGAGTAACAGGCACTTTATGATACAGGTAAGACCCACCTGATCAAGAGTCAAGACAATTTAAAATCGATCATAATTTGACAATCTCAGTCTCTCTGAAAGTCTCAAAACTATTTTAAAGGCACAGTCACTTTTGAGCATACTATTATGACATAATAGGTAGAGCATGTGCCTGCATGTGTGGTCAAAGTATCATGTTTCCTTGCATGGCACTGTATAGCTATACCTGATCAAACTGTTTGCTGACTCTTTATTGCCTGGAGGTTGGGGCCATTTCTAAACATAAAGGTCACAAGACAATTAAGTTTTTTTATGCTTATATACGTATACTATGTGTTTGATTTGCACAGACATTTTGCACATTACATAAATGTAATAATTATATACAAACTGAACCCTTCCCTCTTAATGTTAAACTTTCAGTAGCCTGGTGGATTTCAACTATTTGTGATACTCTTATTTTCATGCAAAAAATCATTACATTTCGTGATAAAAATTTTCATTGTAAAAATATTTTCGTATAATTTACGTGAATGACTGCTCTATTAGAGTAGTTCGATCTTGTATAAAAATTTTCGTGCAAGAAATTTTCGTACAAGTGTTTGCATATAAATATTATTTTACAAGGAAAAGAAGCAAATTACAGTAGTAAAGTATGTGCATAATATGCAGTTACATGTAGCTATTGCCTGGACTAAACTGCATGATTAGCTACAGTACATCTACAGTGTTAAAATTTAGGTGCTACCATAACACCTATAATTTTCTAAAAATCAAGGGGGGTGTTGTTGCAACACCCTTGAAAATAATAACCACCTTAAGAGGTTTATAGTCACACCCATTGGGTGTTACTATTTTGTAAATTTCCTTAATTGTTCATTGGAACACCCCAAACAGAGGTCTTTCACCTCATGATAGGGTGTAATGTTGTGACTGTAATTGCATACAATTACTAACACTCTTAGAAGTGTGGAAAAAACAATTGAATGCAATTAATTTATGGGCGAAGTGATTTATTGGCCCCCATGACAACAGCACTTGTCCTGAACTATCATGCAAGATAAACACCTGTAGTTTAAAGTGGACATAATAGTTACAACAGTGCCAGATTTTACAAAACTGTTACAATTTGCACATCAGGCAAAATCAAATGTCACGGTAGCCACACTACCATAGTAGTGCATGGTTTTGAGCTCAAACTACTTGAGGCTGGTTTTAATGGTGCAGGTGGTGTTAAAAGCTCAATGGAAATTTCTGGCCTTGGTAAGGTTGATTGTCTTTGGGTTGACAAGAATTGGTGGATGGCCTATTTTAATATTCTGTGTTGATTTTGCTGCATATATTCTGGGTACTAAGGAGCCAGCACAGCTCTGTAACGTCATGCATGTCTGGATTTCAATCATGGTCTATATTTTTCTCATTCCTCTACATCCCACCTTCCACCCTTTGTGAGGAGCCATGATACTACCTCTGCTACAATAAAAAGTGTATTTGTGTGTACATGATATGCTCTAAATGTGTTAGCGTGCACTCCTGTGGTGTATGTGATGTGTAGGAGATCATAGTTCACATTTGCCTCATTAAATAGCAAATGTGAACTATCATCTCCTACACATTATATACCCCACTCAAGTACATTCTATGCATATCACATTTAGAGCTGACCACATATGCACAAATATGCATTTTATTGTAGTGAGCTATAGCTTGCTCATTAAATTCATCTGATTTTCTTTCTTATTTGGCAGGAACTCTACAAGTACCTGAAAGGTAATAAATTGATGCATTTCTGGTGTAAATTTCATATTCGTGCCTTGGCAAGTTATAATAGTTTTAAATCTAAACCATTTATCTCAAAACTTCTAATATGTGATTTGGATTCTATTTTCCAAACAATAGTTGCATAAATGTTTTTCCATTGTGCTAAAGGAAACTTATTTACTATGCATGAAGTGCTGCACTTCTGCATGTAGGCAGCATTGACAGTACATTTCATTGATGAGGTGTAATGGGAACACCCTTTGCACCTACAAGGCCACAAGTAAAAGTTTCTTTGGTAGTTAGTTATGTTATAAGTACAAATTGCAATTTACATAATTATAAAGTGTAGAAAGACAAGCAAGTAAGTGTATTTGTAATCCTGTTGAATTACTGTATTTCACAGGTCATAATATGTGTTTCCAGAATAAACCATTAATGAAAATGTAGGGATAAGAGGAGCTCCACCCCCCACGAAAGTGTCGGAAATTAAAATGAAGGCAGTGTACCCCACCATATACACCCTGAATTTACACCTCTTGTAGCACCTTTACATTCTGGTGTTATATTTCTTGCAGCACCGTAGCACTCTTCTTTCACACCCTCCAAGTGTCACTACAGCACCTTTTCTAACACCTGAAGGGAGTTGTTTTTAAACATGCAACTGGACACCCCTAAAGGTGCTTTGGTTACACCTGAATTTTAACAGTGTATTGGTATTTATAGATAGCATGCAGAAATAAGACAGCTTCACAAAGCTTCTGGTATGGATCTTGTCCGCAATGACATCATAATTGACAAAATGCCGTGTATAGTGTGGGAACTTCGTATGTAATCACTAAAATGAACTTTGTTTGTGGATTTCACAACATGTAATTATTGGATAATAAAGGTAAGAGGCTAGTTAGCATGATATGGCACTGCGAAATAGTCCCCCAGATGAAACCATGCAGACTTAAGTTTTGGTATCGATGGAAAACCATGCGCATTTGTCTTGAAATTAAGTATGTATGCCTCACCTTGCCCCTTGCTGCAGTATGTGAACATTAACATAGCAAACCACCATCTCTCCCAATACCCCCCTGTACAAAGTGTCCACACTATCGGCCGCCTTTTAACACTTTGACGTCAGTGCGGATAAGGTCCATACAAAGCTGCTCATGAACATTGTATATCTTGTGATTTGACCTCTGTAAGGTTGATCATCTAGTATTTGTGTAAAAGGTATGGTGTACATACACTGCTATAAATAGAATGTTAACCACAAATTCAATTTTTAGCTGCCTGTGGTTACATGTGACAGGAATAACACAGAGGTGTTAAAAACTTTCTAAGCATGAATCAACCACATTCAAAACTTAGTACAAAACAAATGATAGCTCATTACCCTTGTACGTATATTCTTAAATTCCTGAAAAAGGTCATCACAGAAATAGTATAACAACATGTGAGCCTTTATCTATTGATTTAATGTAGTTCAACAGATACTAATGAATGGCTGAGCCATTTACGCTGGATGGAACCAAAATTTATGGCTGCATAAATGAAAATGAGGGCTCATCTATTATCTTGATCATGCATTAAGGTGATCAGTTGCAGTATAGTCAGGCTCTCTGTGCTCTGCAGTGCTTTATTTAGACCAACCTCATTATAGAGGCCACCTTTAGTAAGTTCCAAACACGTCTAAAGTGGCAGTGGTACTGCAAGTCATGGCCATTTGTAGACAACATAATAATATAATGCAAGCACAAAGCTTTAGCATGCATGTATGCTAAACAATTTACTCATTTATACAGGCACAATACCAATGGAAATGACTGGTTAGCAGCTATATAACATATCTGTACAATCTAAATTAGAACCTATACAGCTGTATTAAGGCTATTTCTTACCATCGATATCAGTTTATACTCATTGAGAGTGTAATATAAGTCAATTTCCATAGCTAGTGTCTCAGTATACCAGGGTACATGCAGTTCTTGTTGACCCCTTCATGTTTTATTATCATGGGTTTGTATATAAGGTTATTATGATTATGATTATTATTATTACTGAGCAGTCAGCCCTGCTGGTGTGCTCAGATTTGCCCAAATACATGCAACACAATTACAATAATGATTGTAGTCCGGTTCTAAAAATGTCAGCATCTGCAACTTCAATAAGATCTACTGGTAAAGAGTTCCAATCATTAGTTTTTGAAAAATAACTATTTTGGTGTGCTGTGGTAGATACATGTGGTAAGATGTAGTGCAGTGGATGGTACTGTCTTGTGGATTGTGATGTTGGTAGGTAGCATGGAGGAATTGTAAGTGATATCTGTTGGTAAAAAACTTTGTGTAATGTTTGTAGTCGAGATAATTTGCGGCGAGTCTGGAGAGTTGGCCATGATAGCTGATTTAACATTGAGGTGACAGAACTAAGTCTACCATAATCACTCATTACCCAACGTGCTGCTCTTCGTTGTACTTTTTCTAGCTCTGCAATATCTCCAGTTTGGTGAGGGTCCCAGACGTCAGATGCATATTCTAGTTGTGGCCTGACCATTGTTAGACAAGCAGATTCTTTAACTTGTTTTGAGCATTTGTTTAAATTGCGTTTCAGGTTAGCTATACAATGCACTGCAATTCTTCAAAGAATAACACCACAAAATGTGTATAGTGACTTTATCATATCAACATTTCTAGCAACTCTACTATAGCCGGCGCCCTACCTTTTGAAGATGCATGTGCTGTCCTCCATGCAGTTATAGCCTACTGAGCTATGTAGATAGCAAAGTCATGTATGATTGATCATAGAAACAGCCAAAAATACTGTGTAGTCAGCTTAGATGATCAACCACAGTGAAGCTTCTTCTATGATTTGTTTTTTAATGACTATAAGATATGGGCAGTCCCAAAGGCTGGATATGTAACAACTTTAAACAGGCTGTAGCTAGAACCAAGTTTCCTACAGACACCCCTGTACAGACCTTCAGCACTTGTGCTGTAAAGCCTTAAATAAATAAATAAAAATATTCATTGCTTTTTATAACTTTTTATTATTATTAGCACTTTACAGTGACCAGCAGTGAAGGTCTGACAGCTTCTAATGACATTCAGCCCATTACATAATAAGCTACCCGGTACTGTATATACGAATACGTAGTATAGTAATAGTGGTAGCTACTTACGGCCTGACCGGCTAACACTGTAAACTAATCCATTACACACACATTAACAGTACTTGTGCCAGTCGGCACCTCCGAAACCACGTGATTCAGATTCCACACTCAAATCAGTGCCGCGGATTCTTGTGCTATAATTTAATTAGCGGGTGTGTCTCGTAGATACTGCCTAGACCGAACAGTCGGAGGTGAATTGTTTTTAGGCAGCCACGCGCTATGGCATGTAAGTTAGTGTAGCTATATTCATACTGTATTACTAGAGTGAAATATAGAGGTTTTCGTGGATGAACTACGCCCGCGGCGCCTTTAATTCAAAATGTTCATTAGTCGTTGATGAACTTTTCAGACAGAGCCGGCCTTACCCGGCATTAGGCTCAGTATAGGCAAACTGCTGCCAGGGCTAAGGGATCCCCAAAGCTATAAGTATAGGGCCTCAGACTTCATAATAACTCAGTGAAATGACGACAGCACCTTGAGTCTGCTCACTGTCCGGCGAACTGAGCAACAAAAGCCTGAATATTTGCAGCTGCTTGCAGAGTTGGACCGTTTGAATATCGCTAATTATTACAGTAATGTGGAAGTTAGTGTCTTGGGTCACTACCTTCCTGATTCAGTCAATGCACTTAAAGATGTAGTTTTTTCATGGATCAAGATTTATTGTTTTCAAAAGCCAGTGTTAGAGCTGTTTTGAATGAAATGGCTGGGGCATCAATTTCTGCATCTCAGAAGATCTTTTTTGGGAGGAACCATTAACAACTATTTAATACTTAAAAATGAAAGACTGCTCTATTAGAGAGTTTTAAGATTGTTTTGTCATAAATCATAAATAGTTGTACTGAGAGCTAATTGATGTGTGCAGACAGCTTTATTG
The DNA here is from genome assembly GCF_963678975.1 of Dysidea avara. Taxonomy (NCBI): domain Eukaryota; kingdom Metazoa; phylum Porifera; class Demospongiae; order Dictyoceratida; family Dysideidae; genus Dysidea; species Dysidea avara. Next base: position 29,244,833 of record NC_089276.1, read on the forward strand.
ATCAACCAGTAGCTTATCTAACTAATGAAATCCATACAAGTGCAAATTATATTCATATGGTTATAGGTGTCATTTAGTCTGGACTATGTCGCCACTATTATCTTAAACAAGATTCATAGTTGCAATGAATTCATTAGCCCATATGGTACTGCTAATAATACTCTAAACGTCAAAGCCTACAATTATTCTTTGAAGGATTGCTGTGCGCTGTAACAAAAATAAATCTAAAAATGGGTGACTGCTTTATTAGAGTAACTCAAATAATTGTGCTCATAGCAGTAGCAGTTATACACTTACAATAACTTTTTTTGCTTTGACGCATTGAGTGGTTAGATGGCTGTTTATCTAGCTAATGAAATCCCTACAATTGTAAACTATATTCACACCGCTACTGGCGTCTGACATGTTTGACTTCTATAATGTGATTCATTATTAAGGGAAGTTTATTAGTCCCTATGATGTATATAGCACTGTACTAAGTGTTTCTGCTTAAAAGTAGTCTTGAAATACTCTGTATAGTACCAAAATCCATAATGACTGTATTCACTGACTCTAATAGAGCATTCACCAAATTCGCAAAATTGTTATGTTATGCTGTAAAGAATGGACTATTGACCCAGACTGATTGAACTAGATTTTGCATGTAGTTACCTTATAGGGCTTTTTCTTATTGTATGTATGTATGTACGTATGCATGTAGTTACACTTTTTCTTTCCTTGCCATGCCCACAACTGACTACTGTGTAGATCAGATCTGTGGTCGCATGTTAGTCCGAGGATTCACATACTTGTCTCTTTTTTGTTGTACACATTCATCATAATCATGATGGTCTTCTCTCTATGCAAACAGCCAAATTAGCTCAGTACGCAAGTAAATACTGTTTGTTTTATCTGCATGCCTATACCACTGTACCAGTTAGCTAGAGACGTTGTATGTTATGGTAAGTACTTATAGCTAGGTACGTATTTGCAGACCACAGTAATGTATGACTAGCTTTTATCCAACACTTAGCTAGCTACACATGAGTAGTCTTCGGTCCAACAGTGTGTTGCTTTCTGTCAATTGAGAGGTCCCTTATGCACTACTAGGCTTCAGGATATTGAGGCCGGCCCTGATTTAATATTTACATATCCTTGCAGATTAAACTATATCACAGAGATGACTTTCTCCACAATTCACAATTCAAGCTTGTAGGTTTCCCATTGATTGCACCTCTGCTCAAACAATCGATAAATGGTGCGTAGACTTCCCATGAATCCAGACAACCTTAGAGGCACAAGGCCATAGAGGATTTGCAGAAACGGTAAAGTGGACAACTGCTTCATGTTTTCTTTGGAGCTTATAAATTGTAGAAATGCTCTTATACTGGGCTGCGGACGTCAAGTTACGTACAGATGCCAACTAACTCAGTGTCAGTCTGGTGTTGTTTAGGTGATGCAAGACTACAATTGTAGGATAGGTATAGAATATCACTTTAATATGTGCAAAATTGGATTTGTCTGTTCTGTTATTGCTATTGTTGTTGTTGTTGTTGTTGTTGTTGTTGTTGTTGTGACTTATGATGTGCTTGTGAGTAGCTATTTTTTCCCCTGGGCTACCCTCAAGGCATTGTTGTCATGTTATTGACAGCTGCATATTACAGCAGGATGTCAGAATCAAGGTGACCCTTGCTTGTATCAGAAGTTGCCCTTGAAAGTAGCTGTTTAGTAGTGATCTGTTGTGGCTATTGTAGTTTTAAATACTAGAGGCAAAGTGGCAGTCTCCTTTTACAGGCAAGTTAATTCACATCTACTCATATAGATAAAATGTAATTTCAGTTTCCTGAGTAGCACAACATAGGCAAATCAGCTGTGCTGCCTGTCTAGTAATTAATAATAAAGAATAAAGTTTACATTCTTAGCTACACCTAGTAATTTTCCTATTAATCTCTTCATAATTATATTTTCATATCAATTTCGTTTACAGTGTGACAAACAACCGTCTAAGTGGGTAAGGAATTGGCATAGATCCCTTGTTTGTGCCTTGAGCAGCTTCTTGATCTTTTTCATGCACTTTGTTGACTCCTCGGTGACTGTTCTATTAGAGAATCTCAGCCACACACAATTCTACACTTGTTGTTTTTAATCTGCAAATCTTTAGCTGTTTCCTCTGATTGGATTTTTTAAACCACAAGAGGTTTGTGCTACAATGATTAAAAAGTGCTTTACCTTTTAGCTGCAGCATCTTTTCGAGTGACTCTTACAAATAGAAAGTTGAATTCTTTTGCTCCCAATAATATTTTTTGTTTTACTAAACTTGAAGCCATACCAACCTTACAAGTTGGTTTTGTAATATCTGGCTATTTGATGCCTAGCTAGCTACACGTGACTTCTCTCAACTTTACTTAAACAATAACTAATCAAACAATAGCATACATACAATAGATATAGATCAGCTACAGCAATGGAACAATATGAAACCTTTACGACAAACCATAATACATTAGGAACTATACAGCTACTAACAACTACATATAATATAACATCCAACCACATATTACCACAGGTTTGTGCCAAATATAAGAGAAGTGAAAGAATCATGCAGTATACAAAGACAATTCTTACAATACTGCACAATGTTCACCCAATGAAAGCAAATGAATACTCTACACAATATTCATAAAATATCTATAATATCTTTCCTCTGTGGCTGACCACTTTCCATATCTAGGATTCAAATATATCGAGCAGTCACTTACTCTAATGTAACAGTCAGATGCACTCTAATAAACAGTTAACTCTCTCTAATGCATAATTTTGATTTTGAAAAATCATGATGTTGGGAGTAACAGGCTTGTCTGAGCTTTGAGCACTAGTCTAAAGCATAAAAGGCTGGCTTACAAGATGACCCTTGAGATCGCACAAGGTAAATAGTTATGTGCATGTAGCCAGTTCACTATTCAGTTGATTATTAATTACTTATTAAATTGTTTTGCAGTTAGTGAGTTGAGGGTGTTACAGGACTACTATGACAAACTAATCAATGTATTGAAAGTGCAGGGAGACAACTTATTTTCACATTTTGTGTCCAACAAAATAGTCACTCTGACAGATTATGATGACAGTAGTGAGATATTCCATTCTCCAAGGGTGAAGGCTACATGGCTTGTGCAAAAAGTGGCTGGCCATCTGGCAGCTGGGTACTCCATGTCATTTCACAAGATGTTGCTGATAATGCAAGAACATGGAGATGTGGTTTGTGAGGCTCTATCAAATGACATTGAAACACATCTATCAGAATTGCAAAAGATTTCCATTTCAGGTACAACATTTATAGTATGCTGATTGTGTAACATTATGATGTATACATATTTCAGATAAGAGCTGTGTAGACAGTGATGGCATTGTTGATTTCTCAGTGTTTAATCATCATGAGGCATTTACCAAACTTATAAGTGTCATAAAGAGATTTTTTGAACAAGTTGATTTTTCTACCATCCAGCAAGCATGTTTGTTGCATATCACAAATCCTGATGGGCTGCAGTATTCTGGTCAGGCTAAACTTGTCCGTAAAATAATGGAATCATCACAGCTAAAAGACCTTCTCTTGATTCTTGCTGGCTCTGATTACTGGAATTGGCTTGATACTCATCTATTAGAAGCAATGGTAAATGCTACTGATATTGGTGAAGCTAAACAGACACTTGAAAACTATCACAAGCATATCTCCACATTAAGTCTTGATAAAGTATTTCACAACATTCCCGTATGCTTGTTTTCATTCAGTGACTATGATACTATAGAAGAAAAGTTTGACAAACATAAGAATGAATTGACTGTTGGAGACATTAGAAAATATCAGTTCCAACTTGAAAAGTTAAGTAGAACTGCAAGTATTAAGTTACGAAAAATCAAGACAGGATGTTTGGAATTTCTTTGGTTGATCCCTAAGCAGCAGGTTATGCAGGCATATACTTCTACACTGGCTAGCCATCTTGATCTTTACTTTGCCACTGAAATCATGTACCTCAGAATTGGAAGTTATCCTACAATCTTCTCTCCAAAGTATGCAAGTGTTAAAGAGATCTCTTCAGGTAGTAGCAGCCATTGTAATGACATTATGTATAGTGAAAGTATAGATGTGGGTTTAATTTACGAATGGCTCAGGGCATGAAATGCCTGCATGCTATTCAGCATTACATGAGGAAGGTGAAGTTGAATATCAACATGTGGCTGTTATATCCTGTAATTGTGCTCATTACATGTTGATATGGAAACGGAGCCTTCTGAAATGTAATTTAATGTGTGGTTTATGTGCTCCAATACTTATTGATGTACATAATTATACATACAGGTATGTGTGTGTATTGTAATATACAAAAGTGTGTGTGTGTATGTGTGTGTGTGTGTGTGTGTGTGTATGCATCCATCTTTAAGTCATATTATGTATTGACATTTTAAAGCATTCCAATCTAAACATTGTTACTACAAAATGAAAGGATTAATTGATCATTTACTCTACCACATTGACGATGAAATGATCTTATCCACAATGTATTCTCATGGGTTACTAACCAATGAAAACAGGAGAATTATTTTGAATGCACCAAATGGCTGGCAAATGAGATGGTTGCTGCTCCAATCTGTTATACATTTGAGCTCACTGGCAGTATTGACATTTTCTCAACTATTGCAACAAAGCCAACCAAAAACATCTCATCAGCTTTTCAGAGGTATGTATGTTAGCAATTTAACTTACAGTAATTTCACAGATTGTTTTTTTAGTCATTCCTGGGCTATCCATCAGTACTGATAACAGGTTACAACTTGTTTCTGACATACCTGAAGTTAGTGTCCCTACTAGTAATCACTACTTTGACCCATCAGTGGTGTACACTGAGTTTCTCTATCTTACTGATAAAGTGAGAGAACTGCTACAGTCATGTGATCCAGAAGTGTTGATGGAAACATGTAGAAATCTGATGGCCAGTGATGTACACAAAATCAATCTCTTCTCTGATGAATTTGTGGAGAAATTGAGCAGATATACCAGTGTTCGGTCACTGGTGTGGGAGTTGACCTCCTACTCAACATGGAGTGATCACTCAGTTCTAAGAAAACTGGCTAGTTCTTGTGAAGAAGCCATCAAACTATTGGATACATTTGACTCCAGGCTTGATCCTCTTCAGTCACTTGTGTCATATGATGTGCCATCGTGTTTGCTTTCCAATATGGTGCCATCTGAACACAGTATATACACACTGCTTGCTGTTAAGATTGACAAAGAATATGCACAATCTTCTCTCCAGTTTGTATACAACACACGATCTCTACTAATGGACAAGTGTGACATCACACAACATTGTTTTCAGTTACTAGCAGTAAAATGCAATCCTACTGTAATCTACTGGGCTGTTCCAAAGTGCATGGCAGTACATATTAAAGCTATAGTTGTAGAGAGTAGAGAGGAGTTTCATGCAAAGGGTATTTTAGAATTGTCAATATACCAAGTGCCCTCATCAGAAACATCATCAGGTTATGGCATCCGTGTGGAGCTGTCTCCTTTGTTTACCTTGGTTAACAACAACATGAAGGTAGTAACATACATATGTAGTAATAGTTTCATGCTGGTGTACTAGCTTTGTGTATTGGGGATGTAGGATGGGGAGTTTCCAAGGGTTTTAGGAATCCCCCCTCTTTGAAATTCAGGAATTTCACTAAAGTGAGTGAGCAACGGCATGTAGTACAACGGCATGTAGTACAATGGCATGTAGTACAACACAACAACCTATAGTAACATTCACCTCTCAAGGAAAGTTCTACAGATGGGACATGAGCCCCTCTGGAACTTTAAAAATCAATACTCTAATAGAGCAGTCAACTATACTCTAATAGAGCATTCATATGAATATCCATGCATTTGTTAATGTGAGAAGGAATCTTGAGAATTTCAGGGTTTTTATTGTGGTTACTAGACCAGACATTGTAACATTATATAGGTGGGTAATGCAAGAGCTCATACTGCTAGTCTACAGCTTTTTAGTTCTGTGAATAGATAGACCTCATATCATACACTCGGGTGTACAAGCACATCCTAGATACACATAGTTGTAGTTAGAAACAAAATAATGTTTTGATTGTTTACTACAAGTTTTTCCAGTTTTGTCAGTGGGTACATGTCTGTAGCTACAGTATATCTAATCAAAAACAGCCAAGCTGTAAAAAAAGGTGCGGCCCCCAAAAAGGCCATGGTGAAAAAAGATGTGAAATCTAAGGTGGCGGCCAAGAAATGGCTGTGATGGTAGGTTAATGGTTACATTTTAATAACGACAATTCAGGTGAATTTTGTGCCACTTGGTCTTGGCACCAAATTCACCTGAATTGTCGTTATTAAAATGTAACCATTAACCTACCATCACAGCCATTTCTTGGCCGCCACCTTAGATTTCACATCTTTTTTCACCATGACCTTTTTGGGGGCCGCACCTTTTTTTACAGCTTGGCTGTTTTTGATTAGATATCACTTCTTTTTGTATTTGTATACTGCAAAGCCAGCCTATGGCTGGCTTTGGGGCTTTTTTAATCCATGTGTTTTTTTCTTTACCACAGGAAGAAGAAGAAAAGAACTTAAAGAAGATTTGTAACACTTCAATTAATTTTGATTTTATTAGTAATTATACAAATTATATACATATATTTATTACACGCCCATTATTCCCCACAGGATATTTTTTTGCAGCTGATCTCTCTACTGGGTGACTTGAAATGTAGCTGAACTATATACAGGATGGTTTCTTTGTAGCTGAACTCTCATAGCTGGTCTCTCTACAGGGTGATTTGTTTGCAGCTAAACTCTCTACATGGTGGTTTCTTTGTAGCTGAACTCTCTACATGATGGTTTCTTTGTAGCTGAACTCTCTATAAGGTGACTTCGTCTAGCTGAACTCTCTACAGGGTGATTTTTTTGTAGCTGAACTTTCTACAGGGTGATTTGTTTGCAGCTGAACTCTCTACATGATGGTTTCTTTGTAGCTGAACTCTCTACAAGGTGACTTCGTCCAGCTGATCTCTCTACGGGGTGATTTGTTTCTAGCTGAACTCTCTACAGGTGATTTGTTTGCAGCTAAACTCTCTACATGGTGGTTTCTTTGTAGCTGAACTCCCTACATGATGGTTTCTTTGTAGCTGAACTCTCTACAAGGTAACTTCTTCTCTACAGGGTGATTGTTGTAGTTGAATTCTCTACAAGGTGGTTTGTTTGAGGCTGAACTCTCTACATGGCGGTTTCTTTGTAGCTGAACTCTCTACAGAGTGATTTGTTTGCAGCTGAACCCTCTACATGATGGTTTCTTTGTAACTGAACACTCTACAAGGTGACTTCTTCTAGCTGAATGACAGATCTTTCTACAGGGTGAATTGTTTGTAGCTGAACTATTTACAAGGTAACTTCTTCTAGCTGATCTCTCTACAGGGTGATTTGTTTGTAACTGAACTCTCTACATGATGGTTTCTTTGTAGCTGAACTCTCTACAAGGTGACTTCTTCTAGCTGATCCCTCTACAGGGGGATTTATTTGTAGCTGAACTCTCTACAAGTGATTTATTTGCAGCTGAACTCTTTATGTGGTGGTTTCTTTGTAGCTGAACTCTCTACAAGGTGACCTCTTCTAGCTGATCTCTCTACAGGGTGATTTGTTTCTAGCTGAAATCTCTACAGGTAATTTTTGCAGCTAAACACTCTACATGGTGGTTTCTTTGTAGCTGAACTCTGTACATGATGGTTTCTTTGTAGCTGAACTCTTTACAAGGTGACTTCTTCTAGCTGATCTTTCTACTGGGTAATTTGTTTGCAGCTGAACTCTCTACATGGTGGTTTCTTTGTTGCTGAACTCTCTACAAGGTGAATTCCTTTACCCGATCTCTCTACAGGGTAATTTGTTTGTAACTGAGCTCTGTACAAGGTGCGTTTTTGTGGGTGATCTCACTGCAGGTTGATTTGTTTGTAGCTGAACTCACTAAAGGGTGATTTGCTTGTAGCTGAACTCCTTGCATTGTGTCTAGTCAATCTCTCTACAGTGTAATTTGTTTGTAGCTGAACTGTCTATAAGGTGATTTGTTTGTAGCTGATCTCTCTGCAGGTTGATTTGTTTTAGCTGAACTCTCTACAGGGGGATTTACTTGTAGCTGAACTCCTTACATTGTGTCTAGTTTCTAGCTGATCTCTTTACAGCGTGATTTGTTTGTAGCTGATCTTTCTACAAGTTAATTTGTGTGTAGCTGATCTTTCTACAGGTTGATTTGTTTGTTGCTGATCACTCTAAAAGTTGATTTGTTTGTTGCTGATCACTCTAAAAGTTGATTTGTTTGTAGCTGAACTCTCTGCACAGTGTTTTGTTTGTAGCTGACCTCTCTTCAGGGTGATTTGTTTCTCTCTACAGGGTGATTTTTTGTAGCTGACCTCTCTTCAGGGTGATTTGTTTCTAGCTGATTGCTCTACAGGTTGATTGGTTTGTAGATGAACTCTCTACAGGGTAATTTGCTTGTAGCTGAACTCCTTACATTGTGTCTAGTTTGTAGCTTATCTCTCTACAGGGTGATTTGTTTGTAGCTGATCTCTATACAAGTTGATTTGTGTGTAGCTGATCTCTCTGCAGGGTGATTTGTTTGTAGCCCATCTCTCTACAGTGTAATTTGTTTGTAGCTGAACTATCTATAAAGTGATTTGTTTGTAGCTGATCTCTCTGCAGATTGATTTGTTTTAGCTGAACTCTCTACAGGGTGATTTGTTTCTAGCTTATCTCTCTACAGGTTGATTTGTGTGTAACTGATCTCTCTACAAGCTGATTTGTTTGTAGCTGATCTCTCTGCAGGTTGATTTGTTTCTAGATAATCTCTCTACAGGTTGATTTGTTTGTTGCTGATCGTTCTAAAGGTTGATTTGTTTGTAGCTGAACTCTCTGCAAAGTGTTTTGCTTGTAGTTGATCTCTCTACAAGATGATTTTTTGTAGCTGACCTCTCTTCAGGGTGATTTGTTTCTAGCTGATCGCTCTACAGGTTGGTTTGTTTTAGCTGAACTCTCTACAGGGTGATTGCTTGTAGCTGAACTCCTTACATTGTGTCTAGTTTCTAGCTAATGTCTCTACAGGGTGATTTTTTTATAGCTGATCTCTCTACAAGTTGATTTGTGTGTAGCTGATCTCTCTACAGGGTAATTTGTTTGTAGCTGAACTCTCTATAAGATGATTTGTTTGTAGCTGATCTCTCTGCAGGTTGATTTGTTTGTAGCTGATCTCTCTACAGGGTAATTTGTTTGTAGCTGAACTCTCTATAAGGTGATTTGTTTGTAGCTGATCTCTCTGCAGGTTGATTTGTTTTAGCTGAACTCTCTACAGGGTGATTGCTTGTAGCTGAACTCCTTACATTGTGTCTAGTGTCTAGTTGATGTCTCTACAGGGTGATTTTTTGTAGCTGAACTCTCTACAGGGTGATTTGTTTCTAGCTTATCTCTCTACAGGTAGATTTGTGTTGATTTGTTCATTGCTGATCGCTCTAAAGGTTGATTTGTTGTAGCTGAACACTCTGCAAAGTGTTTTATTTGTAGCTGATCTCTCTACAGGGTAATTTGTTTGTAGCTGAACTCTCTCCACAGTGACTTGTGTGTAGCTGAATTCTGTGTAGCTGAATTCTCTAGAGAGTGACTTAATTGTAGCTGAATTCTCTACAGGGTGCATGACTTGTTTATAGCTGAATTTTCTTCAGTGTGACTTGTAATGTTCTGAATCTCTATAGTGATATATTTGCTTAACTCTCCACATGGTGACTTGCTTCTTGCTGAACTGTCTATAAGATTAACTGTTTGCAGCTGAACTCCCTACAGAATAACTTGTGATGTAATAAAATTCTATAATGGGGTAAATAAATTAGCCGAATGCTCTATTAGGGTGACTGTTCTATTAGAGTATCTCGATCTCGCATTTGCTACACGGAGTTGGCTTTAGAATCATAACTCAGTGGTTTGTAATCCGATTCTTCTGTACTACTGCAAGGACTTTCTATGAAGATTATTCCAGCTATACACTGATTTTCAGCTCATTGCTCTAAGCGGTTTGCCTAGTAGGCGTGAAAACTAATACTTTTTTTATTCGTAAAAATCGATCGCGTAATTGTGACACAGGTTGGGTTTTGTGTCATATCTCCATGATCTTTATCTCGATTCCTTTCAAACCACCAAAAGGCACTCCTACGATGGTTACTCCATCTACATAGCAATTTTCAACTCATTCCATGGAGCGGTTTACCCTGTAGGCGTGACAACAAATCGATCTTGTTTTACGCGAATAATCGGTCATAACTCCTGAACCATTCATCGAATTTATACCAAATTTGATGCTAGGATTTGCCGTTGGACTCCCTTTCTGTGTACCAAATTTCATGGCGATCGGAGTACGCGTTTGCTTGTTATAGCAATTTTTGCAAGTGTGCGAAAAGACGAAGAAGAAGAAAAAAAAAAACGAAGAAAAAAAACGAAACTTTGGCAGCTCGTATCTCGGAAATGGCTTGAACGATTTCCTTCAAATTTGGAATGTAGACTCCCCTGGTTGGCGGACAACTGTGTAGCAAATTTGGTTACAATCGGATAAGTGATCACTGAGATACAAAGGTGTGAAAATGACGTTTTCGTTCTTCCTGTCAATATACTCACGGGTGTGGCGCGCCGGCTTCTTGGGCCGCACGACACACTACCGTGTGTCTTGATGTATAGCTTTACTTGCTAGCTGTTTATCAGTGGTTGTACAAATATGCATATAACTGATTCACTATTACATTATGTGCTAATTTTTAATCCATGAAATTTAGTAATCTGTTGAGTTTTATTTTAAGATTTCTTAGCAGCTGGGGATTCCCTCTGCTTTAACTTAGTGTTGCTCCTAAAAAATTCTTGCTGTGCCTGTGTCTGATTATGTAGCACTATAAGCATATGCAACGTAGTATGATTCATTTAATATCCTTGTGTACAAGTGTTCAGCATTACCAAGCACACACTGCAATATGCTATATTGCTATTTGTATAATGTTCTGTACATTTATGCTTTGGTGGGAGCAGAGTGCATGTAGAAGCTATCATCTTATTTAGATTCTAGCACTGTATATTTTGTTTGTTCATTATTTATAGGAACAAGCTGAGGTATCCTCATCAACTGAATTGCTGCAACGTGTAAGAATACTATTTATTAACATTTGTATTTGCTATTTTATCATTTCCAGGTTAGTGAACAAAGAAATTATCTACAGTCTGAACTAGAAAAGGAAAGGGAAACTAAGGAAAAATTTCGTATAGCCGCTGAAGAATTAGAAGCAGTAAGCAAACATTTACAGGAAGAGTTTAACATAATGAAGGAAGAGGTTGAGGTGAAGACTATTGGTAAACTAGTAGACCTGCAAAGCAAACTTAACAGTCACAGAAATGAGCTTGAGAATACTATCAGCCAGTTAATTCCAGGCAGCAAAGTAAGGGATAGTTCAATTGCAATTGGAGTTTTATGTACACGCTAGTAGGGGTCATAACAATGAATAGTGCTTACAGTAGAACCTCTCTCATCTTACCTGGAGCTCCATTATCTGGGCACCTACGATGTCTGGACAGCATAAATAAGTCACATGGCTTGCAGCCTATTGACAATGACAATACATTACAGCCCTGGGGAGTAATAAAGAATGCTCTGTGACTTCCTCCTTTGCACCTGCATAGCACTATCTATAGCTAGCACTAACTATATCATTGTTTACTTGTATTTAAGTCAGTTTTACTTTTAATTAGCATAATATCTTAGTTATGAACATTTGTGAGATATGGACAGTAGTAGGTTCCTAGCATGGGAGATCATTATCAGAAGTGCAAATGACTCCTACTTTACCAGCATGACAAAAGGAGGGATTGTATAATGCGCTTTCGGGTGTTGGTTTTTATGAGCACTTTTTATTGTATTGGTTCCTAGTAGCTTGTAAAAGTATTTTCTTTTGAACTTTTTTTGTAAAATTAGTGAACTTCTATATAACACTGGATCAAAGGGAAGAATGGCGCCAGACGTATGAGGCTACAATATGACAAATGCACACTCACAAATAACTAATAAGCAATGTAGTTACAGTATTGTACTTAGTTTTGACTATGTTATGCCTGTTACGTACAGACTGTTAGCCTTACACATGGAGAATGATACAGTACATGAAGCTAGCTTAGAATCAATCTGCTTACTTCGACTGTTGGAGGCATGGTGCAAAAAGTACAGACAATTTCCTTTTTTATTTTTTCAACACACAAAACCATTGATGTTCTACTGTAAATTGATACCTTGCTCTGTCAGCAAAAAGAAATGGTACTCAAAGAAGCTCAAGAATAAAGGTAAGCATGTATTGTGTGTACTGTGGTATGCCATATTCGATCTCTTGGGCTGGGGCAATGTCAAACAGTGAAAATTCCAAATCCATAGCCTTAGCTATTATTGAGTAAGGTATTAAGCTTGATTATGCCTAACCAATACCTTGAAATGTATTGTGAGCCTGGTTTCTGGTCATTTTTGTGGGAAAATGAGCCATTTTTTTTCCAGAGAAAAATAGGATGGTAAAAGCAATGAGCAAAATGTTGGCAAAATAGGTGAGTTTTTTGAGAAGTGGATGCTAATGAACAGATGCATAACACATAATGCACAAAAAGATAAAGTCTAATAGAACAGTCACACAAAGTATTAACTCAGCAAATATGCAGCTTCTTTCTGTTGGAAGGACACCTAGAGATTGAGATACTCTAATAGAGTAGTTCTTATATATTATGAAATACTCTAATAAAACAGTCACACATGCTTGTGAGCTTAAATACTACAATAAATATTTATTAATTCTCAGCAATCTAGGTAAAGTTTGAGCAAAATGTTGAGCAAAATAGGCTAGATAAAAAGAATTACTAGAAAGAAAAATAGAAGCAAAATAGGTTCATCCCTAGAAAATGCAACCTTCCATGATTCCTACTATACTCGGTATGTATTCACCTGAGTCCCCACTAATATGTGTTCACTCTGAACGGTTTTGTACTGGAACAATCATAATTGTTGTAGACATATTTGCGCTCCTGAATCATCTATACTAAATGTATTGGATATTTTTAAAGCCTTATAACTAACTTGTTCTTGCCCATATCAAAGCACTTTTTTGACTATTAGTTCTGGCATTTAAAGGACTTCATAGCGCTACTAAATGTTTGAGCAACTGGCAGAGTTATTAATAAGAAATGAGGGCTCAGGTGAATGCTAACTGACTAATACACTACTGTGTGATACTTATTAAGTATTGGCTACTATTTCTTTTGTAGTTACCTAAAACTGGTGAAACTACTGTGCTGAAAGTTACCACTCTACAGGAAACTTTACAGTTATTTGAATCTGAGATTGATAATTTGGGGGTATGCTATTACAAAATGTGTAGATAATATTACAATTATAATTTTTAGAAATTGAATAAGCATCTTCAGAATATTCAAGTGGAGGATATAGAAACAGATGAACAACCACGTAAGGTAAAGAAATATGTGTTTGTGCATCAGCATAAAGACATGCAGGTCTGTTATTTACTAACAGGTATATGTTCTAGTTAATATTGTGATAATTTTATGTAATTATAAGGTTAACAAACAAATAACCCAGGTGATTACAACTTTTGAAGTCACTGTCACTACAAGCTAACTACTTTTTATTCAAGTGGTGACTCTCAATACCTAAATGTAGTGATAGTTTTACTGTGCATACTTCCCCTGTAAAACTTACTGATGTGGTGATTTCCATAACACACATTGCTTCAATAATGATTTCTATGCAGGCACTAACTTTTTTGAATGAAATGTTTCTATTAGCTATATCATAATCATGGCAGCCCTTAAAATTGTCCCATTTTATCCCTAGAAGCTGAAAACTTCATGACAAAAGTACAGTCACCAAGGGGACATTAAGTGCTGTAAGACATTTATGGGCTTCTGCATTCAACCATTCCTAAAAATTCCCACTCTTATTGATCGTTAAGTAGAAGCTGGGAAATAATTGGATATGGTAGGGTGTGTATGTGTGTGTGCGTACACATACAGAGACATACACACAGACATGCAAAGCAAAGTAAAGCCTTTGGCTGCCATGCTAGTGTGGTCACGCCTGTGCAGCGAACCAGCGCTGGGACACCTGTGCACTACTCAGGTGCTATGTAGCACAAGCAAATCTTCCTGACTAGTGACTCACACAGGTCACTAGACCCCATACACACAGACACAGATACAAAGACACACACATATGCACATCATTACAACTGCATGTAATGTTTTGGAAAATGTGATTGAAATTTTTTCACGGCTAGTGTAATACAAATCATGCATGCATACAGTATGGAAAATCAGATCTGTTTTACATAAAGTTTCATATGCAAATACCATGTACATTTTAGGTTTCAGTAGAGGAGGAGCTCTGGTATTATCATGACATTTCACGTGTTGATGCAACTCAATTGTTGAAGGTAGATGGTGATTATTTGGTTCGATATACTGAAGCAAAGCAATGCCATGTGATTACTACACAATGGGAGGGAATTGACAGACATTTTGTTATACAGAAATTAAATGATAAAGTATGCAAATATATTTCTATAGTATGCTATATTCATTTGATATTATAGGACGGTCAAAAATATTGCTTTGTAGACAAACTGGCTTTTCCTAGTATTTCTGAGCTTCTCACTCACTATGTTCTTAATCAAATTCCTATTACTAAACGTAACCAGGTTTTGCTGAGAAGGCCAATTTGTAAACAAACTGTTTCACAACATTGCCCAAATCTTAACATATCATTTCACAATATTATATTCAACGGACAACCACTTAGCAAGGGAGTTCTTGGAGAAATGTATTCAGGAATTCTGAGAGATTCTGGAAATCGAGTGTGCGTCAAGAAATGTTTCTCTGGTGTTGTTTATAGAAAGCAGCTGTGTTTGAAAGAAATTGAACTTCACAAACAGCTTGATCATAACAATATCATCAAACTATTAGGAGTATGTAGCAATGTGGATACATTGTATGTTGTAATGGAGCTAATGCCTGGGGGAAACTTCCTCCATTACCTGCAAAAAGAGGGAGTCAACCAAACTTTGTATCAGCTGCTGAAATTTTCTCTTGATGCTGCCCAAGGAATGGCATACCTTGCATCATGCAACATCATTCATCGAGACTTGGCTGCCAGAAATTGTATGATTGGTGAACAGTACCAGGTTCTGAAGATTTCAGATTTTAGATTAAGCAGAGAAGCAAAAGAAGGCTTTTTGCCGCTGACATCTGATGAAAGATACATTCCTATTAAGTGGACTGCTCCTGAGGTACGTCCACAGATAGTTTAGCATGTGTACTTCAATGAATAAAAAAAACTTTATTGGTTAATTTTCTTGCCTCTGAGACAGTTAAGTAAATTTACATGCTTATGAATGTACAGTAAGTACATATACATGATTATGTTCCTTTTAGATTAGTTACTTGTTCGGCAGAGCCTACTGTATGTGTGGTCATTTGTGTTTGTGATTGTTTCAGGTGCTTAACTACTATCAGTATACAAGTGCTAGTGACACATGGAGTTATGGAATTCTGCTTTATGAAATATTCTCCCACGGACTACCACCTTATCCTGGAATGAATAATATGGTAAAGGCTGACATGTTACTCCAGTAAACTGACATCTAATCCAAAACAGCCAAGCTGTAAAAAAAGTGTGCGGCCCTCAGAAAGGCTATGGTGAAAAAAGATGTGAAATCCAAGGTGGCGGCCAAGAAATGGCTGTGATGGTAGGTTAATGGTAAAAATTTTAATAACGACAATTCAGGTGAATTTTTGTGTCGCTTCACAAAATTTACCTGAATTGTCATTATTAAAATTTTTACCATTAACCTACCATCACAGCCATTTCTTGGCCGCCACCTTGGATTTCACATCTTTTTTCACCATAGCCTTTCTGAGGGCCGCACACTTTTTTTACAGCTTGGCTGTTTTGGATTAGATTTCATTTCTTTTTGTATTTGTATACCCCAAAGCCGGCCTATGGCCAGCTTTGGGAATTTTTTAACCTATGTTGTTTTTCTTTACTACAGGAAGAAGAAAAGATGAAGTAGATGTACTTTAAATATTTTATCAGTAAATGTACAAATTATATATATGTGACTGGATTAGCGAAAAGGGGTCTTCCACACACATCCAATTTATGAACTTTGGCAGTTCATAATGTCAGATAGGAAAATAGTATTGCCTTGAAATTTGGACAGTGATGAGTAACAACATAGGTTAATGCATGAACAAAATTTCAGGTTAGTATCGTCTTTGCGCACAAAGGTATGGTCATTCAAGTTCATAGAATTGGATGTGTGTGGAAGACCCTTTTTCGTAAATCCGGTCACATATAATACATATGTGACCGGATTTGCGAAAAGGGGCCTTCCACACATCCAATTTGCCAACTTTGACAATTGATAACTTCAATTGGAAAGAGCTATTTCCTTGAAATTTGGGCAGTGGTGATTTCTTTGCAGCTGAACTCTCTACATGATGGTTTCTTTGTAGCTGAACTCTCTACAAGGTAATTTCTTCTAGCTGATCTCTCTACAGGGTGATTTGTTTGTAGCTGAACTATCTACAAGGTAACTTCTTCTAGCTGATCTCTCTACAGGGTGATTTGTTTGTAGCTGAATTCTGTACAGGTGATTTGTTTGCAGCTGAGCTCTTTACGGTTTCTTTGTAGCTGAACTCTCTACAAAGTAACTTCTTCTAATTGATCTTTCTACAGGGTGATTTGTTTGTAGCTGAACTATCTACAAGGTAATTTCTTCTAGCTGATCTCTCTACAGGGTGATTTGTTTGTAGCTGAATTCTGTACAGGTGATTTGTTTGCAGCTGAGCTCTTTACAGAATGGTTTCTTTGTAGCTGAACTCTCTACAAGGTAATTTCTTCTAGCTGATCTCTCTACAGGGAGATTTTTTTGTAGCTGAACTCTCTACAAGGTAACTTTTCTAGCTGATGTCTCTACAAGGTGGCTAGTTTGTAGCTGAACTCTCTACATGGTGGTTTCTTTGTAACTGAAATTTCTAAAAGGTGACTTCTTCTAGCTGATCTTTCAATAGGATGATTTGTTTGTAGCTTCACTCTCTACAAGGTAATTTCTTCTAGCTGATCTCTCTACAGGGAGATTTGTTTGCAGCTGAACTATCTACAAGGTAACTTCTTCTAGCTTATCTCTCTACAGGGAGATTTGTTTGTAGCTGAACTCTCTACAGGTGATTTGTTTGAAGCTGAAATTTCTAAATGATGGTTTCTTTGTAGCTGAACTCTCTAAAAGGTAACTTCTTATAACTGATCTTTCTACAGGGAAATTTGTTTCTGGCAGAATTTTCTACAGGGTGATTTCTTTGCAGCTGAACTCTCTACATGGTGGTTTCTTTGTAGCTGAACTCTCTACAAGGTAATTTCTTCTAGCTGATCTCTCTACAGGGAGATTTGTTTGTAGCTGAACTATCTACAAGGTAACTTCTTCTAGCTGATCTCTCTGCAGGGTGATTTGTTCATAGCTGAATTCTGTACAGGTGATTTGTTTGCAGCTGAGCTCTTTACAAAATGGTTTCTTTGGAGCTGAACTCTCTACAAGGTAACTTCTTCTAACTGATCTTTATACAGGGCAATTTGTTTGTGGCAGAATTTTATACAGGGTGATTTCTTTGCAGCTGAACTCTCTACATGGTGGTTTCTTTGTAGCTGAACTCTCTACAAGGTAATTTCTTCTAGCTGATCTCTCTACAGGGAGATCTGTTTGTAGCTGAACTATCTACAAGGTAACTTCTTCTAACTGATCTTTCTACAGGGCAATTTGCTTGTGGCAGAATTTTATACAGGGTGATTTCTTTGCAGCTGAACTCTCTACGTGGTGGTTTCTTTGTAGCTGAACTCTCACCAAAGTAATTTCTTCTAGCTGATCTCTCTACGGGTACTGATGAAAGCCGGAATGGAACGGAATGGAATCAATAGGGGGCGTGCGCCAAGTTAAAAAATCGTTTTAAACAGATTGTGTACTGTTTCCAACTTTCACACAATAACTAGAATTGTGCTAGAATTAGTTAGCTTCTGCTATCAACATGCTAGAAAACATTTGCTTGATGGCTCTATTTAATGCCCACTGCAAGAATGCATTGTACAATCGTCTAAGCTGAACAACGATCATCTAGCTAAGCTGTTAACCTATTTTTTGTAAGCACTGTTAATATAACATACTGCAGTTTGCGAACTCTCGTAAATCGCTGCCAGTAATGGTAGAATTATAGTCGCTTCAGATAACCAGCGACACATGTAGCGTAAGTGACCGATTATCGAACAAGGTTTATACTTTACTTTATAAATATTTCGAGGAAAGTAGTATCAACTTCGAATTTTCACCAGGAGGTAGCGCCTTTCTTGTAGAATACCTCACGTAAGTTTGAGCAATAGAATCCGATTAGTGTCCGTGTTATGAGTGGATTTTGTCATTCCGTAAAATATGAATTATCGAACACCGATACCTATTATCGAACGCCCATTAATTTGCGTTAATCAATTATTGAACGTTTTGCACCTTTTCTACTGTGGTGATTTCAGTGCAACCTACACACTCTTAATTATTATACCAACGTGTTATCTGAAGTACCATGATACTGTAACTGAAGTGTAGTTTTGATACAAGCATGCACTTGTGTGTTACAATGGAAAATCGTTTAGTGTAAAATGCGTACAGTGAAAAATCAGCACATTACGACCAATAACACAGTATTATTATCCTTGTTTACAACAACCCCTTCTGTACAGTCTTCGTGGATACATCTTTTACTCAGGAAAACGACAAACAGTCAGCCCATTCCCGCCGCCAAAGTCATGCTCGAGTTGTACTTCTTTCACGGCGATTCCTGTGTTCTTTTTCTTCATTTCTTCGTCAGTGGTGATGAGTATCAAGACTGCTGTGATGTCCACACATAAACTCTAAAGGATGGAAAGCTCATTAAGAATAGGCTACACTATTGGAATTCTCCATTTAAACACCTTACGAGTATGTGGAATAATATTGTAAACTTCCGAATACGTTACGTGATTTTTATGTTCGATAATAGGTACCGTTCGATAATAGGTCACTTACGCTACAGAAAGGTTTGAATACCGCTACAACATGAAAATACTACAGTAGTTTACCTCTTGAAATGGTAAGGAAGTACTTCTAAAACAGGATTAAACTAAACTGGCTGGATTTTATTTACACACACCTTACCATGTGGTGGGCATTTAATAGAACTTTCGAGCGAACGATTACTAGCATGCCTATAAACAGAAACAAACTAATTCTATCATAATTCTAGTTATTGTGTGACAGTTGGAAATAGCGCACAATCTGTTCTAAACGATTTTTAACGTGGCGCGCGCCCCGATCAATTCCATTCCGTTCCGTTCCATTCCGGCTTTCATCAGTACCCTCTCTCTACAGGGTGATTTGTTTGTAGCTGAACTCTCTACAAGGTAACATCTTCTGGCTGATGTCTCTACAAAGTCACTAGTTTGTAGCTGAGCTCTCTACATGGTGGTTTCTTTGTAACTGAACTCTCTACAAGGTGACCTCTTCTAGCTAATCTTTCTACAGGGTGATTTGTTTGAAGCTGAACTCTCTACAAGGTAACTTCTTCTAGCTGATCTCTCTACAGGGAGATTTGTTTGTAGCTGAACTCTCTACATGATGGTTTCTTTGTAGCTGAACTCTCTACAAGGTAACTTCTTCTAGCTAATCTCTCTACAGGGAGATTTGTTTGTAGCTGAACTCTCTACATGATGGTTTCTTTGTAGCTGAACTCTCTGCAAGGTAACTTCTTCTATTGATCTCTCCACAGGTCGATTTGTTTGTAGCTGAACTCTCTACATGGTGGTTTCTTTGTAGCTGAACTCTATACAAGGTGATTTTTTCTAGCTGAACTATCCATTTCCATAGTTGCATGAACTCCCTACAAGGTAACTTCTTCTAGCTGATCTCTCTACAGGGTGACTTGTGTGTAGCTGATCTCTATACAGGTTTCTTGTTTCTAGCTGATCTCTTGAATTCTCTTCAGGGTGACTGCTCTATTAGGATGACTGCTCTATTAGAGTATCTCGATCTCGCACTTGCTGCACCAAGTTGGATTTCGTGTTATAACTCCGTGGCTTTAAGTCTGATTCTTCTACACCATTGATGAGCCTTTCTAAGATGATTACTCCATCTGTACAACGATTTTCAAAGCATTACCCTAAGCGGTTTATCTGGTAGGCGTGGCAAGCAGTCGATATTTTTATTAGCTAATCTCGATTGCGTAATTGTTACACACTGTTGGTTTTTTCGTTGTATCTTCCTGTTTTTTAGCTCGATTTCTTTCAAACCACAAAAGGTTTGAGGTTCAATAGTTAACCTGTTCACCCACCGATTTTCAGCTTCTTCCCATACGCGGTTTACCCTGTAGGCGTGACAACATATTGGTGTTAATTTTCGTGAATAATCGCTCATAACTCTTTGCCTGTTTATTGTATTCCAGCCAAAGTTGGTACCGAGATGCGCCTTTATATCCCCCTTCTGTGTGCCAAATTTCAAGGCAATCGGATATGGCGTTCGAGTTTTATAGCAATTTTTGTAAGTGAGCGACAAGAAAAAGAAAAATAAGAAGAAAAAATAAACGAAGAAACTGAGCCAATTTTTGAAGTCGCATATCTCGGGAACGCGCGAAGCGATTTCGCTCAAATTTGGAATGTGGAGTGCTGCAGTTTGAGGGAATGTCCACAGCAAAAATCGTCTTGTTTCATCAAGGAAGCACAGAGCTACGGAGGTGCGAAAATTGCGTTTTCTTTCTTCCTGTCAATATACTCACGGGTGTTACGCGCCGGCTTCTTGGGCCGCACGACACACTACCGTGTGTCTTGATCTTAAAATATATGATCTGTTTATACTAAACTGATGATTTGGGCACAATTTCATTCGTAGACGGAGTTGGGGGTAACTAGCTAGTTTTGTAACTAAGTTACGTAACTAGTTACTTTACAAGTAACTAGTAATATAACTAGTTACTTACTTTGTAACTAGTAACTTGTAACAAGGAGTAACTGTCTGAAAAGTAACTAAGTTATGGTAGTACCTAATTACCATAGTTACATTGTAACTGTGGGTACTTATGCTTTAAAAGCAAGAGCACTTCAATTTTTGTGCTGCAGCCACATTAAGTAGACACATTCTGTGTACTGTTCTACAAGATTCCACTTGAGGCCTTGAGTAACAGATGTAACAGTTGATACTGAGCTGAAAGGCCACAGAATCATCATTTTCAGAGAGTACACATATGTATAGTTCTCTTCTTTCCTTGCTAGAAGCATATCTGGGAAAAATCATCATGTTACAAAAGTTAACAAACAAGCCACAATTTATTTTTTATTTATTAAAGTAACTAGATACTTAGTTACCTTTTAAAAGTAACTGTAACTAAGTTACATGGGATTAAAAAAAATTACTTTTCTGAAGAAACTGCCCCAACTGTGTTCGTAGATAAGCAGTATTTTGTACTTAATAGAAGTGCCATTTTTACAGAAAACAGAGCCATTTTTGGCCACTGTGAGTATCTGCAGCACAAGAAGCAGGCTTTAAATTTTTTGGTATCTATGGCTGTATACAGCATTATATAGTTATACTACTCTATTCAAAATTTAAACTCCTGAGTGCTATAACATCCAGATACAAACTTATTTCATTGTGTTGTATGTATAGTTCCCCATCAAATAATTGATTTGCAAGTTATTCACAAGCTATGGCTGTTTTTCTAAGTAATAGTTAGACTACAGACCACAGAGGTCTATGTAATTTAGTAAACCGAAGGTCCTGTGTGTCGTAATGCCTGAGCAAAGAGAAGGCATCTCTACAGAGTCTGAGGGTTACTAGACCCCTAGTAGTCTAAAGTCTACCCTATTTAGACCTATTCGCTGTACCTTGACACTGTTGACAGCTGCTTGTAACAGAGAAATTTAGTGTTAATTACTTTTGTAGAAACAAACCCACTACACCACCCATAACTGTTGTTACCAGTTCTCAGATGGTTATGCATAGTAAATGCTACCAGTGTTAGTGTATGTGTCATAAACATGAAAAGGGTATATATATATATATATATATTGTGACAAGTTCTGTAATATCTAGAATTAGACCCTTTTGAAAGATTTGTGGTGAAATTTGGAGGGTTACTTAGACCCTTTTCATGTTTACTTATTATATTGTACACATATACACTTGTCTGTACCCTTATGTTTGTACAAGTTACTTTTTTTGCCACTCAGCTCAGAATACATACAATGCAATGCACTATACAGTTAAGAATTAGATTCAGAAATACAGTACATTTTATATACTAATATACAATAATTATATACTAATATACAATAAAACATTATAATTGTACTGATGTTTTTCATTTACAGCAAGCTCGACAATATATTGAACAAGGTCATAGGATGGAAGCACCTGAGAACACCCCTAAATCACTCTACAATGAAGTCATGAGAAAATGCTGGATCTATGAACCAGAAAGGAGACCAAAATTTGGTCAGGTTGTCACCATACTAAAAGATATCCAAATTTCATTATAGATAGCTTAAAGGCATGTGTTGTATTTACTTGTGTTGATTTACAGGCTGCATATATGCACTACTTAATACTTTTAGTTCAACCATATTTTTGTGTACAGTATAGTGTAGATACAATGATGCTAAAGGTATAACACATCATTGTTAGTAACTGGTTTAATACAAAGTGACATTAAACTTTAAGTTATGTTTGTAATTGGAGCCCCGGCCAGGTATCTGTTGGTATTAATGTCAAAATACTATAGTCTAAAAGGTTACTTTGATGCAGTTAGTTAAAATTCATTGTGTTTGGTGGAAGTATAGCACAATCATTTTGTGGTACATCAAGTGTGCTGCATGTATAATGATTGAATTTGACTATCTGAGATTATACAGCAAAGTTTTGAACAAATTTTTATTTTGTAGACTAGAAAATAGCTATCACTTTATGACCTTAAATAAAGTGACAGCATGGTGTGTCCAGTTGTTTATTTAGATATAGTCAAAAAGTTAGCTACATCAAGAGGTTTACATTTATTCTGGCTGCAACACTATGAAGCAGAAATAATTGGAGCTAGATTAGGCATCTAATTACTGTAATTGTGGAACTACACTGTATCATACAGTGTAGTTTGTACTGTGGGATCATTATGGAGGTCTGGGCAGAAATATCACTCAAAAACCAGCCTCGTAATTATTTCCTTCACAACATGGCAGCTAGTATTGGTTAGGCATAATCAAACCCAAACACGCCTCTGGAGTGACCCCAAAAACTTCCAACTATGAAATATTTAAATTTCTATTTGACTAAACTTTGTACCAACTACCTACAGTAAGTAACTAACTAACTGATGCCTAACTAAGTAACTAACTAACCACCTAACTGACGTGAAAAAGATGTGAAATCCAAGGTGGCAGCCAAGAAATGGCTGTGATGGCAAGTTATTGGTAAAAATTTTAATAATGACAATTCAGGTGAATTCGGTGCAAAAATCAAGTGGCACCAATTTCACCTGAATTGTCGTTATTAAAATTTTTACCATGTAGTAGCAAATTGAGACCTTCTAGGAACAAACCCATGCTGATTAAGTATTGTCAGAGTATCCTTTACAATGGATTCATATATTTTAACAACAATTATTATATAACAATTAACAACAATTATGTTAGCCAAACAATTTTCCAATCATCTACTTTCTAAAGGATTTGTTAAAAGGATAGACAGTGGGACACATAACCAATCTGCACACTGTTTGAAAACCTCCACTGGCCATCCATCTGGTCCAGGTGCACATTCCTCACCAGTTTTAAGAGAAACTAATTTTTCAAACACAATGGATGGATTTATGGTAATACCGGATAATATTAATGTCATCACTTTTGTCCATGTTAAAGGTTGGTGCTGCATGCATTTGGGTACTCATTTTTAAAAATACTGGAAAAAAACTTGTTAAGTGCATTGGATTGAGATATAAAGTTTGCCAACAATTCCTTCAATATTCCCTGAATGTGTCCTCATTTTCTTGCATAATTCCATTATACTTTTGGGTTTTCCTTAACATTATTAGCAATCTGTCTCTTAAACTGCTTAATTATGCAGGTTTTGTGTAAGAGGTATACACAAGGCATTACGAGCTTGAGTATAAGCTATATTACCAGTAGAAGATTGTGATCTGGTATATCTTTTCCATAAATGGTTTCTTTGTTCTTTAAAGCTTTAGTTTCTCTAGTAATGTAAAGGTTGTTTTTTTTTCCTTGGGACTGACAAAGAATTGCATTCTTTTAGTAATCAATCACACCAGAAAAGTGATCCCTAGCACTATTGATATCAAGGTCACTCAGAATATAGTGTACATTGATGTAGCTATACTCATGTTATTTCTTGTTTGCAAACAAATCAACAGCAGCACTGTGGCCTGGGGACTTTGCTTGCTACTGACATTTTAGTAGGGGTTTCCTGAAACCTTTCAAAACCTCACCCCTGCACTGATTAAAGGCATAGCATGAAGCAACACAGCAACAACATTAACAGTTTGAAAGTCCAACCAAACAAATGTTTAACAAATAAGTATATTATAGCAATGTTTTCAGTTGTGGCTTTGAAAGAGTTTAGTAGAACATCATAGCATCATGATCAGTAAGCTGAGCCTCATCATCATCATCAACATCACCCATTTCAACATATAGTTTATTGTAACATTCAAAGGTGGCTGTCTTAGCATCATCATCAACACCTTTAAAGGACACAACACACACCATAATCCACAGAGCACAATTTAACACTACCCATCTACCAGTGTAGCATGTATTTCAGTAACATTAGAGGTAATCTACACAGTACTTTGTCTAGAAATGAAGCTGGCTTTCTGTTTGTCATCACTGTTTGAATGGCGCACAGTTTTAAAACAACATTTCTATGTTAGTAAGCCAAATCTCCTGGCAGAACCATTCAAGTAGCTGAAGAACTACCATGCACTGATATTTCCTGGCCTTGCACCTCAAAGTCAGAGGAAGTTTACCGTTCACCAAGGGATTTATATGTATCTAGGCCTACATCATTATGCCAGCGTAATAAAAGCATAATAGGCTGGAGTGCCATGCTGTAGTATATTAGGTGGGTATTTCAACTATGGAGCTTAATTCCATGAAAATAGATCAATACTGCCTAATTGAGCAGTCAGTGGAAACTACACTCAGATGCATTGTACATAGATCAATACTCTCTAATAGAACAGTCACATATTGTAGTGAAATACTCTAATAGAGCTTTCACTGATTACAATGTTCTAAGATAATTGTATGAAAGTTGTTGACCTAGGAGCACAATGCAAGCTTAATGGGAACACCGAAGAAGATAACAGGTGAAAATTTTGGGAAATTCCCGAAAGCATGTTAGGCAAAAATTTGAGCATATTTGACTCAGGCCTATTTATTGTTAGGTTAGGTAATCCAAAGGCTGCAGCATATGTTGCTGTCAGACCTTCAGTGCTGGTCACTGTAAAGTACTAATAATTATACAACCAAGTACTAAAGATAATACGAAATGCGGTTAAAATTATGTCATAAATAAATAAATAAATAAATAAATAATTAATAATTAATGTTCTCGAAAACTACAAGGTCTAGAGACATGAACTAACTGGGGATTTATTCGCCTGGGAATGAAGGCACAAACGTATAATTGTCGCGCCCATTTGTGTCGATGACCTGACCATACGTGTAATTCTATATAACACCCAGTACCACACCCTTGCTTATTTACATATTGTGTGAAGGAGAAGATTAGTGATGTCCGTGGAGTGACAGCAGGAGAGCCAGAGGCCACTTTACATGTAAACAAGAAGATTACAAGTAAGTTTTTATGTTTTTAATGCCTCAAGTCTCCATACCAGCTGATTCATTCACATTAAATATGTAGCTAATTAAACAATACAAGAAAACATTAAAACACATGCCCCGCTCTTTACAATACAGTTATATATAAAATACAAGTAAACAATCTTGTCTTGTGTAGCTGGCATGGCGAACTCCCTTTGTGTTGGTGTCAGGCAATTCAATAATAGCTTAATCTTTTTTGCCTTCACCTGGCTTAGTTACTTGGCTCTGGCTGGTTTGGCTGTCTTGGTTCATCTGGCTTGCATACTCCTACAGTATTGTGTAGCTATATCCTGCAAGTTGTGTATACATAATTATAGTGTGTCACCCATTACTGTGCCATTGCTACATATACTGCAATAATGTATAGTTCTCTCCTGTATGTTTTGTATACATATACTGTGTACACATCACTGTGCCATTACCACTCCGATGATGTACTGGCACTTAGCTACTGGTGGCCTTTGGTTACGATGCCACTACCGTGTTATATCTGTCATTACTGTGACATATTGAGTTGATTTGGGATCGTGCCTTCACCACTAATAGCCTCACCAGGGGGCTGTCACGTTAGTGTATGTACTTGGTTGTATGTGATGCGGTCCTAGTAATTATACAACCAAGTTCTAAGAATAATACGAAATGCGGTTAAAATTACGTAATAAATAATAATGAATGAAATAAATAAATAAATAATAAATAAATAATGTTTTAGAAAACTACAAGGCCTAGAGACATGAACTAAGTGGGGATAGATTTGCCTGTAAATGAAGGCAAAACTGTATAATAAGTATGCCTGTTCGTGCTGATGACTTGACCGTACGTGTAATTCTATATAACATCCAGCACCACATCCTTGCTTAATTACAGATTGCACAAAGGAGAAGATTATTAAACATCCACGGAGTGATAGCAGGAGAGCCAGAGGCCACTTTACACATAAACAACAAGATTACAAGTAAGTTTAAATGCTTGTAACTGTGTATTTTGTATGCAGGATATGCACTCCAGTAAACAACCAGAGGGGCGTAGGAAGATATTTAACTTATGGGTGCCCAGTGGTAAAGCTGAAGACCAAAAATAAAAAAGGTCTCAAGTATGATTGCTTTATTAAAGTCATTGACTGCTCTATTAGAGTATCTCGATCTTTTCAGTGATATATAGTACATTGTACTGAACTGCTGATACCCATTAGTTACGCCACTGCAAATATTTATGGGTGCCCAAGCACCCATGGCACCCATGCTTCCTATGCCCCTGAACCAGCTGATGCCTAGCTGGGATACCAGCTGCTTTGCTCGTAAAGAACCAGCTGATGCACTCGTGAACAACAAGGTAATGAGTAATGTAATACTTGTAGTTGTATTCTACATCTTCATCCTTCATTTGGCTTGCTAGTGGCTGGAATTATTTTCCACCTGGCTTAACTACTAGCTACTCTACCGTGAGTCTGTAATTAACAAGAAGATGCATTGCTGCATATACAACAATGTGTAACTATCTCCTGTATGTTGTGCATGATTGTATACATAATATTATAGACTGATCACTGTGCCAACTAGTGCCAATGCCACACTGCTGATATACTGGCACATCACCCGCAGTGACCTCTAGTTACAATACGGTATGTTGTGCCATACTGGCTTGATTGGGATCGTTTGCTAATTGTGCCATCACCATGTCCCTTGTTCTACATAGCCTCACTTCACTGCTAAGTCATTTTCAGAGACAGGTCACACCTACAATATAAACTTTCAATATAGCTAACTTAACTTGGTTTTTGTGTAGGTTGTGTTTAGTACTGTGGTTGTCTGATGCCAGTTAAACTCCCTTGACTGTGTATGTATGCATATGTATCATTTCCTGTGCATCTTTTCTACATTATCTGAATACACTGTGTTGGCCATGCATTGTTTGTACATGCCCCATTAGTAGGTTGTCCCGTTGGTGATTGTACTTGGTTGTATTTGCCCCGGGCCTAGTAATAATAATTATACAACCAAGTACTAAAGATAATACGAAACACGGTTAAAATTACGTTATAAATAATAAAATAATTAATGTTCTCAAAAACTACGAGGTCTAGAGACATGAACTAACCGGGGATAGATTCGCCTGTGAATGAAGGCACAACCGTATAATCGTTGCATCCGTTCATGCTGATGACTTGACTATACGTGTAATTCTATATAACTCCCAGTACCACACCCTTGCTTAATTACAGATTGCGCAAAGGAGAAGATTAGCGAATGTCCGTGGAGTGACTGCAGGAGAGCCAGAGGCCACTTTACACGTAAACAAGAAGATTACAAGTAAGTTTTTATGTTTGCAACAGTCTCAAGTCTCCATCCCAGCTGTCAGTGGATTCATTGACATAGCTAAAATATGTAATTGAACAATACAAGAAAACATTAAAGCACATGCCACGCTCTTTACAATACAGTTACATATAAAATACAAGTAAACAATCTTGTCTTGTGCAGCTGGCATGGCGAACTTCCTTTGTGTTGGTGTCAGGCTCGAGCACGTGCTTAATCATTTTTTCCTTCACCTGGCTTAGCTACTAGGCTCTGGCTGGCTTAGCTGTCTTCCTTTATCTGATTCATCTGGCTTGCATACTCCTACAGCATTGTGTAGCTATCTCCTGCAAGTTGTGTATGCATAATTATAGTACGTCACCCATCACTGTGCCATTGCTATACCACTGATGAACCTTATTTAGCTCTAGTTGATGTTGATACTGTGCTGTATATTGGCTAATAATTTGATGTTCCCTAAATGTATTGCTGCATACAATACTGCAATAATGTATAGTTTTCTCCTGTATGTTTTGTATACATATACTGTGTACACATCACTGTGCTATTACTACACCAATGATGTATGTACTGGCACTTAGCTACTGGTGGCCTTTAGTTACGATGCCACTATTGTGTTGTATCTGTAACTACTGTGACATATTGAGTTCATTTGGGGATCGTGCCTTCACCACCTAATAGCCTCATCGGGGGGCTATCATGTTGGTGTATGTACTTGGTTGTATGTGATGTGGTCCTAGTAATAATAATAATAATAATAATAATTTACATCAACAATAAACTGAGAAGGAGGAGGGGGTGAATATAAGTGCAGTGAGTCATGGTTATTATATACCATGTGTCTGCATGCACTACACAGCAACTTGTGTGCACACAAGCTCACTGCTTACACTTAATTTGCCATGGTTTGGCATGGTATACACACTGGTAGCCTTCCTCTCACATGTCGGCCTTCTCAACAATCAATTGTGGGGCTTAGTAACCTTAGTATATCCCCAGGACTTGTTTGTTTATATTAACAAATGTAGGAGCTGCCACTAATTATTGAAGTTGTGAAGTATGTCTATAAAATGAATCCAGTGGTTGAAGTCTTACTGGCTGGGGTGATTGATCATACAGCATAGCAAAGGTTGTTGGCCTGAATCGGCTTTGGCAATTAATTATACTGACACCCACACACCATAGTTACATGAAACTTCACAAGCACCGCAAGGTGTATCCCTCAAACCACAGGTGAGTAGCTATATACATATACTGTATACCTGGTTATTTTTGAACCAGAAATTTTGTAGGAACAGTAAAATCCAAATTTTGAAGGTTTTAATTTTGAAGAATGCATATTTCAAAGTACAGGTGGATTTCAAGTAAATAGAAATTCATGTCAAAAATTACAAAAATACATAGACTCTATATGTGCTCACCTTACTGATGGAATCGAGGAAGGAATAATCCCCACTTTTTCACACTGGAAAGAAGACTGAGTTATTTATAAGTGGAGTAGTTAGCAGCTTCTGGCGAGGCAAATGGCTCAATCATGGTACAGCAGCAGATGGCATGGATTCCCAACAATGGCTATTCTGGATAGTTTACTGGCTATTGATGCAGTAATGATACTATTCTATAATACTGAGCTTAAACTTGTAAAGAATACACCCTCTGGAATACACGAGCATTGTGCTGTTTGATCATGTGAAAGCATGCTATTTTTACTTGTGGGAATTTATTTTGGAAGAGAAGGGCCTCTTCAAAACATCTGAAAAAAAAACCCTTTGAAAATAACCAGCTATACGGTATACCTACCTGGAAACAGGTGAGTATATACGTATATATATTCACCTGTGGTCTGAGGCACATGACACTAATAATTCCTGTAGTGCAGGCTGATAGCTTGCAGCGGGCACCAATCGTCAAAGCTAGTTCAGGCTAATAGCTTTTGCTGTGCTGGGTGATCAATCACCCCAGCCAGTAAGAGTTCAACCACTGAATTCATTTTATAGACATACCTCATGACTTTGATGATGGGTGTCAGCAGGTAACGTTCCTCCTATGTTTGTTGATATAAATAGACAAGTCCTGTGGATATACTAAGATTACTAAGTGCCACAATCGATTGTCACTACCATTTTGAGAAGGCTAACTCATGAGAAGAAGATTACCAGAGTGTATGTCTACTGTGCCAAA
Source organism: Dysidea avara (assembly GCF_963678975.1). Lineage (NCBI taxonomy): Eukaryota > Metazoa > Porifera > Demospongiae > Dictyoceratida > Dysideidae > Dysidea > Dysidea avara. The sequence continues at coordinate 29,275,383 of NC_089276.1, forward strand.
CTATGGTGAATTAAGTGTAAGCATTGTTACTAAGTTAGGTTGTGTGCATATGGGTTGTTAGTATGTGTGCAGTGTAAACACATGGTATGTACATATTATATAAACCATGGGTCACTTTGGTGTATTGCACTTACATACACTCCTCCTCCTCCGTCATTGGAAATTCACTGTTGATATAACCCCTCGGCTTTGCCTTGGGGTTTATCAACAGTAAACTTTCTCTAACTTTGGAGTCGAGGTGTATATAAGTGCAATGCACCTCGTAGCCACGGTATACTATTACATATATGTGACTGGATTTTGGAATAACAAATCGCACATTAGAAGTTTCGAGATAAACGGTTTTAAAGAATTCAAGTCTACATAACTTGCCAAGGATAGCAAGCACGTAAGTGACATTTACACAAAAGATGCATCAATCTATTACCTTTCAGGCCACATCCAGCATTGTAGTTGCTTGTAGAGTTTCCCACCAAATAAGAGAGTAGTTGGAAAAGTGAAGTAGTATCACGAGTGCTCACAAAGGGGTGGAGGGTGGGGGTGGTGGGGAGGGCAAGCGATAGACTTCAAAATGGAGGCATACCATGATTGGACTCCAGAGATGAGATTTCAGGGCTGTTCTGGCTCCTTAGTGGCTAAAATGTAGTGAAATCAACAGAGAAAACATCTGGCCAACATTATCAGGCTGTACCAGGGGCGGCGGAACCAGGTAGGCAGGGTAGGAAAATGCCTACCCAACTTTTAGTGGTAACTATTGAGCCATGTTCCAAGTCCATAGAAAGCAATCTGGTTGCTCAGATTTTTCAGGATCACTTTTGGTTATTATCACTCGAGATACTCTAATAGAACAGTCATCGATACCCTAATAGAGCAGTCAGTGACTATTCATTCCATTAGACTATATTAGCTATGCATTAGTGAAATTGTCTCCAGATTCAATCGCATAAAGCAATTTTTCAAAAAATTTTTGGAGCTAGCCTAAGCATGCTGCAAATGCTGGTTGTGCTTGCACAACTATGATGCTGGTGGTGGTCATAGAAGTATGATCTTACAGTCGCCTACCCAACTTGTAGACACTTCCTCCGCCCCTGTGTCCACCAGTAAACCACTGATTCTTGCCAAACCAGGTCCTTCACAGGGCCTGAAACCGCCATTTGAGTACTCCACACAGCCCAGAAAAGACATCTGTTAAAACCAGCCTCAAGTAGTTTGAGTAGTACTGAGGGTCAAAACTAGTAGTACGATAGTGTAGCTATCCACTGGTGGTGTTAGTTTGATTTTGTCTGATGTGCGATTTGGATCAGTTTTGTACAATCTGATCACATATATGCATGGAATCTACACATTACAACAAATTTCTAGCATACAGTATGTGTGGACTTGTGTCACTTGCATCTGTTACACTACCAAAACAAAAAGGACTATTAGCTAAGTATAGGATAATATGCAAAGACTATAATATAAGTAGGGTCACTAAAACTATTAAATTTAGTACAGCTTTCAATGTAACATGCATTTAATATTTATTTATGCAGCACAAGAAAACTATTACTGCACATACCCATCAACTTACTGGAAGGTTGTTGAGCCTCAGTACCTGGTGTTTGCATTGTAAATCCTCCAATCTCATGCTGTGTTAATGAAGATGAACACATATATAGCGATAAGACAATTAAAGGTAATTTTATACTTCCCAAATATGTACTTCAGAAATAGCATTTATATGTGTAAGTTATTGTTTGATTTTTGTGCTCTATTAGTAACCCTAAGGATGGTATGTAATCATCAAGAATTGATGTGATTACATAGGGTTTCTAAATAGTACAAATTCATGGATCTAAACAATTTAAACTAGACATAGAGTAGAAACGTATCAAGTCAAGGAGTTGGTTTACTTGGTGAATTATGCTACTGACACTTTGTGTATACCATACCGCTGCCATTGCATAACATAACCAGACCTTTCTGCCAACTTCAGAAAAGCTTCTTTGAAATTATGTAGATGTGTAGTAAGCTTAACGTTGTTTTGTTTGCCAATATTCCCTGAACAAAGTAGTGCTCAATTAGAGCTAAAGTAATGAACTGGTAAATGATGTATTGATTTTTCAGAAAATTTTCAACAGTGAAGAACTAAAACAAGGTGCAAGTGTTGACACAGTAGGACAGAACGCAAGCAAAAGACATATGTGTTTGAGAAAAACACTCCAAATCATGAACACAAGTGTAATTCCTTGCCTGCATCATAATACGCTACAAATAAAATTTTGATATATACTAACATAGCATTCAATTAAACAGAATTTAGTTTAATAGAAAAGTCATCACAAGAGCATAATAATTATAATGTATAAGGTTCAGTTTAAAATGCATGTGCTAAGGTTATAAATTTTATGCAAAATGCAATACTTCTGGCAAAAAGCTGGATAAAATAAATGACTTGCTGGAAGGAGTAGAGTGATCTGAGCAAAAATCTACTTCAGATGAATGCAATTCACTAGTGGGTATTTATTGTGCTTTAACTACCTCAAAATTGGCTATATGCTAATCTTTAAAGCATACCGTGCTTGATACAGTCCAAGTTTAGCAGTCTCCAAGTCTACATTAAAAGGTTTCATTGTTGGGTATTTAAATACAGCTTGTAAATAGTCTACTATCATAATTTAGGTATTTGCTATTTTGTCTGATAGAAGTGATACTGCTTTTTATAGTGTACATGCATGCTCACTGAAGTGGAGTAATCTTTCTTAACAATGTTTCTATATGGTAGAAACTTTTGGACACTCCTTCAGTTTACTGTGCACACTCAAACACATAAATTTAAAGCTATGAACATAATATATGTACTATGAAAGTGGGTAGATGATTTGCTTTATTTAAAAACATGTTACATATGCTATCCATAACTACACCTCGGGACTAACCTGATAGAAAGTTGGCTCTACATTGTCTGACTTCAGCATAGATCTTAAACCTTCTTTGACCTGATACAGTAACAACAAGTATAAACATGGTATACACATACTACTGTACATGACCAGAGATTATATGATTCACTAGAAAATGAACATTGAATGGTATTTGAGTAGCTAATGTTGTAACAATAAGTTGTGTGTGAAAGTCATAACACACTATTTGAGTTTTCCTTAATAAGAATCAGGAATGATTCCATAATAATAAGATGATTTTCAGAAATAATTAATAATAATTTTTACTTGCAATATAATTAGTAGACTGCTAAGTGATAATTTTGATGAAGCACCTTGATCAATGGCTCCCCAATACATTTCTAGTGGTTTTATTTGTCAGGTTCTTTGAGCATGATATGGTGGCAATTTTAATGACAACATAATAGAAATAGTATGAATCAAGCAAATGTTGTACCAAGTTTAGTGCTTTATCAAAAAGTGAATGATTTTTCACTTAGTTGCTCTACTAAATATAAAATTCTCTTGGAGACATTTCTCAAACACTGTTAGCATAAAACTGGAAAAAGATCAAGATACTCTAATAGAGCATTCACCTACCCTAATGAAGCAGTCACCCAACTGTGATGTGACTGCTCTATTAGAGTATCTTGATCTTTAAGCTACAATTTATGCTGCTAGTAATGGCCTCTACAGTTGCAGAAGAAAACAGATGTATTAGCTGTATTTTAGAAATCACTCCAGGGAATAATTTTGGTGAAAAAAAGAATTGTTATAAAGAATAATAGGGAGATTTCAAAATAAATTCCGCGGGTCCCTGTTTATTGCCAAAGTTGTACAAAAAATATTGCCCAGCTTCAAATTATACATGGGTTAGTAATGGTAATATCTGTTTGGCATTTATGTGATCTGCATAATTATATATACACATTACAACAGCTGTACGCTACCTCTTTATTCCTCATCACAAAGAATATAACGATGGAAATTCCCTGTGGGCAAAAGCAACATGAGAACATACAGTGACTGATTAATATAGTGAGGTTGTCTATTATCAAAACATGCTAATATTGAGGGTTCACACCACATTACCACAATATAAACAAAGATAATCTATAATTATAGTAAGCACATTATGCAGTTTACCTAATATGCAATATGCAAGATTTTAAAAGATTTTTCATGCTTTGTGTGTTATAGTGGTCAGTTTGTTGCATACCAGCAGTGAGCACAGTATGGTGAAGATCCATGGAAGATAAGTTGATTCTCCATTCACCACAAACAATAATCCCACAATCCAAGTAGCCCCAATCAGTGGAATTATTATCACCATGCTCCACAGTATGTACCTGTATTTGTAAAAGAGAGTGAGTAAAATAATTGCTTAAAGGGAATACATGTATATAAATCAACGTACTTCTGATCATCAATAGGTTTGTTTCATGCAACATACGCACTGTAATAATCAGTACCTTGCTTTGACAAGCCTCAGTAGGAAGTCCTCATCTGATTCATCATGTACTGTGTGATGTGTTTTCTTTAATTTTTGTATCTTTAAGACTGCTACAACCAACAGAAGGCAGTCAATCTGCAAGGCAACATTATAAGAAATTCTATATACTATCACTGCTGACCAGCAGCATTAGCACAACAGGTACAATGAATGTGTATATAGCAACTCCTTCTATATCTGATATCCAGCACCTGCAAAATGAAACAAAGATTAAATTTAAAGTCATAACAATACAATACACTGTAAAAATAAGTGAATGCAGTCGCAAATAGTGAACATCACTGTATATTTTAGTGACTGTTACTAACAATTTACAGTGATGTCCATTATTTGCCAGCGTATTCAGCTGCAGTATCACTACTTATTTTTTACAGTGTAGGTGTTTCTATAGAGTTCATACTGTAGGTGTTTTATAAATTTTCTGACAGGATAATGGAGCAAAAGAAAAGTGAAAGGAGTCAACTTTGCAATGAAAGTTACACAGCAGACATGCATTATTCCCTATACTTGAAACGCAAAAAACTTACCCACTATATGAAGAATGCCATTCAAGATGCAGACACAGTAAAAGTGATAAAAAATTAATACACATTCTGGAATACTTTTGTGGGTGGTAGGGCAAATGTAATCTGCACACGTATGTTTCTGATGAAATTATACATGCATGCATATGCTGTACCATTGGTCTACATACAATAATTGAGAGAAAAATGTATTTTGGCTCCTGGTTGTAATATGTTTGTGATGCCTTTGTATAACTCTAAAACTACATCTTCACATTTAACAAAAGAAACATGGTTACAATGCTTCTTTACCAGGTTCTAGCCTACATGAAATTATGTATTATATTATTGGCTTGTTGGTCTGGAAACTTTTAAAGGAATTTCCATTGCACAAGTTGAAAACTTTTAGTATATCTGTATTCCCAGGTGTATTTAGTGTCTATATCTGAAAAAAACTTACAGTCTCCTTTGGTCATTCTCATAGATTCCGTAGTCGTTGTGAAGTATTCCAGCAGCAATTGCAACTATTGGTATTGGAATGCCTGTTGAGACAGCACAATAGACAATAGGAGTAAATAGAATACCCATGCACACCATACTGAACTTACCCCAACATACAATTAGGAAAAAATATATAGATTGGAAAAAGCCACTGTATGATTCTGTAAACAATATCAAGTTGGCAGTGACTACCTCACACACTGTCCAGCAGAACACAACTAAGATGAAGTAATGGATGAGAGCAGCAACCACAGTACAGGCAATCTAGAGAACAAAAGATGTGCACAATTACATTATGGTAATGTGTTGAAGAGTAATTGTGAGACAAAATCAGGCTAGTACCACACACATCCAGTTTTATGACTTTGAGAGATCATAACTCAGTGTAGGAATATGCCATCAGCTTATTAAATTTGAACTGTGATTTTGGCAGAAACATGTAAAACTTTCAGTTCAATAGCATGCTGGAAGGTCCTGTTACAGTCAAAGGATTGGATGTGTGTTGAAGCCTAGTTTTGTCACAATTACATTACAGATCAAAAGTGAGTTATCAAGACACACGGTAGTGTGTCGTGCGGCCCAAGAAGTCGGCGCGCCACACCGTGAGCATATTAACAGGAAGAAAGAAAATGCAATTTTCACACCTATGTAGCTCGGTGATCCCTTATCCGATTGGAACCAAATTTGCTAGAGATGTGCCGCCCAGTTAGGGGAGTCTACATACCAACTTTGAAGAAAATCGCTCCAGCCATTTCCGAGATACGAGCGAACAAAATTTCGTTTCAATTTCTTCGTTTTTTTCTTCATCTTCATTTCGCACACTTCGCAAAATTCACCATAAAACACGAATTCGTGCTCGGATTGGGCTGAAATTTGGCACACTTAAAGGGCTAATTAAGGCGGATCTCCGTACCAGCTTTGATAGGAATCCGATGAACATTCACGGAGTTACGACCGATTATTTGCGTAAAATAAGGTCGAAGGTCTGTCACGCCTACAGGGTAAACCCCTTGGAGGAATCAGTTGAAAATTGATATCTAGATGGAGCAACCATCGTAGGAGTGCCTTTTTGTGGTTTGAAAGGAATCGGGATAAAGACCATGGAGATATGACACAAAACCCAACCTGTGTCAAAATTACGCGATCGATTTTTATGAATAAAAAAAACTATTAGTTATCGTGTCTACCAGGCAAACCGCTTAGAGCAACGAGCTGAAAATCAGTATGTAGCTGGAATAATCATCATAGAAAGTCCTTGCAGTAGTACAGAAGAATCGGTTTACAAATCACTGAGTTATGATTCAAAAGACAACTACGTGCAGCAAATGCGAGATCGAGATACTCTAATAGAACAGTCACCCTAATAAAGCATTCAGCTGCATTTATAATTTACTCAGTTATATTACATTGCAAGTTATTTTGTAGGGAATTCAGCTACAAACAAGTCATCCTGTAGTCAGATCAGCTAGAAGAAGGTACCTAATAGAGAGTTCAGCTACAAAGAAGCCATCATGTAGAGAGTTCAGCTCAAATAAATCACCCTGTAGAGAATTCAACTACAAACAAATTGCCCTGTAGAGAGATCAGCTAGAAGAAGTTACCTTGTAGAGAGTTCAGTTACAAAGAAACAATCATGCAAAGAGTTTAGCTGCAAACAAATCACCCAGTAGAAAGATCCGCTATGAACAGATCACACTGTAGAGAGTTCAGTTAGAAACAAGTCATCCTGTAAATAGATCAGCTAGAAGAAGTCACTTTGTAGAGAGTTCAGCTATAAAGAAACCACCATGTAAGAGAGTTCAGCTGCAAACAAATCGCCCTGTAGAGAATTCGGCTACAAGCAAATTACCCTGTAGAAAGATCAGCTAGAAGAAGTTACCTTGTAGAGAGTTCAGCTACAAACAAATCACCCTGTAGAGAGTTCAGCTAGAAACAAGTCACCCTGTAGAGAGATCAGCTAGAAACAAGCCACCCGTAGAGAGTTCAGCTAGAAGAAGTTACATTGTAGAGAGTTCAGCTACAAAGAAACTACCATGTAGAGAGTTCAGCTGCAAACAAATCGCCCTGTAGAGAATTCGGCTACAAGCAAATTACCTTGTAGAAAGATCAGCTAGAAGAAGTTACCTTGTAGAGAGTTCAGCTACAAACAAATCACCCTGTAGAGAGTTCAGCTAGAAACAAGTCACCCTGTAGAGAGATCAGCTAGAAACAAGCCACCCGTAGAGAGTTCAGCTAGAAGAAGTTACATTGTAGAGAGTTCAGCTACAAAGAAACTACCATGTAGAGAGTTCAGCTGCAAACAAATTGCCCTGTAGAGAATTCAGCTACAAACAAATCACCCTGTAGAAAGATCAGCTAGAAGAAGTTACCTTGTAGAGAGTTCAGTTACAAAGAAACAATCATGCAAAGAGTTTAGCTGCAAACAAATCACCCAGTAGAAAGATCCGCTATGAACAGATCACACTGTAGAGAGTTCAGTTAAAAACAAGTCATCCTGTAAATAGATCAGCTAGAAGAAGTCACTTTGTAGAGAGTTCAGCTATAAAGAAACCACCATGTAAGAGAGTTCAGCTGCAAACAAATCGCCCTGTAGAGAATTCGGCTACAAGCAAATTACCCTGTAGAAAGATCAGCTAGAAGAAGTTACCTTGTAGAGAGTTCAGCTACAAACAAATCACCCTGTAGAGAGTTCAGCTAGAAACAAGTCACCCTGTAGAGAGATCAGCTAGAAACAAGCCACCCGTAGAGAGTTCAGCTAGAAGAAGTTACATTGTAGAGAGTTCAGCTACAAAGAAACTACCATGTAGAGAGTTCAGCTGCAAACAAATTGCCCTGTAGAGAATTCAGCTACAAACAAATCACCCTGTAGAAAGATCAGCTAGAAGAAGTTACCTTGTAGAGAGTTCAGCTACAAACAAATCACCCTGTAGAGAGTTCAGATAGAAACAAGTCACCCTGTAGAGAGTTCAGCTAGAAACAAGCCACCTGTAGGGAGTTCAGCTAGAAGAAGTTACATCGTAGAGAGTTCAGCAGTTTAGCTGCAAATAAATCGCCCTGTAGAGAATTCAGCTACAAACAAATCATCCTGTAGAAAGATCAGCTAGAAGAAGTTACCTTGTAGAGAGTTCAGCTACAAACAAATCACCCTGTAGAGAGTTCAGCTACAAACAAGTCATCCGGTAGAGAGATCAGCTAGAAGGATCACCTTGCAGAGAGGTCAGCTACAAAGAAATCACTCTGCTTCATCCTTTCTTCTTCCTGTAGTAAAGAAAAAAATGATAGGTTAAAAAGTGCTAAAGCCTGCCATAGGCCGGCTTTGGGGTATACAAATACAAAAAGAAGTGAAATCTAATCCAAAACAGCCAAGCTGTAAAAAAAGAGTGCGGCCCTGAGAAAAGCTATGGTGAAAAAAGATGTGAAATCTAAGGTGGCAGCCAAGAAATGGCTGTGATGGTAGGTTAATGGTAAAAATTTTAATAATGCCAATTCAGGTGAATTTTGTGCCAAGACCAAGTGGCACCAAATTCACCTGAATTGTTGTTATTAAAATTTTTACCATTAACCTACCATCACAGCCATTTCTTGGCCGCCACCTTGGATTTCACATCTTTTTTCACCATAGCTTTTCTCAGGGCCGCACTCTTTTTTTACAGCTTGGCTGTTTTGGATCAGATTTTATTAATACTTTATATACACCAGCTTTGGATACTACATACAAAAGTTACTAACAAGTCAAATAACTATTCGTTTGGCACAAATTTGACTATAGGTGTTACAGTAGTTTGAGCAATGCTGTGTCTTAAAATTAGTGAAATGATAAAAATAGAAATTCAGTAGTGGTGCTAATTAATTCATGTCACATGTAATTGATAGATTCAGTCACATACAGTATGAGAATATGCACATTAGAGAATGAAAAATTATTAAAATATGTTTCTTTTAACCAATTGTAAATGTCATTACCCCTAGTTACTTACATCGTCTTCTTTGGCAAGCCATATTCCACCAACAAACACAAAGCAAGCAATCAGCAGAGCAATACAGAGATTAAAATGGATCAAATTGCTCTTTTCTCCAAATGTGATACCCCTACATTTGATATACAGTAACACTATACATAAAACTGCTTTAGTTTGCAGTTTATACATATACAATACACACTAAATGTGTCATTGGTTAGTAAAAACAGTTCAATCACAATATGTCTGTATACAATATTATATGCTTGCATTATATATGCGTGCCATTACAATGATGTGTGCGCTTGATAACTGTTTTCCACTTAACTTCCTGCCACATGCATGCACTGATCATGCTAAGTCTACTCTCCCCAACCCAGGAAATTTTGAAAACTGGTAAATATCTTTTGAAGCTGACATTCTCTTGGCATTTGTTAAGAACTTGTTAACATATAGGCTGCTTTTGCTCGCCTCTGATTGTAATGAATGAACACTGAAGAGTATATGGAAAGGGGGAAACTATTAATGAAAGTTACATTATCAAATGGTACAGTAGTACCTAGGTAGGGATTGCCTACAAAATTTCATGTGCTGCCCAAAATTCTGCCTTTAAAAATCACCCTAGAGACATTTTATGCAATGAAAATTACCTTTATGGAATAATACTAGTCCAAATAATATATAAAACAGCTATAAATATAACAAAACACTTACATGTGGCTGGATATAGAATTTTTAAAAATTGATAAAAACTTGAATTATAGTCTCACTGCCTCAATGACCACATTTGCAAGGCAAGTGGCCAAACAAAGCAGCGTTACTAACACTCCATTCACACTACCTTCTAACCTGGGTAGAGCACAGAACTGTTTGAAATAAAGGACAGTGTGAATCAATCAACCCATGCCGAATTGGGTCCAGCATGGCATGACAAAGAGAGAGGTGGGCTGGCATGGGTTGGCTCGGTATAGAATACAGTGTGAATGCATTCCGAGCTGGCCAACTTGGGCTAACAATAATATTTGCTTCTGTTGGCCACACAGTGAGTAGACCTCTGTATTAAAACTGTTCTTCAAAATGGTTACAACATACCATACTTCCGGTAGACTCTTTTGACAGTTACGCTCTGACTGCATGTTGATGTTACTGGCAAAAGGAGCACCCACTAGCTTAAATATGGTGGCTATTACATTGTATGACTTATTCCAGCTGGTTCTACACTTTGTAATTCCTCACTACAATCCCAGTGCATTATTTTATTAAGCACCTAAACAATTAAAAGCTTATTATTTATTGTGCACTTGTTTTACCTCATATTATTTGGCGTGTACTATTGAGCAATGTCTGATGCAGCAGTGTAAACAAGAGTCAACCCAAATTCAATAACCTGAGTAGAAAGCACTCTGGTTAACCTGGATAGTTTGAACAGGGTGTAAATGTTTGAGAAGCTGCCCATGTAATAACATGTGCTCACGTTAATTAATCTGACCATTTGTTAAAATGGCAAATGACTAACTTTAAGTCAAGAATGTACCACAAACATACTTGAACACTCCTAATGCTACAATAGCAATTAGCACACAGATGATGCACACTCCACATCCAATGTATGTGATAGGTGGTAAGGGATCAACTTCCTGTTAGCAAAACAAAACCATTGTTAATGTTTACTATGTTACAACAGATACTGTATATACTATTTAGTGTGAAAATGAAGCTACTGAATAGGATCTGTCTATATCTCTAGACAGGTTGGCTTTTTGGGATTGTCCCCCATGTAATGTGTGCCTCTATTTCATGTACCATTATATTGTTGGTCAAGATGTCAACAGACACTCATTTTAAGTGTTCTAGTAAACAACATGGAATATTCTACAGTGCTGTATGTAATAGTTTAAAATCATTAAATTTATTATTCTAAGTAGTGGTGAACTATTGCAAAGAATATTTTCAGTGAGTTTTTACCAGCCCCCAAAATCCAAAACCTGAGATTACTGAGTGGTAGGGTAGGAATCTCCCCTTCACTTTATCTGATGTAACCTAACCTTTATACTGTAACATACTCATCATACTAAGAGCTAACTAGCACTAGCATGCTAAAACTAACCCAAATGTTTGTCACTACTATAGGCCATAATACAGTTCCTGACCTATGAAGCTCAGAGCAGGTTACAATTAAAATAAGCACGCCTTAAAGAGGCAACCCATCTACAGCAAGCTGCATTTATTGCAAATTCATGTAGAGTATATTAAATCACAGTATAACATCTGGTGTAATGATCAGTTGTATCAATATATTGATGAGTCTTTACTGCTATAACCTTTTGTATACCAGTTTACCTGAGTACACAAGACTCAGTGGAATCATGAATAGGCCTGCGTCAAATATTCCAGCATAAAAAGCATAATAGGTTGGAATGCTACACCAGCATAATGCTAGCATATTATGTAGGTGGATATTTCAAACTATGGAACTTAATTCCACGAAAACAGTTTGATACTTCCTAAGCAACAGAGCACTCAAATGCATTGTACATAACTCCTTAGATTAATACTTTCTAATAGAACAGTCACTTTGTAGTGAAATACTCTAATAGAGCACTCACTGAACAATAATGTGACCGAATTTTGGAAAATCACCCTCACTGTCATGCTCGAAACAATTTGAACTTGAAAATAGCATATGCATGTACTGTTAATAGCAGAAAACCTTTTTAAATATGTCTAAATTTTTCTGTAATTCAAGGTATCTATGGTTTATTCTACTTTTAAATGGGTAGGAATTAAACTTATAATGTTGTGCTTCAGAACTTAATGTGTGTCAAATGTGCCCATGCGGGTGATTTTTTTCAAAATTTGGTCACAAATATGTTCCAAGATAATGATAAGAAATGTTGCTAATGGGAACACTGAAGAGCACAACAGGTGAAAAATTTGGAAAATTTCTGAAAGCATTTAGGGATAAATTTTTAGTATATTTGACTCAGGACTAATCATGAACTCAGTTGTTACCTATGTACATATGTACAGTTTTACTATACTGTAACACAAACATACTACAGTGTACACATACTCAACATGTCTGTGATGTCTGATGTCACAATTAATAATGGCTTTGTTAAAGATATCATGATTCATAATTATTCATAATTATTGAAATTAATGAATATTCTGTTATGTAAAGCTAGAGCAATTTCAATTCAAATGATGCTACAAGTGTGGCAGTAAATTAAAACATTTGGCAAATTTCTGGAAATTGTAGCTACAACATAAAGTCTGTATTTTATAAGTCATTTACAGCAAAACAATGGTATTTGTTGTTAATATTAACAAATGGCCTGGGTATCACCATAGATGATCTGCTTCTGATAGTGCAATGGAACATTATGTCGCTTTGCCATTATATTCTCAAAAGTTGTATGCCAGACATATGTAAAGCCACTCTGCATACAGATGTAAATACTGACCTCAGTACAATCTTGAAATTTACACATACATTCCTGGTCGGTACAATTTGGAGTGCAGTTGTATCCATTTCCAATATAGTCAGGTGGTGTGCACTAATTTAAAGACACACAAGTAAATTACACATTAAAATTGCTTTACATGATGATCCAAACAGAAATAAATTTATTCTAAAGAACCTGTCTCGGCAACTAAAACCATTTACAGTGTAGTTAGGTAGTTTTTGTTTCATACATTTTTATCAGTGTAATTAACGCAAAAGGTAATAACATGTGGATTGTCGTGCTGCCAATTACAGCAGATGGCTGAATTGCTTATCATTACTGCTAATAACAGCTAATTATGGCAGGGCAGGGATCCCGTCTAGCCTTTAAATGTCACATATTAAGGAGGTGTGAAATAATAAACCTCATAGTGATGTTTAGTAGTACAAGGAACAAACATGGAGTAAACTCATTTCAAAAGGGTAAGTAGAATTCTAGGAAAATAAGGACAGGACTGCAGGTGACTGTTTTTAGCATTCACCTGCATTTAATACTCTAATAGAATTGTCAAGAGTGTTTTTGTTAATAAATCTCCTGACACAACTTCCCAGAGCTACATGCAGGCACTGTCAGTTAACATCATTACGTTACATGTATTCCTTAAAAAAATCTTTATGTCATCAAGGCTTTAGTGTTGACAAACTTTTCCTGTTCATAATCTAATCTTAGCAAACTATAGTCCATCAAATTCTGCTAAAGTGATCAATATACTCTAATAGAGCATTCACTGCATTAAAAAATACATAGAGCGGTCAAGAATGTTTTGTTAACTAGTGAAAGCCTGTGAAGAATTCATCCTAAAGATTGTGTAAAATCTAAGATCTTGTATGACATGATGACCTCATCATTTTGGTCAATCCTGCTCCTGATTTTTGTTCCCATCTCAATCCTACTCACCCAGGAGCTAATAACAAGTAACAGCTCTAGTATCTAGAAGTTGGGACTGAGAAGTTTTTAAAAAGATTATCTACAATATCATCTAAAGAGCATACAACATACATACAATTAAACACAAAGATGTCTCTGTAACAGTTTCAAAACAATAGACCATCTTTCTTCAGAACCTCTCAGCCTGATGTCAAAAGGAGTAGACGCCCATATGTTAGTAATTGCACCAAGAAAGCTTCTTCTAAATAGATCTAAAGATGTGTAGTGAACTGATGAGGATAGTGATGAAGAATTATCATTTAAACTTCTTAAGGAATAAAATGTGTCCATGGAGCAGTGGCAAAAGTCGGACAAAACTGCTGTAGAGGTCCTCAACATCGGAAATCAAGTTCTATCAAAGTAGGCCCACAGCACTGGCCTCACTGCAAGAATGCAGTGAGGGAAATGTACATTCACTCAGTTTCTCAGCCATTTTCTGTATTGCATCAAGTTTAGATAAGTGAGTTGCTGCAGTACCCACAACAGCAACACTACTGTATTCATATACAGGCCTAAAAAGGATTTAAAAGCAACAGCTAGGCCTCTTGGACCCAGAAAATCTCTAACACGGTACAGTGTTTCCATTCTCTATGGACAGCAGGTGGACATATTTTCTATCAAAGAGCTCCAAGTCAATCTACGATAACCCTAAAGTCTCCAAATTATTAACCTCTTCAATGGTAAGGGAGTCCATAAATAGAGGGGGATGACACTCAACATCACGCTTTTATGAAACACACAGTGAGTGACATTAGCAGGTTCAAAATTAATGTTCCACACTCTATCCCAAGAAAACATGATTTAAGTCAGCAATCATCTCTTCAGCAGCCACTATCCCGTCCTCCTTCTTCTTAATCATCTTCACAAGAGATGAATCATCAGCATATTCAAACAAGTCACAATGTCAAGCTTGTTTAGTAAGGTAACAGATGTACAAATTGAACAATAAAGGGGCCCAGACACCACCCTGAGGAACACCAGTTGTAAAGTTCTGCTGAGAATAAGTATCACCATGAGCCACCAAAAATGAACTCCTATTACACAAATAGGAGCACAAAAGGCCATAAGCCTTACTGTACTTCTTAAACCAACACTCCAAAGATGTTTCAAAAAACCAGCCCACCATACATCATCGAAGGAACCGTAAATGTCTAAAGATACAATACGACCTCCTCATGATGTTCAAATGCTTGAATAGTAGTAAATGCTATTCCAGTTCCACAGTCCTGAGCACCAGTACCTTTCATAAAAAAAACTGGAATAGCTATATGGGGAAATATGACGATATATCAAAATGCTATGAATCTTATGTGTGACCCATTCTAGAATACTGCTTCACTGTGTGGGCTCCACACACATTACAAGACAGTCAGAAACTTGAATCAGTTCAATGCCGTATGGACAGATTTATTTTTAATGACTATTCATACACCTCCAGTGTCACTCATATGCTTGAAAAGTTTCATTAGGCCACATTAGAACATTGTTGTGTTCAAGCTAAGCTAGTTACACTGTACAAAATTGTTAACAACATCCTTCACATTCATACTCATAACATCTTAACACAAACTATGCCACCATATCCGATACGAAGCCATCATACCCATCACTTTAATGTACCACCATCTAAAATACAAGCATATAAACTATCATATTTCCCTTCAAGTATTGCACTCTGGAATGCTTTACCAACAGACACCACTCTAGCACCCAACCTTGAGTCTTTCAAAGATAGATTGGAACATCATTTTACAATCGCTACCTAATTAAGAGCAATTATTAAATTATATTATGTACGTTATACTCTTACTGAGTCTGTACATTACAGATAAATAAATAAATATATCTGCACATAAGCAACCCATTCAAACACCATTGCTAGAGTAGGAAGAACAGCATTTGGATGGTAAAAACAGGGATCAGTAACAGTACCCTTCTGCTTGTAACCAGGAACAATACGTGATAATTTCCATGACAGTGGAAATTCTCCAGACCTACATACATAATATGCACTGGTAAACAAAGTTCATTACAACAGTACTTCAAAATGTAAGGGCTAACACCATCTGGACCTACAGCTTTCTTTACATCAAGTGAGCTCAACACATGGCAAACCATAATTTCTTACAAGTAACTGTTGAAACATCTGAGGGAAGTGTAGGTGAAGCAGAATCAAAGTCTGTGGGCAACGATAGCTTGTTTGCAAAATAGGTAGCAAGACTATCAACATCAGGAACAAATCTGGTGTGGAGCTTACAGAAATTACTTATGTGTTTAGTAAGATTCCACCACAGACGGTTGTTAGATCCAGTTTGTAATTAACTTTGAAAGAAGAGAATTATGATGGTGATGAAAAGCAATAGCTTGAGCTTTCCTAGCAGCTGACACAGCATCGTGGTAAGCTGGTCAATCATGCTTCCACCACTTCCCTTTGATATGTGCGCTGACAAAAGTGATTCCACCACACAGTTAGGCGTGCTACAGCAGGTACAGTAGATGGAATGTAGTGATCACTGAGCTTTAGTGATTATAGTAACAGCTTCAGTGGTATCAGATATCAATCCAGACCTCAAAACATCCCACTGCACATGCCGAAAGTGTTTACGAATGTGATTCCAAGGAGCTGAGTCCCAATGATAAACTTGTCTGGGAGTTGGCACCTGTGAGCTTACATTAAATTTAACCTAGGTGATCACTGTTTCCCAAATGGGGATGACAGGTAATACTCCCAGAACACTCAATAATAGTTAAATCCAGTATATCATTTATACGAGTTGCTCTATCAACCAATTGTTGTAAACCAAACATTTCGCAAAATCCATACCAGCAGAAGAGGTGAAAGGACTACCCAGCCATTCATGTTCATGTACAGTGTTGGGCAAGTTACTTTTTAAAAGTAACTAGTTACATATTACACATTACTTGCAGCTGAACTATTTAGTTACAGTTACATATTACCCATAAAATAAAGTAACTATAATAATATTACATATTATATTACTTTGTGTCCACAGCCTTAAGCTATCACATGTGAAACTACCACCTTATCACGTGACATGATTGCGTTGTTGGACAATGTGCAAATCTTGGTTATAAGTAAGAAGCTGGTGAATAAGCTTCATTCAGTAGGCTTCATTACTTTGCTATGGCTAGACGTTACTCAGTGGATTACTAACGAGATTAGTAACTTCGTTACTTATAGTAATAATATTACATAATATTAGATTTGTTACAGTAACTATATTACTTAGGTAATGCATTACATTTGTAAATAAAGTAACTTGAGTTATATTACCTGTTTTTATAGCGTATTTCGTTATATTACTTAGTTACTACAAAAGTAATAATATTACATAACGCGTTACTCCCAACACTGCTCATGTACAGTAAAATCTTTAACAATAATGATTGGGTGCTGACTATGATCTGAATGAAGCTGAGTGAGTGAAGTAATTAGAGAGACAAATCAGCTGCACTAGGTTGGTGATATACACAGACGATCATAGTTCCTTGAACAACATGCCAACCATTGCCTAGGCTCCAGACACATAATATGGATTGCAACTGACAGTGCTCACCAAAAAATGATTCCTGCACAAGAGCAAAACACCTCCAATATGTAGGGTTCTGTCCTGACGAGCTGTAACTACATATCCCACTGGCAGATACATTTGTAATGAGTTTTCAGCTAGGTGTGTTTCAACAAGTGTGATAAAGTCTGGTCGTAGCAACTGCGCGGTAGCACATAGTTCAGGGAATCCCTGGTGGTACCCACGAACATTGGAATAGTAGACAACGAGAGTAGCCACAGGTGATAACCACAACAACAAAAATGCTCTTTAGACATCCTCTGAAAAGAAACTGGCTAAATTGGAACTGAAGTGAATTAATAGACACTGTTAGCATTTGTGACTGGGTCAGCAAGAACAGAAGCATTTAAGACATAAACATACCATCATACTACAACTATGCAATTTGCAATTGGGACTCCAGTAAAAGTTACAGAATAAAAATATTCTATTCTAGTTATGATATAAAATCTACCATGTGATGAAAACACAGTGGATTTTGTAATGTTAATTACATTTAAATCTAATCAAAAACAGCCAAGCTGTAAAAAAAAGTGCGGCCCCCAAAAAGGCCATGGTGAAAAAAGATGTGAAATCCAAGGTGGCGGCCAAGAAATGGCTGTGATGGTAGGTTAATGGTTACATTTTAATAACAACAATTCAGGTGAATTTGGTGCCAAGACCAAGCGGCACAAAATTCACCTGAATTGTCGTTATTAAAATGTAACCATTAACCTACCATCACAGCCATTTCTTGGCCGCCACCTTGGATTTCACGTCTTTTTTCACCATGGCCTTTTTAAGAGCTGCACCTTTTTTTACAGCTTGGCTGTTTTTGATTAGATATCACTTCTTTTTGTAATTGTATACTGCAAAGCCGGCCTATGGCTGGCTTTGGGGCTTTTTTAACCCATGTGTTTTTTTCTTTACTACAGGAAGAAGAAAATAACTTAAAGAAAAATTTTAGTACTTCAATTATTTTTGATTTTATTAGTAATTATACAAATTATATACATATATTTATTACAGGCCCATTGTGCTCCACAGGATATTTTTTGCAGCTGATCTCTCTACTGGGTGACTTGAAATGTAGCTGAACTATATACAGGATGGTTTCTTTGTAGCTGAACTCTCTACAAGGTAACCTCTTCTAGCTGGTCTCTCTACAGGGTATTTTGTTTCTAGCTGAACTCTCTACAGGTGATTTGTTTGCAGCTAAACTCTCTACATGGTGGTGTCTTTGTAGCCAAACTCTCTACATGATGGTTTCTTTGTAGCTGAACTCTCTATAAGGTGACTTCGTCTAGCTGAACTCTCTACAAGGTGATTTTTTTTGTAGCTGAACTCTCTGCAGGGTGATTTGTTTGCAGCTGAACTGTCTACATGATGGTTTCTTTGTAGCTGAACTCTCTACAAGGTGACTTCATCCAGCTGATCTCTCTACGGGGTGATTTGTTTCTAGCTGAACTCTCTACAGGCGATTTGTTTGCAGCTAAACTCTCTACATGGTGGTTTCTTTGTAGCTGAACTCCCTACATGATGGTTTCTTTGTAGCTGAACTCTCTACAAGGTAACTTCTTCTCTACAGGGTGATTTGTTGTAGTTGAATTCTCTACAAGGTGGTTTGTATGAGGCTGAACTCTCTACATGGCGGTTTCTTTGTAGCTGAACTCTCTACAGAGTGATTTGTTTGCAGCTGAACTCTCTACATGATGGTTTCTTTGTAACTGAACACTCTACAAGGTGACTTCTTCTAGCTGATCTTTCTACAGGGTGAATTGTTGTAGCTGAACTATCTACAAGGTAACTTCTTCTAGCTGATCTCTATACAGGGTGATTTGTTTGTAGCTGAATTCTGTACAGGTGGTTTCTTTGTAGCTGAACTCTGTACATGATGGTTTCTTTGTAGCTGAACTCTTTACAAGGTGACTTCTTCTAGCTGAACTCTCTACGGGGTAATTTCTTTGTAGCTGAACTCTCTATATGATGGTTTCTTTGTAACTGAACTCTCTACAAGGTAACTTCTTCTAGCTGATCTTTCTACTGGGTGATTTGTTTGCAGCTGAACTCTCTACATGGTGGTTTCTTTGTTGCTGAACTCTCTACAAGGTGAATTCTTCTGCCTGATCTCTCTACAGGGTAATTTGTTTGTAACTGAACTCTGTACAAGTGCGTTTTTGTGGGTGATCTCACTGCAGGTTGATTTGTTTGTAGCTGAACTCACTAAAGGGTGATTTTGCTTGTAGCTGAACTTCTTGCATTGTATCTAGTTTCTAGCTGATCTCTCTACAGGGTGATTTGTTTGTAGCTGATCTCTCTACAAGTTGATTTGTGTGTAGCTGATCTCTATGCAGGTTGATTAATTTGCAGCCGATCTCTCTACAAGGTAATTTGTTTGTAGCTGAACTGTCTATAAAGTGATTTATTTGTAGCTGATCTCTCTGCAGGTTGATTTGTTTTAGCTGAACTCTCTACAGGGTGATTTGTTTGTAGCTGACCTCTCTTCAGGGTGATTTGTTTCTAGCTGATCTCTCTACAGGGTGGTTTTTTGTAGCTGACCTCTCTTCAGGCTGATTTGTTTCTAGCTGATTGCTCTACAGGTTGATTTGTTTGTAGATGAACTCTTTACAGGGTAATTTGCTTGTAGCTGAACTCCTTACTTTGTGTCTAGTTTGTAGCTGATCTCTCTACAGGGTGATTTGTTTGTAGCTGATCTCTATACAAGTTGATATGTGTGTAGCTGTTCTCTCTGCAGGTTGATTTGTTTGTAGCCGATCTCTCTACAAGGTAATTTGTTTGTAGCTGATCTCTCTACAAGTTGATTTGTGTGTAGCTGATCTCTTTGCAGGTTGATTTGTTTTAGCTGAGCTCTCTACAGGGTGATTGCTTGTAGCTGAACTCCTTACATTGTGTCTAGTTTCTAGCTGATGTCTCTACAGGGTGATTTTTTGTAGCTGAACTCTCTACAGGGTGATTTGTTTCTAGCTTATCTCTCTACAGGTAGATTTGTGTTGATTTGTTTATTGCTGATCGCTCTAAAGGTTGATTTGTTGCAGCTGAACACCCTGCAAAGTGTTTTGTTTGTAGCTGATCACTCTAAAGGGTAATTTGTTTGTAGCTGAACTCTCTCCACAGTGACTTGTGTGTAGCTGAATTCTGTGTAACTGAATTCTCTAGAGAGTGACTTAATTGTAGCTGAATTCTCTACACAGTGCATGACTTGTTTATAGCTGAACTTTCTTCAGTGTGACTTGTAATGTTCTGAATCTCTATAGTGATATATTTGCTTAACTCTCCACATGGTAACTGTCTTCTTGCTGAACTGTCTATTAGATTAACTGTTTGCAGCTGAACTCTCTACAGAATAACTTGTGATGTAATAAATTTCTATAGTGGAATAAATAAATTAGCCGAATGCTCTATTAGGGTGACTGTTCTATTAGAGTATCTCGATCTCGCATTTGCTACACGGAGTTGGCTTTCGAATCATAACTCAGTGGTTTGTAATCCGATTCTTCTGTACTACTGCAAGGACTTTCTATGAAGATTATTCCAGCTATACACCGATTTTCAGCTCATTGCTCTAAGCGGTTTGCCTAGTAGGCGTGAAAACTAATACTTTTTTATTCATAAAAATCGATCGCGTAATTGTGACACAGGTTGGGTTTTGTGTCATATCTCCGTGGTCTTTATCTCGATTCCTTTCAAACCACCAAAAGGCACTCCTACGATGGTTACTCCATCTACATAGCAATTTTCAACTCATTCCATGAAGCGGTTTACCCTGTAGGCGTGACAACAAATCGATCTTGTTTTACGCGAATAATCGGTCATAACTCCAGAACCATTCATCGGATTTGTACCAAATTTGATGCTAGGATGCGCCTTTGGACTCCCTTTCTGTGTGCCAAATTTCAAGGCGATCGGAGTACGCGTTTGCTTGTTATAGCAATTTTTGCAAGTGTGCGAAAAGACGAAGAAGAAAAAAAAACGAAGAAAAAAAAACGAACCTTTGGAAGCTTGTATCTCGGAAATGGCTGGAGGGATTTCCTTCAAATTTGAAATGTAGACTCCCTTGGCTGGCGGGCAACTGTGTAGCAAATTTGGTTCCAATCAGATAAGTGATCACCGAGATACAAAGGTGTGAAAATGACGTTTTCGTTCTTCCTGTCAATACACTCACGGGTGTGGCGCGCCGGCTTTTTGGGCCGCACGACACACTACCGTGTGTCTTGTTTAAATTACTGATAGTTGTTTTAGTAGGTACTTAACCAAGAAGTCAATTTTAAGCCTTTGCAATTGCAAGTGAAAAATTTAAAAAGTTGCATGATCTTCTGGTGTGGTTGTAACTGTTGTCCTTACAGGAAGGTTAAGTACCACGTCATACTCATACAGACTGTAAATATAAATTGTGCTTCAATATACAACAATGTTTTAAAAGATGAATGTGAGCATGTTACGTACAAAATGGTAGAACACAGACACACAACTGTGGGGAAGCATATGTGACCGGATTTGCGAAAAGGGGTCTTCACACACATTCAATTTGCCAAGTTTGACAATTCATAACTTCAGATTGGAAAGAGCTATTGCCTTAAAAGTTGGTCAGATGTGGGCACGAACATAGCTGAATAGATTGTGAAAATTTCAGATTAATATGTTACTTGAACACTGAGTTATGATATCCCAAGTTTATGAAATTGGATGTGTGTGGAAGACCTCTTTTCGCAAATCTGGTCACATATATATCATGCACACCTACTGTACACAGCACATGTAAGACAGACATACTATTCTGGTCCCATTTGAAGAATAAGAACATGGAGGAGTACTGCTTAGTCCAATACACACATGGTAAGTAGAGTTTCCCTTGACTAATCCATCACAACGACAATGGGCTGTGCAAAAAAAGATTGCATAATTAAGTGAAATCATTTGAAAGATGCTTTCAACATCACAAACATCAAACATAATATCCATATAAAAATAATATTTAATGTGAGCGTACAAAATATATATACACACATCTCTATTTTTGTGATTTCTTTTGAGCAATTAGTACGTAGTAGTAGATTAGGCCTCCAGAAATGTACAGGTATTTCTGACTTCCTACCTGGTCATTTTGGAGAAGGGATCAGAATCATTAGAGACAGCATTCCAAGCCATACAAGTGATATTTTTACATCCCGTAAAGTATGTTCATGGCAGAATTAATTGTTGCATTTCATTGCATTATGGCAAACTTGTAGTGATCTTCTAACACACAATTGTAAGAAAAGCATTGGTAATACTATAAAATTATACTATTTTACTCATAAGGTGTCTTCCCTGCAGTTCACATAATCATTTGCAATTGGTAGTGAAAAGAACCACTCTGTAAAGTTTTGTCCCATGTGAATTGAAAACAGCCAATTGAATCAGGCTTTAGCCGCAGCTGGTACAAACTTGTAATGCTGTCACAATTGTATCAGCATGGCTATTCCATTGTTTTAGTGATTTTAGCCTTTCATAACATTTGGTACTATTTCATTAAAAGTTTCATAAATGCCTGGAATGAGAATATTCAACTGTGAAACAGCTTTTGGGGGTGCTTTTTTGCTCATTGCTATCTAGCTAGGGCATATACTGTATAGGCAGGGTAGTTTAATACTAATGACTGCAGCAAACTACCATAGTAGAACCTCCTTTCAAATGTCTGGATCTGCCACTGTGTCAGAAAAGTTTACCATGGCTATGACTTTGCACAAGTAAAGCAGTTACACTTTTACTTTGAAGTTACAAACCAGTCGGCAAATTTTTTTACATAATGACAATGTACGTATGTATGGTAATACCATAGTTATTTTGTTTCTTCTTGTGGTAACATACGTACCTGCATTATATACAAAAGTATGATTTTGTGGAACTTTTTACACAACTATAACTTAAAGCTACTAGCCAAAGCTTCCGAGAATTGACATGTGACTGACTTCTTTGAAACTGTAATGATTGGCTTTCAACTACGATGCATCAAGCAGCACAAATTTGTTTACATATAATTGCTATTGTGGCTACTAGTACTGATATATATAAAGAACTATGCGTGGGAGTATTAAAGCAAAAAGTGTTCTATATTCGCCATAAAAGTCCAAGTGTTCTATATTGGGCAGTTTTAGAACACTATAATAGACCACAGTTCTATATCAGGTAGTTATAGAACTGGCAGGTCTATTTTGTAGGCTGGTAGCCTACTTTGAGTGAGTAATCACTCATTCTGGCCTGGCCAGTACAACCAATCAACCAAGCCAGTGTAGGCTGATAGCCTGACTGTGCTGGCTGACTAATCAACCCAAACAGTAAGAGCCAAACAACTGGATTTAATCATAGACACACATGAAGATTTCAATGATGGTTGCTTGTGATCAGCAGCAGTAAACATTCTTAGTACGTTTTGCTCACATAAACGGATGAGTCCTAAAAATATCATGGAAATATTCTTATTAAAGTACCACAATCAAAAGCTTTCAGTATTGAGAAGATGGACTAGACTTACAAAACGACTAATGAAGGCACAGCACAGGCGAAATGCCTATTCTACCGATGATAACACTCCTCAGTGAGTTTCTAATTGTTTCGTGTGTCTTGTGCGTACCTCAAGTTGACAGTTCTCTATACCAGATAAAGCACTGCCTTTCGCTCGTGCTATACAGGAAATATAGCCCGAAAAGAATAGCACGAAAAGAGTGGGCAAGAGACAAATATAGCATGAGGTGAATTAGAAACTCACTGAGGAGCCGAGTGCTATATTTGTCTCTCGCCTACTCTTTTCGTACTATATTTCCCGTATAGCACTCGCGGCAGTGCTTTATCTATATATATACCACTTTAGCGTGGGTGTTCAAAGGCGCTGCTCGGCGTTTAACTCGCATATTGCCCGGGCAATATCATGGGAAAGCAGTTTGCCAATGACTTTGATACCCAGCCAGTTCAAAGAATCGATGCGCTTTGACTCGTTATATTGAGCGACATAGAGCTTTGTATTGTGGGACTCGGTTTTGTAGAGGTTGCTAAACTTAGTACATAGGCTAAGATAGAGTAGTTGGTTGTTACTAAAGGATAAGAAGGCACAAAATAATTGTTTGGGCGATTGTGGATGCGTATTTCTACCCACCGCGTATCAGCCTTTGAACAGACCATGGAACAGCAAAGCTACTACTGCTACGTTGAAATAGGTTAGTAACTTATAGTTCTAAGTACTTAACTTAATATAATAACTTACTTACTGTCCCAATAGCGAAGTTAGTTGGCTTAACTTAGTACAAAAATGATAACAATATAAACTCCATCCCACAATCGCAAGTTTTCTAACATTGCATGTTGAAGCATAGTAACGTATTAATGACGTTTTAATGTATGGACAACGTTTTGATGGCTATTAGCCCACGCTATTAAAACCACAATCGATCTTCAGATGCTACTGTATAAAACAAATGGGATGAGTTCTCGTTAGTTCTTTCACCTATTAGGTGAGTACGCCCCAAGTGATATATATCACTTGTACCATGGCTGCTTGGGATTTTGCTGACATATACACCCGCAGCCCTCGAGCCTGCGGCCCTCGGGCTTTGGGTGTATATATCAGCAAAATCCCTTGCAGCCATGGTATAACTATTACATGTACCATGAAACCACCTAACTTCAAAGCCAAATTCCAGGGTACATATCTTATAAACCCTGGCTGGCTATGGTACATTTAAGTTAAACCATGGCTGGCTATGGTACATTTAAAATAAACCATGGCTGGCCATGATACATTTAAATGTACCATGGCCTTGATATATCTGATGAGGTGACGTTGTTTGTTTTTATAAGAATCCTGGCAGTATTCGATTGTGGGAGTTTATTATTACTCACGTGATGAAAACCATGAACCCGATTTTGCATTCTACAGCACTCATACGAAGGCGATTCGACACCCTTACCACCCTATGAGTTGACAAACGGAAGTTTAAGGTGAGAACTAGTGTCATGGTTAATTTACAATCGCGTGTCCGCGTGTTTGATTACGTACCACGCCCACTTTTCGTATGTCACGAGGTAACCACTCTACAGCGAAGCTTACCCCTCTGGATGTTTAGAAAACATTGTAAACAGTGGTTAAACGATGTAGCAACTTTGAAACACTTGTTAAATCGCAAAATTGAGTGTTTCCGTGATATTCATAGGATTTTCCCGTTTATGTTAACAAACGTAACTGCAACGTTACTCGCTGCTGACCCATAATCGAATTTTACAAGACTCTCTATATAATAAATCCAGCGGGTTGTCTCGTATTGGCTTGGGTGATTAGTCGCCCACCACAGTAGGCTATTAGCCTACATGGTACATATCAGTTGTATCACGTGCCCTCGTGATTTGCCTGATATGTACACCCACGCTCTCGGGCCTAACGGCCCTCGAGCTTGGGTGTACATATCAGGCAAATCACTCGGGTACATGATACAACTATTACATATATATATATATATATATATATATATAATACATATATATAGAGTGAGAGAGAGAAAGAGAGAGTTCAACTATGTATATCATGAAAACATTAATTGCCACTATGGTATGCTTACAATCAGGCTGAAATGCTATTACAGATGACGTTTCATAGTTTCTAGCTCTGAGATCCTGTGAAATACTAGTTGTGATATTCTCAGGAAGCGTTTCAGCAGCAACAGAAGTAAAAACAACAACAACATCTTCTAAACCTTCAGAATATGCATAATTTGATGTGTTTGTTAAAGTATAATCTTGTGACAGAAACTGCACCACCTGTAAACAATATTACATAATCTGTGATAGCAGTATCAAATGATTACATACTGTTACAAAATGAATATACATAATACTGTTTCTAGCACTACTGTACATATGCAAATTCTAAATCACTTATTCAAAGTAATGTTCACTGCATGCAGGAAAGATTAAACTGACATGGGTTCAGCACTTAAACATACTCATATAACTATACAAATGTATTATGGTATATGCAGTAATTGCATGTTTCATTGAATTGATAGCACATGCTTATGAACACAGTGTATATGAGGTTATGTCATAGTATTTCACTTACATGGTCTGCTATCACCGTTGCATTGGCTGCTATTGAAGTACCTCTCACTTCAGTCATAATAAAGAATGATCGTGAGGCATCAGGTCTTATCGTACAATTAGAGATATCAACACTGCCCCATACTCTGTTTAGTAAACACTGTCTAGTGATGTATACATCTGACCGAAAACTTGGATGGAGTTCTGAACAGCTGACACTAGCTAAACTGTTGCTGCCTTGTTTTCCCCACATTATACCACTATCATAGTCTTGCTGGCAAACTATAAAAGAATTTTAAAATGTTTGTAATAAGCATGGAACTATAATAGGTATGTGTTCACGTACTTCAATAATTATAGAACCTTTTTACAACTTAGCTGTTGTTGTATGATTGTAAATGTAACTGCATTTGTGAAAGGGGTTCTTACATGTACATCCAATTTAGCAACTTTGGCAATTCATAACTTGAGGTTGGAAAAGCTATTGACTTGAGAAATTTGGTCATTGGTGAGCACCACCATAAATGGATTTAGAAAATTTTAGGCCTGATTCTTTCTTGAAAACTAAGTTATGTTCTTTCAAGCCCATAAAATTGGGTGTGGGTGAAAGACTCATTTTTGCAAACATGACTACAAATATATATATTTTTGTATGTATACCTGAAACACTTTATCGACGTGCTATGGTCACCACTCAAGTTGAATATTTCAATTTTTTGTACTTGTTTGTTAACTTTTTGTAAAATAAAATTATTATGCCTGGTGAACCCACGCTTACCACATCAAAAGAAAGAAATAGTACTACATGCCCCAGCTACCAATTATCATCTTAAAAAATGAAGTATCCATTATGCTTTGTTCTCAGCTATGTTCAACCAGTTACACAATATTACGAATCAACAACTGCTTGAAAAGTACCTCTGCAATCAAAGTAGCCACTATGAAAAAATACGAACGATTTCTATTACAAAGGGAATCCATCACATGCTACCACTAAATTGACACCTTTCGCTGTCAGCCCAAATGAATGGGGCACAAACGAGGATGCTGGTAAGTTCATGAAGAATGTATTGTACATACTGTGGTATACTAAAAGGCACTTGTCCAGCTGAAGTGACATAGAACATTGAAAAAATCAAGCTTGTAGCCTTAGCTATTATTGAGTTATGCTTGTCTGAAGGCATCAGTCAGTCAGTCAGTCAGTCAGTCAGTCAGTCAGTCAGTCAGTCAGTCAGTCAGTCAGTCAGTCAGTCAGTCAGTCAGTCAGTCAGTCAGTCAGTCAGTCAGTCAGTCAATCAGTCAGTCAGTCAGTCAGTCTGTAAAAAAATCCATTTAATAAATTTTTTTTAAAATTCTGTAGCAACTTATTGAATTGAAAGCATTTTGGGTCTATCTGAAAGCTTGTTGGGGCTTAGTTTTACCTAACCAACATTGCCTCATAGTTATCAGGGAAAATTGAAGCTGGTTTTTGGACGATGTTTTTTTTGTGGGCCATGCCCAAACCTTTGTGGTCCCTACTATACAGTACTATTGTACTGTATGATACTCTAATAGAATGACCACTTGCTGAAATAAAGCAGTCACCTTCAGTACTAAGAATGTTACATATTACTCCTGCTAATTCACTGAATGTTTGACAAAAATTTTAGGATAACATTGTGAATAGGATGTTTGAAAAGAATAATCAAAATATTTGGAGCATACATTATTAATGTACACGTTGACTTACACAGCACAAGAATATCTACTATTATACATAAAATGCCAAACTATATACACATTTCAAAAAATCTCCATGAAATCACAATATGCAATTTGGCATCAAGCTATGCATGTATGCATAATATGCTGTAAGCACATATATTAATGCTACCATTATATAGATTCACAATTATTATGTGTATATAATATACATGATCATGGCTATGTCACTCACCATCTTCCCACGTTGTCACATTAATACGATCATTGAAGGGACCAATAGCCACTCTTGTATTACCATTAGCTGATACAATTATGGTTGCAGCTGCCATTTTGACAGAGTAATTGTGATGAGGCTGCAGCCCATCAATTAACTGAGTGTAGTTTGCTGGTGTGTGGTATGTTGAATTCCATGTTGCCAGTTCTACCGGGTCTAATGAATGATTTTTAGTAGATACTATGGGTATATGCCATTCTGTAATGATTAAATGGTAGCTAGCGATTCGACCATTGCGATGATCTAATGATGGTGGTTCCCATGATACTATGAAACTGAAAGGTGATTCAGCATTCAAGGAAACAATCAGAGGAGCTTCAGTTGGAGCTGTAAGTTATGAATAAAACATTGAATTGAATTACATAATTAATCATACAATACAAATCTATCAGATAACAGATTTGGCAATGTTTCCATCAAGTATTGATGTTTCTCGCAGCTTTCTAACTTTTTTGTTGCATCTAGCATTACAAAAAGTACTTACTGAAACTTTCCTATCATAAGGGATTTGATACAAGAGCCTTGCTGTAATGTAGTTACATAGTAATTTTAATGGATAAATTGACCTGCAAAAACATTCACTATGATCTACCTTTGAACATTTTTGGTAATGATTTGATAAAAACAATGTGGCAAATCAGAAAACGCTCCTTGCTACTATAATTAAAATGCATAAACATTTACTGTAATACTATTAATCTAATTATCTGTATGCATTATATTTTAAACATACCATCTTGTGGCAGTGTGCCACTCAATACTAGGCTGGATGGACCAATTCCTGTGATAGTAGCTGCTGCCACTCTAACTCTATACTCGTAGCTTGGGTGTAACTTGTCAATAATATGTGTATGATTGTTGGAGGCATTAAATGTTTTGTTTCCATTCATTGGAGCTAGTAAAAGTATTGATCCATTTTCAAGATAGGCCTTCTGAATTTCTGTGATATAAACAACATAAGTCCTCAGCTGACCATTTCGACTTAGCAATTGAGGTGGCTCCCATGATACTAATACACTGCTTGATGACATAACGTTTAAAACAAAGCTCAATGGAGCATGTGTTGGAACTGTGTAAGCAAGGAAAAGTATAAAATTTTAGTTATGCTGACATTATGCACCAACGTTGAAACCGGGTCACTACTGCTGACCCGGATAACCCACTGACCCGGATAGCAATCCGGGTCAGACCCGGATGTGACCCGGATTGACCCGAATGTGACCCGGATGTGACCCGGATTAATTAAAGCCGAGACGTGTTTCGGCTAGTCTCGGGCGAGCGAATGAGTCTACATTTTGAGCATTTGATTCGTGTTGAGTAAATATTGCAACTTCAGCCTAGCTGTAGGTTGAAGACCAAAAAAAAAGAAAAAAAAAGAAAAAAAAAAAGGTCTTCACCTACTGACAATAGCTACCCCTCACCATAGATACCCTCAGTTTCGTGCTACATACTGCACTTACTAACAAATAGGCGTGGCTGAGCATATGTTGGTAATGCGATAAGTGGGCGTGGCTCACGAAAGAGCTACGCGATAGCGTTTATAAGTTCCACATCGTCGAACGAACAATTTCATTTCTCACGTGATCCAATCCGGGTCAGACCCGGATAAATTGTAAACCGGGTCAGACCCGGATGACCCGGAGAAAATGTGACCCGGATGACCCGACCCGGTTCAACGCTGTTATGCACTATACAAGATATTATTGTGCAAACACTGGCATAGTACAGTCATACACGTTTCTCCAAAAAATTAACATTATCCTACTTCTAATTCTCATTAAGTATTCTGACTGCTGGCTAACAAAAGTTACTACAAGCCATTACAAAAAGTAAAATTGCAAATCTATGTTATTAGCAAGATGTGTAATGATTATTGTACTGGAGCAAAAGTACACCTCTGAATAGAGTATTTGATTGTTCTATTACAGTACCTCATATTGTAATTTTTGTCTTTGCTGTGATTTGTATGGTTAAAGTAGTGAATGACCTCCCAAAGTGCAAATTCGTTCAGCATATCAAGCTTAGCTCACACACACACGCACGCGCACACGCACATGCACACGCACATGCACACACACCAGAGTAATACATAATCTAAATTATCTAAACGTTATTTGGGCAGTGATTTCTGGTGATTACACTCCAAACACTGCTTTTATTTTTTGTCCATACAGTGAAACCTCAGTTATCTGGATCTATGGAAATGATTGCTCTATTAGAGTAGTGACTGTTCTATTAGGGTAAATGAATAATGATATTTTTTACCAATGTTCGTATGCTATTTTAATACACAGTTTCAGAAATATGGACTTTTCAGACTTATGGACCACCTTTGGTCACAGGGAGTTCGGATAAGGATAACTGAGGTTCCACTGTAATTTCACAGAGTTGATCATGCTTACCAAATATGGCTATAATACTATAG
The DNA here is from genome assembly GCF_963678975.1 of Dysidea avara. Taxonomy (NCBI): domain Eukaryota; kingdom Metazoa; phylum Porifera; class Demospongiae; order Dictyoceratida; family Dysideidae; genus Dysidea; species Dysidea avara. Next base: position 29,306,275 of record NC_089276.1, read on the forward strand.
TGTATGATGAACTCACCTCCATCAATAGTTGTTGCAGTGTACGCTGGACTGTATGAACTAAGTCCCATTCTAGTAGCTGCGGCTATTCTAATGGTATAGTTATGGTGAGGTTCAAGAGCATCTATTACTTGTGTGCGATTCACTGATGCACTATATGTTCTGTTACTACTTATTGTTTCCCTTCTCCATGTAGTTCCATCATCACCATACAGCACTTGAGTTTCCTCTATGGTTACATGGTAATGTGTTAGTTGTCCATTTTGTTGATTCAATGATGGTGGGTCCCACGAGAACACAACACTGTTTGGTGATGTAGCATTCAAAAGGACTACAACAGGAGCTTCACTTGGAACTGTAATAGTTAATAAGTTGAAATGTAATTTTATGCTATGAAGAACTACATTAGACTACAAGCAGTAATCGATAGTATGCATAAAACTATGTATACAACATTAAATTTTGAACTTCACATGCACAAAACATGTCTCACCATCTTCCATAGTTGTAACAGAGAAGGATTCACTAAAAGGACCCATTCCTACTGTAGTTTGTGCTGCTATTCTAACAGTGTAGTTGTAGTTTGGATGTAACATACCAATCACAACTTCTGTATCTTCACGTGCATTTGATGTTCTGTTTCTGTTAATTCCCTCTTGTGAGATTATAGTTCCATTCGCCATGTGAAATATTTGGGTTTCCTCTACAGTGATGTAATATAGTACTAGTTCACCATGCAGTAGCATAACTCTAGGTGATCTCCAAGAGACTACAATGCTTCTGGATGACTCAACAGTCACATCAGTAATTGAAGGAGCTTCCTCAGGAGCTTGATGGTAGAGAAAAATAATTTGCATATGCACACAAACAGTCAAGGAAGTGAATTCCCTTTGTATGCTGTGCCATGTGTTGTACATGCACATCAATGTGGTGTAATACTGTGTGTAGTGTGTATGTGTGAATGAGGAATGTGCTTTGTATGCATGTGTGATAATGCTATACTTCTATGTATATCACACCTGTAAATACAGTAACAGATTTCACAATGGTGTTGTCTTCAACTCTCTTTTCACTGTTATCAACAGCATATATTTCAACAGTATAATTTGCAGCTGAGAAGTCAGGTATGTCCATGGGACTAGCTCCAATCATGGTAACAGGTGGCTGAGGTGTTTCACAGTCATCACAAGTAATGCTGATGCTAATTTGTCTTGCCACTCCAACATAGGAACAAACTATCCTTATTACACCAGAACTTATACCAAAATTTCTCTCTGAGTTTGGATGTGATCCTATCACTGTGCAGTCACGTAGAACAAATGTTCCTAAAGCAATGGCATCATGCTGATTATGTCAAGACCTATATGAAATATCAACTCACTGATGGTGACATTTTCACTCCTGTTGGCAGCAACCATCCCATCGGTATACAATGCTTGTACAGTGACATTGTAAATCAAATAGAATTGTGGATGACCAATGAAGTATTGGGACAAGTTAATAGCTGTTGTATTGGCTGTAATGAATGGACTATTTGTAAGCTGTTTAGTGCTGTATCGCAGTGTTAATCTATAACCAGTAAGAGAAGATTCTTCAATGTTGAAGACAGCAGGCTATAAAACATAATTCAGTAGTGATAGTAGTCACCGTCAGTTAGAAACTTACTCTCCATGATATTCCCACAATAAGTCTATTGTCAGAATATGACACTGAAGGTGTATGAGGGATAGTGATGGGAAGTGCTGTAGAATATGCATACATGACAATGTATACATGACAATGTAAACCATGTAGGTATATACATGTATGTGATAACTATTTTTGGAAAATCATCAATATTCAAACATAAACAGATATTATAGTGAGATTTTAATCCAGTATAACTATAGCTTGTGAAGGTCAAACGTTATGTGCTATGGGCTTAAAATTTTTACCATGAGTGCTGTTAACTACTGTATAGTGTTAAACCCGCTTTGTTCTAAACGAGCCAGTTACTGGCACATATTAATAACCATGTTTCTAATGGGTATGGTGGGACAAATAAAAAATGGCCAAGTAGGTTGAATGGAATCTTCAGCGCGCTGAGACTACCTGACACATTCAAACTGAAAAATACATGCAGAAAAAATATGGACAACTTTGAAGGGTGTCTATGTTCCAGCCTCATGCTTCCGCTTCCCAGTGGGAAGGGTCAAGGCTTTCTCAGTGGCTGACACACATCTCAGGTGTGAAAACAACCTAGCGGCATGGATGTGGGTAGGATATTGGTGTGCTTATCTATTCATTGTGAAAAATCATACAAGTGTATGGAAAGATTGTAATTTAATTAGGTCACATTTACATTACAACACTGCTGTATGTACACTATGTTATAGTTAAAGCACCACCTCACGTGTGTATAGAAAATACAGTATGAGGGGGCACGTTGAAAGGCTAATACAGCATGAGGCGAAGCCGAGTGCTGTATTTGCCTCGAGATACCCCCCAAGTGCTGTATTTTTCATACACACAAGTGCTTTAACTGTTATATTGTACTTCCTGGTTGTCTGGCTCAGAGCGATTTTCTCTAATACTTAAACCGCTGCGATTTTTGGTGATCAGGATATCAGTAAGTGTTTAACTAATCTATTTCTAGTCATAGAACGAACTAATAGGATTAGTTTGACTAGTTTTAGCAATTTACAATGTCACGCATGTGATCAATCGTGCTGTCTTAGTGGAGTCGTGTTTAAAATGTTTCATAATCAGACGATCAGTAAGTGTTTATACAATCTATTCCTAGCCGTAGAATTATCTCATAGGATTAGTTAGGCTGGTTTTAGCAATTTACAGTGTGTTGTTTATGTTACATTCCTTAAATAAATTCTCCACATAACTTTACTGTATTTGCCCAAGTGTGCTGTATTTGCCCAATTAGGTGTATAACTGTACTGTATTTACCCAATTAGCTGCATAACTGTACTGTATGACTCATACAGTACAGTTATGCAGTTGATTAGTATTGTATGGACAATACGATATGTGGCATCGCTTTGGTCCTCCCACGCAAAGTAAAATATATGTACATTATAATGCATGCATGCTTATTTATACGTATATACATGCAGTGAATGGAAAGTTGAAGAAATAGCTTCTACACTGGACACTTAGTAATGGTTCCATTAGTATGTAAAGTGACCTGGAAAATCGGGACACTTTAATAATCAGAACTCATTTGGTTGGTACCAAGATGTCCTCAATACATGTGTTTTCATGAATGTAGATATATGTAGTATTTCATCACACTATTATTTATTCTTACAGTTCTTGGTTGTGCAAAGAGTTATTGAACATACACAAAAGCTACATTAACAAAACACCCAGATAACTTACAGACACATGATCGCTGATCACTATTAAGTATATATCCATCATAACATGAACATACAAAACTTCCTTCATTGTTAGTACACAAGTGATGACATGATGACGGGTCCATACATTCATCAATGTCTAAAGTGACATACATCAGATTAAATTCCGCATGTTATGTATTCATGCATGGTATTATTTAGATGGAGATGCGTGACATTCTAAAACTTGCTGAAAACACATGAAACGATATACTTTGTCTTCCTTCATAAATTTAACATTTAACCTTCATGATGAGTAGCTTTAAATATCTGTTTTACATAGCAACTGAATTACAATTATTATTACTGAAACATTTGCACAGTAATAACTATGGTGCATCCTTGGTTATCCAAGCCTCAGTTGTGCAAACACCTGGATTACCAACGTGATGAATTAGAGTATTTCATTCAGGTGTGTATTCTAAGAGTAATTAATTTGGAGCTCTGTATATTGGACTTCTGTTATTCGACAAGTTTACTTTCTAGATACTCTTGTCCAAGGAATAAAATGAACTAAGGATCTAAATATATAGATTATATTCAAACTAATGAGATATACACTTTATGCATGCAGATAAAGACATCTGAACTTTTGCATGGCTATATACAGTACATAGAGTATCTTGGCTATAATTTTACCAGTGCAGTTGTGCCCATTCAACAGTTGATATCCCTCAAAACAAGAGCAATAGTAACTAGGAATTGTGTTGCTACATATATGCTGACAAGGTCCTGGCATGGCAGCACATTCATCGATGTCTGCAATACACAGTTAATGATAACAACATATTGATGCATACTGCTAATAATATCATTATTACCTGTGCAGTTACCATCTTCAGTTACCATTTCAAAACTGCTACTGCATGAACACAGGTAGGAGCCTATTGTGTTAGTGCAGACATCGGCACATGGACTAGGTGTGTTATAACACTCATTGATATCTGCAAATAAGAATCCCATTAAAATCTTACAAGCACATGAATAACACTTTACTGACCATCACAATAAATTCCATTTGGTGTATACCCACTGCCACAACTACAGTTAAAGCTTCCAGGTAGATTAGTACATCTTTGTTCACATATTGGATTTGCACACTCATTTATATCTAAAGCAGAAGCAACAATCTCATTGGACACCATACACTTGTATATATCATGGAATGGTGGTAGCACCACACATACTCTAGAGTTCTATAACTACACTTTCACCTACACAGCAAGGACAATTACTGCTCTTGAGCTATAGTAGCATTTCACAGGAAAGCAATAATTTCTTTTATATTACCACATTAAAAAAAGACGGTATTTTGTTCAAAACTTGCTATCTCATATTGAAAATAATGTAAAAGTATTTCTTCTGGTCCTATATGTATCAAACTGGATTTTGAAGGGCTTCACTGTGCTGCATGGTTTAGCAGGTGGTTTCTGGGATAAAGAGTTAAAGAAGTGCACATGTATGTTTCAGGATTTGTAAGCACTGCGCTTGGCAAGTAGTCAATGTTCATGATTATGAAGAAGTTTAAAAAATGATGCAGTTAACCTTACCATTACAAGAGTGGTTGTCAGGTCTCAGTAAATACCCATCAAAACAAAAACATTCATAGCTCCCAAGAGTGTTGTTACAAACTTGTTCACATGGAGATGAGGCTGCTGCACACTCATTGATATCTATAAAACAATCCAAGTAACTAGTCATAAACATTTGGTATCTTTGTTTATACCAGCACATCCATGTCCATTATCCAGTCTGTACCCAGCAGGACAAGTACAGTAATATCCGCCATATGTGTTGTGGCACATGTGATCACATATGTCAGGAATATCACACTCATTGATATCTACACAGTGTGGATATGTGACACTATATACAATATTGAATATGTCATGACAGTTCATTACCTACACAACTGCCATTAGCAAGTGCCATTTCACCATTTTCACTACAAGTACATTCATATGACCCAATTGTGTTGACACATATCTCAACACATCTGTTTGATCCATTGCATTCATTGATATCTAAATGTATACAATGTCTAACAACTAAACTTCATAGAGCAATATTCTACTAACCATTGCATGCACTGCCATCTGACACATATCCTTCATAACAGCTACATTCATAGCTTCCTACATTGTTCGTGCATATTTGCTCACAAGGATAACCATTGGCACACTCATCAGTATCTGAAGAACAAACGTAATATGGTCATGCTAAAATAAAACTCATCTCACCATTGCAAGATCGACCATCACTACCAAGGTGATATCCCCCATTGCAAGAACACACAAAACTTCCCACAGTGTTAGTACAGCCATGTTCACATGGTGATGATGCTGCTTCACATTCGTTGATGTCTGAAAGATAGACACATATACGTATGTATATACTGGGTCTGTTGTCAGTTGCTGAATACCTTAGTCAAGCATCTATTATGCCAAACATAATGGCTAAGGGTGAAAATATTTTTAAAATAATGCTGGAACACTGAGAGAATCTAAGAATCAACATTTTTGCACATTTAAATTGCTGTAGTAAGATGAAAAAGTCTTTTAGAAAACACCTTAAAGCAACGCAAGCTTATAGCCAGCACATCAGATAAAATACTGTATTCTAACAAAGCTACAAGTCCATAATTCTAATGTATAATACAGCATAGCTACATCTTATTGTAGCTGCAGTTCAAAGAGCATTTACTTTATTAATAAGAAGTGTACAGTACTATAAAGAAGCTTCGGTTGTGCTTTGACACACAAAAAAGTATTTCTGAAGAGAATGGCTAGCCAAGTACAATAAATATGTGTATCCGCACAAAAACAGCCAAGCTGTGAAAAAAGGTGTGGCTTTAAAGCCTGGGCGAAAAAAAGTTATGAAATCTAAGGTGGCTGCCAACAAATGGCTGCAATGATGTAAATTTTAACAATGCACACAGCCATTATTAAACTTTATTAGCATTAACATTATTGCAGCCATTTGTTGGCCGCCACCTTTGATTTTGCAACATTTTTCACCCAGGCTTTTTAAGGCTGCACCTTTTTTCACAGCTTTGTTGTTTTTGTGTGGATATCACTTCTTTTTGTAATTGCAAGTTCCAAAGCCAGCCTACTGTTGACCTTGATAATTCTTTTTAACTTTTTCCCCTTTACTACAGGAATCATCGAAGACTGCGTGGCTATTATGAAGAACTGAATGAGCTGAATTTTGAAGGTGCATATATCCCAATGATAGCTGACTTAAAACTAGGAATGGGAGATGCCCTACCCTGAGGAAACTTCCACTGCAGAAATGGCTAATTATACTATTTCTTTTTGTCGTTCTTACTTCCCGTTGTTTTCCACATTCAAAACGTCGATAAACTACGATGAGGATACTTGGGTACCACAATATGAAGGTGCAGTAGCCTTAATTTTGACATCAAAAAAACCCTTCAGATGTTTGCCTACTTCCCCAGAATCCTGAAGCATAAATGTCTACATGAACTCCATCCTCATTATTAGCCATTGTATATCAATGCCGGGTCTCACCTGTAAACAGGCTGCAACTCATGCATGAAAATGGTATTTTCTGGTTCTGTAAAACAATTATATTGCCCACCCACACTGGCTGTACTTGGCCGCACGACACGGCTACTTGCATAATTTTTGTAGAATGTTCTAGACCAATCTAGATTTTCCATTGGTAGATCTATGAAATTATGAACTTGACTATTGAGTAGATGTTAGCTAGATTTTCATTTACAAAGTAGAAATAAAGTGAAGTGATCAGCCATGATAGCAGCAGTTCAGTAGTTAAGGATTTGGGTGTTCAGTATGGAGGGGCGTCTGGATTCAGTGGAATGGAATGGTGGACTGGAATGGTGGAATGGACTGGAATGGAATGGTGGAATGGACTGGAATGGTGGACTGGAATGGAATGGTGGAATGGAACGGTACTTTGGTAATTTCAATTGATGGTCACCTCTTTATAAAGACCACCTTCTAACAAAGACCACCTCTTTATAAAGACCGTTTTACTTTAATGTTTAAAATGCTGCTATCTTGTTGTTTTAGGGTGTATCCCCATAAAATGGTCTTATTGATCAGTTGTGTGCCACATGCCTAGAAAAATCAGAGTGATGTCTGATCTGTAATACAGAAATATACCCCATACAAAAACGGTTTGGCTGTATAAAGTGACGTCCCCACCAAACTAAAAGTAAATGACAACTAAAGGAGCTATTATTTGGGTGAGGCCAAGAAATACCGACAAATAACTTGCTATAATTTATAAAAATTTGGTCCATCATCATTCACTCATACAGTCTTGCTGCATTCCTAATTAATTCCCTGTAACTCTAATTGGCTAGTGATTTATTATTATTAGCACTTTACAGTGACCAGCACTGAAGGTCTGACAGCAACATGTGCTGCAGCCTTAGGTCACCTAACCTAATTCAAGGACTTAGAACTAGCTGCCTTTTTTCTCCTCTACAACACCGGACTATTGAGAGAGGTACCAATTTACTAGCCAATTGGAATTAATGCAGTCAGACTGCACAAGTCACTGATAAAGGACCAAGATTATTGTAAATTATACTTAGTTGCCAGTATATATTGACATTCATTTATAGATATTAGCTCCTTTAGTTGCCAGTTGCTTTTAATTTCGTGGACACATATTTTTTTGTATAGCCAAGCTGTTTTTGTGTGGGGTATATAGCAATTACAGTATTGTATCATAAATCAGATATCATTGGCATACCAATAAGACTGTCTTATAGGGCTCTAAAACAACAATTCAGATATTAAAGTTAAATGGTCTTTGTAAAGAGGTGGTCTTTGTTAGAAAGTGGTCTTTTAAAAGAGGTGACCACTAATTGAAATTACCTAAGTACCATTCCATTCCATTCCACTATTCCATTCCATTCCACCATTCCATTCCAGTCCATTCCACCATTCCAGTCCACCATTCCATTCCACTGAATCCAGATGCCCAGTATGGGGGTCCCTGGTTTGAACACTGTTCAGTAACTTTTATTGACATTATTTATGTACTTTACCCATGGTGACTGTTCTATTAGAGTATTCTGACCCCGTGATTTACAATTGTTTGGTTTTTGCCTTGTAGCTCTGTAGATGTCAATGCAATTTCTGTTAAACCACAAAAGGTTTGAGCTATGATGGTTAATAAATACGCATACCAATTTTCAAGTTATTCCCATAAGTGATTTACCCTGTAGGCGTGACAACAAGTTGGTCTTTTTTGACACAAATAATCATCCATAGCTCTATGAAAATTAGTCAGATTTGCACCAAACTTGGTATGTGATTGTGCCACAATACATTCTTACCATGTACCAAAGCTCAAGACAATTGAGTTACACATTTTCGTTTTATAATGGTTTTTGTAAAGTGTGCAAAAAGAAGAATCTAAGTCCCAAGCTCCCTAAATGAAGAAAAAAAAAGAAAAGAAATTAAGCTGAATTTTGAAGGCTTATATTTCACGATTGCGTTAAGAAAACTTGCTCAAATTAGGTATGTGGGGTCTTGAAAGTGATGGGCATTTGCAGTATAAAAATAATTCCAAGGGGGAACGGAACTACGTATGCATGAAGCTGTGTTTTTTCTTCCTGTAAATATACTCGCAAGCCGGCTTTCTTGGCCGCATGATACACTACCGTGTGTCTTGATGCCACAGCGCTGATTTCAAAATAGTTTTTATTATGCTGGTCAATGAAACATTAAAAGGGGAATAAGAGGTGGTTCCTGGAAAGAATAAGTAATTTTAGGAACTACGCTATTGCTCATTATTAGCACAATCAACATCATGTGGTGACTTGCCATGACATAAACTGCCGTTCAACATATATCCTTCATCACAGCTACACTCATAACTGCCAATTGTGTTGGTGCATACTTGATCACAAGGAAACCTGTTCTCACACTCATTGATATCTAACAACAAAATACAAGGGCTATATCAATCAAAGTTTTATCTGAGTTATAACTCACCGTTACAAGAAAGACGATCATCATCTAGCAAATATCCATCACGACAAGAGCATATGAAACTTCCTTCAGTATTGTTACAATTGTGATCACAGGGCAACTCCAAACACTCATCAGTATCTAACCAAATATATGCAAAGATATATATACATACTACATGAAAACACAAAAACTGTACTATTATATTTATATATATAGCATCACTTACCCTCACAATTATGCCCATCCACCAGGTGATATCCAGTGCCACAAGTACAATAGTATCCACCAACTCTATTGTGACACCTGTACTGGCATAGTCCAGGGTTTGCAGCACACTCATCATGGTCTGAGATAATATCACATTAATTGGAGTACAGTACAATTCTTTTTACCTGTGCAGTTACCGTCATCAGTAATAACTTCACTATTATCACACGAGCAATTATAAAAACCAACTGTGTTTGTGCAAGTGTCAGCACATGGTCTTGGATCATTATTACATTCGTTGATATCTGCAACAATTTGTTGTATATAGATAAAGAATCTTGAGTGGGGGGATCAAAGCAAAAAAAACGGTTCTATAATAGTCACATGGAACATAACTGTTCTATAGTGGGCAGTTATATAACCTTTTCAATGGGCTACAATTCTATATCAGGTAGTTATAGAACTGCAGATGACACACTAGCATGTGCCAGACCCATTTGCAGGCTAATAGCCTGCTTTGAGTGATCAATCACGCATTCTAGCCACAACAACCAATCAACTAATCCAGTCTAGGCTACTAGCCTGTGCTGCGCTGACTGACCATTCAACCCGACAAGTAAGACTACAGTAGAACCACTGGATTTAGCTTATAGGCATAAACAAAGATTTCAATGATGATTGCTTGTCAGTGAATGTTCTTACCAAGTTTTGTTCACATAAATGGACAAGTCCTACAAATATCATGGACATATGCTTATTAGGTACCACAATCAAAACCTTTTAGTCATTAAGAAGATGGCCTAGACTCATCTAAGTCCACTAAAAGATTAATGCAGGCATGCACAGCACAGGCGCAATGTTTATTTTGCCAATTATAAGACTACTATATGAGTTTCTAATTATTTCATGTGTCTTATGCATACCATCCCAAGTTAATGATTCTGTGTTAAAAGGTCATGCTACATGTATATGTCAAATATAGCACGTAAAAGAGTGTGTGAGAGACAGATATAGCATGAGGCAGAGCCAAGTGCTACATTTTATCTCAAGTCCAAAGGTATCATGCAGTTTGTAGTCAGTCTGTATAAAGTTACACTGAGTAAATATATCTAAACCACAACAGCCAAGCTGTAAACAAAGAGTGCGGCCCCCAAAATGGCTAAGGTGAAAAAAGATGTGAAATCCAAGGTGGCGGCCAAGAAATGGCTGTGATGGTAGGTTAATGGAAAAATTTTTAATTATGACAATTCAGGTGAATTTGCGTTGCCTCCTCCACTAGGATTCGGCACCAAATTCACCTGATATGTCGTAGTTAAAATTTTTTCTATTAACCTACCATCACAGCCATTTCTTGGCCACCACCTTGGATTTCACATCTTTTTTTCACCTTGGCCTTTTTGGGGGGCCGCACTCATTTTTTACAGCTTGGCTGTTTTGGTTTAGATATCACTTCTTTTTGTATTGCAAGCCACAAAGCTGGCCATATGGCTTTGATGCTTCCTTTTAACTTGTTATTTTTCTTTACTGCAGGAATTGTGGAACAAAGGAAGTAATTGTGTGTATAGCTCTAAGCTTTTGTCTGATGAAATATTTGTATATTTAACATTGAATGATGATTATCACATACAGCAGTTAATAAGGTGATTTCTTACATAACTGAACTGTAGCTGAAACTCTCATTGTTTGTAGCTGGACTCTTTTCAGGGTGATTTGTTTCTAGCTAAACTCTCTACAGGACGATTTGTTTCTAGCTGAACTCTCTACAGAGTGATTCTTTTGCAGCTGAATTTTCTACATGGTGGTTTCTTTGTAGCTGAACTCTCCACAAAGAAACTTGTTCTAGCTGAACTCTCTACAGGGTGATTTGTTTGCAACTGAACTCTCTACAAGATGATTTGTTTCTAGCTGATCTCTGTAACTTGAACTCTCTACAGGATGGTTTCTTTGTAGCTGATCTCTCTACAGGGTGACTTGTTTCTAGCTGGTCTCTCTACAGGGTGACTTGTTTCTAGCTGATCTCTGGATGACTTGTTTCTAGCTCATCTCTCTACATGGTGACGTGTTTGTAACTGAACTCTCTATAGGGTTATCCGTTTGTAATTCAACTCTTTATAGGATGGTTTCTTTGTAGCTGATCTCTCTACAGGGTGACTTGCTTCTAGCTGAACTCTGGATGACTTGTTTCTAGCTAATCTCTCTACAAGGTGACTTGTTTCTAGCTGAACTCTCTATAGGGTTTTCTGTTTGTAATTAAACTCTCTACAGGATGGTTTCTTTGTAACTGATCTCTCTACAGGGTGATTTGTTTCTAGCTGATCTCTCTACAGGTTGACTTGATTCTAGCTGATCTCTCTACAGGGTGACTTGTTTCTAGCTGATCTCTCTACAAGGTGACTTGTTTCTAGCTGATCTCTCTATAGGGTTATCTCTTTGTAATTGAACTCTCTGTTTCTTTTGTAGCTGATCTCTCTACAGGGTGACTTGTTTCTAGCTGATCTCTCTACAGGGTGAACTTGTTTCTGGCTGAACTCTCTACAGATGATTTGTTTGCTGCTGAACTCTCTACATGGTGGTTTCTTTGTAGCTGAACTCTCTACAAGGTGATTTCTTCTAGCTGATCTCTCTACAGGGTGATCTGTTCGTAGCTGAACTCTCTACAGGGTGATTTGCTTGCAGCTGAACTCTTTATATGATGGTTTCTTTGTAGCTGAACTCTGTACAAGGTACCTTCTGATCTCTCTACAGGGTGACTTGTTTGTGGCTGAACTATCTGCAGGGTGATTTGTTTGTAGTTGAACTCTCTACAAGGTGATCCTTCTAGCTGTTCTCTCTACAGGATGACTTTTTCTAGCTGAACTCTCTACAGGGTGATTTGTTTGCAGCTGAGCTCTCTACATGGTGGTTTCTTTGTAACTGAGCTCTCTATAAGGTGATGTCTTGTAGCTGATCTCTCTACTGGATGACTTGTTTCTAGCTGATCTCTCTATAAAGTTATAACTTTCTTTATCGCGTTATAACATGTTTGTATAGCTAAACTCTTTACAGAGTGGTTTTTTTGATTGGTTGCTGAACTCTCCAGATACACTTGTTTGTAGCTGAACTCTCTACAGAGTGACTTGTTTGTAGCTGATCTAGATGAACTCTCTACTGGGTAGCTTTTTTGTAGCTGAACCCTCTACATAGTGACTTGTTTGTAGCTGAATTCTCTACAGAGTGACTTGTTGTAGCTGAACTCTCTACAGGGTGACTTGTTTATAGCTGAATTCTCTTCAGTGTGACTTATAATGTTCTGAATCTCTACAGCAACATATTTGTAGCTGAACTCTCTACAGGGTGACTTGCTTGTAGCTGAATTGTCTATAAGATTAACTGTTTGTAGCTGAACTCCCTACAGAATAACTTGCAATTCTATAATGGAGTAAGTTATAAACGTAGCTGAATCATAGGCTGAATGCTCTATTAGGGTGACTGTTCTATTAGAGTATCTCGATCTCACATATGCTACACGTAGTTTGCTTTGGAATCATAACTTGGTGGTCTGTACACCGATTCTTCTGTACTACTGCAAGGACTTTCTATGATAATTATTCCAGCTACACACCAATTTTCAGTTCATTGCTCTAAGCGGTTTGCCTGGTAGGTGTGAAAACTAATAGTTTTTTTATTCATAAAAATCTATAGAATGGTTTTTTGGGGAGGACAATTTGAGAGGTCATACTTTGATGTCAGAATTTTTAACCCTAGTGCACCCTCAAATCTGCCACTACACTCTGCATACCAATGTCATGACAAGGAAAAGAGACATGAATACCAACAACGGGTTCATGAAGTTGAGAATGTCTCATTTACTCCCTTAAGTTTTACTACTACTGGTGGAATGGGTGATGCTGCTACTCAGTTTTATAAGAGATTGGCCAACCTTTTGAGTGCAAAGCACAGTCTTTCTTATGGAATAATGATAGGATGGCTGAGATGTAAATCAAGCTTCTCTTTGTTGAGGTCTGCAATTATGTGCATTCACGGTGCCAGGTCCAGTTTGCACTGTCCCATTGTTGAGGCACCGGTTGCTGTGCAGGTCGCTGAGGCCCATATTTAAGATAAATTGTTTTTGTTTAGTATGTACTGTTTTATCTTATGTCATTCATTGAGAAGAAAAATGCCTTCATTTAGCTAAAAAAATAAAAAAAATATATAAAAATAAAAATCGATCGCGTAATTGCGACACAGGTTGGGTTTTGAGTCATATCTCGATGGCCTTTAACTGGATTCCTTGTCAAACCACAAAATGGCACTCCTATGTTAGTTACTCCATCTACATAGCAATTTTCAGCTCATTCCTTCAAGCGGTTTACCCTGTGGGCGTGACAGACCTTCAACCTTATTTTACACTAATAATTGGTCATAACTCTGTGAATGTGCATCGGATTCCTACAAAACTTGGTACTGAGATTCGCCTTTATGAGCCCTTAAAGTGTGCAAAAGTTCAGCCCAATTGGAGCACGCATTCGTGTTTTATGGTGGATTTTACGAAGTGTGCAAAAAGAAGTAGAAGAAAAAAATGAAGAAAAAAAACCCTATCTTTGGCTGCTCGTATCTCGGAAATGGCTGGAGCAATTTTCTTCAAATTTGGAATGTGGACTCCCCTACCTAGTCGGCACTTCTGTAGCAACTTTGGTTTCAATCGGATAAGGAATCACGGAGCTACAAAGGTGTGAAAATCACGTTTACTTTCTTCCTGTTAATATACTCACGGTGTGGCGCACCGGCTTCCTAGGCCGCACGACACACTACCGTGTGTCTTGATTTTTAAAAATTTTGTAGCAACCTACTGGAAGCATGCATGTTGGTTGCACTGAAGGTACTTTTTGGGCTTGAATACAACTAACCAACACAGCCAATGTGCCAAAAAGGTTGTGAGGATAATTCTGGCTAGTGTTTTTTTGGGGAAAAAGTGCCATCTTCCATGAAACTGTGCTATCCCCATACTGAATGACATAATATTATCATTGCAAAATTAGTTTCATAAGTGGAGCATATACTTACCGTTACACATGCTGCCATTTACTGTATATCCAGGATTGCAGCTACAGTGGTAGCTCCCAATAGTATTTGTACATATTTGTTCACATAAGTGACCAGTTCTGCACTCATCTATATCTGTAGTGCAGCAAAAATGAATCATCAGCATATTGTAATTATTGCAATTTATTAAGGCTGCACAGGTAGAGAGTAATGCATACATACATCAACATTTAAAGCTTACACATGGGAACAGGTATAAGCAGCTTATATTACTCTGACTATTTAGTACTGTTGCCTTTAAGCCTTCACTTCATCTGCAAGGTTACAATCTTTTTGCACGTATCACATTCAGTCATTCTCTTTCAAATATTATTTTTATTATGGCTGGTAAAAAGTTTATATTTCAAGATTACACAGTGTTCTCACAAACTTAGTGAAACTATGGCTTCCCAAATATATTATTTATTTGATGGTCAAGACCATCAACCGACTTTTAAAAGTTAAAATCTATGAATCACCAATTGCCAGCTTAGAAAGAACATAAATATATCCATGGTTACTTCAAATGCACTGTTGCCTTTATCAAAAATACAGTTTAAATATTCATACAACTATGACAGCCCAAGATGACCTCAAAGAATGGTAAATTGTTCCCTTAATACATATACATGTACATTTTACATAATGTTTATACAGGATAACAATATGTACACATACCATTGCATATTTCACCATCATCATCAAGTTGAAACCCAATGTTGCATGAACACCTAAAACTTCCATTTGTATTAGTGCACATCTGTGTGCATGTGTTGGATACTGCACATTCATCAATGTCTATAAAAGTATAAAAATACCATATAATGTATGCATACATAAATTATCAAAAGCAACATCAAACATTCCTCAACTCACAACATAATAGTGCACTGTTTAAGGAACACATTGTATAAATCATGTCATTTTCTAACCTACACATCTGCTGCCATTCCATCGATATCCAGCAAAACAACTACACACAAAACTTCCTCGAGTGTTAGTACATATCTGATCACATGATGACACAAGTAGACACTCATCAGTATCTAATTATATTTAGTGTGTATAACATCTAGAAGAGTTTGCAACTTAAGTAAATAAAACATACCATTACAAGTAAAACCATCAGGATTAAGTTCAAATCCAATACGACAGGAACATTGATAACTTCCTTCAGTGTTGGTACATAACTGTCTGCATGGAAGGGGTGTGGCTGCACATTCATTAATGTCTACACAAGAAGTGTACAATTTATAATAATCAACATTGAAATATTTGTCATTAAAATTTTGACATGATATATTTTTGTTGTTTCAGTAATTCAGTAAACAATCAAATTTGTTGTGATTTTAAAATGCAGCTAGAAAGAAATGATGGCAAAGGTTATGTATATTCAAAAAACGATAGCTGCTATATACAGTATGTCTGTAGCTGCTACACTAGCTAACTCAGAACATTATCAACTCTGCTGGATCAATCATTGCAAAAGTGATACCTTGCCACCTAGCTATATGTCTTGGCAAGCCCAATGCTCTAACTGGTTAAACCAAACTAAATGTTATTCCATGGTCAAATTACCTTGTGACAATTATTGGATTGCTGTTTAAAACTATCATTTTAATTTTTGTCAATACAGTGAAACCTCATTAATGATGCCACCTCTGGGACCAGAAAAATTGGTCTTAATAACGGAGTGGCCTTATTAATGAGGTTATAAAGTACTGCTTAGCAGTATTTGTGACCTACTAGAAGTGGCCACTATAATAAGGTGGTCTTATTAAAGAGGTGGCTGCTAAGTGAGGCTTTGCTGTATATGGTTATAACTTGTTGACTTGGTGGTAGAGTTGCACCGATATCCAAATTAACTGATTATTCTGATAACCGGTATTAAGCAACAGAATTAGCTGATACTGATAACCAATCCGGTATACACTAATAACACTAACACTCATGATCATCCTCATCATTATTAAGTGACTCATATTAGAGACCTAAGTATTGACAAGTACACAGAAAAATTTGGAAATTTCAACTGGAGTGGGGACCATAACACATCGATAAAAAGTACTGAAACAAGCTGGAGTATAGTGCACGATATTAAAACTATAAGAAGTGTTATATCCCTACTGTGCTCAAGATACCATAATGGAAATGCACAGTAGGGACATAACACTTCTTATAGTTTTACTGTGAATTCATATCGTGCACTACTCCAGCTTGTTTCGGTACTTTTTATCGATGTGTTATGGTCCCTGCTCTAGTTGAAATTTCCAAAATTTTCTGTGTACTTGTTTGTGAACTTTTTTTTGTAAATAAATTATTATGACTGGTAAACCCACTCATACCACATCTGAAATGGCACCAAATTATTGTCTGAAAAGTGAAGTATCCATTACGCTTCGTTGTCAGCCATGTTCAACCCGTTACGCAGCATTTCGAATCAAGAACTGTTCAAAAAGCACCTCTGCAATCCACGCATACCGAAAGAAAGAAATGGTGCTGCACGCCCCAGTTATATCAATTATCATCTGAAAAGTGAAATATCCATTACGCTTCATTGTCTGCTATGTTCAACCCGTTACATAGCAGTATGAATCAAGAACTGTTTGAAAAGCACCTCTGATATCAAAATAGCCACTATGACAAATACGGACGATTTCCATTACGAAGGAAAGCCATCACGTGTTATTGTCAAATTGACACTTTTCGCTGTCAGCAAAGATGAATGGTACACAAAGGAGGACACTGATAAGTCCATGAAGAATGCATTGTATGTACTGCGGTGTGTCAAAAGGCACCTGTTAGGCCGAAGCGACATCGAACAGAGAAAAAATCAAGCCCGTAGCCTTAGCTGTTATCAAGTTACTCTTGTCTGAAGGAATCAGTCAGTTACTTACTTACTTACTCAGTCAGTAGAAAATTCCATTAAATAAATTATTTTTAAAATTCTGTAGAAACTTGTTGAAAGCATTTCGGATCAGTCTGAAAGCTTGTTTGGGCTTAGTTTCACCTAACCAATACTGCCTGATCGTTGTTAGGGGAAATTGAGGCTGTTTTTTGGGTGATATTTCGTGGGCCACGCCTACTCCTTTGTGGTCCCTACTATACACTACTATCATAGTGTACAATATACAGCTCATTCTAGGCTAAAATGTCAAGTTAGATGCATACCACAAGTAAAATTTACTCATGGTAAACAGATTTTTAAGTACATTGTGCTACTACTGTACAGTAAAAACAAGTGGTTAGAATGAGCATAGACCTAAAACCTCAGTTTACTGTGGGAATGGCCTAAAACCTGACAGTTTACTGTGGGAATGGCTTGTAGTCACCACTAAACCATCAAAACATAATTCAATTAAAATACCAAATAACTGATGTCTAGTCTCCACACATCATTACAAGTAGGCTTGAGCCAATTATGCTTTGAAAATTGTCTATTATGCTTTTGAGTAGTGCTCAAAATCCAGCCTATTATGCTCAAAATTATGCTCTCAAAAACCAAGATTATGCTCGAGAGTTGACTGTTTTATTAGAGTATATTTGCATTTCTTGACTGCTGTATTAGAGTAAGTGACTGCTCTATTAGAGTATCTCGATCTTATTTCTATAAAGTATGAATAATCAGTCAAGAAATAGTAAAAATAGTAACACTGCAAGGTTTTTGATATAAAATTCAGTAATAATGTGCAGTGTGTTCATGTTGTGCAGTATTTTGGCATGCACATTGCATGTTTTAATTAAAATTCTTGAAAATCGTCCTATTACGCTTGCATAATGGTTGATGCTTTTGCTAGCCTATTATGTTTGAAATTATGCTGGCATAATTGGCGCAAGCCTAATTAAAAGCACACAAAAAATTCGGAATTTTCAACTAGAGTAGGGACCATAACACATCAATAAAAAGTACTGAAACAAGCTGGAGTAGTGCATGATATTAATTCACAGTAAAACTGTTATATCCCTACTGTGCATTTCCATTATGGTATCTTGAGCACAGTAAGGACATAATACTTCTTATTGTTTTACTGTGAATTAATATCCAGCTTGTTTCAGTATGTTTTATCGATGTGTTATGGTCCCTACTCTAGTTGAAAATTCCAAATTTTTCTGTGTACTTGTTTGTTAACTTTTTTTTGTAAATAATAATTATGACTGGTGAACCCACGCATACCGCATCTGAAATGGTACCACGCGCCCCAATTATTGTCTGAAAAGTGAAGTAACCATTACGCTTCGTTGTCAGCTATGTTCAACCCCGTTACGCAACATTTCAAATCAATAACTGTTCAAAAAGCACCTTTGCAATCCACGCATACCGAAAGAAAGTGCCGCGCGCCCCAGTTATATCAATTATCATCTGAAAAGTGAAGTATCCATTACGCTTCATTGTCGGCTATGTTCAACCCGTTACACAGCAGTATGAATCAAGAACTGTTTGAAAAGCACCTCTGATATCAAAATAGCCGCTATGACAAATACGGACGATTTCCATTACGAAGGGAAACCATCACATGCTATTGCCAAATCGACACTTTTTGCTGTCAGCAAAGATGAATGGTACACAAAGGAGGACATTGGTAAGTCCATGAAGAATGCATTGTACGTACTGCGGTATGCCAAAAGGCACCTGTTGGGTTGAAGCAATGTCAAACGGTGAAAAAATCAAGCCCGTAGCCTTAGCCGTTATCGAGTTACTCTTGTCTGAAGGCACCAGACTCACTTAATTACTTACTCAGTCAGTAGAAAATTCCATTAAATAAATTATTTTTAAAATTCCATAGCAACTTGTTGAAAGCATTTTGGGTCGATCTGAAAGTTTGTTTGGGCTTAGTTTCACCTAACCAATACTGCCCGATTGTCGTTAGGGGAAATTGAGGCTGTTTTCTGTGTGATATTATTTCGTGGGCCACGCCTACTCCTTTGTGGTCCCTACTGTACACTACTATCATAGTGTATGATACTACACAACACAGTGGAGGTTAACATCAGCTTTGATTTACTCAAAACTGATTAATTGGATAGTAGCCAATGTCAGACTGATACTGATTATTGAACTGATTATCGGTGCAACACTACTTGGTGGGAAAATTGATCGGTGGGTAAGAGTTCATAAATGTAAGCCAACTCTGTTCACAAAGTTGAAACCCATGGTGAAGGATAATAACATCTTTCATATTCATGAAAGATACGTATGTACGCTAATCTGGACACACATACAGTATAAAGGGTGTACATATTTACTAACCTGTATGGCTTAGTTATTCAATGAATTTGGGAACATCTAGAATATTACTATCACTTAACTATAAGTTTTCTTACCTGTACAGTTATGTCCATTAACCAGTTGGTAGCCCTCACGACATCTACAAAAATACCCACCAGGTATGTTGGTACAATTCTGCTGACATATTCCTGGTATGGCACATTCATCAATATCTGCAGTAGTAACACTATGATAAAGTTTCAACAATAATAAACTGTTATACAATACCTATACAACGACCATCCTCAGTCACAGATTTAGATGTGTCACTACAGGAACAATGATAAGACCCTACTGTGTTGGTACAAACGTCTTCACATGGTGGTGGATTATTATCACACTCATTAATATCTACAATAACATGTATTTCACAAAGCGTAACCCCAAGCTCTTCTATGTACTGACCAATACACAAGTTGCTATCTGCTCTATATCCAGTGTTACAAATACATTGATAGCTTCCTACAGTGTTATTGCATATTTGTTGGCATGGGAAAGGATCATCTCCACACTCATCATTGTCTGTAACAGAGCAAGTGTAAGATTATATGCTATATGGTAAGGGGATATCTGTGCATATACATTATGTGAACAGTACACATTATCCATTGAGTAGGTATTCATAAAACATACCATCACAAGTTAATCCATTAGAATTCAGAGTGTAGCCATCATTGCAAGAACAGTTGTAACCACCCACAGTGTTGATACAAACTTGATCACAAAGTGAAGTCATTTCAGCACATTCATTAGTATCTATAATAATAATAAGGTAAGATTACATATTAAACCAGATCATTACAATAACTGATATTCTTAAAGTAAAAAAGAATAACTTTAATGTATTCTTCAGCTGGGTTAATCCTTCAGTGGAATTTTTCAAAGTCAATTAGTTTAGGTGTCCACAATGGACCAATTTGCAATTTGCAATTTGTGCTGCACTTGCAATAAGTGGTCATTATATTACTGTAAACTCAGATCTACTGTTATAAGTATTATAAAGGTACAGCAAGTTTAATATACTATAACAATACACTACCTCCATATATAAAGGCACATACTGTGATTATCTCTAGTATAAATGGGCTATTCATTTCCAGAGTAAAGTATATCAGTCTTTATACTTACAGATATGTACCAACATACCATTACAGCTTCGTCCATTTTCATGTAGCCTATATCCATTATTACAGTAACACTGATAACTCCCCACAGTGTTAGTACAGCCTTGATCACATGGAGATGGCGATGCTTGACATTCATCAACATCTGTGGGTCATGTAAGCAGTACAGTAAAATGAAATTAACAAGCTGACACATAGCTTGTACATAATGTAATAATGACAATGAAGTAGTAGGTGTAGTAAGTAAATTTTGTAAACTCATAGCCAGGATGTAATAGCAGTCACAGTATAGTAGTTCCATGATATCTTTGAATTATTATCAGGAGTGCATCAAATTCTATGGACAAAGGAGCATGTAACCCTGTAAACAGCGAAATTCAACATGGCTGCCATGTGCTACAAAAGTAACTTTATAAAATTCCGTATTAGTACATTATATATAAACGCATGCTCGAGTATGTCATGTTACCGGCATTACTGAAACAAAGCTATGGAAACAAAGCTATGGAAACAAAGCTATGGAAACAAAGCTATGGAATGAAGCTGAATGGCACAATGGAAGAATAGTAGCACAGGCATAACAGGGTAGCCTTTCAGTATTCACAAGCGATGTGACATTACTTGACTCGACCATTATATAGTTATCTCTCGACTTGAAGGCGACCTATTAAAGCCAGCTTGGCTGCCTTCACAGAATACAATGATGTGGCGGCTTATTCTGCACATCCCTACTGCACATAAAGATAATGTATAAGGAATTTTTTAGTATACCAAGATCGAGATACTCTAATAGAGCAGTCACTCTAATAAAGCAGTCATAGTATTGGAGCAGTGTGTAGCAAGCTATATAAGGATTTTATGTACTTTATCAGTGATAAATGCATAGTTGGTGAGGTGGGCAGCTGTTGTCAGCTGGTTGTGACCTTTTATTTCTTCCAAACCAGACAATGTAGTGCCTCAGTTCATTTTGACTCCCCATTTCCATAAGTCTGAATCTGCCCCTGGATAGTGTAGCCGATGATATACATAGTAACACTGGATACCATGTTTGAATTCACCTGTTGTATTAGTAGTGTATGGAGTTATATGTTCTCCATAGGATTCGATGTGCTTCTGCTATTATCAACTTTTGGATGATATGAATTTAAAGTTTCTGTTGCAATTGCTATGATAGGACACTTGAGAATAGCCAGGTGAAATAATGGTGAATTCAGTCATCTATCATCTTAATTGGTGAGAGAATGCAATTAAGTTTAAAACTGTTTCATAAAGTGATATATAATCTATCTAGAATCATTGTATTTTCCCTAGAGATGTGTCCATAATAGAGGTGTATTCATAAATAATTTAAAAAATTAAAGTATGGGAAATGGATATTGCCAAAAAAACAAACAATTAAACAAGGCAACTAAAAACATGGGAGTGTGTATAGCAGTAATCTCAATCATGCTTTCTAATTATCCAATGACATCAATAATTTGGGTGGTATCTCAGTATTATAACAATACCATGGTGCTCCAATGTAACCATACCTTAACGATAATATCGCAATATCAATATTATATATATATACTATGGTTTTCACCAATATAGTGTCTGTGACAGCCCTTTTTAGGCTTTTAGACTATTATATTGAACCAAAACAAACACATGATGCTACTGGAGACAAGTGCCTGGTATTTTTAATTCCAGCATAAGATCAGAATACCCTAATAGAATAATCAACTACTATAATTTATAACAGTCACTTCACCTTGATAAACAGTGTGTCCTCATATTTTTCTACATGATATACTGGGTACTAAAATTCCAATACTGCCCAGTTCTATCAATCATTCTATTGTTGTGTCCTCCAGTGACAGATCTTAGTAGGTTTCTGAGGTTTTGATTGACACCCCATTGTACTACTAAACCTTCTACCGTATGTGAGTTTTATTAGAAGTCATCAATAATGTGTGCTCTGAATAAAACATGTAATACACAACTATTCTGTTTTCATTGTGTTTGTAATGAAGGAAAAACAAATCCCAGAGCTAGCCATGGGCTTTGCAATTTGAATGGGGCTACAAAATCAACACACAGCTAAGCTATGAAAAAAGGGCTCGACTGTTTGTGTGTATATAATTTGATGCTGTACACATGCATGTCATCACCACAAGCTAAAAATAATAATGTGACACTTACCCTCACAAAATGTTCTTCCAGTCAGTCGATATCCAGGTACACAACTGCACAGAAAACTTCCAGGAGTATTGGTACAGTTGTGTTGACAAGGGTTGTTAGTACACTCATCAATATCTAAACATGTGTAAATTTCATTAATAACAATAACACAGGCAATTATTAATGTATGATCAAATCAGTTGCAGAACCATTAAAAAGGAAGCTCATAAATACATAAATGTGAGTGTCTAAATTATAGGTAGGAAGTTAACTAGATTTTGAAAACCCTATTTGATTTGACAAATCTTAAAGAGCATATAGCTTAATCTAGTGTGCTACATACTCCTAAGTAGCTGCATATATGTGAATGTGACCCGCTGAGCGAAAACTCGACTAGTATACATATTTAAATAAACAGCATAAAAAACAGTTAAGTGCTACAAAAATTTTTGTAAATTGAAACAATACTCAAACTTATATATCAAAAGGTTTTCCTCTTCATGGAGAGTAGGAATGTTTTAGTTTCGTTTCTATACCATGAAGCAAAGTGAATTGTGTTCATTTATGTTGTGGTAAAACGTAAATTTACTCTTACCATTTCTAAGCTTGAATAGCTTTCTTGCTTACAGTAAAAACATGGCTATAGACACTGGCCAAAATTGTATTTTGAAGAATTTCCTAGTTATGGTAAACACAAAGAGACAAGTCCCAACTCCATAGCCTGTTGCACCCATGAATTATTATTGATTAAATGAGCACCTGTAATTTATTTTCAGTATAGCTAGTCACTGTACAAATCAATTGTTTTACACCTACAAGTACACTACAGTTACCATCATACTGGAGTACTACCTCCCCTCAGATAATGACTCATTAATGTATTAGTGTGGTATCATACAGTATGGTAGTAACCTTAAATTCATTGGTCTACCCTAGAATGCTGCTAACAAATAATTATCTTACTATACATGATGCAATGCACTTTCATAATAGAGTTTTAACAGCATGTTTAGTAGGGCTCTCCCTGTGCTGCCCAAAATTCTATCACTAATAACTACCATAGAAATATCATATGTGATGAAAATCACTTACGGACTAGTCTTAGTCCAGCTAACATCAATTGCAGCAATAAAAGAAGAAAGCACTTACAGACAGCTGGATATTGAATTTTGAGCTGGCCAAAATCTAAATTTTGGTCTATTTGCTTGCTTGCCTGCTTGCTTACTTTGCCTACCTGTCTTCCTGACCACAGTTGCAAGGCTAGAGGTCAAACAAAGCAGTACACAGCCATCATTATACAAACTCACGGGTCGTACGTATCTTTTCTATTTTCAACAAGTGTCTGCCTCCTGCCCTTCACCTTTCTTTAAACCATTCAAAGGCATTAGTTTTTCATGTTAATAGAGGAGCATAGTTAGATGCCACAAAGCAATTTCAAGAGCTCAAGAGGGAGTAGATAGCTATGTGTAGCTGCACTTATAAAAGTATTGAAAAATCAAAATCAAAATGAAATGAATGATCTTAGTAGTAAGCAAGACATGGCATTGAACTACCTTCTTAATCAGTTTGTCCAGCATGGCAATCACAATACACAATGTAGACAGAAGTTCACTCAATTTGCATCGAGATAGAGATACTCTAATAAAGCACTCTTTTACAACAGCCACCAGAACAGTTGCACACATATATAGTAGCTATGCCATAGCAATAAAGTAAACGAAGTGGTGCATTGAAGGTTATCACAGAATAGGGATCCAAGACTTAAAGCATAAACAAGATATACAGATGACAGTATTGCAACATAACCATGTGGGAAATCCATTGACATGTCAATGTGAGAACTCTCTCATACAACTATGCTGTAATCCGGATCTTATTTCACTACTTTTCATCACTTGCATTACTGCTTTGTTTTAAAATTAATTATTTTATATATACTGCATAGATAAATTTATTCCTGCATATGCCACATAATCATACCTGTACAAGAACTTGAATCACTGTTCAATGAGTATCCACTACGACAAGAACACTCATAACTGCCATCAGTATTGGTGCACAAATGTTCACAAGGAAGTGGTGACATGTTACACTCATTATCATCTGTGAACAATATAACAGAAGTAATAGATGAGCTAACTACACATACTCAAATTATTCACAATGCCATAATATTAAATTTATCACTCAGTTTAAGACTATGTATACACTTTCGTACAGTATGTCTACATCATGCATTACATCCATACTGGTGGACTTGTAATGAATTATATGCATGCTTTTCTGTTCATTAATTGTGTGTGCGTGTGTGTGTGTGTGTGTGTGTGTGTGTGTGTGTGTGTGTGTGTGTGTGTGTGTGTGTGTGTGTGTGTGTGTGTGTGTGTGTGTGTGTGTACAAAGAGTATGTTTGGGTACCATGTGTGTTGTGTGTGTGTTCATGTCTCTATCTGGGTGGTTAAAAATGTGTCTGCATACTGCAAGCAGCCTGTATGGAAAAGGAAGGCTGCATATCAACAGTGTTGCACTTTTAACAAGTTTAATTGTGATTTTATACTGGGTCAATCCATAGATTATATTAGTCCAAAACTTAATCTTCGGTCAATCAAATTTATTAAAATGGTTTGGGGCATTTTCAGATTATTTTGTTTCTCACTATATCAACTACATACATACTGAGATACAGTAGTGTTTGTGGCAAACACTTGACTATTGACAACTGACATTTACTGTAGTCTCACATATGAATAATAACAATGAAATTAACAAATGTTGTTACTTTCATGACCATATCAATACTACTACATTACAGGTACAATGTGGCTACATTTCATAGTATAGTTGACAACTAAATTAAGAATTTGATATCATGTATTTTGAAGGTATGATTTTGCTGCCCTTTTACTGTACGTGTGCAAACTTACCACGACACCGATCTCCAATCAATGTATATCCAGTATTACAGCTACATTCATAACTTCCTGGTGTGTTGACACAGATTTGATCACAAGGAATATTGTCACATTCATTATCATCTACGTAAATGGGAAATACTTATAACATGTGACACATGCATGCAGATCTTACCTGTGCAATTTTGCCTGTTAATTAGGTGGAAACCATTCCTACAGGAACACTCAAAACTACCAATAGTGTTCAAACAGTTTTGTTGACATGTAGATGATTCAGCACATTCATCAGTATCTAAAAACAAAGTCATAGAAAATGTGCAGTAAACATGAGTTGCTTGTACGTATCTTTTAAATAGAGAAGCATTTAATAATTGTGATTCATGCAAAGTACTGACAGTAAGTTGGTCATATATTTTAGGTTTAAGGAAGAAAATCCATCCCTCCTGGAGGAAGACTGAGTGTGGCCCCGACTAGACATTGGGTGACGTGCAGTTCGAATCCTGCGGTTGGAGGGATTTTTTCCTTGCTTTGGCCCCTTTTCTGTTATACCTTATCAGCCAGTAAGTCAAGTCACTAGGTCTAAGTCCTTGAAATTAGGTTAGGTAATCCTAAGGCTGCAGCACATGTTGCTGTCAGACCCTCAGTGCTGGTCACTGTGAAGCGCTAATAATAATAATAATAATAATAATATATGTACACATGCAGTCATACTATAGTTGCTTGTGTAAAAATCTTAAGCTCTCATTATTTGGGACTTATGTATTGGAAGACACCAAGCAATACAACACAGTGAAAATAAAATATAACACCATTTCAGAGATTCTGAAGTCCTGGAGACATTCCTCCAAACTCCCAGAATAGAATCCTAGTCTGCACAGGGCCATAGCAAGGCCAAAAATGTGGTTATATCACATATGGGTATGCAAAGCATGTTAACTAAGGGGGTATGGGGGCATGTCTCCACATGAAAAATTTGAACCCTCTGAGATTGAATTTGGAAGCAATTCTGACTGAAATTGTCAATGCAGATTGGCAACTGAAACCTACTGCTTTGTTAAACTTATTGTACAGTATTGACTGTTCTTTTAGGATACACTGCTCTATTAGAGTATCTAAATCTGTTTTTCAAAATTTTAAGTGGCTGAAAAGTGAGCCAGCCTAAATCAAACCAGCCAGACCACTTGCTATGGTCCAGCTGTAGTACACTTCAAATGCCACTGTATACCAATATTAGCCCCCACTCTCTGGCTAGCTGCTCCATCAGTCCTAGGTTGAGAGATACTTTTGCTGAAACTATTTATTTGCAATCTTAATTTATATACAGATTTGACAAAATTTGTACTCCAGTTACCACAATAAATGATCAGCCAAAACTTTATTTGAATTAGCAAGAACCATGTGCAGTAATTTGTGTTGAATTAGTGAAGAATAGCTGTTTCAGTAATTTATACACCCCTATCCAGGAATCAAAGTGGGAATTACTCCTTTGCAGAGGATGTATGATATACCATAATTTGCTTCGTGTAAAAATATTTTTGTATAATTTACGTGAATGGCTGCTCTATTAGAGTAATTTGATCTTATGTAAAAAAATATGTGTAAAAATAATCTTTCGTATATACAAGGTTTGCATACAAAAATTATTTTACAATGAAAAAAGCTAATTATAGTAAGTTTTCTAGCTCATAGCATGAAAAAAATGCTAAAACTTTGTGTGCAAACAATCTGGGAGCATATCTCAGTTTGACAATCATGTTTTGGATTTGAGAAGGTAGTAGGTAGCTTTATTTGTAAATACAAACTTATAAACTGTTAAATGTTTACTCTACCATTGTGTAAGTCAGAAAGTTCATAAATTTATTTGCACATGTAGTTACAGCTAAATGTTAATATGCAGTCAGTCTTAGTGCATCCCTGTATCTGTATTACTTATAGAATTATATAATCCTTCTCCATTTTAATGCTCAAACTATAGCAGCAGCTGGGGGTTGACCCCACACCACTGACCTACTATTACATTTAGATACTGCCCTTTGAAATATCCAAGCTATACCCCTGAATGTATGTATATATAGAGAAAATAGTATTGATTGTGAAACAGGCACATACCATTACAATCATGTCCACGTATCAAATCAAACCCTTCCATACATGTGCAGAAATATCCACCAATTACATTGTTACATGTATGGTTACATGGTGGAGGTGAAACAGCACACTCATCAATATCTATGATAGTATGTCAACAATCTTCACTGGCACAAATTTCCACAACTTTTGATCTGATATTACCTGTGCAGTTACCATCTGCTGTTGGGAATTTTGTGGTGTCATTGCAATGACAGCGATATGATCCAGGTAGGTTTTCACACCAGTCACTGCATGGCCGTGGAGTACCCCCACATTCATTGATATCTGTGATTGTTATAATAACATGGTATATGATATACAGTATCTATGAACGAGACTGCATTTGTACTAACCATAACAATAGTTGTTACTCAGATAATATCCCTCATTACAACTACACTCATAACTTCCTATTGTATTGATGCATTGATGGTCACCACAAGGAAATCCCATCTCACATTCATTAATATCTGTAAAACAAGCAGTGTAAAACATTACGTGCACTAAAGAAAGTTCAGATAGTCACCAATTACAATAAAATAAGTACCATTACTTGTGGGACTTTTGTGTAAAGTACAAGTGCAAGTACTGTCTGTAACTGAATTCAAGGGAATAATTATCAAGAGTTCATTCATTATGATGAGCTTTTGGTACAAGTGTTCTTCAATAGCATAAAGCAAGTATAAGCACAATCACTGTTGATAAAAGTTTAATACACACAAAGCAATTCACACAAACTAAAGATGTAAGGAGGAGTTCAGGTAAGTAAT
This sequence comes from Dysidea avara, assembly GCF_963678975.1. Classification (NCBI taxonomy): domain Eukaryota; kingdom Metazoa; phylum Porifera; class Demospongiae; order Dictyoceratida; family Dysideidae; genus Dysidea; species Dysidea avara. The sequence goes on from NC_089276.1 coordinate 29,335,269, forward strand.
GTTAGGATTAGTGAGGAAGTACTTAACAAAGCATAACAGAAAAAGTGTAAATGTAAGTATGCTCATGTACTTGGCATCTGAAAGTGCATGTCATTAGTAACAAATGTATTGTATGTGACAACACAATTCTAAACATACCATCACAAGAAATTTCATTGCTATTCAGTAAAAATCCATTATAACAAGAGCAGTCATAGCTTCCCACTGTGTTGTTACATACTTGATGACACCGATCAGTATTTTCATCACATTCACGGATATCTGTTCATTTATAAAAAGCAAGACATATGCGTGTTCCTTCAGTACAACGCATCTTATATATATATAACTTAAACATGTAGTTATCACCAGGGTTTGTGAAGTAAACCAAAGAGCGAGTGGGCTAACTTTACAAATGGAAATTACTGTACATACTGTAGTACAGATCGAAGCATACAAGAGAGAGAGAGAGAGAGAGATGGAAGTGCACCCTAGGAAGTCTATGACATGCCCCTAGGCAATTTGTAGGAAACAGAAGTACTGGACTGTTATTTAAGAGTATTTCTACTGTGTTGTAACAGATAAATTAAGTAGCAACCCAAAATTTTATGAGATATAAAATGTGACTGTTCTATTAGAGTAATGGGCTACTCTATTTGAGTACCTTATCTTTTGTACAAGAATTCACCAACAAAAGTAGGATGCATGCCCCCTTGTTACCACTGCTTATGGTTATCACAACAATATTATTAAATAGCCTGGAAAGAGAATTGTTTCTGGTTGTTAGCATTTTAAAATTCACTAAATGTAACCAGGTTAGCAAAAGGGACCTTCCACACACATCCAATTCTATGAAATTTGAAGACCACAACTTAGTGTACAAAAAACATATAAACCTGAAAGCCACTTCATCAATTAGATGATGTTGGTGCTCAGTACTGACAAAATTGCAAGTCAATAGTGTTTGCCCAGCTGAAGTTATTAGTTGTTAAAGTTGGTGAATTGGATGTGTGCGAAAGAGCCTTTTTCACAAATCTGGTCACAAATAATGACTAACTGACTGACTGACTGACTGACTGACAAACAGACTGAATGACAGACTGACTGACTGACTAATTCACTGGTTGATATACATATTGGCAAAATACTATGTAACTATTAAGAATCAAAGATACATGTAGAGAAAAATACATATATGTACATATACTCATACATACATATATGGTAATTAATTAGGGCACACAAAGTTTTTCAAATACATCAAAATGCACACAAATATTTGTGTTGCTTTCTATATTAACAGACTACATGTCTCCAACTATAAACTTTCTATTTTCTACGGGCTAATAAGATTACTGAATGCACACAAAATTGAACATACCTGCACACATACAAATAAGCATATTGTCACTATAAAAATTGTTTCCTACCAAAACAAGTTTGACCATTTTCATGTAGTCTATATCCATCATTACAGTAACATTCATAACTTCCTGGATAGTTTGTACACCCTTGTTGACATGGGGATGGTCTTGCTGCACACTCATTAATATCTGTTGATCAAGTGAAACATATTGAATGAATATTAGCAACAGCAATCAATGCAATGGTAAATTAATACATTTCCCATGTTCAGTTTGTATCACCAATTATGGCAAATTATAACATTTAATAACAGCAAGCAGAACAGATGATGCTTTGTGGATTGATTGCAAAGGCACTTTTCATACTGTTCCTATGTAACGGGATGAACATAGTTGACAAAGAAACATAATGGGCAGTTAATCGTTAGTTGGGGCACATATTTAGACAAAAAAATAAGTTTGGTGTGATTCTTTTTTTCTTTTTGATGTGGTATACATCGGTTCACCTCAGTTACAAAACAGTAAACTAACAAGTACAAGGTGACATCAGGATTTTAAGTTTGTCTATAGACTATAGTAGACCTTAAACATCCACAAGTACATCTTCAGGTATATAGGTGACCTTCCTTGTTTACTCTTACTGTATTTATTTATATGATCCCAAATAGAACTTTAAAATTCCTATTACATTTTCCTTGTATTTAACTAAAGTTTCTACTAACAGACTGCCTGATTGATGCCTTCAGCCAAACATTACTCAACTGTAGTTTATGGCTATGGCTTTAATTTTCTTCGCTGTTTGATGTTGCTTAAGCCCAATACATGACTTTTCTCCAACCATAACAGTTAAAATGCAGGCATCATGCATGGACGTACAGTACTTCCACGTGGATTACCAAAGGGGAATTCCACGGAACCCCTAGATCTGCCAATTCTAGTTTGCATTTAAAATCCTAAAATTCAAGAGAAGCTTTGTTGACGGCCAAAATGCTGTGTGCCAATAAACTCAAAATTTCGCACATGTAGGGTACATAAATATATTACATAAAATGCTACCAGAAACACACTAACCATTGCAAAACGTATTCTCCACCAATTCATATCCACTATTACAACTACAGCGATAGCTTCCTGGGGTGTTTGTACATTGGTGATGGCATGGATTTTGATTGCTAGCACACTCATCAATTTCTAAAAGGTACAGAGTAGATATTGACTAAACAGTGAATATATACAGCAATTTAATTCACATGTATGTGCAAGTATGATATACACTGTAGTATATACTTTGCATAAGCCACTACAGCATATTTCATACATACGTGCATGTACATACCAGTGCAAGATCCATTAGCATTCAAATGATATCCTTCTCTACAAGCACATGTATATCCGCCATCCATGTTAGTGCAGATGTGTTCACATAGACTTGGCCTTATTAAGCACTCGTTGACATCTGCATACAGATAATAGAATGATCCACAGTGTGTATGTTACATAACATAATTTTTTTTTCAAAAGCAGTTTTCAACAACAGTATTGAACTTCCACTGAGAGACTTTTAAGATTCAGATGGCTTAAACTTTACAGGTTGGGATAATTATTTCATGTATGAATTGATGTAACATTAAAACAAAGTATAGCCCCACGAAAATGGGTTACATTGACATGCATACAGTACTGAAAAAAATGTAATGACTTTTAACGATTTAATTTGTAACTACAATCAAGATGATTAAGTACTTATTATTTATGTGAATGCTCTATTAGTCGTAAGAGTACACCATACGTACATGACTGCTCTATTAAAGTATGACAAATTGAAAAAGAGTCTTTTGAAATACTCCTTTTTCCTTTCTAGATCCTTCCCTGTGAGGAATGGGTATTAGTTTTAGTTTGCCATGAAGTGTTGTATTGCATTTTGTTGCTCACTACTTTAGTGTTGCCACTAAAAGTAATGGCGTGATAGCTTCCTGCTAGTAAACTTTGAGCAGTTTCCTGCAACTGTTAAAAACCCTCTTTCCCCGTACCCCTGATACCTTCATAGGAGAAACTACTATACTTTGCAGCACAGAGTTTATGAAAGTTTTATTTTATAATAAAATGATCAAATTCCATGCAATGAATGAAATAGTAGAGTGGCATATAGTATTATAGTGTGAACAGTAAACGTCATCTATGATGCAATCATAAAACTTTTTGCCTAATTTGCACTCCTTATGACATTGGAGATTTGATCTTTGGTGACTTTTATAGCAATTTCGCACTAAAAATTGATCATTTCAGTCTTAGTCTCCCTGATGCATTATTTGACATGGTTAAAACATGCTTTCAAGTTGATGAAGAGTTTTACTTGAAGTCAATGGTGTAAGGGACTGTAAGTCATGCACCACCATATGTCATGCAGTTCCCACTTCTCTATGTTATGCACCATCACAATACAGCAAGTAGATTTGCAGATGATGGTTACCATGCTTGATAGGCAGTAAGTTGCATAAAACATGTAATCTCGTGATTAAAAAATGTATAGGATCTTAACCAGGAAAATTGATCAAATTGAGGTGTTTTACTATGTCACAAAAGAAGCACCATTATAAGCACTAGGAATTATGGACTATCATATAATCAGTACCTGCCATGGACAATCGTTGAACACTTGACTGGGCAATACTACTACTTGAACAAACTCAAGGTCAAATTGCTAAGCACCAGAAATCACTCTGTATTTAGATGTACATCTTAATGTGTTACTGCATGCATTAGTTTCAGTAACTTTGATGCTTTTAAAATGATTTATAACGTGCAATGCAGCCATCCATGCCCGCAGGTAGTAGTACCACAGGATAGCTCTTGAGGCACTAGTCACATGTACCGAGTGCGGATGACGTCACTAGTTGTACAGTGACGTTATGAGTGGCAAAGCAAAAGATGTGTAACTTATGGTCCCTTACATTTTATGATTACAACCCAAAGTTCTAATCATTTATATTAGCCATGAAATTCTATAAAATTACCTGCTCACTGCTAATTACAGTAACCCCAGGGGGAAATAAATTTAAAGAATTTTTATGACTACTTACAAGTCAATGTTGTGCTACACTAACTTTTAACAACTAGATAGTCTTCATCTATGTTAACTGAGTACTAAATATTAGACAGAAGAAACAACCTCTGAGACGAAGAAACTGAATGCATGGTTTTGCATGAAGAAGATCATAATATTATAGCCTTGAGACTGTGAGGTAAGCAGGAAGATCAAATATGCATATGGGTATTGACATTGGTTTAATTCAATGTCGGTGTTTCTGTAAAGACTTTTAACAGGAGTCCGGGTTATGGTGCAACAGAGTATAACTTTTGTAAATATTTGTTTTTTGCATTTTACACATGTACACTGTTTTACTCCTAGCACACCTTCACAGTTATTTCCATTCAGTATATATCCAGTACGACAGCTACAACGATAACTTCCAATTGTGTTAGTACAATGGTGTTCACAAGGGCTGCTAATGCACTCATTGATATCTGAAAACAATCAAAACAGTTTTAATGGTTATTTATACAGTATACAACACCACACTTACCATTACACCTGGTACCACTTAAAGCAAACCCGGGGTCACAGGAACACTGATAACTTCCAATATCATTAGTACAAGTGTGTTGACATGGATTTGAGACACATTCATCAACATCTGCATGTAAAGGTTATTTAAAAATATAAGTAATCACATTTATCAAGCTTCACAAGTATGAACTTGTTTTAGGCAAACTAAAAATGTACTAAACATTCACACATAGTGTACCAGAACAAGTTAATCCATTGTTATCCAGCCTGTATCCATGGCGGCATGAACAGACAAAACTCCCTTGAGTGTTGGTACATCCTTGTTCACATGGTTGTGTTGTTGTACATTCATTAATATCTGCAAATAGAAAAATACGCAATCAAATCATCATTTGTATGCATAAGTGTTATCAGACATAAATACTATGCAAATGCATAATCTAAAATGTTTTGCATTTTTAGTAAACAGGTATAGTAGGGCAGCTTAATGGCAAATTTGGACATTCTGGATGGATGGATGTGGACATTCTGGATGTGGACATTCTGGACAAAAGCACCAAACTTTCTCCAAATGTTGTCTACCCTATTACCTTTCAATTTCCAATAGGAACCAGATTGTACTTTTATGGCTTCCCAATTATTTATGCATTTAAAGTATCTGATGTAATGAAATCAAGTGAACATGAAGTCATACATGTGTTCCCATGCATTTTCTCATCATAGCGTCAATATTATATTACATAATGGCAAAAATCAGCTGTCAGGGGCGTAGCCAGGATTTTTTGAAGGGGGGTTCTAGCACCAGCATTGAGTCCGCTGAGGGACTTTCAATATTTTAATACATCAAAACTCAGCAAATTACTATACTTTATGCAAAAAGTACATTAATTATAATGCATTAAGTGCCCCTGGGATGAAGGTAGTACTAGATAAAGTCACCTAGTGGAAACAGACAGCATAACACATAGAGACACATAATAGTAATCTGTAAGTGATGGTTATATCTTACTGTGGTATAGGAGCCATAAATCCACTAATACAAATGACAATCAAAACAATATAGCTATACAATTATGCATAGCATGAATTCATTTTGCATAACACAAGTGATAAATTACTGGAGCTCTATATCTTTAAATACTGTACACCAAAGCTATAGCAGTATAAGGTCATGCTAAGTCTTGCATTTAATGTTGGAATGTCTGAAAAACTTCATATGGACATGGATATTTACATGCATGTTCTATTTAGAGTATACCTGACTGCTCTATTAGAGTATATACCTGACTGCTCTATTAGAGTATATCGATCTTTTAACAAGTTTTGAAGAGGGCTCATGTTACCTCTGTAAATCCTTCCCTGAGAGATGAATGTAAGTTTTATCAATTGTTGTATTGTGCCATTACACTATATTGCTCACTCATTTTGTCCTGTCACACTAAATGGTGTGTTAGGATCCTGCTTGCAGAAGTCTAACTTTTGCAGGGGGGGTATCTGAACCCCCCGGAACCCCCCCTCCCTACACTCCTGAGCTGTAGTAAAGCATTCACACATATGGTTGTCATTGACAACACATATGGTTACCAATGACAACTACCTTTTACTTGTGGGATTGAGATTTTGAATACTTTCTAAGATAAATAGCCTATCTGTATGTTGACATTAAGTTAAGTGTTGTTAAATAAACAAATGTACTTGAACTAAAGTTTTAAATATGGATTGGAGTATGTGTCTGACCTGTCAGCAAAAGACACTGACATGCCAACTCAATACAAAAAGGAGACAGAACCTGTTAGGCCATACCTATTTGATCTTATGCTACGCGGGAAAAATTATTTTAAATTTGGGTAGGTAGGTCGGTTTGAAAATGAAAATGATAAAAATTTTAAACACAAGCATACAAAATGAATGTAGCTATAATAGTACATACACAGTTAAAAATCTAGATTTCATATTCTTCTAGTAGCATCAGATTTAAACATAGATCTCCCAAAGAGCTTTCCCATCGTATTCTACAATGTTAGAGCATTGGACGATCTTCAATGTTCCCTTTTGGACTATATCACGAGGGTGTTGTCTTTAATTAAGAACACGTGATCCGCACACGTGATTTTCAAAATTATTTCATTTGAAGAAAAATGCAGTCGGTCGGGCCCGCGCAACATAAGATCAAATAGGTATGGCTTTAGTAGTATACAACTCATTTGCTTGAAACTTTGCTAGTTGTCCTAATGTTCCGTAATGATATTACAACTGAAGAACTAGTGCAAAACAAGGTAACATGGCATAAGTCTTGTTATATAAAATTAGCAATGAGAAATTAATGAGATCATCAATTCAAGCTACTGTAGGAAGCAGTATTTACGATTTCAGGTGTGAAGTCCCATTGATGCTGGTCAACAGATACGATGGCTCGTCATGTCTTGTCTTACTTATCTTACCAATTGCATGAAAAAGTTCGAGGTTATATGTGACCGGATTTCATATAACCCGGCTTCCACACACACAAAATCAAACTTACGTTTTTAACAGGAATGGCTAATACACCACTCTGTATTTCCTTCAGGACTGGCAAGTCTGGTTTCTGCAGAAAGCTTTCTTTCGACCCTGTCAAAGCCAAGAGTGAAAGATTGGTGCTATTAAATGGCTATGGCTTTGTTTTAATGGGGTAATAATGTCACAGGTGTAGTAATAGGGGCAGTGGGTGGGCTTAATATAGCAGTATAAAAGTATAAAATGGAGCAAGAAGATGAATGGAATCCAGAGGCCAAGCTTGGGCCCTCCATGGCTCTCAAATTGATTGAGAACATTATTGGCGAGCTCTCTGTGAAGTCCCAGCTCACTACACACACTCAAAAAAGCTTCCAAAAACAGGGCATATTTGGGTATCAGAACTTATAGACCCACACAGTGATAGCTAGTACATAGATGAATAATTGGTGCAAATTTTGTTTGCACAGCTGTAGGCACTGGGAAGTTACTACACAATGATTATTTAATATTGCCATATCTCCTAACGAAGCTTTGTACGTCGAAGCTGCATGGGTTTTCTCAAATCCAGTCACATTTGACCTTGGTGTTTAGAAGGAGATAAACATAGTTTGATATAGGGAGAAAGTTCTAGCACATTTTCCACAAGAGCAAGAACAAAATGATGACAATAATAAAATTATGGCTTTTGAGCAAGGTACAGTATATATACAGGAGATATTAAAACAGGCTGTGCCACACAAGATCAAATGGTGTTGTTTGTGAAAAGACATTACAAGTTACAAAGGTTTTTATTTTCATGGTAAGTTTCTACCTGGCTGTCAGCAACAGACCCTAGTATCTGTGATACTAAAATAATGGTCTTGACTTAAAATGTCAAGATTCCACCAATTCATAGGTAAGCCTCACAATCTCACAAACACTTTTTTGATTTCAGTAAGCACACACCAGCTACTGTTTAGTCTCATCATTTATTGGAGAGACAACATCCATTGCTTCTCTATGAAAATTCACAGAGAAACTAGGTCTAAAAAGATAGTAAACCATCTATATGACTTAAGTCTAGGTGCACAAGCCAAGACATGGTTCTTGAAATAGAAAACCAGTTAACAACTTCTGTTTGTGAGGAATATATGAAGAGAAGGGAGTTGTAAATTTTCTGTTTACTGTTGATGCACTTGACAACCTTGAACACAATCCCTCAAGTACCACAGCCAAAAGCCATTTTGTTCTCTTTCAACAATCAAAATAGAAGCTGACACAAGGCTGGTTATCCGAAGCTTTTATGAATGGCCATAGCAACTGCATTGTTGATACAGATTTTAATTGGAAAGTTCCACCATCTTGTAACTTTCTGTCAAAGCCATAATATTTGGGTGGCCTTTGGTGCTGGAAAACACTTTATCACATAATTAAGTGCTATCTATCAAAAGCTTGGTACAGAGAGATCCATTACTCTATATACCAGTTTTTCATATACATAGTTTCACAGGTTGTGACACTACATCTTCACTTTATGGTTAGGGTAAGAGATCAGAATGGGTGGCCTATGTGGCACTCCACCCTTTATCTATTACAGATATTGATTCTCCACATTTCAAGTTGCTAGAACATTAATATATGACAAAACAAGAGAGCTACAATGTGTGAATAAAGCTAGAAAGGATATAATTTGCAACAAGGGTAGGCTGATGGAGATGCTATCCCAACACAGGAAGCACTGTTGCAGCATACCAAATGAGTGGCATACCAAACTGCAATATGGTGCTACAGTAAGCAAAATGAGCAATAGAAGTCACCTCTAGAAGGCTAGGGGTGGACACTTGATGAGTGCAATGTCTGGGTTGCAGTGTGGAGCACATTACCTATAGCTGCTAATGCTTGTAGTGAACTAGTCAAGTGTAAATGTAAGAGTGGCAGATGTTCATGCAGAAAAGCTGGTTGGTAGCGCACAGAGCTCTGTAACTGTCACTGCTTAGATTGAGAAACATACGATAGCTAATACTGAGTGTGACGATACTTGATAGACCACTAATACAGTAAAATTTAGTAAATTATCCTTCTTGATTGTACGTATTTAGTTGGATTTTGATTCATTGTGTTCTGTTTTGCAAACAGTACAGGTATCATCAACTGTTTTCTGATATTTGCTGAGCTATTATGATAATGAATAAAGAGCTTATAACTTGTGCAATTTTACATATGGATTACAAGACTACTGAAAACACTATACCGAGTGTTTTCAATGTTTCTTGTAGGTTTCTATGGTAACAGATGAGTGTTTAGGTTTCTATGGTAACATTCTACATGGAGTATATGCCTACAATAACCCTAACATGTCTTAATAATGAACTGATCAGGAGTTAGGCATCAAAACAAACTTCATTGCATTTGTAATTAAATGTGTGGGCGGGACCGATTTGATGGGTTTTTGGTTTACATAAATGATCACAACTCTGCAATGGAACAAGCTATTGACTTCAAATAAAAGCAAGCTGTTTCACAAAGTAAGCCCTATGCTTTGATGCCAAATAGTAGCAATTTAAACAATGCCTAAGGAAGAAATAAACAAAAAGCCATTTTACTAACCATAGCAGCCAACTTAAAATGCTTTAGCAAACTGCCTCAGGGTGATTAGATGAATTGGTTCCTATCAAAAACTGAATGCTACCGACCTGGGTAGTATGTAAAAAAATATTGGTGCTTTTGTCCAGAGTGTCCACTTCTGCCAGCTAAGCTGCCCTACTAGTATACTAAGAAATCTCCATGAAATACGTATTTGTAATTCATTGTGTTTACGTATAACAGCTACAGTCATACATACACGTAAGTATAGTTAAGATGTACTTTACTTACAGTTAGATACATACAAAGCCACATATCATTACACATACATACCAGTACAGCTTCGTTCATCACTGTTTAGTTCATATCCAATATTGCAAGAACATGCATAAGTTCCTGGATGGTTGGTACATCTTTGATCACATGGTGATACTGCGCATTCATTGATATCTGTTTAGGAAGACAATATACAGTATTAGTAGTTTTCATTATACAACAACACCAATGTTCAAAGTGCAAATAGCCTACTAACAGTATACGTAGCAAGATACGTATATACATACTGTACAATGAATAGTGGCATTCACTAACCATTACAAAACTGATCGTTGACCAGTTCATATCCAGGATTACAACTGCAGTAGTAACCACCTTCAGTGTTGCTGCATTGTTGGTGACATGGACTACCCAAGTCACACTCATTAATGTCTGAAAGCAAGAAATACCAAATTCAATATTAGTACACAAAGTGAGGAGACATGCAAAAGAAAATAAAAATGTTTATAGTTATTGTTAAAACTTTATCTTAGTGAACTGGTGCAATTATTTGCTGTTGGAGTAGAGATATATTTAAACCTATGATTCAAGAAAAATAGGAAAATAAATGTGTGCATCTGTTCTCAACAAAACCTATTTGGTCATTGTCTGATAATACTGCTACCAAATGGAAAAGCGAAAATGATATCATGCTTTCTCCAATGTGGTTTAGTGGGTACAATTAATGAGGAATCAGGTTGTTTATAATCGGATGTCTAGTACTATACATACAGTATTAATAAATGTTTGTATGTACAAAGAATAAATCAACAACTCCTAGCTATAAAATATGGTATCTTATTTTATTGGACCCGAATCCTTTTATGAAAGAATGGTATTGAGGAAGACTTTACACAAAATTACTTTGACTTATTTTCATCTATACATTACTGATTTGATTCCCAGTAATTATGTATGCATAGGTATTATACACTATCTCATTACATTACACTTCCACGTTACAATAAATTGCTCATACATACCTCTACAAGTTATTTGATCATTGTCCAATGTATATCCTCGATTACAAAAGCACTCATAACTTCCCGGAGTATTTGTACATCCTTGATGACAACTAGATGAGCTACATTCATTGATATCTGCAAATATATGTAGACGTAAATAAGAGTTTGTTCCCATATTATGCAATGTAAGAATGATATTGACAGGTCAGGTATACCGGTAAGTAACTACTTATGAAATGACATAGTCTGTGGTACATGGCATTACACCAACATTAGCAGGCAGCAGCAGCAACAGCAGCAGCAGCAGCAGTTAAGTAGCAGTCTGTACAACTACCAAGTCTGATAGCCTTTCAAAAGAATTATATAATAATAGCAGCTGCTCTCTGTATGTCACTAATATCACAGCAATTATTCAACAAGAAACCTATCAGAACTTACTGTATTATTTAATTGTAATTGCAATGTGAGTCATCTTATATACTGTTACAGTAACTAGTGCAATACATTTGTATTTATTATGACAATGAAGGTACTGTGTTAAGTGATGTGTATTTTGGGTGCTATAATCATACAGCTTTGTTCACTAAATGATCTAACAATGTTTGATTGTGAAATTTGATTGGCTATAAACATGATCTCTACATCACATCATGTTCTGCATTAGGATCTATATACACCATGCTTTGCTCTGATGCACAAAACAAGGAAATCATGTACCTACGTATAACATCAGACATTTAAAATAATAGATGCTAACAGCCATATTAAATTATAGGGAGGTTAGTTGGCTTGTTTGTTCTAGTATCTCAACCTTTCTATGTTAAAAGCTGGACTCTGTGAAGGTATAACAACAAGTTAAAGTCTGAAATAGTAAGTAGACTTCAAAACACTGGATTTTATGGAATTAGTAATCCTCAGGTCCTGCAGTAGTGTCTTTACTTCACTCAGGTGCCACAACATAGGGCCTGTGGGTTACTGTGTTTTGAAGTGTAGCCATCAATACTGAACTAGCTAATTTTACAAAATGAATATAACTAACACTTATTTTCTGTTAACAATGTTACACATACCATCACAATTTCTCCTGTTGCTCTGCAGCATGTATCCGTGCAAACAGGTGCATTCATAACTGTCACCATTTTCAGTGCAAATTTGTTCACATGGTCGGGGAGAAGTTTCACATGGACTACCAATAGCTGCAACAATTAATACACAAATGATCAAGGATATCTACTCCTGGGCATGCAAGACAGTTAAAAGAATTTATTTGGGCAGTATTATTATTATTATTAATGGTTTTGTAATATAAGACCATTTGGGTTAAGACCATTGGTAACTAATAGAGAGGCAGACAACACCAGACATTTTTTCTTAAATTAAGTGTATGTTACAGAAATCCTGTTTCAAAGTTTTTTCACATGAGTTTTGCAAGAGTATATTTTACATACACACTCTTTACAGTGCAATATATTTACAATATACAGCATTATACATACCAGTACAAGTTCGTCCATTGCTATCTAGCTCATGTCCATCATTACAAGTACACACAAAACTTCCATTATTGTTAGTACAAATGTGTTCACAAGGAGTGAATCTACACTCATCAATATCTACAGGTATGTTTACATTATACAGGGTGTAAATATCATCTTAACCAAATATGTCATTTTAATGATACACATAATTATGTGACTGGATCTGCAAAAAGCCAACAAAATTGCGCATTGTTTGAATTCCTGTTTACTAAATATTTGTAATTCACTTAACTAAGTGCATGCTCTGGCAAAGTTTTCAGCCTCATATGACAATAACGTTGTGAGTTACAGCCCTACAAAGTAGCAAAAACAGAAAAAACAATTTGTACAGCAAGTATAAGGACAATAGGTCACAGGCATTTACTAAAACAATTGTAATATAAAGTAAGATACGGGGTTCAAATTTGCACCATCATGTTCACCATTAACCATGACATGTCATAAACAAATGCCCATAACTTGTGTATCCTTGGAGATCTACTGTAACAAAATGAAGATTTTCCATCTCCTCTTGTGTATGCGAATAAGGTGATATCCAGAGTTTTGCTGTTAGGCCCTAAATTCACTAAGCACAAGACATTTAAAAATTTATGGACATTTTTTTATCCATTGTATTTAATTCTTTATACTGCATATTTAGACTTGTGTGACTGTGTAGGGTTTTTGCAGATCCAGTCATATAAAAATTATAGCAATAATTAATAACAAACAAAGTATTTTGACAAGAAATTTTATATACTTTAAAATTTCCACTACAAATGTAACTGTATTTGCACAGTAATTATGCTGCTTTTATCTGTACTAGTCTAGAAAATGCATGCTACAGAACAAACAGTAGAGCGCAGTATATAGTATGGCCAAGAAAGACAGCATGTCACACCATGAACAGGAAGAAAGAAGAAATCAGTTTCATGGATGCATAACTCCACAGTTCTTTCTCCAAATTACAACAGTCTTTTACAGGAGTTACCTGCTATACAGGCAGAACCAGCTTCACACTGTATTTAAGTTTCCTTTATTGAAGTCTATATAGGTGTTTTCTCCATTTGTTTGCACACAGTGTGAATACTCCAATAAATTGCAAAACTTTTTTTTTAGATTTTATTGTATTGAAGTATGATGTAATAGTTAAAGATTAGGAAAACTCTAATAGAACATTCAGCCAGACTGAAATATTGCATGAAAAATGCAGAAGTAAGAAGCTGAGCTGGATTTGAATCTCAAAACTCTATAAATATACACAACATAAACTCACCATTGCAGGACAACTGGTCAACAGCCAGAGAGTATCCATCATTACACGAACACACAAAACTTCCAAGAGTGTTCCTGCACTGTTGTTCACAATATGGTGGCATTGCATTGCATTCTACGTTATCTGTAATAGAATATATATACACTAAATAAATCATTGATCGATTGCAGTCTTATAGCTTCTCCAATTGGCATGAATAGACTAGACAAATCATAACTTGACCTGTGAAAAGGTACATAACAACTTGCATAGTACACAATAAAGTGGATATGTGCATTATGTATATAACAAAGACAAATGCAAGAATGTCAGTCACTATAGCAATAAGAAGAGAGCCTAAATAATAGCATCAATTGAGCACTGCCAAAGTAAGTGACCATACAGGAATAGTACTAGGTCAAATCCTAAAATCAAAAACTGTTTATGTCTATTGATAATCAACACAATTTGAAATTGTAGAAACTCAACAGTACCATAGGCCTGGAACTATTGTGCCTTTGATATTAGTTCAACATTTTAGAGTAACGCTTCACAATATGCTTAGTTGTGCTCCATCATACCCTAACTATTGTCTTGGAACATTGTACTTCTTTATCAGAGTATCATATGTGTCTAGGAGCTTTTTTATTAGAAGGAATAATTTAATGAAACAAGGGAGGTCACTTACATCTGAAGATATACTAGTGAACATTAAATCCCTATACACCTTGTGCTGTCAGCAAAAATAAATTGGACACAAAGGAGGACACAGGTAAGTCCATGGAACTTGCATTGTCAAAAGACACCAGTTGAAGCAACATTGAACAGTGAAAAAATCAAAAATATTGTAGCAACTTTAAGGTCATATTGAAAGCACTTTGGGCTTGCTTATATATATCTTGCCAATACTCCCAAGGCACCAAGGTAAGGTATACTGCTAAACGTAATGTGAGGCTGGTTTTAGGGTGATAATTTTGGCCAAAAAAAGCCCAAATATTCATGATCTCTAATATACAGTACTGTATGGTGCCTCTCCATGTGGTGACTGTTCTATAAGAGTATCTCCCTATTTAGTTCCTAACACAAGAGACTCTAAATTTGACATTAAAGTGCACTTTTTATTTAGAGAATACAAATCTGCTCAACTTGTAAGTATTGTACCATTGGATTGATGCTTTTGCCAATCAATTATGCCTTAAATTATGCCGCCATAATCCACGATGGTCAATCATCAATACAGAATAACATACCTGTACAATTTTGTCCATCATCATGTAGTGCATATCCAATACCACAAGTACACTGATAGCTACCAATTGTGTTAGAACAGCCTTGTTCACATGGAGGCGGAGGTGACATTTGACACTCATCAATATCTGTATGCATAATATTAGTTATATATCATACTCTGTAAACCACATATGCAATGACATAGATGTCTGCACATTGATTGAAGAAAAGTCACACCCACAATGTGCATATAATATGAACCATCCTTTTGAGTGTCCACAATGTGTTCTTAAGGTACATACTTTTGAATATATTGCAGTAGCTACAACTATTATTTAAATGTATATAATATAGTTACTTAATGGTATTTATTGTCAGTAAGAGCTGCATTGTTTAACCAAGTAAAATTCTCTATGTAGTACTATAATGTAGTGTG
This sequence comes from Dysidea avara, assembly GCF_963678975.1. NCBI lineage: Eukaryota > Metazoa > Porifera > Demospongiae > Dictyoceratida > Dysideidae > Dysidea > Dysidea avara. Next base: position 29,350,953 of record NC_089276.1, read on the forward strand.
CAAGTTCAGTTCAAAGAACTGGGGCTCCACACTGGTTAACAGGAATGACAATTAACCCATTCACAGCCAAATTCTCAGTAACCACTGGCTGAATTACTGAATTGCATCATACTAACGGCCCAATACACATAACTACTTAGTAACCATATATCTAAATACTCACTATAAACTACAAAAGTTGACTATGCAGTTCAAGACACATGGTAGTGTGTCATGCAGCCCAAGAAGCCGGCACGCCACACCATTAGTGGTGGGGTCTATTCTACGGAATGGTACAGAACGGAACAGAATGATGGACTAAACCACGGAACAGAATGCTTTCTCAAATTGAAGCTTGCAACTTACCATTACAGAAACTGCCCTTACAAAGTTATCAGTGGCACCTCCAGTGGGTGATTAAACATAAGATAAAAGAATTAAAGGATCGATTGTGGGTTCTTGTTGGTTGTCATTAGTAATGAAGTATTAATTGTGGGATGAGCTGTATTAGTGATGTTCATCCATGATTCATCTACGGATATATCAAGAAGGGCACTTTATGTGAGCTGTTTTGCTTATTTTTACTTTAGAAAACAGTATGGGCCAGCTTTGCAGGTCATAAGTCAGTGTACAAATAAAGCAAGCAGGAAGACACTGGTAACAGGAAAGAGCTATATAGCTGAATTAAAACTTGAATAATTTTGTGCAGTGTGTGAGGAGCAAATATTTTGGCAGACCGCAAAAAGGCTATACTCTGCAAACATCACTGAAGTGTATGCATGGAGTTATTAACAGCCGGTGCAGTGGACTAATGCCATGTTTGATAGTGTGCTGATTTTTTCTGTTACACAAATTTAAGGATGTGCCTGACTGTTAGCCTTGAATAAGGCTAAATGCCAAAACTGCAAGATCAACCAAATCTCAATTATAAACCTTCTATGTATGTGATACCATCAGGGCCGCCCACAGAGGGGGCAACTGGGGCATTTTGTCCTGGGCCCCAGCCTGAAAGGGGCCCCAGGAGGCCCCATGAAGGGCCCCTTGAATACCTGTTTACAAGATTGATATACTCTAATAGAGCAGTCAGATCTAAATACTCAATAAAGCAGTCACAGTATTCTTCAGAGGAGGAGCAGTGTAGCAAGCTTATAAATAAAGAGATATGGTTGGTGAGGGGTAGCTATTGTCATTCTCAGCTGTAATGACCTTTTTTTTCTTCTTTTTCTTTGTCTTCAATATACAGCTTGGGTGAAGTTGTGATTCAGAATGAAAACCTCCTTGCCCTGGGCCCCTTAATGTCCCTGGACAGCCCTGGATACCATGCCCATAGCCAGCAGGCAAATGTGATTTGGACCAAGATGTGTGTGTAATTTCAATGTATCTAGTCAGACCTGAAATGGAACACTCACATTAATTACATACCACCTAAGAATCCTAGAATTTCTTAAGTGTAACATTTCACATGCTTCAAATAAAACAGGTTAAATTTGTTCGTCTATTTTAAACCGCAGTCCAGCTGGTCCATGAAATTACAGTGGGATCACATGTATTTGTTACAGTGCGGGCTGCTCTGTGTTGGATCTACTCTAGAGTTGAGATTTCAAGGTAGACTGCCAACGTACCGACACTGTTGTAGCATATTTAAGTGGAGGACAAATGAATACAGTAATGCTAGATTATTTATGTATACAAATTTAATTGATATCCCATTTTGATTTGTACCTCCACTTTGTAACATATTCAAGAACAAGAAGTTACCACCCTTTTAATCTCCAACCACTGTCATTTATTAACCAAGATCTCACCAGTCTTTGTTTTTTCCATCTACAAGTTTGCTTTGGAACAATAATTATCTAAAGGCTCTAATCCATATTAAGTATTTAATTCTGTAATTCACCTTATTGTAGTTGTACTAATTTTATTGATTTGTCTGTATGTTTTCTTCATTTTCCTTTGAAGTTGTACAGTATAGGTAAACAAAGATAAATTTTCTCTCCCGTCTTATTCATTGACTAAGAAAAAATTAATTATTTGTATACATGCAGGCTCAAAATTGAGAAAATATAAAGAAAGTGAATTAATATTATACAGTCAGTTTGCTTTTGGATATTTAATGTCTCCAACCGCAACAAAAATTCGATGAATCCATGCATCTCATTGCTGGTTGTCTGAACATTCTGAAAGTGATACCTCACTCAATCAATCATATATTCTGTTTATTAGACTGAATAAAGTCATGATCACCTAGCTTTTTCCTGTCACCAGTAACTTTCTATATAGTTAATTTCTCTGTGGATATTATGCTCTGAAACTGAAGAAATTGAGTGGCCCGCGGTCTTCTAAACTATTTATCTTGTCAAGATCAGCAGAAACAACTGGCATCCAATCGGCTACTGTATTGTAGTAGCAAAACTTGCCTTGGTCATGCAATAAATGAATTGAAGAGACCTGCTTGATATATCAGGCAGTAGAACAATCACTACATGAGACAGCTATTAATATATTATTATTATTATCCTATTCCATTTTCTTGGAGGCTCCACTGATAAAATGCAATTTCAGCAATGATAGCGGCTAGCCAAGCTGCAAGTTTTGATTCAGAAAGCATTCCATTCTGTAAAATAGACCCCATCCTGGATTCAACTCACTACTCAGGCTGAGATATCTGGCCTACTACTCTGTTAATGAATCATTGATGTTCACACAATATAGCCTCCTTGAGGCACATTGCACAAAATTCCTTTAGATTCTGCTTAGACTGAGTTGATTCAGCTTGTCACCATACTTGTTTCCTTTGTAGTGTAGCTACAGTACATACTGTTTTATGCCGATTAGAAAGGCTGGGTCCCAGACCGTACATTCTAAAGCCAAAGTAAGCAAAAACAACTCACATACTAGTAAAAACAAGTCATGCATTAAGTTCTCTACTTGATACATCTGAAGATGAACACATTGAGTCAGCTATTCCCACAATTAGTACTTTGTTACTAATGACAACCAACAAGAACCCACAATCAATCCTTAAATTCGTTTTATCTTTCTTGGGGTGCGTTTGATTACCTGCTGGAAGTGCCATCGATAACTTGTACAGCAATGGTAAGCTGCAAGCTTCAATTTGAGAAAGCATTCTGTTCCGTAGTTTAGTACATCATTCCGTTCCGTTCCGTTTAGAATAGACCCCACCCCGTTAGTTAGTATATTTACAGGAAGAAAGAAATGCGATTTTCACACCTTTGTAGTTCCATGATCCCTTATCCGATTGGAACTAGTTTCACTACAGAAGTGCCCGCCAGGTAGGCCATGCCACATAGCAAATTTGAGGGAAATCTCCCTAGCCATTTCTGAAATATGAGTGGCCAAAGTTTCATTTTAATTTTTTGTTTTTTTTTCTTCGCCGTAGGGGGAGCTACGGGGGCTTCGATTTCTTTTCGCACACTTTGCAAAAATTGCTATAAAACACAAACTTGTAACTCCATTGTATCGATATTTGACACAAGTGAAGAGTGTATAAAGGTACATTCGCGTACCAAGTTTGCTATGAATCTGATACATATCCAAGGAGTTATGAGCATTTATTCATGTAAAAAAAGATGAAACTTTTGTCACGGCTACAGGGTAAACCGAGTAGAGGAATAACTTGAAAATTCGTGTGTACATAGGCTGATCATCGTAGTAGTGCCTTTTGGTGGTTAGAACAGCAACAGACTTACAGCTACAAAGTTATAAAGCAAAAACCGAGCAAGTGTAAAATTTTGGGATTGAGATACTCTAATAGAGCAGTCACTGAGGGGCAAAAAAGGTGCATAAAAAATGTCGAAAAAATGAACTGATCATGACCAGAATTTGAACCAAGGACCTCCATACCTAACGCTTGCATCCTTAACCACTGAACCACTGCTATCTCGGTTGATCACTTCACTTAATTTCTATCTTATAAATGAAAATTCTAGCTTAATAAGTAAAACTGATCTACCAATAGAAAATCTAGATTGTTTTAGAACATTTTATGTGTGTTCTATTAGATGATTTCAGTGAAAGCAAGAACGTGCGCTCTATTAGAGCATTAGCACCATACTATTGTTGCAACACTTTGAGGCTCAATCTATTAGCTATTTTATCAAATCAGAGCCATTTTCATATCAACTCGATCAGTGGTATATTTGTAGTATTAACTTAGTTTCGCCCCCAGGCGGTCTGCGAGCAGACTAGTATGAACAACTCACGCCAATCATCATCATCATAATCATCATAATAAGTACTATGCTAGAAAAACTTGTGATACAACAGCTTGGAAAACATATCCCAGTAAAAAGGTGCAGAATTTGGTTTTTGAAATCATAAAAAGAAGTGAAATCCACTCAAAAACAGCCAAGCTGTAAAAACAGAGTGCGGCCCTCAAAAGCCTGGGTGAAAAAAGTTGTGAAATCAAAGGTGGCGGCCAAGCAATGGCTGCAATGAAGTAAAAATTTTAATAATGGCTGTGTGCATTGTTAAAATTTATTAGCATTAACATCATTGCAGCCATTTCTTGGCCACCACCTTTGATTTCACAACTTTTTTCACCCAGGCTTTTGAGGACCGCACTCTTTTTTTACAGCTTGGCTGTTTTTGAGTGGTTTTGTTTACATGTCAGTAACCACAATGAAGTTATCAAAAAACAAAGTCTAAACTTTGGTAAAAACCAGCTGACAATGGAATTCAACTACAACTATTTACAAAGGTGCCTTACACTCTAAAGAACTATACAGTTTACTTGCGATCTATTCCATAACTGGTTTATTATGATTTGTCCTATTTTGCTGTTGTGCATGCATATATGTATGCATACGTGTCCACTATGCCACACCGGGATAAATCAGTTGACTGTCAACATGACCTGTCTCTATCTTGATGTAAAAAACTTTCTTTATTATCAAATAATACTTATCAACTTGAAGAACGATTTAACTCACCTGTCATGAAATGTTACACTTTGCGCTCTTACATATCAAATGTGGGAAGGATCCAGTTATCCCAAAAACAGGATTCTATAGGCATTTCTACTTCAGCACTAGCATATGATGCCCTGCTGAGTTATGATGCCAGTGGTTGTTAATGGGTTTAACAATATTCATGCTTGTTGCATCCTTATTTTAAATAGAGCCATTACTATGGTAGAGTTGTCTACTAGGTACTGTAGAACAGTCCACATAATAAATTTCAATGAAATTATGTATGCAGAGAGATTGTCCCAGTTTTAGAAAATTATGTTTTGGGAATATTGCAAAACTTATGTATGTACCAATATTGAATGCAGTGACTTCTTTGAGCATCTTGACCTGCAATGAAAATCTCTACTAGGGATTCAGATCCCTTTATAGGATACCAGTAGATATTCCACTAGATAGCAATGTAGGCAAACTGCAAATTATAAATGAACCAATAGAGATCACCGCAAAAAAATGACTAGCAAATGTTTTTTACCTATGACACCAAAGTAGCATACAATCACCATGTCTGTCTTTGTGCATTAAACGCAATGACTGAAGTTTAGTAGTATTTTATGCTTACTGAAGTTTATTTATGCTAAAGGTAAAATTTAAACTTTACTGGGTCTTCAAAACCTCTACTATATATAGAATTTAATTAAAACTGCACACAGTAGTGCGTGATGTATAGTTTACTGCCTGTTACAATATACTGTGCATGTACATCCATCAGTGTACCTTCACAGTTATTTCCATTCTGTGTATATCCAGGACGACAACTACACTGATAACTTCCAATTGTGTTGGTGCAAATCTGTCCACATGGGTTGCCAATACATTCATTGATGTCTAAATTGAAAAATTTGTGTCTGAAGCTTTAGACCATAATGTTACACTCACCAATACACCTAGTACCACTTAGAGCAAACCCGGGGTGGCAGGAACACTGAAAACTTCCAATAGTATTAGTACAAATGTGTTGACATGGATGCGATAAACATTCATCAATGTCTGCAAAAAAATATAGTATAGTCATTATTAACAAATCATTCTCCAGAGCAAGCACATTTCTTACTAGATAACATGTTTGCTCTAAATGTTGCAAACTCACCAGAACAAGTTAGTCCATTATTATCCAGCCTGTATCCATCATCACATGAACACACAAAACTCCCTTGAGTGTTGTTACATCTTTGTCCACATGGTTGTGTTGTTCTACATTCATTAATATCTACAAATAGGAAACATGTACAATTACTACAGCTCTATTGTTAGCATGTGTAAGATGACAAGATCAAGCAATAAAATCAGAATGCTTTAATGTGGACACCATCTGTAAGTACATACAGGTACGGTAATCCTATTAGTAGGGATCATAAGTGATCAAGATGGTGACTAAAAACAATGCTACACAAACATACATTGCAAACTACGTATACACAGCAGCAATTATATTGGGTTTATATGCATGCTAGATTTAAAGACAATCCTTGAAAGTAGCAATTCTGAAATGTTGCAAGCCTTGATGTTGTTTATATAAACTTGCTGTGACTTTATGCCACAAAGCATGCAGATACTGTAAGCAAAGGATCTGTTCACTGAATGTAGTTGCTAAAACTTTGTAAATAATGCAAACGGTTGCCCACAACCTTGCCAAAATAGTACTGAATGGGCAATGATGAAATATGTTGAGTTAATGTAGAAAGCGTGAAATTATTTTCTGAGGAGGAAAATATGTATGGTAAAAATTAACTTTTTTTTTTTTTTTTTTTTGACTGTTCTATAGGGCCTTCCCTATTTATTTATTTTTTATGTATATTTTGTGCATAAAATAAAGGACGCATATTTACAAGCACATGAAACAAATATAAAGTTAGTCAGGTGAAGCTGAGTCCAGCCTGCCTTCTGCATAAGCAAGGTCAATGACAGCTGTCTCGCCCGATCCACAGCGGTGGTAAGAGGACCATGAACCTCTTAAACATTGAACAGCTGAACGGAGCAATGAAAATCCCAGCCTACATCGTAACCAGTACAATGTTTTCCTATATGATTGTCCATGCTTCTCAGCGAGTAGTGTGGCAATTCGTTTGTAAACAACGGTGGCCAAAGGTCCCATACCTCCAGTACATGAAAAAATCAATGGCGAAAATGGCCCATGCTCAACTTCCCGGATTCTCTCCTCATATTTTCTCTTCTTCTCTAGCTCCGCACGCCTGTAGCACTGTGATAAAGAAATTGAACAGTGCGTAGGAGTAAAAGGATTGAAGACTTTAACATCAAAATAAGCATTCTGCCCGCGTTCCCAGAAGCCATTAGCAACAACATCAAGACGTGCCCCATCTTCAGTATTGGCCGATCGCAACCGAAATGATTCCCCCGAAAGTGGTTACAGGGATGGTTCAACTTCAACACCATGACACAGTTCGGTCAGCAATCCAGCAGTAATATCCCGAAGCTCATTATGATGGATAGTTGGGAGGCCGCCACACGGACAGCTGAAAGCATGTTCAACCGAAACCAAGTATTTATACAGCAAACCAAAACTTGACACTATCATATATCAACTAGATTATGCATGGTGACACTTGGCCACCAACATACATGAACATAATATGTGACTGGATCTACAAAAGCCATTCTTATCGCCCAAGACAGGAAGTTTGATTTTTTCACACAAACACAAAGCTTAATGAATGTACTATCAAGTTTCACTGCCACAGTCGACCAGAGTAAAGTGGTCTGCTTTAAATTTGCTGGCTGCTTTTTTAAAGCACAGTGGTGAGCCATACGAATGGTCTGGGGTCTTGATGGAGCCCTGGCCAACCGGGAGATGGCTATGTGTGGCTGTACAGCTCCATGGTGCTGGAAAATGACCTGTGCTGTAAATTTCATTTCATTTTAGCCAGTTCTGAGCCCTGAATGGCCCACAACATGTTTCTTTTCAATTTTTGAACACCATGTTGCATGCCTTCCAGGGCCCCGACCTCCCACCTTTCTGGAGCTTGCCTGATACAGACAACCTCAGTTTAAAAACTATCTAAAATGGCGGGAAACTTAACTGTTGACTACTTCTTCACTGGATGATCAGGAAGGTAAGAAATGGTTGTAAAACATGTAAAAATTTGGTATGCGTAGCTACCACCATTGGCCAGCCACAACACTCTGAATATTTAAACCAACATTTCTCGATACTTTTAAATGGGCGATAAGACCAGTTTTCCCAGAGACAGTCACATATTCACATACATAGTAGGTCTTACAAATAGCCACAGTTTAAGTAGTTTACATTATTATGCGTCTTCAATTTACCATCATACTTATGTATGGCAAAACCTGTACCTTTTATAGCATGCATAATCACTATAAATACAGTCTGCACAGAACAGTGAGATAAATAACATAACACTGAGCATTTGTACATACCAACACAACTTCGTTGGTCATTATCCAGTCCATATCCAATATTGCAGGAGCATTCAAAACTTCCAGGATTATTAATACATCTATGCTCACATCGAGAAGGAGATGCTGCACACTCATCAATATCTGTATAGGAAGATGACTTATTAATAATTGTGACTGTCTCAGCAATAACCTGCAAATTTTGTTTTTATTTTCTCAAGATTTCTACAGTGTCAATGGAAGGATCACCAAGGTGTCAGCTTATTGTGGTGAATAGTTTTGGAATAATAGCATTAGACAGTAGGAAGAGCAAGGAAATCAATTTGTATACTGAAAATAAATTGCAGGTACGTACTTGAATTGGGATTTGAATCAAAATGTTCACTATATGGACTGGCAGATTAATGAAGGTATGACTGTAGCTTGTAGCCATTTGTGCATTCATGTGTGGAGGCAAGAAAATAATAATGATGATCTTGTTTACGTCTACTGCATTGTAAACAAACTCATATGACTTATAAAAATGACTATAAAAAGTCATGACTATGACTATAAAGTCATGACTATAAAAATGAAACAGAAATTTTTGAACTCTCCATGAGCAGGCAGATTATATTATGGTTTAGTTTAACTGATTTGAGACTGACTTTCCTTAGTAAGGCTTGATTAAAACTTGCATACATTTTCTTCATAGCATGAATAATTTCATATTTTAAATCTAAAATGCTTGTGCATCTTTTTACAATGGTACAATAAAATACTGATATATAAATTGTGAAGCCATGATAGTAGATTACTAACAAATGCAGCTCTTATCATATGAAAGTAGCAATACAACACCATGTAATCCTTCCAAACCTAATGGAAATCTCTATTAAAGAAAATTATTACCACAGTATACTGTCATCCACATTATTTTCTGTAAGAGATTGTGCTACACCATTTGTGTCACTATAATATCACAACATAAAAAAGATTGTATCATAATCAAAATACGCATAGAAATTTATCATGATAATCAATATAATTGATATGATATTGAAAATCAATATGATTAGACAACAATACCATTGTTCAAAGGCAGCTACTTAGCTTCTACAGTATTAGCTTGATGATTTACACACGTTCATGAACAGTGATGTACACTAACCATTGCAAAACTGATCATCAGCTAGCTCATATCCAGTGTTACAAGTGCATTGATAACTGCCAATAGTGTTTATACATCCTCCATGACATGGTCGACCCATATCACATTCATTAATGTCTAAAAGTTAAGAAATATCACAGTAAAAACATGTGATTGCACAAAATTTAAGGACAAGCTCACAAGCATACCAGCGATTTGATTCAAAAGGAAGTGAATATTTAGAGAAAGTATTATCAAATGCATTACTGTAAAATTAGAAAGTTGCCTCATACAAATTTGCTAAGAGTTTGTGACACATGAGCTGCAGACTTAATATCCTTTAACTTCTGTTCCATCATATGTGAAGATTTCCAAATTGGAAAAGCACAATGCAGCATACACTGTATAGACTAAACTACGTAGTAGTGGTGTACATGAACAGTATGGACTGCTAAACTAGAGGTGGTGCAGCATTAATTCATTTTAATTGTGTTAAATCATTAAATGTTTGTTTTATTAGAAATTGATTTGAGGTATTTCAAAGACCACTCATAAGACTTTCTTGAAGTTTTGGTGGAATTACAATTAGTACTGGTAGACTATTTTGTAGCATTGGAAAGATTTTGCATGAGAGTGCCAACATCAAACTGGAAGATAATTGATGCAAGCAAGTTAACAAGTGGATGATAAACGATGTTGACTGTCGATAATTGATAATGTTCACCACTGCCTTTGGTTGGATGCTATTGAAGAATGCCACTGCCTGGGGAGCAGGTATGTTGTGGACACCTAGAGTATTAAATTTCCTATCACTCGGGTATAAAAAGTTTGTGTATATCTTGAGAATCCCACAGGTTGGAACATGGCTGATAATTGATTGCTTATACTACCTTTTTTGAATGGTTAATAGTTGTGGCTTGTATTATAGCCCCCCCCCCCCCCCCCTGATAGTAGCCACTCCACAGCCTAGAATTATTGTCACAAGAGCTGCCCTTGGATAAGAGCCATGACTTGTATCTGAATACCTATCAGGCATGTTTGAAGCAGAAATCTAGGCAGAAACCGAGCAAAGGAGTTGTTTTAAACCAGGAAATAGTGTTTTTGAGAGTAGTTGAAATAAATGATAGCATTGAAAGATGATTAAACAAGGTCAGTCAATCATGAAACCATATAAATGCCACAGACTATTGCCACCCATGCCGCATAGTAGCTGCAGGGTTCTCCTTGCTGAAAGTTATAGCAGCCACAACTACTAACCAGTAAAATATGGTATTTGAGTCCTGGTGGCATACACCAACAATATTAAATTAATACTATACCATAATTACCTTGACAATTCATTAAATCATTATCCAGTGTATATCCTTGATTACAGGAACACCGATAACTTCCTGGAGTATTCCTACACCCATGTTGACAAGGTGATGAGGTGCATTCATCAATATCTACATGAAGATATGATTAGTAAATAAAAGAAAAATATAATATGTGTACAGTGGCCACTTAATGCTTTGCATTAAGCATGAACAAATGTTGTTGGAGTATCTTACAAAAAGTTATACACCTCTACTCTGTAAATACTTTTGTAGTTAATCTCTTAGGGAAATAGGTAACATTAACAGCATTACATATACGGCATGTGAAACTCAAGTCAAACATTTAATAAACTGCACAACTTTATTAAAATCAAGACACAAGGTAGTGTGTCGTGCGGCCCATGATGCCGGCGTGCCACACCGTGAGTATATTAACAGGAAGAAAGTAAACGCGATTTTCATACCTTTGTAGTTCCATGATTCCTTATCTGATTGACACCAAAGTTGCTACAGAAGTGCCGGCTAGGTAGGGGAGTCCACATTCCAAATTTGAAGAAACTCGCTCCAGCCATTTCCGAGATACGAGCAGCCAAAGTTTAGTTTTTTTCTTCTACTTCTTTTCGCACACCTCGAAAAATCCGCCATAAAACACTAATGTGTGCTCCAATCGTGCTGAAACTTGACACACTTAATGGGCTCATTAAGGCAAATCTTAGTACCAAGTTTGGTAGGAATCCGATGAACATTCACGGAGGTATGACCGATTATTTGCGTAAAATAAGGTCGAAGGTCTGTCACACCCACAGGGTAAACCACTTGAAGGAATGAGCTGAAAATTGCTATGTGGATGGAGTCACTATCGTAGAAGTGCCTTTTTGTGATTTGAAAGGAATCCAGTTAAAGGCCATCGAGATATGACACAAAACCCAACCTGTGTCACAATTACGCGATTGATTTTTATGAATAAAAAAACAACTATTAGTTTTCACGCCTACAGGGCAAACTGCTTATAGCAATGAGCTGAAAATCAATGTGTAGCTGGAATAATTATCATAGAAAGTCCTTGCAGTAATACAGAAGAATCGGATTACAAACCACTGAGTTATGATTCCAAGCCAACTACGTTTAGCATATGCAAGATCGAGATACTCTAATAGAACAGTCACCCTAATAGAGCATTCAGCTACTTTTATGACTTACTCCATTATAGAATTATATTGCATTGCCCCCAAGTTATTCTGTAGGGAGTTCAGCTACAAACAGTTAATCTTATAGACAATTCAGCTACAAGCAAGTCATCCTGTAGAGAGTTCAGCTACAAATATGTTGCTGTAGAGATTCAGAACACCATAAGTCACACTGAAGAGAATTCAGCTATAAACAAGTCACCCTGTAGAGAGTTCAGCTACAACAAGTCACTCTGTAGAGAATTCAGCTACAAACAAGTCACTGTGTAGAGGGTTCAGCTAAACCAGTAGAGAGTTCATCTAGATCAGCTACAAACAAGTTACTATATACAATGTTCAGCTACAAGTAAGTCACTCTGCATGTAGAGAGTTCAGCTACAAACAAGTCACTCTGTAGTACAAATAAGTCACCGCCTAGCTGGAGAGTTCAGGAACCAATCAAAAAAACCACTCTGTAAAGAGTTCAGCTATACAAACATGTTTAAACTCTACAGAGAAAGTTATAGCTCTATGAGAGTTCAGCTAGAAACAAGTCATCCAGTAGAGATATTAGCTACAAGACATCACCTTATAGAGAGTTCAGTTACAAAGAAACCACCATGTAGCGAGTTCAGCTGCAAACAAATCATCCTGTAGAGAGTCCAGCTATGAACAGATCACCCTGTAGAGAGTTCAGCTAGAAAAAGTCATCCTGTAGAGAGATCAGCTAGAAGGATCACCTTGTAGAGAATTCAACTACAAACAAATCATCCTGCAGATAGTTCAGCTACAAACAAGTCACCCTGTAGAGAGATCAGCTAGAAGAAGTTACCTTGTAGAGAGTTCAGCTACAAAGAAACCATCATATAAAGAGTTCAGCTGCAAACAAATCACCCTGTAGAGAGTTCAGCTATGAACAGATCACACTTTAGAGCGACCAGCTAGAAGAAATTGCTTTGTAGAAAGTTCAGCTACAAATAAACCACCATGTAGAGAGTTCAGCTGCAAACAAATCATCTGTAGAGAGTTCAGCCAGAAACAAGTTCACCCTGTAGAGAGATCAGCTAGAAACAAGTCACCCTGTAGAGAGATCAGCTACAAAGAAACCATCCTGTAGAGAGTTCAATTACAAACAGATAACCCTATAGAGAGTTCAGCTAGAAACAAGTCATCGTGTAGAGAGATCAGCTAGAAACAAGTCACTCTGTAGAGAGATCAGCTACAAAGAAACCATCGTGTAGAGAGTTCAGCTACAATCAAGTTACACTATAGAGAGATCAGCTAGAAACAAATCATCTTGTAGAGAGTTCAATTGCAAACAGATCACCCTGTAGAGAGTTCAGCCACCCTGTAGAGAGTTCAGCTAGAACAAGTTACCTTGTACAGAGTTCAACTACAAAGAAACCACCATGTAGAGAGTTCAGCTGCAAACAAAATCACCCTGTAGAGAGTTCAGCTAGAAACAAATCATCCTGTAGAGAGTTTAGCTAGAAACAAATCATCCTGGAAAGAGTTCAGCTACAAAAAGCAATGAGAGTTTCAGCTACAGTTCAGTTATGTAAGAAGTCACCTTATTAACTACAGTATGTGATAATCACATTCAATGTTAAATATACAAATATTTCATCAGACAAGAGCTATACACACAATTACTTCCTTTGTTCCACAATTCCTGCAGTAAAGAAAAAAAACAAGTTAAAAGGAAGCATCAAAGCCATATGGCCAGCTTTGTGGCTTGCAATACAAAAAGAAGTGATATCTAAACCAAAACAGCCAAGCTGTAAAAAAAGAGCGCAGCCCCCAAAAAGGCCAGGGTGAAAAAAGATGTGAAATCCAAGATGGCAGCCAAGAAATGGCTGTGATGGTAGGTTAACGGCAAAAATTTTAATTACGACAATTCAGGTGAATTTGGTGCCAAATCCTAGGGGAGGAGGCAACGCAAACTCACCTGAATTGTCATAATTAAAATTTTTGCCATTAACCTACCATCACAGCCATTTCTTGGCCACCACCTTGGATTTCACATTTTTTTCCACTTTGGCCTTTTTGGAGCCGTACTCTTTTTTTACAGCTTGGCTGTTTTGGTTTAGATACATATATCATTAGCACTTTTATCATTATATCAGTATGGAATGCCATTAACAGTTTGTTCTCTCTAAATTATAGTTTGATGTTATGGACAGCAATACAGGCACCTGCTGTAGCACAAACGTTACAGCAGCCTTTTGCAGTCTACATACACATGTAAAGTTTTAGTCTGTACAAATTCATACGATGATTCTAAAATGTGTACTGCCATATACATACTGTATATTCATTACAAAAATGCAAGATTTGTACATACAGTACATATATAACTATGTTCCATTAACAATGTCAAACTTACCAACACAGTTCATCCTGTTGCTCAGTAGCATGTAACCATGTAAACAAGAGCATTCATAACTGTCAGCATTTTCATTACAAACTTGTTCACATGGAGATGATTCACATGGACTACCAACAGCTGTAAATAATAGTTGCATACAGCACTTCAGTATATAGTTCATAATAAACTTATAAGATCAAATTATAACTAAGTTTTGTGCTGTGGAAAGAAAATAGGCGGTGAGTTGTTCTTCTGCTAGTCAGATTATCTATGTAGTATGAAGAGCCAAATAATGAAACAAGGTAAAGAGCAATCAGCCCAATAATACTACAATATAAGAAATCTCAAAGAAGCATTCTACTGGTGCAATCCTTATATTGGAGGCTCCATTTTGTGTTTATGACTAGTTTGGCTGAGATGAGTACTCAAAAAAGGTTAGCAAGAAATTTGTTTGACTGGCTGCATCCAACACAACAAACACATGTTGAGTACAGTTCCAACTTGCTAGTACTTCAGTCATGTGGTATGTTGATCGTGCTTGTCCTGAAACAGATATTCCCACAAAAGTTTTGTTTCTTGAATAACCAGGTCCACTGCACACTATTGTGGATTTTAGGCTTGTAGTAATTATGCTCAAAATTAGTTGAAATGCTTTATTTTCCAAAATGCACTCATTATTAATATATATTTTGCTTTTGCAATCAAACTGTTAGGAAAGGTTAAAAAACATTTCTAAATTTAGTTGTATAATTTTGGCAAGATGCTTAGTGACTAATCTAAACCATTGTGCTGATCACTCTAATGGATGGAGTAAGTGACTGTTCTATTAGAGTTTCAAAATACTGAAATAAATCTCAAAATCATTTGGGCATACTTTTTGGGTATCTTATGTACAGTACAATCTCTGCATGCAATCCTGTGAAATGTCAATAGGACAGTTTTCATTATATTCGCCATTTTTGATATGTGATAGTGGATAGGCTAAGACAAAGGCTGCAGCACATGTTGCTGTCAGACCTTCAGTGCTGGTCACTGTAATGCTCTAATAACAATAACAACCTAAGATGACAACCTGAGGTATTACAGCAACTTGTTATGATGTGTGAACATAAAAATATATATGTGATGTTGATAAAACTTGAAGAAAATACGATTGCTCAGTAATGGAGTAGTTTTATAGATTGTAGTACAGCTATAAACTTGATGAAGCTGTTATTTCTGTGGTTTTGGCATAGTATAATTATTTGGTGGGGTATTCATACAAACAAAGACAGCCTAGTCAGGGTTATTAGTCCATAGCAATTACCTAGATGTACACATAAGTGGTTTAGAATACAATGATGCTTTATTCATTGTGTCCTGGAAAAATTTAGTAGTAAAAATGTTTTATGGGTACAAATATATATATATGCATGCACATAGGTATAGAGTCCAGTGTACTTTAATGGTAGCTAACAAAAGTTTAAAAGTAAATTTGCAGTGCTATTAGGGTCAAGATTCTTACAAAACAATGAAGAAACAGACATACCGTGTTGTGTTCAGTATATCAAAGTCTTGCTTCTAGAGAAAGTTTTGCATTTTTATGGTTTCAAAGCAAAACATGGATGTTTTGCTGCTAAATTGAAATGAATTTAACGTACATGTTCTACAATTTTAAGCTTTACCACAAAGGTTTTACCGTGAATCATCTTGGTATGACTTAGCCATGAACTTTCTCCCAGTGAAGCATTCCCAGTTTACAATACAATATTTAATTATTGCATGTTACAGAATGTTTCAATTTAGATTCTATTTGTATACGCATAATTGCATAGAGCTATTTACTGGTGTACATAGTTTCAAACATACCAGTACAGGTACGTCGATTGTTATCTAGCTCATATTCACTTCTACATGAACATTCAAAACTTCCAACATTGTTAGTACAAATGTGTTCACAAGGAGAAAATCCACACTCATCAACGTCTGTAAACATATTAATTTCATACAGTTTGTAATTATTACTTATTATGCTCTCTGTGTTGGCATAATTTAGAGCATCATAGAAAATGAAGTATCATAGAGATATATAGAAGTGCTATTCTAAAAATTCTTGTAAAAGTGCATGACAGAGAAAACATCAACATGCCCTAATAAAATAATAATCAAGCAGTCAGGCTATTTGACATGACTTTTATTAGAGCATGAAAGCATTATACTTACTTTAAACTAATCGTTCACAAATTAAAATAATACATTTTTAAAAGAGGAGTGATCGATTAACAACAGATAGAGGCAGCATAATTTCAAGCATAATAGACTGGGAACACAAAAAGGAAAATATATATACTGGTGTCTATTCATTACCTCTTGAATGACATGTTACTGATTGCATTTAGCAAAAACATAATAAAATGTAGCCTCTATAATGAAATAATCAAGAATACAGTATGTTCATGTATAACCAAATTTGTACATTAGAACACATTGTAGTGTGTCAGACATCCAAGGAAGCTGCAAGGCACAGCACAATAGTGTGTTATCAACAAGATTGTCCATGAAACACTTACCATTGCAAGATAACTGATTATCAGCTAGGAAGTATCCAAGTCTGCATGAACACACAAAACTTCCAGGAGTGTTTCGACAATCTTGTTCACAATGTGGTGGCATTGCTTCACACTCATTGATATCTGTAGAATATAAATGCATACAAACACTAGTAAATTACAGTACTTTGATATGCATATGCATAGCAAGAATGATAGACAATAAAAAGACCGAGGAAGGAACCTAAGGATTAAACCAAGTCTATTACACTGTGTTCTTGCTTGTATTGCAAAATATATGTAGTGAGGTTAAAACCCTTAAAAAATTGTTAATATTTTCTCCTGAAAATTGCACATAAAAACTGGCACATTGGGCTGTATATGTTCAGTAGACAGCTTAGGCAATAGAATCATTGGTTTCATAGTATTCACCTTGAATTTGGTGTGTGATCATATACAGTAGAAAGGCATACGCTTAAGCTCAAACACAAGTTCTTTCCACAGAAAATCACAAGTTTTAAGCTTTCTCACAGATCCTTAGTGGGATAACATTCAAAGAATAGAATAATATGTATGGAAAATGAGTTTTATAGTTCATCACATATTACTAGTATTTAAAAATTGTTAATTTAAAAATGAAGTACGGGTCTATACAATAAAAAGTAGTGAAACAAGAGATGAATGATGGTATTACAGCATAGCTCTGTGGGAAAGTCCCTACTATGGCATTGAGCAAAATTATAGTTAATGTGCCAAAATAGGGACTTTTCCACCGAGCTATACTGTAATACCATCATTCATCTCTTGTTTCACTACTTTGTATTGCATAGATCCCTGCTTCATTTTTAAATTAACAATTTTTAAATACTGCTTTGTTTAGTTTTTTGTTGTAGCACAGCTAGCTAGTTACAGCTTATTAAAGTACGCACTGTACCAAAATTGGAAGCACATAGGCCTGTAGTAGCATGCATAGCTTACCTTTGATTGTAGTAGCAGTGGCGCTCAGATCTATGACCTGTCGCAGTACAATGGTCCGTGTTCTATTCACCCGGGCCAGAAGTTGTTTAAACAAACAGGCCCTTTCAGTTGTCTGGAGCTTAATCTCGACTAATAGGATGAAGTACTACAATTTCCACTCAAGTACTATTCATTCACATGAATCACTCGCTGATCTCACCATCCGGCACTGAGTGGCTGAGTCAGTGTGTTCAGAGGAACAAGCCGTCGAGTATCAGTCCGTCTCAAATCTCTTCGTCAATTGCAATCCAGGCGTTGGCAAAAGTTGAAGTGACAACTCAGCAGCCTTAATGTTTCATGTGCAACACTTGAAATTATAAGCGCCCCGCACTTTCAGCAGCATAAGCATTTTCTGAAATAATTTTGTGGTGTTTACAGAAAAGTGTTGATACGGAAAATCAATGCCTCGGTTTGGTTTCGATGCTTGAAGAAGAAGACAACCAACCTGATTGAGGATAAAAGGAAAGACAAGGTGCACACTCATCGGAACCTCAAAAGGCACATCCCACCAGTGAGTTTGTTGTTGTGGCGTGAAATGGTGACTGTGTACTACTTCCTTTGGGCTCTAGGCTTGTGACTGTGGTCAGGCAGTGAGTGAGGCAGTGAGTAAGGCAGTGAGTGAGGCAGTGAGTGAGGCAGTGAGTGAGGCAGTGAGTGAGGCAGTGAGTGAGGCAGTGAGTGAGGCAGTGAGTGAGGCAGTGAGTGAGGCAGTGAGTGAGGCAGTGAGACTAAAATTAGAAGTTTTGGCGATTTTTAAAAATTTCTATCTGGCCACTTGTAAGTGTTTTGTTGTATTTAATGCTGTTTTATGTATTATATGGACTAGTACTATTCTGTAAAGGTGATTTTCGCCACGTAAATGTCTGCAGGATGATTTTTAAAGGTGGAATTTTGGGAAATGTGCGAAACATTCACCACTACCCCTATTTAAATGGTATGACCGTAATGTTTGATAAATGCGTTCCAGCTTATGGATAGAGTGGTTTTCGTTCATTGTGTGATGGAACTTAACCAGCTATATTAGGTGATGCTATGCAATTGACAATACAAAGTGGCATAATCATGCATACGTCATTTGTTTTAGTTTTGTGCCATGGCTACCAATGAGTAGAAGAGTTGGTGTGTATATTTGTCGTTACTTCCTTGATTTCTAGCAACCGGGGGACTGTTTAGCCTCCCCTCCTTGTGATTTGATCATACATTGCTTAATTATAATACAGTAGCCACGTTCATATGTCTGGACAACAAATTTTGACTGGTGTCAATCTTATTGTAAATTTAAAAACAGAGCATACGTAAGCACATCCACATTATTATCATGTACCTGAACATGACTGTCCATCACTATTCAGTGTATATCCAGCACCACAAGTACACTGATAGCTGCCAATTGTGTTATTACATCCTTGCTCACATGGATGTGATGCTTGGCACTCATTATTATCTGTGTATGAGATAACAGTTGAATTCTTAGATCATGTGAACTTATTACATAGTAATGTTCATATCATGTATTATATTTCACAGTTATAAATGCAGCCTACCCATATTGTGCTCTTAAATAGTATAATGAATTCCACCCAATAAAGACTTCAACTATTATACATAACTACACTATATAGAATTGTGTATATAGATCAGTAACCGTTTTCAGCAATATTAACTGTAAGCAGCAAAGCAAAATGTACATTATCAAGTGCATAGTACCCTTATAAGTATCGTCACAACGTGATCAATCACTGTAGAGATTAAGATAGTTTGCTTTAACGTATTAAAAACACTTACCAGATATCATCCACTCAATACCTTTACAGTACTTGGACAGCATCGGAAAAGTAATGTCAAGCCCCCAAAGATGTCTTCAACATTTGCAATGGGTTCAATTTGTTGATTAGGCCAGTTGCCTCATGGGAAAAATTCTCAAGAGTATATATACATAGTTGCAGTAGGTCAGCATACAAATAAAATGTACAGCATGAAGGGAGTACAGCTATAACTACTATAAGTAAAGGGCTTACTTAGTCTTAACAAATGAAAAGCTTTTTTGCAGTCATAGTGTGTTTTTGAGAAGATACATATTTGCAGGTGATAATGCATTAGATATAATGTCAGTTTTGCTTTTGAGAGAACTATTTAATTGAATTGATGTGGCCGTAGCAGAATATTTTCATCTGAATGATATGATTTCCTCAGAGGCTAAGACAAGCATACATCAACAAGAATAGCCACTGAAGAAAAAGAATCACAAAGACCACAGACTGGTTTTGGGACTTGCAATTACAAAAAGAAGTTATATGCAATGCAAAACAGACAGTGTACTGTCTCCAATATAGCCATGGCTAATAAGTTGTGAAATCAAAGATGGTGGCAGAATCCACTGTACATGTATTGTGCACTGGAGAAATAAAATGTATGCTGTTATTGCTTTGGGTGCAGATCACAACAGCATTTAAAAAAGTCCTGATACTTATTATCATCCTTAATGTACCAGTTTGAAAAGTCAATAATAATACACACATACACACACACATACATACACAAAACAGAATATACCTTCACAATTATTTCCATTCCGTGTATATCCAGCGCGACAGCCACACTGATAACTTCCAATTGTGTTAGTACAAATCTGTTCACATGGGTTGCTGTTACACTCATTGATGTCTAAAGTAGTGTTGGTGTTGATGCACATATGCAGCTACTGCAGGTGTATAACACCACACTTACCAATACACCTGGTACCACTTAAAGCAAACCCAGGGTGACAGGTACACTGGTAACTTCCAACAGTATTAATACAATTGTGGTCGCATGGACTTGATATACAGTCATCGACATCTGTGTGTGAAAACAGTTGATATCCAAATAACTGTATGTAGCAGTTGTTCAATAGTGTACAACAACATATTTTCAGACAACATAATTGCACTAAACATTCATACATTCATACACACCAGAACAACTTAGTCCATTATTATCCAGTCGGAATCCATCATCACATGAACACACAAAACTCCCTTGAGTGTTACTACATCTTTGTCCACATGGCTGTGTTGTGCATTCATTAATATCTGCAGTTACAAATGGTGTACAATCACATTAACATCAGTATGCATACAATAATGATGAACTACATTGTTCTTAGCCCAGGGAGGATATATGTAACAGAAATGTATAGCTACTTATTCATTGCAAATATAACAATTTTTCCAATTTTTGTCTGAAAGTTATGCTGAGGCCTGGGGTACATACATACACTGTAGCATAATGGATCGTAAGTCGCGCACCGCTGTAAGTCATGCAGTTCCCACTTTTGTATGTGCCATCAAAATACCTAAATTTATGGATCCTAGTTACTGTCTTCTGACCTTGTTTGATGGGGCAGTAAGTTGCAGAAGACTTATGATCTTGTAGTGAGAAATGGCACAGAAAAGTATTGGTTAGGCCAGGAATACTGACTAACTTAAAGTGGTCTACTATGTCACAAAAAAGTGTTACTAGGAACTATGGGTTAACATTATAATCAGTATCTGCTATGGTCAATCACTGAACATTCAACTAGGCAACACTACTAATTGAACTACTCTTCTAAGCACCAGAAATTGCTCCGTATTTTAGATGTCAAACTCAACTTTCGGTAACTTTCGACATATAAAAATGTTTTATAACATGTAGAACAGTTATTATTGCCCTTGGGCAGTACCGCTGGGTAGCCCTCAAGGCATTAGTAACTTGTACCAAGTGTGGATGATGTCACTAATTGTATGATGACATTATGAGCAGTGATACGAAGGTTATGCTACTTACATTCCCTTGCACTAGGTATGTAAATTTGATATCACTATAAAAGTGTACAAATTCTCAGTGCAGGTCTGCGGGTATATATGTACACATGCATATCTCTATGGATTGTGAAATTTAGGACTGAATCATAAGGGTTAACTGATTAGGTGCTAATTTTAGGGGCAGATTTAAGGGGTTTATTAATCTCAGGGGGAGATTTAGAGAGTGTTACCTACATGAAGAGATTTATCAGTGCTATTTTCAGGGGCAGATTCTACAACCTCAGGGGAAGGTTATATGACCCTCAGGGATGTAGTTAACCTCAGGGGCATATTTAGGGGTTGCTAACCTCTGGGATAGATTTAGGGGTGTTACAGCATATATACCTTTCAGCTTTATAAAACTTAATCTAACTAGGTATCTATACTAGTGAAAGTCATAGGTGCTATTATATTTAATTAAGTAACAGGTAATGGAAATATGCATAAAGCTAGCAAAGGGAAGGGCTAAGATTGTGTGCATAAATACAATGTGAGACGGTCAAATTATAGCAAAGTGTTTATCGAATACTGCAATCAACCACTCTCATTGTTATCAAATAAAATTTTGTGTAACCATTCAAAAAAGAACTTCCTGTGGCTAAGCAACTTCATTTTCAGAAATAACTCAAAATGTTTTTCATTTATTACATATCTTTATCTAACTTGGCTGCAGTGCCTCGTGGCCCCCAGAAATTCTATGTTCAAGCAAACTCCAATAGTAATGCATTTCTCACAAAAATCGGTCAAAATAATTGACTACCATATTATACTACGTACTTGTGCTACTGCAAAGAACAGTGGCAACTAGTAAAATAACTAGATCCACTTGTGTATAACCTAAGCATACAATGACTTTTGAAATGGATGGGAAGTCTCAGGGACCTTCATTACAAACAGTGGCATAGTACAGCAAACAGAATATTCCAACACAGTTGACAGGCTTTAAATCTTTGTAGCTACATGGACAGAAGTTTTTGAAAATTTCGGCAACTATTAATACAAATATATAATGCTATAGTTTTTATTGTACAACTATGATGATTTTAATAACATGTAGAGTAGCTACATCCTGTACAAATACTGTATAGTCAGATATACATGAACAGTGAGATATATAGATAACATTGCACAATGAGCATACATACCAACACAACTTCGTTGGTCATTATTCAGTTCATATCCAACATTGCAGGAGCATTCAAAACTACCAGGACTGTTAATACATCTATGTTCACATGGAGAAGGTGATGCTGTGCACTCATCAATATCTGTATAGATGTGGCAAGGATTGTTATTACTATATATGTATTACTACATGTATTAGAGAAAACTAAAAGACAAATAAACAATTTCTATGCATTGTTATCACCGTGTGATAATGTTTGAAATTTACAGTATGCATAAATCACTTGCAACAGATTACAGGTATAAGCACACAATATGCTATGCAATGTAGGTACAACTGTGCCAAATGCTTCACATGATATTACACTAACCATTGCAAAACTGATGATTATCCAGTTCATATCCAGTGTAACAAGTACACTGATAACTGCCAATAGTGTTGGTACATCGCTGATGACATGGTCTACGCACTTCACACTCATTAATGTCTGAAATTTGAGAAATTCATAATGTACTAGTGTACTAAAACTGTTGAACCATATTTAACATTTTATTCTATGCAGCTATACAGATAACTCAGAACAATAGTCATATTAAGTGTAAAAATATTGAACTCAGAGGTACATGTATTATTTCAGAAACTTTGAAAAATATTGCTCTCAGCATAGAATGTATCCTTTAGTGCTCTTCTGGTGAGTTTTTCGTGATCAGAGCAGAAAAAGGCATTTGGTTAAGCTATAACGTAGGTTCTTTCCATGGAAAACCTATGGGAGAAGAGTATCATTGCTTGCCACATGGAGAAGTGGTCCAGCTCATGGGTTGAATGGTTTTTACTCATTGCAAGATACAACTTAAAAGTCTATATGATAGTTTATTGGCGACAATGCACTTCATAATACAAAGTGACATAATTCTGCAAACGTCACTTGTTTACCGTATAGTAAAAAACTTTGGTAGTAAAAAGTGTGACGAAACCGCTCTGTTGAAAAATTGGCCGAAAAAGCTTTGGCGATTGAAATAATATTTGCCAAAGTTTTTACCCCCAAAGTTTTTACTCTACGGTACTATAGTAAGTGTATAGGTAGCTAGCGTTGTTTTTGTAGCAGTACTTATGTAGCTACTGATGTAATGACGTGCTAACAAAGGCGTGCTTCACTATCTCCCGCGATGCCAAGAGTAACCATATTTACTTTTTCAGTAGCAGAGGTTATCACGTATATCAAAGTATCAGTTTGGTCAAATCCATCTAGGGATGCAGTGATTATGCCGGCATAATTTCAGGCATAATAGGTGTGTGTGGGACTCAGGAATTATGCTAGCATTTTGAGGTAATTATAAAGCTTTACCAGTAGGAAAATCTGTAGATTGCACAATTCCGTTAAAAAAGATCGAGATCAAGACACACGGTAGTGTGTCGTGCGGCCCAAGAAGCCGGCGCGTAACACCCGTGAGTATATTGACAGGAAGAAAGAAAATGCGATTTTCGCACCTCCGTAGCTCTGTGCTTCCTTGATGAAACAAGACGATTTTTGCTGTGGACATGCCCTCCAACTGCAGCACTCCACATTCCAAATTTGAGCGAAATCGCTTCGCGCGTTCCCGAGATATGCGAATTCAAAAATTGGCTCAGTTTCTTTCTTTTTTTTTTTTTTCTTCTTATTTTTCTTTTTCTTGTCGCACACTTACAAAAACTGCTATAAAACTCGAACGCCATATCCGATTGCCTTGAAATTTGGCACACAGAAGGGGGATATAAAGGCGCATCTCGGTATCAACTTTGGCTGGAATACGATAAACAGGCAAAGAGTTATGAGCAATTATGCACGAAAAATAACACCAATATGTTGTCACGCCTACAGGGTAAACCGTGTATGGGAAGAAGCTGAAAATCGGTGGGTGAATAGGTTAACTATTGAACCTCAAACCTTTTGTGGTTTGAAAGAAATCGAGATAAAAACCAGGAAGATACAACAAAAAAACCAACAGTGTGTAACAATTATGCAATCGAGATCAGCTAATAAAAAAACGACTGCTTGCCACGCCTACCAGATAAACCGCTTGGGATAATGCTTTGAAAATCGTTGTACAGATGGAGTAATCATCTTAGAAAGGCTCCTCAATGGTGCAGAAGAATCAGACTTAAAGCCACGGAGTTATAACACGAAATCCAACTTGGTGCGGCAAGTGCGAGATCGAGATACTCTAATAGAGCAGTCATCCTAATAGAGCAGTCACCCTGAAGAGAATTCAAGAGATCAGCTAGAAATAAGAAACCTGTATAGAGATCAGCTACACACAAGTCACCCTGTAGAGAGATCAGCTAGAAGAAGTTACCTTGCAGGGAGTTCATGCAACTATGGAAAGAGATAGTTCAGCTAGAAAAAATCACCTTGTAGAGTTCAGCTACAAAGAAACCACCATGTAGAGAGTTCAGCTACAAACAAATCGCCCTGTGGAGAGATCAATAGAAGAAGTTACCTTGCAGAGAGTTCAGCTTCAAAGAAACCATCATGTAGGGAGTTCAGCTACAAACAAATCTCCCTGTAGAGAGATTAGCTAGAAGAAGTTACCTTGTAGAGAGTTCAGCTACAAAGAAACCATCATTTAGAGAGTTCAGCTACAAACAAATCTCCCTGTAGAAAGATCAGCTAGAAGAAGTTACCTTGTAGAGAGTTCAGCTTCAAACAAATCACCATGTAGAAAGATCAGCTAGAAGAGGTTACCTTGTAGAGAGTTCAGTTACAAAAAAACCACCATGTAGAGACATCAGCTAGAAGAAGTTACCTTGTAGAGAGTTCAGCTACAAAGAAACCATTCTTTAAAGAGCTCAGCTGCAAACAAATCACCTGTAAAGAATTCAGCTACAAATAAATCACCCTGTAGAAAGATAAGCTAGAAAAAGTTACCTTGTAGAGAGTTCAGTTACAAAGAAACCACCATGTAGAGAATTCAGCTGCAAAGAAATCACCCTGTATAAAATTCTGCCACGAACAAATTTCCCTGTAGAAAGATCAGTTAGAAGAAGTTACTTTGTAGAGAGTTCAGCTACAAAGAAACCATTCTGTAAAGAGCTCAGCTGCAAACAAATCACCTGTACAGAATTCAGCTACAAACAAATCACCCTGTAGAGAGATCAGCTAGAAGAAATTACTTTGTAGAGAGTTCAGCTACAAAGAAATCACCCTGTAGAAAATACAGCCACAAACAAATTGCCCTGTAGAAAGATCAGTTAGAAGAAGTTACCTTTTAGAGAGTTCAGCTACAAAGAAACCACCCTATAGAGAGATCAGCTAGAAGAAGTTACCCTGTAGATCGTTCAGCTACAAACAAATCACCCTGTAGAGAGATCAGCTAGAAGAAGTTACCTTGTAGAGAGTTCAGCTACAAAGAAACCACCATGTAGAGAGTTCAGCTCCAAAGAAATCACCCTGTAGAGAGATCAGCTAGAAGAAGTTACCTTGTAGATCGTTCAGCTACAAACAAATCACCCAGTAGAGAGATCAGCTAAAAGAAGTTACCTTGTAGAGAGTTCAGCTACAAAGAAACCACCATGTAGAGAGATCAGCTAGAAGAAGTTACCTTGTAGATCGTTCAGCTACAAACAAATCACCCAGTAGAGAGATCAGCTAGAAGAAGTTACCTTGTAGAGAGTTCAGCTCCAAAGAAACCACCATGTAGAGAGTTCAGCTACAAAGAAATCACCCTGTATAAATTTCTGCCACAAACAAATTGCCCTGTAGAAAGATCAGTTAGAAGAAGTTACCTTGTAGAGAGTTCAGCTACAAAAAAACCATTTTGTAAAGAGCTCAGCTGCAAACAAATCACCTGTACAGAAATCAGCTACGAACAAATCACCCTGTAGAGAGATCAGCTAGAAGAAGTTACCTTGTAGATAGTTCAACTACAAACAAATCTCTCTGTAGAGAGATCAGCTAGAAGAAATTACCTTGTAGAGAGTTCAGCTACAAAGAAACCATCATGTAGAGAGTTCAGCTGCAAAGAAATCACCCTGTAGAAAATTCTGCCACAAACAAATTGCCCTGTAGAAAGATCAGTTAGAAGAAGTTACCTTTTAGAGAGTTCAGCTACAAAGAAACCATTCTGTAAAGAGCTCAGCTGCAAACAAATCACCTGTACAGAATTCAGCTACAAACAAATCACCCTGTAGAGAGATCAGCTAGAAGAAGTTAACTTGTAGAGAGTTCAGCTACAAACAAATCTCCCTGTAGAGAGATCAGCTAGAAGAAGTTACCTTGTAGAGAGTGAAGCTACAAACAAATCACCCTATTGAAAGATCAGCTAGAAGAAGTCACCTTGTAGAAAGTTCAATTACAAAGAAACCACCATGTAGAGAGTTCAGCTACAAACTAGCCACCTTGTAGAGACATCAGCTAGAAAAGTTACCTTGTAGAGAGTTCAGCTACAAAGAAACCATTCTGTAAAGAGCTCAGCTGCAAACAAATCACCTGTACAGAATTCAGCAACAAACAAATCACCCTGTAGAGAGATCAGCTAGAAGAAATTACCTTGTAGATAGTTCAGCTACAAACAAATTACCCTGTAGAAAGATCAGTTAGAAGAAGTTACCTTATAGAGAGTTCAGCTACAAAGAAACCATTCTGTAAAGAGCTCAGCTGCAAACAAATCACCTGTACAGAATTCAGCTACAAACAAATCACCCTGTAGAGAGATCAGCTAGAAGAAATTACTTAGTAGAGAGTTCAGCTACAAAAAAACCACCATGTAGAGAGTTCAGCTACAAAGAAATCACCCTGTATAAAATTCTGCCACAAACAAGTTGCCCTGTAGAAAGATCAGTTAGAAGAAGTTACCTTTTAGAGAGTTCAGCTACAAAGAAACCATTCTGTAAAGAGCTCAGCTGCAAACAAATCACCTGTACAGAATTCAGCTACAAACAAATCACCCTGTAGAGAGATCAGCTAGAAGAAATTACCTTGTAGATAGTTCAGCTACAAACAAATCACCCTGTAGAAAGATCAGTTAGAAGAAGTTACTTTGTAGAGAGTTCAGCTACAAAGAAACCATTTTGTAAAGAGCTCAGCTGCAAACAAATCACCTGTACAGAATTCAGCTATGAACAAATCACCCTGTAGAGAGATCAGCTAGAAGAAGTTACCTTGTAGATAGTTCAGCTACAAACAAATCTCCCTGTAGAGAGATCAGCTAGAAGTAATTACCTTGTAGAGAGTTCAGTTACAAAGAAACCATTCTGTAAAGAGCTCAGCTGCAAACAAATCACCTGTACGAAATTCAGCTACAAACAAATCACCCTGTAGAGAGATCAGCTAGAAGATATTACCTTGTAGATAGTTCAGCTACAAACAAATCACCCTGTAGAAAGATCAGTTAGAAGAAGTTACTTTGTAGAGAGTTCAGCTACAAAGAAACCATTTTGTAAAGAGCTCAGCTGCAAACAAATCACCTGTACAGAATTCAGCTATGAACAAATCACCCTGTAGAGAGATCAGCTAGAAGAAGTTACCTTGTAGATAGTTCAGCTACAAACAAATCTCCCTGTAGAGAGATCAGCTAGAAGTAATTACCTTGTAGAGAGTTCAGTTACAAAGAAACCATTCTGTAAAGAGCTCAGCTGCAAACAAATCACCTGTACGAAATTCAGCTACAAACAAATCACCCTGTAGAGAGATCAGCTAGAAGATATTACCTTGTAGATAGTTCAGCTACAAACAAATCACCCTGTAGAAAGATCAGTTAGAAGAAGTTACTTTGTAGAGAGTTCAGCTACAAAGAAACCATTTTGTAAAGAGCTCAGCTGCAAACAAATCACCTGTACAGAATTCAGCTATGAACAAATCACCCTGTAGAGAGATCAGCTAGAAGAAGTTACCTTGTAGATAGTTCAGCTACAAACAAATCTCCCTGTAGAGAGATCAGCTAGAAGTAATTACCTTGTAGAGAGTTCAGTTACAAAGAAACCATTCTGTAAAGAGCTCAGCTGCAAACAAATCACCTGTACAAAATTCAGCTACAAACAAATCACCCTGTAGAGAGATCAGCTAGAAGATATTACCTTGTAGATAGTTCAGCTACAAACAAATCACCCTGTAGAAAGATCAGTTAGAAGAAGTTACCTTTTAGAGAGTTCAGCTACAAAGAAACCATTCTGTAAAGAGCTCAGCTGCAAACAAATCACCTGTACAGAATTCAGCAACAAACAAATCACCCTGTAGAGAGATCAGCTAGAAGAAATTACCTTGTAGATAGTTCAGCTACAAACAAATCACCCTGTAGAAAGATCAGTCAAAAGAAGTTACTTTGTAGAGAGTTCAGCTACAAAGAAACCATTTGTAAAGAGCTCAGCTGCAAACAAATCACCTGTACAGAATTCAGCTACGAACAAATCACCCTGTAGAGAGATCAGCTAGAAGAAGTTACCTTGTAGATAGTTCAGCTACAAACAAATCTCCCTGTAGAGAGATCAGCTAGAAGAAATTACCTTGTAGAGAGTTCAGCTACAAAGAAACCATCATGTGGAGAGTTTAGCTGCAAAGAAATCACCACTGCCCAAATTTCAAGGTAATAGCTCTTTCCAATCTGAAGTTATCAATTGTCAAAGTTGGAAAATTGAATGTGTGTGGAAGGCCCCTTTTCGCAAATCCGGTCACATATGTATTATATATATAATTTGTACATTTACTGATAAAATATTTAAAGTACATCTACTTCATCTTTTCTTCTTCCTGTAGTAAAGAAAAAAAACATAGGTTAAAAAAGTCCCAAAGCTGGGCCGGCTTTGGGGTATACAAATACAAAAAGAAATGAAATCTAATCAAAAACAGCCAAGCTGTAAAAAAAGTGTGCGGCCCTCAGAAAGGCTATGGTGAAAAAAGATGTGAAATCCAAGGTGGCGGCCAAGAAATGGCTGTGATGGTAGGTTAATGGTAAAAATTTTAATAACGACAATTCAGGTGAATTTTTGTGCCGCTTCACAAAATTTACCTGAATTGTCATTATTAAAATTTTTACCATTAACCTACCATCACAGCCATTTCTTGGCCGCCACCTTGGATTTCACATCTTTTTTCACCATAGCCTTTCTGAGGGCCGCACACTTTTTTTACAGCTTGGCTGTTTTTGATTAGATACTCTAATAGAGCAGTCAGAAACTCTAATAGAACAGTCACGAAATGAAATACTCTAATACAGCTATCAGCCAAAGAAGTCAAGACTATTTGAAGCTTAAACATCAATGAAAAAATGGTCTTATACAGCAATTATTAGCCAATCATGGTGGCATAATTTTGGGAATAATGGGAAATTCTCAAAAGCATAATAGGTGATTTTTTGAGCACAACTCAAGAGCATAATGCTCAATTTTTGGAGCATAATAGCCTCATGCCTAAATCCATCGTGAGGCAATGAACTAGCTGATGTGCGAACATGAAGCTGGTTGGAAATGCTATCCCGAAGGAGTGCTTACAACTGTGGGACACATTTCGAAGATCTCAAAAGTCAGCTCGAACTTTATTGCGTGGTAGTACGAGTTGACCTTCATCTTAAGTTCTAGTTACTCAATGTGCTCGTGTGATCATCTAAAATAATTGGCAAAAAAAACTTTGGCGAATTGAATGCTATTCGCCAAATTCGCAAAAGTTTTTTACCACCAAAGTTTTTTACTATGCGATATGTTTTGCCATGGCTACCAATGGTGCTTAGTAGAAATGTCTGGAGAACTGCCTACTTGTATATTTAATAGTTACTAGCTATTACAAAAGCAAATGTGGCAAACCTATCCTTTACAAGATGCTGTAGCTAAAAATCAAGTTTCTTCTACTTTAAAAAAAAAACATGTGACCTCGCTAGTACAACATACAAACGTACACTATTAAGTATGTATAATACTAATAATAATACTAATGTAATATTTACATACCAAGACAAGTTGATAGATCATTATTCAGTGTATATCCTTGATTGCAAGAGCACTCATAACTCCCTGGAGTATTAATACACCCTTGTTGACAAGGTGATGTACTGCATTCATCAATATCTGTATAAAACAAAACATGTTGACTTTTGTTGTAATAATTAGGAGTATAGCACAGCAATGTGATGGTGTACTGCTATGCACTAAGCTAAAAGCAAGCCCTGAGGCTTTTGGGCTTTACACATGAGGAAAAGGTGGCATCTTTACTGGTAATTTGTAATCAGTGACATTGTGTTAAAACAAATAAATGTCAAACAATTACTAAGAGCTTGCTTGACTGGAATTTACATACACCGTATCAATGCAAGTATGGGCTACTGAAACTGAATTTTTACAGTAGTTCAACTCATTTATTGCAGCATTCATGTGTGCTTAGTTTTATGGTTATCAAACAGTACGATATCACAGTTTAGTGAGGCTTTTCTGTGATTGTTAGGTAGTGAACCAATAACAGTTATTAATCTGTACTTGTGTTAGTGCAGACAAAAATTGTTAATTTAAAAATAAAAATACATAGGTTTTCAGTGATATACCATCATCTTTTCAATGCCAAAGTAGGGATTTTCTCACATAGCTATGTTGTCATAGTTACTGTCATTCATTACCTTGTTTCGCTGCTTTTATTGTTTTATTTTTAAATTACACATAATAATATTTGTTACTCCATCTGGTCTTATCATTGCCTATAATTTGGCCTTACTCTCCCATCCACCTGCCCACTACCCTTATTGAAGCTCACCTGATACAATCAGCCTCGAGTTAAAAATTATCTAAATAGTGGGAAACTTAGCTTTTGGCTACTTGTACAGAAGATACTCTGAAGAGGTAAGGAATTGGTGTAAAACACATGTAGCTACAATGGTTAGTACACACAATCACTTTGTAAGTGCAGCTACAGGTATTTACTCCCTATTACAGTAGCTCATATACTTCAAATAATTTTTGTGGCATTTAAATATGCCCCTATAAGGAAAGTGTCTATTTTTTCCTTGATGTGGTTTCCTTTCATGAAGAAGAAGATGGCAAGATAAAAGGAAAGGCATGTGTAATTCACAATTCAATCATAGTTCATTCAGTACAATAGTTCATCCATACATGTGCCAGTACAACTAGTCAAGTTCTCGAATAATCCCTAGTCACGTGACTTATTGTTACATCATGTATCCATGTGCTGCATATGTTACAATCAAATGTGCATGTGATTAGTGCAATATAGAGATTATATAGTTACTACATATGCAGAGAGCAGATGAAATGGTAGCTGTACACAGCTTCATTTGGCCTCTATAACCTTGAGAATGTAGTTAGGCAGTGAGGTTTGCATTAGGTTTTTTTTTTGTATTTTTAAGTTCAATATTCAGTTTTCTGTTTTATTGTTTTAAATGCTGGATTTGATTCCCTAAATGTTATTTTTATAGTGCATGATACTTCTATGATGGCTTTTAATGGTGCAGTTAATAGTATGGGCACTTTTCGTTTTAGGGATCCACACAAATATCAACCATTACAGTGCATGTCACACTTACCAACACAGTTCATCCTGTTGCTCTGCAACATGTAACCATGTAAACAGGAACATTCATAACTGTTAGTATTTTCATTGCAAATTTGTTCACATGGAGATGATTCACATGGACTACCAACAGCTGCAAAAATACATACACATGGTGATCTATTGGGAGGATAAGCTTGTCAAAATCTGTAATTAAAAAACTACCTTTTGCATTTATAAATGTGTGTATGTAAATCTGTGATCAATGAATGTAAGAGACAAATTTTAAGGTAAAAGGATTCTTGAGGATAACTAAATATACTTCATAACAGGAACACTACATTCACACACACACACATGCGCGCGTGCACGTACACATGCCATGCATGCACACACGCACGCACACACACACGGTACGCACACACACATGGTACGCACACACACATGGTACGCACACACACATGGTATGCACACACACATGGTACACACACACACACACCTTGCACACACACATACAAGTTTA
This sequence comes from Dysidea avara, assembly GCF_963678975.1. Classification (NCBI taxonomy): domain Eukaryota; kingdom Metazoa; phylum Porifera; class Demospongiae; order Dictyoceratida; family Dysideidae; genus Dysidea; species Dysidea avara. The sequence goes on from NC_089276.1 coordinate 29,383,758, forward strand.
GTAGAGCAATACGCTTACCAGTGCATGTACGTCCATTGCTATCTAGCTCATGTCCATTGTTACATAAGCACTCAAAACTTCCAATGGTATTAGTACAGTCATGTTGACATGGAGAAAATGTGCATTCATCAATATCTATGTACAAAATGAAGTATGAATATACATGTCATACAGTGTGTAATATTGCTCACTGCACTACAGTTTAGAGTCAGATCAAAAATTTCTATAGTGGAATATAAAACTGAAACACAGAACTGTTGTTAGTGGTTATACATTGGTGCCGTGGTAAACATGATAGGTACAAATTCTATATTGCTATCAAATATCTTGGTGTCTTTCTTTTATTACAGAAATTTATCATTAGAGTTAATCAAGACACACAGTAGTGTATCTTGTGTAAGCTGCTGCATTGGTATATGTGACCTAATTTTAAACATTTCAATCCACTGAGATGGTCAAAAGGTATGAGTTTGAAATTTTCACCGTGAATGCAGCCAACCATAGTGTTTATTGTGCTTCAATCCATAGCAAGTTAGCTATTGATATAACCACGATTTTGAGCAACTGTTTCACCACCGTATCTGTATAACACAAGCATGTCACCGTGGGTGGTGGGTGGATGATTGATACATGAACAGAAAATAGCCAAGTGGATCATATGTTGTCTCCAGCCTTAATATTGGGCTCTCAAAACTACCAGTGCCACTGTAAATTAAAGAAATGTATGTAGAAAATATCTGGGAAATTGTCCAAGTCTGTTCATGTCTCTAGTCTTGTGTTGCAGTACAAGAGTTCCCAGTGGCTGGCACACATCTCTAGAAATCCACACATGAAAAGAAGCCTGATCAAATCAGAGGTATGGCTGTGGCGCAAATGTGTAGAGTATTGGTATGGCAATCCATTCATGATGAAAAGCAATCTTCACTGGTGTGTGCGTAGATCTATGATTATTAAAAATTTGGTCACATATACAGGAAGGAAGAAAACTCAATTTTCATTCCTATGTAGTTCCATATGGTCCCTAATCTAAATGGAATCAGTCACTGACAACAGCTGTGTGCTTCAGTTCTACAAGTTCTGCATGAATATTTTAATATAAAATTGTTGCACTGTAACCAGTCTTATGTTTGGAAGCAAAGTTTTCATTAGCATAAAGAACATGCAGTATTAATGCTATTGATAACATACAAAGGGGTGTACATGCCTTTGTATAGAACAGTGAAATACTTTAAAGATGCAATCATGCACGCATACATACAAACTGTTGATAATTGAATGTACACCCTGAGCAATGGTCATTTCAGAGGAGTTTCAGTTATTAACTCTGTACAGACTCACCATTACAAGATAACTGATTATCAGCTAGATAGTATCCAGGAATACAAAAACATACAAAACTTCCTACAGTGTTTCTGCACTGCTGCTGACATAACGGTGGCATTATTCGACACTCATCAATATCTGTAGTATATGTTTAAAATTACATTTGTTTGATTACATGGCAAAGTAAAAGTCAGTTTGACTCAGATACAATTATAGTGTAATTAACAATCAAGTAGAAAGTCTCAGGAATCAAGTCCATTATTTTCAGCATTTTTGCAACAGTACAGTGAGAAAGTATATTAGGGGAGGAGGTAAATTCACCTGTACACTTTTAGTAATGTTGGTCCTAGCAGCACTATATAAAGTAATAATTCATAGTACTAGTATTTGGTTAACTGTATGGAAACTGGGTTGCAGCTGAAGTCTGGACAGATATTGTGGACAAGTAGTATACTCAAGGCTACAAGTAAATTGATATTCTGTAAGTGCCTACAGAGGATGACGTATGGAGATACATTGAGGAAGACCACAGAAAAACACAATGAGGGCAACTAGATTTAAATACTGTATTGCCTCGAATTACAGTCGGTCTTGTATAAATTCCTGGTCCGTTTAGTCACCAGGAGTATACAGCATCATAACAAAAATAAATGCCGGGTCTCGAATTAATGCCAGGTCACAAATAAACGTCTAGTGCAGTCATTATTTTTAACAATTTCGGGTGGCATTATAAGCGATGAAGTGAAAAATGTTTTATAGAGTTCCTTGTAAGCTTGAATCTGTGAAATATGCTGAGGGAAACATCAAGGAGAGTCCAGGAGAGTACAACACCAAGGTATAAAGTTGACTCGTGAATACTGATCAGGTATACAAACGCCAGTCTCGTATAGTCATCGGTTTCATTTAGTAGCCTGGGTAAATAGTTGCTTGAAAGAAATAAATGCACGGGCAATAATCCGAGACAATATGGTAAATGAGTAACTTATAGTTCTAAGTAAGTGGCATGTATTAAATAATCAATCACTGTAAGTACAGCTAGATTACTAAGGGGGATGTACTTCTATTGTTATACTGGTCCAGCTAGATTGTAATAGGGCATGTCACTCAATTGCTGTAAATCCAGCTAGTTTGTAAAAAGTCCTATTGTGCAAGTACAGTGTCCACCAAACATGTACTCTTAAAGCAGTATAAGCACCACTTTTAAATAATTTTATGGTGTCTAATAAGGAAGATGCCAATATGGAAAATTATGTCTCAATATAGTTTCATTCATGAAGAAGATTAAAGGAAAGGCAAGCACAGAGGGCAGACACTCATCAGAACCCGAAAGGCACATGAGTAAAGTATTGTGGCATAAAACAGTGGCTGTATAATGCATCATTTAGCCTCTAGCCTTGTATACCTGTGGTCAGGCAGGCAGGCAGGCAGGCAGGCAGGCAGGCAGGCAGGCAGGCAGGCAGGCAGGCAGGCAGGCAGGCAGGCAGGCAGGCAGGCAGGCAGGCAGGCAGGCAGGCAGGCAGGCAGGCAGGCAGGCAGGCAGGCAGGCAGGCAGGCAGGCAGGCAGGCAGGCAGGCAGGCAGGCAGGCAGGCAGGCAGGCAGGCAGGCAGGCAGGCAGGCAGGCAGGCAGGCAGGCAGGCAGGCAGGCAGGCAGGCAGGCAGGCAGGCAGGCAGGCAGGCAGGCAGGCAGGCAGGCAGGCAGGCAGGCAGGCAGGCAGGCAGGCAGGCAGGCAGGCAGGCAGGCAGGCAGGCAGGCAGGCAGGCAGGCAGGCAGGCAGGCAGGCAGGCAGGCAGGCAGACTGAAAATTCGATTTTGACAATTTAAAAATCAATATTTGACATTAAATTTGTCGTTTAAGGTACTTTTGCCACTCTAGGGTGGTTTTTAGAAGCAGAATTTTGGAAGGTACCATTCATTATTGGAGCAATCCCTACTAAAGTTTGATGACATTAATGGCTACTTACTAGCTGTTACCCATAATTATCAGTACAAAAAGGTACTTATTAAAGGATCATCCATAATTTTCAACATTTCACAAGCATACAGAGTGCACTCATTTTACTTACCTCCTCTTTCATACTCAAATTAAGGTTACAGAATAGTTTTAAATGCGTGGGCGGAACAAATTACAAAACCTGCTTTAACCAAGCAGGGATAAATAATTTCAACAACTGCGTTGTGTTAGCAATACAACTAATTGTGTTTGTTTGTTTTTACTACAGAACAACGACTGTTCTTGGGTGTGTGGTCCACAGCAGAGCGATGTTTTATAAAAACGCGCCCCCAAAAGCCAGACTAACAGATTGCTGAATCCTTATAATTTCAACACAAGTGACTAAACAACTACAATATCTAGGTCCTGTGGAAGCGTTTTTTAAAGTTACTGGTTGTATAGACGTTTTATTGAACTTTTAGTAGTTTTTTAGAGTGAAACAAGCTCTTTGAAGGCTTGTATCTGAGTCACTGGGAAGAAACACGCCAAAAACGCTTCCACAGGACCTAATAAATTTAATATACAGTATCACTATGCCCCAGAAAAGCCAATAGAGTCTACAGCTTTTGCTGTACTTGGCAGCGGAAAAACATGGTAGTGACAGCTGGAGCTGAGCGATGTACAGGCTGGCTTACTTGTGTTACTACAACAAATTGTAGTGTTCCACCTGCCTCAAACTACACTGTAGCTACATATAAACATTAAATATGAAGAGCTTCACCTTCATTTAAAACTTTTCATGCTGCTAGACTGGTTTTATGGGCTTCTCAAAAAGTATCGATAGGCATTCAAAATTTTGAATGATTGCCCGTGACTATACCATAACCTTAAAGTGCATTATTAAAAATGTTGATGTTATATTGTTCTATATAACCAGTGTTTTTTGTTTGGTTTGCTTGATGGCTGACACTTGGTGGGTAGAAATACAAATCCACACATTGTCCAAATTATTATTTTACTGATCATTCATCTGAGTTCAATAACTATCAAATGTAGCAACTACACAGAGCATAGCCTCACCTGTACAATTTAATGCTCTGTGTTGCTTACTATAACGAGTCAAAGCATATCATATTTAAACTGGTTGGGCATGAAAGCCACAAGCAAACCATATTCTATTGATGTTTCTCAGGAATTATGTGAGTTGAACACTGAGTGGTACCTTTGAACATCCAAATGAAAGTGGTGTATATATATGTACCACTTTCACACCTCAGATCAAAGGAAAGCCAGTGCATATATATCACATGTTGCACTGACTCAAATGTTAATGAGACATACGCACTGCTACCAGCTACCAGTGCATATATCCCGTTAAGGCAGTGTGTGTATCTCATTACACACTGCCTTAACAAGATATAAGCACTGCCACCAGTGCGTATATCTCGTTAACTCGAGACATTGTACACCTAATAGGAGTGCACACTATATGTGACTGAATTTGACAAAACAAGGCTTCGACGCACAAAGCTTTGTTAGGAGATATGGCGATTTTAAGGAATCATTGTGTAATAACTTCCCAGTGCCTACAGCTGTGCAAACAAAATTTGCACCAATTGTTCATCTGTTCACTAGCTATCACTGAGTGGGTGTATACATTTCTGATACCCAAAATTTTCCCTGTTTTGAGCAGCTTTTTTCGAGCGGGTAATAATATCACAGGCGGTACTAATAGGGTGGGAGGGTGGGGGTGGACGGTGGTCTTAATATACGGGTATAAAATGAAGTAAGAAGACGATTGGAATCCAGAGGCCAAGTTTGGGCTCTCCATGGCCATCCATGGCACTCAGATTACTCCAAATTGACTGAGAACACTATTGGCGAGCTCTCTGTGAAGTCCCAGCTCACTACACACCATTATCACAGAGCCATGGCCATTTAATGGTGCCAATCTCACACTCGTGGCTTTGACAGGGTCGGAAGAAAGCTGCTACAGAAACCAGACTTGTCAGTGCTGAAGGAAGTACAGTGTGAAATATGATAGTGTATTAGACCAGCAATCCATTTCTGGTAAAATCGTAAGTTTGATTTTGTGTGTGTGGAAGCCTTGTTATGTGAAATCCGGTCACATTTAATATTATGAGAGGCATCACGTGAGATCACGTGATCTAACAACAATGCAGATTGCTTGTTTGGCTGCCTCTTGCTATTCCCTGTGTTCCATGGGTTGGTATTAAAGTGTGACCCTGTTTTCAAGCGTCAATTGGTAAGTTACACTTTATATGGGCTATGATGCATTCATGTGTGACTGAATTTGACAAAACAAGGCTTCGACGCACAAAGCTTTGTTAGGAGATATGGCGATTTTAAGGAATCATTGTGTAATAACTTCCCAGTGCCTACAGCTGTGCAAACAAAATTTGCACCAATTGTTCATCTGTTCACTAGCTATCACTGAGTGGGTGTATACATTTCTGATACCCAAAATTTGCCCTGTTTTGAGCAGCTTTTTTCGAGCGGGTAATAATATCACAGGCGGTACTAATAGGGTGGGAGGGTGGGGGTGGACGGTGGTCTTAATATACGGGTATAAAATGAAGTAAGAAGACGATTGGAATCCAGAGGCCAAGTTTGGGTTCTCCATGGCCCTCCATGGCACTCAGATTACTCCAAATTGACTGAGAACACTATTGGCGAGCTCTCTGTGAAGTCCCAGCTCACTACACACCATTATCACAGAGCCATGGCCATTTAATGGTGCCAATCTCACACTCGTGGCTTTGACAGGGTCGGAAGAAAGCTGCTACAGAAACCAGACTTGTCAGTGCTGAAGGAAGTACAGTGTGAAATATGATAGTGTATTAGACCAGCAATCCATTTCTGGTAAAATCGTAAGTTTGATTTTGTGTGTGTGGAAGCCTTGTTATGTGAAATCCGGTCACATATCCAGAAATCATCAGACTTAATTCTTTGATGTTATACTTTTATCCTCTTCTTTTATATAGGGAATCAAGCCAGCTGTGATTGTGGGATTGAATTTTGTCAAAAAACCTGTGGTTGTGGGATTCAATTTTAATACATCAACAATAGTTTGTTTTGTTGCTTTGTAAATGTAGTAATTAAAGAAACATATTAAACACTAGTCTCTTAAAATTACTGTTTTAGCACAAGTAAAATCAAACTACTGTTTGATGTATTAAAACTAAATTCCACAATTACAGCTTGTTTGGCAAAATTCAATCCCACAATCACAGCTTACTAGGTTCCTTATATAAGAGAAGGGCATAACAACTAAAGTTTTTGCCAATTAGGTAAGTCTGCATGCTAAAGTAGAACATATTAGTTATACCACGGGCACTTGTGCTTTGCCTGATATATATGCACATGCCCGAGGGCCACACTTATGCCCATGGTATAACTATTACATAGGTCATTAATATAAGCAACAGTTTCTAGCTTAGCAGCATCCATTAGTATGTGCCAACAATAGTTACAATTCTAGTATCAGCGGAAACAAAATGATGAAATTGACTTATACAGAAAGTGGCTAATATAACATATCTAATCAACACTACCTTTTTAATGCAATAATTTGCACCATTTTTATATTATTGTTATAAGGTATAATATAATTTATTTAATGTAAAAAGATCATTCGGTATAAAATATTGCATATGCCACACCATGCTATAAGTATGCCAGTAAAAAAAGCTTGTAAGCGGAATAAATTTGAAAGGTTCTCTATACAATACATAACATTTACTGTCATTGTCTTGTAATCAATGACTGTTCTATTAGAGTATTTTAAAGATTTGCTAGGGCACGCCTTGATAGTATGCACTGATATTAAAAATTCTAGCTTTGATATACCAAACCCAGTGTTGATGCTATTGTAGTTCACACTGCATGCATTATATGTCTGATAGTTCCACCAAGAATCTTTCATGAAGATGTTAATAGAGGTAACATTTTAAAATGTAGGGTGATCCCTAGTACCAGGTAATACTGTTCTTAATAAAAGATACAGTAGATTACAAAACACAAGGTTTTGTGCTATAGCATACAAACAAAGTGAGGGTGCTACCACAGGACCTAAGGGTAACAAAATTAGGTAGAACCCTGTGTTGTGAATCAGGACATACAATAGTGCATTGTGCATTAAGTATGGCTAGTATGGATGCGTGACAGACAAGTGTATAATTTTACTGGAACTAAGACAATGCTGTTTTCATGCATTTGTAGCTCAATAATAGTGCCTGAACAGAAATAAACCAGTTTTGCTGCAGAAAGTCCCTTGGGATATTTATGGTACCTCCTATTCTACATTTGAGTTAAATCCACCCAGCCATCACTAGATATGTGCCTTTAAAGTTCATCTTATTTTCTTCCTATTTTTCTTCATCTGCTTTTCTTTTTGCTCTACTCGCTATAACTCAAGCATACTTTAGTCGATTTACTTCAAATTTGGAGGGTAGTAAGAGCATACTGCAACACATTTAGTCCAATTTATATATAGATTGAACTAAGAACAACAAAATTACGTGCAATTTTGACATGCCTAGAGGGTAATCCGATTGATGGAATAACTTGAAGATCGGTCTGTACATGAAGTTACTATAGTAATGTAAACCTTTTGTGGTTTGAAAGTACTGAGATTATTAGATAAGGAGATATGTATAAAGCAAAACCAAACATGTGACAAAAAGTACGATAGAGATATTTTAATAGAACTGTAACTGAGAAGTAAAAAATGGACAAAAAATGTTGGAAAGTTTTTATCCAGGTTTTAAGCCAGGGACCTCCACACCCATACCCTACCTGATCAACAGCTTTATAATGTGCTTTAAAGAAGGAGCTATGGAGCTATGCACACATTAAAATGTTAATTCTTTCTTCCTGTTAATATATTCACAGTGTGGCGTGCCAGCTTTCTTGGCCACACGGCACACTATTGTGTGTCTTATGATCAAACTGCTAACTGAATTCTTCATAAACAACCCCACAGGTCTGTACATGAACAACGCACTTATTCATCACCATGCCTGTAATTCTTGTACCCAACCATCAAGAATAACAAGATTCTCTATCAATCCTAGGCATATACTTACCATTGCAAGATTCTCCATCACTATCCAATTCATATCCAACACCACATGCACACCTATAGCTGCCAATAGTGTTAACACAGTCTTGTGCACATAAAGGTGGTGGTGATATCTGGCACTCATCAATATCTGTACATGGATTACATATTTCAACTTTGATGATTCTGTTCCAACATATGTAAATATAACACATACTTATTAGCTTTCAATTAATAGTAGTGTCCTTTTTAATGTGAACATGCCATATTCTCATAAAAGTCAAACTTTCATGGCTGTGCTTGATTAATTGTGACCTAGTCTGGGAATACCGGTCATATCACTTATTTAAAAGTATCAAGCAATACCGGTTTTAAGTATTTAATGTGTTGTAGCTCGCCAATAGTTGAATCTATGTATACCATATGTTCACACATTTTACACCAATCCCTTACCTTCCAGAGCAACCACTGTGCAAGTAGCCAACAACTAAGTTTCCCATAGTTTTTAAACCGAGCTCCAAAGGTGGAGGGAGGCAGGGGCCCAGAAGGAGGGCAAGAGGATGTTCATAAGACTGGTTTTCCCAAACTGGGTCACAATTAGTGATTTAGTTACTTATATAGCAAATAAGAAGTAGAAGTAGAGTATTTTGTACCACATGTTTATTAAATTTACATTGCTCTGGGATGTGGCAGTGCTGCTACATCCCAGAGCATCTAAATATATTAATATTGGGATCTAGCATCCCTGCTACATCCCAATATTAAGTAAGTATTCCGTTTAATAATGTTAATCTTTAGAGATGTCTTTTTAATAAGCCGAATGCTTTTACTTTAAAAAAGCTGGTTTTCTCCTAGAACATCACTGTTATAATTATAATAGTTGGCTTAGGCTTCTAGTAGTAACAGCACCACTTTACAAAGTATATACAAAAGTAGCACTATTAAGTACTGTAGATGGTGGACTAACCATTACAAGATATCCCATTGGTATCCAACATAAACCCACTTCTACATGAACACTCAAAACTGCCAATAGTGTTTGTACACAAGTGATCACATGGACGTGATACACACTCATCAATATCTACAGGTAGAGTACAATCTCATTTTGGAAATATTCAAAATAATGTCAACACACCTCTACATCTAGTGTCATCCAACATGAACCCTCTCCTACATGAACACTCATAGCTTCCAACTGTATTAGTACAGTAATGTTCACAGGGGGATGATGAGCACTCATTAATATCTGAATGTGGGAAAATGCATAGTATTAAAACACAAGTATAAATAAAGTTTAAGTTATTAAACACAGTTAATGTTGTGAAGCGTAGGCCATGCAAGTATCCAAAATATTAGCATACAACAGTGGGTTCTAATAAGAACAACGCATGCGCAGCAACGTGAGCAGAACACGTTGGCAGTACTTGAATTCATACCTGTTAAAAACAAAACAAACAAAAAAACACAGTAATCATAAATTGTATGCAGAAAAGCAGCCAGGTGCATGTTAGAACTTTGTATAGCAGTTTCACGGTGTTGTGTCAGCTTCTTGTACACCATACCCTTGAGTCTTATAATAGTCACAAAGAAAAGTACATTTTATTGTCATTAAAGGAAACTTCAACCTATACAACTGTAATAGGAATCATTTCAAAACACGGTGCTTGCTCTAATGTGTACATGGTACAGTGTCTTCGTTATATATCTAGTTCTATGGTTAGGATGTGCTCCACAATTTTGCTAGGCAATTGGCATGGGACACACCATTGTGTTGTTAGTTGCATGTTAGTTAGCTTGTGTGTTATGTCTTCCTAATATTTATATTGTCACATTTGTATGTCGTCACATTTGCTTGATATGTATGTTGTCACCATTGCTTGTTTGTATACCAACGTATGTCGCTTCCACTGCTTGTTTCGTATGTTACCGTGGCTCGGTTTGTACATCATCTTCTGTATGTTGCAAGCATAGCTTATCGTGCATAATACTAGATGTTGTCACCATCAAATTTCTGCACATTGCATGGTCTAAATAAAATAAATAACCTTGATGCTTGGGGGGGGGGGGGGTAGATCACAATATATATATATATATATATATATATATATATAATATATTATGACCTACCTATGGCCTCTATCGTAAAGAGTTTAGGACAGAGACGCTTCTCTGCTCTAAACTCTTTCATTACTCAAGCATCAATAAACCAAAAGTACTTCCTACTTTGGCCCCGCTGGAATTACATAACCTTGCGTAGGCCATATACCATGGCAGATGAGGCCCCTAACACTCACCAAATCCCCTCCTCAATCAATGGATTGCTGGAGGTGAAGAATGAAGATCCGAGGAGCAGACCACATAAGTAGGTGAGTGGTAGCGTAACTAAACAATAATGATATGTATGCATATAATTAAGCCTAATATACACTCTGATAGGTGCGCATGTTTTCCCCTAAATGTGCTTGTTATTGTGATGATAGGTTCTATATGCATGATTGACCTTCTTAGCAGGAAGTGCAAACCTTTATGATTCCTACATCGCAATAGCTAAATTAGTGGGCTTCTTAATTTTCATTTGATCTAATATAATCAGTATAACATAGGTGCAAACTGCTATATATTTTGTTCCCTATTATTGTCAGATTGAAGAGACAGTATGCCAAACCATGCAAATGCTAATTTTACATCTCATAAGATATTCTCAAGATGTAACAACTTGTTGTGTTTTATTACATCATGCTGCAAAAATTAATGGTGAACTTGTAGTGATCTTCTAACAGGATAGTTGTAAACAAATTTGTACTGTTTTACTCGTAAGGTCCTGCTATTCATATCATTGTTTGGTTGCAAAAAGAACTGCTCTGTAAAGCTTTGCCCCATACAAATTGGAAACTAATACCAATTTGTACTGTTGTCATGATTGTATCACTGACAAGAACTTCAAGTCTGTTGAGTTAATTAATGGTCTACAATGGCTAGCACTACAGCTACATTTCTGCTAGTGTTCCATTCCATTGCAATACAATCAAGCAATCAGGCTGTTTACAATTTTCTATTTGACTTACATAACCTGTCTAGACATGTAATTTTACAACAAAAGTATTCCAAGTCATTGCAGCAGGCTTTATGGAACAAAAGTATTCCAAGTCATTGCAGCAGGCTTTATGGAAGTGAGTTCATTTCCCAACCACAATTGCTCAGTAGTTGTGTATAACAGCATCAAAATTAAATGTTGTTGTTTCAACACTTGTATGGCTTGGAATACTGCCCCTTTGAGCAATAAAGATTGGGTATTGGGCCAGGTGCATAATGTGTTGCTACCATACAAATGTCCATCAAGGCTAATGACTTCTAAGCATGTTGCATATAGATCACCTAAATTGCACTTTAATCTATTCGTACTGTTTAATGTAGGGACCACGCCAGAAGTAACACATGCCGCCTAAAATATCATCTTTAAAAATCATCCTAGAGACATCTTACATCACCTTTACAGAATGGTGTTAGTCAAAAACACCATAAAATCAAGAAAACGCTTACAGGTGGATGGATAAAGAAATTTTAAAATCATCAAAACTTGAGTTTTAGCCTGCCAGCAGCCAGCCAGTCGGCCAGCCAGCTCTGCCTGCTTGACCACAGTTGCATGGCTGGAGGCCAAACCAAGCAGTGCACAGACACCATTGTACACCACAGTAACAAACTCACCAGTGACATGTGTTGTTTGTTGTTGTTCCAACGAGTGTGTGCCCTCTGCACCTTGTCTTTTCTTTTACAGGCTGGTCATTACCTTCTTTATGCAATGAAATCCTACTGAGGCATTAATTTTTTTATTAGCACTTTCCTTGAGTGGCATAATTAGATGCAACAAAATTCTTTAAAGTATATGTGCTAATAATAATAATAATATATTTCTTTAACTTAATGATTGGACTGAGATCACACCCATTAACGAATTAATCATAATTGAATGTAGAGACAATTCCCCTTAACAATCTTTTTATGTGATCAAAATCACCACACACCCTTATTATTGGTATAGCTGTATTTATAACGCTAGTACAATGGAACCTCCCTTATCCGGACCTCTACTATCTGGTCACCTCTGTTGTCTGGACAGCCTAAATTAGTCACATGGCCTGTAGCCTATTCACTATAAGGAAATTTGGGTTAGATGAAAGCACAAGGAGGGAGCTTAATTGTTTACCTGTTAGGTAGCTTGTTTATTCCACTAGTAATAACTACCACTTTGTTGCTAGGCAATAACACACTTTTACAGCCCAGGAGAGTGACTATAACTGCTCTTTAGTCGCTTCCTCTTCTGCTCACAAAACTGTATAACCCTAATTGATAGTAATAACAACAATGCTTGTATTTAAGTCAGTCACTTTAGCACATTAGCATGGTATTCTTAGTTACTGACATTTCTGACAGTAGTATGTATAGTACCAGACTGCCCGGATAAGAAAAGTTCCACTGTACAGAAATAGTAACACACTCCTTGTTAGGTTAAAGGCTCACTCGAGATACTCTAATACAGCAGTCACCCTGATAGAACAATCACATGTGTATAGCTGTTTGCTATAACAAAAAAAACCCAAACAAACTAGTATATTAAATTAAAAATGATGTAAGGATCCAGGAAATAAAAAGTAGTGAAACAAGAGATGATCATGAATAATGGTATTGCAGCTTAGTTTGGTGTGAAATCCCTTCTTTGGCATTGAACAAAATATTTGTTATAACGTGCCAATGTAGGGATTTTCTCATATAGCTATGCTGTAATACCATTATTCATCTCTTGTTGCACTACTTTTTATTGCCTAGATCCCTACTTCATTTTTACAATTAATAATATTACAATTATGGTGGTTTCAGCTCCTGACAGGTGGTTTAATATTAACAGATGTTATACATCATTTCGCCTCTAGAGACAGGCAAGGCAGACAGGCACAATGAATATCATATTTTGGCATTTAAAAGTTAAATGCTGGTGCTACTGTAAGGGTTTGATTATTTTAAAGCTAGATTTTACATTAGTTACAGATATACCATTCGTGACAATCTTTTTCAAGGTGTAAAATTTGATGGCAGTATTTTGGGGGTTTAAATAGCATAATATAGAGTGCTGTATAAGAGTAGAGTGTACTTTACCATACTTGATTTGCCTACAGACACTAGTGAATACTTACTAATTGAGTAACTTGGCATGTTAGTTTTTAGCAACCTATACTATACCTAATATGCTTACAGCCTTCTTTCATCTTAATGAGTCATCAGAAACAGAGTTACTAAAAGAACCACTTGGAACTTGGGAGATACTGTACAATTACAGCATGCATAGAGGGCTGTTTATATATCTGTGGTGAGAAAACTTTCACGCAAACAATTTGTTTCAAGGATATTTATCTTGTCTACCATGTTAGTGTGTACATAAAAAAATAATCCACTTGAAATGTTCAAGTGTCGCATTGGTAACCACCTCCTCATAGTGATCTAAGCTAATCTAAATCCAAAATGATCAAAGCTAATCTAAATGAATTACATACGTATGAATCCTAACAATAGCAGGTGTCCAAGCATTGTGGTAGGTACTAACCCCTATTTTTTGCCTAAGGCAGTGAACCTTTCTAAAGCTGGATGCTGTGTGTATCTACGCATAAACCACCACCCAATCATTTGACTTGGTGCTAGCACTCCACCAGAGACTATATACTCAGTACAGTGGTACAGGAGGATAGAAAAACAAGGAGCAATATTAAATGATCGTGCATACTCTGACAGGTGGATTCACACACCAATCATATTGCAATAGTACATGAAACACTTCAACTCACCAATGCAACTGCCTGTGCCATCATGTAAGTCAAATTCTAATTCAAATCCACTTCGACATAAACACTGATAGCTTCCAGGATTATTTAAACAGATGTGTTCACATGGGGATGAAACACATTCATCAATATCTACAGCATTTAAAGCAAAGCATGTCTACAAGTATGCTACAGATAAAGCACATCTGGACATTAGGTATTATTCATGGCCTAATGTATTTCGCGGACTGGACTCACAGACTGGACTCACGCACTGAGCTGGAAACAGTTTTTAAACAATAATCCAGACATTATCCATCTCTTGCAACACTGAAGACCACTATCGAGCTACAACTGCTAATACTGCTCTTCCTTACAAGTCAACAAACTAGCGCATGCACTAATTAATTAGAATACACTTATGATGCACGAGTACTAGCAGTGATAAAACGTGATAGAGGTTGTTGTAGCTTAAATGTTTTTCCTTTGTTGCTCCAGTACTTAGGACTAGTGTTAGGGCTGTAGTGATGACCCAGTTTATTTGCATAGCCCCATCACCTCGCCGGGCGGTGCCATCTACAGCTACCCTGCTAAGAATTGTTACTGACTCATCTCTACAACCCTAGTACTAGTGCCAAAACAATAAAGGAAAACATCTATGCTACAACAATAGCCTCTATCACGCTTTATCACTGTCAGTACTCGTGTATCGTAAGTATATTCTAATTAATTAGTGCATGCGCTAGTTTGTAGACTTGTAAGGAAGAGTAGTACCAGCAGTTGTAGCTCGATAGTGGGGTCTCCAGTGTAGCAAGAGATGGATAATGTCTGGATTATTGTTTAAAAACTGTTTCCAGTTCAGTGCGTGAGTCCAGTCCGCGAGTCCAGTCCGCGAAATACATTAGGCCATTATTCATTGCACTGTATTTAATATTACAGACGTTAGACATATGTAACTACTGTAGTCTGAGAAAATGAACGTTTGCTTCATATCATACGTAAAGATTAATGGTGAGCTTTAAATAGAATGTAAGTAGAATCGTTTAGGATCAAAACACCTTCATACGTTGAAACAATACACTTACGCCATTCCTTTGAATGAAACAAATCCATTTTCTTTATTTTTTAATGTATAACTCTTTTATTTATATGTTCATGTTAACTGCCTAAAATTAAATTCCCTCTCAAATAATGATTGCTCTAAGGTGTCTGACAAAGAGAGGGTCTACTGTACTGTGTATGTCATGGGTATCAACTAATTAGGGATTTATTGTCCAATAATATATCTGCAGGTGTAAATGATCTCCCTTGTGTCCTACTTTTTTCTATGATCCTTAATCAAACAAAATTCCTAATTTTTCCTTATACATATATACTTGTATGTACAGTATAGTCAAGTAATTAGTCAAACTTTGAATACAATCGTTGCAAACTGGCATGCTATGGTACTAGAACTAACAATAGGGCACTGGAACTAATACTAACTGTAATTACAGGAAATTGGAGTATTAGAACTAAAATAAAAGTTTACTTAGGCTATAACTAACAAAAGATGACTGAGGGTGCTAGAACTAGAATTACATCAAAATTAATTTGCAGCACTAGATCATTTAGAACAACACTACTCTGAACAAGACACTCTGGTTTTAAGCATATATATTATTACTTTATAAGAAGTAATATTTTTGTATACTTAATGAACAAATTGATCATTTAAATTTTCCTTATACTTGTCATCACATTTTAGGTCTGAAGAAAAATTTTAACATTAATTTTAAAATCATTTCCTTTCCCTTCTGCAATTGTAAGTGCAGCTGGTACCCAGCCAATAATTTTAATATTTTCATCAGTTTTACACATGATGATGTGCATACAAATTCCTGGAGTATTTTTACATACAAAGTAATAGAAGTTACAGTATACATACCAACACAAGCTGTTGGGTCACTGTTGTCCACAGCATAACCAAAACGACATGAACACACGAAGCTGCCCACAGTATTTCTGCATTGCTGTTCACATGGTGGAGTCTCCAAACTGCATTCATCAATATCTGTGGACCACAGAAAATAACATTTCCTTCATAAAATGTACATGTGCATACAATTTCTTGTCTCATGCAGTGGTACAGATAAGGACAGGCCTGGATGGGGACATGCTTACCCAAATTTCCCCTGTATAGCAATCCCCACTTCCCATTTGTCGTAATGAATAGGAGGTAGAACATTGCATACCTTCATAGTAAATTTTGTATTATTATCACAGCAGCTAACATTGAGGAAGTTTGTAAAGAAACATTGGCACATAACATATAATCTAGATAGCATTACAGTATTTTCTGTTTAGTACATCGCATCACAGGCAAGTGCATGAATGACATAAGATGAATTGATGGCTGAATTAAACCATATGTGATCCACTGAGTGATTGTTTTCATTTTTCGAAATTTAATTTATGACTTTAATTCCTCACTGTATAGGGAAAAACTAATGGGCTGTTTAAGTTTCAGCCATATTTGGTGAGTACTTTGGGGCTATAGCTTAATATTACTCACAGCTCGTAAACCAAATACCCTATGCCCTTATACTAGGCACCATTTAAAAGATAATTAAATTTCCAACAAGATGGTGGTGATTACAAGTTGGTACTGTAAAACACTATGTTCCAGAGATACAGTGCTGTGATGTTGGTCAAAAGACCCGCGATAAAATGCAGCGATGTGGTATGCGTATCCTACATTTTACTTTTCGCTGCATGGTTTACTGGTTTTCCACTGTATACTCCACAAGAATATTGCATGTTCTAATGAAACCACATACGTGCTGCCACTAGAAGTGAGGTGAGTACACAAACGTGAGCCATGCACTAACGTAGCATGGAATCATGCAAGTTCATGTGTGATATGATGCAATTATAGTTGAACTGTACCGTAGTACAGGTGTGTGTTATCTCTAGTGTTCCAGTGTCTTTGTAGTGCATAACAGGCCTGCTAATAACCTAAAGATTCAGTTATTTTCTGTTGACTAAGCTGCTCATTAATGAGTTCCAGTATTAGATAATTGCTGCCATAAGTGTACTTCAGGATCAGTTCACTTTTTAAACATTGGGTGAGCTAAATTGTTATATACTTAATAGGGATAAAAGTCACTGCACACTGTGCTTGCAAAATGCTTTGCATTTTGCCCTCTAGGGGGTCTGGAGGCATGGCCCCCAGGAAATTTTTTAAAATTTAGATGCTTGAGAATGAAAATTATGATAATTTTGACAGAAAATTTGTTAAACATGATCAGTATTCTCATTGCTAGCTAGTATCCAGCTTAAAACTTTTTCCAGTCAATCTTTCAATTTGTTGAAAGCTGCTGGCAATGCAATGTTGGTTTATAAACCAGTAAGTATTAATATTAAACTTTAAAAAGCTTGATCAGACCTTGTTGTATAAGCTACATATTTCCTTCTCCCTGGTAGACCGCTTTTGGAAAGTGGGGCAAAACACTTCTTTATCATCATAATAAAGAACGTTAAACTCAGTAAACCATGAATATTGGCAAGAGTGATTCCTTAAACCATATATATGTCTTCATAAAAGTGAGAGGATGAAAATTAATGGTTTAACTTGATGATGACATGTGTTGTCACGTATGTTGAGGCTCTAAATGTTTAAACAAAAATAACTGTCCTAAATAAAGGCAAGGCGCATTACTTTACAAGGTCCATCGTGTGAGATAACAATCGTGAATGGCCTCCAAGCTACAACAACTACAACTATGACAAACAATGTAAACAGCAGCTGTTACAAGGAGAAACACGGCCAGTTGCTTCAGTGATGATTGGAAACCAGGTGTCAGAATAATTAAACTGTGAGATTAAACTGGTTTGCTGAGTTAAAATATTTTGGCAGGAATTATTGGCTGGGGCATGGCCCACCTGGCCCACCTTGCTGAGCCAGCCTTGGTGTACTTCATTAAGCTTGAAATTCAAATTAAGGTTCTTTACAACCAGATAAATCAACTACAAGCAGAGCTTCATAAAGGAAATCCTGCTGGATTTGCCAGCAAACACAGATCACCTAACTTTTGTTGATTATAACAGTGAAATTTTAGTAGCATAGCTACAATGTGGCTTTTTTGTCTGTAGTGGAAAACCAAACCTGTAATATGGCCAGATTTTCCAGAGTTGGTCATATATCTTAAGCTATATTTCTGTGGGACTAAGAGCTGCTCATAACTGGGTTATAGTATTAGGTTGGTGCCTTAGTGGTTCCTTGCTGTCCTTGGGATTATTGACAACAAACCACTGGCGTCTGCTTAATATTAAGCTTTAAAGTTTCATAATGTACAGTTGGTGGGCTATAAACCGTTCACATCTGAACTGTATTTTTGTAGTTATGGAAAATAAAGTACATTTTTCATTTGCAGATTAAATGTTCATTAGTATATTAATTAGGCAACCTCTCTTGTTTTGCTACTTTTTTGCTATTCCTTGTTTCACTGCTTTTTTATTCTTTGATTCTTTTCTGATTTTTCATTCTACTTGTTAATTTACTTTTTTAAACCTATAACATAGTTATGACTAATGAAGCCATGCACACCACTTCAAATGAAAAAATGGTGCCAGCCTAACAATAAATTACTGAAAAACGCAGTGGATAAATTACACTTTGTCTTCAGCTATGTTCCACCTGTTACACAGTAATACAAATGAAGAGCAAGTGTCTCAGCAATCACATAGCTATATACTATGTACTACAGCCACAGGGAAGCTGTCCATTAATTTATCTGCAAGTATAGGCAACCTCTCTTGTTTCGTTACTTTTTTACTATTCCCTACCCTTGTTTCACTACTTTTTATTCTTTAAAACTTCTATTTTTTCCTTCTACTTTTAATAATATTTAGATGTAAACATGTGACCGTATCACACTACTGTGAATTGACAACTTGTGTCATCAGTGAAAAGAGCTGGGGAACATAGGTATATTCATGGTATGTGTATGTACTGCGGTTGGTGAAAAGGCATGTCTCAGAATAAAATGACTTTGAACAGTGAAACAATCAAGCCCGTAGCCTAATGGACTGTTGAGTTATGCTTGGGGTTAGTCACTAGAATATCCAGTTAAATTTTTCTTAGAAACTTGTTGGAAGGGTTTGGGGTCACTCTGAAGGCTTTCTTGGGTTTGGTTATGCTTAAGCAATACCGCCAAGCTACTTTGAAGGAAAACTGAGGCTGTACTTTGAAGGGCAAGAAAGCCCAAAACTCCATGATCCTTAATATACAATACTACCGTACTGTATGATTTATATGTGTCTACGTATATGCAAAAAGTTTTACTTGCAAGCTTGAAGAATGCTATATGAAATATAGAGGTTAGCATTTAAGATACTTATAAATAAACACACAATAGTGCATACATCCACACACACACAAACACACACACACACACACATAAATACATACATGCATGCATGCGTGGATATATGTATGATGTTTGTGTGTGTGTGTGCGTGCGTGCGTGTGCGTGGTGTGCATGGTGTGTGTGTGTTTGTGTGCATGTATGTATGTATGTATGTAAGTATACATACAGTGTACATGCATACATACAGCACTATTCTATTAAATTTTACCATCACATTCATTTCCATTTGATGTGTAGCCATCATTACATCTACAAGTATAACTTCCTAGTGTGTTTACACACGTGTGCTGACAAGGTGGGTTTGGTTGTAGACACTCATCGACATCTAATGATTATTGATAATATCATAGTGTAGGTAGATACATAGTTTTAGCTGCACTTACCTACATTGCACTGTTCACCAATCCAACCAGGAGCACAACTACATGTATTAGGTGCAGAACATGTTCCACCATTCATACATGAAAGTTCACAGATTGCTGTTGATACAAACATCTACTATAAACATTGGTTATATTAATTTACATACATACGTTGACAACTAGGATATGTTCCAGTATATCCAGCACAACACACTACACGATAGACTACTGCTGAACCTTGTCTTGCAACTACAGGATTTGTTGATGTTTGTCTGTAAAATGACACATTCCGGTAAAACAAATGACTTGAATGAGAGCAACCATACTTTGCTTTATTTTATGCAAAAAAGTTTCGTGATAAAAAGTTTCATGTAAAAATATTTTTGTATCATTTATGTGAATGGTTGCTCTGTTCAGTATTATGCACAAATTTTCTTGTAAGAAATTTTTGTACAAGTTTTGCATATGAAAACTATTTTACAACAAAAAAAGCAAATTACAGAATAGCAGTTTGGATGTACAGATTGTAAGTAATTTAATTCCTATGTTTTGCACTGATCAGATTAAAGAATGGACAGTTTTTGCAAGTGATTGACTGACCCAGATAGCAACTGTTACATAAACCGGTAGTAAAATAATACTAGAAATAAATTACATTCTAATGTCATTTAAATATATTATGTGCATGCAGAGCTAAATACATCTGATTCAGTGACTGTTCAAGATTGCTAAATATAGTGTTGCCAAAATACTTCACTTACCGATAAACAGTACATCTACTCCATCCAAACAATCCACAACGTTGGGTGTATGCTTCACTTGAGTATTGAGTTGTGTGTTCATAGTAGGTATGATAGGTCAGGTATGACGCAGTACAATGAGATCTCTGAGAGGCACTAGAACAACAATTGCAGCAAATAAGCAGTAGTACATTCTTCATAGATTGAAAAATTAAAATAAATTTTCATAAGTGGAAAATGAAGATAAAATACCACAAGAAACTCTGAACACAAGTCTCATATTCTTCCAACTGCAGAATAATTTCCTAGTTCAGAAACACACTATGGCTACAAATTAGTTACTGTTTTGTCGAGATTATGCCCCCTTACTTGTATATTGTGTGCAGACTTCTGTACAGTAATATTTTAATTTCTGTGAAAGTCTACCAATCCTATATTCCTGAGATGTTGGCCTATAAAAAAACTAATCAAATTGAAGTGGCCTAAGTTTATAGCTAAATAAAGATAACCTATTAGAAGACTCCAACAAGGTTGAGTACTCAAATTTGACTGGCTGACAAACAGGTCACCAATTAAAATCCATAGACTGTCAAGTGATCTTTACAATAATATCGTACCACTCAAATGCAATGTCATCTCGCAAGAGTGCAAGTGATTGAAAACTCACTAATTAAAGGGCGTGATACCCATTTCACTCACAATTAAGTGTTCACCCCAAGCAAAATTGGATGAATACTCATGAGCAAAATGGGTGCCACACCATTTCATTAGAGAGTTTTTTGTAATTGTTCACACTCTCGCAAGACGACATTGTGTCTAAGCAGTATTGCATATAAAGAGGAGACACAAAACATTGTATAGCTGTCATTAGCAAAGTGTGCCATTTGAATTTTTTGCAATAACAACATCAAATGTTTACTACCTGATTACTCTACACTGAACCTAATTTTCTTTTTATTGGCAGCTGCAAAAGTACAGCAATTAAGCTAAAGTCAAAAAGGTAGAAAACAGTGCTTAGTAATCTAGCAGCTGTCAGGCTTTGTATATATAGTAGCAACTTAGCTCAGGTGTAGGGTTTAATGCAGACTACTAAAATTGTGTAGACCTCAAAACCAGACTGTATATGGTGAAAGCTCATCATGTAGTGGCCACCTATTCAATGATACTACTTCATTATAGTAGTAGCTTCCCAAAAAAAGAAGTTAAATGTGTTTTATGGTTTACATATAAAGCTACTTCTACATATCTTGCAGCCATTGTCCCATTTACAGTTATGTTGAGGAGGTTTCATTTTGTACATATATAAGCTATCATGTATCAAACACTGTATAAATTAATGTTAAGTATATGTGATTCTCACCTCTTGTGAAAGCTCAGCAATGAAAACAGTGCAAATAACAGCAGTTTCATCCTGCCGATGCACTTTCAAATGTTTGTGCACCTAAGTACATGTGGAAAGAATATGCAAAATGCACAGACAGTATACAAAATTAAAGAATATATAAATAGCAAAATAAGAACTGTAGTTAAATTATGTAATGCATGGTAACTCATAATGTGAATAAAGATACAAACATGTTTTTTCTTCTGCTACAAGGAATATGATTAAAAAGTGGTTACTATCTTATCTTATCTGAAACAAGCCAACCGAACAGTATTGCATGCTTGCAACATTAACAGAGATGTTGACTGCACATGCAAACCCAGCACTAAGTTAAAGTTTTTGTTAGTTGCTGTAGTGAGTTGTGCAGTCATAGTGAGCATGTTAATTTGTATCTGCAGCATTTGTAGCTGAAGAAAAGACTTATACTGTTGATGTAATTGCTCTAAATCAATAGACATTGGTTACCATTTTAGACTGAGAAATTAATTTTTAGTAAAACTGTAGAAACTATGGCCGTTGCTTTTATGCCTTAGTGTAGCCGTAGAATATAAAGCAGCTGCTGTTATTTATAATTATATATATATAATTAACTCTCTGATGCTACAAAATTATTTTATTGTGTATATGTGACTGGATTTTGGAAAAACGATCCAAATCGCACATTAGAAGTTCCGAGATAAACGGTTTTAAAGAATTGAAGCCAGCATAACTCTCCAAGGATAGCAAGCACGCGTATAAAATTTACACAAAAGATGCATCAATCTGTTACCTTTCAAGCCACTTCCAGTACTTGTAGCTGCTTGTACAGTTTCCCGCCAAATAAGATAGAAAATCTGAGCAGTTGGACGAGCGAAGTAGTATCACGAGTGCTCACAAAGGGGTGGAGGTTGGGGGGTGGTGGGGAGGGCAAAAGATAGACCTCAAAATGGAGGCAGACCACGATTGGAGTCCAGA
The DNA here is from genome assembly GCF_963678975.1 of Dysidea avara. Classification (NCBI taxonomy): domain Eukaryota; kingdom Metazoa; phylum Porifera; class Demospongiae; order Dictyoceratida; family Dysideidae; genus Dysidea; species Dysidea avara. The sequence goes on from NC_089276.1 coordinate 29,406,760, forward strand.
CACCAGATTACAGGGCTGTGCTGGCTCCTTAGTGGCTGATATGTAGCAAAATCAGCAGAGAACACGTCTGGCCAACATTATAAGGCTGTCCACCAGTAAACCACTGACTCTTGCCAAGCCAGGTCGTTCACAAGGCCTGAAACCGCCATTTGAGCACTCCACACCACCCAGAAAAGACGTGTGTAAAAACCAGCCTCGTGTAGTTTGAGTAGTGCTGAGGGTCAAAACTTGTAGTACGATAGTGTAGCTATCCACTGGTGGTGTTAGTTTGATTTTGCCTGATGTGCGATTTGGATCGGTTCTGTGAAATCTGGTCACATATTATGTTCACCCAACTGACATACTAACATATCATTAGTGGAAGTAATATTGCTACATAAAACCAAAGGCACGTGCAGACACTTAATTGAGTTCAAAGCAAACAGTTTACATTCATTATCAGCATTGCTATTTGTATAGCTTACTGCATTGGCAGCATGGACAACAACATGCAGTGATGGCAGTGGTGGCAGCAGCAGCACAACCAACAGTAGCAACAGCAGCAGCAATTGCACAGCTAGCACAAGAGCAGAAATTCCAATTCCGCACATTTAAAATAAATTGTATACTAGCTCCATGACAATCAAAGGGATTAATTTTATAAGGATAGCTAATTGGTTTGCACAAGGGATGATCTCTATACTTTCTAAAATGGAGCAACACCATATAGTTAGCTAAGCTATTGCCATAGAGTATAATAATATAGTTAGTTGTTGCCCTAGCTGGCCTGCTCAGGAGATTTTAATAATTGACTACATCGATTTCAGTTATTTTTGTTGTCAAATACGTATTTGAAAACTGAATTAAAAGTCGGTTCGATAAGCCGTATAGCTACCAGTTATTGAACCGACAGTAAACCTTCAGTGACTACTTTCACTAAGGGAAAATATACAGCCACTTCAACCTGCTATAAGCTTTTTTTGTGCATAGCTAGCTCTATTTATGCAGTTGTTCAAGCAGTTCAAGAGCCTTACAACCTGCGGTTTGCATTGCTTAAGTAATCCGCGGTTTATGATATGATTGATATCTGATATGTCATGTGACTTTTTAAGCTTCAAAGTTCAAACGTAGCTACATGAATGATGGCCTCTATGATGGCGTTGTGCTACAAAACCAAATCCTGGCTTTATGGTGATAGCTACTCTAAGCTGGAGAAACATAGTCTAAGTATACAACAGCGCAGCTACTATTACTTTAAGCGCAGCAGCGCCTTTGTTACAGCCAACTAGCTATAGCCACTGAACCAGGCTCTGGAGGCCAGGTACGTAGCTACATCCACGCAAATAATTTAGCAAGACTGTTGCATTATAGGTCTACCAGTCCGGCGGTAAAAAAAAGTACCATAGCTACACCCCTAACTACGTTCAGCATGCACGCCGTACGGCTAATCCTGTAGCTATAATATCGTGGGCCGGTAAGCCAGACCGCCACCTCTCCCCCACTCCACAAAGCGGTCTGGTGCACGAGAGCGCTATCACATCACCCGGTGCCATGATACATGGTAGTATAGCTAGTGGGTCATGCAGGGTATCTTTAGATATACGTTGGATAAATTAACTATAACTGCATGCATCTTATCAACTGTGTAATGATGCACACATGATCGCTAGCTACTGTGGCTAATCGTTTACACTCACTTTTATCAATAGTAGTTAGCAACTTCGTATGGATTTAGCCAGAGTAGTAGCTAGCTATTGTTCTTCAGCTACAGTCAACAAATCAATTCAAATGTGAAAAAAAATAATATTATAGCTATACGGAGCAACTCTGGATATTCCGGACGCTCATAGACGGGTGTGGCTGATCAAGTCAAGTGTCAATCCCCTTGTGGGCAGTTGTGGTTGTGTTGTTTATTACAAAGGGGTATGCCTCCCGGATGTTCTATTTCTATTTTTTCAATTCTTTCCTTTCAATATCTACCAACTATATTTGTAGCTAGCTAGCTACGTATTAGACTCCATAATCATTCAGTCTAGTCGAATGTGACTCCTGCATTGGCTTTATAAATAGCTAAATCAGAGGAGGTATATTAACCTTAGTTATTAGTATCTAGCTGGGGAATTAATTACATCAATGGGTAGTTTTAATTTAAAGACTTTACATTACAGTGTAAAAAGCAGTGACAGACAAAAAGGTTGTACAATGTAATAAATTAACTATATTATTGAAAATTACACTGATGGAATACTGGCATCCTGTGACAGTATCAAAAAACTACATTAACAGAACATACATTAAAGGAATAAGTTGAAGTTTTATTAGACCTGTTTTGTAGTCGGATGTATAGTCAATCAGGATGTATTTGGTGGCTCTACATTGTAGTTGTTCAAACCTGGTAAATGTCCTTACCTTATGAAAGATATTACCACTGGTAATATCTTGCATAAGGTAAGGATGCCAAGTTGGAGAGCAATGCATGATTTGAGATCTGACCAGTGCTTTGTAGAGTTTAACTTTTACTGGCAGTGACATAGATTGACTAAATGTTCTTCGAATAAGACCTAAGGTCTTGTAGACTTTAGTTACTATCCAGGTGAGGACTTCATTCAAGGTTATTACTAATTATTACTCCAAGGTCTTTGTGTGTGGGAAGTGAAGGTATGGTGGTACTGTCAATAGTAGAAGATGTTTGGAATTTCACGTTAAAGGATAGATGATAACTTTTGGAGGGATGAAATGGCAGGTGTGAAGTTGTGCTCCAGTTTGACAGACAGTTGATATCGTTTAGTAAGAGATTCATATCACTATGTTCTCTTATATGTTTAAAGCACTTAGTGTCATCTGCAAACAAAAAGGTTTAATTTGCTGAAGAGAACAGCATTGAGAAGGTTATTCATGTATATGATGAACAGGACGTTACAGGAGGAGACATAAGATACTACCTCGTGGTACACCTGATTCCAATGGAAGTGAAGTAGATAGGAATTACTGTTATTGTATAGTTACATACAGATATCTGTTTGTAATAATAGGCATGGAACCAGGACCAAACTTCACCTCCAATGTTAATGATAGAAGTTTGGTAAGAAGATGTGAGTGGGAAACTGTGTCAAATGCCTTGCTAATTTCTAAGTAGATGACATCCAGCTGATGACGAGTGATAAAAATTTTTGATAGAAATAATAAAAGTTGCTGAGTCATTGACCTATTCTGTAAAAACCCAAACTGAGCTGGGTTGATCCTACTGGAAATATGATTGATTATTTTGTTGTAAATTATTCGCTCTAGCACCTTGGATATATTACTAAGTAAAGAAATTGGGCAATAGTTCTTAACCTGAGTGCGGTTACCTGATTTTAAAATTATCTTGTGAATTTTCCACTCACTGGGTAGATATCCATACTTGACAGTCAAGCAGAACAAATAATGAAGTAAGGACTGAGGCACATTTAGATAGTACAATTGGTGATATTCCATCTGGACCTATAGCCTTAGTTGTATCAAGATAGACTAGACAGTCATAGACTTTTTCTTCGATGATGATAATGCTGGAGAGTAACATAGGATAATCACTACTGGCAACTGAACTAGATGAAGTTTTTGTGAAAATTAGCTATTAAATAAATTAACTTTTTCAATTTCACAGTTTATAGGAGAAGAATCTTGGAATAGTGTAGATGGAAGAAATATTGTCTTGGTAAGGTTTCTGATGTGCTTGTAAATTTTGGAATTGTTGTTGCTGGCTAATTCAGGAATTGTTGTTGTTGGCTAATTCAGTAACATGTTTACTTTCATAACTATACTTTTGGCATTGCTTATTTTAGATTGGAGTTGTCCTTGAGACTTTTCTACTTTGGTACAGTTGTAGTCAGTAGGATGTGTATTTACGTCTAAGGTTCGGAGACATTTAATGTGATGCCTGATGTCAGAGTTAAACAGAGGTGGTTGATTATTTTCCTGTACTGTAACAATTAGAATAAACTGCTTAAAGAAATTCCTAATAAGATTACTCAAGTAGGACCACACAAATGCGATGTCTTCAGACATATAGTAGAATGTAAAATCTGAATGATGAATAAAATCACAAAGTCCGTCGTAGTTGCCTTTAGAAAAATTGAAGATTTTACTTGAGGCTGAATTGTGGATACTGTTGTGTGAAGTGGAAAAGTCAAAGGTTATCATAAAGTGATTTTGTTGACAATACTATGTATGTTCATCAGACAGACGGAATCTAGTCAATTGGAGTTCTCAGTTGGACAATTTGAGGCAGATTAAAGATCTGGAGATTTAAGAGAGATTAATGGCTTATCAACTAGTACTGAAACATTGGCTTGTTGGGATTGAACAGTGCTGGTGTTCTGGGAAGAAGTTGGAATGGGCTGTACAGATGTCAAGTATTTTAGGCCACTCCAAATGAGAATGTAGTTCCCCATCCAAGATTTTTGAAAATGTGGTGAGGGAGGGAGGCTTATTATCATTATTCATTATTACATCAATGGCTTTTGAGCCACAAAACTAACTGTGAAATGAAGTCAAAAATCTACTGTAGCATACTGTTTCATACTCTTCTTTAATTTTCATATACCCTATAGCACTACGCTAGCTATCACTCTAGGAAGTTACTGGACCAGAGCAGTTACACATAGTGCTTCAAACTTAGCAGCTGAATACAGTGGTGTAGCTTTTCTGTCAGGCATAGATCTACACAGACTGATTTACAATCTCTACAACTTACTTGAGTGAAAACGACATTTATCTTGACCAAGAGGGCTTTGACAGGCTTGCAGAAATAGCCAGAGAATGAGAATCACCTAGTATCTGGACATTGGCTGACACATTTCTTGAGCTTATGATTTTTGCTTCTTATACTCAGTTAGGCTTCACATAGTCTTATTGAATCTTTCATTTTGTATGTCATTCATTTTTTCAGTATTTACCAAGGGCTTTGAGGTACATGCCTAGCAGCAGTTCACTATTAGTAAAGTTCACTACTTTAGAATGCTGAGCTCCAAGTAATCCAGGTAGCTATAGACTATTTTCATATATCATGTATTCTAACTTCTATATATATCATCGTTCTCCAAGGAACAGATGAACCATGGCTGCATATGCTGTATTATGACAACAGTTACTTTTGGTCATCCAAATCCTTCCTGCCAAGCATCATTATAGTAAAGAAATGCCTTCCATGTCATGATTCATGATTTTGAAAGCATTTGCTAAAATATTTGCCAGTCCTTGTTGATGATGATCACATAACTATGTAGTACTTCACAAAGCTAATTACTAGTAAATTTGGAAGCTCTAGATATATTCACAGATTGAAGACTACAATCACAACAACAGGTTGCGGTTCAACTATTCATGTTTCATCAACAGTGGGTAAACAGTCCAAGCAAAATTTAGTATTATAGCTAACTGTGAATGATAGAACCATCATTACTGAATGAGGAAACATGCAAATACATTACAATATTGATGAAACCTCAGTCTCGTGTAACCACAACCAGACTTTTTAAAGATATCTGTGTGGGAACGGCAAGGTTAAACAAACAAAAAAATCCTAAACTACATACAAAAATAGAAAATTTGTTACATTATTACATAAACTATATGCTGTCCGCTCACTGCAATTCCTGGCCAAGAAAATTTTCTGTGAGCAGGATATGCACGTCTTAGCTGCATTGTCAAAAGTCTGTCAAATAGAAGACTTGGTGGTGGCTGAAAGCTCAATGAAGTCAACAAAACTCTTAAAGTGCTGAATACAGCTGTGTCGTAGCACACCAATTTCAACTGTTTCATAACTGACAGTTATCAATCCTCAAACGATCAAATTCTGCAAGTAGCTGTAAATACTCTAATAAAAAACCGAGGCTATAATATAAAACTGAGACTCAATATATTATCTTATTTCTATAGCCACTTGAGCACTTGCTATAGCTAGTTACCTAATGTGATAGCTGTACATGCATGCAGAGATTGACATTCCATCATCTAGTTCAGTATTACTAAACTTACTTAAAAATTCCTCAACTTTCCACAGATTTGCAAAGTGATCAGTCAGTTACAAGGCCTCTTAGAGCTATTCTTTCAGAGTTTCAGCACATAACAGAAGGCTTAACACAGATCCATACACCTGGCAGTACTGTCAAGAAATAATCATCTTCTCGTAATTAGAGAATAATGACAATAATATGGTAATAATGACCATTGCAGGTGCTCAGACGTGATGTGGGTGGAAGACAGGAAACTACATCCTCATTTGGAGTGGCCTTAGTTTTAATATCCAGTGACAAAAGGCATTGGTCTATGAGGGATATCATCACCTGCGATCACCTTTGTTTAGCTACCAGTACAAAAAGCACAAAGCACTAAAATGAGATACAAAACTAAATAACTATACACACAATCAAGTGCATCACAACTAGCTAAAACATTCAATGACAAAAAATAATGCAAATACAAAACGAATTGGTTAGCTACATAGTACAAAAATTGGTACAACAGATATCTAGGGGTAGAGTTACACAGAGAGAGTATCGTGAGCAATATAATTCCAAAAATTAATGTGTACTATTTACAAAATAGAAGAATCTAGCTAGGGAGTAAAATCTAGTAAAAGAAGGGGGAGAGTAAAGCAACTGGTACTTGTGGTGGTTAAACATATCGTACATATTAGTAACCATAATTGAGGTTTCTGGTGGGTAATGAAATCTGGTCAACTGAATTCATGTCAGGGTTCCATTGAAGACGTGACTAACCATGGCAGTTGTATCTGCTCCAGCATGACCAACAAGTAACAGGTAACTAAGTGTAGGTTTCATTATTAATTTAAAGCTTTACACTGAAAGTCTAAGAGTGTGGCTATGTCTTTCAATATTTCTTATGATGGCTTTCAATCATACCGTTGTCCATGATCATTTACATAAGAATAACATTTAACCTTAGATAGTGCCAAGATCGATAACTAACCATAACATACAATGATTGTGGTTATGTAATGGTATGTTAGAGCATGTGCCTGTGTGGTCAAAGTATCATGTTTCCCTGGCACTGTATACCTGATCAAACTGTTTGTTGATTCTTTAGTTGCCATAGTTACAGTAGAGGTTGGGATCATAAAGGTCACAAAACAAGTTTTTTGTGCTTATGTACATATTAGCTATATTGTGTGTTTTGATCGCATAGACATATTACATACAGGTAAAAGTAATAATCATTTATTATACAAACTGAACCCTTGAGAATTTGAGATAGAGTCACAACTAGGTACTACCTGCATGCATTTGAACAAAAGTAATCAAAAGCAACTTAGCTATCTCTGTTAGTATTATAGATAGTATGTATATAGAAAGAAGAAAACTTCACAAAGCTTCTGGTTAACTACACAAAGCTGCTCATGAACACTGTAACATCTTGTGATTTGACCTCTGTAAGGTTGATTACCTAGCTGGTGTGTTTGTCTAAAAGGAGTGGTGTAAATACAGTACTATAAATAAAATGTTAACCACAAATTCAATTTTAGATGCCTGTGGTTACATGTGACAGGAATGACACAGAGGTGTTAAATCTATTTAACTGTGAGTCAACCACATTCGAAACTTGATACAAAGCAAATGATAGTTCATTACTCTTGTATACATAGTATTCTTAAATGTCATCACAGAAATAGTATAACAACATGTAAGCCTTTATAATATTCAACTGTTACTAATGAATGACTGAGCCATTTACACTGTATGGAACCAAAATTTATGGCTGCATAAATGAAAATGAAGGCTCATCTATAATATTATCTGGATCATACATTAGGGTGATCTGTTGTAGTAACCATGTACTTGTGAGGATCTTTGTGCTCTCCAGTACTTTATTTATAGATCACCCTCATTATAGAGGCCAAGTTCCAAACATATCTACAAGTCATGGCCATTTTGTAGACAACATAATAATACAATGCAAGCACAAAGCTATAGCATGTATGCTAAACCACTCATTTATACAGGCATAATACGACCGGTTAGCAGCTATTTAACATATGTACAATCTAAAAAATAGCACCTATACTGCTGCATTTAGGGTATTACCAATTTACCATCTATGTCAGTAGGTACTTATTGAGAGTGTAATAAGACAATTTCTTTATCAACTGGTAGCTACATGCAGTTCTTGCAGACCCCTCGTGTTCCTTATTATCATGGGTTTGTAGAGGGTTAGTTATACACTTTGAAAGACATGCACTGCAATTCTTCAAAGAATATTGAAACTGAACACCACAAAATGTACATAGTGACTTTATCATATCAACAATCTAGCAGCTGTACCATAGTAACTATATTAAAAATACATAGCTAAATTGGATTGACAAATTTTGATAGCTAGCTAGCTACTGGCCCTGCCTTTTGTGCTGCCCTCATACAGTCATAGCCTAGCTATCTAGTTAGTAAAGTCATGTTTGATTGGTGATAGAAACGGTCAAAAAATACTGTGTAGTCAGCTTACTTTGGTCAACCATGGGGAAGCTTCTTCTGATGATTTGCTAGCTAGTTACAGTAGCTAGCTAGTTACAGTAGCTAGCTAGCCCTTTGGGACCTGCAATTTTAGACTACGCAAAGCTTGTGAAGCAGCTAGGGATCATGATGCAGTAGCTAGTTAGAGCACTGAGTGAATTATGCACCTATCAATGTTAAGCCCCACTACCCCCCTCCCGGGCTTACTAAGGGATTAGTGGGGGATTTTCGCCGATTTGATCAGAAATTTTGCCCCACTAGTGGGGCATTTGACCGTTCGAAATTTTAGGCGTTTGCTTTAGCTTGCGAGCTATAAGAATTGATCTGTTTCCTAAAGTTTATTCCAGCGATACTACATGGAGATTTGACCACTAGTTGTTCCCCAGTGGGTGGAGAATTTGATTTTTCAAAAAGTCAAATCCCCACCATTTCCCCCACTACGCCCGGGAGGGGGGAGGTGGGGGATAACATTGATAGGTGCATTAGCACCACAAAGAATGCTGCAGGATCGGCTTTATACAGTTTTCCTGTAGTTATAGCCTGACCATATTAGCTACCGTATATATACGTACCATCACACCATAGATATACTAGCTAACCCCAGGTACCTGGGGTTAGTATATCTACGTATGATCACACACATTTAACAGTACTTGTTCCTCGACTTGTTCTCCTCAGTCAAACCACGTGATTCAGATTCTGTGCTAATTTAATTAACGGGTGTGTCTCTATTAGACATAGCTAGAGACCGAACAGACCACAGACCAAGGGGGCCGGGATAGCTCCCAAGCTTGTATAATACGGGAGTCCCAATATTTAAGTATTTCAAAATATTTAATAAGTATTTATAAATACAATTAAAAATTTTACCTACATTTTAAAGATGGTTCACTCGAGTTCTCTCTACTACTTGTGTACGAAACAGGGACAGTAGACAAGAGGGGACCAAAGAAGTCTCGGCAGGAGCACAATTGTGCTTTGTAATGGTTGATTCACGAAACATTCAGCACCTAATTACTCCAAATAGTCATTGTAGCTGCCTAGCCATTGTCTGAAAGCCGGGCTCATCTTTGATGATTTTAGCTGGTTGCTGCCCCGAAGTTCATGAAATTAATGGGTGAACGGACGGAAACAAAAATAACCGTATTTAAATTATAGATTTCTTGGATTTATCTGATAGTGTACGAGAGTCCCAGCTTGTAAGCTACACCTTGGAACAGACGGAGGTGAATTGTTTTTTAGACAGCCACCCACTATGGCATGTAAGTTAGTGTCTATTGTACTGTATAAAACGGTCCATGGATAAACCACGCCCTTAATTCAGTCGTTGATGGACTTTTCAGACAGAGGCGAACTTACCATCAGGCTCAGTATAGACAAACTGCTGCCAGGGCTAAGGGAGTCCTGGAGCTTCAAGTATAGGGGCCTGCTGCAGACTTTATTTAGATTCATAATAAAGTGCTATTCAAACAGCCAAATTAGCTACGCAAGCGATTGTTTTGATTTTATTTGTTTCATCTGCTTTATCAGTTACACATTGTATGTTATGGTAAGCGCTTATAGGTACGCATTTGCTGACCACAGCAATGCTTTTATCCAGCACACACGAGTACGTCTTTTGTGATACTGTATCTCGAGGACAAGGTAACCACCATTGATTCTACAACTGTACAACAACTGACTCAGTACAACCACAAGAAATCCTATCAGGATTATTATTACCTACATGTGTTGAGTTACATTGTGTGTGTGCAAGTATGTGTTTATAAGGCCTGTGCTACACTTTGATCAAGGGGTGGCACTCCAATATATCCTGTACTCCGATCTTCGTCTTCGGTCGAAGTGAAAGTCAAAATTCAAGCTAGAATTTTGCAGCTGGGCAAAGGGCAAGCATGATTTGTAAAGTGTATACCACGATTGATGCTTTAAGAATAGCAGCGTGAACATAATTTTACTAGAATATACAGAAATTCGGTCATGGGTCAAGTGCAGTTTTTAGTGAAAGTCAAAGGTCAAGGCTTATTGTTCAAGTTTGACAACTTTGACCGAGGGTGAAGATCGGAGTACAGGATATATTGGAGTACCACCCCCTTGTTGATCCAGCAGTGTGTAGCTTTCTGCCAATTGAGGGTTTCCTCATGTGTGCCTAGACCTCAAGGATATTGAGGCCAGGTCTGAGAGAGAGAGAGACGTCTTATTTGTTAAGACAATATACAACATAATTACAAGGGTCTAGACTCAGGGGTACCATGCACTGGATGGACAGTACAGGAGCCCTGGCAAGACTCACACTATTACAATACAAAAAAAACATTTATGGCATACAGAAAAGTTCAGTTTAGGCAAACCAATAAATCCCAGTCCGGGGAGGCTCTAGGATTAAAAATCCTGTATGAGCAGGAGATAGCAATGCGAGCACCCTGCTCAAACAGGAATCTTACAATCTTCTTTGTCATTTCACAAGCATTGGCCACTTGGGCAATTGTGTCTGGCATAAAGTGGCCTAAACAACCAATCTTGATGGAAATGAGATTACCAGAAAGCTGAAGGTCATATTGTAAACAGCCATACCGATCTTCCTTCTGAGTTCGAGCAGCCAAAAGATGTTGCTGGTATTGGTGGGGATAGTTAGTTCAAACAAACAGATGGAATTATTGGAACCCAACACCAAGTCAGGTCTGCTAAGGGTGGAGGAAAGATTGGTTGGAATGGTGCTAGGAGGGCAGACACTAACAAGATATCCTGAAAGGTCAGCATAGAGTTTATAATTGTCAGATAAGTGCTGTTGGAGTCTGTAAATGAGAACCTGTAGGACTGAATCATGTCTCCAGGTATACATGCCTTGATCAAGAGCAACAGGACATCCGGTCAAGATATGGTTTGTTGTGGGCTGGGGAGCTTGACAAAGGTCACATTTAGGGCTAGTAATGATGTTCCGCATAGCCAGGTTCATAGGAGTTGGTAGAGTGTCACAACCAGCATGTAGTAAGAAGGACAGCTGTTTCTCAGGGAAGCCATACATCAATCTCTTCCATAAAGGACAAGCTTGCTCCAGAGTGACAATGTCTAAACATTTATTTTGAACAGTTAATGTCTCGAATTTTGATTCCCAATAATCAACATGAGTATGACGTAAATCATGACGTGCATGGTTCTTTAATGTAGCAGAGAGGACGTTGGCAACAGAAGCCTTAGCAGCAGATATACGGTTAAGGACAGTGGGAGAGACATCTGGACTGTTGGCTAGTACAGAATATTGCAGCTCTACAATCAGTGGGTCAACTGACCGCTCAATAGCCAGAATGTATGACAGCTTAGATGACTGCTTCAGATGAGGTAAAAAGGGGAGATTCAACACATCCAGATGAAAAACAGTTCCAGGATTGCAATTTCGGGGGAAATTCAACCAACTCTTCATAAACTTCAGTATTGATGAGTGTGCTGGAGTAATAGATGACACAGTAAACCTCTCAACAGCAAAATAAAAATGTAGAACAGAAGACACAAAGTTTTTCAAAATCCATACCTTATGTTCACCCCGAATAGAACACTTGTAAATGTGTTGTAAGAACCGTAAGTTCCATGTTGGCAGAAGTAGTCGTTTGAGAAATATTGGAGAAACACCGATAGTGCGACCCAGAAACTTGGTGCATTCCACATTACAGATATTAATAGTATTCCCATCTGCCATTGAGAACACTGTGGAGGAAATCATACGGTGACCATTGAAGTTCAGAGATATGCACTTCTGTGGTTGGAACTCATAACATATGTCCATTGCCTTCGAGACAAGTGATGATAAAGCTTTCTGATGAGATTTGACATCTTTAGAGATGAACAGTCAAGTCATCAGCAAATCCCATTGCTCTATACATTGATGAAGAGCAAATTTTAGGCAGAGCAGCAGCAGCATTAGTAGAGGTTGATGGCTGGGTAAAAGGTTTATCAGAACGATATACTTTGCGATATCTGCCTGCATAGCACCATTCTACAGTGTGAAGATCCACAGACTGTTCAGTGTCACCATTATCATAAACCAGATCACAGGAGCCATCACAGTGATAGGAGGTTAATATTTACATACAGTCTGTACACTTGCAGATTAAACTATGTCACAGAGATGATGTACATTGGTACTAACCACAATTCACAATTCAAGCCTGTATGGGGTTCTCATTGATTTCACTTCTGCTCAAACAATCAATAGATGGTACGTAGACTTCCCATGAGTCCAGGAACACTGACAACCTTAGAGGCACAAGGCTACAGAAGATTTGCAAAAAGTAACTGTTTCATGTTTTCTTTGGAGCTTACAAATTGCAGAACTGGGCTGCGGACATACAAATGCCAACTAGCTTCTCAGTCTGGTGTTGTTTGATGAAGGGTTTAGTGATGTAAGACTATCCTCTGTCCAATTTTAGGATAGGTAGAATATAGCATTAATATGTGCAAAATTGGATTTGGGTGTTTTTTAAATTGTTGTTGTTGTTGTTGTTGTGACTTATGATGTGCTTGTGAGTAGCTATTATTTCCCCTGGGCTACCCTTGCCAATACTCAAGGCATTAGCTGTCATGTTGTGGACAGCTGCATATTACAGCAACTAAACCAGGGTGTCAGAATCAAGGTGACCCTTGTATCAGAAGTTGCCCTTGAAAGTAGCTATTTAGTGATCTGTTGCGGCTGTTATTTTTTTCCATGCTAGATGTTATGCTCTTGCCACCACCCTCAGCACAGACAGCATAAGTGCTGGACAAAAGCTGATAATTTAGTCCTTAGGGCGCCCGAAGCCAGGCCCATCTCTGGAGAAGCATCAGCAGAGTGATAGGAAATGGACCAGCTTCCACAGATGCACATTGTTGCAGATCTTAACAATGAAAAAGATCGTGTGCGTCGAAGCCATGCTAAAGGATAGTGTGTTCCTGCGGGACAATAAATCAGCAAGTCTGCGATAAAAAATGGCTGTTATAGTTTTAAATACAGGAGATAGCTAGAGGCAACCTGGCAGTCTCCTTTTGTAGGTAAGTTAATTCACATCTACTTATAATACTACGTAGGTAAATGTAATTTCAGTTTCCTGAGTAGCACAACATAGCAGGTATATGTTCTAGTTAATATTGTGATAATTTTATGTAATTAAGGTTAACAAACAAATAACCCAGGTGATTACAACTTTTGAAGTCACTGTCACTACAAGCTAACTACTTTTTATTCAAGTGGTGACTCTCAATACCTAAATGTAGTGATAGTTTCACTGTGCATACTTCCCCTGTAAAACTTACTGATGTGGTGATTTCCATAACGCACATTGCTTCAATAATGATTTCTATGCAGGCATTAACTTTTTTGAATGAAATGTTTCTATTAGCTATATCATAATCATGGCAGCCCTTAAAATTGTCCCATTTTATCCCTAGAAGCTGAAAACTTCATGACAAAAGTACAGTCACCAGGGGACATTAAGTGCTGTAAGACATTTATGGGCTTCTGCATTCAACCACTCCTAAAAATTCCCACTCTTATTGATCGTTAAGTAGAAGCTGGGAAATAATTGGATATGGTAGGGTGTGTATGTGTGTGTGCGTACACATACAGAGACATACACACAGACATTTAATTTTAATAATGACAATTCAGGTGAATTTGTGCCAATTGACCAAGCGGCACAAAATTCACCTCAATTGTCGTTATTAAAATTTTTACCATTAACCTACCATCACAGCCATTTCTTGGCCGCCACCTTGGATTTCACATCTTTTTTCACCATAGCCTTTTTGAGGGCCGCACACTTTTTTTACAGCTTGGCTGTTTTGGATTAGATTTCACTTCTTTTTGTATTTGTATACCCCAAAGCCGGCCTATGGCCTGCTTTGGGACTTTTTTAACCTATCTTTTTTTCTTTACCACAGGAAGAAGAAAAGATGAAGCAGATGTACCTTAAATATTTCTGATTTTATCAGTAAATATACAAATTATATATATAATACATATATTTATTACAGAACTGTCCATGGTGGTTTCTTTGTAACTGAACACTCTTCAAGGTAACTTCTTCTAGCTGTTCTCTCTACAGGGAGATGTATTTGTAGCTGAACTCTCTACAGGTGATTTGTTTGCAGCTGAACTATCTAGATGATGGTTTCTTTGTAGCTGAACTCTCTACAAGGTAATTTCTTCTAGCTGAACTCTCTACATGGTGGTTTCTTTGTAGCTGAACTCTCTACAAGATAACTTCTTCTAACTGATCTTTCTACCGGGCAATTTGTTTGTGGCAGAATTTTCTACAGGGTGATTTCTTTGCAGCTGAACTCTCTATATGGTGGTTTCTTTGTAGCTGGACTCTCTACAAGGTGACTTCTTCTAACTGAACTCTCTACAGGGAGATTAGTTTGCAGCTGAACTCTCTTCATGATGGTTTCTTTGTAGCTGAACTCTCTACAAGGTAATTTCTTCTAGCTGAACTCCCTACATGGTGGTTTCTTTGTAGCTGAACTCTCTACAAGGTGACTTCTTCTAGCTGATCTTTCTACAGGGTGATTTGTTTGTAGCTGATTTTTTTACAGGGTGATTTGTTTGCAGCTGAACTCTCTTCATGATGGTTTCTTTGTAGCTGAACTCTCTACAAGGTAATTTCTTCTAGCTGAACTCCCTACATGATGGTTTCTTTGTAGCTGAACTCTCTACAAGGTGACTTCTTCTAGCTGATCTCTCTACAGGGTGTTTTGTTTGTAGCTGAACTCTCTACAGGGTGATTTGTTTGCAGCTAAACT
Organism: Dysidea avara; assembly: GCF_963678975.1. Lineage (NCBI taxonomy): Eukaryota > Metazoa > Porifera > Demospongiae > Dictyoceratida > Dysideidae > Dysidea > Dysidea avara. The sequence goes on from NC_089276.1 coordinate 29,422,014, forward strand.
CTCTACATGATGGTTTCTTTAAATTTGTAGCTGAACTCTCTACAAGGTAACTTCTTCTAGCTGATCTCTCTACAGGGTGATTTGTTTGTAGCTGAACTATCTACAAGATAACTTTTTCTTGCTGATCTCTCTACAGGGTGATTTGTTTGTAGCTGAATTCTGTACAGGTGATTTGTTTGCAGCTGAGCTCTTTACAGAATGGTTTCTTTGTAGCTGAACTCTCTACAAGGTAACTTCTTCTAACTGAACTCTCTACAGGGAGATTTGTTTGCAGCTGAACTCTCTTCATGATGGTTTCTTTGTAGCTGAACTCTCTACAAGGTAACTTCTTCTAGCTGAACTCCCTACATGGTGGTTTCTTTGTAGCTGAATTCTCTACAAGGTGACTTCTTCTAGCTGATCTTTCTACAGGGTGATTTGTTTGTAGCTGAATTCTGTACAGGTGATTTGTTTGCAGCTGAGCTCTTTACAGAACGGTTTCTTTGTAGCTGAACTCTCTACAAGGTAGCTTCTTCTAGCTGATGTCTCCACAAGGTCACTAGTTTGTAGCTGAACTTTCTACATGGTGGTTTCTTTGTAACTGAACTCTCTACAAGGTAACTTCTTCTAACTGATCTTTCTACAGGGTGATTTGTTTGTGGCTGAACTCTCTACAAGGAAACTTCTTCTAGCTGATCTCTCTACAGGGAGATTTGTTTGTAGCTGAACTCTCTACAGGTAATTTGTTTGCAGCTGAACTCTCCACATGATGGTTTCTTTGTAGCTGAACTCTCTACAAGGTAACTTCTTCTAGCTGATCTCTCTACAGGGTGATTTGTTTGTAGCTGAACTATCAACAAGGTAACTTCTTCTAGCTGATCTCTCTACAGGGTGATTTGTTTGTAGCTGAATTCTGTACAGGTGATTTGTTTGCAACTGAGCTCTTTACAGAATGATTTCTATGTAGCTGAACTCTTTACAAGGTAACTTCTTCTAGTTGATGTCTCTACAGGGTCACTAGTTTGTAAATGAATTCTCTACATGGTGGTTTCTTTGTAACTGAACTCTCTACAAGGAAACTTCTCCTAGCTGATCTCTCAGGAGATTTGTTTGTAGCTGAACTCTCTAGAGGTGATTTGTTTGCAGCTGAACTCTCTACATGATGGTTTCTTTGTAGCTGAACTCTCTACAAGGTAACTTCTTCTAGCTGATCTCTCTACAGGGTGACTTGTTTGTAGCTGATCTCTATACAGGTTACTTGTTTCTAGCTGATCTCTTGAATTCTCTTCGGGTGACTGCTCTATTAGGATGACTGCTCTATTAGGATGACTGCTCTATTAGGCTGACTGCTGTATTAGAGTATCTCGATCTCGCACTTGCTACACCAAGTTGGATTTCGTGTTATAACTCCGTGGCTTTAAGTCTGATTCTTCTACACCATTGAAGAGCCTTTCTAAGATGATAACTCCATCTGTACAGCGATTTTCAAAGCATTACCCAAAGCGGTTTATCTGGTAGGCGTGGCAAGCAGTCGTTTTTTATTAGCTAATCTCGATTGCGTAATTGTTACACACTGTTGGTTTTTTCGTTGTATCTTCCTGGTTCTTAGCTCGATTTCTTTCAAACCACAAAAGGTTTGAGGTTCAATAGTTAACCTATTCACCCACCGATTTTCAGCTTCTTTCCATACGCGGTTTACCCTGTAGGCGTGACAACATATTGGTGTTATTTTTCGTGAATAATCGCTCATAACTCTTTGCCTGTTCATCGTATTCCAGCCAAAGTTTGTACAGAGATGCGCCTTTATACCCCCCTTCTGTGTGCCAAATTTCAAGGCGATCGGATATGGCGTTCGCGTTTTATAGCAGTTTTTGTAAGTGTGCGAAAAGAGGAAGAAAAATAAGAAGAAAAAAAAACGAAGAAACTAAACCAATTTTTGAAGTCGCATATCTCGGGAACGTTTGAAGCGATTTCGATCAAATTTGGAATGTGGTGTGCTGAAGTTGGAGGGAGTGTCCACAGTAAAAATCGTCTTGTTTCATCAAGGCAGCACAGAGCTACGGAGGTGCGAAAATTGCGTTTTCTTTCTTCCTGTCAATATACTCACGGGTGTTGCGCGCCGGCTTCTTGGGCCGCACGACACACTACCGTGTGTCTTGATATGCACATCATTACAACTGCATGTAATGTTTTGGAAAATGTGATTGAAATTTTTTCACGGCTTGTGTAATACAAATCATGCATGCATACAGTATGGAAAATCAGATCTGTTTTACATAAAGTTTCATATGCAAATACCATGTACATTTTAGGTTTCAGTAGAGGAGGAGCTCTGGTATTATCATGACATTTCACGTGTTGATGCAACTCAATTGTTGAAGGTAGATGGTGATTATTTGGTTCGATATACTGAAGCAAAGCAATGCCATGTGATTACTACACAATGGGAGGGAATTGACAGACATTTTGTTATACAGAAATTAAATGATAAAGTATGCAAATATATTTCTATAGTATGCTATATTCATTTGATATTATAGGACGGTCAAAAATATTGCTTTGTAGACAAACTGGCTTTTCCTAGTATTTCTGAGCTTCTCACTCACTATGTTGTTAATCAAATTCCTATTACTAAACGTAACCAGGTTGTGCTGAGAAGGCCAATTTGTAAACAAACTGTTTCACAACATTGCCCAAATCTTAACATATCATTTCACAATATTATATTCAATGGACAACCACTTAGCAAGGGAGTTCTTGGAGAAATGTATTCAGGAATTCTGAGAGATTCTGGAAATCGAGTGTGTGTCAAGAAATGTTTCTCTGGTGTTGTTTATAAAAAGCAGCTGTGTTTGAAAGAAATTGAACTTCACAAACAGCTTGATCATAACAATATCATCAAACTATTAGGAGTATGTAGCAATGTGGATACATTGTATGTTGTAATGGAGCCACTGCTTGGGGGAAACTTCCTCCATTACCTGCAAAAAGAGGGTGTCAACCAAACTTTGTATCAGCTGCTGAAATTTTCTCTTGATGCTGCCCAAGGAATGGCATACCTTGCATCATGCAACATCATCCATCGAGACTTGGCTGCCAGAAATTGTATGATTGGTGAACAGTACCAGGTTCTGAAGATTTCAGATTTTAGATTAAGCAGAAAGGCAAAAGAAGGCTTTTTGCCACTGACATCTGATGAAAGATACATTCCTATTAAGTGGACTGCTCCTAAGGTATGTACACAGATAGTTTAACATGTGTACTTCAATGAATAAATAAACTTTATTGGTTAATTATCTTGCCTCTGAAACAGTTAAGTAAATTTACATGCTTATGAATGTACAGTAAATACATATACATGATTATGCTCCTCTTAGATTAGTTACTTGTTCGGCAGAGCCTACTGTATGTGTGGTCATTTGTGTTTGTTATTGTTTCAGGTGCTTAACCACTATCAGTATACAAGTGCTAGTGACACGTGGAGTTATGGAATTCTGCTTTATGAAATATTCTCCCATGGACTACCACCATATCCTGGAATGAATAATATGGTAAAGGCTGACATGTTAGTTCAGTAAACTGACTTCTTAAAATAATTTATATGATATGTTTTTACTAAACTGATGATTTGGGCACAATTTCATTCGTAGACAGAGTTGGGGGTAACTAGTTAGTTTTGTAACTAAGTTACGTAACTAGTTACTTTACAAGTAACTAGTAATATAACTAGTTACTTACTTTGTAACTAGTAACTTGTAACTATAGTAACTTGTAACAAGGAGTAACTGTCTGAAAAGTAACTAAGTTATGGTAGTAACTAATTACCATAGTTACATTGTAACTGTGGGTACTTATGCTTTAAAAGCAAGAGCACTTCAATTTTTGTGCTGCAGCCACATTAAGTAGACACATTCTGTGTACTGTTCTACAAGATTCAGCTTGAGGCCTTGAGTAACAGATGTAACAGTTGATACTGAGCTGAAAGGCCACAGAATCATCATTTTCAGAAAGTACACATATGCATAGTTCTCTTCTTTCCTTTCTAGAAGCATATCTGGGAAAAATCATCATGTTACAAAAGTTAACAAACGAGCCACAATTTATTTTTTATTTATTAAAGTAACTAGATACTTAGTTACCTTTTAAAAGTAATTGTAACTAAGTTACATGGGATAAAAAAAATTACTTTTCTGAAGAAACGGCTCCAACTGTGTTCGTAGATAAGCAGTATTTTGTACTTAATAGAAGTGCCATTTTTACAGAAAGCAGAGCCATTTTTGGCCACTGTGAGTATCTGCAGCACAAGAAGTAGATTTAAAATTTTTTGGTATCTATGGCTGTATACAGCATTATATAGTTATACTACTCTATTCAAAATTTAAACTCCTGAGTGCTATGACATCCAGATACAAACTTATTTCATTGTGTTGTATGTATAGTTCCCCATAAAATAATTGATTTGCAAGTTATTCACAAGCTATGGCTGTTTTTCTAAGTAATAGTTAGACTACAGACCACAGAGGTCTATGTAATTTAGTAAACCAAAGGCCCTGTGTGTCGTAATGCCTGAGCAAAGAGAAGGCATCTCTACAGAGTCTGAGGGTTACTAGACCCCTAGTAGTCTAAAGTCTACCCTATTTAGACCCTATTATTCGCTGTACCTTGACACTGTTGACAGCTGCTTGTAACAGAGAAATTTAGTGTTAATTAATGTTGTATAAACAAACCCACTACACCACCCATGACTGTTGTTACCAGTTCTCAGGTGGGTATGCATAGTAAATGCTACCAGTGTTAGTGTATGCGTCATAAACATGAAAAGGGTATATATATATATATATTGTGACAAGTTCTGTAATATCTAGAATTCGACCCTTTGAAAGATTTGTGGTGAAATTTGGAGGGTTACTTAGACCCTTTTCATGTTTACTTATTATATTGTACACATATACACTTGTCTGTACCCCTTATGTTTGTACAAGTTACTTTTTTTGCCACTCAGCTCAGAATACATACCATGCAATGCACTATACGTTTAAGAGTTAGATTCAGAAATGCAGTACATTTTAGATACTAATATACAATAAAACATTATAATTGTACTGATGTTTTTCATTTACAGCAAGCTCGACAATATATTGAACAAGGTCATAGGATGGAAGCACCTGAGAACACCCCTAAATCACTCTACAATGAAGTCATGAGAAAATGCTGGATCTATGAACCAGAAAGGAGACCAAAATTTGGTCAGGTTGTCACCATACTAAAGGATATCCAAATTTCATTGTAGATAGCTTAAAGGCATGTGTTGTATTTACTTGTGTTGATTTACAGGCTGCATATATGCACTACGTAATACTTTTAGTTCAACCATACTTTTGTGTACAGTAACTATAGTGTAGATACAATGATGCTAAAGGTATAACACATCATTGTTAGTAACTGGTTTAATACAAAGTGACATTAAACTTTAAGTTATGTTTGTAATTGGAGCCCCGGCCAGGTATCTGTTGGTGTTAATGTCAAAATGCTATAGTCTAAAAGTTACTTTGATGCAGTTAGTTAAAATTCATTGTGTGTGGCGGAAGTATAGCACAATCATTTTGTGGTACATCAAGTGTGCTGCATGTATAATGATTGAATTTGACTATCTGAGATTATACGGCAAAGTTTTGAGCAAATTTTAGCATTTATATTTTGTAGACTAGAAAATAGCCATCACTTTATGACCTTAAATAAAGTGACAGCGTGGTGTGTCCAGTTGTTTATTTAGATATAGTCAAAAAGTTAGCTACATCAAGAGGTTTACATTTATTCTGGCTGCAACACTGAAGCAGAAATAATTGGAGCTAGATTAGGCATCTAATTACTGTAATTGTGGAACTACACTGTATCATACAGTGTAGTTTGTACTGCGGGATCATTATGGAGGTCTGGGCAGAAATATCACTCAAAAACCAGCCTCGTAATTATTTCCTTCACAACAGCATGGCAGCTAGTATTGGTTAGGCATAATCAAACCCAAACACACCGCTGGAGTGACCCCAAACACTTCCAACTATGAAATTTAAATTTCTATTTGACTAAACTTTGTACCAACTACCTAAGTAACTAACTAACTGATGCCTTCAACCAAACATAACTCGACTGTGGCTGTCACTACAGGCTTATATCACTTTGGCCTAAGATGTGCCTTTTTGCTTACCGCAGCAGCTACAGTGGATGCATCATGGACTTACCTTTGTCCTCCTTTTTGTCCTATTTCTTTCTCCACTACTACGTAGGTGTTTGATTTGTGGGTAATGCACAAAGGCTTCCTTGTAATGGAAATTGTAGAGGTACTTCTTACACTGTTCTTTGCTCAAAGCACTGCATAAAATAGTGAAGGAATGGCCACTTCACTTTTCAGTATTTGATATTTAGGTGGGGGTAGCTATAATACAAGTACCTATGTGTGTCATTGAAAAAGCCATCCACTGTAAGTGCTGTACTTAGATCTATTAGTATTAGCTAACACAGAATTTTGAAAAACTGCAATATGTCACATGTAAGGGCAGTTATGACAGGTCAGTGCTGGTAGTGATATTGAATTAAACTGTTATTGATTAAGTAATTGATCACTGATGATCAGTTTTTAGTTAACTTCCAAATGCATGGCCAAAGTTGTTCTTTTATGCTAAAATATACACAGAACAGTATTGTAAATAAATTGTAACCACATCATTATCACTAGCAGTGTCACTAACATTGACACTGCTAATTTCAATCACTTATAATTACAGGCATATCTAGATAATTTCTGGTAAAATGCATAATGGTAATTGGCAGAGTATACATTCTGTTGAAGAGATTTCATGTACTACAGTATTATTTAATGATCAGGAATATACATGTAAAGAATACTAAGGAATATATAGATGCTACTTCCCCATTGAAAATAAAACATCTACATAATGTTATGCGGATCTGACATAAAGTACAAATTTTAATCTTCCAATAATTGGGTTTCATCTGTTTTAATAATGAATGTTCTGTATGATTGCATTAAAAGTATTTGTGACTGTTCTATTAGAATACAATACTTTGATCTTGTATGAGTATTATATAGGGGTAACCAACTAGCTACCTGGTTACCACTTTACAATACACGGTGCATTATATATTATGTAAGTTATTACAGAACTTCGCATGGATATCATCAAATGATAAAGTGGTACAGTATTATGCTAACCAAAGCACTGTTTGTCCTCTTTGACTCCCAGATTTTGAATACTTGCTTGACAAAAATTCCAAAGCATGTGTCATTTTTACAATGTTCAAAGCTAATTACAAATCTAGTTGTACATCATCATTAGAGACTCACAGTAATGAGTTGAGAGACCAAGAAAGTACTAGGTGAATAACGTAAAATAAAAACACATAACTACTACCGGAAGAACTGCATGCCTTGATGTTCCATGTGGAACTGCTTTGTTTATACAACTATAACAATAATAATTTCATTTGGTCTGCATGTTTCTGCTAAAAAGCTCAATGGATTGAAATATATAATTTTACTATATTATGTAGCTGTAATAAAAAAACCACTTTGTATCATATTATTGTCTCACTGTAAATTTTATTATTTAGGGCCTTTGTTAAAGGATTGAGGCAATCACAAAAGCTATGAATTTTAACATCGATTTGATGATTATTGTAGAGTTGCTAAGGCTAGCAGTTTCAGTTGATTTCTTAATAAAGGAAGACAGATTTGTAATAAAGATAGGGCCACTTATAGGTATACCATAGATATCTCTTAGTGATAAGCTGATTGTGAGCTCACCAAATAAATAAACTGTTCTTCCTGAAATGGAGGGGGGTTCCATGGAACCCCTGAATCTCCGTGGATTAATCTATATATATACTTCATTTTATATAGGTTTGAATCATATTAATATTCAAAATCTGTCAACCCCACATATGACTTAGTACTAGCTACCATTAGTTATACCTCTGTAGTCTGCCTCATGTAGGAAGCATACTCACCACCTCAATCTGTTTGCCTATTTGCAAGTGGCAAGTGATACCACAAATTATAAAATATAACTAGTGTATTTAAAATTATCGTTTTAAAAAATGAGACAGAAGTAGGGATCCACAATTATCTTGGAACCTTTTAATCAGTGAAATGCTCTAATAGAGTATTTCACTACAAAGTAACTGTTCTATTAGAGATAAGGAGCTATGATCATGACTGCTCTATGAGGGAGTATCACTCTATTTTTAAGGAATTAAGCTACATAGTTTGAAATATCCACCTAATATGTCAGGCATAGCACTCCAGCCTATTTTCATTATGCTGGCATACAGTATTTGACACTGGCCTGTGGTGTCGATATGATTAAGTGCCTGTACGGCAAGTGTCAATATGAAAATTAATGCCTTCGTAGCTATGCATGAAGTAGCTAGATGACTATGAGAAGAATTGGTAAAAACAGCAGGAACCCCAAACAGCACATGCCATCAGCGAGCTTGACCTTCACATGTAAAATGGAGGCCATGCTATATGTTGTTTGGCTTCTAACTTTTTGAATGAAGTCAGGCAGGAAGGCAAACCAAAACTTGTTTTTACTATTTATTTAAAGTCAGTATTGGTGTTGAATGTTTCTTTACTTTTAATGCTGAATTTGACATTAGACATACTATCCTGTGAAGGTGCCTTTTGATGTGTGATGTATTTCTATGATGATTTTTGAATACAGGTTTTGGAGGTGCCATTTAATTTTGGGGGGATCCCTACTATACAGTACTACTGTATTGTATGATTAACAACATAACTAGTAGAGTGGCATAGTGCGAAAGTTACGTCACTTGTGAGAAAGGCATGAAACTTTCCACATCAATTGTACTCCTAATGACATTCATTTTTGATATAGTACCATCGTAGATTTTACCTATGATGACCTTTGCAGCCATTTTTGTATTGAAAATTGACATTTTTGTCTGTATCTCCCTGAGACATTATTTTACATGTTAAAGCATGGTTCCAAATTTAAGGTGTCAACCTGAGAAACAACTTGATAATGATTTGAAGTCAATAGCTCATTCCACTCCAAAGTTATGATCATTTTCATTAGTCATAAATTCTTTGAATTTATCTGCCCTTGGGGTGTAAATTACCAATGGGAAGGTAACTTTATAAAATTTTATGGTTAATAAAATGGTCATATCTTTGGAATGAAATACTGATTGATTTCAAATAAAAACCAAGTTGTTTCTATCTTAATTTGAAACCATGTTTTAATGGTGTAAAACAATGCCTGAGGGTGATAAATGGCCATAAAGTTCACCAAAGGTCAAATATGCAATGGCACTATATCCAAAAATGAATGCCACTGGTAGTGAGATAGCTTAGAAATTTTTTTGTTACAGAGTGTATAAAGCACCATTTTTGGTACACAAGTTCTTTATAGTGTACTCATCAATATTAAAAGGGGTGCCTACCAAACCTAATTATATGGCCATCAAGTAGACCCAGTATAGTATATCCACGGTATGTCATACACTTGAATATGGAGTGAAATAAGATGTACATTCACAACTGTGCTTTGGTAATGCATCAACAGGCATTTGGACTGTAGTTAACAATATATAAATTTTGGCTCAAGCTATAGCTCATGCACACTATGCAGTTTGGTAATGACTGTTAACATTAGACCCATAAACAAGATTACTCAAATTACCGGCATAGCTACATGTAAAAGTTAACTTACAGTACCATTAATTTACTGATTCAGTTGACAAGTTTGTACATATTGAATGCCAAATTCAATTAAAATAGGAAAACTATATAAGTGAATTTCACTCCATATTAAGTGTATGATATACTGTAAATGTGCGTACTATACTGGGGCTACATATATGGCCATTTTGTTTTCAACCCGCACATAATTAGGTTTCATACATCTTTCCCAGCACCTTTCACCAATGTGAAATATTTATATAGTATTGTCTTTATGACAAGCAAGTTTAAAGATGCAAGAGTAGGTCAGCAATTTGCTGAAAAACCTACCTTTGCATCTTTAAACTAGTTCATCATAAAGACAATACTAAATCTTTCACATTGCTGGAAACTTCAATAGGAGCTAGGAAAGATGTATAATAATTGTCTAGAATCCAGACAGCTTTCTTGGATGGCTACTATAACTACACTTGCCACCAAACACACATTCTTGCTTTTTCCTTGAGAACAAAAGGTTAGGTTCTAATACTGTAACATAGTAGTCCGGTAGTCAAATGCAAAAAAGGTCATGTACCCGGAAAAAAATGGTATAAAAGAAGTTTTGGTATCATTCTGTGTGAAATGTAATGGAGAATAACATATCCAAAATCCCAAAAAATCCATCTTTGGGAATTATTTTTACTATTGTTTAAATGTTTGCATGTAATTTCTGTAACAAATGGTTGACAGCTGGTGTCTAATAGAATAGTAATCACCAGCTACAGCTTACTTGTTGAGTTGATATTTGAGGAAAAATGGATCATAAGCACAGTACTATGGTTGTGCATATGCATTAGTTTGGAATTGGCAAGTCTAAGTGATAGCTGGTGAAAATAAGTTTGTACATGTACATGCAGTGCATAAAGGACCCTCCATGTAAACTGTAAAGTACACTCTACATTTAACCTACTTATGAAGGACAGTTTCTGAGGTTCCTGTGAACCTCTATGATTACAATTTTACCTCTAAAAAGGAATAACAGTAAAATTTCAATCCTCTTGCTTCCTCCAACAACTTCATCTCTTATATTTTGTCTTAAAGAAACATGACAATATCAAATCTCATGTATATGGCCAGCACATTTGTGAGATTGAACGTGCCACTTTTAGATGCACCCATCACAATTAGCTCACGAAGCTATTATCTTTTATAAGCCTTTGGCTTTTCTTTTGTCCACTAAGTGAGGGATGAGTATTTGGTAGTTTTAGGTTTGCTTCACGGTTGCATGTCTGGGATTTTCATTGCTTTGATCAGCTATCCATGCACTGTATTTGTAGGGCATGTTCTTCCATTGGTGTATACACTAGGGCTCCACTGCTAATGGATTTAGTGAGTATGGAGTCCCTTGTCTTAGTAATGTTTGGATGTTGTCTCTTTGATGGTCCTCATGAATATTTTAATACTGATATCATGATTATTGTAAATTTTATATCGATACATCTGTATAATCACGCACATTCCTACTGGAAAACTGAACAAAGTATATTGTGATGGCTGTACATGGCAGATGACATAAATGATTTTAATTCAAAATGGCTGACAATAAGTTTGTCAACAGTAGTGTGAGTACCTCTCCGACACTGGATGTCTCAACTCTCAAGGTAAAAACCCACCCATGCCGCTAAGTACACGTCTTTCAAATGTGTTACTGTAAATGTGTGATCAGCTTCACCTCCCAGGAACCATAGTAAGGGATTTGACTATTATGCAATCAGATTCCCTACGCACATTGCATCATTTGCCATCATATCCCCATGCACTTATATACTTGGGCTACTGTAGGGGCATTGTTTGAATACAGTAGAACATGATAGTGATATAATCACTATGACCATAATATGTGACCGGATTTGCGAAAAGGGGTCTTCCACACACATCCAATTCCATGAACTTGAGAGACCATAACTTGGTATTCAAGATTGATGTAAACCTGAAATTTTCTCCATTTATTAACCCATGCTGGTGCTCACATCACACCAAATTTCAGGTCAAAAGCCTCCTCCAATCTGAAGTTACAAATCGTCAAAGTTGGTAAATTGGATGTGTGTGGAAGACCCCTTTCTGCAAATCCGGTCACATATGTACATAGGCTCAGAAGCCATGGCCAGCTACTATCACCCTCTATTATTCTTGGAAGGGGAGAGGAGGAGAATAATATTGATAAGTACATTAATATACAGATATGCACTTCCTGTTACGAATAAGTGAATGATTACATTAAATTTTAGCCTGTGTGAGATGCATTCATAAAAAATGTAGTTACTGTAGGTATGTAACCATAAGCACTGATCTTGTTATAGCTACACAATGATCAAAATATTGATCATGCTTTTTTGTCATTTTCAAATAAAACTGCAGAGCAAGGGTGTGTAATATTTCTCAAGATCAGAGTATGTCAGTACATCTTCAATATCAAATGACCAGAATGATTTTATGGCAAAAGATGGCACCATAGGACCTGTGATTTAAATCAGTCTTTCGAGAGAGGTAAACTGTGAGCAATATAAAGGATGAAGGCACATACTGTAGCATCAAACCCTTTAAAGGGAGTGCTGCAGTTTTGAAAGTGTTTTCTTAATCCTGATACTGATGATAACGACACAGCTGTTGTAAAGAAAGCGTAGGTAATTAGCTTTTGTTACGTAGTTTAAAAGCTGATGGCACCAGGGAAGGCTGAGATACATATACTCTGAATAACCAAACACCTGTACTACATCTCAGCAAGCATTGATCTCAGATATCTAAGTAAGGTTTGTGAAACCAAAATTTCTATGATTCAACTAATGCACAGTTCAAGTAATCAGGAGGATGTGAGATTAGGAGCTAACATCAGTAGCGTGCTGCAGTGCAGAAGGCATGTAATCAAAACTAACTGCTTTTACATAGCTCTTTAAGTAAAACAGAATGCATTGAGCTAGCAGTAGCTTCTTATCATTGAATGGAAGGCGGAGGCATAAACTGTTTAGCTTACACATACATAACATGTTAGCTTGCAGGATTACCTATATATGTAATGTGCAGCTTTTCTTTGTTGCTGGTATAGTGAAGGAGAACTGTGCACAATGCTATCATTTTGAAAAACAGCTTTCCGATTATCACTATGCTAAGAAGTCTTACCTAATGCTTTCCCTGTAACTTTGTAGAATATAATCAACCATAAATTACAGTATGTCTTTTAGCATCTTATAGACAGGCACTAGGCCAGTTGTTTCCAAATGAAAAGGTACAAGAAAGCTTGCAACTGATAGGTGACTACCTATATCTGGTGTAAATGCCAGCAGCAGAGTGAGGCATCCTATTGAGTAAAACTATTAGCCGGCCACACTATGTCCACATCAGTTTGCTAGTTAAAAAATCAGAATTTTCTTTAGCTGCTTATTCATAGGAGCCAGGTGCTTCAGTAGTATCCTTAGCCACCTATCCAGCTGCAGCAGCCACCCCATGGGCAACACAGGAAGCAGAGAAGGAGATTATATGCAGACTGAGTAGTACTGCAGACAGAGACACCAAAATAGGCAGGATAGCCATGTTGATAATCAGGATCAAATATAACTCCTGCATTCTATAGGTAGCTACTGTAAAATTAGGTTCACACTATAGTACGTTCGCGTTGAGCTGAACCCTCAAAAACTATTAATAACTTACGATTGCTACATCGCACTGGCCTCCTGTATTGCTCGATACGTAGCGCTTCTCAATCTGCTAAAAATATATTAAAAGCGCTTCATTCGAATGTAAGACACTCTAGTTATGACACTGCAAAGTTTCTCCATACATTTTCAATGGGGAAGCCTCTAAAGCGCGGCCCTTTGATATTCATGTTGACACATGTTTGTGGCGAAGCCAGACATCACACTCCCGCCCTCAACACGCATGATATCACCATCTGTTATGTAAGAGGCTGTAATACACTTTTGCAAGAAAAAATAAACAGTTTTTGTGTGTGTAAAACAGAGTTGCGTGAGTAGAAGAGCTGAGGCCACTGTTGCATTGTATTTAGAAGGTAAGTGGCCCACTTATCTTGGGAAAAACCTCTTTCAGCCATTAAGAGTAAAAACCCAAATTATAACAGCTCAAGTACTTTTATCCAGCATAGGTGTACCTGCAAGTGAGGCAAACAACATGTTTTTAACTTCACATTTACCACACAGCTGCTTATTCTCTCCTATTCCCATCTAGTCAATTTGTCATTTTAATCCTTTTCACATCACTTTGTGCACATGCCATACAAGCCGTTTCAAATCAGCACCTGGTTCTCAAAGTCACATTCCCAGAGGACTCTACAGAAAGTTTCACTAAATGAAATACTGTTTGTATGCATTTGGACCTATAATACCTTTAGTGACTTTTAAACACTCCTGCACTGATCAATATACACAATGTCTGGTATGTTCACCTTCTGCAAGCATAATAAAGTAACAATAAAGTAATGTTTGTACCTGCAGTGACGATTAGATGAATAGAGTAGCCTCCTGCAAACTACTTTTGTACCTTTTTCTTGGTGTAGAAAACCCGCCTTTCTTGCGGTACTCCATCCTCACTCTTATAATAGATGACTCTGAAATCCCTATGTGGCGAAATCAATACCAAACCCAGCTGCAAAGATATTTAATACCAGTGGCCTTAGAGATTCTCTGCTTCACATTGACGGAAACTTTAGACTTGTTCGCTTCTTGTTCGAAGTAGTTCCATAGCTTCATTAGTAGAAGCTTTGTTTGGCTGTTTAACCTCTTTCCAAGAGGGTTTCGCTCCGCACTCACTAACGCTGCACTGGACGCCATATTTTCGACAATTAAGTACGCGCCCGTAACATGAGCTTACGAATAAATGCGTCATGAACATCATGTTTAAAGCCTTTGATCTTGTATGGCTTCTTAATCACCAACCCAGGATTCAGCTCAACGCGAACGTACTATAACATGTGGGATTCTTGCAGATTCGGTCATAATTTGTCAACACAATTACTACAAATCATTTGTGAACAAGTCTCTGCTATTGAACTCAGTGTTTAGAGTAATAGCTTTTAAGAGGAGGTCATTTCATTCCACTATAGTTGTGGAATCTTTTGGGGTAAGGACACCTTTTGCACCATCAATTCCGAGATCAATTCTTAGACCCATTACTGATCGTAGTTCCATCCAAAGTGTCTAGGAGAAATTTACATCAATAACTTTCAGTGTGTTCATGTTGAGCAAACAATGCCAGGATTATTTTTATGATATCGGGCTCACAAGGTTTGGATGATGACTCCTCCTTTTCCCCATAATTGTACTCTCGTTGTTATAGTCATATCATAGTTGTTATACATGTAGCTATACGTAGTTTATGGTCACAATTTGTAGTTTCATGTGTAATCGTGTAAAATAGCCACGCTTTCCCCCTGATTTATGAATGCAATGCCATTGGGTGAAATATTTTGGAATTTTTGAGCGCTTCTTTCTCAATGAAGGAAGGTGCTAACAACGAAATCCTTGATAGCATCGTGATCCCCAAAGCAATAGGAGTTTGTAAATCTTTGTTTCATGTCTGTACCCCCAAGGAGACAAAACGTATGAGCATTAGTCTACCTTGTGTTGAACAAGTGGATCAGTTCTCACATTGTCAATTTTGCCTGGCGATGGTTGTAGGAAGGGCCTGGAAGACAAAACTTACCCAGCAATGGATTCACCTGTTCATGGAGAATCTGATGATGCAAGTTGCATCTTGGTAGAGGACTGCAATCGTTTAATTATGACTGTTTAATTAAGTGCGTTTAATTATGACCGTTTAATTAAGTGCGTTTAATTAAGTGCGTTTAATTAAGTGCGTTTAATTATGACCGTTTAATTATGACCGTTTAATTAAGTGCCTGTAGTTTATATTCTTTATTGTCACTGTACAAATTGATTTTAGTTCTGTTATTACCACTTTGTAGCACTGTCACTTCAAAAGTGCTTGGCTTCTCTAGCTGAAACTTCAGTTTACCATTCCTTGGCTATCTAAAGAAAATGGAAATCCAAAAAAAATGAACTAGTACTGACATGTGGGGTTCTTGCAGATCCAGTCATGATTGTTAGCAGCTGCTTGTTCTTGCACATACTGATTGAAAACACCTGGAAATTTTAAACTGATATAAAACAAATTCCCCAAGGGGGATTTTTTGGGACTTTGGATATGTTGTTCTATGAGAAAAGAGCTTTAAAATGATACCAAACTTTCTTTTATACCATTTTTTTCCGGGTTACAAGTTTTATCTACTGGACTATAGGCCTTCTTTTCAAAATTGCCTCAATATTTTAGAAAATGCATTTACCACCAGTGCATAAGCAAACTAATAATCTATATCAGTGTTTGAGTCACAAGTGACTATAGCTCATAAGACACACACTATACTACTTACATGACTATGAAAAAGCATTTGCTTTCTACAAAAACTTCCTGGGTACGCATATCTACATGCTGTATTATAGCTATGTGGCATGCTTAGCCACAGAGCCACCACCACTTTAGTCATGATACAATGTTCATTAGTAAATAATTATAGTTTGCATGGAGGATCATAAGCTCTGAAGTAACCACATGGACAATTCAGTAGTTCGTTTTCTGTTTTGCATTTCAAGTACCTCCATTTATAAACTGAGATAGTGTTCACCTTTTTGAATCTTGAGTTCCTTTTATACTGTCTATTCATGTGACCCCCATATTGTTTCATCTAATTGTATTGTGGTAAAATTGATTACATAACAGGGGGACCAACTCCAGGAGGTTGTAATCAATCACTACACTATCCATGACATGCAGTAGCTGAATGTACATTTATAGCGTAAATCGGATGGCTGCAGGTTCAAGGCTACCTAGGTCCAGTCATGGATTTTTTCTCCTTTCTGCAACTTTTCAAACACACTTTATGTAGCTAAAGTCTTTGAGCAGGCTGTAGGACTAGGTGTCCTACAGACCTTCAGCACTTGTGCTGTAAGGCATTAATAAATAAATAAACTCAAAAAATGCTTACAAACTAGACATCCCCAGCATGATAGGTTTCTAGATCATCAACATAATTATGTCACATATAAGTTGTTCTTACTGTGTTTTTACCGACTAAGTATTAGCTATAGCTTTTAAAGGAGATATGTGCAAAATATCTGTTAGTGGTTGACTTCCCTATTAGAGTATTTAGATATTTTGCTACAAGCAGGGACCAATAATAATGGGGGCATGGCACCCCTTTTAAAAATTGTCCAAAAGTTTCAACAAACCTTCAGAAAAATGGTGTTTTTATCTGCTTCGTAACGATTTCCTCAAAATTCAATGCTAAGCTACCCCACTATGGAAGTACAAATGTTAAGTTTGATGCTTTCCTCACAAAGTACACAAAATCATCATAATATTATTTATGTGCTATGCCGCTCTACTAAACTGAAACATCATCTGCAACATCATCTCCCACAGACTTGAAGTACTACTGATGCAATGAACTGAATTTAGTGTTAAATTTAACTGCACTTGAAAGCCTATGTTACCATTGAGCCACCCATACAAAATTAACATATCATGGTTATACATAATATGCTGTCATCATCAGAGTTGTCTTGTAATACAATGCACACCGCCATTTGTAGATTTTCAGATCATTTGTACTATAGCACCCATAATTTGTTTTACATTTATATATACCAACTATTTGTAGCTAATACACTTAGCAACTAAAATTCCTACAATTTCATGACAAATAAAGGTATCAATTGAGCAATGAAAATTGTGTTTGAAGCCCTATGCTACCACTAGAGACTGACCATGGGAAACTGTACTGTTGTCATTGTAGTGGTTTCATAATGCAAAGTACATACCACTTGTGAGATTTATTTGTACAACACAATTAATTATTGTACACTTATTTACTACGTATAGTGCAAATTTGTAGCTACACCTAGTAACTAAAAATGTATTCTTCATAATACGCTACATACTCATTATTCGATTATGAAAATTGCTGCATAACTTTGTTGTGTAGAGGGAAATCTCTGTATGGATAGAAATATCATGCACTGAGCTAGCTGTGTTTCGTCTAGTTGCCTTACATAAGCACAGCAAATGCACTTACCTCTTAATTGTCATTATGACAGTGCTCCACTCAATCACAATGAGTTCACATGATCCACAATCAAACAATTAAAAATGATGGCCTAAAACTATCCAGAAAAGGATTGCACAGACTGAACATATGTAGCATTGAAATAATTGTGCCTACAGCCCTAGAATATGTTATCACTGAGTTACTGACACAAACTGACTATGGGCTGTCATCAGAGTGTAGTTTTGTAGTATAAATATAAAGGACATAACTATTGTAAAATTTGTATGGTCATTTGTATAAATACTCACCCAATTTGTGTGGTTATTTGTATTACGTACATGTAATGGACACATGTACACATTAATTGTAGTAATGCCTAGTAACTAAAGGATGCATACATAATGTATACAGCATAGAGTATGTACTAGCTATACTGCAAGCAAATGGGAACAGTAATTATGAGTTATGACAATTCTGAAAATTAGTGAATGGGGTCAGCAGTTTATTTAATGGGAGTCTCCATGCATAAAACTGAACCAGACGTAAGATATGAGATAAAGTATAATAATGGTGGCCCAGCAACTAAATGTGAATGCATAATGAACCACTGGAATTATCTTTTTGTAGCTACAGTATATTATGATAAATAGCACACATTATACTAATTAATCACTATCCCACTATAGGGACCTGCAAGAAGGCTACCGAAGGCCTGTGTAGCAGGGACAGACCAGGAGGCCTGTGTAGCAGGGACAGACCAGGAGGCCTGTGTAGCAGGGACAGACCAGGAGGCCTGTGTAGCAGGGACAGACCAGGAGGCCTGTGTAGCAGGGACAGACCAGGAGGCCTGTGTAGCAGGGACAGACCAGGAGGCCTGTGTAGCAGGGACAGACCAGGAGGCCTGTGTAGCAGGGACAGACCAGGAGGCCTGTGTAGCAGGGACAGACCAGGAGGCCTGTGTAGCAGGGACAGACCAGGAGGCCTGTGTAGCAGGGACAGACCAGGAGGCCTGTGTAGCAGGGACAGACCAGGAGGCCTGTGTAGCAGGGACAGACCAGGAGGCCTGTGTAGCAGGGACAGACCAGGAGGGGTTCCATGAAATTCCCTTTCTGGTGAAGACATTTTTGGCTGTATCAATTACAATTCAGTAAAGCCAAAACCAATTTATCACTGAAGGGAGCAGTTATTGTATAACCAAACCATTTAAATTATATTTCTTTGTTACAAAACCATCCAAATTGCTTTTCCAGCACATAGCTCATGACGTGCTAAGTGCCTCTATATAATAGTTAGACGTCAAGAACCAGGGTTCTACGGGATTTAGAAAACTCGAAGGCCCTGGGCTGTAGCGCCTGAGCGCAGCGAGGGCGCTACTAAGGGCCTGAGGGTTTTCTAAATCCCGTAGAACCCAGTGGTTCTTGACGTCTAACTTATTTAGACTACAACTCGTTATTGTACCTTGAGTTGACAGCTGCTTGTAAATAGGAAATGTATGGCTAATTACTAGAAACAAGCCCTCTACACCTCCCGACATGGCGGGACCTCAGCGTGGCTGTTGCTACCCGTTTAAACGCCCATGCGTTGCCAATGTTACAGGCGCGTGCTATGTATCGAAGTACTGGACTCAGCGACTGGACTACAACTCATTGTTGCTGTTGTTGTGCCTCGACAGCTGCTTGTAAGCAAGTAATGTAGTGTTGATTAGTACAAACAAGCCCATTACACCTCCCTCTAATTCAGTACGGCTGTTACTAGCCATTTAAATGCCCATGCGTTGCCAATGTTACAGGCGCGTAATTATCGTGTTTCGTATCGCCTCAGAGCGTGGTCTCTATTGGACATGACCGTGGCTCTACGAGATTTAGAGACCACGTTTTCAGCCAATCAAATTTCAGTATCAAACTTGTTGTAGTCTAAAATGATAATAAGAATAATTACCGTTTTATTTGATGGTGACTTCTTATACAGGGGCTGATTCAGGGGAGGTATATGGGATGGCTAGCCACTCACCATGAATGACCATGCAGCTACTCAGATATGCATCACCCTGCTGAAATAATACACTGGAAGTATTATATTTATATACAAATAGTTATACTACTTTCACACCTCACTTCAGAGGCAGCTAAGCCTAATTTTTCTATACATTACATTTCAACTTGAATCACGTGGCAAGATGGCTTGATATTAGTAACTTATGCTGTTAAGTACCAACTTAAGCTAAATAACCTACTTTTTAGGCATCCTTAATGGGGTTAGATGGCTAGAAATTGTATCCACAAATGTTTCGTCAGAAAAGTGTTCCCAATACTGTGAAAATGATTAATGGTCAATTATTTAGTGATGTCTAGTTGCTGAACTAGTTATAAATTCTATCTTTCCAAGCCTATTAGTCCATGCTGAACTCAAACTCACAATGTAAAACTTTGAACCACTCAATATACAGAATCAAAGGGGATATTTATGCTTTGTACTGCCTCAGCACCAAAAGCGTTTATATTTGTGGTAAGAGTATATATATCATGATTTTTCCCTAACCACAGGGTGACATCTTGATGTCGCCCTGTGGTAAAGGCATATATATAACCTTGTGGCTTCCTTTGATCTAAAGTGCCACAATCGTATACATTTTGATGTACTGCTTCCATTTCTTGTTAATGAATTCCAGGAATTCCCAGAAATCACCAGAACTTTTTGTTGATAAAACTATTTGATCGCCTCTGTGACACTTAATGGGATTGATTGTAGGTATGTATTAGTTTGACAATGTGTGAATAATGTAAAGTTAAACTATAATATGGACTTGGGAATGAAGATAATTTGCTGTTTCATTGAATGAATAATGTTACAGGCTAGTTTGTATTGTTGTTTTGATCAATAATAGACACCTGGCGTGCAAGATGTCACGTATAGCACTGTGGTACTTAATGGATTTAGCCATTGGAATTATTAACATATTCATGACTTTAACTTTATTAATGGCTATTAAAGTAAGTACTTTAGTACACTTAAGACATTGTTATGAGCTTGTTTTCTTTGCTCACTTGCACACCCACAATCAAAGCAGCATGCTCATGTTGTTACACTTACATTCAGCCTCAGTAACACCGTGTTATTTACTTTTGCATACAGACCCTGTATATAGATCATCCACGATCAATATTTAAATCGCCCAATATAAATATACTTGCAATGTAGTTACCCACATTTGCAGGTGAATCACCCAAGTGGAATATATGTAACATGGGCACTTACGATTTGCTTGATATGTGTATATATGCACTTGCACTCTGGCCTGCGGCCCTGAGTGTATATCAGGAAAATCACTCGTGCCCATGTTACAACTATTACATACACATTCTTCTGTTATGTTTAGCCACAAACTCTTCTTGAAATTTACAAATTAAAATGAGCTTGCTATATTAGTGTTGATATTTTCCATTTATCATTATACAAAACTACTGTATATACACTGCACAAAATATAGCTACAACTGATACAATAAAATTTAATATTTAAACTGCTAACTCATGATCACATTTTATTGCAAATTCAGTGTGGTTACAGAAGATGCGTTTATTTGTACATATAAGTGTTATACCCTATATGGTATGCATAAAATATGTCCCTGTGGGGTATGATAAGTGAGATAATAGTTCACATTTAGTGTTTCAATGAAGCGGATCCATGCTATCATCTCCTACACATCATTTACAATACAAGGAATGTGTAGTATGCACAATGCATTAATGCTGCAATGCTCATAATGTATTGGTGCTCTCACTGACACAGCTACGCAGGAGTGTACCCAGGGGGGTTTCCAGGGGTTTCAGTAAATCCCTTTGGATTTTATGCACTATTTGAAACATTGAGATATTGTAATTTCAGGTTTCCAGAATATGGAATCTATCACGAAACAGGGCACATCTTAAACCTTTACCTTAGTGGTTTTCCGCACAATAGCAACACTTGTAGCATTGTTCTGAGCAGTAATTGTGATGAAAAGATCAAGATACTCTAATAAAACAGTCAGGCAATATAAACTTTCATATAACAGTCACTGAGCTGTAGAGAAAACCTCTTTTCAGAATTCTGCACACACTCCTGCTGCACACAGCACACTTTCCATCCACCACTCACATCTGTTTACTGTCAGCACTAAAATTTGCATGCCTAGACTACATGTTGTGGGGGATCAAGTCACCACTGAGTTTGAGTGCATCAGTGGCGTAGCCAGCCCTGAAGGATTGGTTGGGCACAGCTAGATTTTAGGTGAAGACCAAAAAAAAAAGGGTTGACACTTTATTGCTAGGGGCATCTGGGGGCATGCCCCCAAGGAAATTGTTTTAAGTCAAACCCTCTAAAGTTGAATTTTAGAGCAATTTAAGCAGTTGATCATTTATTATCATGCTAATAATGCTTGACTCTTGTATTAGGGTGACTGCTCTATTAGGGTATTTCGATCGCGCTTGAATAGTTTCTGCAAATTAAGTTGGTAGGGCACTAAAACTGATTGGTTGGGCCTGTGCCCTACCAGTCCCCACCTTAGCTACGCCTCTGGAGTGCATTCTTCAACGCTTTAATTACATGTTTCTGACTCCCTGTATTCACAGGCTTTAGCCTCCTCACAGGTCCCTAGTGGGATAGCATTTAATAAAAAATTTATAACTATAGTTATAAATTTTTTATTAAATGCTATTAAGTGTGCTTATAAGCACACTTAATGTTTTACAGTGCGTAATTCGCTTTATTTTCGTGCAAAAAACTTTCGTGATAAAAATTATCCTGTAACAATGTTTTTGTATGATTTACGTGATGACTGCTCTATTAGACTAGTTCGATCTTACGTATGTAAAAATTTTCATACGAAAATTATTTTACAACGAAAAACAAGAAAATTACGGTAAATCACGAGTAGCTACCCATGTTATAAATAATATATCATTGTAATATTCTTGCAGCTTTAATGGTAAAAGTATTATAGGTTAAGCATTTCTTTACTTTATGCAGTTTGCTATATAATAGCTAAATGATTTAAAAGTTGTCAAATCAATAATGCAATAATGAATACATAGACTGCTCACCTGCATACAAATATGTCTAGTGAGAGGATTGGAAACAAGAAAATTTATTTGGAGTGGCCTAAATTTAATTGTTAGTTTCAGAATCTCATCCAATTTAAAATGTGGGTGGTAGATTTTTATTAACAATTTATTATTAACTAGATATAGTAGCCTACATTGGCTCAGAATGCAATTAGTCTGTTCTAGCTAGCCACTAACTAAAAAGGCTGTTTTATGGCTGAGCTTGGCCACAAATGAGTGCAAAACATTGGCAAAAAAACTGTGATGCTGGTGGGGACAAGAAACTAATGCTTTGTGGTCATATGCTTGATGCTTTGATGACCTAAATTATGTCAGCAAATGCATATATAACTCAGGCTACTACACTTAACAAAGCAAACCTAAACTGTAGAACCTCTCGAGAATTCAATACTCCATAATATAAGGGCAAATATTTTGGGTCTTAGCTCCACACAGTTAATTTCACTGCTGAAGTGGAACCTATGCAGCATTTATACAGTACCAGAATTCTTATCCCAGTTTTGTTGTACTATATAGTACAGACAGAGGTTTCATCTCTGTAGAGTTAAATCTTCAGTGTCAAGTGGTCAGCACAGCATTTATGAATTTCAGCCACAATTAATTCTATTGGGAAGGCAAACTTTCTGTAAGAGTATATCCTCACACTGAGCTCAAGCCCCACATACCCTAACAACTTCTCATGCCGAGTGCGTTTACACGTTATCACAATGTCAAACTAGCCTTGGTGTCAGCTCTTCAAATCTATTGCTACATGCAGTAACGCTATATTGCTGAAAGGTATCTAGGATAGTCACTATCCTTGATTTATTTCTGGTTCAGTATCTATTAATAACTTTTCAAACTGAATTGTCAAGGCTTCAAGTAAGGTCCTAAATGGTAAGTTTAGTAATGTTGTAGAGTGATTGCCTTACTACATTAGAACTAGTTAGTAGTTGTACCTCAGAAAAGAACCCTCCTTCTTTAAAGTCTGAATCTGCCACTGGGGAGTTAGAGATTTAACATCAAAACTCTCAACTATACTTGTCTGAATCATGGAGTTTTCTGTATGAGCTGAGTATGTGCGGACTGGAGTGTGATGTATAGCAGAATCAACTTCATGCATCGACCCTTCTTTTTCAGCTTTATATCAACCTCAATTAATTGTAAAATGGGTGAGCCTTCAAACAACAGGCATATTGCAGTATTTGGAAAGTTGTAAGCCAAAGGTGCATGGCAGCAAGAAATGGCTGCAATGATGTTAATTAAATCACAAGGTTTCAAGAACATGTATGATCCTCTTAATTACAGTATATTAATCACAGCTGTATACATATGCATGCTTGTCTGTATTTTTCATCTACATAATTGTGTGTGTATTGCTATAGTATTGTACTGTATGGAGTTATGAGATATACAGCATATTTATACTTGAACTTGTTGTATTGGCTTTGAGAGATGAAGAATGTCTGCTGGTGGATAATCAGTAATCACTTTACTAATTTGGTTTCCAATGGGGTGTATATTATTGTATTCCAGTCTAGCTTTCTCGGTGTAAATGTTTTCAATTTCGTCTATGCAAAAACCAGCTGAAATTACTTGATCTCTCAGAAACTTATCTTTATAATAATAATTGGGATAGGTTATTATTGGTGTTTTATTCCATATAGGTTCTCCATTACTCAGCTTGTTTATATCTGTAATCTGGTAGACACGTCCATGTTGGTCTGTTGCAAAACAAACCCTTATAACTTTATGAAGATCTTCCAAAGCCTTGTTTACTTGTGAAATAGTAGGATAGTCTGGCAGTTGTTTTAAGCACAGGCCAATCTTACTCCTCACTGTTTCCTCATCCACTCCATCAAACAAATACAGTTTTTCAAAAGATTGCTCTGTGAGGTGGACTACTACAGCTTTTCCACCTGGCAAAAGTACTCGATGCAACTCTTTGAACAGAGAGCGTAATGTTTCTGTAGCCACACTACATGTCACATACATGATCATGGCAACATCAAAAGTATCATTTTCATATGGCATGTTCACTACATCACCAACTTGGATATTGACAGTGCTGAATTTCGATGTGGTTTTCCTTGCTATGGCCAACATATCTTCTTGGATGTCAAACCCATCAACAGATTTGGGTTCACAGTGAGCGGCTTGATAGCTCCAGTAGCCATCCCCACATGCGACGTCCAAAACTTTCTTATCGGGTACATGTGATCTGAGATAGTTCATCATTGATGGATGCATGAACACTCGAGTCAGCACTTCTTGCGCGTGATTCTTAGCGTAAGTTTCGACCACATCGTCTCCATAACGGCACCCGAATTCTGCCATCTGATTGTAGTGACTTGTCACTGTGCTAGCTAGCTAGTGATCCACGAGGAAATAACGGCAGTCTGACGGAACGCACAGCACTGTCGACTGGTTCGAGGCTACTGAAATTAATAGCAAATTGTTAATTAATAAGTAGCTATGTATTTATAGCTACGTGACATAATTATACTGTAGCGGGCCCGCGACACTATACTCGCCCACGCTTTACCGCATCTACGGTCTGATAACCACGCTAGACCTATACCATACCCGCGTCCCATCATTACGAAAGTCTGATTAACACTATAGTGTAGCTAACAGTCCGAGGTAACAGTTACGAAATGTATGGTCCCTCCCCCGACTGATGCTTTTAAAAATTTAATGTGCATGCTTATTACTTCTCAAAACAATTCCTTGTCATGGTGTTCATCACTATTTAAACCTATTTTTTTAGTGGTCGCATGCATGTGGCCAAGGGCTCATTATTTCAATAATGATGATTCTTTCTCATTGCTGGCTGCAGCACTTCAGAAATTGTTGCTTCAATACTGAACAAGACTTAAAATTCCCTTATAGGCAAATTGACCCTCTGAACGAACTTTTATCTTTTGATACATAGCTAGTAGCTGCAGCAATACCTGATCAGTAAAGGTGTCTGCTGGCATTTTCTTGCCGGTTACAATAAACTTTGTTGAGTGTTTTGATTTAATAGATCCAGCAATGTATCAGCAGCTAGCGCTACTTTTCTAAAATACTATGACTCATAGCTATAGCTAACTAATATTACATGCATTGTGCTCAAAATAGTGTCACGCATCTTCACCATCTTGCATCAAGTGTATCGCATACTTCTAATTGAAGTTCATTGCAATGTCCTGACACTATACACACATAGTGACAAGGAGAAGGATGCATATGCATGTGATCATAGTGATTTCAACTATTGTTGAATTCCATTGTAGAACCTCACTAAACCTCAAGAGCAGTCATCCCCTACCAGTGTTCACTCAGTGGTTAGTTAATCATCACCTTTGATTATTAAAAAGAATCCCGCATAATTAAACTTGCACTTTGTAAGTATCTAGGAAACAAGAAACAGCATACTTTATTGAAATCAGTAAATCACTTTATTCAACCTGCAGTATTAACACTATATGGTTGCTTGGTAACTGATAGCACCTGCTAACTTACAGTTGTGTATAGTACCCAAATACCATAGCTTCCCTTTAATAACCAGTAGCTATCACAAGCAGGTAAAGATGATGATGTTACAATTTTTTTCAGCAGGTGCTTGTGATAAGCCTCATGCAGTGCAGCAAGGGGGTCTGGATATGTCAGACTAAGATGTGACAGTGTTCTAACCATTATCAAAATCTTCAACCTCAAGTTTTTACAGTATATTATACACTGTAAATTCAGAAGGAAGTTCACACTTACAGTATGACTCCTGTGCAGGTCACTTAGTATGATGATCATACATTTGCTGAATTTACAGTGCAAAGAATATGTAGTAGTTGCCTGGGATGTGCCTGTTTGTAATATATTACTACTGCTGAAGCTTCTGACTAAGTAGTACATATCAAGAAATTCATCCAAATAGTACTAGTCATGAACTGTCTTAAATTTCTGCTATAACTATATCAGTAAATTTTGCTATTATAGTTCTGCATTAACTACAAGTTGGTTGACTGCAATACTCAACCCATGTGTATGTATTTAGCTGCTGCTTTTTATGTTGTTTTTTTTCGGAGGACCTAAGACTTCAACCAGTAATTGTAAATATTACTGTAAGTATCTATGCAATGCTGTAGAACAACTAATGGTGCTTAGCAATTTATGATGTCATGCACATGACCATTTTATTACTTCACATTTTAGTGATTGGATCCATCACGTACTATAATTATTATGTCATCATACTGTGAATGTTAAATTTTTCAACTTCTAGCTGGAAGCTGCTTGGCTGTTAAACAAAAGTGATTAAGTTACAACACCTTATCTAAAAAAGTATGTGCAATATCTCAGCTATGCATGCATAGGCATGATGGTATAGTAGCACAAAAATGTATAAGCATTATTATGGACTTTAATTATGATAGATGGCATATTACAAAGGCTTCATTATGTCAACACCTATTGCTTAGAAAGAAAAGGTGAACTTATGGTGATACCTTTGTAGCCATATTTTATAAAATGTATGTCATTTGTAAAGTTTGGGCAGTACTATATACACTTAGCTGGATGGACAATGTTTCTAGTATAAAACACTTTGGTATAGCTAGCAATAGCATTAGATTACACCGACAACACGTTAACTTCTGTTTCTTTAGAGCTACAGTGTATAGTAGAGAAATGTTCTACACATTGTGCAATTTATTGAACTCTACATTTGTAATGTTCATTGGTGAGTAGCTTCAAGCATAGTCACCTTAGCTTGATATACACTACTATCAGCTGTTGATGTTTGTGCTAAGCCAGTCTACATGAATTCAATAATTATAACTTAACTTAGTGTAAAGCAAGATGGCACTAATAAATTCAATGCCAGGTCAGTTACCTACCAGTAACCATACCTCCCTAATGATCTTGTACCAATACAAATCACAACACATTAAAGAAACAATATAATCAGTCAACTCTCTACACATACAAGGTTATGATCGATCTTGTTGAAAACAAAGTGATGGTATATAGGATGACCTATTTAGAACTTTAACATGTAGTAGCTAAACGGAGTAGGGAATATCCTTCCCCACTAGTTACTTATTATCATCAACCTGTTAAGACTGTAAATAGGAACATACCGGAATTTGCATGTGTATCGGTTACAAAAGCAGGAGCAAACACAACTGAATACCAATCAACCTAGCTCTCCCTTCATCAGTTTAATATAGTCTGTCACACTCGCTTCATTTAGCCATTTAACTATAATGTGCACCGTTCATATGACTGTTCTTGGTCGAAGTATATGAAGTAAATAAGTTGTTCAGTGATGTGTGTCATACACTGTTAATAATAAAGAGTAACCACCACTCTGAGAGTTCCCAGTGTAGGGAGGATTTAACACCTCATGGAGAGTAACCAACACTCTGAAGAGAATAACCATTACTCTGAAGAGTAAGCAACACCACCCTCAGAGCATGTGTTACTCCCCAGTTACTCCTTTAGAGTAATGGTTACTCTCCAGGGGTGTTAAATCCTCCCTACACTGGGAACTCCTTGAGAGTTGTGGTTACTCTTCATTTTAACAGTGTAGTAGGGAACATATAATCTATGTGTAGTAGTGTTGCACCGATATGACATTTTGCCAATATTCCGATAACCGATATTGGATGATATTTCCAAGCCGATAAACTTAACCGATCCGATATAATACTGCATGTCTATCCTTCAGTGAGTTTTACCACAAATTTGTTTATGAAGGACTAATTTAGCTTGTTTGTAGTGTTGATAGTGCTACAACAATAGCTGACAGCACTTTTTAGCAGTAATAACAACACTGCAAAGCAGTAAAATGCTACTCTATACACAGTTTGGTGAACACGAACATGTATTTTTAAATAATACATATATCTGAATCTGCTGCTTTTTCTCTCATGGTGCCGATCCGATACCGATACACAAAAATACAGCCAATATATGGTTTTTCCAATAACCGATCCGATTATCGGTGCAACACTAATGTGTAGTATTATGCAGTGACCACATGTTCTCTCCCAGTGTAACCTTAAGGTAAATTATCGAGCATGCAACGCTTGTACAACGTATACGCATTGACCACCCAGTTGGGGATTTCTGTGTCTGTAACCTAAATTCTAGGCTTTCCATGTTTACGTGTAACGGTAATTCTCAGACACACAATACCGACTTGCATGGGGCTTGTTCAGGGTTGCTCCATGCAATCACAACCAACATGACATGTGTAACATAATAGAGTAACACATGTAACATAGCACTATAAATAATATTAATGGTATACTCTCCTAGTTTGATATACATACTTCATACTATGATGAGGACCACCGAGAGAATTTAAGGGCCCAGAGCAAATTTAGAATTTGGGTCCCCTATAACTGATATTGCTAGATAACACCTTTTGAAGCATGTCAATCTGGGGGAAGGGAGGGAGGGAAAGGGTGTTTGAGGGCTTCCCCCCCCATCCAGGAAATTTTTGAAAATTATGCCCTATAAGACTGAAGGTGAGAGTGATTTCAATAGTATAATATTAATGACTGTTGTCTAGGGTGACTGCTCTCTCAAGCTTGCACTGATATTAATTATAGTAAGCTTTCTGCCAAAATTAATGCATATCACCTAGGAAATTTCTGAACACTATACATGTACCGTATGCTAGACTGACCTCTGGAGTCCCTCTTGGGGCCCCTTACAAAGTATGTGCATCATACTAAAGTGAGTCCTTATGACACATGCAACAAGTATAAGTTGTTGATATGAATGACAGCTACAGATCTAGGTGATCCTGTATGCATGGCTTCTGTCATTGTTAAGGGGAACATAATATTATACAGTCATCATAATTATTCCATTACACTTACACATGAAGTCATAATGAAACGTTTTTGGCATGTACATACTACACTGCATGCAAATGCACTTATGGTGTTAAATTACAAATAGGTCTATGTATATATATACAGCTACAATGCCCACAATATAAACAATGTACAATGCCTATAGTGTGCGTATAAAATTACAGACATCTCATTTAACTACATGCTGTGTATACTGTAAAGGGGCTTCACGAGGTGGTACATCAAAGCATGTGGAAAAGCAGTTACATTTTCATCAAATTTAGAAGAGAAAGTGCTATTATATGCCAACCTCCTTTCCTCCGTAAAGAAGCTCTCAACATTACCAATTTTAAGGCCACTTGCCACAATACAAGTTTTCAAGAATTGATCATCATAATAGTAATTGGGAAAGGCGATGATTTCTGTTTTATTCCACACAGCCTGCCCGTTATTTAACTGGTCTATGCTGCTTACAAGGAAAAGGCTGCCCCCAGCATCAGCTGCAAAACAAGCATGTACTATTTCATGAAGAGGCTCTAATGCCTTGTTTATTTGCAGATGAGTTGGATGTTTTGGAAGACTGGTTAAGATTTTATTAATTTTCATTTCTGCACTTGCTTTATCTGCTCCACAAGTTACTAACAAAGTGTCAAAAGCTGGCTTAGTGAGATTCACTACCATAGCTTTTCCGCCTGGCACAAGTACTCGAAAGAGTTCTGTGAAATGCCTTTTCAGTACTTCAGTTGGCAAGCTACAGGTTATGAACACACTCATGGCAACCTCAAAACTGTCATCATCATAAGGCATGTTTATCACATCTCCGACTTGGATATGCACATTGGTAAGCTCTGAGGTAGCTTGCCTTGCTAATGCGACCATATCGCCTTGAATGTCAAATCCATGTACAAGTTTGGCTCCGTGCTGAGCTGCGTGATAACTCCAGTAGCCAGTTCCACAACCAACATCTAAAATCTTTTTACCTGAAACTTCTGTTTTCAAGAAGTCGATCATTGCTGGATGTAAGAATGCTTGTACTAACGGATCTTGTTTAACCTTTTCGTGATAAGCTTTCACTCCGTCTGCTCCATACAAGTTGCCTGGACAAACATGTCCAGCCGTGGTGCTGTTATCATCGTGCTTCGCCATTTCTACGTACTGTAAGTTCGATCAGTTTACCGTGTGATCGGGGATAGGTACGCATATTAACACATTAATTAATTAATTACCTAATCCTATCGTAGAATGTGATAACTGAAATATGCCGATAGATCACGTGATATCACGTAGGTTTGTTCCAGACACTCGTCTACGAACTGTAGCTAGTTAGCAGCTACTTACATTTTTGATTAAATTAACACTGTATACTTCATGGTGTTATTTTATTATCCAACTCTAGCAGTGGCAATTCTAAAAGCTAACATACAGATGGCAAAGCAAACCAACTGAATGCCTCCCAATTTTGCCTTATTTGGTGCTACACTTGTTGAATAAACGGTATCATGTATGTTGAAAGAAAGCTCACCATTCAATACTAGTCTCTAGAAGTAGCAGTTATGAATCTGCATGATATGCATGTGTGGGCCACAACATAAAATTATAATGTAGCTATGGTGTGATTTCTCACATCCAGAAAAAAGAACAACCCCAAATATTAGGTCTTGTACAAAGAACCTTCAGTTCATCTATACCGCCACTGACTAAAAGTTAAGTTACAGTATCTCTAATCAAGTCTCAATTTCATGTATTGCGTGCATGCTCCCCTATCTGGTATCCATATTTAGTGAAAGACATCAATAACCTATATAGAATATCTTCAGCCGAGATGAGCCACAAACTATACTATATTCTGAACAATTATATTTCCAACTAGCACTTCTCAAACTAGAGCTTTTCCCATCAATGTATGCCTTTGAGCTTCAGATATCACTGTTTTTCATCAAATCTATCAAAAATCCAACTAATAGACCCTATTCACCCTTTTCTACCAGCGTCAGATCAGGAGACTTCAAATTACATTACAATCCCTCTAAGCAGCAACACATTTACTTCATAAGGATTTATCACTTATGGAATGTACTTCCATTCATCTGACTGTTGACACTATCAGGAACAGAGTTAAGTCACATTTCTGAGATCATTTCACTCATAATTTTGATCCCTCAATCCTCATACGTATGTACATTGCACTACGTATACCTCTGTCCTTGTAGTTGGTGTGTTGCCAATCATTTCTCAATTATAACTACACACTGTTATAGACAATTAATTTCATCATGTGATCTTTTTTATCACTTAGCTATTAATAATTACTACTTTTGGCTGTAAGCACAAACCTACAGACCTTTAGTACACCATATGCATTGCCATACTTGTACCTGTGTGTGTACCTGAACTCATGCATGTGCATGTATGTGTGTGTGTGTGTGTGTATGTGTGTGTGTGTGTGTGTGTGTGCGTGCGTGTGCGTGTGTGCGTGTGTGGTGTGTGTGGGTGTGTGCGAGTGTGCGTTTGTGTGTACTATAAAGCATTAATATAAATAAACCATTAAAACAATAATAATATTACTCTTGAGGCACTTCACTGTAAATTCAGAAGTGTGATGTTCATACTGATGGTATGACTCCTGCGGTCGCTTAGTGTGATGCTCATACTTCAGAAGTATGACAACCACACTAAGTGACCGCAGGAGACATACTATCAGTATGAACTTCACACTTCTGAATTTACAGTGAATTATTTTGTACCTTCCAACCCTGATGCTAGGGTGGCATCAAATGATTAGCTAGGTTGTTAGCTATTATTATAGTGAACATGAATTGTGCACTTGGTTGCTGGTCTACAAACTAGGTAGTTTCACCCACTCCATGAACTGATTTTGGGCGCGTGCCTTATTTTCAGAGAGGATTTCAGCTGAAACCAGTGCACTTCTGTATCCACCACTGCCTTTTGGTCCCTGGCATTGTCATGACCATACATTGTACCACGGTGCTTCCAGCTACCTTTTCTACTTTGTAAATGTGAAGACGAAGAAAGCTTTATGTTAGTAACAAAAGTGAAGAACAAACTAAGGCTGAATCCGACCAACCTAGGCCACTGTTCTTAATTCTAGGAGCACTGTTCCTAATCCTACTGAGAAGCAGTGTTCCTAATCTTAGAAGCACTGTTAATAATCCTACAAGCATGTTTCTTAGCCATATAGGGAGCAATTCCTATTTCCTAATGCTTATGCAACAAATGACCAGCTAAAGCTGGTCAAATCTGTTCCTAGCTTAAAAACCAGTGCTGGTTTTATCAGTCGAGGTATCGATTTAAATACCAGCCTAGGACATCATTTTTACTATAATAGGTGGCCTGAAGTACCATAATAGGCAGAATATTGAGAATAACTGTGCCATACTATAAAACTTTGCCTACTAAATGCATCTCGCATTCAACCTACTCTAATACAACAGTCAGTAGCTAACTGTGCAGGTACAGGTATCTTTGGTTTATCAGAGTATAATTATATCTAATCCGGTCTTGGCACAAAAATTCGTTGTTATTAAAATTTTTACCATTAACCTACCATCACAGCCATTTCTTGGCCGCCACCTTGGATTTCACATCTTTTTTCACCATGAGGGCCACACTCTTTTTTTACAGCTTGGTTGTTTTGGATTAGATTTCACTTCTTTTGTATTTGTATATCCCAAAGCCGACCTATGGACGGCTTTGAGACTTTTTTACCTATCTTTATTTCTTTACCACAGGAAGGAGAAAAGATGAAGCAGATGTAAATATTTCTAATTTTATCAGTAAATGTACAAATTATATATATAATGCATATATTTATTACAGAACTCTGCATAGTGGTTTCTTTGTAACTGAACACTCTACAAGGTGACTTCTTCTAGCTGCTCTCTCTACAGGGTGAATTGTTTGTAGCTGAACTATCTACAAGGTAACTTCTTCTAGCTGATCTCTCTACAGGGTGATTTGTTTGTAGCTGAATTCTGTATAGGTCATTTGTTTGCAGCTGAGCTCTTTACAGAATGGTTTCTTTGTAGCTGAACTCTCTACAAGGTAACTTATTCTAGCTGATGTCTCTATAGGGTTACTATAGCTGAATTCTCTACATGGTGGTTTCTTTGTGACTGAACTCTCTACAAGGTGACTTCTTCTAGCTGATCTTTCTACAGGATGATTTGTTTGTAGCTGAACTCTCTACAAGAAAACTTCTTCTAACTGATCTCTGAACAGGGTGAATTGTTTGTAGCTGAACTCTCTACAAGGTAACTTCTTCTAGTTGATGTCTCTACAAGGTCACTAGTTTGTAGCTGAACTCTCTACATGGTGGTTTCTTTGTAACTGAACTCTCTACAAGGTGACTTCTTCTGGGTGATTTGTTTGTAGCTGAACTCTCTACAAGGAAACTTCTTCTAGCTGATCTCTCTACAGGGAGCTGAACTCTCTACATGATGGTTCCTTTGTAGTTGAACTCTCTACAGGTGATTTGTTTGCAGCTGAACTCTTTACATGATGGTGTCTTTGTATAACTGAACTCTCTACAAGGTAACTTCTTCTAGCTGATCTCTCTACAGGGCGATTTGTTTGTAGCTGAACTCTCTACATGGTGGTTTCTTTGTAGCTGAACTCTACAAGGTGATTTCTTCTAGCTGAACTATCTCTTTCCGTAGTTGAACTCCCTACAAGGTAACTTCTTCTAGCTGACCTCTCTACAGAGTGAATTGTTTGTAGCTGATCTCTCTACAGGGTGACTTGTTTGTAGCTGATCTCTATACAGGTTACTTGTTTCTAGCTGATATCTTGAATTCTCTTCAGGGTGACTGCTCTATTAGGGTGACTGCTCTATTAGAGTATCTCGATCTCGCACTTGGTACACCAAGTTGGATTTCGTGTTATAACTCCGTGGCTTTAAGTCTGATTGTTCTACACCATTGAAGAGGCTTTTTAAGATGATTACTCCATCTGTACAGTAATTTTCAAAGCAATACCCCAAGCGGTTTTTCTGGTAGGCGTGGCAAGTAGTCGTTTTTTTATTAGCTAATCTCGATTGCGTAATTGTTACACACTGTTGGTTTTTTCGTTGTATCTTCCTGTTTTTTAGCTCGATTTCTTTCAAACCACAAAAGGTTTGAGGTTCAATAGTTAACCTATTCACCCACCGATTTTCAGCTTCTTCCCATACGCGGTTTACCCTGTAGCTAGGTAGGGTCCACAACACCTTATCAGTCAGTCAGTAAGTCAAGTCATTAGGTCTAGGTCCCTGAAATTAGGTTAGGTAATCCTAAGGTTGCAGCACATGTTGCTGTCAGACCAGCGGCGGAGGAAGTAGTTGATATGAGGGGGGGCTGGGCTGACCCAGACTTATTTCTATAGTTTGGTAAGGTGAGACCAAAAAAAAAAAAGTTAACAAAAGCTTTCCACCTCACCAGCTACCATTTCTAGCTGATAAACTACATAAAAATCCTTACATAGCTCGCTACACACTGACTACTTTATTAAAGTGACTGCTCTATTAGAGTATCTCGATCTTTATCACGGTTTTCAGCCCCACTCCAAGAAAGGGGGGCTTCAGCAGACCGAGGGGGGGCTTCAGCCCCCTAGCCCCCCCTTTCCGCCGCCTATGATGTGTATGTTGGCAAGCTCACAATTTGTATACATACACTCAACACCTAGTTTTTATCTGGGACATACAAAATGCATGGGTGCACGGAGGAGAGTTTCCAAAGACTTCAGAAACCCCATTTGAAAAAGTTGGATTTCTACAGTGAAAGTTTAGGCCAATGAAACTTGATTAGCAGTTTCGCGTCATCGCCCGCATGCTTTTGATACACCCGCATGGAATTTCATTATTGACATTTCAGATTGAAATACTCTAATAGAGCAGTCACTTTTACTCTAATGGAGCAATCAGCTATACTCTAATGGAAAAATCATTTGTTATATGGATTAGTAACGTACTTTAGCTATTTAATGCAAGAGTAATCAGTGTAAATCAGCGTTGAAACCGGGTCACTACTGCTGACCCGGATGACCCACTGACCCGGATAGCAATCCGGGTCAGACCCGGATTTGACCCGGATGTGACCCGGTTTGAATTAAGCCGAGGCGCGCGATAAGAGCTATGTTTCGGGTATTCTCGAGCAAGCGAGACTACGTTTTGAGCGTTCGATTCGTGTTGAGTAAACGAATAGTTATGTGATAACTAAGCCGGTAGGCCAAATACTTGGGTGTAACAATAAGCCAAAATCTATCCTGGTCAGAACACATAAAACAAATAACTTCCAAGGCTAACAGAACTAAAGGTTTTCTTCAGCGTAACCTCCACAATTGTACACCAACAATTAAGGACAGGTTGTACAAAGCAATGGTTAAGCCAATTATAGAGTATGCAGCTGTTGTCTGGGCACCTCATACATATCAGACAATTCAATGTATTTAAATGTCATTCAGCTACAGTATGAAAATGTACTGTTTGTTCAATTAGAATTTTAAAAATAAAACTGATTCTACAAAAACGTGTTAATTTTAGCAACTTTTATATGCTCAGCTGTATAGCACGTATATCATATGGGAGGGTGCGGAGGGGAGGGGTGGTGGGGCGCCCACGCGCAAGAAGTGGTTGACAGTGAAAAAACAGTCTATAAGTATCATACAACTGTTTAAATATATACGTTCTTTGATATAGTATATGCATTAGTTTGCCAGTGATAGTTATAAACGGCGAAAAGAATGTAATGAATTGCCCACCCACGCCCAATTTGCGCCTTCGTTAAAATGGCCTTGCTCAAAGACAATTAAATGTCTATGACATAGTTTTCTGTATAAATACTTTGGTTTGTTTATCATGCTGTAATATTGTGCTGCTGTGTTATGCTATAATAATATTAATGCTTATATTATTTAATGATGTTTGTTTCTATTACTTTAGTGCACGGTGGGAGGTGGAAGCGTCCATGATGATGATTGGGCAATGTGCAAATAAGGTGAGCGTATGCTTTGTAAAAAGAAGCCCACGTAGCTGTGCAGGGCTCATCTTCTGTACAGATCAGCTTCTGTATAGTCTTTCATTATTTTATTTTTCCCGAGGGGTAGCCAACGCCCACGCAAAACACAGAAATGGGGTTGTCAATGCCCAAGCAAAGCACCCAACTGGCGTATACGAGACTCCCAATCTTTATGTATTTTTAAAAGCATTTAGTGATATTGCTAACTAGTAACTACCTGTACAGTTGTTGATCTACATCTTGTTCTAGTTATTCATGATCAATCATTGTCTACTTTGTTAAACTCACTTTCTCCTTTATTTTTACATGATTTAGGATTTAGGATTTGGTTTCTAATATATTTGTGTATTTCTGATTGGATTTCTCACATAGCATACAAGATTCCCAAGGCATTGGCTACCCCTCGCTTTTTACCAATAGCCAGTTCATCTCTAGTTGACAAAGATTGATATTACAAACTAAATTAAATTCTTGATCACAGATACACATTTCCCTTGTTGCTATATGTGGCACACCACAAAATTAACCAATGTAAACAACCATTACCATACCTTGTAGTGTTTTATTTTTATGTGAATATGTAGTGAAGTGTGTAGTGTGTAGTGTGTGTGTGTGTGTGTGTGTGTGTGTGTGTGTGTAGTGTGTGTGTAGTGTGTGTGTGTAGTGTGTGTAGTGTGTGTGTGTGTGTAGTGTGTGTGTGTGTGTGTAGTGTGTGCGTGATAAAGATTTTTTAAATTCACCAATTTAAATGTGACTGTTTTTTCCACAGGTTTATACGTTGGAGAACTGCAAACAAGTAACTTGAAATTTTTATAATGACCATTTTTCAAAATATTTATTTGATTACATGTACAAAATACAAAGATGTATCACGTGATCTAAAAAAGTTATTAGCATGATGTACAAGGACTATTGACCATTGAAAAGTTGATGAATTAAACATTCAAGAACGTAATACTTCTCCATTGCAACTCGCCCACGCAATATAGCGCGCGCGTCATTAATAATCAGTGCTCAGCCAGGGTATGCGACTATTGGATTGAGATAGTGATTTTTATAAAATTATTTGTACCGTGTAAAACGTTCGTCACGAACGGTATAGCTAGCTGAAGTATTCAAGAAAGGATAGATCTAGCCTGGTATAACCTGGAATCGTTAAAAAGTTTGCGCCTGGATTGTTGAGGTGAGCCAATATTTTCATGGCCAATGGTTCTATGTGTAATGTTAAACCCCCTACTTTGTACCATGAAGAAGGCCGTATTAAGCTGTTACATTTTACGTGAAAGTAGATGTCATGCTGGCCATTCCTGCTAGAACCTGGAAAGGGTTTAAAAGTTATCTGACGCTCCATAACAGAGCCTTGAAAACCTGCTTCCAGTGTAGACGCGTGTATCTTGCCAATAAAAATTTTTTTATTAAAAGTCGCTTAATTGTTGGATATGTACTAAGAGGGATATTGATATGATTGAGAGAACACAACGACAAGCAGCTAGATTTGTGACCAGCAACTACTCCCGTTACGCTAGTGTCACGCAAATGCTTACAGACCTTAATTGGCCTACACTTGCACGATGCAGAGATGAACTGAAAGCCATAATGATGTTTAAAATAATTAACCACCTTGTTGACATCCCAGTAAATCCGTTTCTGACATCCATATCCACTGTACATAGTACCAGAGGTCATAATATGAGATTTATGCAACCAATGACACGGATTGATTCTTATGTGTACTCCTTTTTCCCTTCGGCAATCAAAATCTGGAATGATCTACCCCAAAATGTGATTGACTCCAATGATATTATTATTATTATTTGTTTTTACTGTGCAGAAATCACAAATGATTATAATGCACAGATATAATTACTTAAGTTGTTACAAAAATTATCCAGGGAAGGGGAATTAATTATATAGGGGGGAAGGGGGTTCCAAAGTTTAATTGCAGAGGGGAAAAAGGAAAATTTATACGAGTCAATGTTTGTCGTCAGTTGCCTGTAGTATCCTTTTCTTAATCGCGAATCATTAGGGGTAAAGTACTCTTTGGGGATATCAATAAGATCATTAATAATTTTATACATCATTATAAGTTTAGCTCTCTCTCTTCTTTGTTGTAAAGGGGGTAAGTTAAGTGTGCTTAGCATGTTAGTAACACTAGAGTAACTTGAAAACTCATTTAGGCAAAATCTGGCCGCTCTTCTCTGTACTGCTTCAATTCTATTAATATTATTTAAGGTATGGGGATCCCATACAGATGATGCATATTCAAGCACTGGCCTGACCATACTTCTGTAGCAGTTACATTTCACAGTGCTTGGACAGTGGCGCAGGTTTCTGTAAATAAAGGCATTGATTTGGTTAGCTTTATTGGTGATTGTTTGGATATGGTCATTGAAGGTAAGCTTGTTGTCGATGGTGACCCCTAGATATTTGGTAGATGGAACTTCCTTAATGGGAGAATTTTCAATATAATATGTGTGCAAGATAGGATTGCGCTGGTTTGTTACTCTCAGGAACTCACATTTCAGGATATTGAATGTCATCTTCCATCTGTTGGCCCATTGAGCAAGTAGATCTAAGTCCTGTTATAAGCTTAAGCAGTCAGCAATTGATGTTATTCGAGAATACAACAATACGTTATCTGCATACAGTTTGATCTTATTGTGGATGGAAAAAGGTAGGTCGTTAATATAAATCAAAAACAATAGAGGGGCAAGAACCGTGCCTTGAGGTACACCAGAAAGGACCTGGGTGGTATCACTTTTGTGGTTATCTAGAATAACGTATTGTGATCTGTGACTCAGAAATGATTTTAGCCAAAATAGTAGTGATCCTTGTACTCCGTAATGTGCTAGCTTGTGATACAGGAGCGAGTGAGAAACTTTATCAAAAGCCTTCCTGAAATCTAGTAGAAGGATGTCGCATTGTCCCCTTTGATTCAGACATTCGGCAAAATCATTCACTGTGGAAATCAATTGGGTTTCGCAACTTCTTCTCTTACGAAATCCATGCTGTTCATCACAAAGTGTTTGGTGGTGTTCTAAGTGTTTGGATATGGCAGAATAAACAATGTGTTCTAGAATTTTGGAACAAATACAAGTAAGGGATACTGGTCTGTAATTGCTTGGCTCAGTTTTACTTCCTTTTTTATATATCGGAACGACTGCAGCAGTTCGCCAAATATTTGGTAAGTGACCTTGGTCTAATGATGCCTGGAATACAATTGATAAAACAGGAGCAATCTCGTAAGCGACTTCCTTGAGGAAACGAGCAGGTAAATTGTCTGGTCCACTAGCTTTGTGTGGTTGGATGTTAGTTAGTAATTGGGCCACTCCTTCAACATGGACTGTTAATGGTGATATGCTAGGCAGAGGGATGTCATTTACTTCAGGTAAATGGGAAGTGTTGTTGCATGTGAAAACAGATGAAAAGTAATCAGCCAGCACATTAGCTTTGTCCTTAGAATCAATAAACTTAGTTCCTTGGTGGATAAGAGGGCCAATTCCAGTATTATCTTGTTTTCTACTTTTGATGAATGACCATAATCTTTTGGTAACTTTGCTGCTATTAGGGTCTATCAGGGAAGAGATGTAATTATTGAATGCTTGACGACATTCTCTTTGGCATTGTCTTTTAAGGTCATGATATTTGGACCAGTCTAAAGGGGAGTCAGAAGTACGTGCGCGATTGTAGGCACGTTGTTTCTTCCTACTTAAGCGTTTGACATTGTTGGTTACCCAGGGCTGCTTAGGTTGAGTGGAAGTGGACTTAGTGGGAACCATGGCCAGACCAACATTACATAGCACAAGAAAATTATTCCATAGGACATCTACTGGTGTAGAGGACGAGTAAGTGGTGATGAACTCATCACACAAAGATTGCATTTCTTGTCTTATATGATCAAAATTAGCTCGAGACCATAGGTAAATAGATCTTTCTATAGGAGGTCTTAACGGAGCAAGGACATAAGATGTCACAAGGATAGCTTCATGGTCACTAATACCATCAATTGTGTTACAAAATTCAACTAACGAAGGTCTGTCAGTAATAAAAACATCTAGTATATTTGAGCCTCTGGTTGGATAATTGACAAGTTGAGACAAAGCATTATCTTGCAGGAAGTCTAGAAATATCTGGTTTAGGTTAAGTGAGTATTGATGACTGTTGATGGTGTTGTTGACCCAATCTATATCTGGGAGATTGACATCTCCAGCAATCCACAGTGCTGAGTCAGGATAGCTATGTCTGATAGATTCCAGCTGGTGGCAGCATTCATTTAAATAAGCTTCATTACTTGATGGAGGTCGGTAGAGTGAACAGATAATTAAGTGAGGCTGGTTGGGAAGTTGTATCTGGCATGCCACTAGTTCACAGGATGATTCTATCTGTATGTTACAGGAAGCAAGAGAATCATGGCATGCTATAAAAACGCCTCCATAGCCATCAGCACGGTCAATCCGATGTACATTGTAATTAGATGGAAATATTTCACAGTTCTTAACATCAGGTTTGAGCCAAGATTCACAACCTATAATAATGTCAGGGGTATGGAAACAGATAAGGTTAAGAAAGGACTCCTTTTTAGCTAAGAGAGACTGACAATTTAGAGATAAGACGGTAAGGGAGCGATTAAATGAATTATCAAGATAATCATTAGGAGTAGGATCACTAGGGGTAAGGGGTAACTGATTATCAGTGCGGGGGGAAGCTAAGTTTGCCTCCGCACTATCCTCCCATTTTTTATCATGTAGATGTTTTCTGTTTTGTTCATATTAATTAACTGTTCCCGTAAGGCCTTGTTCCTCTTCTGTTCAATGGGTGTGAAATCTGGGGTGATGAATACGTTACGGACATCTTCTGGGTGAGAGGTAGATCTTAGTTTAGATTTATTTCTTAGTATTAAGGCTTTCTCCTCCATACTGCTAAGGGTTAGTTTAAGTAAACGTGGTCGGTTAGATTTTTTACCTAAACGGAAAGCATTTGTAATAGCCACTTTCGCTCCCAAGTAATTCTGAAATAATGATACACATTTCTTGATGTCATCTTGCTTTCTAGATTGGCCATCATCTGCAGTGGATTCTTCTAACTTATGGATCATTATGTTCAACTGCCGCTTTTCTTTCTCTTTTTGCTCGGAAAGTAAAGACACTGCAATTTGCTCTGCAGATTCAGGGGGTACAGCATTAACAGAAGTAGAGACCTTTGATAACTGTGTAGTGTGCTCATTTAGTAACGACTTTATTGATTTTTGAAAGGACTCAATTTGTGATTCAACAGATTTCACTGATTCATGAAGTTTTCGTTCAGAACATTGAATCTCGATGACGGAAGTTTCGACAGCTGTAATTCTAGATTCAACAAGCACTTGATTGTCATAGTGCCGTAAAGCAACAGGGACCACTTGAATACAAGAGGAACAAAAGAATACAATATTTGGTGTTGATATGTTAGCTATAGCATTACATTCATCAGTACTTAGCTTTGAACAACTTGCGTGCTGACGTCCCTCACACCATAGACACTCAAATATGTCAGCAGTAGCTGGTTCAGAACAAACCATACACTGATCTCCTCTTGCCTTCTTTTCCTCCTTATTGGCTGGAGAGCTTGCTAGGCGTTTGGTCTTGGCTATTCCGCTGGCCATTTCCAATTGGCGAGCACTCTGGTAAAACGAGCAAAAACAAACAAGTGTAAGACTATAACTTGAAACTAGCCTGATCAGGTACCGTTATTCACCACGGTACCAAGGTTCTCGCGTTTCAGTCAGTCGCGCGTCTGTTGCGCGGATCTAAGCGTCGAAACTGGCCTCTTCTGTAGTAGTCCTTGAGCCTGGTCTTCGTTGATTGATGTAGGAAAGATT
Source organism: Dysidea avara (assembly GCF_963678975.1). Classification (NCBI taxonomy): domain Eukaryota; kingdom Metazoa; phylum Porifera; class Demospongiae; order Dictyoceratida; family Dysideidae; genus Dysidea; species Dysidea avara. Next base: position 29,464,605 of record NC_089276.1, read on the forward strand.
TTTACTTCAAAGTTTGGTGAAATTGGTTGTATGAAAGCGGATAGGAAGCAAGCGCAACTATTCCCACAATCGAAATAGCTGTATTGATCAGTTCAAACAAAAACTAGCTATTATTTAATTTGTATACTTGTATGTATGTTGTGACCTGTGCACTATACTCTAATAGAGGTCTGCACAGTATTACCAATAATAATAATAGTAAGTTTATAATTTAAAATCAGTCCGTGGGTTTGGTTCCACGTAACTACTGTGAGTTTACAGACAGCAATTGGGTGTGGCTTTATACATACTTAGTATTGCAATTTCCCAATATATTAAAATGGGTGTGGCTCACAAAAGGACTTAGCATCCTGCTGCAAGACTAGACCTAGACTATATACAACTCATACATTAATCGATTAGTGGGCGTGGCTCCACGTAAGCTTGCAGACAGAAACGGACACAGTTTCATGCTACAGACTGCACTTACTAATAAATGGGCGTGGCTGAGCGTATGTTTGTAACGCGATAAGTGGGCGTGGCTCATGAAAGAGCTACGCGACTAGCGTTTATAGGTTCCACGTCGTCAAACGATCAATTTCGTTTCTCACGTGATCCAATCCGGGTCAGACCCGGATAATTTGTAAACCGGGTCAGACCCGGATGACCCGGAGAAAATGTGACCCGGATGACCCGACCCGGTTTCAACGCTGGTGTAAATCTCACTTTTTTTGGCAGAAATCTTCATGATTGGGACGTGTGTTGTACTTTTGGAAAATAATGAATAATGAATAATAACCGCCCGCCCTCATCAAATTTTCAAAAATCTGAGCGAGAAACTGGTAATCAAGTTTCATTGGCCTTACAGACAACAAAGGCATTCAAGTTTGACTGCACAGCATTTAGAACAGTGCAGTACAACAAATTCACAGCAGGGGCGGATCCCGGGGGGGGGGGCTTTGGGGGCTGAAGCCCCCCTTCATATTTAGGCTTTACTTGATCAATATGCTGAGTATTATATTGAAATTTTGTCTTAGCATAATTATATGATCACCAATAATACAAATACTCATAAAACCACCTTATAAACATCTTTCCAAGTCATTATTAGTGGATTTATGCTAAAGTTTATGCAACAAGGACCCGGATCAGCATTGGAGGTGTACAAGATCGAGATACTCTAATAGAGCAGTCAGCTAACTTATCTAATAGAACATTCACTGGAAACATGTAGTTGGTTCTGTTATGGAATTTTTCCAAATCTGCCCATACAATGAAGTGCATGGTCTGTTTAAAGGGCTACATTCATCTACTTGTGTAGTTAATATGTGTGGCAATACTTAATTCAGGTACACAATTTCCATTGAAAATGCTCTCAGATTTAATCTTGTATTGTTTAAATTTCAAAATTTTCCACTTTCAACATTATTATTCTAACATGCACCTATTCAGTGTTGTGCAATTGTGAGAGGGGTGCATCATGTACTTGGTTGTCTGTACCTAACCAAACTTTTCCATTAACAAAATGTTTCAGAAAGCCATATCTATAATCTAAAGGCAGTATATAAAATATCTACATGCAGAAAATATTATGAATTTTATGTGGAAATGTGCAGTATTTTAGCATCTATTTTTCAAATTTTTTCTGGGATGGCATGACCCCCCTAGTTCCAGCATGTTTTGCATGCTGGGAAGTGTGCTTCGCACACCTCTACCCAAGAGATTAGTACCTTGAGTTAGCCCCCCCCTTTATAAATCCTAGATCCGCCCCTGCACAGTAACATGAAATTCAATCCTCAGAGGGGACCTAGAGAAGCTACATGTGACATCTTATACCCTCACCATGTATGTAAGAAGAAACCTTTTATAAAGCATCAAGACACTTCCTTGGAATTTATAGTAAAATAAAGTGGGGGAAGGAAACCAATTGCAGGAAAAGTGATGAAGTATGCAGTAGAACATTATCGAAGTTCAGAGCTACCCATTTTCAGTGAGGAACACCATAATTATTACAATGTTGCTGCCTTGACTACTACTTCAAACTAAGTGTATGTATTTACACACCACCTAATTCAAAAAAGTCACTCAGAAAATCAATATAGTGTCAGTGCTTATGGTGATTTGTACTAGTGGTCATTCAGACTGCAGAATCATCAAAGTTAATGGATTTAGACATTATGTCAGCTACATTAAGTGTGAGCTTTACTGCTAGTCCATAGTTTCTGACCATATTCAGGGAGACAGACAGCATTTATACAACTTGCAATTGGGTATACTCACTATACTGGATGTATCTCTAATACACTTGTTGTATATCTAGCTATTATCAAATAATTTGTAATGTGTTGATTGTTTGTTTTTAATTACCATTAATTTCATGAGTCATTCCATTTTTGTCAGTATTACTAGGTAATATATCTTATCATTTTATGCAGTAATTTCAATCCATTAAATTTTGACACATTAAGAATCAAGATTTCTTGGTGTGTGAGTAGATCTGGCACAAAATGCTTTCAGAAATTTCCCAAAATGTTACCTGTTATGCTCTTTAGAGTTGTTTAACATTTCTTACCATAATGACTATTCTACTGGAGTGTATCGATCTAGAGAGCAATGTTCAATACATTTGAATGCTCTATAGTCTGTATTTACACTGACTGATCCATTAGGGAGTATCGATCTATTTACAACAATTTATTAGTACCTAATATACTAGTGGAATCTATTTTAAAAGTTGGCCACAGCTATTAGAAGTTACCAACATTCCAAAATTGGCAACCTTCCACTGGCTATTTGCCAATTTTAGTAACTCTCTCATAAGTTGCCAAATTGGCATCCTTCTATTGCTATAGCTTTGGTGTGCAGTGTTTAAAGATATAGAACTCCAGTATCACTTGGGCATGCAAAATGAACCCATAATATGCATATTAATAATGTTTTGATTGTAAGTCATTATATTTGTATCAGTGGATTTATGGTTCCCATGCCAGTGGGATTTACAGATGTCTATATGTGTCTCTCTATATGTGTTATACTGTCTGTTTCCACTAGGTAGCTTTATCTACGTAGCACTAGCTTCATCCCAGGGGCACTTATAATTATGCAAATATAATCAACGTACTGTTTTAGCATAAAGTACTATTAATATTCTGAGTTTTATTCATTAAAATATTGAAAATCTCTCAGGGTCTGGCAGCCCCCAGACCCCTGTTTCTGGTAACTCAATACTGCTGTTGGAAGTCCCCTTCAAAAATTTCTGCCTACACCCTTGTATATAATTATACAGAATGTACTAGGAGAGTGGCTATTATAGCTACCTAAAGCTGCATGATTTAATTTTGTGCAGGTGCTGGCCTGGGTAAAAATAAACATACACCACATAAATCTAGTAGTTTGCAGTTTAAAGCAACATCCTAGTTACAAACATAGCTAGCTGTAAAGCTGCAGTATTTAGCTACTAATCTTCTTGAATAATTATAAACAAATTGAGTTTTTGAAATACCCTTAAAATTCAATCTCATTTCACTGTTTTTTTTTCCAAAATATTTCTGGAGGGGCATGCCCCCAGACCCCCCTAGATAGATCATGCTGAGTGTGCATACAGAATGTTCAGACTTGGGCATGACCAATCATGTGCATAAAATTTAAACATGATAATATTATATATAGGGGCCCACTTTAACTCTTTGCCCTGGACCCCTTAGATTCTCTGGGCAGTCCTGCGTTTGGTATCGCTGTTCTATTAGAATATTTTACATAGCTGCAGTATTAGTAGACCAATAGGAATTGGCATGTTCACCATGCTCAATTACTCTAAGCATTGCAGTTGGATCATTAATGGTGTGTATAAATGCAGTGCTCAATCACTATTATAATGCATTTATTGAGGGGCACTGTTGATGACTACAAAATGCATCTAGCTATCATATATGGGCATGGTGGCTGGTTTAAGTCCATTTGATCATTACTGTTGTTCCCTATTTTCAGTGGTAAATTAAACCTATTGTACAGCTATAGTGGGTTTCTACTATCTCTTACAGTATCATGAGGGCTTCAAGTGGCACATAAATGCTCCTCAAGGAAAGTGATGATATGAAAAATTTTGATATGGTTCCATTACATGCATAGAACATTATGACCAGCATGATTGAAGATAAAAGGAAAGACAAGGTGCAGAGGGCAGACATTCTTCAGAACCATGCCAGATGTCAGTTAGGTATTGTAATATAAAATGTGGCTGTATATGGTACGTTGTTTAGCCTTTATAGCTATAGCCTAGTGACCATGGTCAGGCTGGCAGGCAGCAGGTAAGCAGACCAAAAATTGGTTTTGGGATTTTTAAAACTTAGTATTCTTGTTTTTGATGTTATAACCACTAATATGCTTTTCATCCTGCAAAGTATTCTTTGGTGGCAGCATTCTAAGGATTCTATTTTGTTTGGGGTTCCTACACAGCACTACTATATTGTATAATATGAAAAATGAACAAAATGGCATATTTCAGTTTTCAAATCTTACTTACTAGTCAACCTATACTTCTTAACTTCTAAGTCTTCTTTTGTAGTTGGGGATGCTTTTTAAGGTGTTGTCTAGGTGAGCATTCTACTAGGATTTTAGCAAAACATAATAGGCGAACTCTATTATATCATGAACCACTACTGTGGTTCATGATAAAAGAATCGCAAGAACTGTTAAGCGACCTTTGCAAAAGCAAAAGCAAAAGGGCATGAAGTGAATAGTTTTACTACTGTACTATTAGACTGAAGGCTATAAACTCCTGAGGGTATATATGACATTTGCATATTATTTTCTACTCATTACTCATGTTGTGCATACTGTATTTCCCATCACATAACTGTTTTACAAGCTATATATAAGTATGTGTGGCCGTTTTTCTGAGTGTAGGCAGTTATTTGGACAAACACAGAATTTGTCACAGTAATACATATATACAAGTATAAAAACTGTTAAATTTTACATTTGAATAAGGATCATAAAAAAAAACAACAATAAAGCAATGGAGATACCTCTATCTGCAGCCATACTAATGTACATTTAATTCCTATTTCAGTCATATACAGTCAATAGTCATGACTGAAGTAAGAATTGAATGTCCGCTAGTACAACTGCAGGTGTTACTGAGGTGTAGATGTCCACCCTTGTTTCATGTCTTTTTATTTCTATGATCCCTACACAGTGCTGAATCAATTCTAATTGAAACACACATATTTTGTGGAATGTACAGGCACCAATTGCAACTAGAGAAGCATACTCTGATTAAGCTTTGTATGCAGTTGCTTTAACTGATGGAGAACATGAAAATAGTATATGACGCAAGTAGTTCAGTGAACGTGATGCTTTGGCTGCTAGATGTTTTACATACGTAATAGTCACCCCATTTAAGCTTAGAATTACTGAAAATCTGACTAGTGGAATCTGTATCTGTAAGCCACCCAGGAAGATGTCTGTATGAGATACAAATGTTTTCACACTTCAGAGGATTCGACTTCAATAGCCATTGTTTTGCACCATTTGTATGTCTTGAATTCTTGGAGAAGCTCACAATCACAATTTCTTTATAAAGTGCTATATTATCAGCAAAGAGTTTGGTGTTACTGTGTTGGATAATTTTATTCAGCTCATCTACATACAATAAAAACAATAGGGGGCCTAGAACTGATCCTTGGGGCACCCCAGATCTGTCAGAGTAACAGTCGCTGATGTTGGACAAAATCAAAAACTTTAGCAAGGTCAAGTAAGAGGCAATGAACAGAGTTACATTTTTCGAGGCAAGCTATTAGCTACTGTAACAGTAGCTACTTGAATTATTCTCATGCTTTAGCTACTCTGTGTCCAGAGGATATAGCATCAGCTTTGGCTAGTTCATAGATACACGTATTATACCTATACTGACACTGTCAGTAGGTATATTATCTATGGCTATATAGTTCAGCTTGTAGTTGTTTAGTTGCTAGTAAGATTGTGAGAAAGCGTTAAATCCAATTCTTTGAATTCCGTGGAATTCTATCACATATACAGATCTGCCAACTGTCAAAGTTTTCTGTGAGTCTCACAGATTATAGTCAATACTCTGGGTCTCACGGTGAGGTCCTGCATTCCCTTAAGTTTGTTGATCACATGACCACAGATCTGTCTCATGACCACGTAGCCTGGGCACAACTTTGGCAAACGGAACTTAACATAAACAAATGTTATACTTTACATAATGCAATAGATCACCAATGGCTCTAACTATGAATACTTATTAAACAAACAACTTCTAGTAATAAAGACCAACACTCTTACCTTGGCATCCTAATTGATAAATCACTTACATGGTTACCCCACATCAAAATTTTATCTGTTAAATCTACCAACATGCTAAATTTATTGCAACGCAACCTGTGTGATTGTTCTTAAGACTACATCTCTTTGGTTAGACTGTTACTGGAATAATATTATGCTAGCTGTGTTTGGGATCCCACTTTGACTCACATACACTAGAGCTTAAAAATTCCAGTGTAGAGCTGCCCACTGGGTGTGTTCTGGCTACAACTTTAGCAAAAGTTTCACTACCTTAAGAAAATGTGCTAAAAGTACACTGTTTCATAATGCTATTCACCACAATACAGCTCTTGAGATTCCAACCTATTCCAGACCAATGCAATCATCTACAAGAAATTTTCATCTAGCATGATTTATCCCACATTTAACTGCTCCATCCACTTATCAACATACATAGTAACATAGATGCTTTCCCAGCACCATCAAATTATGGAACAATTTACCAAATCACTTACTTGACTGCTACCCTCACAATCAGTTTTCCTCTAATTTAATAATAACTTTATGGTGAAAACACCAATAGTCTGTTGGAAACACACACCAACAGCCAAAAAGTACATTAAAATATAGCTAAACTACACATACTCATGCACTTAACTACTTAATTACATACATTTAACAAGTGATACAGGATTACAGGTCTCAGGGGTTAAGTACTATATTTACATACATACATACGTTATTTACAAGAGATGCAAGTTAGAGGTGGGTGGCTTGGACTGATGCACCTTGAGTAGGGACAACAGTAATGTAGTGAACAGTTTATGTTGTTGTCAAAATTTGTGTATAAAATGGTTCCACAGATATTGTTTAAGTTTGTATTTTATCCCAGGAAATGACAAATTCAGGTCAAGCACAAGCATAGCATTCCAAAGTGATAGTAATCTATGAAAGTAGGAGTGACGAGACATGTTGTTTAAGTGGCGAGGATGCTAGTACTGGATCTAGTGTTGGCAGAGCTAAATTTGATATGATTAGTAATGTTAAACTGGTTGGTTGGAGTCACAGATGCTAGTATAATCATTGAGTATGGACTTACTGGCATGACACTGAATTTGTTCAAGGTTCAGTATATCTTTCATCAAATGCAGGTGCCACAACTGAGTGCAATAAAGAAGTGGTGACCTTACCAATGAAATATACAATTTAGTTAATGTATAGAGGGTGAATGAAATGTACGGCATATTTAGCTCTAAGACCTTGTAAACATGGGCAATGACGAATTTATAGTGCTTAAATCTTCTGACAATATGAGTCCAAGATCTTTATGAGAATCTAGGTGAGGTATACGTAGGTTGTACTAAAAATACGCTTGAATGATAGATGTACAAATTTCCTCAGATAGAAGTCCAAGTCTGAGTCCTTAGATCAAATAAACAAAGCAGTGATGTCCTCCTGGAGAGAATTGTGGTCAGAAAAAGAAGCAATATGAAGAAGTTTTGTGTCATCAGCAAATTTAAGGAGTTTACTTAAATGAATATATATATGTGAGTGGTTCAAGTAAAATCAAAGTATTATTGCCGTATTTTAAAAACTTATTTTTTTAAATACAATTTAGTCCGTGAGGAATGTCGTATCAACATAATAACAAATTTTGACAAATTTTGTGCATGGTGAAGTCATAATGATGATGTCATAATGCTAAATTTTAATCTTCATTTTTTCGGATTTGTTCAAAAGAAATAAAATTTGGATTTTACTTGAACCACTCACATATACATATTGTTGATGTAAACCAGGAATAACAGGGGGCCAAGAATACTACCCTGTGGCACTCCTGAAACAATAGGCAGCAAATCAGAGAGACAGTTGTTGATTGAAACACTTTGGTAATGGTTCAACAAGTATAGTAATTCTTAAACCAAGTCCACAGCACACCAACTATGCACAGCTTAGTCAACAAAATACTATGGGACACAGTATCGAAAGCTTTACTGATGTCAACATCAGTTTGAAGAGGGCTGTTTATGATATGATCCGAGTAAAAATTAAGCAATGCAAAACAATTTTTGGTGAAGCCAAACTGAGATGGACTGATGGATTTGCTGATATGATTGACTATCTTAGTAGCTAATTCTTTCAAGAACCTTAGAAACAATAATTAAGTACATGTTTAAGTATAACAGACTCTTATAAACTTCTTTTCTGCTTAATTGATTGTATAATGTATGTTTCTTTGTGTTTTGTGGCTATTTGCCACCTGGGCCTCAATCATCAGTTGATCTGACTTCCCAGTACAATCATTAAATCTTTAATCTACCGGTGGGCTATTGTGACAGGGGTTGGCCTTGGAACTGCTGGTGCATTGGACAGTATTTGGAGTTGAGTTTATGTGGTCACATCTAGAGATGGTGTAGCAAACCCTGAAGTGCCAGCTTGGCATGTGTGCCATGTCAGTAAAAGCACCTGCCTGCCAGGGGTCACTGGTTTGTGGGCAATCCAAAATTAATGGTATGTAGGGTCTGAATTTTAATTGTTTTCAGCCTCTAGGTTGAAATTGATACATCTCCTAGTCATCACGTGATATTGAAAGCACCTTGTGATTTAAATCAAGAACCAGCAAAGGCTCTGCAGTAATCAGGAGCGTATGTAGAAATTTTGAAAAAGGGTTTCCACTACAGCTAAGTGACTGTTATATTAGAGTAGTTTATATTACCTGACTGCTTTATTAGAGTAAAACAATTGAGATAACAATATTGGGGCATTACCAAGTCTCTTCTATCCAGAACTTGGTCAATTTGTTTAGATTTATCCTTCCTGAGTTAAACACACCAAAAAGTGGAATCAGGAGTTGGTTAGATGAAGCAGCCTCTGCCAGTATCTCTGCCTCTCAGAGGATTTTCATGGCGAGACAATGTAAAGAGTGGTGTCCGAACTAGATACGTAGTTAGTTAATATTGCAATTATCATTGTAATTGTATGTGTATAATTGTGTGTTTTTTTTTCTCTTTTTGTACCTTGCCATGCCCACAGTAGTGCTCTAGGCAGCCTACTCTGTGGTCGCATGCAGTCCGAGGTTACAGATGCTTCTTTTTCATTCCTGTACATATTTTCTCATGTAATGATGGCTCTCTCTCTCTATATATATTTTCACCAAAATCATAATTCAGAACAATGTTATAAGCGCTGCTAAGAAACTAAGATAAAATTTTAAAATCCGTCTTGCCCCATGATTGATTCCAGATTTTGGAAACCTGAAGTTTCAATTTCTGAATGTTTCAAGTACTGTGTAAAATCCAAAGGGGTTTCCCGGCCTGAAACCACTGGAAACCCCCCTCCGTATGCCCCCTGTAATAGTGGAGCAACTGTTACAGCATTGTGGCTTCAAGTAGCTAAGGACATGTTTAGCTTTCAGAAATAAAACGACTCCTGCACCCAGCTACTCAGTATAGATGTAGCAATCAGTGTGTAGCGGCTTAGTGATGCACAACATGTTTTAAATGCTCTCTATATAGATGCTGATCATGCCAGTGTATGTATGCAGTGTGCTGCATGGTCGAAGATGGCCTACCTTCCCAGTGCCTGGGCATGGCAGCTATGCCATTTGTTGTCAGCCTCGACAACAACAAAAATATTGACTTTTGTGGTCAGCGTGCGCCCGCAAAAACCACCAGACTAACCACTTATAAGGCTGTTTTAGTGTAGTGCGCCCCTTGTAGAAATAGAAATGTCGGCTATTTTTCGTGTCATTAACTCTTGATTAACTGTTAGTATCTACGATATATGTGTATGTGCGTGTAAGTATAAGAATACCTGCTAAAGCATTTTATATTCACAGGTCAGTCAACACGCTTCCGGAAATGTGCATATATGCGCGAAAAAACACCCTAACAGAAGCTTTGAACTAACATTACCATGTCAGGTGAGTGTCACATAGTCTATAGTCTCGAGAATAAGTGTTACATGGGTAATTTTAAAGAAAAGCTTGTTGGTTTATTAACTTATAAAATGCATTCATCAATTCCGTTCCCCATCTCGAGCTTCCCTCCTCTGGGTCGAATTGGATAAATTGTGGTGTAAACTAGCTTTCCAAATCCCCACTACTTCCTAGTACTAAGGACTAGGGGATTTTATTGCCCAATAAAAGTGGATCATTGTCAATTGCCCCGGGGGTTGTTAGATCTTCAGGTAGCAAGGTTGAAACAGGGTTGGGTCGGTGAAGATCATTTAAGTCACATTTTGTCTGGATCAAGCTGGTCTCTGGTCAGATCACATGAGAATAATTTAGCTAGCACAATTGTACTGATGCAAATGCAGGTCTACATACTTATGTGGAACCACCCACTTAATGAGAATGTATTTGCTGTCCATAGGCATGTAGCACAGGGTTGAAACCAGGTCATGTCAACCAGCCGGGTCGCGTTTTGTCTGGGACTGACCCGCTTATAAAATATCCTTGGATCACAGGTGGAATGCATTAGTTTGACATTGTGGAAGTATCGTTATCTAGTCCTCCTGCAAAAACTCAGTTTCTTTCATGAACCATGTGCATGCTCACTTATTGGGATTGTGTGTTACTGTCTGCAGGCTTATGTGGAGCCACGCCCATAAATCGATTGCTAACAGTCCACCTTCTTTTGTGAGCCACGCCCACTTATTGGGAATGTGTGGTACTGTCTCTAGACTTATGCAAAGTTATGCTACTGTAATGTGTATTGAAGTTACACAGCTGGTGGCAAGCTGGCTGTGGGTATGTTCCTGCATGGCTGAAAATGTGTGCATCCTTTATTAGATCTAGGGCAGGCAATCCTTACTCAGAGGTATGTAAATCAAAATATGAATGAAATGAGATTTTGAATATGGTCTGAACAACTTTTCTTATAGGCTGTACAGGTATTGTTATGCCTGAAAAATGACAGTGTGGGCCTTGTAGAAATTGTGCATCCCTTCAAGCCATGCCCCTCTTGTATGTGTGCGAAAATGAAAAGTACACTTATTAAGAGAATTTTATAAGTAAACATAGACAGACTATAAAACAGTCCAGATGATAATTCTGCACATTGTTTAAAGTGAATTAAGATCCTTAGCAATGAAAAAGCAGGGACAGAAAACAGTACTGTGTGTGTGTGTGTGTGTGCGTGCGTGCGTGCGTGCGTGCGTGCGTGCGTGCGTGCGTGCGTGCGTGCGTGCGTGCGTGCGTGCGTGAGTGAATACAAACAGAAACAGATATTGGGCAAAATTATACCTTGGTGGATTCACAGATTCTAATGAACAGCCAAGTTTTATCATTGCACATAACAATAAGTTATGAATATTTATTTTAGCACTTGTAGATTATTTTCTTAATAGTTTTTGTACAAATTAATTAATTTGCTAGCTTGGCTTTCCAGTACTATATCTCCCATACCGCTAAACTTACAAGGTTGAAACTTTGCCAGTCCATTCCTTTGGCTCTATAGATAAAATAAAAGCAATATAATGATTGATTTTTGAAATATGTGCATACATTGACCGTTTTCCACAATTTGGTCACATGCTCATGCACATAGTGAAAAGATATGTAATTGTGGTTTTATTTATAACTATACGTACATACAAAAGTGTGAGCATATTAACACAATGCATTACGTATGTGTTAATTTTTGATACAGAAATTGCAAGTGACGTGTTTTTAAAACACCGTCATGATCTCACCGTCTTGATAAAAGCACAAGATGAAAATTTCTTTTCACAATTTGTGCCTCATAAAGTAGTGACACTAGGAGCCTATGGAGACTGTAATACAATTCAGGAAAAAGCAGAAATGATACTGATGAAAATAACCAGTCATTTAGCAGCAGGTGACTCAGACTCATTTAAGATATTGCTAAAAATAATGCAGCACCATGGAGATGGGACTTGTGATAAAAGGGCAAAACGTATTTTGGATGAATTAGATAATCGCCAGCAACCTCTCTTATCAGGTACTATAGATTATTGCACAATTTATTATTGATGTCATTTTGTTGTTGCTACAGATAGTAGTGTCAGTAAAATTTTAGATTTTTCTGAATACAACGACCACTACCGTGCATACTTAAAATTACTAAATGTCATGAAATCATACTTCAATCAAGTAGATTTGTCTAATATTCAAGAGGCTTGTGTTACGTACATTAGGGGCCCTGATGTTATCAAGATCTCTAATGAAGTTGATTTCATTGCTGCAATTAAAAGTTCAAAAGATGTGAAGAGCCTTTTCTTAGTCCTAGCTGAGTGTGATTGCTGGAACTGGTTTGATACACATATGCTGGAAATTATGGTAGATGTATCTGAAGTTGATGGAGCAAAGCAAACCATTAGAAACTACAAACAGTACATATGTGCAATCAGAATTAATGAAGTATTCTTGAATATTCCAGTTTGTTTGATGAATAAAACTGAATGTGCTACTGTTGAGTTAAAGTTCAACAAGAACACCAGTCAACTAACTGTAGGAGATATTAAGAATTACCAATACAGCCTAGAATATATGATTGATTCTACACCGGGTAGTGCTAAATTAAGGGCCATCTGGACAGGTTGCTTGCAGCTTTTATGGTTCATTCCTAAGCACCATGCTTATCAATTATACCAGAATGCGCTGATTAGTTTGCAGGAGTTTGAATCCTTCATTTACTTTGAAGTTGAAAATTACCCAGCAATTTTTTCACTGAAATATTCAAGTACTAAGACAATTAATCCAGGTAACTATGTAACTTAAAAATATAATATGTATCTAACACTTTGTATCTACTATTGTATGTATGTGTCTATCCAAACCTATATGTACGTATATCTCAGTTTTGTGTTGAGACATGTAAAGTTAATAATGGCTGTTATACACTAGCTCACATATCTTCAACCCGATGCACTTCCCTGTTATATTGTGTTGTCCTAGACAAATCAATAACTCACTCAATCTTGTATACATCAAAGTACACAATCTTGCCTAAGTCATATTAACTTGCTTGCATCGAAGTACCAGTTTCTGTACTGACAGGAAACAGAAAACACAAAAGTACACTCATACCTTTCCCAATGTTTGTTTTGAAGTTTAGAGATGCATGACTGAAGTTATAATTTTTTTCTCTGAATCCTAGTTCTTATTACACTCTTTTACAAGAAATGCAATAAACTGCAAACTCATACTTTAATTCCCTTGACATTTATCACACACAGCAGATTGTTACTTATCATGGCTTATACATGCAGTACATATAACCTTGTACCTTCCTTTGTGTGGGTGGGTGTTTTAAGGTGTCACTTATACGTAGTATAACTAGCATATTTCCTTACTAGTCACTTTGATGCAAAACGTTCAAAGATACTGTACACTTTAATCTTTAATAAAACTGTTGTATTTAATTTCTAGGCCTAGTGTAAAGTTGCTGAAAATGGACTGTAACACTACATTCTGTGACTAAGTATCTATCAGTAGTCATTTGAGCAATGTGTAAATCCATCTTTCTATGCACCATGTGTCAGCCATTGAGCAGACCACGGATCAAGTGTTCACAACAGTACTAATTTGTATTGATACATAGGTCCATAGCTTAGTAATGTGTGTACATAGAATATGATAACAACTTAATTATTGAATACCACAATCATCTCTATATATGGCATTGTATGAATAATGTCTTGAGTACTATTGCCCACACAATTTAGCCCATGATTGATCATCTATAGTAGTGCAAATGACACAAACTCTTTTAGACAAAACATCTATGTTACTTTTAAGGGTGTCTTCTTTAACACGTGTGGCTTGCTACTTAACTCACAATAGAAAAAGGGAAGTGGCTGCCATTCCCTGTTTTCTACAGCAAAACTTCAGCTGGATCATTAAGGAGTCTATGGTCACAAGTGTAGTTACAGTGATCTACTCTCAGCATAAGACATTCAAGTATAGTTTGTTAGCACCTAATTGTTCCCCTCTATTGATACAGAAAATTGTCATGTTGGTATGTTTTCCTTGCAAAAAGAAGAAGACAACCATGTAATTGAAGATTAAAGGAAAGGCAAAATGCAGAAGGCAGACACTCATCGGAACCAGAAATGGTACGTTCCACACATGAGTTTGTTATTGTGGCAAACGTGGTCAGGCAATGAGGCTGTGTATAAGGCAGTAAGGTACGTAGGCAGACCAAAAATTGGGCTTTGGCAATTTTATTTGGGTATTATTATTTGCTTGTAGCATATATTTTTCATTCTTGACCTTCAGTTGGCTTGCTAGGTTCTGGTTGACTTGGCTGTTTGTTGTACATGTTTGTATTGTAAGAACGTGATATGTTTTAATGTTTGCTTGTATTGTTTACTTGTATTGTACATTTTGTATGTTTCATCCTTCACCTGGCTTTCCAGCTGGCTTGGATGTCTCACCTGGCTGGCTTTCTAGATCTGGCATTCATACTCTATGTACTTACAACAGTAATGTGCATGTTGTGTATGTATACAGTCACTGTGCCATTGCCACACCACTGATGAACTGCACTTCACTACTGGTGGCCTCATACAGTGCCTGATACTGTGTTGTATTATGGCTTGGCTTGGGATTATAATTATGTTTACAACCTTGTCATGCATAGTCTCACTACTTTACTGAGTCATCTTCAGAAATATTTCACACCTACAATGTAAAAAAAAAATTAACAGGTTTACATTTTGTATGTACTTGACTTGCTATACATAGCTGAATAATTTCCATCTTTGGTATTGCCAATAATGTATTGCTGCATACTACAATAATGTACGTATAGCTCTCTCCTGTATGTTTTGTAAGCATACATACATATTACGTACATCACTGTGTTATTACCACATACACCACTGATGTATCGGCACTACCTACCGGTTGGCCTTTAGTTACAATGGCATTATTGTGTTATATCTGTCGCTATTTTGCCATATTGGCTTGATTTGGGACCATTTGTTGATCATGCCGTCACTGCCCTGTCAAGCATAGCCTTACCAGGGAGTTGCCACATTGGTGTATATACTTGGTTGCATGTGACTTGATTCTAGTAATAATCAAGACACACGGTAGTGTGTCGTGCGGCCCAAGAAGCCGGCGCGCAACACCCTTGAGTATATTGACAGGAAGAAAGAAAACGCAATTTTCGTAGCTCTGTGCTGCCTTGATGAAACAAGACGATTTTAGCTGTGGACATGCCCTCCAACTTCAGCACTCCACATTCCATATTTGAGCGAAATCGCTTCACGCGTTCCCGAGATATGCGACTTCAAAAACTAGCTTAGTTTCTTAGTTGTTTTTTTTCTTCTTATTTTCTTCCTCTTGTCACACACTTACAAAAACTGCTATAAAACGCGAACGCCATATCCGATTGCCTTGAAATTTGGCACACAGAAGAAGGGTATAAAGGTGCATCTCGGTACCAACTTTGGCTGGAATACGATAAACAGGCAAAGAGTTATGAGCGATTATTCACGAAAAATAACACCAATTAATATTTATTATGTTGTCACGCCTACAGGGTAAACCGCGTATGGGAAGAAGCTGAAAATCGGTGGGTGAATAGGTTAACTATTGAACCTCAAACCTTTTGTGGTTTGAAAACAATCGAGCTAAAAATCAGGAAGATACAACGAAAAAACCAACAGTGTGTAACAATTATGCAATCGAGATTAGCTAATAAAAAAAACAACTACTTGTCACGCCTACCAGAAAAACTGCTTGGGGTAATGCTTTGAAAATCACTGTACAGATGGAGTAATCATCTTAGAAAGGCTCTTCAATGGTATAGAAGAATCAGACTTAAAGCCGCGGAGTTATAACACGAAATCCAACTTGGTGTAGCAAGTGCAAGATCGAGATACTCTAATAGAGCAGTCACCCTAATAGAGCAGTCACCCTGAAGAGAGTTCAAGAGATCAGCTAGAAACTAGTAACCTGTATAGAGATCAGCTAGAAACAAGTCACCCTGTAGAGAGATCAGCTAGAAAACAATTCACCCTGTAGAAAGATCAGCTAGAAGAAGTTACCTTGTAGGGAGTTCAACTACGGAAAGAGATAGTTCAGCTAGAAGAAATCACCTTGTAGAGTTCAGCTACAAAGAAACCACCATGTAGAGAGTTCAGCTACAAACAAATCGCCCTGTAGAGAGATCAGCTAGAAGAAGTTACCTTGTAGAGAGTTCAGCTACAAAGAAACCATCATGTAGAGAGTTCAACTGCAAACAAATCACCTGTAGAGAGTTCAGCTACAAACAAATCTCCCTGTAGAGAGATCAGCTAGAAGAAGTTTCCTCAGCTACAAACAAATCACCCTGTAGAAAGATCAGTTAGAAGAAGTAACCTTGTAGAGAGTTCAGTTACAAAGAAACCACCATGTAGAGAGTTCAGCTACAAACTAGTGACCTTGTAGAGACATCAGCTAGTAGAAGTTACCTTGTAGAGAGTTCAGCTACAAACAATTCACCCTGTAGAAAGATCAGCTAGAAGAAGTTAACTTGTAGAGAGTTCAGTTACAAAGAAACCACCATGTAGAGAATTCAGCTACAAACTAGTGACCCTGTAGAGACATCAGCTAGAAGAAGTTACCTTGTAGAAAATTCAGCTACAAAAAAATCATTCTGTAAAGAGCTCAGCTGCAAACAAATCACCTATACAGAATTCAGCTACAAACAAATCACCCTGTAGAGAGATCAGCTAGAAGAAGTTACCTTGTAGAGAGTTCAGCTACAAACAATTCACCCTGTAGAAAGATCAGCTAGAAGAAGTTACCTTGTAGAGAGTTCAGTTACAAAGAAACCACCATGTAGAGAATTCAGCTACAAACTAGTGACCCTGTAGAAACATCAGCTAGAAGAAGTTACCTTGTAGAAAATTCAACTACAAAGAAATCATTCTGTAAAGAGCTCAGCTGCAAACAAATCACCTATACAGAATTCAGCTACAAACAAATCACCCTGTAGAGAGATCAGCTAGAAGAAGTTTCCTCAGCTACAAACAAATCACCCTGTAGAAAGATCAGTTAGAAGAAGTAACCTTGTAGAGAGTTCAGTTACAAAGAAACCACCATGTAGAGAGTTCAGCTATAAACTAGTGACCTTGTAGAGACCTCAGCTAGTAGAAGTTACCTTGTAGAGAGTTCAGCTACAAAGAAACCATTCTGTAAAGAGCTCAGCTGCAAACAAATCACCTATACAGAATTCAGCTACAAACAAATCATCCTGTAGAGAGATCAGCTAGAAGAAGTTACCTTGTAGATAGTTCAGCCACAAACAAATCACCCTGTAGAGAGATCAGCTAGAAGAAGTTACCTTGTAGATAGTTCAGCTACAAACAAATCACCCTGTAGAAAGATCAGCTAGAAGAAGTCACCTTGTAGAGAGTTCAGTTACAAAGAAACCACCATGTAGAGAATTCAGCTACAAACTAGTGACCCTGTAGAGACATCAGCTAGAAGAAGTTACCTTGTAGAAAATTCAGCTACAAAGAAACCATTCTATAAAGAGCTCAGTTGCACACAAATCACCTATGCAGAATTCAGCTACAAACAAATCACCCTGTAGAGAGATCAGCTAGAAGAAGTTACCTTGTAGAGAGTTCAGCTACAAAGAAACCATTCTGTAAAGAGCTCAGCTGCAAACAAATCACCTGTACAGAATTCAGCTGCAAACAAATCACCCTGTAGAGAGATCAGCTAGAAGAATTTACCTTGTAGATAGTTCAGCTACAAACAATTCACCCTATACAGAGCTCAGTTAGAAGAAGTTTCCTTGTAGAGAGTTCAGCTACAAGCAAATCACTCTGTAGAAGATCAGCTAGAAGAAGTCACCTTGCAGAGAGTTCAGCTACAAAGGAACCACCATGTAGAGAGTTCAGCTGCAAACAAATCACCCTGTAGAAAATTCAGCCACAAACAAATTGCCCTGTAGAAAGATCAGTTAGAAGAAGTTACCTTGTAGAGAGTTCAGCTACAAAGAAACCATTCTGTAAAGAGCTCAGATGCAAACAAATCACCTGTACAGAATTCAGCTACAAACAAATCACCCTGTAGAGAGATCAGCTAGAAGAAGTTCCCTTGTAGATAGTTCAGCTACAAACAAATCACCCTGTAGAGAGATCAGCTAGAAGAAGTTACCTTGTAGATCGTTCAGCTACAAACAATTCACCCTGTAGAGAGAGCAGCTAGAAGAAGTCACCTTGTAGAGTGTTCAGTTACAAAGAAACCACCATGGAGAGTTCTGTAATAAATATATGTATTATATTATAATTTGTACATTTACTGATAAAATCAGAAATATTTAAAGTATTTAAAATCTGTTTCATCTTTTCTTCTTCCTGTGGTAAAGAAAAAAGGATAGGTTTAAAAAGTCCCAAAGCCGGCCATAGGCCAGCTTTGGGGTATACAAATACAAAAAGAAGTGAAATGTAATCAAGGCACAAAATTCGCCTGAATTGTCGTTATTAAAATTTTTACCATTAACCTACCATCACAGCCATTTATGGCCGCCACCTTGGATTTCACATCTTTTTTCACCTAGCCTTTTTGAGGGCCGCACTCTTTTTTTTACAGCTTGGCTGTTTTGGATTAGATCAAGACACACGGTAGTGTGTCGTGCGGCCCAAGAAGCCGGCGCGTAACACCCGTGAGTATATTGACAGGAAGAAAGAAAACGCAATTTTCGCACCTCCGTAGCTCTGTGCTGCCTTGATGAAACAAGATGATTTTTGCTGTGGACACTCCCTCCACCTTCAGCACTCCACATGCCAAATTTGAGCGAAATCGCTTCGCGTGTTCCCGAGATATGCGACTTCAAAAATTGGCTTAGTTTCTTCGTTTTTTTTTTCTTCTTCTTATTTTTCTTCCTCTTTTCGCACACTTACAAAAACTGCTATAAAACGCGAATGCCATATCCGATCGCCTTGAAATTTGGCACACAGAAGGGGGGTATAAAGGCGCATCTCTGTACCAACTTTGGTTGGAATACGATAAACAGGCAAAGAGTTATGAGCGATTATTCACGAAAAATAACACCAATATGTTGTCACGCCTACAGGGTGAACCGCGTATGGGAAGAAGCTGAAACTCGGTGGGTGAATAGGTTAACTATTGAACCTCAAACCTTTTGTGGTTTGAAAGAAATCGAGCTAAAAACCAGGAAGATACAACAAAAAAACCAACAGTGTGTAACAATTACGCAATCGAGATTAGCTAATAAAAAACGACTGCTTGCCACGCCTACCAGGTAAACCGCTTGGGGTAATGCTTTTAAAATCGCTGTACAGATGGAGTTATCATCTTAGAAAGGCTCTTCAATGGTGTAGAAAAATCAGACTTAGAGCCACGGAGTTATAACACGAAATCCAACTTGGTGTAGCAAGAGCGAGATCGAGATACTCTAATAGAGCAGTCATCCTAATAGAGCAGTCACCCGAAAAGAATTCAAGAGATCAGCTAGAAACAAGTAACCTGTATAGAGATCAGCTACAAACAAGTCACCCTGTAGAGAGATCAGCCACAAACAATTCACCCTATAGAGAGATCAGCTAGAAGAAGTTACCTTGTAGGGAATTCATGCAACTATAGAAAGAGATAATTCAGCTAGAAGAAATCACCTGGTAGAGTTCAGCTACAAAGAAACCACAATGTAGAGAGTTCAGCTACAAACAAATCACCCTGTAGAGAGATCAGCTAGAAGAAGTTAACTTGTAGAGAATTCAGCTGCAAACGAATCACCTGTAGAGAGTTCAGCTACAAAGAAATCTCCCTGTAGAGAGATCAGCTAGGAGAAGTTTCCTTGTAGAGAGTTCAGTTACAAAGAAACCACCATGTAGAGAATTCGTTTACAAACTAGTGACCCTGTAGAGACATCAGCTAGAAGAAGTTACCTTGTAAAGAATTCAGCTGCAAAGAAACCATTCTGTAAAGAGCTCAGCTGCAAAAAAATCACCTGTACAGAATTCCACTACAAACAAGTCATAGAAAGATCAGCTAGAAGAAGTTACCTCGTAGAGAGTTCAGCTACAAAGAAACTACCATGTAGAGAATTCATTTACAAACTAGTGACCCTGTAGAGACATCAGCTAGAAGAAATTACCTTGTAAAGAGTTCAGCTACATAGAAACCATTCTGTAAATAGCTCAGCTGCAAACAAATCACCTGTACAGAATTCAGCTACAAACAAATCACCCTGTAGAGAGATCAGCTAGAAGAAGTTACCTTGTAGAGAGTTCAGATACAAAGAAACCATCATGTGGAGAGTTCAGCTGCTAACAAATCACCAGTAGAGAGTTCAGCTACAAACCAATCTCCCTGTAGAGAGATCAGCTAGAAGAAGTTTCCTTGTAGAGAATTCAGCCACAAACAAATCACCCTGTAGAAAGATCGGCTAGAAGAAGTTACCTTGTAGAGAGTTCAGTTACAAAGAAACCACCATGTAGAAAGTGCAGCTACAAACTAGTGACCTTGTGGAGACATCAGCTAGAAGAAACTACCTTGTAGGGAGCTCAGCTACAAAGAAACCATTCTATAAAGAGCTCAGCTGCAAACAAATCACCTATACAGAATTCAGCTACAAACAAACCACCCTGTAGAAAGATCAGCTAGAAGAAGTCACCTTGTAGAGAGTTCAGCTACAAAGAAACCACCATGTACCGAGTTCAGCTAGAAGAAGTTACCTTGTAGAGAGTTCAGCTACAAAGAAACCATCATGAAGAGAGTTCAGCTGCAAACAAATCTCCCTGTAGAGAGTTTAGTTAGAAGAAGTTACCTTGTAGAGAGTTCAGCTACAAAGCAACCATTCTGTGAAGAGCTCAGCTGCAAACAAATTACCTGTACAGAATTCAGCTACAAACAAATCACCCTGTAGAAAGATCAGCTAGAAGAAGTCACCTTGTAGAGAGTTCAGCTACAAAGAAACCACCATGTACCGAGTTCAGCTAGAAGAAGCTACCTTGTAGAGAGTTCAGCTACAAAGAAACCATCATGAAGAGAGTTCAGCTGCAAACAAATCTCCCTGTAGAGAGTTTAGTTAGAAGAAGTTACCTTGTAGAGAATTCAGCTACAAAGAAAACATTCTGTAAAGAGCTCAGCTGCAAACAAATCACCTGTACAGAATTTAGCTACAAACAAATCACCCTGTAGAGAGATCAGCTAGAAGAAGTTACCTTGTAGAGAGTTCAGCTACAAATTTAAAGAAACCATCATGTGGAGAGTTCAGCTGCAAACAAATCACCTGTAGAGAGTTCAGCTACAAAGAAACCACCATGTAGGGAGTTCAGCTAGAAGAAGTTACCTTGTAGAGAGTTCAGCTACAAAGAAACCATCATGAAGAGAGTTCAGCTGCAAACAAATCTCCCTGTAGAGAGTTCAGTTAGAAGAAGTTACCTTGTAGAGAGTTCAGCTACAAAGAAACCATCATGAAGAGAGTTCAGCTACAAACAAATCACCCTGTAGAGAGATCAGCTAGAAGAAGTCACCTTGTAGATAGTTCAGCTACAAAGAAACCACCATATAGAGAGTTCAGCTGCAAACAAATCACCCTGTAGAAAAATCAGCTACAAACAAATCACCCTGTAGAAAAATCACCCTGTAGAAATATCAGCTAGAAGAAGTCACCTTGTAGAGAGTTCAGCTACAAAGAAACCACCATGTAGGGAGTTCAGCTAGAAGAAATTACCTAGTAGAGAGTTCAGCTACAAAGAAACCATCATGAAAAGAGTTCAGCTGCAAACAAATCTCCCTGTAGAGAGTTCAGTTAGAAGAAGTTACCTTGTAGAGAGTTCAGCTACAAAGAAACCATTCTGTAAAGAGCTCAGCTGCAAACAAATCACCATTATAGAATTCAGCTACAAACAAATCACCCTGTAGAGAGATCAGCTAGAAGAAACCACCATGTAGAGAGTTCAGCTGCAAAGAAATCACCCTGTAGAAAATTCTGCCACCAACAAATTGCCCTGTAGAAAGATCAGTTAGAAGAAGTTATCTTGTAGAGAGTTCAGCTACAAAGAAACCACCATGTAGAGAGTTCAGCTAGAAGAAATTACCTTGTAGAGAGTTCAGCTACAAAGAAACCATCATCTAGATAGTTCATGATCAGCTGCAAACAAATCACCTGTAGAGAGTTCAGCTACAAACAAATCTCCCTGTAGAGAGATCAGTTAGAAGAAGTTACCTTGTAGAGAGTTCAGCTACAAAGAAACCATTCTGTAAAGAGCTCAGCAGCAAAAAAATCACCTGTACAGAATCCAGCTACAAATAAATCACCCTGTAGAGAGAACAGCTAGAAGAAGTTACCTTGAAGAGTGTTCAGTTACAAAGAAACCACCATGGACAGTTCTGTAATAAACATATGTATTATATATATAATTTGTACATTTACTGACAAAATATTTAAAGTACATGTACTTCATCTTTTCTTCTTCCTGTAGTAAAGAAAAAAAACATAGGTTAAAAAAGTCCCAAAGCTGGCCATAGGCCGGCTTTGGGGTATACAAATACAAAAAGAAATGAAATCTAATCCAAAACAGCCAAGCTGTAAAAAAAGTGTGCGGCCCTCAGAAAGGCTATGGTGAAAAAAGATGTGAAATCCAAGGTGGCGGCCAAGAAATGGCTGTCATGGTAGGTTAATGGTAAAAATTTTAATAACGACAATTCAGGTGAATTTTGTGCCAATTGACCAAGCGGCACCAAAATTCACCTGAATTGTTGTTATTAAAATTTTTACCATTAACCTACCATCACAGCCATTTCTTGGCCGCCACCTTGGATTTCACATCTTTTTTACCATAGCCTTTCTGAGGGCCGCACACTTTTTTTACAGCTTGGCTGTTTTGGATTAGATAATAATATATCAGGATGAACAAAGTGGCATTTTTCAAGATTGGAAAAAATAGTTTTAATGTTCTTTTGACTTCATATTTACTAGTGGACCTATACCTCTTCAAAATCAACTTCAAAGGCTTCTTGTGTGGTTAAGGGAATTTTTTAAGGTGGTGTTTAGGCGAGTGTTCTATTAGGATTTTGTCAAGATCATAGGCAACCTTCATTTAGGGGTGGGAAATATACTGATTTTTAGTTATTGTGCAACATATTATTTTTAAAAACCGAATCGTTAAATAGTTAATACTGGAAATTACTGGTTTTCAAATTACTTAAACAGTATTATAGCAGAGCCTGTTAGCAAGAGAGCATAGCATGGGACTACTAGTAAGTAGAGCTGAGCGATAGTAGAAATTCACTATCACGATAGATATTGAAGTATTATTCACAATAAGATAATATCATGATAATTACACTTTGAATGATAGTTCTAAGTATTCAATGCATGTTAAGCATAATTAACATCATCATTGATTACTGTTTGCTTGGTTTTCTTGTAAGTGCATCAATTTTGTAATTAATTGCGTGGGTGGCCGATATTTCTACAATTTTTGTTACAGCCTTGCAGCCAAACTTTTCCATGATAAAGCAAGGCAAGTAGTTATAAAACAGCCAAGCCAGCTTCTCAAGCAGCATTTTTAGTGGAATTCTAGACCCTTCTCGAAGCTATCAACTAATTGCGTGGGCGGCCGATAAATATACACGTAATGGTTGTAACGCTGTAGGGAGCATCGTGCGTACATATCAGGTAATGCACGACTTACAGTGTTGCAACTAATATGTTACACTTCAAAGTAGCTTTGTAAAGTAGTTCTAACCCTTTCAAGTTACTTTTACAGTAGTTTTAAGCTGCTAAATTCACTTTTAAGTTAAATGCCTTTGATGTGGTTGAGGGTGCCTTTAATGTGGTCTAGCATTTGTCCAGGATCCTTTGTGGTGGTTGAATATATCATTATTGTTATTATATCAAAGCTTCATATTAGCTCTCACTATAACACTAGTACTTACTATGTAAGGTTTTCAAAATGTATAAGAAACCTTATCACCACGAGACAGTTTTGATTGTGGGATTCGGTTGGTCTCAATTGAGAGCCACAGGAGGCTCAATTGTAGGCCACAGGAGATCACTGAAGCCCACAATGCAAAGTGGATGTTGGTCATATAGGTTTCATATACATTTTACTACAGTATTCAATAGTAAGAAGCATTAAAGCTGTACAGTTTGTGGAATGCAGTAATGAGTTCTTTGCAGTGCGACATCTAGATGTTGCACTGCTAAGTGTGCAACATCACAAGCAGTGCAACATCACATTTGTAGCATAAAGAATTCCTTTGATCTGAGGTGTCAAAGTGTTACATAGCTTGTTGTAGCATTGCAACCAAACATCTCGCGAATAAGCAAGCCTAAAGAGTTACAAAACAGTTAAATTAACTTGGTAACAATGTTTCTAGTAACCTTACAGCAATATCGCGATAGTAAGCTGTAATTATCATATCGCGATAATGATTTTTTGTTGCGAGTATCGAACTATCGATATTATTGCTCAGCACTACTAGTAAGGTACTAATGGGAGATCAGTCAAATATGAGAGTGCTATTTGTTACTTCTGTCTAAAAAGTTTGTTGGCTAATGCCTCCAATTTGTTTTCCTACTTGAAGAGTAAGCACTGCGTAGTCTACAATGAGGCTATTGATGCAATGGAAACTTATACATATTTAGTGGGTATTTGGTAACACCGCAATATTTATAATTAAAATACCCACCCTGCCCACCCTTACTGCGTAGAAAACTGCCCACCCTTATCTAGTGAACCATGGTTCATGATATTACTTCTTTTTTATTTATGTACAAGACCCATATACAGTAATGCAGTCTTCACTCATTCTTTTATGCCTGTAGAAAAGGAAGACATGTAGTATGTATAAGTAAGCCCCAAACCTGGCCATTAAAGCTTTATGTTTGAGTTATGAGAATTAACCTTATTTGTGCCTGGATTTGCAAAAAAGGTACCTTTTTACACACAAAATTTGACCCATTTTTTGAACTTTAAGGCTTCATAATTTTTTGACCGTGGCATATAATTGCCTGACATTTTCCATGAGTGTATAGCTACAGTATCTGGCTACATTTTGAGAAGGTTAATCAGTGTAAGGAGTCAAGTATTACACCATTTTGTTTGCTGATATGTAAAATGTGTGTAAAACAATAAGAAGTGTTATATCCCTACTGTACTCAAGATAACATAGCAGAAATGCACAGTAGGGATATGACAATTTTTTGTTGTTTTACTGTGATTTAATATCATGGATTACTCCAACTTGTTTCAGTACTTTTATCGATGTGCTATGGTCCCTACTCTAGTTGAAATTTCAAAATTTTTTGTGTACTTGTTTGTTAACTTTTTTTGTAAATAATTATTATGACTGGTGAATCCACGCATACCGCATCTGAAATGGCACTGCGTGCCCCAGCTATATCAATTATTGTCTGAAAAATGGAAGTAACCATTACGCTTCATTGTCAGCTATGCTCAACCCGTTACACAGCATTATGAATCAACAGCTGTTTGAAAAGCACCTCTGCAATCCAAGAATATACTGAAAGAAAGAAATGGTGCCGCGCTCCTCAGCTATATCAATTATCATCTGAAAAGTGAAGTATCCGTTACGCTTCGTTATCAGCTATGTTCAACTCATTACACAGTAGTACAAAACAAGAACTGTTCGAAAAGCACCTCTGCAATAAAAATAGCTACTATGAAAAATACAGACAATTTCCATTACGAAGGGAAGCCATCACGTGCTACCATCAAATCAACACTTGCTGTCAGCAAAGATGAATGGGACACAACGGAGGACACTGATAAGTCCATGAAGAATGCGTTGTATGTACTGCGGTATGCCAAAAGGCACCTCTCTGGCCGAAGTGATGCCGAACAGTGAAAAAATCAAACCCGTAGCCTTAGCCGTTATCGAGTTACGCTTGTCTGAAGGCATCAGTCAGTCAGTCAGTCAGTCAGTCAGTCAGTCAGTCAGTCAGTCAGTCAGTCAGTCAGTCAGTCAGTCAGTCAGTCAGTCAGTCAGTCAGTCAGTCAGTTACTCAGTCAGTAGAAAATTCTGGTAAATAATAAAATTCTGTAGCTACGTTTTGAAGGCATTATGGCTCGATCTGAAAGCTTTGTTTGACCTAACCAATAGTGCTTCATCGTTGTCTGGGAAAATGGAGGCTGGGATTTGGGTGATGGTATTTTGTGGGCCACGCCTACTCCTTTGTGGTCCCTACTACATGTATACAGTGCTATCGTACTGTATGATTATACTTATGTACACCTTCTCCTTTATATACAGTTTTTTGCTCTTATTATCTCTTTCATAAAACAAAGAGATTGCAAGATCTTCTGTTACAGTACACGAATAGTACATTGATTTTGCCTGTAATGCATTCTCATGGTTTATTGACTGAAGACGAAAAGAATATTATCTGTACGATGTCAAATAGTCATCAGAGAAACCAGTTGTTACTACAACATGTCATGCATTTAAAAAGCTTACCATTATTGAGCTTTTGTCAATTGCTACAGCAAAAACAATTGGAGCTTTTTGAAAAGGTGGTAGAAGGTAAGAATTGCATTTCTGTGTAGTACACAAGTTATTTTCTCCATTACAGTGATTCCTGGAATAACAATGACCTCTGATAACAAAATGGAACTTGTTACTGATCTACCACAAGTTAATATGTCTACTAGTAATCACTACTTTGACCCATCAATAGTGTACACTGAGTTTCTCTATCTCACTGATAAAGTGAGGGAACTGCTACAGTCATGTGATCCAGAAGTGTTGATTGAAACTTGTAGAAGTCTGATGGCCAGTGATATACACAAAATCAATCTCTTCTCTGATGAGTATGTGGAGAAATTGAGCAGATATACCAGTGTTCAGTCACTGGTGTGGGAGTTGACCTCATACTCAACATGGAGTGATCACTCAATTCTGAGAATGCTGGCTGATACTTGTGAGGAGGCTGTTGATTTAGTTGATAAATTTGATGCTATGCTGTATCCATTTCAGCCAATTACGTCTTATGATATGCCTCCTTTCCTTAGATCCAATATGATACCCTATGAAAATAGCACACACACATTGCTTGCTGTTAGTTCTGCTCAAAAGTTTAAACAACCTTCTCTACAACCTTCTCTCCAGTTTGTGTATAACACACGATCTCTACTAATGGACAAGTGTGGCATCACACAGCATTGTTTTCAGTTACTAGCAGTGAGGTACAATCCTACTGTGATCTATTGGACTATTCCAAAGTCTATAAAAAATCTTATTGGCACCCAGATACTAGAGGATGAGAGAGGCATAATGGAAGTGTCAGTTTATCAGCAATCAGCTGCAGACGATGTGACAGAATACCAAAAACTCTTTGCTGTTGATAGCAGTGATGTCAAGGTAGATTCAACTATTGCACCTACTAATACACACTTCTATATTCACTCTTTATTCATGGCAGTAAAATTTTGGATGTCTTTTTAACCTCACAATTGCAAATGTATGCTTATATATCACAAATTTGTGTAATGGAAGTATAGATATAGCACCAAATTCACCTGAATTATCATTATTAAAATGTTTGCCATTAATCTACTATCATAGCCATTTCTTGGCCGCCTTGGATTTCACAACTTTTTTTTCACCATGACTTTTAGGGGGCTGTACCCTTTTTTACCTCTTAGCTGCTTTGGTATCGAGATTACTTCTTTTTCTATTTATATACTCCAAAGCCAACCTATGGCCAGCTTTGGAGCTTTTTTTACTTGTCTTTTTACTTTGCTACAGAAAGGAGGAAGAGATCAGGGACTGAATTTTTATTCATGGATATTTTCCAATTTAACTATTTTTTTGCTTATAATTATGCATTTTAACACTGTGTAAAATTATCACATGAACTCTTTCCTACAGGTTGGCTTTTTTTATAGCTGAACTCTCTACAGGGTAACTTATTTGTAGCTGAACTCTTTACAGGATGACTTCTATTGTATCCACAGGGTGATTTGTTGTAGCTGCAGGATGTAGCTGAACTCTCTATAGGGTGACTTCTAATGGAACTGAACTCTCTACCGGGTGACTTGTTTGTGGCTGAACTCTCTACAGGGTGACTTCTAATGTATCTGAACTCTATAGGGTGATATGTTGTACTGTAGCTGAACTCTCTACAAGGTAACTTGTTTGTAGCGGAACTCTCTACAGGGTGACTTCTAATAACTGAACTCTCTACAGGGTGACTGGTTTGTAGCTGAACTTCTATGTAGCTGAGCTCTCTACAGAGTGACTTGTAGCTGAACTCTCTACAGGGTGAATTGTTTGTAGATGAAGTCTCTACAGGGTGACTTGTAGATGGACCCTCTACAGGGTGACTTCTAATGTATCTAAACTTTCTTCGGGGTGACATATTAAGTCGTGCATCTAAATGTGGAGCAATTTTCAGTGCTGGACTCTCTACAGGGTGACTTCTAATGTATCTAAACTTTCTTCGGGGTGACTTATCAAGTCGTGCATCTAAACGCGGAGCAATTTTCAGTGCTTAGTGTGCTTTAATTCAAGTTACTGTGATACCCAGTAAAGTGTTTAATGATTAGCCATGACAGGTATATAACAAAAATTCACTATTTATTGTTCTGATAAATTTATTTGCTTTGTGACATAGTAATCCCCCTTCCAGTCACACAGTTGCCTTGCTGTTTATCAATCAGAGTCTGAAGACAGTAAATGGCATCCATAATGTATGTATTTTGATAGTCTGTAGTGTGTAGAAGTGGGTACTGCATGTGTGGCCTACAGTTCCTTAGGTAGTCATGTAATATATGTGTATGTACATATAACATTATCGATAATAGGATGTTTGTTTATATCTACAGTTGCAACTTCAAGAGAAAATTTATCAACTAGAAGTTCAGTTAAACCAAAAGAATAAGGAACTTGAAAAATCCAAAGAAGAGAATAGACATGTAAGTGTGACAGGATATGGTTTTCAAACAAATATTTTATAATCAGACGTATGTTGTAGAATATTGAAAAGCAAGATCGCTTGCAGAATAAGCTGAGTAAAACTGAACAGATGGAAGAAAAGTTTCGTAATTCTGCTGAAACATTGCAAAAAAGATACAATGAATTACAAGAGGAAAATAAAAAAATCAGAGAAGGAGTTGAAAGAGAGTTTAGAATGAAAACAAAAGGCATACAGCAGAGACCTGATGATCATAAGAAAGAAATTGAAGATACTGTCAAGCAGATTACTCCCGATGTACAAGATGTAAGCACGTTTTGTTAGTTTATACTATAATGAACTTCTATGTAGCTAAACTCTGTACAGAGTGACTTGTAGCTGAGCTCTCTACAGGGTGAACTGTTTGTAGGTGACCTCTGTACAGGATGATGTGTTGTAACTGAACTCTTGACTTGTTTGTAGCTGAACTCTCTAAAGGGTGACTTCTGCAATGTATCTAAATTTTCTTTGGGGTGACACATTAAGTTGTACATCGAAATGCGAAGCAATTTTCGGTGCTTAGTGTGCTTTAATTCAAGTTACTGTGACACCCAGTAAAGAGTTTAATGATTGGCCATAGTGGGTATCAATTATAACAAAATTTGCAATTTATTGCGCTGATAATTATATCTAATCCAAAACAGCCAAGCTGTAAAAAAAGAGTTCGGCCCTGAGGAAGGCTATGGTGAAAAAAGATGTGAAATCCAAGGTGGCGGCCAAGAAATGGCTGTGATGGTAGGTTAATGGTAAAAATTTTAATAACGACAATTCAGGTGAATTTTGTGCCAAGACCAAGCGGCACCAAATCCACCTGAATTGTTGTTATTAAAATTTTTACCATTAACCTACCATCACAGCCATTTCTTGGCCGCCACCTTGGATTTCACATCTTTTTTCACCATAGCCTTTCTCAGGGCCGCACTCTTTTTTTACAGCTTGGCTGTTTTGGAATAGATTTCACTTCTTTTTGTATTTGTATACCCCAAAGCCGGCCTATGGCCGGCTTTAGGGATTTTAACCTGTCATTTTTTCTTTACTAAAGGAAGAAGAAAAGATGAAGTAGGGTGATTTCTTTGTAGCTGACCTCTCTGCAAGGTGATCCTTCTAGCTGATCTCTCTACCGGATGACTTGTTTGTAGCTGAACTCTTTACAGGGTGATTTGTTTGTAGTTGAACTCTCTACAAGGTAACTTCTTCTAGCTGATCTTTCTACAGGGTAATTTGTTTGTAGCTGAATTCTCTACAGGGTGATTTGTTTGCAGCTAAACTGCTGAACTCTCTACAATGTAACTTCTTCTAGCTGAACTCTCTACGGGTGGTTTGTTTCTAGCTGATCTCTCTACAGGGTGACTTGTTTCTAGCTGAACTCTCTACAGGGTGATTTGTTTCTAGCTGAACTCTCTACAAGGTAACTTCTTCTAGCTGATCTTTCTACAGGGTGATTTGTTTGTAGCTGAATTCTGTACAGGGCAATTTGTTTGCAGCTGAACTCTCTACATGGTAGTTTCTTTGTAGCTGAACTCTCTACAATGTAACTTCTTCTAGCTGAACTCTCTACAGGGTGACTTGTTTCTCTACAGTGTAACTTGTTTCTAGCTGAACTCTCTACAGGGTGATTTGTTTGTAGCTGAATTCTCTACAAGGTAACTTCTTCTAGCTGATCTTTCTACAGGGTGATTTGTTTGTAGCTGAATTTTCTACAGGGCAATTTGTTTGCAGCTGAACTCTCTACATGGTAGTTTCTTTGTAGCTGAACTCTCTACAATGTAACTTCTTCTAGCTGAACTCTCTACAGGATGACTTGTTTCTAGCTGAACTCTCTACAGGGTGATTTGTTTGTAGCTGAATTCTCTACAGGGCAATTTGTTTGCAGCTGAACTCTGTACATGGTAGTTTCTTTGTAGCTGAACTCTCTACAATGTAACTTCTTCTAGCTGAACTCTCTACATGGTGACTTGTTTCTAGCTGATCTCTCTACAGGGTGACTTGTTTCTAGCTGAACTCTCTACAGGGTGATTTGTTTGTAGCTGAACTCTCTACAATGTAACTTCTTCTAGCTGAACTCTCTACAGGGTGACTTGTTTGTAGCTGAACCCTCTACAGGGTGATTTGTTTGTAGCTGAACTCTCTACAAGGTAACTTCTTCTAGCTGATCTTTCTACAGGGTGATTTGTTTGTAGCTGAATTCTCTACAGCGTGATTTGTTTGCTGCTGAGCTCTCTACATGGTAGTTTCTTTGTAGCTGAACTCTCTACAATGTAACTTCGTCTAGCTGAACTCTCTACAGGTGACTTGTTTCTAGCTGATCTCTCTACAGGGTGACTTGTTTCTAGCTGAACTCTCTATAGGGTGATTTGTTTGTAGCTGAATTCTCTACAGGGCAATTTGTTTGCAGCTGAACTCTGTACATGGTAGTTTCTTTGTAGCTGAACTCTCTACAATGTAACTTCTTCTAGCTGAACTCTCTACATGGTGACTTGTTTCTAGCTGATCTCTCTACAGGGTGACTTGTTTCTAGCTGAACTCTCTACAGGGTGATTTGTTTGTAGCTGAACTCTCTACAATGTAACTTCTTCTAGCTGAACTCTCTACAGGGTGACTTGTTTGTAGCTGAACCCTCTACAGGGTGATTTGTTTGTAGCTGAACTCTCTACAAGGTAACTTCTTCTAGCTGATCTTTCTACAGGGTGATTTGTTTGTAGCTGAATTCTCTACAGCGTGATTTGTTTGCTGCTGAGCTCTCTACATGGTAGTTTCTTTGTAGCTGAACTCTCTACAATGTAACTTCGTCTAGCTGAACTCTCTACAGGTGACTTGTTTCTAGCTGATCTCTCTACAGGGTGACTTGTTTCTAGCTGAACTCTCTACAGGGTGATTTGTTTGTAGCTGAATTCTCTACAGGGCAATTTGTTTGCAGCTGAACTCTCTACATGGTAGTTTCTTTGTAGCTGAACTCTCTACAATGTAACTTCTTCTAGCTGAACTCTCTACATGGTGACTTGTTTCTAGCTGATCTCTCTACAGGGTGACTTGTTTCTAGCTGAACTCTCTACAGGGTGATTTGTTTGTAGCTGAATTCTCTACAGGGCAATTTGTTTGCAGCTGAACTCTCTACATGGTAGTTTCTTTGTAGCTGAACTCTCTACAATGTAACTTCTTCTAGCTGATCTCTCTACAGGGCAATTTGTTTGCAGCTGAATTCTCTACATGGTAGTTTCTTTGTAGCTGAACTCTCTACAATGTAACTTCTTCTAGCTGAACTCTCTACAGGATGATTTGTTTCTACCTGATCTCTGTACAGGGTGACTTGTTCCTAGCTGAACTCTCTACAGGGTGATTTGTTTGCAGCTGAACTCTCTTACATGGTGGTTTCTTTGTAGCTGAACTCTCTACAATGTAACTTCTTCTAGCTGAACTCTCTACAGGGTGACTTGTTTGTAGCTGAACTCTCTACAGGGTGATTTGTTTGTAGCTGAACTCTCTACAAGGTAACTTCTTCTAGCTGATCTTTCTACAGGGTGATTTGTTTGTAGCTGAATTCTCTACAGCGTGATTTGTTTGCTGCTGAGCTCTCTACATGGTAGTTTCTTTGTAGCTGAACTCACTACAATGTAACTTCTTCTAGCTGAACTCTCTACAGGATGACTTGTTTCTAGCTGATCTCTGTACAGGGTGACTTGTTCCTAGCTGAACTCTCTACAGGTGATTTGTTTGCAGCTGAACTCTCTTACATGGTGGTTTCTTTGTAGCTGAACTCTCTACAATGTAACTTCTTCTAGCTGAACTCTCTACAGGATGACTTGTTTCTAGCTGATCTCTCTACAGGGTGATCTGTTCGTAGCTGAAGTCTGTACAGAGTGGTTTGTTTGCAACTGAACTCTCTTACACGGTGGTTCCTTTGTAGCCGAACTCTCTACAAAGTGACTTCTTCTAGCTGATCTATCTACAGGATGACTTGTTTCTAACTGAACTCTTTACAGTGTGATCTGTTCATAGCGGAACTTTCTACTGGGTGATTTGTTTGCAGCTAAACTCTTTGCGTGATTGTTTCTTTGTAACTGAACTCTCTACAAGGTAA
The DNA here is from genome assembly GCF_963678975.1 of Dysidea avara. Classification (NCBI taxonomy): domain Eukaryota; kingdom Metazoa; phylum Porifera; class Demospongiae; order Dictyoceratida; family Dysideidae; genus Dysidea; species Dysidea avara. Next base: position 29,497,863 of record NC_089276.1, read on the forward strand.
CTTCTTCTAGCTGATCTCTCTACAGGATGACTTGTTTCTAACTGAACTCTCTACAGTGTGATCTGTTCATAGCGGAACTTTCTACTGGGTGATTTGTTTGCAGCTAAACTCTTTGCATGATTGTTTCTTTGTAACTGAACTCTCTACAATGTGACTTCTTCTAGCTGATCTCTCTACAAGATGACTTGTTTCTAACTGAACTCTCTATAGTGAATCTGTTCATAGCGGAACTTTCTACTGGGTGATTTGTTTGCAGCTAAACTCTTTGCATGATTGTTTCTTTTTAACTGAACTCTCTACAAGGTAACTTCTTCTAGCTGATCTCTCTACAGGGCAATTTGTTTGTAGCTGAATTCTCTACAGGGTGATTTATTTGAGCTGAACTCTCTACATGATGGCTTCTTTGTAGATGAACTCTCTATTAGGTACCTTCTTCTAGCTGATCTGACTACAGGGTGACTTGTTTGTAGCTGAATTCCCTACAGAATAACTTGCAATGTAATATAACTGAGTAAATTATACATGCAACTGAATGCTTTATTAGGGTGACTGTTCTATTAGAGTATCTCGATCTCGCATTTGCTGCACGTAGTTGCCTTTCGAATCATAACTCAGTGATTTGTAATCCGATTCTTCTGTACTACTGCAAGAACTTTCTATGATGATTATTCCAGCTACATACAGATTTTCAGCTCGTTGCTCTAAGCGGTTTGTCTGGTAGACATGAAAACTAATAATTTTTTTATTCATAAAAATCGATCGCGTAATTTTGACACAGGTTGGGTTTTGTGTCATATCTCCATGGTCTTTATCTCGATTCCTTTCAAACCACAAAAAGGCACTCCTACGATGGTTGCTCCATCTACATATCAATTTTCAACTGATTCCTCCAAGGGGTTTACCCTGTAGGCGTGACAGACCTTCGACCTTATTTTACGCAAATAATCGGTCATAACTCCGTGAATGTTCATCGGACTCCTACCAAAGTTGGTACGGAGATCCGCCTTAATGAGCCCTTTAAGTGTGCCAAATTTCAGCCCAATCCGAGCACGCATTCGTGTTTTATGGCGAATTTTGCGAAGTGAGCGAAATGAAGAAGATGAAGAAGAAAAAAACGAAGAAATTAAAACGAAATTTTGTTCACTCGTATCTCGGAAATGGCTGGAGCGATTTTCTTCAAATTTGGTATGTAGACTCCCCTAACTGGGCGGCATGTCTCTAGCAAATTTGGTTCCAATCGGATAAGGGATCACAGAGCTACATAGGTGTGAAAATTGCATTTTCTTTCTTCCTGTTAATATACTCACGGTGTGGCGCGCCGGCTTCTTGGGCCGCACAACACACTATCGTGTGTCTTGATTTGCTTCGTGACAATAGTAAATCCCCTTCCAGTCACACAGTTGCCTTGCTGTTTATCAAGCAGAGTCTGAAAACAGTAAATGGCATCCATAATGTATGTATTTTGATAGTCTGTAGTGTGTAGAAGTGGGTACAGTCCTTTATGGTAGTTAGGTAGTCGTGTAATGTATGTACATGCAACACATTATCAGTAATAGGATATTTGTTTATATCTACAGTTGCATCTTCAAGAAAAAATTGATCAACTAGAAGTTCAGTTAAACCAAAAGAATAAGGAACTTGAAAAATCCAAAGAAGAGAACAGACATGTAAGTGTGACAGGATATGATTTTCAAACAAATATTTTATAATCAGTACGTACTATATGTTGTTGTTGTAGAATATTGAAAAGCAAGATCGCTTGCAGAATAAGCTGAGTAAAACTGAACAGATGGAAGAAAAGTTTCGTGATTCTGCTGAAACATTGCAAAGAAGATACAATGAATTGCAAGAGGAAAATAAAAAAATCAGAGAAGAAGTTGAGAGAGAGTTTAGAACGAAAACAAAAGGCATACAGCAGAGACTTGATGATCATAAGAAAGAAATTGAAGACACTATCAAGCAAATCACTCCTGATGTACAAGATGTAAGCATGTTTTGTTAGTTTGTTGTATAATTACATTATTATTCATTAGCTTCTTGATAGTAAACCTAAAGCAGAAGTCTACAGTGAAGTCTCTTCACCTTCTGTAGTGGAGAGTGTGCAACAATTAGAATATGACATAGATGATTTGGAGGTACGCAAGTATGCACATTTATGTTTACAATAATTATATTCTACGTATTATTAGAAATTAACTAAGCACCTCCGTGGAGCAGAACAAATCAAGCTAAAACAAGTACGTGCATGTAGTGTGAATAGTTACAGTTTGTTATCATTTTCTCTGGCATGATTGTTACCAAGTAGCATACTTTTTAATCGACCTTCTCACTATACAACAACCAAGGATTTTCTTCAAGCCATGTATACCTAAAAGTATGATTACAGCCACCAAGATACTGTGAAGGAAACACTTGAGTTTTGAATGGCTTTGTTAACAGCGCATATTTCTGAGCAGCTGTTAGCGATCAGCGTTGAAACCTGGTCGGGTCATCCCGGTCAGGTTATCTGGGTCAACCGGGTCACATTTTGTCCGGGTCATCCGGGTTCGACTTGGTTTACAGATTATCCAGGTCTGACCTGGATTGGATCACGTGAGAAACGAAATTGTTTTGATGACATGGAAACTTATTAACATTAGTCGTGTAGCTCTTTCGTGAGCCACGCCCACTTATCGCATTACAAACATATGCTCAGCTGTGCCCCTTTATTAGTAGGTGCAGTCTGTAGCACAAAACTGTGTCCGTTGCTGTCTGCAAGCTTACATTATATTATTATATGTCATAATTATTATATTTGATTAATGTACAACCTCTATAAGAGGAAAAATGTACATATTTTGATAAGAAAATATAGTCAGTTATAAAAGTAACTGTTACAACTCTTTCTAAAATGTTCTAAGTTACTAGAAGTAACAACCTCCGCCGGCAGATTGTTCCATAACGTGACAGTTGAAGGGAAAAAGGAATCGTGGTAAGCATTGATTCTGGTTGGCAATGTAACTAGTTTAAAGGGGTGCCCCCGAGTATGGTTGGTGTTGTATTCTAGATTATGGTCTATATGTACAGAATTGTTCAGTATCTTGTACATGGAGCCATGCCCACTAATCGATTATTGTACGAGTTGTATATAGTCTAGTCTTGCAGCAGGATAAGTCCTTTTGTGAGCCACACCCACTTTAATATATCGGGAAATTGTAATACCCAAAGCCACTCCCAATTGCTGTCCGTAAACTCACAGTAGCTATGTGAAACCAAACCCACTGACTGATTTTTAATTATAAGCTTACCGGCTTAGTTATCACATAACTACTTATTTACTCAACACGAATCGAACCCTCAAAATGTAGTCTCACTTACTCGAGACTACCAGAAACATAGCTCTTATCGCACGCTTCAGCTTTAATTAATCTGGGTCACATCCGGGTCAAATCAGGATCTGACCCGGATTGCTATCCGGGTCAGTGGGTTATCCAGGTCAGCAGTAGTGACCCGGTTTCAATGCTGTTAGGGATTGCATGGCTTTAGTGAACTCAGCAGGTGATGTAGCACTTGCATACAGTAAATCTCACCAACATCCAAGATTTGCTGAGTAGAAGCTGACTAGGTTCTGGAACACTTGCAGGCTCTGAATCAGGGATATGAAATGAAGCAGATAAACTTTCCAAATCTGACTCACTGACACAGTCTCAGTTAAGACATCATCCATACCTAAAATCAGTGGTGTAGCCAAATCCGGACAAGCCAGGGCATTGCCCGGGCATCACACTTCTTTGCCCCACCATCAGCGGCTCCTAGAGTAATTATAAAGACGTGGGCTGGATAGCTCGAGATTTTGCTAAAGTTTCTTAACTAGTCACTGCACAACTTATACAATACTCACCGTGCCATTTTCGCCGATGGTTTCCTTCTTTTTGGCTAAATAGAGATGGGGTTATCCAAGGGATTTTCCCTACGAGTAACGTGATTGTGCACAAATAGAGGAGGCAATAAATAGAAGCAAGATCACGTGATTACAAAAAACCGTGCAGCATTGTGGCAAGGAGTGAAGGACAAAGAATTGGTTTCACTATAGTGGGCTGGACGGTTTACATTTGGATTAAGTGATCACGGTAGCTATTGGTATGGTCAAAACTCGGGAGGCAAAGCAGTCTAGAGGTATTTGTGAAATTAGCACCCATCTATCCGTGTGGATACTGCTCAGTTCAAATGGTATGGAGTACTTGTTCAGTCAACAATTCTTTTCTTTTTGTTTCCACTTTTCTAGGCTAACAACTGTAGTGGCAGAGCATAGTCATCACATGATAGAGCGCCTCGTGCTTTAATTCAAGAATCTTTGTAGTCTGGTATTAAGACACATGTAGCTAGATGTATGTAATATGTTAGAAGGCCAATAGCTAGCTAGGCGTTCGCTTCTATTAGGTTGATATTAGTCATCTTGCATACAGTAGTGTGGGATGATACATAATGCATTTTAAAAATGTTATATTGATGTCCATATGAAGATGGGCATGTGTACGTGTGTGCATGGGAAATGGCTTGCCCACCCATTGCCCCGGCATGGCGAAAAGTCTGGCTACGCCACTGCCTAAAATACAATGTTATAATATATAGAAATGTACAAAACCATTACATGCATGCTATATAGCCCTTATCAATGAGTGCCATGGCATCAGCTAGTCTGTAAAGGCTAGCTAATTATTTGTTTGTTATACCTACAATATAGACAATAAACAAAATGTGTCTATAAGTGTTATTCCAAAATTTAAACTCCATTTCTAAAGGGCTAGTTACTGTAGCCACAGTGGCTGTGCTATATATAGCTAATCTCTGCTCAGCAGTCATACCTCATACAACTAGGGAAACGGATAGCTATAACCTCTTATGTACAATATAACTACAGGTACCTGAAGTTTCATTGGCCTGATTAAGTGATGGTGCAATGGCGATGGTGCGATGGCATCAGCAGGGCTGACGGGGCTCTTATGCGAACTGCCTGGCTCTTCAGCTCCACGGTCTTCATCACCATCAATTGCAATTCTTGCATCTACTGTACTCTCTTGGCTCTTCTTCCGTTTTGTGAAAAAACCATCCAATTGCTGGCACGATACAGCTGAGTGTTTCCTTTTGTGGGCTTTTTGTTTTCTCTTCCCATTTCACAGTATTAACATGCAAGACCACAATCAAAATCCTCAAAACCACATTGGAAATGAACCCCACCATCAATTGTAGTAATTCTTCGTACTACCATAGATAATGATAATCATACAGATTCATGAACATATTCCTGTATAAGAAAATCCGCGTGGAGAATCACACAGGACCAATTCTTACCTAAGGTGAGAAGCAAAAAGCTTCATTATTAATGTACAAGACTCATGAGTTATGCCACACAAGTGTGCATAACTAGTCCTCAAGCTAGTCATAAAGTGGACCTAACAATAAGGAGGGTGGTTCGTCCGAACCTACCGAACCCCCCCCCGAGTACGGGCCTAATGTGGCTAGCTACCCTTAACTCCAAGCATGCAGTATGTAAATTCTACTGTATACACCCATCTAATTGATGTTGTGTTTTCAATACATGAACAATATTAAGTTTACTGTGTTAAAGCTACCATGTGTACATTACAGATGCAGGTACAGTTTCAGGAGGAAATCGAAGAATTAGATTCAAAATGGAGGGTAAAAAATGAAGAACTGAAGAAATCAAAAGAGGATAATCGACTGCTTTTAAAAAAGATTGCAGATACAAAAGAAGCAAAAAGGCCAGATGTTGATGGTAGCAGTACGGTATGTATTTTATAATTAATAGTATTCAATGCTGCATTACATTTTACTTCGTACAGGAAATGTACCCAGTAAAGTACAGCCTACTTGGTGGTGGTAGTTATGGTGAGGTACACAGAGTTCATTACAAGGATGGTTTGCATGTTGGCAAGACACTCCATGCCAGACTATTACCGGGATATCCTAATATATCAAAAGAAGACTTGTCCAAGCTATTAAAACAATTTTCTACTAAATGTAGTTCTGTAGCTAGCAGTTTCTCACATCCTAATGTTGAACGGTTCATTGATGTTGTACGTGTTTCAGCTGATGGTGTTCCAATAATAATCACTGAGTTGTGCTCTGAGTCTCTCACTAGCTATTTGAGTCACACTAGCAAGCCTATCTATACCGATCAACAGCTGAAACTGTGCCTCGATATGGCTCAAGGAGTACATTACCTTCAGTCCCAGTCACTGGTACACAGAAATCTTCATGGTGGTAATGTGATGATGACCAGTGATGGTCATGCAAAGATAGCTGATTATTTGTGTCCTCTACTACTCAATGATATTGTTGGTAAATCCTCAGGTTATGTGCCACCTGAGGTGCTACAAAACAAGCCTCACTCTAACCAATCAAATGTATTCACTTTAGGGGTATTATTTCTTCAGGTCATTACCAGGTTTCCTCCTCGACCCAGCACTGATGTTAGTATACAATTAGAAGTGGAACGACGTAAAAGTGACCTTGATAGTGTTCATAGTGTCCACCCATTGTTGTCATGTATTAAACAATGTCTTAAAGATGATGTAGTGGCTAGACCACAAACACAGGAAGTGTGTGACCACATCAACCAATTGATTACCCGAAAAAATGATCCTGAGATGATGGCTTATAAGCTATTGTATACTGATGAACATGTAAGTCAATTAGATTGTTGTTTGTATGTAATAACTTGTTCTCTTTTAGCCATCACTAGTGTCATACCTAGCCACTAAAAAACACAAGTTGCAGTGTACACCTTGTCAGCATCTGCCTGCTCCTATGTATTGGGCTTATGCTGTCACCAAAGGAATGGATGTGTATGTGACTGGGGGTAACTCCCGTAATGGCTTTCCTGTGGAAAACTTATTAAAATTTAATTTATTAAAGAATCAGTGGATCAAGCTCCCACCATCAGGGTTTCATCATAGTATACCAGCAATTATAGAAGGAAGGCTGTCACTAATTGGGGGACGAAGACCCAGCAACAAGGTTGCAGTCAATAGTGTTAACACTTACAATGAAGATAGTGGTCAGTGGGAGTCACATTATCCAGGCATGATTCAACCAAGGTATCGGCCAGCTGTGGTGGTGCATGATGGTTTTGTCATAGTGTTAGGAGGTAAGATCAAAGAAAGAAGAAATACGATGACTGATAGCATTGAAGTGATGAAGATCCAGGATCGAACTTGGTCCATGTTAACTACTTGTCTGCCAGCAAAGATGTATGACATGCCAATCACTGTATCACAAGACCAGGTGTGGATAGTTGGTTATGATGATGGTAGTAGCCGTGGCAATCAAGTGTATGCAATTCCGTTTGCCAATCTTGTATCTTCAACTGTAGAAAAGCATCCCTGGAAAGAAATGCGCCGTGATACAATCTATTATAAGATGTCTGTGGTTCCACAATCTAACCCTCTTGTTGTTCTTGGTGGGGATGATAAACAAAATAAGACAGTTTCAGCTGTTTTAGCTTTTGATCCTGACACTACTTCATGGAATGAGGTTGACTCACTCTCTGGTCCAAGAGCACACTGTGCAGTAGCTCCAATAGGTGATCGAGCCATTCTTGCAATTGGTGGTTGTACAGAGACAAAGAATCTCAAGGCATGCAATTCATCTTGCATAAATACTGTTGAATTGTATTACCTAGTTGCGTAATGACCGCGTGCATTACTGTACTGTGTGCACTAAAAAATGTGTAGTATAGACTGTGTATTGATTGCTCTATTTTCACAAGCTGAATGCTATTAATGCTTTTTAAGGGTTTTTGTAATCTCTTTTAGATTATCATTTTCTATAATTTTTCAAACTTGTATTTTGCATATTTATTTATTTTGTGTATGGTTTCATTGGATGTAATCAGCATTCTGCTGCTTTTCCAATTATCATAATCATAATGGTTACTATAGTCATGTCCACACACATAAGAGTAATTACTAAGTATGAATCCACTCTCAACCCTTTCATGTCATGTCTTCATTATCATGTTTATTATGTCTAGAGCTGTACAATCGGTTGTAATGGGCTGTGGCCAGCAGATTATTAGCCTATTCAGCAGCTGCAGTATCATTTGAGGAGAGGTTGCCGGGACGCGCTATAAGCGCTACTTAAATATATATTACTCTTAATTGCACGTGACCCTCAATAGTCGCAATAAGCCTTATCCACAATGACGTTTATGACATCAGGAGAATAAAAATGGCTGCGATAGTTGGGGGACTGTTATACCATAGATATTAGAAAGAATATCTATGGTTATACAGGCGCCTATGGAGATAAATTTTCGATCGCTCACATTTCATCTAGGAATAGTCTCGCGGCGCCCGACCCTAAAAAGAGGGTCTGGTGAAACTCTGTACAAAAAGTTTGATCTCTGGGATGTTTATTGGATGACGTTTTACGTAAGTGCACTGTTTACGCCACAGCATCCATTCAACCATATCCGCTTACAGCATCACTAAACTAATGGCGCTACTTCATTTATTCATTAAAACGAACCCAACAGAATTGTAAGGCCGTTTTCTCAACGATTTTAAGCGGCAGAGTCACCGGATGTAATTAACCATAAGCCGCGAATCTTTTGAAATGTACGCATTACATAATCAATTTGAAATGGAGCGATCTGATTGGAGCTTCCAACATTCCGGCAGCGCCAAACTTTTTGTACACAGTTTCACCAGACCCTCTTTTTAGGGTCGGGCGCCGCGAGACTAAGCTAGGCATGGAGATATCGACCATTAACCGACAGGTATGGTTATGAAGTAACAAAAGATATTGTAAACGTACGCTATTTAGAAAAAAAATTGAAACGTGACAAAACTCGTTTATCGTAATGACTTATATAAAACTTGTTGTTTAGAACTCGATATCTTCTTTTCTGGCTGAAATATGAGCAATTAAAAATTTTTCTCCATAGGCGCCTGTGTAACAGTCTTCCAACTATCGCAGCCATCTTTATTCTCGTGATGTCATAAAACGTCATTGTGGATAAGGCTCATACTAAACTGAAAAACTATGGAATTCACTGGGGCTCGTTAGATATTCGCTACGTACTTTGTTTTCTCAAGGCACTTGAGATTCGGGGTGAAATTAATAAATTGCAATTTGATGCATAGCTACAACTTCACCAGACTTGTCACGTATGTTTTCTATAACAACGTCCCTTCACTACATTACCGTACGTAAGGAAATTTTGTCGTCAAAAATTTTGACGAATCGGTTTAATTCGTCAAATATTTATAAGCGCCCTTAAAAGGTACAGGTTATGCCTACAATTTCTTGATTTTCGTCAACATTTTATTCGTCAAATCTGCTGAAGTCTGAATTCGTCAAATTTTTCCTTCGTCAAAATTTCCTTGCGTACGGTACACTGAGATCGCTGCATTTAGTCTGGCGCCGCCCGCCCCTTCGCAAAAAGTAAGGGTCTGGAGAAATACAAATACCTAATCATTTCAAAAGGAATTCAATTAGACAGCGCACGTAATGCTTGTTACGTCAGATGATTGTACTGCAATTCGAACAAAAGCATTGTGTTGCCAAGGCGATTTCTGTATGAACGTCATTGGCATGCACTAATTGGCTAGCGCCGAATCTGGGCGCTAGAAATGATTTAGTATCTGTATTTCACCAGACCCTTACTTTATGCGAAGGGGCGGGCGGCGCCAGACTACGCTGCATTACTCTCCTCAATAAAACTGATTTTGCGTAATTTATTTTATTGGCGCTTTAAACTCTGGCTTTGTTACTAGCCAAATCAGCGGGGTTCGCTGGGGATCGCCACGCCGTTAGATTTAGAAATACATAAACTTTCAAGTGCACTATAGTTTTAATAATTTTAATAAAATTGTCTTCATAGATAGGGTCCGCAATCCGAAAAATCAACTTCTACAAATCAATCCCCCTACCATTGTGGGATGTTCATTGTAGTATCCCATTGCTTGATCCACCATGAAACCGGAGGCACGATTGTTGTCTTCACAGAAATATCATTTTCAGTATCTCACAAGATGCAAGATTTATTTTTAAAATTTCGTGCTCAACACAAAGGACCGGATGAAACTTGCTACTTAGCCAAATCGTATCCAGAGTTGTTGTAGTTGAAAACTACGCACAGAAATAAGTAAATGGTTTGCTGGGTGCCCGGCACAGGGTTGCTTTCTTTGAAAAAACAGACAAAGAAATACGAAGTTTCGAATTCAAACTGCCCTACCACCCAGGGCAAGAGAAGCCAACTCTTCCTCATAGTGTTTCGATACGGTTGGGTGCATAGTCTGTCTATGCTGTTAGTTTGGAAAAGATCTGAGACTTCTCACCATCTGGGTGACGAGCGTAAAAAATTTTTGCAGCATCAAAGAATTGTGTTGCGAATTCTACCCATTTCCAGCGCTTCTGCAGCCACAACAATCATCAATTATAGACTAAAACTATGGCAAAAGATGTCCCTGAACGCTTGGTAACAGCGGTTGTCAATTATTATTTCATCCACAGCTTCCACGCCTCGCTCTAAGCTATGCATCAAGGGAGGCAGCAAAATCGTCCAAATTTGACTTCACCTCTAACGCTCCACAGCAGTTTCAAATCTTCACTAGATCACCCTACATCACCATTATGCTGCAAAACATCCCAAAACAAACCGAAAAATGCACAAAATCTTTCATTTTTTATTCGAGCTGGGTGGAGCTCCTGGTGAGCTGCTGGTATACTGCATCATATGAAATCACAGAAACATCAACTACTACTACTACCAAACGTTTTGAACCATCATTTATCATCATTCTAAACAAAATTAAGTGACCAGTGTGGCATCAGAAGTACTGGAAAGCACTTTGGTACCATTGAGAGAATCCCTTGAAATGACGCACGAAAATTTTGACGTTCTTCACCCAGATGGTGAGAAGTCTCAGATCCTTTCCAAACTAACAGCATAGACAGACTATGCATCCAACCTTAACACATCACTATGAGGAAGAGTTGGCTTTTCTTGTCTTGGCTGGTAGGGCAGTTTGAATTCGAAAATTTGTGTTTCGTTTTCTGCTTTTTGAGAGAAAGCGACCCTGTGCCGGGAACCCAGTGAATCATTTGCTTATTACTGTGCATACTTTTTAACTACATTAACTCTAGATAATATCTAGCTAAGCAGCAAGTTCTATCCTGTTCTTTGTGTGGAGCCCGAAATTTTAAAAATAATTTTTTCATCTCACGAAATACTAAAATCGATAGTTCTGTGAAGACAACAACCGTGCCTCCGGTTTCATGGTGGATATAGCAATGGGATACTACAATGAACATCCCACAATGGTAGGGGGATCAATTTGTGAAAGTTGATTTTTCGGATTGCGGACCCTATCATAGAAACGAAGATTTTCCAATGAAAATGTACAGCTCACGTGAACGCGTCCAATCTCCTCTGATGTGAGGGATGGTGTCAAAAGCTCAGGAATCTGGTAGTTAGATAATTCACTTAGTGCTCACCTCTTTATAAAGACCACCTCTATATAAGACCATTTTACTAATGCTATGATAAGACCAATCTTAGAATACGCCAATCCTGTCTGGTCCCCTCACATCAGAAGAGACATTGATAAGCTTGAACGAGTACTGATGCAATCTGCCAGATTCATTATGGCTGACTTCTCGCGTTTCAGCAGCGTAACTAACATGCTCATTGACCTTAACATTCCCAGCTTAGAACACCGCAGACAAGTATCTAGTATCACCCTCCTCTACAAAATTGTTCATAATCTCATTGATATATCTCCAGTTAATTTAATCCCTGTCACTTCTAACACCAGAGGACATGATCAAAGATTTCATCATATCTATGCAAGGACCAATCAGTACAGTAATTCATTTTTCCCTAGATCAATTAGACTGTGGAATTCACTCCCACCTGACCTAATCCAACAACAATCATTACAAATTTTTAAGTACCAACTGAAATTATTATTACTTTCCCCCTACCAATCAGTAATCCCATAGTCAATCATATTGTAAAACATTTTGTATGCATGTTTCATATGTGCGTTAATCCTCAAACTGAGGCTGCACATTTTTGGAAAATAAAATAATACTTTAATGTCAAAATTGCTGCTATCTCGTGAATCCCTAATGATTACTTGTGTGCTGTCAACGCACCAATGGTCTGGGCGGACCATTTATGCTGTCACAAATGGTCCGGCCGGACCACTTGTGCTTACATAACTGGTCCCCCCGGACCACCCATGCCAGTGCATAAATGGTCCGGGCTGAACATAAACGGTCCGCCTCCAGTCTGCTATGCATGCACCCGATAGTTATGCTGGCGTGAATTTTGCAATGTAAGTTATAGATATCTGAAGCAATATGGTTGATACTACAACGTAAATATGAAATCCTTGCTCACGACGTAATCCCTGAAAATGCATGCCGGTATACAGCGGCGGATACAGGGAGGGTAAAAGGGGGCTCTTGACCCTCTCCAAAAATTTTTAGTATATATACCAAGATTGAGATACTCTTATAGAGAAGTCACTTTAATAAAGCAGTCACAGTATTAGAGCAGTATGTAGTGAGCTATGTAAGGATTTTTATGTACTTAATTAATGATAAATGCATAGTTGGTGAGGTGGGCAGCCATTGTCAGCTGACTGTGACCTTTTTTGGTCTCACCTTACCAAACCAGACAATGTAGTGCCTCTGTTCATTTTTACCCCTTTCAATGAGTCTGGATCCGCCCCTGCTGGCATATAAAAATTGACTGACACTCTATATAATATTAGATAATCAATTGATCAATAACTCTAATAGAACAGTCAATGATCAAGGAGAATGAACAGTTTTAATAAAGCATGTTATTTTGTGAAAAAATAACTTTGATACTTTGGCTGGTGCCTATCTATATTAGACCCAAACTGCATTTATTTACATTTAGAGTTGGCTCCATTCATTATCAGCCTTCCCTTTCTAATCTAATTTAATGCTCAACTTCACTAAATGTATATTATGTTCCCTTCAAATCTACTTCCAACACTAGATATCTTATTTCTATACTACTAAAGTAGAGTGTCATGAGACCCAAAAAGACTTAGGAGTGATGCTCTCCAGTGACTTGAAGTGGACCAATCATTACAATTTTATAATATTCAACGCATACAAATCATTGGGACTGATACAGCATACATTTTGTTCCAATCATTTTTCCATCAGCTAAAACAAACTTGTATATAGCTAATTTATAGTTTGTTCCCATGCACCTCACTTACTGCATGCTCACAGTTATGACGATCATAAGGATATTATGTACTTTGAGCGTATTCAGTATCGAGCAACAAAATACATTTTAAACAACTATGATATTAATTATAAATCCAGGCTACTTGAACTCAGATTCCTACCTATAATGTATATCTTTGAGATCCAAGATATTTTATTTGTGACCAAGCCACTCAAGTCACCTGCACAAAATTTTGACATCAACAACTATAATATTGTTACATTCTCTCAAGGACACACCAGATCTTCTACATGCAGCAAACTTAATCATCTTGTACACACTAATAATCTAAATAGAAACTCCTATTTACATTGCCTGCCTTGCTTGTGGAATGCCGATATCTATACCTCTCCATTGCAGTAATTATCAAGAAAAAACAAAAGGAATTTCATGTGGAATCACTTTGTAGATCATCTCCATGATAAAAACCACTGTACCTACCTTTATTTATGTCCAAGTAGCAGATGTCATGAACTGCCACCACCTACCTATTCACTTTCAGACATTATATATAATTAAAATGCTTTATAATTACTGTACGGGACCTTTGGCAACTTGCCATTTGCAATAATAAATAAATAAATGTCCCCAAGTACTTTGTGTATTACCATTCCTAGGACCTATGGGACTCCTGAAATACATAATTAGAATTCTTGTATAACTGATAACAGGGGTGTAGCCAGGATTTTTTGAAGGGGGGTTCCAGCAGCAGCATTGAGTTACCAGAAGCAGGGGTCTGGGGGCACAGCCCCCAGCCGCTGAGAGACTTTCAATATTTTTGTGAATCAAAACTCAGCAAATTGCTATATTTTATGCGAAAAGTACATTAACCATGATACATATAAGTGCCCCGCGATGAAGGTAGTACTACATAAAGCCACCTAGTGGAAACAGACAACATAACACATATAATTATAGAGACACATAGTAATCTGTAAATGTGACCGGATTTGCGAAAAGGTATACCTTTTCCACACATTTGACATACCAACAGACAAAATGATGTAACACTTGATTCCTTGTGCTGATTAACTTGCTTGTAGTATCAAAATGTAACCAGATACTGTAGCTACATTTGGTGAAAATTTCAAACAATTATATATATGCCATGATCAAAAAGTTATGAAGCTTTAAAGTTAAAAAAATGAATCAAATTTTGTGTGTGAAAAAGGTACCTTTTCGCAAATCCGGTCACAAATGATAGTTATCTCACTGTGGTATAAGAGCCATGAATCCACTGATATAAATGGAATGACTTACAATCAAAACAATGTAACTATATACAAATATGCATAGCATGAATTCATTTTGCATAACACAAGTGATAAATTACTGGAGCTCTATATCTTTAAACACTGCACACCAAAGCTATAGCAGTATAAGGTCATGCTAAGTTTTGTATTTAATGTTAGAATGTCTGAAAAACTTCATATGGACATGGATATATTTACATGCATGTTCTTTAGTATACCTGACTGCTCTATTAGAGTATATACTTGACTGCTCTATTAGAGTATATCGATCTTTTTAGCAAGTTTTGAAGAGGCCTAGGGCTCATGTTACCTCTGTAAATCCTTCCCTGAGAGATGAATGCAAGCTTTATCAATTATTGTACTGTGCTATATTACTCACTCATTTTGTCCTGCCACACTAAATGGTGTGTTAGGATCCTGCTTGCAGAAGTCTAAATTTTACAAGGGGGGTTCCTGAACCCCCCGGAACCCCCCTCCCTACGCCCCTGAGGTAGGCTGGAAGACCAAAAAATGAGCTTAGACAACTTTTATCAATCACTATCTGGAATTTGGGGTGCTGGGAGATCCTTCTGTTGTACTGTATTCTTGAAACATCACGTAGGACAGAGACTAATACAGATACTCTAATAAGGCAATCACCCTAACACAACAGCCATGTACGATATTCTAATAGAATATATAGAACTTTGACATCAAAAGAAAAATCATATTTTATTTCCAAAGATTATAGACGAGGTATGAAGTGTACTTTGTTTACCACCAACTGTACTTTCAAAGCTTAATAAAGTACAATTATGACAGCAATTAAAACACAGGTACCAACATTTTGCTGTCAACAACCCTTAGGACAGCTGATGGGTGTGGCCAACATATTATCAGAACACAATAATCAGCAGCTTAGTCCACAGGAAATAACATGAAGTTTCAACATAGTGTACTTTGTTGTACACTATGTTGAAACTGAAACAGTTTCGATATCATGGACCAAAGCAATTAACATTCACCTGGACTAGTGCAAGTTCATGACCACCATATACAAGTTACTGTACCATGTTAGCACAACTTATGTACTGGGTTTCAATCTACTAGAACATTCCATAAAGAATGTAAACCATAGCCTTGCACATGCTATACGGATGCACTCGGTGCTTGGCGCTTGGCCTCAGTGCTATAATAAAACACTCAGTTTCGCCTCATGCTTTATTAGCATCTTGACTGCATGCCTCATGCTTATACTGTAACACTCACAGCAATGCTTTAATATATACTGTAAGTAACATATACTGTACTGTAAGTACATCGCTATAGCAAAAAAGTGAACAGCTACATAATTTTGACTAGTACATCTAAATAATTATTAATGAACTTATGAAGTAGGGATCCAATTTAATTAATATTATTGCACAACAGTTGGTGGTAAATAAAGTACAGTTAACACTCAGCTGTAATGTTATGGAAATATAATACACCTTTTCTTTTGATGTCTATCTACCATGCAAAGTTCTATAAATTCTATTAGAATATTTGTTGTATTAGGGTGACTGATTTACTAGAGTGTCTGTAATAGTCTCTGTCCTATGTGATATTTCTCAATTGGATCCCTACTTCATATTAATAATATTAGTATCAAAGAGTGGTAGCCAATAAATGACTACAACGGTTGTAATGTCAACTACTATTTACAGGTCTTGCATTCTATATCACAAGATTATACTGTTCTTGACCACAAGTCCACAACAGTTATCCAATATTAATGGAGAACACGATTGTCTTCTTTGTATCTATTAACAGAACATCAGCAGATAATATCTCAAGAAATATTCTAGAAGATTTAACAAATAAAAGTTATGTAGTTTCTTCAATGAAAGTTTTCCAGCCAGTCAGTCAGTTTCATTGTACTGTATAAAATGTCAAAATGAAGACTGCATGGTGATCATGCACTTTAGCTTTATCTGTGTTAGTAATGAGTTACATGCAATGTATATCTTGTTAGCCAGTATGCCTAAAATTCAAATTCATCATCCTTGTCTACAGTTAATCATCTACAACCTCTGTATGCACTATTCACTTTAAGCCATAATAGTTGCAATCTATCTAACACAATCATGAAGAGTAGATTTTTGATTTGTATACGTATGTTGTTTTTTTTCTATAAGCCCTCTTCTTTGATTAGCAAGTAACACCAGACAAACTTGTATAGTTTTTTGCAACCACTAATAGTACTACATGTTAGCTACGTAATTGTGATTAATTCATAGGATTACCTTTACTAATATGTGTTGGTTGTATCAGTTACTGACTCCATCATTACACTGCATGCCCATCCAATGGGACAACTAGCCCACATTCAGCATTGGTTTTGTATGTGAATATACTTGTGAGGAAACCTATGTGTAAGCATGAGGACACAACTATCTTCAGGGTGAGTTAAGTTCTTCTACTGATAATCATGAGTGCATACACACATTATTGGTGATCCCACTGCAACTGAGATATATCTAATCTGGTTTTTACAATTACTTTATACACCATATGCATAAAATGTTTTGAGGTGGAAAACTTTTGTAGGTGTGCAAATTTACAGCAACATTAATACTTTGGAGAAAAAAATTTGTTCACTGCATGACACACTACCGCGTGTCTTGATATTTTTCAGATTCATAAAAATTTTTTTTGCATCATTTATAAATGCAGTTGTACAGTACTTCAATAACCAGCTAATTCTGAAATCAGCATTTTTTTGCAATTGATTTATTTAAAGTTGCAGAATATTTTAAAATGTGTGGGTGGAACAAATCAC
This sequence comes from Dysidea avara, assembly GCF_963678975.1. Classification (NCBI taxonomy): domain Eukaryota; kingdom Metazoa; phylum Porifera; class Demospongiae; order Dictyoceratida; family Dysideidae; genus Dysidea; species Dysidea avara. Next base: position 29,515,201 of record NC_089276.1, read on the forward strand.
AAAACCTGCTTTAAACCAAGTAGGGATAAATAATTTCAACTACTGTGTTGTGTTAGCAATAAAACTAATTGTACTTGTTTGTTTTACTGCAGAACAACGACTGTTCTTGAGTGTGTGGTCCACAATAGAGCGATGTTTTATAAAAGTGTGCCGCCTAAAACAACTAACAGATTACTGTATCCTTATAATTTCAACACACGTAACTAAACAACTAAAATATCTAGGTTCTATGGAAGTGATTTTTAAAGTTACTGGTTGTATAGACGTTTTATTGAACTGTTAGTAGTTTCTTCGAGTGAAACAAGCTCTTTGAAGGCTTATTATATCTCTGTCACTGGGAAGAAACATGCCAAAAACGCTTCCACAGGACCTAATGAATTTAATATACAGTATCACTATGCCCCAGAAATTCCCATAGAGCCGACAGCTTTTGCTGTATATATTTGGTGGCAGAAAAACATGGTAGTGATAGCTGGAGCTGGCTTACTTATGTTGCTACCGTAGGGCAAGAAATTTTTGTGGCAGTGGATTGCTAAAAATTTAATATGGTAAAATCGGTAATTTTCATGGAACAAACTTTCATTGTTTAGACATCAATCCCCATACAACTCGTACAGGAGCTACAAAATATTTTAATTTTCATGGTAAGATGCCCGCAAAATCCACAAAAATTTGTATCCCACAAAAATTTTTCACCCTAAGGTACAAAAACTTGTAGTGTTGCACCTGCCTCAAACTACATTGTAGCTACACGAAAACATTAAATATGAAGAGCTTCACCTTCATTTTAAACTGTTCACACTGCTAGACTGGTTTTATGCCCTTCTCAAAAAGTATCAATAGGCATTCAAAATTTTGAATGATTCCCCTTGACTATACCGTAACCTTAAAATGTGTAATCTACATTGGTATCAGTGTTGGGCAAGTTACTTTTTAAAAGTAACTAGTTACATATTACATATTACTTGCAACTGAACTATTTAGTTACAGTTACATATTATCCATAAATAAAGTTACTATAATAATATTACATATTATATTACTTTGTGTCCACAGCCTTAAGCTGTCATGTGTAAAACTACCACTTTATCACGTGACATGATTGCGTTGTTGGACAACGTGAAAATCATGGTTACGAGTAAGAAGTTTGTGAATAAGCTTCATTCAGTAGGCTTCATTACTTTGTTGTGGCTAGGCATTACTCAGTGGATTACTAACGAGATTAGTAACTTCGTTACTTGTAGTAATAATATTACGTAATACAGTATTAGATTCATTACAGTAACTATATTACTAATAGGTAACGTGTTACATGTATATGTTAAAGCATAGCCGCGAGTGCTATATGAAAAATAAAGTACGAGGCGCGCGGCCGATATGCTAATAAAGCATGAGGCGAAGCCGAGTGCTTTATTAGCATACTCTTTGCGGTGCAATAAAGCACTCTTTGTGGTCGATGAAGCAGTAGGCCGGCTGAGAGTGTACTGTATGAAATTTAAAGTACACCTTTTCCTTTGATCTCACCCACGTAAAGTTCTATAATTGTAAGTAAAGTAACTTGAGTTATATTACCTGTTTTTATAGCGTATTTTGTTATATTATTTAGTTACCACAAAAGTAATAATATTACGTAACGTAACGCGGTACTCCCAACACTGATTGGTATTATGTGCAATGTTAGGGTTTGCAATCCAAAAAATCAACTTTTACAAATTGATCCCCCTACTATTGTGGGATGTTGATCACAGTATACCATTGCTAGATTCACCATGAAACCAGAGGCACAATCATTGTCTTCACAAAAATACCACTTTTTATATCTCACAATATGCAAAATTTGTTTTTAAAATTTCATGCTCCACACAAAGGACCAGATAAAATTCGCTACTCAGCCAGATCTTATCTAGAGTTGTTGTAGTTAAAAGGTATGCACAGTAGTAAGCAAATGATTTGCTGGATTCCCAGAATAGGGCTACTTTCTTTTAAAAATCACAAAACGAAGCACGAATTTTCAAATTCAAACTGCCCTACTAGCCAAGACAAGAAAAGCCAAGTATTCTTCACAGTATTTTGATAAAGTTGGATACATGGTTTGTGTATGCTGTTAGTCTGGAAAGGATCTGAGACTTCTCACCATCTGGGTGACAAATGTCAAAATGTTCTGCAACATTAATTTAAGGAAACATATCGTGCCTTCTAGCCATTTCCAGTGCTTTTAGAACTACAATAGCCATCAATGGTTGACTAGAAAGATAGCAAAGATGTCCCTGGACGGTTTGTGTCAGTGGTTGTCAATTATTATTTCATCCATACCCTCTATGTGTCGTTTGAAGCTCTACACCACCAGAAGCAGCTAAATATTCCAAAAATGACTTCACCTCTCATGCTCCACAGTGGCTTCAAATCTTTACTAGATCACCCTACACCATCATCGTGTTGCAAAATATTCATCATTTTCGAATCAAGCTAGGTGGGGCTCCTGGCAAGCTGCTACTATACCTCATCATATGAAATAGTAGAAACAATGACTGCTACCACTGCCAAACATTTTGGTCCATCTTTTATCATCATTCTATATAAAATTAGCTGATCAGTGTGGCATCAGAAGTGCTGAAAAGGACTTAAGCATCATTGAGGGAATCCCATGAAATGAAGCATGAAAATTTTGATGCTTGTCACCCAGATGGTGAGAAGTTTCAGATCCTTTCCAGACTAACAGCATAGATAGACTATGCACCCAACCTTATCAAAACACTGTGAAGCATAGTTGGCTTTTCTTGTCTTGACTAGTAGGGCAGTTTGAATTCGAAAATTCATGTTTCGTTTTGTGATTTTTTAAAGAAAGCAGCCCTGTGCTGGAAATCCAACAAATCATTTGCTTATTGCTGTGCGTACTTTTTGACTACAACAACTTTAGATAATATGTGGCTAAATATAAGTAGTGAGTTTCAACCAGTCATTTGTGTGAGGCACAAAATTTTTTTAAAAATTCAGTGCGTGAGACATAAACTTCAATATTTCCATGAAGACAGCAATTGTATTTCCGGTTTCATGGTGGATGTAACAATGGTATACTATGCTGAACATCCCACAATGGTAGGGGGATCGATTTGTAAAGGGTGATTTTTTGGTTTGCGGACCTTGCTACTGTATGTAATAATTATGTTAATGTAATAGCACATGTATTTGCAGATTATTAAAGAGAGTGTGAAGCAAGGATACAGAATGAAGACACCTAAAGACACTCCCCTTGTTATATGCATCCTCATGGTTAGGTGCTTGTCACTGACCCCAGATAAGCGACCGCAATTTAAAGATATCATTTGTCAAATTGATAATCCTAGTGACATATATACCTAAGCATGTGTGTAAAGAAATTGCAAAGGCATTTGATTTTGTAGCAAACCATCACTAGAATTAGACACACTGACGCATACATTTGCTTATTTGTTTATATGTTTTACCTGTTAGCTATCTTTATGTCATAAAATTTTCATTAAATTATAGAATTTTCCCATTAATTTTAACTGCATGTGTAGTATATTGATTGTCTGTCTGCAATGAAGTAAGGGAGATATGAAATAACTGTCAAAAATAGTTTGTTTACAGTAAACTTACGTATCTACTTGAACGGTAAACTTATCTACTTAATACAGGAACGGTTGCTAACTAAGGTTATATGCTATCCAATTACCAGTCTCCAGACACCTTTAAACATGTGACCAGATCTTATACTTTTGTAGCCTTTTCATTTCCCCTTGTGTTTTTCAACTATAACCATGAAATTACATCAAGCAATAGTGATATGTTAGGGGTATCAAGCTATCCACAAGTCAATTAATTAATGGGTTACTAAGTACATGCATTTGGAATAGCTGTAAGACCCCTTTTCACAGACAAATAATGATTTGCTATACATATACCTTCCCAAAAAGATGAAGTTATGTCATATGCATGTTTACTGCAAATTGAACCCATACACCTATGGTGTACATGTGCAAGGTGCACAGTTCTTTACTATACCTTATGTAAATAGCAAAGAAACTGAGCACACAGCTAGTATCCAACTATGATTAGCTACTTTGGCTACTAAACAAGTAGCAGGCTCCTAGGAGAAGATACAGGATTAAGGGTTCTGGGTAGAGTGGATTATAACGGTTGGCCATCGAACATTTACCGACCAATTAGCTCAAAGACGGCCCAATTACCTACTGAACCAGTCAATGACCACTTTCTACTAAAAAAAATCGATATACTCTAATTATAGGGTTTCCAACTCAAAATAGGAAGGTGCTTCCTTTTGTTGTTTCTGGTGATTTTCACACAGACTGACCTTTAAGATAAAGCAAACAAGTGCTAATTTATTATTGGATTGCTTGTAGCATTGGGTATCAGCATAATTTTAACACACAAAACATACAAAAAGTGGTCACGTGACCAAAAAATCATAATAGTTAAATTGGGAAACTTATTAGAAAATCACTGTATTTTAGGGTTGCTGAAGTCACAATTAGTGTATTTTCTTGCCTTATAATGAAGACTTCTACATCTTGTAGTGCTATAGCACATCCTTTATAGCTGTAGTGAGATTATTGGCCACGTGACCACTTTTTGGGTGTTTACAGTTAAAACAGCACTGATATTGAAAGTAATAGACAGTGTACTAATATATTAACACTTGTTTGTTTTATCTTATTAATGTCAGCCTGCGTGAAAATCATCAAAAACGATGAAAGAGCTGAGGCATCACCTTATTTTGTAGTGGAAATCCTATATGAAGGGATTTTTGGTCATGTGACCACTTTTTGGGTATTTACATATGTTAAAATTGTGCTGATAGCAACTGCTGCAAACATTCCAGTAACAAATTAGCACTTGTTTGTATTATCTTAAAGGCAAATCTGTTTGAAAATCTCCAGAAACAACAGAATGTAGCACCTTCTATTTTGAGTGGAAACCCTTATCTAATAGAACAGTCAGTGACTCTAATAGAGCAGTCAAAGAGTTTCTAAAAAGGTGTACCTAAAAGATCCAAAAAATCGGAAAAAAATTTGTCTAGCTTAGGAAATTGAACCTGCAGCTTTCAGCGAAGTGCAACTCGCACCATTTTACGTTCACACACTGTTTCAGTGGTTTCTAAGGGGTATTAAATGTATTGCAGTATATTTGATATAGATCATGTCACAAAACATCACATCAAATCATCACAATATAAAATGTTATTATTACAGATTTATTATGTATGTGGCTTAAACAGTGATGCAGTGCATGGCTGCTGAAGGAGTTTTGGGTATCAAAACTTCTTCCGCTAGACAAGGATATATAAGTTTCTATGGTCACATTTTTTATCAAACTTTAGACATGACAACCCTTGTACATTTCATTTGTTATGCCCATGTAGTAGATGTTCCAACACATCCCGTCCCCCTTTAATGTAACTCTTTAAGTATAAGTAATGTAATTTTTATAAGTAATGTAATGCGGTACGTAAGTATAAATTTTTGATTTTTAATGGCCGGTAGCCTTGAGCTAGCGGACTATCAGTACTGTACCCTAAAGATTTTATTAATTGTACATCCCTTATTCTATACTTGTATGCAGTACTGTAAAGTTATAATCAATGAATTAATTAATCAATCAATCAATCAAAATACTCACATCCAAGCTTGAAAATCCAAAATTTTTCAGGGGGCATGCTCCAGCATGGCATGCTTATTCATGCTGATAAGCATTGCCATACAATGTCAGATCAACTATGACTTTGATCTGACATAATTTCAGATCAACGAAGACCAGTTATAATCCTCTCTGGTTCTGAGAATCTGTTTTGATTTCCAACAAATACAAGTTTGCATCTGACATGATCTGATGTTGTATGGAAATGCTTAGCAGCATGCAACCTCCTTTGTTTCATTTTCATGATCCAATATATTGGATATTGGATCATGAAAATGAAACAAAGGAGGTTGCCTACACCTGCAAAGTAGTGCACCCTGCATACTAGTGAATATTTTAATCCCTATGCATGTGCATCAATCTGTAGCCAATCCCCATGACTACATGAAGGTGTATATAATCATGGAGTGTTCCATGTGATTCCCCATGTTTGATGAGCCTTAATATTACTGATGAGCTGTTGACAGTCAAGGTTTTTCAGTAAAACTTGAATCAGTTGAATGATAATTCAGTCCAAAAAATACTGATTGCAAGGCGTGTAGTGGAAAAATACTCATTTTACTTCTCTTTTTTGCAAATCACTTGAAATTGCTAGCTATTATACCTCTGTACATTCACATGTGATAACTGCATTCATTTAAAATGATTAACATTTAAGCATTCCAAAAGCTAACTTTTAACAGTGCAACATTGCTGCCAGGGGTGTGAATTTTATAGCCATGAAATATTAGAATTGGGTAGTTAGACTGAAGCTACAGTTACTGTATGATGGGGGTGGGGGTTTGCCAAGGTAGTATGTAAATGAAACACAAAGTCTGGGGGGGCTGTGTGCCCCCTGAAGCTAAAGGTATTGTATGTTTCAGGACTGAAATTCTTGATATAGAGCAGTTTTATGCACAATATCTAAATTATAGTGTTAAATTATGCTTTCTAAGTGGTCTGCATTGATAGAGTCATAGCATAGACCCTTTACAGTATGTACGTGAAACATCTATAGTTGTAGGAATCAGTGACAATCATGAGTAGCTCAGTAATGAGCTTAAAGTAAATTGTCATATAGATTGGCATACAAAGTGCATACATACCATGTGCATTCAATGCATAAAGTTCCTATATAGCAGGCTAAAAGTTCCTATATTGCAGCATTTCATAGGCTGATAATGTTGGGCAAGAAAGCCAAACCTCCATGATCCCCATTATACAGTTCTACCATACTGTGTTAGCAATAATGAAATTAATGTCAGTTTTAGCTACAAATTTGTTGTTGTTTAAACTATTTAAAATATCTGTGTTGATTCAGAAAAGTAGCAATTGGTTGATATTATGAACAGTGTGCAAAGCATCCTCAACATGCTCTATCGATGGAGTTCTTGGACATGCCGCGGCTTGCCGCCACAGAGTCTTCTGAGATTGAATTTGGTAACATTAAGCACTGTGAGTTACTATAAAGAAAGTGCTCATCATCAACTAATCAGTATAATTATACAGTAGCAGTAGTAATACTATAATAGCTGCATGTCATACAGGGGATACAGCATGAATACTGCAGTATTATTTAAGTATAAAGCTGAATTTTAAGAGGTCTGATGCTGCAAGCTTGCAACCCTCAGAATCTGAAACATAATTATCATGCAATGTTAATACAGTAGTACTAAAGTTGCAAATACAGCTGGCAATATTAATCTATGTTTCTATTTTCACAAGGAGATGGCAATAGTCATCATAGTTTCTGGTCTAGTTTATTCATACTGTGGTCATTCTAGAACATCTCTTTTGGAAGTTTGGAATTTGAAGAAATGGTACAGTGTGCTATAGTTGTTTATGTTGTTAAAGAATTCACTTAAGCCTACACCCCTCATTATAAAAGTACACAGAAGGGTCTCAAATGCAATATATGCAGTGGTCACATTTTGTTTGCACCTTAAAAGTTAGATACGTAACATACAGGTTATTATGTATGGAGCAGGTCTGGGGATAGTTAGTTAGCTTTGTTCAGTCATTATGGTTTCCACAGCAATAGAAAGGTGTCTCTTTTTGCTGCATTGCTGTTGTGATTTTCATACAGGTAGCTATATGACTGGATCTGCAAAAAGGGGTCTTATAATCTTTCCGATTGCATTGTTATTGTTATTGTTATTAAAGCTTTACAGTGACCAGCACTGAAGGTCTGACAGCAACATGTGCTGCAGCCTTTGGATTACCTAACCTAGCAAACTGGAACTGGAAACCTAAGTACATGTACTTGGCAACCCATAACTTGACCTGTGAATATGGTGTCACCCTGAAATTTGGTCACCTGATATCCCTAACATATAACCACAATAGCTTAGTGTAATATGAAGGTGATAGGTTAAACGCATGTGGAGTTATGAGTAGCAAGTCTGGAAAGGCTATAAGACTCCTTTTCGCAGATCTGGTCACATAGTATTATTGAAGTGTAATTGTAACTTTCACTATCAGCATAGTTTTAACATAGTAATAATGTCAAGTGCCTTTCGTGTGACCAAGTTGTTAGGTACAAAGTAAACAACTTACAACACAAAGAATACATACGTAGTTATTAGCTACAATCATATTGATATTATCAAAGGAGTGAGTCACAGTGCCGCTTAAGGACATCCACCTACTCATAAAATGGAGAATTAATACAGTCAGTTACAGACGATGGTAATGCATTTCACCATTGAATGGTCTTATACTGAAAAAAAAAGTTGAGTAAAGCACAAGCGGAACATATATGTTCACAAAATATACTGGTGTCCTTGTACTATAAGAAGAAGTTGCACTGAAAACAATTGGTGGTTCAAGTGGAATACATTTAACTTGGTGGCACTGGTGGTGATTTAAACTGAATAAAATAAGGCAATGGCAACCATTGCAATCTACAATGGCAGATCCAGGATTTGGGGTAAATGTCCCCCCCACTGACCTTGTGGAGGAGCCAGCCATACTTCTAGTAAATACTAAGGCCAAGATCAGTTTATGAAACCCATGAAAATATGCATATTTTAATATACAGTATTTATTACAAATTCACCTGAAGCCAAAGTTAAACTAACTGTGAAATTGTCAACCAGCACCTTCATGCGTACTAAGTGCCCTCTAAAAATAATTATTGTGTTGCTGTTATTTAAGACATTCAGAGCCTTTTAAACAGCTTTTAAGACTTCACAACCATCTGCAAAGGCCAAAATGGCAAAGATCAACAGTGAGACACTACTAAGAGGTGATTATTTGCTGCTTCAAAAATGCAGCAACTAACAAGAGAATCTGCTCTCCCCAACCACCTACCAACTTAGCCTGTTTGTGCTCCTCCCCTTGCCAGCTCCTGGATCCGCCCCTGATCTATGATAAAATTCAGACAAATGATCATATTTCAGCTATAAGCCACTAAGTCTAAGTCCTTGAAATTAGGTTAGGTAATCCTAAGGCTGCAGCACATGTTGCTGCAGACCTTCAGTGCTGGTCACTGTAAAGCATTAATACAATAAATACTTTAGGATTAAGGAAGAAAATCCATCCCTCCTGGAGGAGACTGAGTGTGGCCCCGACTAGACATTGGGTGACCTGCAGTTCGATTCCTGGGGTTGGAGGGATTTTTTTTCCTTACTTTGGCCCCTTTTCTGTTACACCGTTTCAGCTATAAGCCACTAAGTCTAAGTCCTTGAAATTAGGTTAGGTAATCCTAAGGCTGCAGCACATGTTGCTGCAGACCTTCAGTGCTGGTCACTGTAAAGCATTAATACAAAAAAAAAATACAATTTCCTTAGGTCATAACACAACCTTACTGCATAGTTCTGTATCCTCTGAAGTCTTTGCAGTAGAGTGCTTCCCAGTGATCAGATGGTCTCCAAACTGTTACACAGTAAGACAAATGAGACAATACCAATAATATCTTCATCAAACTATTGTCAATAACATGTCGATGAGATCTAGATAGTACGACATTTTATGGCATACATTAGCAACATGATGAGTCCAAGACATAGTAGAGTCAAAAATAAGTCCTGAATAGCTACTTTTGTTTCTCAGTCACTTGTAGAACAATACCACTAACAGATATAGGAGGATGTGTAAACTGTGTGGAACGATTGGAGGCTTTAAACCACATAACAGAAGATTTAAAAAAAATTAATTTCCATTTTACTTTGTAAAATCCACTGCTGTATTAATGAGAGTTGAGAGCACATAGTATTTTGTACAGCAGCTGGGGTGGCACCAGTACAAATAATTATTAATATCAATGTAATAATTATATTAATACTTGTTTATCTTATCAAAGGTCATGTAAGAGGCAATGCACTTTTTGAGTGAAAACCCTTGCACCTAATATACCTGCAAGTCTCGGGGGCGCATCTTTATGAGTACCTACCGGGATGGGGGTGGAGCTTGACATTGATGAGTGCAATACGTTCAATTCGGGAATAGTATTTCCAAATGTTGATACTGAGTTACCTGGTCAGTATAAAAGGGCAGTGTAAAATTGTGAAATATGGTTTTGTGATATAGCCAATTATGGTCGGCCACAAAATTATTTTTTTTGCAATTAATGTCACGTGATTCTGGTGTGCCACTCCCTAGTTGTTTTGTTCATCTCAAGTCGTGTTCTATGTCGAAAACTGATAGTCTTACAGTCTTCTTTACACTGGTAATGGTGAGATGTGGATGCGCCACAATCGTGGAATCAGGTTAGTCAGTGCGCGATAAACTACGTAAACGCAGTCAATAATCAATGTACATCTGTATACTGTAATACTGTATGGCATCAAAATGCGGGCACTAGAATTATGCAACATCCAAATGGCAACAATTCCGTCGACACAGGATTGGGTAGAGTTTGCTTCCCTGCCCATAGTTTGAGCGAGACTTTCTTTTAGTTTATTTATTATCAAGTCTACCAGTTGGGCATGTAAGGTAAGTGCGGGTTATTCCGGACGCTTAGATCGTTCTCAACAATGGTAAAATCCCTGGGCCTATAATTTGGTATGCTAATGCAGTGTCCTATGGCCTATCTACAAACCAAAATTGAAGCGAATCCGCGTTATTCCACCGCGAAGTTTGACACGAATTTGTAGCGCAATCACTGGTAATTTTGTTCAAAACTTTATCTAACCAGTCAGCCCAAGTTCATATTTTCGATTTTCAAAGATTTATAGAAAGATCATACCCTCAGCTAATTGCACACCAAAAGTCATAATAATCCATGCAGCACAGGCGGAGTGGCAGTCGATTTTTCAGCAACTGTTCGGTTGAAATACAAAGAAAATATTCGCGAATTACATAAACTTTTAAAAATACGCACTGCTGTTTTCTCCCAAATGGTATGAACTTTCTACTTGATTTATAAGCTGCAGGATGAGTGGTACTTTAGTCTCCATACTTGTAAAAGAGGATTGGTAAGCTGTGGAAGGCTCTACTTGCTTGTTTTTCGAAGTGTCCGGAATTAGCCGCATGTTGCATTTTTACACGCTTTTAAATTTTGGTTCATAACTCCTCAGCAGTTAATTGTATCGAAACGAAACTTGTACTGCAGATGCACCATAAGATAGGCTTTACAACGATTCCTAGAGTTGGTCTTAACTCGTTGTGAGTCTAATGTTAGATAGTTTTTATCAAAGAATGTCCGGAATTACCCTCACTTACCTTACTAGAGGGTCTGCACAGAAGACAGAGCCTGTACGAGGTGCTTCACCACTAGCCCAGGGAACCTAACCTTTCTAGATGAAGACAAAGCTGTTGCTGTCTTTGATAGCATATATTCATCTGATATCTTCATCCCTTGTGCTACTCAACATGACCTGACTCTGAGTTCCTGGGCCATTCCCGGACCTGAGTTTATTGTTGGCCAGTTGACCTTAATTAGTTTGTGGCTTGGAATTCCTCGTTTCCCAGTATCACCGCTATGCGTGTGCCTTGCTTCTGTTGACCAGTTTGGGGATCGCCTTCTAGAATATTCCCATGTTCTCATGAGAATTCGTCGCCATGACTCTTTAGTTGAAATTGTCTGTCATGCTCTATCCCAAAGTCATTCGGGAGTTTTAAAGGAACAATGTGTTTCTTGTGAGGACTGTTCCTGCTCAGGTGATGTGTAGCTATACCACCCTGATTTTCAGTATGGCTGACCTGCTTACTAGTTCGCAGCACTACCCAGCTCTGTCACATTTCTTATTCCTCTTCTAGTGCTGGGGTTGCTGCTGCAGCTGGGGAGTTAGCTAAAGATCAGAGACATCTAGATGCTGTGGAAGAGGTGGGTGTGATTTTATCCCTCTGGTAGTAGAAACCTTTGGTGTTTGGTCACCTTTTGCTCTTCGAACTCTCCATACCATTGCTGATCGTACAACTGCCAGAAGTGATGCTTCAACCAAACAAGCCCAGAAAAATTTGCTGCAGCAACTTTCAGTCTTGTTATGGACTAGTAATGCACACATGATACTGAGATACTGGGCTTTGCAGTGCGAAGACACTGATTTTCCCTTCTCCAAGCCCCTCTCATAATTGTACTTGTAATTAAGTTGTTGTACTAGGGTAGTTAATTTTTGTTTTAGTTGTACTTTTGTCATCTTTGTTTCAATTTACATTTATTAATTCCTTGTTTACTTTAAAAAAATCCTAAGCAAAAATCATTGAGTTTAGTATCCTAAAGTAAAGCAGGACAAATGCTGAAAAAAGGCCAACCCCAGCGTGACATAGTTTATTTGAATACTATAGGGCCTATCAGGAATTACAAAATTGAACCTGTATGTTAGGCTTTTCGTAGTTAAATAGTACTTATTAATGATCATGCCATCACATGCTTGGTTTGTCTTTGCCGGAACACCAAGCCAGCACTTGGCTACACTGATGTATGCATTCATGTTTCATGACAATATTGTTTTGTGTGGTTATACAACCAGAACTTACTTATTATAAGTAGACTATGATAGCTACACTTGCAGCTACCATGTATAGCTAGCTAGTTCTGAGAGGTAGCTAGCTACTGTACATTCATAATTGGTGGAATGATTAAGTGAATTGAAATTGATAATGCAGTTATAATATGTATTGTAGCTATACACTATAGCTTTACTGTGTAAAGAGTGTCCATTAAAAGATGCTTCACAGTTATGTTATCAGATTTGTGTGAAATGTAATTAAGGTGGTAGCTAACCAGGACTGACTGTTTCATTTTAGATTACATCCCAACTGATGTGAGATGTCAAGTAACTTCTAATGATACATACAATGAAATTAATGTTTCATGGGTGATATCTAATTTTGACAACATTGAAAATAAATTGCAACGGTGTGATGTTTATTGTAGCTGTAATGCTTCTGGATATCATTCATTAGAAGAGGTATGTATATTTACTGTTATGTGTGCACATAGGTATAACGTTTATGCCATGAATAGTTCAAATGATTGCATGCATTTTATATAACTTTATTTCTGGCTATATACATCTAATCAAAAACAGCCAAGCTGTAAAAAAAAGGTGCGGCCCCCATAAAGGCCATGGTGAAAAAAGATGTGAAATCCAAGGTGGCAGCCAAGAAATGGCTGTGATGGTAGGTTAATGGTTACATTTTAATAACAACAATTCAGGTGAATTTGGTGCCAAGACCAAGCGGCACAAAATTCACCTGAATTGCCGTTATTAAAATGTAACCATTAACCTACCATCACAGCCATTTCTTGGCTGCCACCTTGGATTTCACATCTTTTTTCACCATGGCCTTTATGGGGGCCGCACCTTTTTTTTACAGCTTGGCTGTTTTTGATTAGATATCACTTCTTTTTGTATTTGTATACTGCAAAGCCGGCCTATGGCTGGCTTTGGGGCTTTTTTAACCCATGTGTTTTTTTCTTTACCACAGGAAGAAGAAAAGAAATTAAAGAAGAATTTTAGTACTTCAATTATTTTTTATTTTATTAGTAATTATACAAATTATATACATATATTTATTACATGCTCATTATTCCCCACAGGATTTTTTTTGCAGCTGATCTCTCTACTGGGTGACTTGAAATGTAGCTGAACTATATACAGGATGGTTTTTTGTAGCTGAACTCTCTGTAACAGGTGATTTGTTTGCAGCTAAACTCTCTACATGGTGGTGTCTTTATAGCCGAACTCTCTACATGATGGTTTCTTTGTAGCTGAACTCTCTACAAGGTGACTTCGTCCAGTTGATCTCTCTACGGGGTGATTTGTTTCTAGCTGAACTCTCTACAGGTGAATTGTTTGCAGCTAAACTCTCTACATGGTGGTTTCTTTGTAGCTGAACTCTCTACAAGGTAACTTCTTCTCTACAGGGTGATTTGTTGTAGTTGAATTCTCTACAAGGTGGTTTGTATGAGGCTGAACTCTCTACATGGCGGTTTCTTTGTTGCTGAACTCTCTACAGAGTGATTTGTTTGCAGCTGAACTCTCTACATGATGGTTTCTTTGTAACTGAACACTCTACAAGGTGACTTCTTCTAGCTGATCTTTCTACAGGGTGAATTGTTGTAGCTGAACTATCTACAAGGTAACTTCTTCTAGCTGATCTCTATACAGGGTGATTTGTTTGTAATTGAATTCTGTACAGGTGGTTTCTTTGTAGCTGAACTCTGTACATGATGGTTTCTTTGTAGCTAAACTCTTTACAAGGTGACTTCTTCTAGCTGAATTCTCTACGGGGTAATTTCTTTGTAGCTGAACTCTCTATATGATGGTTTCTTTGTAAATGAACTCTCTACAAGGTGAATTCTTCTACCTGATCTCTCTACAGGGTGATTTGTTTGTAACTGAACTCTGTACAAGTGCGTTTTTGTGGGTGATCTCACTGCAGGTTGATTTGTTTGTAGCTGAACTCACTAAAGGGTGATTTTGCTTGTAGCTGAACTCCTTGCATTGTATCTAGTTTCTAGCTGATCTCTCTACAGGGTGATTTGTTTGTAGCTGATCTCTCTACAAGTTGATTTGTGTGTAGCTGATCTCTCTGCAGGTTGATTAATTTGCAGCCGATCTCTCTACAGGTAATTTGTTTGTAGCTGATCTCTCTACAAGTTGATTTGTGTGTAGCTGATCTTTCTACTGGTTGATTTGTTTGTAGCCGATCTCTCTACAGGGTAATTTGTTTGTAGCTGAACTCTGTACAAGGTGCTTTTTTGTAGGTGATCTCACTGCAGGTTGATTTGTTTGTAGCTGAACTCACTAAAGGGTGATTTGCTTGTAGCTGAACTCCTTACATTGTGTCCAGTTTCTAGCTGATCTCTCTACAGAGTGATTTGTTTGTAGCTGAACTCTCTATAAGGTGATTTATTTGTAGCTGAACTCCTTACATTGTGTGTAGTTTCTAGCTGATCTCTCTACAGGGTGATTTGTTTGTAATTGATCTCTCTACAAGTTGATTTGTGTGTAGCTGATCTCTCTGCAGGTTGATTTGTTTGTAGCCGATCTCTCTATAGGGTAATTTGTTTGTAGCTGAACTCTCTATAAGGTGATTTGTTTGCAGTTGATCTCTCTGCAGGTTGATTTGTTTTAGCTGAACTCTCTACAGGCTGATTTGTTTGTAGCCGATCTCTCTACAGGGTAATTTGTTTGTAGCTGAACTCTCCACAAGTTGATTTGTGTGTAGCTGATCTCTCTGCAGGTTGATTTGTTTGTAGCCGATCTCTCTACAGGGTGATTTTTTTTGTAGCTGACCTCTCTTCAGGGTGATTTGTTTCTAGCTGATCTCTCTACAGGGTGATTTTTTGTAGCTGACCTCTCTTCAGGGTGATTTGTTTCTAGCTGATCTCTCTACAGGGTGATTTTTTGTAGCTGACCTCTCTTCAGGGTGATTTGTTTCTAGCTGATTGCTCTACAGGTTGATTTGTTTGTAGATGAACTCTCTACAGGGTAATTTGCTTGTAGCTGAACTCCTTACTTTGTGTCTAGTTTGTAGCTGATCTCTCTACAGGGTGATTTGTTTGTAGCTGAACTCCTTACATTGTGTGTAGTTTCTAGCTGATCTCTCTACAGGGTGATTTGTTTGTAGCTGATCTCTCTACAAGTTGATTTGTGTGTATATAGCTGATCTCTCTGCAGGTTGATTTGTTTGTAGCCGATCTCTCTACAGGTAATCTGTTTGTAGCTGAAATCTCTATAAGGTGATTTGTTTGTAGCTGATCTCTGTGCAGGTTGATTTGTTTTAGCTGAACTCTCTACAGGGTGATTGCTTGTAGCTGAACTCCTTACATTGTGTCTAGTTTCTAGCTGATGTCTCTACAGGGTGATTTTTTGTAGCTGAACTCTCTTCAGGGTGATTTGTTTCTAGCTGATCTCTCTACAGGTAGATTTGTGTTGATTTGTTCATTGCTGATCGCTCTAAAGGTAATTGATTTGTTGCAGTTGAACACCCTGCAAAGTGTTTTGTTTGTAGCTGATCACTCTAAAGGGTAATTTGTTTGTAGCTGAACTCTCTCCACAGTGACTTGTGTGTAGCTGAATTCTGTGTAACTGAATTCTCTAGAGAGTGACTTAATTGTAGCTGAATTCTCTACACAGTGCATGACTTGTTTATAGCTGAACTTTCTTCAGTGTGACTTGTAATGTTCTGAATCTCTATAGTGATATATTTGCTTAACTCTCCACATGGTGACTGTCTTCTTGCTGAACTGTCTATAAGATTAACTGTTTGCAGCTGAACTCCCTACAGAATAACTTGTGATGTAATAAAATTCTATAATGGAGTAAATAGATTAGCCGAATGCTCTATTAGGGTGACTGTTCTATTAGAGTATCTCGATCTCGCATTTGCTACACGGAGTTGGCTTTCGAATCATAACTCAGTGGTTTGTAATCCGATTCTTCTGTACTACTGCAAGGACTTTCTATGAAGATTATTCCAGCTATGCACCGATTTTCAGCTCATTGCTCTAAGCGGTTTGCCTGGTAGGCGTGAAAACTAATACTTTTTTATTCATAAAAATCGATCGCGTAATTGTGACACAGGTTGGGTTTTGTGTCATATCTCCGTGGTCTTTATCTCGATTCCTTTCAAACCACCAAAAGGCACTCCTACGATGGTTACTCCATCTACATAGCAATTTTCAACTCATTCCATGAAGCGGTTTACCCTGTAGGCGTGACAACAAATCGATCTTGTTTTACGCGAATAATCGGTCATAACTCCTGAATCATTTATCGGATTTGTACCAAATTTGATGCTAGGATTCGCCTTTGGACTCCCTTTCTGTGTGCCAAATTTCAAGGCGATTGGAGTACGCGTTTGCTTGTTATAGCAATTTTTGCAAGTGTGCGAAAAGACGAAGAAAAAAAAATGAAGAAAAAAAAACGAAACTTTGGCAACTCGTATCTCGGAAATGGCTGGAGCGATTTCCTTCGAATTTGGAATATAGACTCCCTTGGCTGGCGGGCAACTGTGTAGCAAATTTGGTTCCAATCAGATAAGTGATCACCGAGATACAAAGGTGTGAAAATGACGTTTTCGTTCTTCCTGTCAATATACTCACGGTGTGGCGCGCCGGCTTCTTGGGCCGCACGACACACTACCGTGTGTCTTGATACGTAAGAGATTTTGACTATTACCTGATACATTTTCCTTACAAGATGCAAAGTTGCTTACAGAGCATGTGTTTTCCGAAACCTCTTTTTTTC
Source organism: Dysidea avara (assembly GCF_963678975.1). Taxonomy (NCBI): domain Eukaryota; kingdom Metazoa; phylum Porifera; class Demospongiae; order Dictyoceratida; family Dysideidae; genus Dysidea; species Dysidea avara. Next base: position 29,532,501 of record NC_089276.1, read on the forward strand.
AAAACTTTCAGATTAGACTTTACTTAAGGATTCAGCATTGGAACCAGCAAGTGTTTGAACTATTTGTACTGGTAAAAGGCTATCCTTACATCACCGTTTCCCAATTCTCAGTTTTTCACTTATTTAGACTTGCACGCATTCATAATTCTTGATGGTTGTGTGGGTACATCTTTGGTAAACCAACATAGTAATAGTTTGTCTAATAAACCACAGCTTATCCACAAAACACCAAAGAGCTATATTGAACTATTTGAGCTGATTGTCAGATTAGCGTAGGCCAATTATGTGACCGGATCTGCGAAAACCTGACATAATGGTGTAAGCCTCAATTTTCAGTATATCCATTGATTGCAATGGGTAAAATATTTGCATAGTTGAAAAAAATTTGTAAAATTTTCAAACGTATTGTTCTTTGTAAAGAAAAGGTTCAGTGATAAAAACCTAGATACGTATCATCTTATTTGCCTATATACTCAAGAGGAGTTCGAAAATCTTTGTTTCGTTGCAGTAGACTAAAGGATACATGAGGTATGGGCGTTTGTTTATGTCATCTCGAAGCGATCGTACACAATCAATCTTTCTTCACTGATTTCATCTCTGTATGTAGTGAAGAAATTTGATAGAAGGAAAAACTTATCCAGTAATGGACTACCCTATTCATGGAAAGCACAATTGCAAGTTGCAATTCAGTACTGCATAAGTTACAATCATTTTTGTAAGCGCCTGTAATTTATTTTCCCATTACTTGCTGTACAAATCGATCTTTCTGTTGTTGCTACTTTGTAGGGCTGTAACTCCAAAGTTTGTTGGCATACAAGACTAAAACTTGGCTAGAACATACACTTGGCTAAGTAGATAATAAATATTCAATAATAAAGAATTTGAAAATGTGCCATTATGTTGGGTTTTTGCAGATCCAGTCACAATTATTGGCTATTCTACATCAGTAATTGTTTGGATATTATTTGCTTACTTATTCAGCCCAATAATACTGCCAAAACACTGGCATAAAATGCTCTATAAAGTACTTGCTTGTTGGTTTCGTGGTATATACAAGCCATACCCTAACAAACAGTGATGGTTTAGCCCACTGCAACAGCTTTATATGTCAGAACAGATAGACTCACAATTGCAACTTCATACATTCAGTTATATAGATTTTATTCCTAGAAGCACTACAATAATAACACATGCTACACAAATGCATTCTGCAATGTACTGCAGTCGATGTCATTTAACTATATATTGATAATAATGTATATGGTAACAAAATATTGACATTTAACTAATAATAAATTTTGAAAGTGACACTCTACAATAAAATGTGACTGGCTGAACATGTTTGCACATTCTTCAAATCCATTTTGTTGCTTCTCTGTTATCTATATAGCAACAGGCAACTACTGTAAATAGAAAGCTATAGGTGCTCAAGTCTACTAAAACTCAGTCTGTTCACTGTAATGATGGGAATCCATGCTTAGTCCTTTCTCCACATTCAGCAAGAAGAATGTCATTCCAACAAGGAATGAGCATGATAAACTTTTTGTAAACAAGTGTCGTAACTCATGTGCCATTTACTATAAAAACATGAATTAAAGATATATTTTTACACATTACATGAACAGGCAGATCTGATGGTATATAAGTTCATTACGATTTCATAGTACAGCAGAATTTTGTGAACATGTTTTTGTCCAGTCGGTCACAGTTGTGAATATAATGATATGTGTAAATAATTGCTACCTAACAGTATACTAACTGTTGCTTATACTTTTCCAGTTTACACAACCCCTTCAAGCTCACAACACTTATACCATGAACCGTTTCCCGGTGAACACTACTTGTTATGATGAGTGTCTCTGTAAAGTTCGAACAATTGCAACTGCATTTAAAAACTATGAGAAAAACTGGACTGCACTTAAGAGGTGCTACATAGGACCAAAAGGTAAAACCTTGTTTTCATACAGTATAGTACTGGTTTATGTATAGTAGAGATCATGAAGGTTTGGGCTTTCATGCCCAAAAGTATCACCCAAAACCAACCTCACGTTTCTTTATGATACGTAACTTGGTTATAGTCTGTTCGCATTCACCTGAGCCCTCATTTCTTGTTAATAACTCTTGTTACATGGGCCAGCTTCCCAAACATTTAGTAACGCTTTGAAGCCCTTTAAACGCCGGAACTGTTAATCAAAAAAGCGCTTTGATATGGGCAAGAACAAGTGAGTTATGATGCCTTAAAAATATCCCATACATTTAGTATGGACAGTTCAGGCGGGCAAACATGTTTATAACATGAAAACATGCTTGTTCCAGTACAAAACCATTGGGAGTGAACACATGTTCATCTCTTTGATATTATTATATTTGGTGGGGGCTCAGGTGAACGCGTACCAACAATAGGTGCAATCAAGCCCATAAAAGTCAACCTCAAACTCTTCCAACAAGCTTCTATGATATGTACACTTTAATGTTAATTTAACCCTTAAACCCGCAGAGAACTTTTGGGGAATATGTGTTTACACAATATGGGCACATGTGGTGACACTAGGTGGGGTAACTTAATTCTTACAGCCTACAACTACACATTGATTTAACTGGGCTACTTGGAGAAGGTTAAATGAACACTGTAACTACAGTGGCTTACTTGTTATGAAACAATAAACAGTGGCGAGTCATGTCTCCGTGTTTCAAAATTCTTGCCATGTGTTTAATTTCAATTGTGTGTTTACTCATGTGAGCTATTATATATGGCCTGGTAGAAACTTTAACGGCAAATTGAATGGAAGTTGTTGCAAGATGATAGGAGCAACCACCATCAAGTTATCAACCATTTTATAAAGGTGTGTAAAGGGTTTCCATGTTTCCTTGTCGAAAATTTTTCGCAGCTAGTTTTGGCCTCACCATTTAGTGTCAGGGTTACACCCTAGGTATCATTTTAATCCTTATTACATCACATGTAGAATGACGTAAATTGATGGATGCTTTGAAAGTTACAGCGCTTTATGCAAGGAATATGTATTTGTTAAGTTTAAATCCAGTTGTCTGGATTATGAGGGTTTAAGGGTTAACTAAAGAATTGTTTGATGATTTTATTCTTATGCCAGCCTCAGTATAGTGTAACTATTTTCCTGTTTACTATTTTTAGCTCCAAGAGGTTCTCCTTTCATCATTTCAAGTCCTGCCAGAGATAAAGACAATGGATCATTAATTCAGTTTGATTTTAAGGTATGCAAATATTTTCATTCATAAATGTTTTAGTGAAAATTAACATGAAAAAAAACAAACAACTACTGCATGTCTAAAAACCAGGTGTCCAGTAAATACTATCCTTGCTAAGCATATAAAATTTAGATACAGTAGGACCTCCATTATACGAACACCTGTGTGTCAGTTAAATTATAAAAGTATTCAGATAAGTGAATTTGTGTGGATAAATGAAGCCCATTCATTTATATGTGACCGTTTCAGCAAAACCTGACTTGTTTGCACAATTAAATATTTTTTTATTCACTCACTGTTATCTGCAGTGTCGGAGGAATGGATCACCAAAGTTTCAGCCTTCTGTGGTGTGTAGTTTTGAAATTTCAGCACTAGAAAGTAGGAAGAACAAGGAAATCAATTTGTACAGTGACTATACTAAAAATATACTACAGGCTCTTGCATTCGTAATCATAAGTTCTGTTTGGATTAGTCTACAAAGTTGGAATTTGGCTTACAATGTTCACCATGGATTGGCAGATCAACCAAGGTATAGTTTTAGCCTTGCAGTCACTTGTGCATAGGCGTATGAAGGCGGTTTGGTAGAAGAAACGATGACGATCTTGTTTACGTTTACCGCATCATAAACAAATGCACGTGACACCCATACCGTTGAAACTACAAAACGAAACAAAGATTTTCAAACTCTCCATGAGCAGGAAAATACGATGGTATATAGTTTTAATCGATTTGAGTCTTCCTTCATCGAGTACTGGCCCAATAAAAACTTGCGTATTTTTTCTTGTAGCATGCTTAATTTTACGAATTATTTTTAAATTTCGATTTTCTCAATACGCATGTTTGTGCAAACTAGACGGGTTTTCACTGAGACGGTCACATATACAGAGTTCTGTTCTAATAGAACATACACTGTACACTTACACTAGTAGAATCACATAATGATGAAATACTCTAATAGAGAAGTCACTTATACTGTTCGGATAATCGAAGGTTCGGATAATCAAGATTTAGATAATCGAGGTCCTACTGTACTTAACGTAATACATTGACCATATTTTTGGCTCTAGGTTCCGCATGGTACAAACTAGTAATCACCTGACTTATTTGGGATACTGGTTTGGCCTTCCTATAGATATGTTGAAAGTCTCAGCTTTATATACCAGGATCTTGAATACAAGGCGAAATGCCAACTCGGTTATCATCCACTGACCTCTAATATTGTTCACACATTGCATATCCATACATTAATTGTCGGCCGTTTACATCCTTTTCTCAGAACTCAGAGTACTTTAAAATCAATTCAAATATTTCCACAGTACTATTGAATTTAATTAGCCCAATCTGTGGCATGGTTTAAAGTGATTACTGCTAATGTGCAAGATTTAGGCTACACAAAATTATTATTAACAGTATAGTGAAACACACAACCAGAAGTGCCTATAATTTTGTTTAATTCCTTGATCAATTACTTTGACAATGTGGAAGTGTGCTAATGTGCAAGTCTTGTCAGCCATACCCACTTATCAAGATCAGTGTCTGTAGGCGCACACCCATTTATCACAGTGTATAGGTATGCATGAATCCATACCTGTTGCTGTCTGCAGACTAACATGGAGTAACACTCACTAATTGATGATTGTTATTATATGAGGCATAGTCTAGTCTTTCAGTACTCCAGATATTTGTGAGTCATGCCCACTGCATACATGTAGCCATGCTAATTTATCAGTACAGTGAGTTGAAGTTTGTAGGTATGCATGAAGCCACACTCACTTTCAGGAAATGTATCTAGCTGTCTGTAAACTACCGACTGATTATTAACCTTACTGTTTAGTTTTCAACCCTCAATGCTCCCAAAGCGTAGCTCTTGGTAAATTAATCCAGGTTATATCCAGGTCAACAGGTCATCTGGGTCAGCAATAGTGACCCGGTTTCAATGCTACAATGAAGCCTTTAGGCCTTAGTATATGTTGTAATTAGTCTTTAAACAACTTGATAACATTAAAACACTTATAAATTTCCTGTGATTTGCAAAATTTTGACTTTTCCATGATATCTTTAGGACTCATCCATTTATTATAACAAACATAGTTGCAATGTTCCCTGCTGTCTAGCCACAATCGGATCTTTCAGGCATCTATATAAAGCAAATCCAATGGTTACACTCATCCAGCAGGCTATTAGCTGGAACTTGTAGTCTGCCTGATATGCATACCCTCAGCCCTTGGGTGGACATATCAGGCAGACCACTCGTTCCCATGTTACAACTATAAAATGCACACACACACACACACACACACACACACACACACACACACACACACACACACACACACACACACACACACACACACACACACACTTTTTGGAAATAATTCAAGAAACCAGTATTGCACTACTTACAGTTACTTGGTTGTAGTGTGCATACAGCTCACAGGTAACGTCACGAGTATACAGATGCGAATAATGCTCACGTCTTCTCACGGGATTGTTCTTTTGCAATTTACTGTGCAAGACCTGTGGAACATCGTGTGGATAAGCACTAGGCACGTGAGAAACTCGCCACGCATGAGAACACTCCCCACTGAGTTTAGTAACTTTATACAACACTTAAAAATTTGTGAGCAGATCTGAAGAATCCCATATGTTCATGCAAGCCTGGCTAGCTAAATTTACTGCAGAATGCAATAAACGTGCGGCCCACAGAATGCAATGGGTAAAATATGTACAAAATTGAAAAAAATCTGTAATTTTTAAAGCGCTTGTTTTACTATGAAGGAAAGTGATAGCACCACAAACCTTGGTAGCATCGTGCTCCCCAACGCAAGAGGAGTTCCTAAATCTTTACTTTGTGTCAGTACTCCCTAGGAGATGGAAGATATGAGTGCTAGTCTGCCTTGTGCTGGACGAGCAGTTCACTATCGCTTTTTTCTCACGTTTTCACCTTCGCCAGTTCGCCCTGGACATAGAAAATGAATGCCTGGAAGACAAAACTTACCAAGCAATGGATTTGCTTGTTCATGCAGAATCCAATGGCACAACTTGCATCTTGGTAGAGGACTGCATTCGTAAGTTATGATTGTTTTATTAAGCATCTGTAGTTTATTGTTGCTGTATAAATCGATTTTTCACTTCGTAGCACTGTCGCCCGAGCGCTGTAGCTAACTTCAAAAGTTCTTGGCTTCTAGAGCTGAACCTTCTGTTGACCATTACATGAGTCCTGTTATCTTGTCTTGCATGATGTTCTCAAGTGAAGTTTGCTATCATGGAGCATTGCTGTATATAGCCTTGCTGTACCCACGTGGGTCACTAGAGCGCACCTCATGCACATTGTACGTGTACATGCGATGTTACCTGTGAGCTGTACTGTAAAACTTTTTACCCTTGACTAGGTATGTTCAACAGCCAATTTTGGCAGGTTTTGATAAACCTGCTTTTTGCCAGTTTCGGCAACATTCGGTATCATATTTTTGCCAATTGTGACAAAATTAGGCTTTTCCCAGATGTTGGTAAATTCAGCATTGTCCATATTTTGCCAAATGTAGATCCAACATGTTGCCATTTTTGTCAATCTATTGGGTTCCATATTTTGCAGCTTTTGGGTTATTGCCAAAGTTGGAACAGCCTTAAAAGCAAAGTCTGGCAATGTAAAGAATTTTGCCATTGTTGGCAATTTACGAAATGCGACTTCAAAGTAGTGACAACAAAAGAATTAATGTAAAGTTACCAAGCTTCCAAAACTGGCTCTTTTAAGCAGGACCTTTTTGTCAAATTTGGCAATAATTCATGACCCCCATTATTGCCAACATTGGTATTATGTGGGATCTGAATTATTGCAAAAAATAGATCACAAAACCAGTATATACAAAGGCATGCAGTGTTTGGTTTAGGGCTATTCCCTTTTAAATTCTTATAGTGCCCATATTTACATATGTGACCCGCTGAGCGAATACCAGCTGTTTTTGCAAAATTCTATTTTGTTATAAAAATGTATTTGTAACAGAGTTGTGGAATGACTGTGTATTAATGTGTATTAATGTACTGAGTAAGGAAGAACCCCATGGCATGATGGATCAGACCTTGTACTGTAACGGGGTGCCCCAGCCCGTTACATTGGAGGTCCCACCAAGATAAGAAGAGTAGATTTGTTGTGACGACTACAGAATGCGGTGGAAGAGAGACACTTTATTACTATCAATGTACCCGAGATTGATAATTGTTGGAGCCATTAGACAAATTCTCCAGGTGAAAGAGACGGGACGAGAGAGGAGAACGGAGTGGGAGTTCTCCCTGTTGAAGGAGGCCAGACGTGGGACCAAGACATGTGCAATTGGGCAAGGCCAGCTGAGTCTTGTCGAGTTGTTAGAGAGGAGCAACTACAGCTAGGTTACAGGTCCGATTCTTGTAAATCATGCTGCTGTAAGTAGACGGACTATGAAGGGGTAGGGCAGCATCAGGGACAAGACATTGAGAGGTTCTGCAGCTACCAAGCATGAAGTCTGCGGTGCCTGCTAGCACTGCTCTGTGATTTGTGGTACCTAGTGAAGTGAACTCTGTGGTGTGGCAAGGAGCTATCAAAAGCTCAGTGATTAGTTGTTACTGTCAACAATTGTGAGAATGCTGGTGAACTGTGTGGCTGACTTGGTGAGTGGTGAGGACTGGGAAGTGTACCATCTCGTTAGGACCTCCACTGTCGCATGGAAAGACCCTCCTTATAATTGCAAGAGGCCCTCTATCACAAGAGAGAGCAAAATCACATTGTGTAATGTTTAATGTTTGTCACTTTAATCAAATCAGTCTTTTTACAAGCTACTGACTAGGTAAAAATCCATGTGCTACGTGTAAATTTTATGCATGATTCAATTGTTTCATTATGTATTGAAACAAAGCTTAAATTAATAAAACCTATACACCACCAGATTCTCCTTTCATTAGGAGTAAGAAAATCTTCATTGCATGTCCATACAACGTATGGTACATGAGTTATAGGTGCTTATTTATGATGTGGTAGAAATATAGTTTTCCGTCGTCATTTAATTGTTGAAATGGCTTTCTTCTTTGTCCACACGGAGACATACAGGGAAAACACTATACCCTGCTTGATGTGACAGTTCATGGTGAACAGACTGAGCTAAACCCCATCTTCACAGCTTGTTTCAGTCGTGCGTTATGGTTGATTAAGCAAGCATCTGTTGCTGTACAAATCAAAGTGTCATATTGTTGCTGTACAAAGTGAGTTTATTCCTGTTTCAACTGTCTAACCCTATAACTCCAAGACCATTCACCACAAAAGGCTGAAACTTTGGCTGTCCACTACTTTAATTTGTTATTATAGATAACAGGGAAGCAATAAAATGGAAAATGGAATTCGAAGAATGTGCAAAAATGGCCAGTGTTTGCTCAGCAGGTCACATAAATAATATGAAATTTACAGAACTTAATTGTTAATGTATGGTTATGTATGTGTATGTATGTATGTAGCTACCATCACAAGCAACACAATACTGTGATTCACTTGATGTGGTTAGAAGAACAATAGTGAATATTAGCCATGATATTGGTGAACCTTATCAACGTGAACCTGAAGTTCTATACACACATGATAAAGGAGTTTACAGAGTGTCTGTCTATGTTAATCGCACATACATCTGGCGACCATTTAACATCTCCATTGCAGTAGAAAATTCTGTTAATCTAAGCAACTTTTCTAATCCTGTGACTGTTAGAATCGGCACTAACGGTAAGTAAAATGTATTACATAAATGCTGCTAATAGATTACTATTAATTTTGTTGTTTGTATTTTGTCTACAAAATACATACTGCATATCATTATATGATATATACAAATACACGTACATAATTATGGATTATGTATACCATAATTATCAACATGGTGTTTGTCTATTGTGTAGCTGAAATAACCAGAGATGACTATGAATTAGAAGTGATAGACCATTCAGCTAATTCAGTGCTATTACACTGGTCTTTAAAGAGCCAGAAAATTAATGACATGCTTACGAGCTCATTCATTCATGGATTTAATTATACGATACACCAACTTAATGGAGGTCACGCTGTGACGTATTGTGATAATTCCATCAATGAGACATTTAATAACATTACTTTCATTGTATCTGAGTGGTATTTAGTAATTGGCCAAATTATAACGGATGATAATGACTCATGGTACCCAGAACCATCATATGTCTACTTTATGCCACAAGGTTTGTACAACATAAAAGCATATTATTTTGTTTCACCATAAAGTATTAGTGAATATTGTTAGGTGTAAGATTCGGTAATTTCACGAGTGATTTCAACAGTAATTTATTAATAGAGTTTCCACAAAAGTTATTTTATTCATTGCAATAGATTAGGAGTTTGTAAGCTTTACCTGTGCTATATAGTGTTATGAATTTATAGCCTATGGCTATTGATAGAGGTCATTACACTATTCAAGAATGTCTTGTAGCACAGGTTCCACCACAGCTGAATCTCCTGATCTAGACTTACTCCATCATTACCCAAATACTACACTGTCTTGGTCCGTCTTAGTCCACCTTGGGACCAGGGCACTGTCTTGGTCCGTCTTAATCCATCTTGGTCCCAAGATGGACTAAGACGGACCAAGACAGTGCAGTATTTGGGTAATGACAGAGTTTGTCTAGGTTGGTATTTGTTGTGCACTACACTTGTGTAGTGCACTTGTGTATTTATCAATATATTGTACATGCGATGAATGATAGTACGTATTATTCTGCTATCTAGAAACCAATTCAACAGCAGGTGAGAATCTCAACCTAACAACTTGTGAGAAGATAGAGACATGTGATAATGCAGGTAGACCAGTTAAATGTTATGTGGTAATCATACAGTACTTATGTACATGTAAGACACAAAGCATAATTATCTGCTACATGGAACTATTACCACACAAAAATAGCCAAACTGTGAAAAAAATAGTGCGGCCTAAAAAGCCTGGATGAAAAAGTCATGAAATCAAAGTTGGTGGCCAAGGAATGGCTGCAATGATGTTAATGCTAATAAATTTTAACAATGCACACAACAGCCACTATTAAAATCTTTTAGCATCATTGCAGCCATTTCTTGGTTGCCACCTTTGATTGCACAATTTTTTAACCCAGGATTTTTAGGCCGCACCATTTTTTCACAGCTTGGTTGTTTTTGTGTGTACTTTATAAGGCCCCAAATCCAGCCTATGGCCTTTATTTTTACTCACATTTCTTCTTTTCTATGCAGACACAATGATGATTATTGAAGACAGACTTATAAATGTATTGCATTGCATAATTTATTTCAATATTTGATAATATTATTGTAATACTCTAATAGAGTGCAAATTTTGAGGATTTCTAATAGAACATACTGTACATAAAATGTTCTAGAGCAATCCAATACTTCTACTGGTAGATCTATGAAATTACAAACATTTAACTATAAGCAGATTTAAACTAGAAATCTCATTCAGAAATTAAGTGAGGTGATCAGCCAAGATAGCAGTGGTTCAGTGGTTAAGGATGCAGGTGTTAGGTATGGAGGCCCCTGGTTCGAACTCTGCCCGACCTTTTTTGTACATCTTTTGTACCCCGTGGTGACTGCTCTATTAGAGTATCTCGATTCCACGATTTTACACTTACTTGGTTTTTACTTTATAATTTTGTCACTGTAACTCTATTGCTATTCAAACTATCTAAAGGCACTGGTATGATGACTAGACTGACTACACACCAATTTTCAAGTTATTCATATACTCGGTTTACCCTGTAGCCGTGACAGAAGTTTGATCTTTTCTTAACGTAAATAAATGCTCATAACTCCTTAGATATTCCTTAGATTCACAGCAAACTTGGTGGGTGAATCCACCATTACACGCTCTTTATTTGTGCCAAAGATGGTGGCAATCGAGTTACACAATTGCATTTTATAGCAATTTTCGCAAAATGTGCAAAAAGAAATCGAAGCCCCGTAGCCCCATACAGCATAAGAAGAAAAAAACAACAAAAAAATTAAAACAAAACTTTGAATGCCCATATCTCGCAAATGGCTGTTGCGAATTTAATCAAATTTGCTGTGTGGCGTACCCTACCTGGCAGACAGCTATAATGCTAAATGGTGTGCTTTGGAGAAGGGGCCATGGAGCTATGAACCTGTGAAAAAGCTGTTTTCTTTCTTCCTGTCAATATACTAATGGTGTGGTGTGCCGGCTTTCTTGGACGCATGACACACTACTGTGTGTCTTGATTTACAGCCTTGTCACAATTATATACACTGTAGATTTACTAGAATTCTCACTCGTAAGATAGAAATTAAGTGAGATGACCAGCTAACAACAATGATTCAAGAGTGAGGGGTTTGGGGGTTAGACATAGAGGCCCCCGGTTTAAACTCTGGACAACCTTTTTTGACTTTTGTACACTTTTTGCTACTAGGTGACTGCTCTATTAGAATATTTTGAACTCTGATTTTACACTAAGTTGGTTTTCTCCTTGTAACTTCACTGTGATTTCTTTTAAACCACAAAGGTTTTGAGCTATGATGGTTAATCTATACACATACTGATTTACAAGTTATTCCCAGTAGTGGTTTACCCTGCAGGCATGACAAAATGTTGGTCTTTTTGTGCAAATAATTGTCTGTAACTCTGTGAATGCTTGTCAGATTCACACCAGATGTTGTACATGAATTCTTCTTGATACATCCTTAATGTGGACACCATATTTTACATCAATCAAGTTATGCATATGCATTTATACTGGAATTTTTTTTTGTAAAGCGTGCTAAAAACCAAAGATATTTTAAGAACCTGTAAAACAAAGATATAAAGCGGGCTTGTATTTCACATTGCATGAAGTTTAAATTTTGGTATGTGGGATGCCAAAGGTGGAGGGAAGCCACAGTACATTGCAAAATTATATGCTTTTGAGAAGCTGGGACCATGGAGCTATATATGTAGTATAGCAGCACAATGCAAAAATCGTGCTTTTTCATAAAAGCATGAAACTTACACATAAGTACACTGTAGTACTCCTCATATTATAAACTTTTTGATATAGCGCCACAGCAGATTTGACCTTTGGTGACCTTTATTGTCATTTTTGCCCAGAAATTTGATCATTTCTGTGTTTATCTCCCTGAGGCATTTATTAACTTTTTAAAACATGGTACCAAAATAAAGATCTTGTAGAACGAAACAACTTAGTTTTTATGAGAAGTTAATAGGTGATTTCATTCTAAAGGTATCATCATTTATATTGCCCAGAGATAATCTACCTTCCCATGTGTATTTTACATCCCGGTACACAGGAATTTGTAAAGGGGTTTCCACTACAGCTAAGTGACTGTTATATTAGAGTAGTTTATATTACCTGACTGCTTTATTAGAGTATCTTGATCTTTTCACCAAAATCATAATTCAGAGCAATGCTACATTTGTTGCTATCACATGAGAAACTATTATTTAACTTAGATAAATGTTTAAAATGTGTCCGGTCCCATGATAGATTCCAGATTCTGGAAACCTGAGGTTTTAATTTCTTAATGTTTCAAGTACTGTGTAAAATCCAAAGGGGTTTCCTGAAACTCCCTGGGTATGCCCCTGCCAAGGGCAGGTAAACTCAAAGAATTTTGTAGCTAATAAAAGCAATCATAAATTCAAATTGGAATTACCTATATACTTCAAATAAAAACCAAGATCAACAAGACCTTTACTTTGGTACCATGTTTTAACACGTCAATTAATGCCTCAGGGAGATAAAGACAGGAATGGTCAAATTTCTGTGCAAAAGTGGTAACAAAGGTCACCATATCAGTGATGGCACTATATGAAAAATACATGCCATGAGGAATACTATTTATAAGTTTCATGCTTTGATGAAAATGTGCACAATTAGGCTAATTTTGGGAGCTACGCCGCTATACTAACACATCCATGAAAACTGTTTGCTTTCTTTGCATCAGTATACCATGAATTTTTTGTTGGCATGCAGCATGACACGCTATCGTGTATCTCGATGGTTTCTATTAAGTAAAATGTTAATAAGAATGGTCAGCTATGGGTTTTTTGATACTTTGCGTATGTGCTGAATGATGAGTTAATTTTTTGTTGTATATCCAGAATCCCAGATATGTATGCCCATTTCTTTGTAGCAATGTGGTTCAGTCACAAAGTATACAGTATGCATTAATGAAATTCTTATGCAACAGAGTATCCAGTTTGGATCCTGATCCTTCTGTTGTGTTCTACTGTGGTACTGACCATTCTCTGCACTTCATTGCTGATATGCGGTGCAAGGTATGTACACAGCAAGTTGTAGTTAATGTTACATTTTACTACAAACCCTGTAGATCATGGTTGTCACAGTTTTGTGTTGCTACAAACAACAATGACCACAACAGTGTAAGTGTGAGTGTTTTATCTCATAATTAGGATCTGCAATCCAAAATATTAACTTTCACAAACTGCTATTATGGGATATTCATTGCAGTGTTCCATTGCTAGATCCACCATGAAACCGGAGACCTGATTGTTGTCTTTATAGAAATATCACTTTTAGTATCTCACAAGAAAAATTTATTTTTAAATTTTGTACTCCACACAATTAAGGATCGGATTAAACTTGCTACATAGCCAGATCATATCCAGAGTTGTTGTAGTTAAAGTATGCACAGTATAATGAGCAAATGAGGGTGCCAGGCAAAAGGTTGCTTTTTTGAAAAATAAAGAAATACAACGTTTCAATTTCAAACTGTCCTACCACCCAGAACAAGAAAAACCAACTCTTCCACATAGTGTTTCAGTATGCTTGGATGCATAATCTGTCTATGCTGATAATCTGGAGAAGATCTGAGACTTCTCACCTACTGGGTGAAGAGTTTCAAACATTTCAGCAGCATTAACAAATTATATTGAGCTTTCTAGTCATTTCCAGTGATTCTGCAGCCACAATATTGACTAGAACTATGGTAAAAGATGTCCCTGGATGTTTGGAACTAGTGGTTGTCAATTATTATTTCATCCACAGCTTCCATGTGTTGTTCTAAGCTCTACACCACGGGAGGCAGCTAAATCGTCCAAATTTGACTTCACCTCTCATGCTCCACAACAACTTCAAAATCACCCTACAATACCATCATGTTGCAAAATATCCATAAACAATTGCAAACCCAAAAAAGCACAAAATTTTCAATTCAAGCTATGTGGAGCTCCTGGTGAGCTGTTGATATCAAGACACACGGTAGTGTGTCGTGCGGCCCAAGAAGCCGGCGCGCCACACCGTGAGTATATTGACAGGAAGAACGAAAACGTCATTTTCACACCTTTGTATCTCGGTGATCACTTATCTGATTGGAACCAAATTTGCTACACAGTTGCCCGCCAGCCAAGGGAGTCTACATTCCAAATTTGAAGGAAATCGCTCCAGCCATTTCCGAGATACGAGCTGCCAAAGTTTCGTTTTTTTTTCTTCGTTTTTTTTTTCTTCTTCTTCTTCTTCTTCGTCTTTTCGCACACTTGCAAAAATTGCTATAACAAGCAAACGCGTACTCCGATCGCCTTGAAATTTGGCACACAGAAAGGGAGTCCAAAGGCGAATCCTAGCATCAACTTTGGTACAAATCCGATGTATGGTTCAGGAGTTATGACCGATTATTCGCGTAAAACAAGATCGATTTGTTGTCACACCTACAGGGTAAACCGCTTCATGGAATGAGTTGAAAATTGCTATGTAGATGGAGTAATCATCGTAGGAGTGCCTTTTGGTGGTTTGAAAGGAATCGAGATAAAGACCACGGAGATATGACATAATCTTATAGACAGTTCAGCAAGAAGACAGTCACCATGTGGAGAGTTAAGCAAATATACCACTATAGAGATTCAGAACATTACAAGTCACACTGAAGAAAGTTCAGCTATAAACAAGTCATGCACTGTGTAGAAAATTCAGCTACAATTAAGTCACTCTCTAGAGAATTCAGTTACACAGAATTCTGCTACACACAAGTCACTGTGGAGAGAGTTCAGCTACAAACAAATTACCCTTTAGAGTGATCAGCTACAAACAAAACACTTTGCAGGGTGTTCAACTGCAACAATCAATTACCTTTAGAGTGATCAGCAATGAACAAATCAACACAAATCTATCTGTAGAGAGATCAGCTAGAAACAAATCACCCTGAAGAGAGTTCAGCTACAAAAAATCACCCTGTAGAGACATCAGCTAGAAACTAGACACAATGTAAGGAGTTCAGCTACAAGCAATCACCCTGTAGAGAGTTCAGCTAAAACAAATCAACCTGCAGAGAGATCAGCTACAAACAAATCACCTTATAGAGAGTTCAGCTACAAACAGATTACCTGTAGAGAGATCGGCTACAAACAAATCAACCTGCAGAGAGATCATCTATATACACACAAATCAACTTGTAGACAGATCAGCTACAAACAAATCACCCTGTAGAGAGATCAGCTAGAAACTACACACAATGTAAGGAGTTCAGCTACAAACAAATCACCCTGTAGAGAGATCAGCTACAAACTAGACACAAAGTAAGGAGTTCAGCTACAAGCAAATTACCCTGTAGAGAGTTCATGTACAAACAAATCAACCTGTAGAGCAATCAGCTAGAAACAAATCACCCTGAAGAGAGGTCAGCTACAAAAAATCACCCTGTAGAGAGATCAGCTAGAAACAAATCACCCTGAAGAGAGGTCAGCTACAAAAAAATCACCCTGTAGAGAGATCAGCTACAAACAAATTGCCCTGTAGAGAGATCGGCTACAAACAAATCAACCTGAAGAGAGATTAGCTACACACAAATCAACTTGTAGAGAGTTCAGCTACAAACAAATTACCCTGAAATCAGCCTGTAGAGAGTTCAGCTAAAACAAATCAACCTGCAGAGAGATCAACTACAAACAAATCACCTTATAGAGAGTTCAGCTACAAACAAATCTCCCTGTAGAGAGATCAGCTAGAAGAAGTTACCTTGTAGAGAGTTCAGCTTCAAACAAATCACACTGTAGAAAGATCAGCTAGAAGAGGTCACCTTGTAGAGAGTTCAGTTACAAAAAAACCACCATGTAGAGAGCTCAGCTACAAACTAGTGACCTTGTCGAGACATCAGCTAGAAGAAGTTACCTTGTAGAGAGTTCAGCTACAAAGAAACCATTCTTTAAAGAGCTCGGCTGCAAACAAACCACCTGTACAGAATTCAGCTACAAATAAATCACCCTGTAGAAAGATGAGCTAGAAAAAGTTACCTTGTAGAGAGTTCAGTTACAAAGAAACCACCATGTAGAGAATTCAGCTACAAACTAGTGACCCTGTAAAGACATCAGCTAGAAGCAGTTACCTTGAGAGAGTTCAACTACAAAGAAACCATCATGTAGAGAGTTCAGCTACAAACAAATCTACTTGTAGAGAGATCAGCTAGAAGAAGTTACCTTGTAGAGAGTTCAGCTTCAAACAAATCACCCTGTAGAAAGATCAGCTAGAAGAGGTCACCTTGTAGAGAGTTCAGTTACAAAAAAACCACCATGTAGAGAGCTCAACTACAAACTAGTGACATTGTAGAGACATCAGCTAGAAGAAGTTACCTTGTAGAGAGTTCAGCTACAAAGAAACCATTCTGTAAAGAGCTCAGCTGCAAACAAATCACCTGTACAGAATTCAGCTACAAACAAATCACCCTGCAGAGAGATCAGCTAGAAGAAGTTAACTTGTAGAGAGTTCAGCTACAAAGAAACCATCATTTAGAAAGTTCAGTTACAAACAAATCTCCCTGTAGAGAGATCAGCTAGAAGAAGTTACCTTGTAGAGAGTGAAGCTACAAACAAATCACCCTATTGAAAGATCAGCTAGAAGAAGTCACCTTGTAGAAAGTTCTGTTACAAAGAAACCACCATGTAGAGAGTTCAGCTACAAACTAGCTACCTTGTAGAGACATCAGCTAGAAAAGTTACCTTGTAGAGAGTTCAGCTACAAAGAAACCATTCTGTAAAGAGCTCAGCTGCAAACAAATCACCTGTACAGAATTCGGCTATGAACAAATCATCCTGTAGAGAGATCAGCTAGAAGAAGTTACCTTGTAGATAGTTCAGCTACAAACAAATCACCCTGTAGAGAGATCAGTTAGAAGAAATTACCTTGTAGAGTGTTCAGCTACAAAGAAACCATCATGTAGAGAGTTCAGCTGCAAAGAAATCACCCTGTAGAAAATTCTGCCAGAAACAAATTGCCCTGTAGAAAGATCAGTTAGAAGAAGTTACCTTTTAGAGAGTTCAGCTACAAAGAAACCACCTGTACAGAATTCAGCTACAAACAAATCACCTGTACAGAATTCAGCTACATACAAATCACCTGTAGAGAGTTCAGCTACAAACAAATCTCCCTGTAGAGAGATCAGCTAGAAGAAGTTACTTTGTAGATAGTTCAGCTACAAACAAATCACCCTGTAGAAAGATCAGTTAGAAGAAGTTACTTTGTAGAGAGTTCAGCTACAAAGAAACCATTCTGTAAAGAGCTCAGCTGCAAACAAATCACCTGTAAAGAATTCAGCTACAAACAAATCGCCCTGTAGAGAGATCAGCTAGAAGAAGTTACCTTGTAGATAGTTCAGCTACAAAAAATCTCCCTGTAGAGAGATCAGCTAGAAGAAATTACCTTGTAGAGAGTTCAGCTACAAAGAAACTATCATGTAGAGAGTTCAGCTGCAAAGAAATCACCACTGTCCAAATTTCAAGGCAATAGCTCTTTCCAATCTGAAGTTATCAATTGTCAAAATTGGCAAATTGGATGTGTGTGGAAGACCCCTTTTCGCAAATCCGATCACATATGTATTATATATATAATTTGTACATTTACTGATAAAATATTTAAAGTACATCTACTTCATCTTTTCGTCTTCCTGTAGTAAAGAAAAAAAACATAGGTTAAAAAAGTCCCAAAGCTGGCCATAGGCCGGCTTTGGGGTATACAAATACAAAAAGAAATGAAATCTAATCCAAAACAGCCAAGCTGTAAAAAAAGTGTGCGGCCCTCAGAAAGACTATGGTGAAAAAAGATGTGAAATCCAAGGTGGCGGCCAAGAAATGGCTGTGATGGTAGGTTAATGGTAAAAATTTTAATAACGACAATTCAGGTGAATTTTTGTGCCGCTTCACAAAATTTACCTGAATTGTCATTATTAAAATTTTTACCATTAACCTACCATCACAGCCATTTCTTGGCCGCCACCTTGGATTTCACATCTTTTTTCACCATAGCCTTTCTGAGGGCCGCACACTTTTTTTACAGCTTGGCTGTTTTGGATTAGATACTAATTACAGAAACACTGACTGCCACTGCTACCAAACGTTCTGGACCATCATTTCATTCTAAACAAAATTAGATGGCCAGTGTAGCATCCAAAGCATTGGAAAGGACTTTGACACCATTAAGAGAACCCTGTGGATTAAAGCACAAATATTTTGACGCTTTTCACCCAAAGTCTCAGCTTGAATTCAAAATTTTGTGTTTCGTTTCATGATTTTAAAGAAAGCAACCCTGTGCTGGGAGCCAAGTGGATTCAATTGCTTATCAGTGTGTGTACTTTTAACTACAATAAAATGTAGGTACTGTAAGTAGCAAGTTACATTCGGCATTTTGTGTGGAGCAAAAAATAAAATAATTTTTAGGTTCGTGAGATACTAAAATCAATATTTCTGTGAAGACAACAATGATGCCTCCAGTTTCATGGTGGATCTAGCAATGATTGCAGGGGAATGAAATTTAAAAGTTGATTTTTCAGATGGCAGACTCTATCATAGTTATTTTTTTCATGTATATGGTTGTAAATCTCATGAATAATAATTAAAGAAGAAATTTTAAACAGAATAATTTAATTAATTTTAAAATGAAGATATATCATTCCAAGGCTTCTACTTGCCTTGGAATGATATATCTTTTGATATAGCATACATAGCTGTATGCTATATCCAAAGATAAACTAAGCAATAAAAAGTAGAGAAACAAGAGATGAATGATTATATAGCAAAGCTATGTGAGAAAATCCCTACAATGGCACTATATAGCAATTCAACACCAGTGCAGGGATTTTCCCACTGAGCTGTGCTGTAACTACTATCATTCATCTTTTGTTTCACTACTTTTTATTGTTTGGATTCCTATTATATTTTTAATATTTTAGTTTATCTTTTGATATAGCATACAGCTACGTATACACATGTGAACACTTCTTATTGTTTTACTATGATTTAATATCGTGCACTTTCAGTACTTTTTATCGATGTGCTATGGTCCCTACTCTAGTTGAAAATTCCAAAATTTTCTGTGTACTTGTTTGTTAACATTTTTTTGTAAATAATTATTATGACTGGTGAACCCACGCATACTGCATCTGAATGGTGCCATGCATCCCAATTATCGTCTGAAAAGTGAAGTATCCATTATGCTTCGTTGTCAGCTATGTTCACCCCATTATGCAGCATTTTGAATCAAGAACTGTTTAATAAGCACCTCTGCAATCCACACATACCGAAAGAAATGGTGCCGTGCGCCCCAGTTATATCAATAATTATTGTCTGAAAAGTGAAGTATCCATTACGCCTTGTTGTTGAGACTAAATTGCCAGCTTTCTAAATGGTGACTGTCATAGTGTTTGTTCTTGTTTTTCTCTTTGTATATTCATTAGTGAATAATTACGCTTCGTTGTCGGCTATGTTCAACCCGTTACACAGCAGTACAAATCAAGAACTGTTTGAAAAGTGCCACTATGCAATGTGCGAAATAACTTTTCAGACGTGTCCTGTCGTACTGTCAGAGCATTGTGAAATTTGAGAGGATATCAAGCAATTAGACTGGACATTTTAACTTTTATTGTTTCTCCTTTCCCGTGTTTCTACCACTTGTATGTTTGTTTCAAACATTGGGGCCACCAATGTATTGTAGAGCTGATTACTTGTCAAACACTCACTGATACGTACAGCATTTTAAAGAGTAGCTGCTGGCCACATGAAATGGCTTCTATGGAAACAATTGGGCCTTTGTAGGAAAGGAGTCATAAGGAAGGCTTCTACTTGCCTTGGAATGATATAGTTACCCTGTACATGGTCAAATTTAGCTTAGGCTTATCATAGTGGCTCTATCTCTAATATGAACAGATGCACTGATGCCTTGTTCATTCTAGTTTAAAATCTGATTGTGCAGGCGATATCATAAATACCACAAGTAAAAGTACTACTGGCAATCAGAATATAAATACATTTTACTACTGCACTACAGGTGACTGATACAAGTAGACTGGTGCAACATAGTAAACTGTTAACCTCAGAGGTTAACTTGGGCATGCCTTTGTGGTCAGTACAAGCCAAAAACACATAACTTAATTTCATGTCAATACCATCATGTCTGGATTCCCTCCTAGCCCAATCATATAACACTATAAACTTTGAAAGGACAGTATTTCCAGACAAATTCAATTATAGGCTGACACCTGGTGTAATTGACCAGAAATTGTCCGGTGACCGAACGTTATTTCACACACTGCTATGACAAATGCGGACAATTTCCGTTACGAAGGGAAGCCATCACGTCCTATCACCAAATCAACACTTTTCGCTGTCAGCAAAGATGAATGGGACACAAAAGAGGACACTGGTAAGTCCATAAAGAAGGCATTGTACATACTGCGGTATACCAAAAGGCACCTGTCGGACCGAAGCGATGCTGAACAGTGAAAAAATCAAGCTCGTAGCCTTAGCCGTTATCAAGTTACGTTTGTCTGAAGGAATCAGTCAGTCAGTTACTCAGCCAGTAGAAAATTCCGTTTAATACATTATTATAAAAATTCCATAGCAACTTGTTGAAAGTATTTCGAGTTGATCTGAAAGCTTTTGTGGGCTTAGTTTTACTTAACCAATACTTCCTCACCGTTGTCAGGGAAAATTGAGGCTGGTTTTTGGGTGATGTTATTTTGTGGGCCACGCCTACTCCTTTGTGGTCCCTACTATACAGTAATATCGTACGGTATGATATTGATCTAGTGGAATAACAATAGTATATTGTAGTGTAATTTTAAATTGTTCTGTTATTGTCATGCTATATAACCACCCAGTTCTACATTGCAATAACCACAATTACCATATTAGGACAAAGAAAGCATAGAAGAACCTGAAACAGTAACAGACAGCTATGCAGTATATAAACAAGAAAGGAGCATAGTGGAGAATGTCTATTCTCAGTTACCAGTTCGTGATATTGCTAACTGTGATGATGTCACTAGTTCTGATGATGCCACTAGTTCTGATGATGTCACTAGTTCTGATGATGCCACTAATTCTGATGATATTGACTGTATAGAGACTGAAGTGTAGTTGCACCAACTATGCATTCATATTATAAAGTGCAACCATGTACATATTCCTGTGGTCATAAAGTTCCTGGACCTTTTCAAAAACTTGTATATTATTGTATACGATGTATTTTGTACTATTATATATGTATTATGTTCATAAAACTGAGTGTGTTTGTTGCATTAATTGCTGCTATGTAAGATTATTAATGGATAGCTATACAGTTAAAATACTTTAGGCCCCTTACTGTATTTTGATGATTTTTGACAAAAAAAGTTTAGTATACCAAGAATCGAGATACTCTAATAAAGCAGTCACAGTATTAGAGCAGTGTGTAGGGAGCTATGTAAGGATTTTTATGTACTTTATCAGGTACACACTATGATGCTTGGGGTAAAATACCTGGGGTTTCTGAATTTGAAGCCATAGGGATTTCTAAGGCCATTCTAACAATCTTAATGAAACCCTGCACTATCACACCCCAAGCTAGTCTTATAGCTACTTTTGGAATGAGGAAAACTGGATTCAAGTCTCAACACAAGACTTCCTTCAATGTCTTATTCAGTCTCATGTAGGATTTCACTGGCATCTGAACAGCCAAACAATGATGCTGCAGCATTACATGCTTTCATACCAATTAAAGACAATTAACTAGCTACTCCATCTCTTCCCCAGACTGATTAGCTACATTACTATCTGTGAATTTTTACTCATCTGTGAGTCCTGCACAATAAAGATAAATCTAGCTGTGAAAAAGGTTGTTGAATAGGCTAGTGTGAAAAGGTCAAAGGTGGTAGCCAAGAAATGGCTGCAATGATATTATGTCAATTAATTTTGCAATTTCACAAATTAAGTGACACTATAAAGTCATTTCTTGGCTGCCACTTCAATCTTTTTCATACTACTATGATACTAGCCAATTTTTGAAGGCCATATACCCTTTTTGGTAATTTATTCATGTCTGTTTTTGTCTTTTTTATTAGATTAATAAGTTCTTCAATATCTTCAGTTAGTTTCAATGCTCTTCAACCACATGCTTGAGAGAATTATTTGCTGAAAAGTAATAATAGAAGTTTGAAAGTGACCACTTCATGACCAGACATCCCAGGTATGATATAGCCTACCTTGTTGATGGCTGAGTAGCAATTTACCGAGTGCAATTTACTGTAGTTATCCTTCAAAATTAATGATTAACTTTCAAAGTTTTGAGCACTGCCATGTGTTAACTTAATCAGAGGATTTTTGAGGAGAATATTTCCCAAGGTTGAGCAGCTAATGTTTTAAATAAAAATTTGTGGTTTGCAAACAATACTACATAGAGGTCTACAGCTGTCAAGAATAAAAAAATTCCCAAAAGCGGTTTTGGGGGAGGGGGGGGGGGGGGGGGGGGCGTTTTTCTGGGGGTTTCTGGGGTGCCAGAAACACCTTTTGGGGCTGGGTTTACATTACTTCAGAACAGATGTCCAGCCCTTAGGCAACTAGATTCTTCCTTACGCCACTCCAATAAAATTCATGGTTTCCCATTTCCCACCTGCATGCAGATTCTCTTCCCGCATGATCATTCATTATTGCTGTCAACTGAACATTTTATTCATGTGATTGCACAGCAGTAACTAGTTTAGCATTCAGAAAGCCCATTTAGCTAGCTTTTCACTGTTCAGGTTCCGCTTAATTTAAATATTTCTACTGCATGTATTCTTACCTGTAAGTTAGTTATAAATTTCAAAAAGAAGTGGAAATATCTATAATGAATAATGGATAATGAACCGCCCGCCCGCATGTATTTTTGAGGTCAATGAAATGGGAAACAAGGAATTTTCTTGGAGTGGCCTTAACTACAACTACTGTATAAACCCATAGGATATAAACCCATAGGATATAACACACGAATCATACTCACTAATGTCCAATGCTCATCTGCTAACTGCTGATGCCTTCACTATTCTTGCAGTAAGCTCAAGGATCACAAGTATTTTTGAGAGTATAAGATCGAGACACTCTAATAGAACAGTCATCAACTCTAATAGAACATTCAGTTGAAACATCAAACAAGAAATAGAATAGGATATAGAAGGTGGTGGTAATAGTGAATGAAGGAGGAATGCCAAGTAGCTATGATGAAGCAGAGTTGATAAACAGAATAATGACTAGTTTAAGCTAGCTAAATACTTGAAGCTAATCATAAAGATTCATAGTCTGGCGCCGCCCGCCCCTTCGCAAAAAGTAAGGGTCTGGTGAAATACAAATACCGAATCATTTCAAAAGGAATTCAATCAGACAGCGCACGTAATGCTTGTTACGTCAGATAATTGCACTTCAATTCGAACAAAAGCATTGTGTTGCCAAGGCGATTTCTGTGTGAACGTCATTGGCATGCACTAATTGGCTAGCGCCGAATCTGGGCGCTAGAAATGATTTAGTATCTGTATTTCACCAGACCCTTACTTTATGCGAAGGGGCGGGCGGCGCCAGACTAAAAGATTCAGTATACCAATCTATCATAGCTAACTACATAACTACATGGTGAAAACATGACATATTAAATGCTAGTGAGCATCAGTAGATCAAAAACTCTGTAAAATAGTATGTTTTAACAGTAAGTTTTATTAAATTTCAAGCATTTGTAAAATTAAAACCTTGTCAGCATATTCTGGGGGCTGCACCCCCAGCATCTGAGTCCTACTATCACTGGAACCCCCTTCTTAAATTCTTATATCCGCCCCTGTTACAGTAGATTGCAAGACAGCTGTCAGTTTAAATTCCTTTCGCCATAGATACTATGCTTTCGCCGATATCACGTGAAAAACAGCCAATCTAATAGATACTTCGTAAGAATTTGAAAAGTCTGGCCGCCTATCATTCGTTGGTTTTTACGAGTGAATGTCCCATTCAGAATTTCTGTATGCGACAATGTACGTGAAGCACTATACTGTATCTAAATATTAAGAATCTCGTGATAATCACGTGAAATTCCAAAATATTCACAAGTTTAATTAATATGAGCGGCGCCCCCTGCCGCTGAATTTTCCTGGCCCCATGCAAGTAAGGCATGTGAGGTCAAGCACTGACCTCAGTGGGGGAGAATAGACTGTATTTGTCTTGACTATTTTATCACGATTCTGATCAGATAAACGTGTAGCTACTGAGTATGTTAGTACAAGACAGTCAGTGTGCATCGTTTTATACCCAGGTCGAATCGCCCGCCGTGGACGTGAGCCTTGTTACAGTGCAGGGCATGGTTTGTTTCCTTTCCACTATTGCAAGTGTACTGATTATTATAAGTTATGTGGCATTTAAACAGCTTCGAACAACATCCAGATTTCTGATAGTCCACTTAGCTGTAGCAAACTTAATGGTGACAATGCCTAACTTCCTGTCAGTTTTTATGGATTTCAGAGAGAGATTTAAACTTCCTATTGAGCATCTGAATGTTACGAACTCTTCTCAAATTAACGCTATTAATTTCACAGCAAGCCTACCATGTAGTCATAATGACCTCTTGGATCAAAAGTCACATGTGTATTGTCAAGTATGTGTGTTCCAAGCATTTGTTAGTATATTTGGAGTAATCAGCTCAATATTTTGGACTGTTTGTGTGTGCATTCACTTCTTCATCCTTGTGATGTACAGAAATCCTAAGAGAGCATCACATATAGCTTATGTGTATTATGTGATTGCATGGTTTGTACCATTGGGAATCTCATTGTGGCTACTGTTTCACAACTGGTTGGGATTTGAACCTACTTATTCAACAGTGAATTGTGCTATTATAACAGAGTGTGTGCCACACCATCATCCTTACCACTACAATACTAGTATAGATAGAAGAAACTGGAATCGAACTATTGGTGCTGTGTTTGGGGTGAAAATTTGGCAAGCTTTAGCTCTACTGATTATTCCTTGTTTGTACTTTGCTATGAAACTGAAAAACAGAAAGCATGTAAGTATTTTTGATGTTATATATGTAGACTTGTTCAATACTGTAGAACTGTGCAATGCTATGAACATTGCCAGGTAGTAAGGCCATATCAAATTAATCATATGTTTCACAGATAGTTTGTCCTCTAGTAGTGACCTGGAAGGTCGAAAAATAAAAAAATCATTTCAGCCGCAACTAACTGTTTTGTTAGAATTTATATGACTGCTCTATTAGAGTATCTTGATCTTGACAGGTGCAAAAGCTATGAAGTCCTTCCAAAATAAAGTGATGGAGCTCCCCTTTGATACTACTGCTTGCACAATATTAAACAGTCTACAGCCATATTAGTACTCTTTTAAGAGATCACATGATTTACATTAATTTTATTTTTGGGTTTGCTAAATCATAGACCTGCCGTCCATGAAACAACTAATTTGTCATGGCCAATGATACCATGATCACTATACAGTTTTTGTATTGTGAGTGCATATCAAAGTACATGAACTTTCAGAAGAGTCTTGTGTTTAAACATAATACATAATAATTACTGAATTTGAATACATTATGAGACAAACAAGTACTGTATAAGAAAAAATTAAATTCTATTAGAAATCATAGAAATAAAAGTAGTGAAACAAATGGGAGGTTCCCTACACCTGAAGATTTACTAGTGGAAATTTAATCCCTACTTTAGTTGTGGGTGTAGACTGAAGTAGGGATTAATGTCCACTAGTAGCTATAACTTCAAGTGTAGGTGACCCCCCTCAATTGTTTCACTACTAGTGTTGTATTATACAGCTGGTTACTGGTGTTAGTGTATTAAAGGATGATAATAACTACAGCATATGAATGGAGATTTAAACTTAAGACTAACACAATATAATATGATTCCCTACCTATAGTCAACTAGATACATTATTCCAACACAAATATTACTGTTGAGACATTTGCATGTATGTAAAATATGCTGTATGACATACACGCATTCTAATATCGGGGCTGAAATATTTTGCAGTTGCTACCCAACATTTAATATATGCATTGTATACCTGTATATGGCAAAATACTATAGTGGAATTTAACTTGCATTTTGGCTCTGAGTGCTGAATGATTTCACTACTTAACTTTAATGGTAAACCCCTCCTTTTATTGGAGTTACACTGAGTTGTTCACTGCATGCATGACATCTCAAGTCTTACACTCACAATCAATATGCAAGCATGATAATATAATAAATTCATATATATATATTTTAAGGGTGGGGAGGGACGAGGGGGGGGACATTAAAGGCTGTTCTGCTCTGATTATTCTAAAAGGAATCTGTGTGCCTAATTTACTTATTTTACTGTTATTCCTGTATGTAAAATAGCTCAGTAGATTCTGGTTAGCCAGTGCAGAGCCACAAATAAGCTTTAGATGTTCATCCAAATCACTTGAAGTTGTCCTAGTTATAGCCCTGAGTCAGCGTTGAAACCAGGTCGGGTCATCCGGGTCACATTTTCTCCAGGTCATCCGGGTCTGACCCGGTTTACAATTTATCCGGGTCTGACCCGGATTGGATCACGTGAGAAACGAAATTGTTTGTTTGACGACGTGGAACTTATAAACGCTATTGCGTAGCTCTTTCGTGAGCCACGCCCACTTATCGAATTACCAACATATGCTCAGTCACGCCTATTTGTTAGTAAGTGCAGTATGTAGCACGAAACTGAGGGTATCTATGGTGAGGGGTAGCTATTGTCAGTGGGTGAAGACCTTTTTTTTTTTTTTTTTTTTGGTCTTCAACCTACAGCTAGGCTGAAGTTGCAATATTTACTCAACATGAATCGAACGCTCAAAATGTAGACTCGTTCGCTCACCCCAGACTAGCCGAAACACGTCTCGGCTTTAATTAATCCGGGTCACATCCGGGTCTGACCCGGATTGCTATCTGGGTCAGTGGGTCATCCGGGTCAGCAGTAGTGACCCGGTTTCAACACTGCCCTGAGTTGCTTTGTTAATGAAAGTTCTATATATGAAATTTATATGTAGCGTAATAGAAATGTAGTTCTAGCAATTTAGGTTCTTTGTATTATTATGAAATAACTGTTGTCTGTAAATTCCAAACAGCCAAAGTGTGAGAAAAGCCAAAGTTAATTATGTTCTTAAAATTACAGGCGGTAGCATCAATTCTTACTATTAAACATCTTTGAAGGCCACTCTTTTACACTTTGGCTGCATTGATAACAATGAATATAAAATTACATGTTGTTTTAGAAGCAAAAATATGAGTTGCATTCCCAAAGTACCTTAATTGCTCCTATCAAGGATGTGGAGAGGAAGATTATGTTAGTTCCAATAATTTTCTTGCTTATGTGCTCAGCAACTTTCATCAGCAATTTGTACTATTTTATCAATCATGGAGAATTGACTATGAGAAAGTTAAACAATGGAGGGATAATTTTTGTGCACTTTCTAATGGTAAGATGTACTATATGCTTAATACATTATCAAGACTCAACGTAGGAAGTCATGTGGCAAAGAGAGTAAAAACCACATGACATGCTTGAGCCACTATTGTGAGTTATTCACACGTAGAAATGGTTTTGCATTCCTCACGGCAACTTACATGATATTTACCATTTTTAACAACTCAGCTCATGGACCTACAATAAGCTTTCTACTCAGTTTAATTATCTGAGCACCTAGTGTTATGATATGTTCTATGGCTGTATGCTCTAATTGGAGCTTTCAGCATGATATGCATAATTTTTGTGCATCGCATATGAATATGTGATGCACTATTTTCGTGCAACTGTCATTCTGCAAATTTTCCATAATTCAGGTCTAGAGTACTCTAGGAAAATAGGCACACACAGTAAAATATCAGCACTGCATATTAGGGGTCATAGAAGTTTGCACTTTCTCACAAAAACATATTGACCAGAAATCAGCCTCATCTCTTGGCAGTATTGATCATGATATCAAAATGGCAGCCCTACTAGTGTGTAAGTGACCTCCTTGCTTCACAAATTTTTTTTATTTCTTAAAATTCCTAATGCTTGTCAAATTTAAAGCTACTTGTGATGGGAAATTGGCTTAAGATTGAGATACTCTAATAGAACAGTCACCATACATTAAAGAACATTCCTAGGCAACCTCCTTTGTTTGATTTCTTTTCATTTGTACATATGATCCATAATTGAAATTTCTAATTTTCCTTGTTCTTGTTTGTTTATATATCATACAGTACAGTAGTACCATAGAGTCGGGTTGTTAAGTGCATGTATCTATTAAGCGCATATTATTTGTTAAGCGCATACACATTTCTTGTAACTAACCATGGATGATAAGCGCACATGGCCAAATGCAATGATTAAGTTACACACAGTAAAAAATGGCAAGAAAAGCTGAAAGTACTGAAAAATTAATGTCTCCTCAAGCGCTTACGTCTCCCTTGGGTCTCCCTTCGCTATGTATACAGCAAATCAGCCTTCTGGATAGTGATAATCTCGGAGGGATTTTTCCCAGAAATGGAGTCAAAGACTGAGTCAAATATTCTTACACACTGGTGTGGTTACCGGTACTAATCACATAGTGGTTTAATTTGCCATACATTAGTCCCAATAGTAGGAGTGCAATTAATCCCAAATCGCACGGCCTTGTTTCTGTAATTGCACTGTAAAGTAGCCAATAAAATAGCAGAATAACAGAACCCTTTTAAGTGCAACAAGAAAGTGATATAATGAATAGCCAATCAAATAAGCTGGCAATAGAAGCCTTTTAAGTGCAACATATGTAGACATTTTGAGTAGCCAATCAGAATTGCTGACACGTGAAGCCTTTTAAGTGCAACAACAAATGATGTAATACAAAGAAGGATGATGCAATCACCTGGTAGAAGTTAATGGCCACATAGAACTGGGTAGATGTGTACTACAAACCACGAAGGGTGGTCACTATGTGATTAGTAGGCAATCACACGCATTTTCGTGCAATTATGGAATAATTGTACTCGTAACAGCCAAAATTGCACTCAAATGTGTGTGATTACCTATACAAACTATTAACTACTCTATTACAGCGTAGTGATTCCGTGATACACTCACCATAATTATTTATTAGGCGTATGCACCTAGCAGATAGTATGATTTTTACAAACGTTTTCTCCGAAAATTATAAGCGCATGCACTTAACAACCCGACTTTATGGTACTGTATGATATATATGTGTGTGTGTGTGTGCATGCGCGTGTGTGTGTGTATTATTTTGTTAATGTATGTGCTTATGACTGGTGAACCTATGCATACTGCATCAAACAAAAGAATGGTTACAGTATCATAAAATTAATTTTGCATTTGAACTTGCATCCCAGCTGTCAATTAAAATGGCCATTGCACTTTTTTTCAACTATTTTCAGTCCGAACAGTGCAAGAAGTTCCTCTGGAATTAATCCAGTCGCTATAGAGAATACGGACTGTTCCCATCATTTACCACTAGGAAACCAATAGCTACATATGTGCTACCATGAATTGACACCTTGCGCTGTCATTGGACATAAATGGAGGTCAAAGATAAATCCATGATACACACATTGTATGTACTGTGGTATGCAAAAAGGCACCTGTTGGGCTGAAGCAATGTTTGATAAAAAATCAAGCCTGTAACCTTAGCCGTACTAGATTGAGTTACACTTGATTGAAGAACATCAGTCAGTAAGTAAATTAGTCAGCCAACAAAAAAATCCTCTTAAAATATCATAGCAACCTACGTACAGTGCTACTGAAGGCACGTTTTGACTTGGCTAATACCTAACCAATACTGTGTATATCTATTGGGAGGCTTTCAGTTTTTTTGTGAGAAAGTACAAACCCCCACAATCCCTAAAATACAGTACCACTGTACTGTATGATACTTTTCGATTATATAAACATCTTCCTTCATTAATTTGCAAATCATGCAACTCCTTACATTATAATACAGTGTACATCTGTATAATACATGTAGTACATACTACGTAGTATACAATATGTACAGATTGATCATACTGTTGTGTATATCAATGCGATTGCCTAATGTTTGTCATCTAAAACTGTAATTTCTCACATACATAATCAGCAAGTAATCACAGCTATGGTGCATTTTGTGTTATATAGAAAGTTGGAGACAATTCACAAGGGATTGTAAACTTTTGCTTGTTTTGCTTATTCACAAAAGAGATCAAGAATTCTACAATATCAATCTTGCGATGTCTTTGTCAATGCAAACATCCCCCACCAAATCTTCAGACAGCAGACAGTGTTACATGGCCATTGACAAATTCCTGGACTACTTCTACTCCAGGATATGGTATAACTGATTCACAAGAAGACATGTACGATAATTCTTTGTTATCATAATTTTGTGATAAACAGTTTTATTTATTACTGCAGTTAATTATAAATGAGTGACTTTTATTATTTAATCACATTTAATCTTTGTTATATGCATATGTACAGTATATCAGGCTGTAAAATGACAGCAAAGAATTATTGCTAAATCTGTTTTGTACAATTAAAATGATCAATGAGGAACTAGTACTGTTGCTGCTGCTCTAAACTTTGCAGTAGAAATGGAGGCCTCGCTTTCGTTGAACAATGCTTGTAACAAGAGTTAGATATTCTAATAGAGCAGTCAACCACTCTATTAGAACAGCCAAGTTTATATTTCTCGGATATAGCTACTATACTAGCTTACACTGTGAAATAGGTGGGATATAAGATGGTATTTCCAGTGGCTTATTGAATACAAATAAGCCTTAATATAAACCCTGTATTATACTCATGTTATACTGTAGTATAATGCATTACATATATGGTTTCAGTTTATTTACCACATTACCTAAAATAGCTTATATCAAATATAATGCCCATCACATATATGGTTTCAGTATGTTTAACACATTAACTAAAGCCTTACATGTGATTGTTAGTATACTACAGGTTATATCAAGCTTTTTTGTATTCAATAAGCCACTGGAAATACCATCTTATATCCCTCTTTTTTCACAGTGTTACCTAGTATCTAGCTACTAGTTTACAGGTTATATATGTGGTAGGAAGAACCATGCACTCGTGTTACCATTTAGGCCTTTAAAGAGCAACTACAGTCTTTACAGTTGCAAGTAACTACAGGAGTTAAACATCAACAACATCAAGTGTCGTATTATTATTTTTAAACATGTATATATGAATATGAGTAAGTGTATAGGGAGGAACATTTCCAAGAGTTTCAAGGAAACATCATTTGAAATTTAGATTACAAAGTTTATATGCACCAGGAACACAACACACCATTTAGTTTTGCAGCACAAAATTGCACTAACTTATGTTCACCTTGTGGAAAAGATCTATGCATACACTATGGACCTCTCATTTTCTGCTGTAACATAGCAGTCAAGTATATAGAGCATTCATATTATGAGAAGAAACCTTATTGCTGGAAATGATGTGGTTATTATAGTGGGTCAGTTGCAAATTTCAGGGTTTTCATTTCTTTTCATCAGAAAGAATATAGGCAAGACATTAACATTGTAACAAAATAGACAATTAATGCAAAACTGAGCGAGAACTAGTACTTATACTGCTATAAGCTTGCAGTCATGGGGATAGACCTCCTATACATGTGTACATGTGCGGTGTACAGGATAACCGTAAGCAGTTAGAAATAAAAGATTGAAGTTAGAAATAAAAGATTGAAGTTAGAAACTGTACATGTGTGGAGCTTGATTAAGTACTGCATAATTTCTTTGGTCCAGATGCTGTATCCCTGTTACTTTTATAGATGCTTAAAATTGTTAATAAGGAAGCAATTGAAGCATGCATTAATATTTTAACCCAAGCTTCAAGTTTGCAAGCTAATTACCCACTGGATCACTACAAAAGATATTATTTGCCTTTCAAAAAAGAATTGCAATTATACATAAAAAGTAGACATGTGACTTTTATGCAATTAGTATGTCAGGATATTTGGTAAAATGGTGAAATTGTAGCTACTGTATAGTACACATCCACAGGTGAAGGACTGGAGTTCAACGTCAGCTCACACACTGGTTCCTGTTTCTTATATAGATTTAGTGATGGATGCTCTGAGAATTTCAAATTTCTAGCAGTTTTATACTGCTAAAATATTATAATTTTGTTATAGGCTCTTCCCTTCTTTTCATTGTCCACGTATATATGGCTTAAATGCAATTGCACCTGTACTGTAGCGTCTAGCTAGCACACATGGGGTACTTCAGCACTCACTCTAAATCTGCCCTTGGGGGTAGCAGTTTAAATGATTTTGCAATAAAGAGAGATTATTAATGATGAGTATGTTGTCATCACAAGGTCTACAACAAGCACTGCAGATCAAGTCATTCAAGTGGTTATAATTATTTGTATAATTATATTATATTTATTAAATAGATGCAGCTCATGCATATGTGACTGGGCCAGGTATGTGGGCACAAATACACTGTCAAACAATGGGACATTTCTCAGTACCGGAACAGATATTTACACTCTGTATGTTATAAGCCAATTAACTTTTAACTTAGGCCTGCAAATTGCATGATCATAGCATGATTAAGTTAAAAATTATAAGTCATAAAAGTTTGAAAAATAACTTGTGTTCAATAACTTGTGTTTTATATGCCCACTTGTCCTGTTTTTGCAGGCTTGGTCACATATGTTCAGGTGTTGCAGCTATAGTGGGTATTAAATAGTTAATTTCTGTCACATGTTTTTCCATGATTAAAACCTCATATTTGCCTTGAAAATATAGGTTAAAAAGCCAACACTGAATTCACATTCATTTTTAACCCATTGATAAAAGTTGGTATCCTGCTTACTGCATAGTAGTCCATTAGTGGGCCAACCTTGAGCCAATAAACCACCCAATTATAATGACATACTGTAATTCAGTATGTTAAATATAGAAATGAATAAATTAAACAAAATTATAATTATACATTGTATGTCTATTTCTTGTCATCATTTCCTCCAAGGTCAAATGCCTCTCTGATCTCTTCACGAACATGCTCTGGTGTATAATCATAACCATCAACCACAACTGTGCCGATAATGTCACTGGGATTATCAATTTGACAAATAATATCTTTAAATTGTGGCCGCTTATTGGGAGTCAGGGACAAACACCTAACCATGAGAATGCGTATAACCAAGGGAGTGTCTTTGGGCGCCTTCATTCTGTATCCTTGCCTCACACTCTCTTTAATGTTCTGTAATTAAAAAGAAATTGTGTACAACTATAGTATTGTAAACATTAATACCAAAAATGAAATCCACACAAAACAGCCAAACTATGAAGAAAGGGTGCAGCCTACAATAGTCTGGGTGAAAAAAGTTGTGAAATCAAAGGTAGCGGCCAAAAAATGGCTGCATTGATGTTAGTGCCAATAAATTTTAATAATGGCTGTGAATATTATTGACATTTATTAGTATTAATGTTGCAGCCATTTCTTGGCTGCCACCTTGCTTTTCTTTCATTTAAGCTATTGAAGGCTGCACCCAGGGGCAGTTCTAGAACATTTGCTGATTGGTATCTAACTCAAAGGCAGAAAAGCCCATCAGGGGTGGGGTCCATTCTGAGACATTTTATTACAGCTGTGTATTATTATAGCTAAATATGACCCTAATAAATCATTTCGCAGTTACATCTTACCACTCTAAGTCTATACAGAAAGATTTGATACATTATCGAAGAGTTGCAGAAATCACAATAGCTCAATTGATAATTATTTTAGAGGCACTTAACACGTTCAAGGCTCGGGAAAGCAATTTTATGTTGCAGATAAGCAGTTTACACAGTTTGATCACTAATAGTTAGTATCTTTTTAGCAATACATCTTGTTTTAGACTTAAATTTTGCTTACTGTTTTGATAATTTAAGAATGCTGACTGGTTTCTGGAAACTGGTGAAACTCCCTTAGAACCAATGCCTGACTGCACCCTTTTTTACATATTGGCTGTTTTGTATGAATACTCTTAGCTAATTGTTTCTACACACACCCGTTCACATGTATACACTTACCTCATCATCTAACCCAGGATAAGGTTGTGAACCATAAGAGAATATTTCATATAGCAGTATTCCATAACTCCACACATCACTAGCAGTGCTAAACTCATAAGTCTCATATACCTGTGTTAATGAGAGTAGATTTTAAGTGACAAAATGAACAACAGTGCTGTCATCACATTAGTATGATCTGTCTATCGTTTCAATATACTTTTGAAGGTTGTCATACATATCATACAGTACATAAGTATACTACAAAACTGTACAAGCAATTGATTTGGTGTTATAAGGTGTATGTAATAGAATTTGACTTCAATTAAAATAGTTAATAGATAGACATACAGTAACTTTCCACTGCGTATGTATTTTAAAATCTATTTATTTAAGTACAGTACGATCACTGTGTGGGTGTATACAATAGTAAGATATTTGTACTGTATGGGTAGCTGTTTGAATCTGGTAAAAATATTATGCATGCTAGTTATAGAGATGTGGTAGACGGTTTACTGATAGCAGAAAAATGGAGTAGCGAAATCAGTATAGGTCAGAGATCAATTTAAATCCTCCTTGCAATCAAAGCATGATGTAACTGATGTAAGACAAGACTCCTTATATGCGTGTAGTTCTTCGTGGCTTCCCAAGCCTAGCATGATCATACTATTCTATAGCTATTAAGGTTATGGTAGTCATGGGAAAACCGTCAAAACTTTTAGTTGCTGTCAACGTTTTTGAGAAAGCCACAAAACCAGTTTAGTAGCATGAAAAGTTTAAATGAACTTGACTCTCTTTATATTTAATGTTTTTACATTCTAGTTTAAGGCGGATGGAATACTACAAGTCATTGCAAACACAAGTAAGCCCAGCTGTACATTGTACACACTCCAGCTGTCACTATCACATTGTTCTGCTACAGTATACAGCAAAAGCTGTAGACTCTATGAAAATTTCCGGGGCATAGTATATGTATGTTTTTTATACTAAATTTATTAGGGCCTGTAGAAGCATTTTTTGGCACCAGTGACAGAGATACAAGCCTTCAAAGAGCTTCTCTCAAAGAAAGTACTATAAGTTCAATAAAACTTCTTCACTAGCTCAAAAAATACTTCTATAGTTTAGTTGTTTAGCTTAGTTACTTGTGTTGAAATTTTAAGTATTCAGTTATTTATTTGTCTGGTGATTTTTGTACTCCATTGTGGACAAGAAAAGTTGATGTTCTACAGTAAAAATGAACAAGCACAAACAGTTGTATTATTACCACAACACAGTTATATTATTACCACAACACAGTTGTTGAAATTATTTATCTATGCTTGTTTAACAGTGGGTTTGATAATTTCTCACACCCATGCACTTTAAAAATGTGATCTAAATGGCACCATGCATAATCCTGTAATGGTGTTTATAATTATTGAGTATGTGACAAAGTAGTCTAGAAGCCAGGCTTGACAGTGAGTGCTACATATATGCCTACAGTAGCTACCATGTACACAAAAGATAAAATAAAAGATGAGAGTGAATGCTTCGGTTTCTGAGAGCCTCAGGTTTCTTAGATCCAGTCACATACATCAAACAGTAAACTGTATCCATGCCAAAATAGCTAAACTGAAAACGGTAATGCCTTCAAAATAATACAAAGTAGAGGTGGCAGCTAAGAAATGGCTACAATACATGTATCTTATCACATAACATACAAACAATATTCTAATGCATTTACATACCTCAGGTGCTGTCCATTTGACTGCAATGTTTTTCAATTCATTAGCATCTGATTTAAACCTTCCAGATGTTATCTTCTTTGCGAGGTGAAAATCAGAAATTTTCAATGTTAAATTGTTTCCAAACTTGTCAACCATACAGTTTGCGGCTTGTAAATCACGATGGATGTAGTTACTACTTGTGAGGTACTCCATGCCACTAGCAGTGTGACGGCAAAAGCTGATTAACTGAGATGTATTGATACTGTCCTTATTTTCCTGCAAATAATGCACAAGATTTCCACCAAACATTAACTCTGTTATGATATAGATTGGCCTGCCACGAGCACACACTCCAATAAAGTCAACAATGTTTTGGTGTTGACATTGCTTGAGGATTTCAGCTCCTGCTAAGCACTGCTCTTTCTTGTAGTCGGGATGACATTTTTGAACTGTGACACACCTTCCTGAGACTTTCAAAACTGCCATGTAGGTGTCACTATAAAATCCTATACTGATAGGTTGTTTGTCTACAACAAGGTCAGTGTGATGCATGTCAGCATGAGATTGTTCTTTGTGTCTGTTCCAAATACAGATAGGCCTTTTTAAAAAGATACGATTGTGCTCAAATACAGAAACTTGATTTTTAACATGGTGAATAAAAAGTTCACGAACATTAGAACACCGTGGCCCTTTGGAAGAAAAAGTGTATGAACAATGATTCTCCTAAATAAGAGAAACAAAGCATAGTACAACTACATTGAATGATTAAATAAACAAGCATGTACAAATGTAAGTGTATGTTAGTATCCATACCAAAAACAGCCATGCTGTAAAAATGCATGTTGTCCTCCAAACAGGCCAGGTGAAAAAGTTGTGAAATCAAAGGTGGCAGCCAAGAGATGGCCAATGAAGATGATGTGATCATAAAATGATTGGTACGCATTAGCATAATTACGTATTAGCATAATTACAGCCATTTCTTGTCCTACACTTTTGATTTCCTCACCCTGACCTTTTTGAAGGGCCACACCCTTCTCACAGTGGTACAGATAAAGTCCCAAAACAAACCTGAGGCTTCCTTTTAACCTGTTTTACTACAGGACATGCTGAAGACTGCTAATTGCGTGAATCGTATTTCTTGTAAATTCGAAACTGAATCAAATGATTGGCATGCAGCTATTAGGAGGACTTATTACATAACAGAACCCTATACAGGGTGTCATGTACATATGTACGTACGTATACATATAGTTGAATTATCTACAGTGAGATCTACAAGGTGATTTTACAAGGCTGAATGCTCTACAGGGTGACTTGTTTGTAGCTGAATCAACTCTACATGGTGATTTGATTGATAAAGATTACTGATAAGACAGACTTTGAAGGTTTGTATCCTAGCAATGGTGCACTACAGATACATGAAAAAGGGTGTTTTCTAGGTTCTGTAAAACAAGACTGTACTTGGCCACACGACACACCATTGTGTGTCTTGATACAGCTTATTTTACTATTTTTTAACTTTTCCTGAGCCCTTCTAATACAATGCACATAGAACAATCTAGAATTCCATTCATACGTAGATCTATAAAACTTCATCATTCTAGTGTACTAAACTAGAACTTTCATAACTTAAGTGAGGTGAGTAAGGTCGAGTGGTAAAGGGTTTGGGCATATAGTGTGGTTCTAACCCTAGAAAGTTTTCCTAGTATTATTAGTGCATGTATTTTACTTCTTGGTGACTGTTCTATGAGATATCTTGATTGTGCTTGTTTTACATGTTTGGTGTTTGCTTTATGTCTCCTTAGCTAATGCTTTCAGCAGTCACAAAAAAGTTTACACTATGGTGGTTACTTTATGTACAGACCAACGTTCAAGTTATTTTGTCAAGAAAATTACCCAGGAGGTGTAACAACAAATCGCTTTTGTAGTTTTCAAAATTCTACATAACTCTCTTATTCTTTAATTTATCTGCATGGAAAATTAAACTGCAAATGTGCTGCGTTATGGTCTTATTGCCCTCTGAGTTTGAAGTCAATCTACTACAGCACGTGTGAACTATTGTAATTTTTCTAAAGTGTGCAAAAAGAATTAAGAATACAGAAGAAGTTTTTAAAGAGGAAATACAAAGAAAACAAGACAAACTTCAAAGGCATACATCTCGGTGATGGCTAGACAGATTTGACTCAAATTTTGGAATAGGAAGTGCCTTACCCTGAGGGAGCAAAACCAGTTAATGTTGGTCACTTGACTAACCTTTCTTATGTGCCCTTGCTCCTAAGATGCCAGTCCAGTAGAAGTTCTTCGCCTCCCACAAACTGATGTTTGTGGTGGTGGTTTGGTAAATGTACTTTGCCCTGATTGCCATGTTTGGTTCTTTAAAATTATTTCTTTCTAGTTTTTGAGGTCAAATATCTAAGGCCCTAAACTTCTGAAACAATTCTCGATACTTGGGCCAGGAAGGGATTTGGAATCCAGAGGCATTCTGTGTGCCAAGTACCTTCCCTTAAGCCACATCTACGTTGGCAATATACTTATAAGTATATGGCAACCGTCCTAATTGGGCGCAGTACTATCACATTCCTCCTATCAGGAATGGAGATGCTGCAAGTGCAGCTAGAGCTGTGGGTAAGCTCTGCGTCAGAGCGGCACGACC
The DNA here is from genome assembly GCF_963678975.1 of Dysidea avara. NCBI lineage: Eukaryota > Metazoa > Porifera > Demospongiae > Dictyoceratida > Dysideidae > Dysidea > Dysidea avara. The sequence goes on from NC_089276.1 coordinate 29,571,405, forward strand.
AGCATTGCCACCATGTGACAGCATGCTGATGCACCCTCTGACATGTGTGGAGCTGACCCATGCTCATGAAGGAGCATGGAGCCAACACTCCAGCTGAGAGACAGCACAAATGCTAGGCTGGAGCTCTCTGTGCACAAGGTGGTTGATGGTGCTCCCTGAGAGCGGCCCCATCAACACCGCCTTGAAGGAGCTGACATTGACCCATTGGGGAGTCGCACATCAACGCTCCTGTTTGAGTGGAGCTAACCCATGTTCGCAAAGGAGCATGAGGCCAACACTCCGGCTGAGAGACAGCACAAATGCTAGGCTGGAGCTCTATGTAGACAAGGTGATTGATGGTGCTCCTTGAGAGCGGCCCCATCAACACCACCTTTGAAGGAGCTGACATTGACCCATTGGGGAGTCGCACATCAATGTTCCTGTTTGAGTGGCCTAATCTGTAGCTAATGAATACAACACAAGTTAGCCATACATATATGCACATATGCATCTGCAGTAAGGTGGCAATACACAGCATAAAATTACCTATTGAGCAACGGTATATGGAAACATAAATTTGTAACAGTGTACCCCATGACAGATTGTAGGTGTGAGGTCCTGATATCAGAAGCACATTGTAATTGCTTTATTTGCTATTATCGACTGATTGATTTATAGCAGTTCTGGTACTACCGAGTCAGAGGTATGGCAGCAGGTATGAAGAGGGGGAGGGGGGAGGTGGGTGATGTTTTTGTTGTCAAGCGTTAGCGTCAGCTTCTACTTCTCGATCACGTGTTAGTGCGCATGCGCAAAGTCACTATTCCTATTAGTGCACAGCTATTCTAATTAGTGCCCGTCAATCCCATTTGCTGTCACACTCTATGGTGGATTGTCTGGTGCTGCTGTCGTTCTCAACATTAACTAGGTTTAAAGGTATTTTAAACATTATTTAATGTTGGTCACTTGACTAACCTTTCTTATGTGCCCTTGCTCCTAAGATGCCAGTCCAGTAGAAGTTCTTCGCCTCCCACAAACTGATGTTTGTGGTGGTGGTTTGGTAAATGTACTTTGCCCTGATTGCCATGTTTGGTTCTTTAAAATTATTTCTTTCTAGTTTTTGAGGTCAAATATCTAAGGCCCTAAACTTCTGAAACAATTCTCGATACTTGGGCCAGGAAGGGATTTGGAATCCAGAGGCATTCTGTGTGCCAAGTACCTTCCCTTAAGCCACAAAAGGAGACCCTCCGTAACTACATAGAGAGGAGGTGTTTCCTTTACCCAAGTATCAAAGTTCCTGTGTGAGTGCCTGGTATCCAGATGCAGAGGTATGGCATCACCCACAACTGATAACATGTATTATATTTACATGATTATTATGTACATTCATACAATTTGAAGTCTGCACTTGGGTAACTCCATAGTATGTATACACTAACGAAAGAAAACTGTTTGTGTAGTTTTGTTGTACTACTGATTCCCAGTAGCAATTGACTTGGAGAGTTTAGCTACCTCAGTGGGTGGAGGCCGGATATATCGCTGGAAGGCATTGCTTCTCCAGCGACCTAGCATCTGGATGTGGGTGTCTGAGATGTTTGCCAGTGATGCCGAGGTTGCTGCTCCTATACGAAAACTATGGGTATTATAGTGGTGCCTGTTTAACTTCAGTTTCCCCATAAGGCTTTGGAGAGCTGAGCGGAACATAGAGTTTGTCCAGCCTTTTCCTTCCTTAGTGATGAAAAGAGGGCCTGGGCGACTGTTTCGTCTTGCCAGGTAAGATAGCACTGCTTTAACTGGACAAATAGTTGTGTCGGTGGCACCGACGTAGACTTGTGCACCTTGTTTGAATGGGTCCGTCTTTGACTGCTTGAGAAACAGTTGAAGTAGGCGGGGTTTGGTTCTGTTGTCAACCGTAACATCTTGAAGTGAGAGGTGGCAGGATGAGTTGTATGAGCCCTTTGAGGGGATTGTGAATTCACTGACTCTTAGAAAGCCAAAGAAGGCAAGACAGCACATGGCCCACAGGGTGGTGTTGTCATAGGTGGGTTGTTTAGACAGGAAATGTCTGATTTTTCCGAGTAGCTGAGTGGTGATTGGGAGACGCTTCCTCCTTGAGTGAACATCAGCCTGACGCTTTTTAATGCCTCTCAAGATGAGGTGAAGCCGGGGTGTCAGTTGTTGGCTGAAATGGCCATGCAGTCCTTTACAGATGTGCAGGTGTCTAACTGCTGATAAATACACTTTAATGGTTCCATGGGAAACATTGGAAACTGCCAGGTGTGTTGTAAACAGCATCAGAGCACCTTCGGATGCAGGGAGTGGCTTAATTCCTGCTGCCTTGCAGAAGTGAAGATATCTTCTTTGACCAGCCATGTAGGTGGATCTGCTTGACTTGGACAAGCCAGTTTGCAGGAGCTTTTGGGCTTTGCTGAGGAGCCCACGGATGTGGGTATTCTGCTGGTGGCCACCTATAGGTGAATGACCAGCAGTGATCTAAAACATTCCCCATGACAGTGTGCCCTTATGCATTTTTATTTTATTTATTATTATTATTAAATTTATTTATTCTGACTAAGCAGTGTACACTTAATACATTCTATTATTAACATTCTCAATGAACAGTATGCAATCATACATTTGGGAACAAAGACACGGTGCGGCTAAGTGCAGTACACAGTTATAACATGCACTGAGTTATGTGTGAGGTGTTTGTCTGGTGCATTCAGATCACTAGGAGTGGATCTGCAGTCTGTTCATGGTTCGCTTGAAGTGGCGCAGAAAAGAAGGTGAAGTCCAGTCCTGCTTTTGGGGTGATACCAGTTTTAAAAGGGATGTTGGCATCGTCACAGGGATTCTGGAGACATGAGGGTTTGCCTGAAGAAATTCCATTGCTTTATTTCTTGAGAGCTGGTCCGCGGCAATGTTTACTGCTCCAGGGATATGGGAAGCAACTACTCTGATGTCGAAATGAGCAGAGAAGAACCAGAGACATCGCAGCAAATGCATGGTAACTGGTTCCTTGGAAGAACCTTTGTTAATAGAATCAACGACGCTCCGGTTATCGCACTTGAATTCTACTCTGTAGCCAGATAGTAAAGGCCCCCATACGGCACAGCTTAAAACTATTGGGACAAGCTCCTTGGTCATGATGTCCCTTCGTGACCACTCGTTGCACCACGCCAATTGCATCCACTGAGTCCCAAAGACTGCACCGCAGCCCCAGGTTCCTGATGCATCGGTGAGTATCTCGTGGTCAGGGAGAGAACAATTGAAGAAGCTGCGACCATTCCAAGAAGAGGCAAAGAGGTGCCACCATCTTAAGTCAGACTGGAAGGCTGTATTAAGGCGAGTATAATAAGACAGCCGCTTGAGGCGAGCTGCTGTGCGGTACATTCTGGATAAGAATGTCCTCCCTGGGGATACTACCTTAGTAGCATGCTGTAGAAGGCCCACCAATGAAAGTATCTCTCTTTTAGTGGCTTTCTTTCGGGTTAACCAGGAAGCAACTTGGAGGCGGATTCGTTGCAACTTGTCATCGGGCAAGCGTGCCTGCATGCTTTGGGAGTCTAGTGTAATCCCTAAGAAGGTCAAGCAATCTGAGGGTCCCTCAACCTTCTCTAAAGCCAGGGGTATTCCCAGCGTAGAGCATATATCCTTGATCTCAGATAGGTGATTAGAGCATGTGGGGGACTGCGGGGGGCCCATCGTCAGGAAATTATCCAAGTAGTGGAGTACTGGTGTGACCTGCTGTTGTTCAAGTATCCATGACAGTAGATCCGCCAGAACATTGAATAACTTGGGGGCGGACCTGAGTCCAAAGGGTAGGCATGTGTCAATAAATATGTGCTGATCCCATCTCATAGCTAAGAGATGGCGGTCTGCTGGGTGAACCGGTAGAAGGCGAAAGGCACTCTTGATGTCTACTTTTGCCAGCAGTGTGCCCTGGCCAATCTGCTTGATATGTTCAATTGCTGAGTCTACTGTAATGTACTTCAGGGAACACAACGTCTTGGGGATTCCTACATTAACACTTCCCTCGATAGGATGAGAGAGGTCGACTATCAGCCTCCACTTGTTAGGCTGGTGGTTCTTAGGGATGACCCCAAACCGACTGACGTGTGCCTGTGGGACTACAGATTTTGGAAAAGGGCCAGCTACACGTCCGAGTGCCATTTCATCAGTCAGATAAGTCTGCACTACATCTGGGTGCTGGAGTGCACAGCTTAAATTCCGTTTAGCTGACTTCAGTGGTGTTGATTGATCTCTAAAACCTATACGGAACCCCTCAGTTAGTCCAGTGATAAAGAAATCCACTAGTGGCCTGTTTGGGTGGTCTGTCAACATCCTTTTCCAATGGTCTACCCTCAGCGGTGTAGAGATTACTGTGGCCCTTGGTGGAACTCTTACAGTGGCTGGAGTTCTGCCCAAGTGGGATGACCACGCTGAAATCCATTTTTCATAGTTGCAACGCAGGTCTTCAGTGTGGACTCCAATAATGTGCTCCTCTGTCATCACTACAGAGGGGGAAGATGGCGATGTATACGTGTATATATATATGTATGTGTATGTAGCTACTAATTGTATGTGTGCATGCTTGTGCTAATTGAATCTGGATATCTAACAGATGCAGCAACACTCATGCTTTTTTCATATTTAGGTGGATACTCAAATTTAATAAGAAACTATGAAACAAACACAATAGCTACCTAAAGTGGTGTGCTGTGCGAGTAAGCAGAGTAGTTCCAGAAAAAAAAAAAAAAAAAAAAAAAAACAGACAAACAAACAAAAACAAAACACAGTCATTAGTAAGTTGAGTACTTTACAGCATCAGGGGTCGTCTTTCAGCTTGCTTGTTTACACGTTGGGTAGCTGGGCATTGGGATGCCTTATGCTGCCTATCTTGCTCCTTGGGGCTGTGAACACATCTGTAACACACGTGTTCGTAACGACAAGTCGTCCGAGTGCACCCATTGGGGCTATCATTCCAATCTAAGCAGATTGCCATTTTCTTGGGAGGGGGCTGGTTTTGGTGAAGTGGTCGCTGAGAGTAATTGAGGGGAGGTGGGTGAATGTTGGGGCCCTGAGCCTGGTGCCTTCTGATTGCCCTGTCTGGGAATGCTGTGTTCCAGATAGTGATGTCAATTACAGACCACTGTTTGGTGCGGGAAGCAGATGCTTTGAGGCGAAAGCGGCGGTCATACAGGATCCATTGTCTCTCATGGCAGAGCTGAGAAGCCCCAATTATAATGTTTTGATAGCCGATCAAGTCAGCGATGCGTTTTGGTTTACAGCGAGATATTATGGCCATGTATATGCCGAAGCACTGGATCCAATCCACAATGTCGAAGACTTCCGGGGGTCGCCTGTGTGATCCTGTGGGCTGATCGCCTGAGTTGAAGTCCACTGACTCCAGGTAATTGGGATGAAGCTCTGCCATTTCCACAAATAGGCCTTCTTCCACCCGCTTCACAACTTTGAGGGGGACGGGGGGGGGGGGGGATGCCGTTGCTGATCAGTACTGGTGGGTGCAGCTTCTTGGATGAGTAGACAGACCCTGAGCTGGAGCTGTCAATGCTAATAAGGTCATCCTCTAACTCCTGAACATGAGGTATCTGCTCGCCATCAGGAAGCTCATCAAAGGCAAAGTCTTCGTGCTCCGCGTCTTCCTCCTCTGAAGTGGACTGGGATTCACTGCTGGGCGACTCGGAAGTGCCTTACCCTGAGGGAGCAAAACCAGTTAATTTCTGCTAAGGCACTATCGACCTATGGATGTGATAAATTGGCATTTTCTTGGTTCCTGTAAAATACACGCTTGTCTGTCATGAGTTTGCAACTACTTGGTCACACAAACACTATCATATGTCCTAATAAAATGATGAAAGTGAAAAACTATTGCTTGCTGCATGGAATCTTGATTACAAGCTTCTCAATACTTTAAATATTCAAAGTGCAATATCACATATGAATTATAGATATCTAAATTGTAATGGGTAAGTATGTGAAACATACACTCAGTTTGTATAACTAAAGAGACCTCAGATATACGTATGTACACTGTACCTGGTCTCTAAGTTCTTGAATTTTGACATGGTGATGCTTTCCATCAAATTGCAGCGTTGTAACATATCCTTTGGTGTTAGATGAGTACCTCACTATGTAGTCTCCATCAGCTTTTAACTGCTGAATGGCATTATCACGTGAAATATTACCACAACACCAAGGTTCTTCATCAATGGGGTATTCTATTATCTGTAAAGAGATAGTATGTATACAAACCTGCTAACTGTTAGTCTGTATAAAGCAAACAAAAACATATTACATAGTGATGTAAGCATACTGTACATATAATATAATGTGCAACCTTCTATCTCAGCAAAGCCCAACATTCACTATAAGAACACTAAAGCTCTACGGGGGTGTATATTTATTTTGATCAATGATGGATAATTTTAGAATTTTCTAGAAGGCTAACAAGTGCAAAAAAATATTCCAGTAAGTTGTGAATTTTTTACCCTCAGATTAGTCATTGGAAAATTACACCGTTGTAAATAATTACCCGCTATATGTGGTGTAAGTTTCTTACCTCAAGCAGTTTATCTGTAGAATAAGGATCATCATCACATGAAGTGAGAGCTTGCTGGATACTATTATCACTGTTTACACTATTTTTGGACAAAAGAGGTTGAGTGCTTTTGGCAACAGATGATTGATAGGTAGTCTATGAAATAAAGCAACTTCATTTTAACAGCTATTGTACATACAGTATACATATATACAACAAAGCATGATCACTAGAGTTACACATAGATACGTATATGTGAGTTGTACTGAGTTCTGTGCAGTACGTAAGTACTGTGGTTGGATTACCACAAACAGAAGGTTTGATTAAACGTATTTTAGCATAAACAGCTCACACACTATTGCTTTGTATGTACATGCAGAGACAACTAGAGTTTGAAAATATATTATACCATTTTGAAAACGCATTATACATGATTAAACCTCCATATGTAATTAGCTTGCTGGTCCTGTATAAATGTCTGGTTCATTAGTCAGAGAGTATTACAACAGAATAAATGTCAAGCTTCAAATAAATACAGGACCTTAAATAAATCCACAATTATATGTAGTTACTGCCAAGAATTCTGTGCAATATGTGAAAAACATCCTACAACCTTCCTTTTAAACCCATAAAATATGCTGAGAAAATACCATAGAGTCAGGTTGTTAAACGAATGTGCTTATAAATTTTGGAGAGATCTTATGTAAAAAATGCTTATGTAATATACTGTCTGTTAGGCAAATGCATACATCTAATTAACAATTATGGTGTATTTAACATGGAATCACTACATTGCAATAGAGTAGTCCATGGTCACCACATCGGTGTACTGTATAAGGATATTTGACTCCATTTCTGGGTGAAATCCTTCGTGATGAACAAGAATATCACAATCCAGATGGCTGATTTGCTGTAAACATAGTGAAGGGAGATACAAGTGCACAAGGAGACATTAATTTTCCAGTACTCTTCCAGCTTTTCTTCCCAGTATAGCTTTGTGGCGTGTTGAGCCAATGGTCCATGTGTGCTTATCAGCCATGGTTAATCACAAGCAATGTGTATGCACTTAACAAATAATAGACACATGTACTTAACAACCTGATTCTATGGCTGCATGAGGTATACGTACATATGTTCATGTAATGCTGCTGTAACTACATATTATATAGCATAGCATTTACTTGTAGTTTCTCTAGATTATCATCAGCAAAATACGAATCCTGAAGATATTCAGATTTACTCTACGAAAAGTAAAATATGTAATAATGTATAATTATATTATATACACACTCTGTACATGATAACATATTCATTGCAAATACAGCTTGATGCATCTGTACAAGTACGTATCTGCGACTAAAACAAGCTGTTATGTCTACTTATGTACTGGGAGTGCATGGAGCCAAAATTGATGACAAACACATACTTGTAAAACTGTACATGGATTTAGGATTAAAATACTGTTTTATATGCTATACTTATGTAGCATTGTAAGCTGAATACATAGAATGATGTGACTAATATGCATGGTTGTAAATAACAATACACTGTTACAGTATCTGTTGAAACCTTGACTAGTGCTATAGGCATTGTGTTACTACATATGTACATTGCCTAGCAATAAAGTATGCGATTAATACTTGTCTTGAAAATGGTTAGATATTCAACACAAAGTAGTGCAAGAATCATAGAGAATGATAGTACTGTATATTAGGAATCACGGAAGGTTTGGGCTTTTCAGGTTAAATATCACCCCAAAAGTAGCTTCACTATACCTTCATGGTGTATTGGCAGTATTGTTAGGCCCAAAAGTGCTTTCAGTGTGACCCAAAACACTTCCAATAATAAGTTGCTACAAAATATTGTTAAGTGGAATTTTCTGCTGACTGACTGACTGATTGATTGATTGATTGACTGACTGACTGACTGATTGACTGACTGGTGCTTTCAGGCAAGCATAACTCAATAACGGTTAAGGCTACGAGTTGAATGTCACCTCAGCCTGAGAGGTGCCTTTTGGCATACCGCACACAGTGCATACCATGCACGCATCATGGACTTACGTACCTTTATGTCCCATTTCTCTTCGCTGGTAGCTCAAGGTGTTGATTTGCAGAAAATACTGTTTACAAACATAGGGAAGTCATTGTACTACTGCGAATTGACACCTAGGGCTGTCAGCAAAATGAAATGAGATGCAGAGGAGGACAAAGGTTGCATGTACTGTGATATGCCAAAAGGCACCCGTCGGGCTAAAGTAACATCAAACAGTGAAAAAAAATCAATCCCGTAGTTACTGAGTTATGCTTGTTTGAGGGAATCAGACACATAGGCAGTTGGTCAGTCAGTAGAAAATTCCATTGACAAAATGTTAAAATTTTGTAGCAATCTATTAGAAGCATCTAGGGTCGTAATGAAGCTTGGTTATGCATAACCAATACTGCCAAGACACCAGGATGGCATTGTGAAGCTGGCTGTTGGGTGATAGTTTTGGCAAACATACCCAAACCTCCATGATCCCTAGTATACAGTACTACCATATTGTATGATATATGTACAGTAGGTGAATATTGTTTTGGTACCTGTTCACTTTGCTGTGTAACATCCTTGGGTGGCAAAAGAGGAGGCTGTGTGTTTACATCATCACTGGGCAATGATGGCTGATCGTTTTGCATTGTAATGGAACCAGGGAGTTCTGCAGGACTCTAGGCAACACAAAATTATGGCTATCAACGAAATATAGCATAAACAGAGGATTAGCAACATGACAGGCAAACTCAGTCAGCATTATAAAATTACGATATGAAAAGCAGAGACTTATATTTCCCATACACACTACACAGTACAATAGCCATATACTAATTCACCTGTTGTTTTCTTGTATCATCATCAGGAACAAAAGGATGGAAAAAATAATCATGATTATCAGATTTTTTTGCAGTGCCCTAAAATGGTATACACATACATATGTATGTATGGTACTGCTCAAATGCAACGTTGTCTTGCGAGGGTGTGAGTGATAAAGCTTGCTAATTAAAGGGTGTGGCACCCATTTCACTTGCGAGTATTCATCCTATTTTGTTTTAGATGAATACTTGCAAGAAAATGTGTCCTTTAAATTAGCTAGCTTTTTAATTGCTTGCACTCTCATGAGACAACATTGCATTTGAGCGGTACGTACCTTACAGTACATAGCTAGAATACATATAAATATATGAAGATAGGGTAAACCCCATGTGTATGTATATAACATTCAAAGCAATTACTAGTATCACTTTAGATGTGTGTGTAGTAGGTTCAAGTTAGCCTGTGTCAAATGTGACTGGATGTCTTCCACAAACATCCAATTTATCAATTTTGACAATCCATAACTCCAGATTGAAAAAAGCAAATTACTTGAAATTTGGTCAGCAGTGAGTACCAACATAGCTTAATCGATGGAAAAAAATGTTAGGCTTAAATAGCACTTGAACACTAAGATATGGTCTTCCAAGTTCATAGAATTGGATGTGTGTGGAAGACCCCTTTTCGCTAATCCGGTCACAAATATGCCAGCAAAATAAAAAGCAAAATAGGCTGGAGTGCTATGCCACATAATACTAGCACATTAGTACATAGCTTCTTAGATCGATACTCTCTAATAGAACAGTCACTTTGCAGTGAAATACTCTAATAGAGCATTCACTGATCAAAATGTTCCAAGATAATTGTAAGAAATGTTGCTAGCCTAGGAGCATAATTGTAAGCATAATGGGAACACTGAAGAGGATAACAGGTGAAATTTTAGGAAATTCCTGAAAGTATTTTGTGAGCAAATTTGACTCAGACCTACATAGGTTTAAGAGTTCTATGTAAACAAGAAATTATAACATTTCTCAAAAATGTGAATATGGAAACAAACATTGACAAAAGACATCAAAGGTGAAGAGATGATGGGCAGCTAATGGTTCAAGATTACTTACAGATGTACTGATAAAGGACTTTTCAGTTGTACCAACATCTGATATTTCTGTACCCTTACTGATTCTATTATATAATAATTTGTAAACTGCAAAGTGCAGATAAATGTGACAATTGAATTGATTTTACTTTTTTTAGCATGAAGAAAATACAATTGATGTTCTATCCTGGTTAACTACGGTGGTGTGGCCTCTAGAACACAACCCAGGTCACCACAGGTAGTTAATGCATGCTCTTACAAAAATCATTCTACATTTTAACAAGTTGTCAAAATGGCATGTACAGCAAGTTCCTTATAGTTTATCTTAAGATGAAGCTGTTCTTAATTTCAATATGTAACGACTTCAGAAGACTTGGATAAGCATTTCAACAATAACAGCAGTACTCGTGCTCGCAATCAGTTGGCTACAGTCAGTTGGCTACTTGCAGATAAGTGCTTTGTAGCATAGATGACAGTCTCTCCTTATCTCTGTTTATAGTGAGCAAGAACTAAGACATTTTAATAGCTGATAGTATGCATATTATACTTGTCATGGTAGCAATATTGGTATTATGTAAATTTACCAATCCATAGTATGCGTACATATGAGTGCTACACTTGATAGAATAATTACAGGTTCCGTTGCAACTAGGCGGCAGTTATCATCACTTCAATGAATTGTGTATGTATACAGCCTCTTATTTCTCCAAATATATTCAATACACATACATATGTACAGTGATATACTCTGACTATTCACCTTCTCTTTTTTTGCATGTGCAAAAGAAGAATCATGAACACATTCACTGGTATCAGGTTTTCTTGTAGGATTCTATACAAAATGTGCTCATAATAACATACATATCAGGACAACATTCAAGTAAATACATGCAGAACACACTTTGAAGAAAATATCAAGCACAGTTCTAGGGGGTTCGCCAGTTTTTTGAAACCAGTCAGTCAGCCTTTCCAAATCAAAATAGTGACTGAAATTTACAATGAAGTTTGAGTCTAAAACTACGTTTGTTACTAAAAGTATAGCTTATGAAGTGATCAAATTACATAAATTACTTCTCTCTGCCATAAAAAATTGAGAATTGCTTCTCATGAGCCTTGAAGTGTGTTAAGCACCTCTAAAAATAATTATTGGTTTAGCTATCATTACAGTGGATCCTCGCTTATCTGAACCTCAGTTACCCAAACACCTCAATTATCCGAATGCCAAATGTGACTGTTCTATTAGAGTATTTTGTCATCAGTATGCATTCTATTAGAGTAAATGAATGAAGCTTTGTATATAAATCAAAGGGCTTTAGTTATCCGAACAATTTCACTTATCTGAACACTTTTGGCTAACTATAAGAACAAAGCTGTTCGGATAACTGAGGATCCACTGTATTTCAAGACAATTAGCCTAAAAATACATCATGTCTAAATACATACATATACATGCGTACATTTACTGTATCAATTTTGTGTTATACTGTATGTTCTGTACTGTTACCTCTTCAGTCACATTTTCAGCAATAAAACTAACACCATCATCAAGAGCAAGGTCACTTGGAGAGTCAATATAGTTGATGATATCACGAAACTGTGGTCTTTTCTGTGGTTTGTCTGACCAACACAAAACCATGAGTTTACACATGGGAGAAGGAGTGTGTTCGGGTGGTTTCATCCTGTAACCTTGCTTCACATGCCTTTTAATGTCCTACAAATAATTGATAAATAGCTGAGCCACAAAGTGATGATAGCTATTTGCAGGGGCGGATCCAGGAGCTGGCAGGGGAGGGGCACAAACAGGCTAAGTAGTAGGTGGTTTGGGAGAGCAGATTCTCTTGTTACTGTATGAAAGTCTTAACAACACCAACACGATAATAATTTTTAGAGGCGCTTAATACATACGAAGGTGCTGGGTGACTGTTTGACAACTGTTTTAACTTTGGTTTCAGGTGAGTTTGTAGTAAATGGTGGTACAGTGGAACCTCCCTTAACCAGACCTCTATTATCCAGGCACCTCCATTGTCTGGACAGCCCAAATTGGTCATGTGGCTTGTAGTTTATTGACCATAATGAAGTTTGGTTTAGATGAAAGCACAAGGAGGGAGCCTAAAGGTTGCTGTTTACCTGTTTAGTGGCTTGTTTATTCTGCTAATAATAACCATCACTTAGTTGCTAGGTGATAATGCATTTTTACAACCCAGGGGAGTAACCATGAATGCTCTGTAGTGACTTCCCCCTCTGCCTACTAAACTGCATAGCACTAACTGATAGCAATAACAACACTACTTGTATTTAGGTTAGTCACTTTAGCATAATAGCATGTTTTTCTTAGTTACGAACATTTCTGAGATACGGACAGTAGTATGTACCAGACTGCTCGGATAAGAGAGGTTCCACTGTAATATGCATTTTGAGTTGTGTGAATTAATTTTGGTCTGACAAGGTAATAGTATTTCTATCAAAAGAAGTATGAGCCACAGAGGGAGAGGAGGAGGGGGGAGGCATTTGTCCCAAATGCCCTATCCTGGATCCACCATTGATTTGTAATTATTACACGCGGAGAATGAGTGAACATATCATGCTGTCATCAGTCGAATAAGAAGCAATGCTTGATAAAACGAATTCTCCGAATGTAATTCCAACATTAACATCGGTGCACATATGGTTAGAACAAGACATGAAACACATGTACGTATGTATATACAGTATATAGTATATCTACATAAATAGGTATTGTGACATATAATTATAGTGTCATGCAGCCAACAGTAGGAAAATTGGTTGGCTAGCAATAAACAAGTGTATTATAGAGGAGCCAAAAGTGCTAAATACTTTCTTACGTATATACATAGCATTATTCCTGGATGGAAATGTACCACTATAGACAGTGGAGGTTTCCATCTTCTATACCCTTGATTCATTGTTGATATACATGCCTTCAAAATCCATCTTGAATACAGTATTTCATTTTAATATAAGTTGTATACTGTATATAATTCATGGTTACTTTGTTTAATTTACGAGGGTACAAAGAACATAATGCAGTGCTGTTACGTTGAATTATGCACTGCCATTTTACATACGTATGAGTAGTTTTCCAAAGAATACAAATTCAGTTTTTGCTATATCTTAAGAGTAAAAATAAGTTTAAATAAATACAAGTTAACCATTATAGCACAAATCAATTGTGGTTTGAAAAACTCTAATAGAACAGTCACTCAGATAAACAGATATCCTTGACAAGGATTCAAGCCAGGAAAAAGGCCCTAACCAATGTGTCACTGCTTCCAATCATCCACCTTGCTTAATTTTATACATGAAAGCTTTTAAGACTAACTTCAAGTACATACATCAATACTTTTTTCTTGACACAAACATCAAAAAGGTCCATCCTTTAATTGCACAGATTACTTGCCTTGTCATCCATTCCAGGATAAGGTTGTGAACCATAAGAGAATATTTCATAAAGCAGTGTTCCATAACTCCACACATCACTAGCAGTGGTAAACTCATATGTCTCATACACCTGTGATAATGTAAGCATTACATACAATGACTGCTATATATACACAAGCAACCCAACACATGATCGACTCTATTTGACTGCTATTGCATTACTGACATACAATATAAAATTCAATTCTAGATACAATTTTATAATGCTCTAATTTTGACACTGTAAAATTTTGAACAGTTTTTAAACCAGGCGCATGCCCACAGCCGGCCGAAGGCCGGCTGTGGGCGTGCGCCTGGTTTACTGTAATTGTTTCCGTAAAAGTGTGTGTGTGTACCTATCTATCTACCTATGTACCTATCTACCTATCTACCTATGTTTGTCCGTACGCACCCACGTGAGCAAAATCGTTTAATAACGGTGAAAGCAGCTTTTACGTAAGAAGTAAAAGTGAAATGAAGTCTGTATTAAACTTCTGCACAGGTGAAATTTGCTCTGAGGTGGTTTCTTTTCGGCGGACTGAAATACGGGTGTGGTGACTTTCCTCAGACTACCTTCCCCTTGAGGTTTTCAGGCATTTAGCAACTGAAAAACAACGGTGCAGGCCTTGTACACTGCCAGGAATAGCCTATCGCTTCGAGTTGAAAGGGGGCGTATCCCTTACGTACGCGAACGAAAATGAAGAGCAGCTTTGAGGCTTTGTCGAGAGAATTTGTGGGAAAAAACACGTTAGTCACACTATAAAACAGTTTAGAAGATAGTTTTGTGCGTAATATGTTGGTAAAAACGGTTTATTTAACAAACGCTTCCTTAGCAGTGCATATAGCAACGTAATTGAATGAATTACGAATATTTCATGAATTACGAGAAATAGCTAATTATATTATTGCACAACCCAAACTACCATATTGTAAAGTAGTAATACATAGTTGGTTAATTCATAGTAGTATATACTGTCTATAGTTATTCCAGATGAGTTAGCTAGCTGCATGGCGCCTGGTTTTTAGAAGTAGCACAACATCAACTTGTTATGGGACAAAATGCTTTGATAGTGCCAAAGTTAATATTAATTTTTGATAGTACTGTATAGTACATACAGTAGGTACATGGTCATAAGGGTTACACCGATACCACTTATTACCAGCCGATCTGATACTTTAAATACACTTGCTAATGTCCTAGCATTTGGTTTTGTGACCATCATGTTGACAATCAATCAGCAAGTATGGCTTCAATGAATCTTGTTTTGTGGCTTACTGCCCATTCGCATGTACTAACAACCATAATCACTGACTATTTTCAAGGTTATGTGTTCTTCCTTACTAATAGTCCATTCCACTCACTACGTACTTACACAGCCATCTTGAAAAATATTCAATTGATGTCAAAAAGTATCAGTAATCAGAGGAGGTACAACACACATTAAGCGCTATCAAAAAGAATTTGTGTTAATTACATATTTTGACTTTTAAGCTGATGCTATACAGGATTATGGAGACCTTCAATACAATTTCCAGGACTAGTCTCTTCTACTGTTGCCGTTGTCCTCCATTTCGTATGGTAAGCTCTTCATCACATGATGACATCTCCAATCGCCCTGTATGTTTAATGTCAAACTGCTGGGGTTCAGTAAGGTTAACTACACCATTAAATTACACATGAGAAAAGCTTTTGATTGGCACCTAGTTTTCACTGAAACCCTCCTAAAGTTGATTTTAATTGCTCTATACAAATCCTATGAGCTCACGTGAGTGTGTCATACCTCCTCTGATCGGTTATGGTACCGTATAGCCTAAATATTTCGAGGGGGAACATTTTCGCTGATCTCGCAGTTTTGGGGGTTATCAGTAAAAATTTTAGCCTTGAAATATTTAGTCCTTCATAGAGTCTAATACACTTTGGGAGTGTTTGCAAATCCACAAAAAAAAAAATTTTTAGCAACATTGCTAACCTCGAAATATTTTCCCCTCGAAATATTAAGGTTATACCGTATCAGTCACTTAAACCATATAACCAATACTAATCTGATACCACCACAAAGGCTGATACTGATAAATATATTAGTATTGGTGCATCTCTAGTGGTCATGTAGATTTTCACTATTCTACTAAAAATATAACCTAAAAACTAGCTTCACTATTTCATGTTTTCTTCACAACAACTTGGCAGTATTGGTTAGGCATAATCAAGCCCAAACATGCCTTCCAAGCAACCATAAGTACTTTCAACAAGTTATTATGAAATTCTAAAAATATATTTCCTATTGACAAATTGATTACTTACTGATCCTTTCAGCCAAGTACAAATTGACTACAGTTAATGCTACAGACTTGATTTCTTCATCATTGCACACCACATACGCCTGAGATATGCCTTTTTTCCTACTGTAGCAGCTAAAAAGCATCATGGGTTGTCTCCCATTTCTTTCTCCACTATCATGTAGATGTTGATTTGCTTGTAGCACATAATTGCTTCCTTGTGCTGACTATCACATTTATAACAGAAATCATTCATAACCTTCCGTAGTGACTGGATTGATTGCACAGGGATTTCTCATACTTGTAGGGCTGTATAACAGGCTAAATACAGAGTGTAACAGTTCAGAAATTATTAGTCAGGGCATGCACTCAGATGTGAAATAATTAGTTTTATGGTAACGTTTGTTGCCATTCAATATTTGATGCAGTATGCACAGGTTCACCAGTCAAATGCTCTACAAGGTGACTTACTTGTAGCTGAACTCTCTACAGAGTGACTTACGTGTAGCTAAACTCTCTACAGGATGAGTTGATGCACACTGTTTACATATTAAACTTTTGGGCTTTCCAGTATCAAGTAAGATTCCCGCTATACTGTATATGGGATATTACTACTGTACAGTATATCATTACCATTTATCATACCAACAATTTTACCAGTTAATCACAAGTGATCAGTAAAATTGCCTACAAATTGTTTAGCTGCACCTTACATTTACATAGTGCCAAACCTTAAAAACTTTGACCAGTTTACCATAGTATTTCTATAGTTGCTAGAACAAGAGGCAAAAGTGATCTGCAACTATGTAGCTTCCACTTTCCATGGGTTGAACCTTTGCATTGAACACAAAATATTTGGAAATTCAAATCAGTATCCATCGTGCATGGAATGGTACACAATGTAAAACTGTATGTAGATTGGTTAAGCATGCATGCATGTAGTCAAAAAAACTGAGTTTGTACAGTAATAAAGGGAAAATGATTGGTTAAATTTCAACGGGTTGACACAGATGCAGAGTTTCATGAATACAGTAAAACAAAACAAACATACAAACAGCATTTCTAACCTCAGGTGCTGTCGATTTAACTGCAGCAGTTTGGCATTCATTTTCATCTGATATAAACTTTCCAGCTGTTGTTTTCTTTGCCATGTGGAAATCAGATATTTTTAACATCAGGTTGCTTCCAAATTCATCAACTATACAGCTTGAACCTTGTAAATCTCGATGAACATAATTGTTAGATGTTAAGTAATCCATTCCACTTGCAATTTGATGGCAAAAGGTAATTAACTGAGGTTCAGTGATATCACTCATTTTTTCTTGTAAATAATGTACAAGAATTCCATCAAACATTGATTCTGTTATGATGTACATTGGCTTGACATCAGCACACACTCCAACAAACTCAACAATGTTTTTATGGCTACATTGCTTCAGGATTTCGGCTTCTTCTAGGCAGTGTGTTTTCTGATAACTTTTATGACACAATTTGACTGTAACACATCTTCCTGAGTCTCTCAATACTGCCTGGTACATGTCACTATAAGCTCCTCTACTGAATGGCTGCTTATCAAGTTCAACATTGTTGTGATCTATGTCAGGATAAGGATGGCCATCTGGCATGTTCTGTTTGCAGATTGGCCGCCTCAATAGAATATGTTGCTGGATGGAAATAGCAATTTGATTTTTAACATAATAAAGAAGGAGTTCACGAACACTTGAAAATTTTGGTGAGCGAGGATCTCCAATATAATACGAAAATGAGTTCTAAAAACAAAATAAAAGGTCATAAAGATGCCTTGTTTGTACTAGCATGCATATGTACATACTGTACTTACATGTGTGAGAAAACACAGTATGGTCTGGCTGTTACTGTAAGTGCATGTTCTAAAAACACATATGTACCTATAGTACCTAATTATGGCTGATAAGTGCAGGTGGCCAAACAGTAGGTACAACATAAGGCACAAAAAAAGTTACAGAAATTGGTGAATGGTGCCATGACAAATTTCATGAGGTAAATGCCAATAATAAATGTGACCAGGCCTACAAAAGTACGGCATGTGGGCACAAACTACACCCCACCACATAACAGGTTATATCACAGCATTGAAACCGGGTCACTACTGTTGACCCGGATGACCCGGTGACCCGGATAGCAATCCGGGTCAGACCCAGATGTGACCCAGATTAATTTAAAGATAGGCGTGCACCAACTGCTACGTTTTGAGTGCCGACTAGCACGTTAAACACGAGGGTAAAATGAGGTGGGATATAGCTCGTACATACATCGCTTTCCATTTTTTAATAGCAGGGGCATGTGTTAACTTGCTTAATAGGTCTTTGCAATATGTCTGGCTGATACCATTCTTTCCTTTTGATGCAGTACATCAGTCATTAAAAAATGTTCAACAAGTATTAGAAAAATTAGAAATTTTATGTCTAAGCAGGGATCACAGGGAAAGAAAGCAAATGGGTCATCTACACTTACAGATGTACTAGTGGACATTTAATCCCTACTTTAGTCATGGCTAAACCATGAAATAGGGATTAAATGTAATCCCTACTTTAGTCATGGCTAAACCATGAAATAGGGATTAAATGTGTCCACTAGTATGCCATTTCTTTCTTTTGATACAGTATGCGTGGATTGCAGAGGTGCTTTTTGAACAGTTCTTAATTTGTAATGCTGTGTACCGGGTTGAACAGAAGCATAATGGATACTGTAGATTCCCTAAAAATTCAGCAGAAATAAAATTAATTCTTTTCGTGTCTGGCTGAACAATTAGGAAAAATGTACCAACCCGGTGCTATTGTCGAATTTTTAGGGATCTATCCGTAATACAGTCTGCATGCTTTATGGCTATGTTATTTGCAATCCGTTTACTGCTTACTTTCTGGATCAAGACACACGATAGTGTGTCGTGCGGCCCAAGAAGCTGGCGCGCCACACCGTGAGTATATTGACAGGAAGAACGAAAACGTCATTTTCACAC
This sequence comes from Dysidea avara, assembly GCF_963678975.1. Lineage (NCBI taxonomy): Eukaryota > Metazoa > Porifera > Demospongiae > Dictyoceratida > Dysideidae > Dysidea > Dysidea avara. The sequence continues at coordinate 29,590,596 of NC_089276.1, forward strand.
CTTTGTATCTCGGTGATCACTTATCTGATTGGAACCAAATTTGCTACGCAGTTGCCCGCCAGCCAAGGGAGTCTACATTCCAAATTTGAAGGAAATCGCTCCAGCCATTTCCGAGATACGAGCTGCCAAAGTTTCGTTTTTTATTCTTCGTTTTTTTTCTTCTTCGTCTTTTCGCACACTTGCAAAAATTGCTATAACAAGCAAACGCGTACTCCGATCGCCTTGAAATTTGGCACACAGAAAGGGAGTCCAAAGGCGAATCCTAGCATCAAATTTGGTACAAATCCGATGAATGGTTCAGGAGTTATGACCGATTATTCGCGTAAAACAAGATCGATTTGTTGTCACGCCTACAGGGTAAACCGCTTCATGGAATGAGTTGAAAATTGCTATGTAGATGGAGTAACCATCGTAGGAGTGCCTTTTGGTGGTTTGAAACGAATTGAGATAAAGACCACGGAGATATGACACAAAACCCAACCTGTGTCACAATTACGCGATCGATTTTTAAGAATAAAAAAGTATTAGTTTTCACGCCTACTAGGCAAACCGCTTAGAGCAATGAGCTGAAAATCGGTGTATAGCTGGAATAATCTTCATAGAAAGTTCTTGCAGTAGTATAGAAGAATCGGATTACAAATCACTGAGTTATGATTCGAAAGCCAACTCCGTGTAGCAAATGCGAGATCGAGATACTCTAATAGAACAGTCACCCTAATAGAGCATTCGGCTAATTTATTATAGAATTTTATTACATCACAAGTTATTCTGTAGGGAGTTCAGCTGCAAACAGTTAATCTTATAGACAGTTCAGCAAGAAGACAGTCACCATGTGGAGAGTTAAGCAAATATATCACTATAGAAATTCAGAACATTATTACAAGTCACCCTGAAGAAAGTTCAGCTATAAACAAGTTATGCACTGTGTAGAGAATTCAGCTACAATTAAGTCACTCTCTAGAGAATTCAGTTACACAGAATTCAGCTACACACAAGTCACTGTGGAGAGAGTTCAGCTACAAACAAATTACCCTTTAGAGTGATCAGCTACAAACAAAACACTTTGCAGGGTGTTCAGCTGCAACAAATCAACCTTTAGAGCAATCAGCAATGAACAAATCAACACAAATCTACCTGTAGAGAGATCAGCTAGAAACAAATCACCCTGAAGAGAGTTCAGCTACAAAAAATCACCCTGTAGAGACATCAGCTAGACACTAGACACAATGTAAGGAGTTCAGCTACAAGCAATCACCCTGTAGAGAGTTCAGCTAAAACAAATCAACCTACAGAGAGATCAGCTACAAACAAATCACCTTATAGAGAGTTCAGCTACAAACAGATTACCTGTAGAGAGATCGGCTTCAAACAAATCAACCTGCAGAGAGATCAGCTACACACAAATCAATTTGTAGAGAGATCAGCTACAAACAAATCACCCTGTAGAGAGATCAGCTAGAAACTACACACAATGTAAGGAGTTCAGCTACAAACAAATCACCCTGTAGAGAGATCAGCTAGAAACTACACACAATGTAAGGAGTTCAGCTACAAGCAAATCACCGTGTAGAGAGTTCAGCTACAAACAAATTACCCTATAGAGAGATCGGCTACAAACAAATCAGCCTGCAGAGAGATCAGCTACACACAAATCAACTTGTAGAGAGATCAACTACAAACAAATCACCCTGTAGAGAGATCAGCTAGAAACTACACACAATGTAAGGAGTTCAGCTACAAATAAATCACCCTGTAGAGAGTTCAGCTAAAACAAATCAACCTGCAGAGAGATCAGCTACAAACAAATCACCTTTTAGACAGTTCAGCTACAAATAAATTACCTTGTAGAGAGATCGGCTACAAACAAATCAACCTGCAGAGAGATCAGCTACACACAATTCAACTTGTAGAGAGATCAGCTACAAACAAATCACCCTGTAGAGAGATCAGCTAGAAACTACACACAATGTAAGGAGTTCAGCTACAAGCAAATCACCGTGTAGAGAGTTCAGCTACAAACAAACCAACCTGTAAAGCGATCAGCTAGAAACAAATCACCCTGAAGAGAGGTCAGCTACAAAAAATCACCCTGTAGAGATATCAGCTAGAAACAAATCACCCTGAAGAGAGGTCAGCTACAAAAAAATCACCCTGTAGAGAGATCAGCTAGATACAAATCACCCTGAAGAGAGGTCAGCTACAAACAAAACACTTTGCAGAGAATTCAGCTACAAACAAATCAGCTTGTAGAGAGATCAGTTACACACAAATCAACCTGTAGAGAGATAAGCTAGAAACAAATCACCCTGTAGAGAGTAGCTACAAGCAAAACACCCTGTAGAGAGTTCAGCAACAAAGAAACCACCATGTAGAGAGTTCAGCTGCAAACAAATCACCTTATAGAGAGTTCAGCTACAAACAAATCACCCTGTAGAGAGATCAGCTAGAAACTAGACACAATGTAAGGAGTTCAGCTACAAGCAAATCATCCTTTAGTGAGTTCAGCTACAAACAAATCAACCTGCAGTGAGATCACCTACAAACAAGCACCTTGTACAGAGTTCAGCTACAAACAAATTACCCTGTAGAGAGATCGGCTACAAACAAATCAACCAGTAGAAAGATCAGCTACACACAAATCAACTTGTAGAGAGATCAGCTACAAACAAATCACCCTGTAGAGAGATCAGCTAGAAACTAGACACAATGTAAGGAGTTCAGCTACAAGTAAATCACCCTGTAGAGAGTTCAGCTAAAACAAATCAACCTGCAGAGAGATCAGCTACAAATAAATCACTTTACAGACAGTTCAGCTACAAACAAATTACCTTGTAGAGAGATCGGCTGCAAATTAATCAACCTGCAGAGAGATCAGCTACACACAAATCAACTTGTAGAGAGATCAGCTACAAACAAATCACCCTGTAGAGAGATCAGCTAGAAACTAGATACAATGCAAGGAGTTCAGCTACAAGCAAAATCACCCTTTAGTGAGTTCAGCTGCAAACAAATCAACCTGCAGTGAGATCACCCACAAAAACGCACTTGTACAGAGTTCAGTTACAAACAAATCACCCTGTAGAGAGATCAGGTAGAAGAATTCACCTTGTAGAGAGTTCAGCAACAAAGAAACCACCGTGTAGAGAGTTCAGCTGCAAACAAATCACCCAGTAGAAAGATCAGCTAGAAGAAGTTACCTTGTAGAGAGTTCAGTTACAAAGAAACCATCGTATAGAGAGTTCAGCTACAAAGAAATTACCCCTTAGAGAGTTCAGCTAGAAGAAGTCACCTTGTAAAGAGTTCAGCTACAAAGAAACCATCATGTACAGAGTTCAGCTACAAAGAAACCACCTGTACAGAATTCAACTACAAACAAATTACCCTGTACAGAGATCAGCTAGAAGAAGTTACCTTGTAGATCGTTCAGCTACAACAATTCATCCTGTAGAAAGATCAGCTAGAAGAAGTCACCTTGTAGAGTGTTCATTTACAAAGAAACCATCATGTAGAGAGTTCAGCTGCAAACAAATCACTCTGTAGAGAGTTCAGCTACAAAGAAACCGCCATGTAGAAAGTTCAGCCTCATACAAACCACCTTGTAGAGAATTCAACTACAACAAATCACCCTGTAGAGAAGAAATTACCATGTAGAGAATTCAGGTACAAAGAAACCATCATGTAGGGAGTTCAGCTACAAGAAACCACCATGTAGAGAGTTTAGCTGCAAACAAATCACCTGTAGAGAGTTCAGCTAGAAACAAATTACACCGTAGAGAGATCAGCTGGACGAAGTCACCTTGTAGAGAGTTCAGCTACAAAGAAACCATCATTATTATTATTATTATTATTATTAATGCTTTACAATGCAACATACAATTACAATTATACATGTGTAGGTGGGTATAGATGAAGAAAAGTTGCATTGATGGTCTGCCAGCAACCTGTGCTGGCAGCCGGGAGTTAATTAAACTTATGTAGTAAAGTTAATTGTCAGTCCAGAATCATAGCACTTGCTGCATCTACAGCAGTAATGATAGGTGCAGGGATTGTCAGGAGAGAAATTTGTGGTGAAGTGTTGCCATAAATAGTTCTGAATAGTAGCTTTGATGACTGGTAGGGACTGGTTGATGTCAATGCAAGGTAATTGGTTCCATATCCTGGGAATTCTATTAAAGTAAAAGTTTCTGGCATAGTTACTATTAGTGCGGACATGATTTAGTTTGTTGGTAGACAAAGACCTGGTGTTGGAAGAGCTAAATCATGTAGAGAGTTCAGCTGCAAACAAATCACCCTGCAGAGAGTTCAGCTACAAACAAATCACCCTGTAGAGAGTTCAGCTAGACGAAGTCACCTTATAGAGCGTTCAGCTACAAAGAAACCATCATGTAGAGAGTTCGGCTACAAAGACACCACCATGTAGAGAGTTTAGCTGCAAACAAACCACCTGTAGAGAGTTCAGCTAGAAACAAAATACCCTGTAGAGAGACCAGCTAGAAGAGGTTACCTTGTACAGAGTTCAGCTACAAAGAAACCATCCTGTATATAGTTCAGCTACATTTCAAGTCACCCAGTAGAGAGATCAGCTGCAAAAAATATCCTGTGGGGAATAATGGGCATGTAATAAATATATGTATATAATTTGTATAATTACTAATAAAATAAAAAAAAATTGAAGTACTAAAATTCTTCTTTAAGTTCTTCTTCCTGTAGTAAAGAAAAAAACACATGGGTTAAAAAAGCCCCAAAGCCAGCCATAGGCCGGCTTTGCAGTATACAAATACAAAAAGAAGTGATATCTAATCAAAAACAGCCAAGCTGTAAAAAAAGGTGCGGCCCCCAAAAAGGCCATGGTGAAAAAAGATGTGAAATCCAAGGTGGCGGCCAAGAAATGGCTGTGATGGTAGGTTAATGGTTACATTTTAATAACGACAATTCAGGTGAATTTTGTGCCGCTTGGCCTTGGCACCAAATTCACCTGAATTGTTGTTATTAAAATGTAACCATTAACCTACCATCACAGCCATTTCTTGGCCGCCACCTTGGATTTCACATCTTTTTTCACCATGGCCTTTTTGGGGGCCGCACCTTTTTTTACAGCTTGGCTGTTTTTGATTAGATTTCTTTCTACAGGGACCAACAGGAACACCTTGAGGCGGAGATGGCGATATCACAACACTTGCTTGGCCGCAGTGCTATATTTATACCATGATTGCCTACATTATCCAGGAGGGATGGTCAATGTCATTACTACATCGCTTTTGAATACAATCACTTAGACATAATATTAAGGATTTCAACAAATAATAAAAAATAGAAACCACAATCAATAATAAATATTAAACTATCTCGTGATAAATCCCTCCAGCAGATACTAAAGTGTCTTTTGTAAAGACATTTCATTCTATCCATCAGGTATAAAGGGCGTGGCATCAATTTTTCTCACAAATATCATCCCAAACAAAACAGGATGAATTAATACTCACGAGCAAATGGGTGCGACGCCCTTAATTAGCAAGCTTTTTATCGCTCACACTCTTGCGAGACGACGTTATGCTGCATGAAGTGTTCCATGGCTTAACAAAGTGTTATCTGAGGGTGTATCATGTTACAAGGAGGTGTGGGGCCAGGAGAGATTTTATTCTGTGAACAGAAACGAAGACCGTTTTATGGTAGCCGTGATGTCACACGACAATATCGTTGGGTACTGAGTGACGTTCCCTCAACAATTTCATGCTTGGTGCCTCATCCAGCATCGAGGTAGCATATTGTGTGAGGTCACTGGGAATCCTCAGTACTCAAGAGACCTTTGTCAACTATTACTCCAAGTGCCGAAAATTATCACGCTTATAATTAAAAACTTCCTGCGCTTGCCGAAATTTAGAGCTCATTGCGTTCAAAGCACGGGGAGTGTCAAGTATTTTAGAGATGCTGAAATTTTAGGGAATCTACAGTACTTCACTTTTCAGACAATAATTGATATAACTGGGGAGCACAGTGCCATTTCTTTCTTTTGATGTGGTATGTGTGGGTTCACCAGTCATAATATTATTTAAAGCTAACAAACAAGTACACAAAAAAATTGGAAATTTCAACTAGAGTAGGGACCATAGCACATCGATAAAAAGTTCCAAAACAAGCAGGAGTAGTGCATGATATTGAAACAATAATAAGTGTTATATCCCTACTGTGCATATCCATTATGGTATTTAGAGCACAGTAGGTAACACTTCTTATTGTTTCACTGTAATATAATATCATGCACTACTCCAGCTTGTTTTGGTACTTTATATCGATGTACGTGCTATGTCCCTACTTTAGTTGAAATTTACAATTTTTGTGTGCTTGTTGCTGTACACCATTTATGTTAAGGTGATAATTAAACACCATACTGGGTAAATAGTTCTTGTTCAGCTAATAGGACTTTGTGGTATTTAACCAAAATTATAAGTGTATTCATGCTAGATGGTATAATAATAGAGATGATTGCTGAAACTAGGTGCAAATTGTACTCTAAGTAAAGAGTACATCTGTGTTGGCTGTAGAAATGTACATACGCATGTATCTAAAATAGTGTACATACATCTAGTCTTACATGTACCTTGGATTTTATCTTCTCAATATGACCATGTATAGCTTTTCCTTTCCAGCAAAAGGTCATCACATATCCATTAGTGGTAGTTGAATATCTTACCAAATAATCCCCATCTCTTTTTAGTAGAGCAGCACAGTTATCACGTGAAATATTACCAAAATACCATGGCTGTTCTTCTACTGGAGGCTCTTGAGCAATAGCCTTTATGTACATGGGAAAAATCCAAAGAAGAATTATAATGCAGCAAAACTAATGCATTATAAATAATACAATAGCATTGTTTATGCTACATATATGCATTGTAGCTGGTGACATATGTGTACTGAAGAACAAGCCTTAGCAGTTTAATGGCGCACAATTACTAACATAGCAACATGTGTGTATCTATCTGCAATTAAACTTATATTTGTGACCGGCTGAGCAAAAACCGGCCATTCTTGCACATTCCTCGAATTCTATTTTATTGCATCTCTGTAATCTATAGTAACGAAAGAGTGGAAAGCCAAAGTTTCAGCCTTTGGTGATGGAGTTGTAGTGCTTGACAGTTGGAACAGTGATAAACTCAATTTTCACAGCAACAATACAGGAAATAAATTACAGGCGCTTAGATAATTGACCATAGCTCATGAATGAAACAAGCTATGAAGATGAGACTTGGCTCAATCTGTGTACCATGAATTGGCAAATCAATCAAGGTATAGTGCTTTCCCTGTACTCCTCTGTGTTGACAAAGAAGAAGGCCATTCCAAGTAAGAAATGACGACGTTGTTTTTTACTACATCAAAAATAGACGCCCATAACTCGTGTATCCTTTACTGTGGGAACACAAAACAAAAATGTTTTTACTCTCCATAAACAGGCGAATCCAGTGGTATATAGGTTTTATTGATTTGAGCTTAATTTCAGTGCGTACAAATGCAATTAAAGTGTGTGTAATTTTTTCATGTACGTAGCATGCATATTTTTACCCTGTGTATTTCAATACGGTTTTATGGCAAAATAAAAATTGGCAAAAATGGCCAGTTTTCGCTCAGTGGGTCACATTTTATGATAATATTGCATATTAGGGATCATGAAGGTTTGGACTTTTCTAGCCAAAAATATCACCTTAAAAAACCATAGTTTTGTGGCACCTTGGCAGTATTGGTTAGGTATATAACCAAGCCCAAAAGTGCCTTCAGTATAGCTTGAAATTCTTTCAATAAGTTGCTATAAATTTTTAAATAAATTATCTGGTGGAAGTTTCTACTGACTGACTGACTGACTGACTGACTGGCTGACTGACTGATGCCTTCAAACAAGCTTCAAACAAGCTTAACTTGATAATGGCTAAGGCTATCATCAGCTTGACTGTTCAATGTTGCTTCAGCCCAACAGGTGTCTTTTGGCATATCGCAGTATATACAATGCAATCTTCATAGACTTACCTGCGTCCTCCTGAGTCCCATTTATCTTTACTGACAGCACAAAGTATCAATTCGTGGTAGTGCTGTGTGATGGCTTCCTTACATTTAATGGAAATCATACTATGTGGGAATCTTTTGAGTTTTCTTTTGTGACTGGGTTGATCGCAGAGGTCCTTCTCATGGTGTTCTTTGTTGTAATGCTGGGAAATGGGCTAAACATAGCTGAAAATGAAGCATAATGGCCACTTCGCTAATTTTCATAGATGGGTGTATGTTCTGATGAAAATAAATAGCCTGGCACCATTGGTTTTTTCAAATGCAGTATTCACAGATTCACTAGTCATAATAATGTTGCAAAAACAGCAAACAAACAAGTACAAGAAAAAAATTAGGAATATTAAGTTAGTTTAGGGATCAAAAAAAAGTAGTGAAACAAGGGAGGTCACCTACACCTCAATATACGTATACTAGTGGACACTAATTTTAATCACTACTTCAGTTTATACCAATAACTGAATTAGGAATGAAATATCTACTAGTATACGTGTAGGTGACCTCCATTGTATCACTACATTTTTTTTATTTCTTTTCTTGATTGCAGCTGATCTCTCAACAGGGTGACTTTGATATCTCTACAGGTTGACTTGTTTGTGACTGAACTCTCTACATGGTGAATCGATTGTAGCTGACCTCTCTACGAGGTGATTTGTAACATACAATAGAAAAACTCTACATGGTGAATATTTCTTGTAGCTGAGCTCTCTACAGTATGATGTGTATTTGGAGCTGAACTCTCTACATGGTGACTTGAATGTAGTTGTGGGGCAACTTGTTGGTAGCTGAACTCTCTCTAGGGTGACTTTCTACGTAGCTGAAATTTCCACAGGGTGACTTGTTTGGAGCTGAACTTTCTACATATGTAGCTGAATGTTTTATTAGGGAGACTGCACTATTAGAGTATTTTGAATATGTACTTGATATACCTAGTTGTCTTTGCGTAGTATAACTCAGTGGTTTTGATTCCTTATAAAAAGACGTTTCTAAAATTATTATCCTATTTTCATCTCATTCCATTAACCAGTTTGCCTGTCAAATAAAAATTCAAACTCACATGTTTGTTACACGTGGTTGGAGTTTTGTTATAACTGCATGATTCATTGCAATTTCTTTCAAAAACAAAAGGTTTCTACAATGGTTACTCCATGTACAGACTGACTTTCCAGTTATTCCTTGTGGCCATGACAAAATATCACTTAAGCATTTTTCAAAAATCACTTCTCCCTTGTTCTATATCAAAACTATATTGGCATATGAGGCTGAAACATTGCCAGAGCATACATTTGGCTATGTAGATTATGAATATAGAATTTGAAAATGCACCATTAATTATGCTGGGATTTCCCAGATCCAGTCACAAATAGATGCAAGCTTGACTTTTTAAATGCTGGGTCTAAATCATCTGCTAATACTCAGGCTTCTATACAAAACAATATGGTACATACACATTAATGCACTGTCTTACATTTAAAAGCTTGAGTTCAGAGTAAGGATTATCAGACTCATCATAATCTATGGAATCAACCTTTTTTTTGCCGAGACTGGAAAAGGAAGGTTGTACTGCAGTGACAGGAACATGTGTGGTTTTCTATGGAGCAAAGTAAAAGAAAAAAATGTTAGAAGTGGATACTTTCCATTTATGAATTCAGCATAAGTATGCATGTCAATCATACTAGAATGTTAACTACTGTATAACATGTTTAGGTACATAAGTATGTGCGTAGAGATGAAATGTATCTCTTTGCAACAAATTATATTACAGTATAGCATTTTCACCTGTTTTCCTTGCTCTCTATCCTCCCTAAGCGGTAACGTAGGAAGTTGTTCACTTTTGTTGTAACCTTCATTGTTCACATCATCACTGGATGGATGCTTGTTTTCCATAACACAGGCATCATGGATTTGTGGAGTATTCTATTAAAGCAAAGGAAGAAAATTATTGTAAATGGTATTATATCTTGCATGTTGTATGACCCCCACAATCAGTTCATGGTTACACTGTAACATTGAACAAGCTTTAAGTCTTGCAGTTGTGTAGATCATAGTAGTATTTGAAATAAAGTGAAAACAAACTAAATGTTCAGTTGTGACAAGGCTTATGCACCATACTGTGTTAGCTACAAAACTACTAGTAAAATACTTGAAGCTAAACCTAATCATTTGTGACCAGATTCATATATCACAGAGAGATAAGTATATGGATTACGTAAATATGTTATTGATCATATGTAACATGGCTAAGACTTCTAAATATACTGCATGCGTGCAGTTCAATAATGAAGCCCAAAAATTTGCACGCTTTTATAATAATGCTCGATCGAGATACTCTAATAGAGCAATCATCCTAATAGAACATTCATTCAACAACTATGCCTTACATGTGTGTGGGAAATACAGCATGAGGGTGTGTGTCAAGAGGCTAATACAGCATTCATGAGGTGAAGCTGAGTGCTGTATTAGCATAACAACACCCCAAGTGTGGTATTTTTTGTACATACAAGCATATGCAGTGCTTTTAGTGTTATATTGTATTTCATTTATCTCAAGTACCCAAACTGCTTCAATATTAACCAGACTATCAGGTAAGCATTCATGAACAAATTGGTAGGACTGATTGGTTTGGCTAATATACTTCAGCATTTTGATCTCACCACACAAAGTACTATTATGTGACATTAACATGCAACTACTTGCATGCATGCATTTTTGTTTGGATGTGCATGTATGTACAACTTAAAGCTGTGTTTTTAGCTGCATGTGTACTGGTATATCAAATGGTACGGTCGTACCATTTAAGTAGGGATCATGGTGAATGTTTCGCACACTGCCCAAAATTCCACCTTTAACTACAGACATTTCATGTGGTGAAAATCACCTTTACGGAATAGTACTAGTCCATACAATACATAAAACAGCATTAAATACAACAAAACACTTACAGGTGGCCGGATATAAATTTTTTTTAAATCATCCAAAGCTCCAATTTTAGTCTCACTGCCTCACTCACTGCCTCACTCACTGCCTCACTCACAGCCTCACTCACTGCCTCACTCACTGCCTCACTCACTGCCTCACTCACTGCCTCACTCACTGTCTCACTCACTGCCTGACCACAGTCGCAAGCCTAGAGCCCAAACAAAGCATTACACGGTTACCATTATACGCCACAACAACAAACTCACCGGTGGGATGTGCCTTTTGGGGTTCTGACGAGTGTATTCCCTATGCCCCTTGTCTTTCCTTTTATCTTCAATTAGGTTGGTTGTCTTCTTCAAGCATCGAAACCATACCGTGGCATTAATTTTCTGTATCAACACTTTTCTGTAGACAGCACAAAATTATTTCAGAAAGCGCTTATGCTGCTGAAAGAGCGGGGCGCTTATAATTTCAAGTGTTGCACATGAAACATTAAGGCTGTTGAGTTGTCACTTCGACTTTTGCCAACGCCTGAACTGCAATTGCCGAAGAGATTTGAGACGGACTGATACTCAACAATTTGTTCCTCTGAACACACTGACTCAGCCACTCAGTGCCAGATGGCGAGATCAGCGAGTGATTCATGTGATTGGATAGTAGCTACTTGAGTGGAAATTGTATTACGTACTTCATCCTGTTAGTTGCGACTAAGCTCCAGACAATTGAAAGGGCCTGTTCGTTCGAACAACTTCCGGCCGGGGTGAATAGAACACAGACCATCGTACTGAGACAGGTCATAGATCTGAGCACCACTGCTACTATGATGAAAGGTAAGCTATGCATGCTATTATGGGCCTATGTGCTTCCAATTTTGACACAGTACGTATTTTAATAAGCTGTAACTAGCTAGCTGTGCTACAACACAAAACTAAACAAACTAGGGATCTATCCAATAAAAAGTAGTGAAACAAGATATGAATGATGATATTACAGCATAGCTCGATGGGAAAGTCCCTACTTTAGCACATTTGCTATAATTTTGCTCAATGCCAATGTAGGACTTTCCCATCGAGCTATTCTGTAATATCATCATTCATATATTGTTTCACTACTTTTATTGGATAGATCCCTACTTCATTTTTAAATTAACAATTTTAAAAATACTATTTCTTCATCATGCTCACTGCATTTACATATGCCTACACAATAAAATTGATTTATAGTTGTAACATGGGCATGAGTGATTTGCCTGATATGTATGCCCAAAGCCTGAGGACATACATATAGGCAAATCACAAGTGCCCATGTTACAGCTAATATGTAACACTTTTGTTTCAGGCTGATTGCCTTGATGCCAATACGAGTGTAACAACTGGATCTGTTTTATATGCATGTCTGAAAGATTCGATTATGGTTAGGCAGCAAGTAACGTTGTAGCTACGATTGCTATAATAAACGGACGAGTCCAATGGATATCATAGAAAAGTTGAGTAGGACAAATTTCGGGGGGAATTTACAAGTGTTTTAATGCTTTCGCGTTGTTTAGAGACAAATCACAATGTATACTAAAGACCTAAATGGGTAAGCTTCATTACAGAGTGGTTAAATCATGTCATACGCAATGTGGGTGTGTCCACATTCAAAAACGTGCCAAAATGCTTGTGAATACACTGTAATACTAGTTCTCAACTTTAAGTAACATTTCCCAACTTGTAGAATGGCAAGGATACTGAAACCCCTTTATTTGAGTGCTTCTTGTGACAACACTTCAATTTGACAATTTGACGTAATCATCACGTGAGCATTGATTTATTCCCACAATCAATTTCGGTCTGAGCCTGCATAAAACAAACAGAGGGCCTCATCCACATCAAGGCCATGCTTGCTGCTTTGATGAAAGTGGCTTGCTTTTGTAGAAGTGCAACCACTTTCCCGGGATACATTTCAATGTTCACTGGTGTACATTTAGATGTCTCCCTGTAAAGAGGTATACATGGAAAATGTATCCTCTGGTATTCCTTTGATCTGAGGTGTCAAAATGTTACATTATATCAGATACAATACAGTACTGTACTACATACTGACTTCATAACTCATGTTCTCAGTTGTTCTAAAAGAAGTGGAATATGCACTTCAGGTGATGAACTCCCTTGTTTATGCACATTTTACTGTAATGATTCCTATTTACTAAAGCTTTTAAATTCTTTATTATCATTAGTAAGCTTTTATAACACAGCATCAAAGAAAAACAATTGTATCATAAGTGCGAGGCTATAATTGTACGACTAAACACATTCCCTAACCTAAGCAATGTAGTCATTTTGTGTAGTTTCATTACATAGTCCTACGCAGAGAGAAATTATATGTGAAGCTAACTTATAACTACTCCGACTGTTGCATAACAATACACCCAACATTTTGTACCATTTAATTACTTGTAATTCATAATTCATTATTTAATTCATAATTCATTAACTACTATTAATTTTGTTGGCTAACGAAATGCAACTTGATAAAATCACTTACCATAAATGTGACACAGAAGTATCTTCTTAACCGTTTTCTATCATGTGCCACTATAATTATCTCACTATTTGTATACATATGGTAGGGACATGCCTCCTTTCTACCTGGTGACCTACAGGGCATGTTTTCTACTATTACAATACCCACAGAGCCCATTAGAAAGGTGTTCACATATTCCAATACTCGCTTTATTCAAATTTCAAATTGACACAAACTAATGGTATACAGTACCTGTGTATCACTGTGTTATGCGCCAAGTGCACAAATATGATTTTTTTTTGTTCAGCACATTTACAACTACTATACGCACATACATACCTCAAAAGGAATCAGGCTGCTTGTAGGAGCACTCGGCTCTATATCTAGTTTGATATAACTGATAAATTGTTTGTGTCTAGAAAGTGGAGATTCCTTTCTAGCAGGTATTTTGAGCCATCCCCATAATCCACTTGTAAATGAGCTCTTCTCCATGGCCTGCTTCTATAAAGGAATGCATGCAATAATCACATACACCCTCTAAAGTGAGTATGTATCAGCATACAGATATCAAAAGCTGTCTGTGAACCTGTATCCATTAATTTTAACATTATACCGACCCACTACATGTACAGTATGAGAACAGTTTTGTGCCCACAAAATATCGTTTGTTTATTAGAAATATTTGTAACTGCCATTGTTTGTCTTCTATAGTAAACTGAAGGTCATGGTAGGTGTAGTGCAAACTTGAACAGCATTCTACTGCAAAAAAAGTTTTTCACTAATGCATGACTTGTAAGTAAAAGTTATGTTTTTAGTTTCTGATTTGAAACATACTTTTTTCCTTAGTTCCATGTTTTTGTGCATATTTTTTGATGCGTTATGTTCTTTTTTTGTATTTCAACTTTTTTGTGAGCCCTTGATCAACTGTTTGTTCATACATAGTTATATACTGCAGAATTCTTCATGATGTCATATACCATTACAAAGATAACTAAACATCATGATCATAAAACATCAATAAATCACTTATCTACTCCCCCCATACAGTACTTCATTACACTTACTTTGGAAGGTTGGTGCATTCCTATGTGTTCAATGTGTTCCCAATAAGGATATGTTAGAACTGTGTCAAGTTCACAAACAACAGAAGACAGTTCGTTTTCCTTGTAATATTCAACCATGTCCTATTACAATAATGCACAACTTACAATAATGTGAAACAGGGAAACAATTACTTATGTAATTACCACTTTCACACCTCAGATCAAAGGAGCCGCCCAGGCTACATTTTGTCAGGCTACATACGAAATGTAGACCAGGCTACAACTGGACAGTGATTATATAGACATTGAGGCTGAAATCGATTGTGAGGATTGATTAATACTCATGTGATTAGGATTCACGACTTGGATTTTGTCAAGAAAACCACTCAGGCAGAGAACATTTTGTTATTCTCGCCATCCTACAAGTTGAAAAACATTGGTCTAAGGTGAAAATGAGTGCTATAGCTTACTCACCGATCGTTTCTGCACGTTTTCGAATATGTACACGCTCATATCATGAAACTACCACTCTGCACGGAGTAACCACACTGCACGGAGTAACCACTCTTACAAGCAAGCTTACCTATCTAGGCCTTTAGTGAACTTTGTACTTTTTCCATAAATGATTCAATAGCACTCATTAAAACATTAAACTCGTGTAACCGAAATTCTCCATGATATCTCTAGGATATATGTCCTTTCACCATAACCGAACATACTAGCTGCTGACCCATAATCAAAAATTTTTGGTATGCATATATAATACATCCAGTAGCTGCACTTGTATTGGCTTGGGTGATTGATCACCCTGTACAGGCTATCAGCCTGGAAAGTGTTACATATTAGCTGTAACACAGGGCATGCGTCCCTCGGGCAGTCAGGCATACATATCAGGCAAAGCCCTCACACCGGTGTCACAACTATTACATGTACATGTCATGTATGTGCAAGCCTGCCAATCATATTGCTTATTTCACTACCTTTGGTGCACAAAGCTTACTTCACTAAAATAATCATACGGTACATTAGTACTATACAGTAGATTCGCACTTTCCTATGAAAAAAAAATCTTAACCAGAAACTAGCCTTAGAACTAGTCTTATCTGACTAACTGACACCATCAGACAAGTGGAACTCAATAACAGCTGTAAGGCTACGAGCATGAATTTTTTTCTGTCAGATAAAGTTTCAGCTTAATAGATACCTTCAGCATACTGCAATTTGTACAACACATACATTATGGAGTTATCCTTGCCCCTAGCTGTATCCCATTTCAGTTCACTGACAATGCAAGGTGTTGATTCATGGTAGAACACCAATAGCTTTGTGTTGTCTATCACATCAAACTAAAACAAAACTTATCCATAATTTTTGTACCATGCATGACTTCAACAGTGGTAGTACTAAGTAGATTGGTTCTGTGTGCAGGACTGTGTAGCAGGCAAAATAGTCAGAAACCACTTGAAACGGCTACAATACTTGTTACTGGAGTGGGGAGTCTTCTTTTTGTGGCACCATTATTCTTTTTGTTGTTGCGACTTCACTAATGATGAATAATGTTACAAAGAGATAACAAACAAGTGTAAGGAAATTTAGGACAAGCTAGTAGGGATCACTACCATAAAAGTGCGTAAACATGAGGATACCTATATAGGCTAAAGTAGGATATGAATTTACATTTCAGGTTATAATCCCCCCTTGTATAAGCATTTTTATTGCAATGATTCCTATACTGGTTTGTAAAACTTTATTATTTTTTCCTTATATCTGTACTTAATTGGTACATGCGTTTGGGTATGAATGCATTCGTTTAATGCTATAGCACTCCAACACAAAAATACAGGGTGTGTCAAGAGACTAATACAGCTTGGGGCAAAATCAACAGTCAATTACAACATTCCCTGAGTGCCATATTATTTGTACACACAAACATAGGGAGTTCCTTAAAGGATGTATTATACATTTCAGGTGTCTTCTTCATATAGCATTGGCATCTCAAGTACTCAACATAACTTACATAAATTGTATCAAATTTTGCACTATCAGAAATGGAATACTGTTTATTCTGTGGATTATAAGATATTTTGATGTGGTTGGTCTTCTCATTCCACCTGTTATGAATTTAAGATGATAACACATTAGTTATGAACATTAGAAAATCACCTCAGACAAAGTTCATATTCTTCATTTCTGTCATCAAATTCTCTTATTGCAAAAACTCCATCTTGTAAACCTTCAAGTATACCTTCTGTTTCTTTATCAGGAAATATGCCAAGAAACCTATACGCACATATCTATTAAAACACTATAAGTAGACTGGAGTGCATATACATAATATTCATACGGGCACAATGTGGAGTCTGTGATATTTATAAACCCGGAGGACCGGGTTGTAGCGCACAAGCGAAGCGAGGGAACTACTAAGAGCCTGAGGGTTTATAAATTTCATAGACTCCACATTGTGCCCGTATAACTGCTTTAGACTCTATTTCACATTACACTCAGATTACTTACCTCATCCATTGCTGTTTCTGCTGTAAGCTCAGCAAAAGCAGCTGGTTTTGTTGCAATAATACTAGCGCCATGGCAACTATGCATCCTCACGTGACAAAATAATCGCGCTCGTTAAATCACTGCACGTGAACAATGCATAGTGATTGTATAAACCTAGATTTTGTGTTATATTGTGCCTGAAGGTGTGGAGTATATTAGAAAACAATGTGGAGAATATGAGATTTATTACCCACCCAGAACAGTCTAAATAGAGTCTAAGTATGTAGGATATTCTACGCTCCACAAATGTAACTGAGGAGTAATGAAAGAAGTATTTAGAATTAATTATTTGTGTAGCTGTGACTTGAGTCCAACAACAGTCTACCATGCAAACTACAGTAAAGTAGATAACCATAGTGCACCAGAAAGCTTATGTACATAAAATTATGCCATAGGCATTAGACATGAGAACAAAACACACTTTTAACCATTTTATTAGAGTATCTACGTATGTGGATTTTACATGTTTGGATTTTGCATTACACCTACTTGATTATTAATCTGATTTCCATTCCATTAAAAAAGGTGTGTACCGTAGTCAAATCTGCAACTAGTTTACATACGTACGTACATGTTGGCATGACAACAACTTGCTCTCTTGTAATATTTTTGAAAGTTTTGCATTAGTACGTCTTACGCTCTTTATCTAATCTAATAGAAAATTAGTTTGTAAATGCACTGTTATAATTTTATGGTCTTACTACCCTTCAGATTTGAAAATGCACAATTGACCAAAGCATTTTGAAGGTATTTTCTAAAAGTGTACAAAAGATTAAGAATAAAATACAAACAAAATAAGATGAACTTTGATAACACTTATCTCTTTGAAAATCCTTTCTACTGTAATTTGTATAACAGTAGGAAGGTCCGCATCTCAAGCACCTCAAGAGAGTTTCCACAGCAAAACATACAGGTAACGTTTGTGCACTACCAAGTTATGGATGTGTGGAAAAAATAGCATTCTGTTATCTCCTGTATACAGTGTAATACACACTTGCCTATCGAGTGTACACACACAGCTGTATGACAAACTATCATGTATTTAACTTTTGTATATTCCCACCTATTATATTTTAATGATATTATGCCATTGTGCAATTAGAACAAGAGCAATAATATATGTGTAACGGAGCTACGTACAGTGCACAGTGAAACCTAGTAATTGTTTTGAATTATCAAGGTATCAGTAAAAGTGACATTAAAGTAGGACACAATCAGGATTATCAAGGCATCATGTTATAGGGCTAACGAGTGTCATACTGTGTCAATGTATGAACATATAAGCAATGGTTGGATTAGACAGACAGCAATAAGTTGTACAACTTTTGGTGTGCGATAATAAAAGACCACTTGACAACCTTCACAATTGTCTTCCACTTATAAACAAAACTCACCATGGAGAGCTTTGAGGCGAAAGGTAATCTTCTGCTCTCAGCATCCTAAACATTATTAAAAAGCAAAACAGTAGTATCTATGACATAGTTAAATGATTGTGTGCATGCATTGAGAAGATATGCACTAAGGAGTTTTATAACATAGAACAAAAAATGAATGTTTATAAACAAACAATATGTGGCTAAATTCTCTATAGGGTGACTTGTTTGCTGAATACTCTGCAGAGTGACTTGTGTAGTTGAACTTTCTACATGACGACTTGATTGTAGCTGAACACTATCTAGGAACCTATAATATAGTTGAATATTCTAATAGGGTGATTGCACTATTAGAGAATATCGATCGAGCACTTGTTACACCTACACAGTTGACTTTCATAGTATAACTCAATGGTTGTTAATCTGATTCCTTATTAACTACTGAAAGACCTTTCTGAAATTATTAATCTAGTTCATTACATCAACTGGTTTGCCGGCTCGGCATGGCAAGTGATATCGCACATTTGTTGTATAATAGTTAGACACCAAGACCAAGGGAACTAAGCGATTTAGTAACCCTGATGGCCCCAAGGCTGTTGTATCCCAAACACAGCGAGGGTGCTACCAAGGGCCAGAGGGATTACTAAATCGCTTAGTTCCCGTTGGTCGCGGTGTCTAACTTAAGTTTAAAGTACATACCTTTATAGCTAGAGCATGAGTGTGGGATGAAAGAGCCGCAATGCAGAACAACGGAATGGTTTCTTCCTGAAGTCCTTACAGTGCCCACAAAAATAATTATTCGACCAAAGTAATGGCTAGAGCTACAGTACATACGCCGGTTTAGTCTACTATTTGTCCAGAAGTATTCGTGGAACATGGAGAAGAAGAGTATTACAGTATTATCAAGTACTGCAGTGTGCATTTCATTTTATAATTATTTATCATATACAAAATTGCTTGAAGGCGGGTTACTAAATGAACATGTGTAGGTGACTACGAGAGCATGTCAGGTGACTAAGTGAACATGTCAGGTGACTAAGTGAACATGTCAGGTGACTAAGTGATTTAGTAAACCTGTAAATGAGCCATATCATAGTCTAAGCATGGTTAGCATTTTAGCATAACTCAAAATGATTAGTGCAATTTCTCTCAAGGTTTGCACTACAATGGTTACGCCATGTACAGACCAACTGTCAAGTTATTCTTTCAAGAGGTTTACCCTGTGGGCATGACAAAAAATCGCTGGGATTTAACTCACATATTGCCTGGACAATATCAAGATATTGCCCAGGCAATATCATGGGAAAGCGGTTTGCCGATGACTTTGATTCCCAGCCAGTTCAAAGAAGCGATACACTTTGACTCGTTATATTGAACGACATAGAGCTTTATATTGTGGGATTCATTTTTGTAGTGGTAGCTAAGCTGAGTATATTTGCTAAGATAGACTAGTTGGTTGTTAGTAAAGGATAATGAAGGCACAAAATAATTGTTTGGGCAATCGTGGATGCATATTTCTACCCACCGTGTATCAGCCTTTGAACAGACCACAGAATGGCAAAACTACTACTGCTACACTGAAATAGGTTAGTAACATACAGTCCTAAGTACTTAACTCAATATAATAACTTACTGTCCCAATAAGGAAGTTAGTTGGCTTAACTTAGTACTAAAATGATAACAATATAAACTCCATCTCACAATTGTAAGTTTTATAACATTGTGTGTTGAAGCATAGTAACGTATTAATGACGTTTTAATGTAGGGATAATGTTCTGATGGCATGCTATTAAAACCACAATCGATTGTCAGATGCTAGTGTATAAAACAAACGGGATGAGTTCTCGTCAGTTCTTTCACCTATTAGGTGAGTACACCCCAAGTGATATATAACACTTATACCATGGCTGCTTGGTATTTGCTGAAATATATACCCGCAACCCACAGGCTGTGCTGTTGGGCTTTGGGTCTATATATCAGCAAATCCCTCACAGCCGTGGTATAACTATTGAATGTACCTGGAGGTGGCCACTATAATGAGGTGGCCACTATAATGAGGTGGCCACTATAATGAGGTGGCTGCATGTACATATATAACTTATAAACTGTAACTGGACCTGCACATTAATTGTTTACAAATTCCACACATGTTTTATTTATTTAAATATTAGACCATAGGAAGTGATACAGGTATGTACATATACTGCTTTAAAATACACACAAGAGATGTTTGCCTTACAAGAAATGATATATAAAAAGTAAAGTACTCATGGAAGTTGAGATGATCAGTTTAAGGCATGTAAAGGAATTATATTTACGTAGGATAATGGAACCTTGTTCTTAACCCAAACTTTCTTATCCTACCAAAACAGCCCAAAATTTAGTGTGAACCCATACAACACATTTCCTCTAACATACAGGATACATGATGTTTATACAGTACGTACTGTGTTGATGACTGCTCTTCTACCACTTGTACTTCTGCCATCTATAAGAAACAGAGTAGTCTTGGCACAGTTAACTACTACACAGGATATACACATAATCAGTTTCCAATTTTGGCAAACCAAAAGTATTTTTGGTTAATCACATCTTGATCCTTTTATGCTTTGTGAGATATTGATATCCATTTTGTGTATATAGTCAATACCCTTTAGTCCCTAATAATATACTTCAACATGTGGTAATACAAATAAATATTAATTTGTTGTAGTACACTTACACTAATTATTATCATAATTGTTAGGGACCTGTGGGGAGGCTAAAGCCTGTAAAATAGTATTTACTGTAGAAACGTGATAGTAAAACTATAAATGGTAGTTTATATATCCATATCTCAAATATACAAATGTATCAGCTAAATGCTATACCCATATAATAACAATGAAGATAAACAGAATTATTAAGATAACAACCAGTCTTCAATAATGTCCAACATAGATGCATACAGTATTTCTATGACATTCCATCATCCAGTTAGAAATAATTACAACATACACCTGTCAGGCCCGTACGCAGGAATTTCAAAAGGGGGGTTCTAAATTGAAGCGGTGGGTGATCCCAGATGCGAGGGTCTGGGGGCTGTACTGAGAAAGGTTTAATATTCAATGTCCTGAGAATAGTCTCAAATTGCTTAAATGCAGAAATGCATTCACTGATTAGCTAGCTAAATAAACTTCTCACACATCACTGTGTTGACACAAATTCCTCTCAACATGGGAACATCGCACACTGATGCAAAAAAAAGATTAAAATATGGTTGTATAGTGCATGTACACTCCATCGTTTCTAAGACTTAGGGTCATTCATTTGACACTACAATAAAATATGTATTTGTGCATATGTGGTACACTCTAAACGTGTTGTACATAGCATGTACTCCTGTGGTGTATGTGATGTGTACGAGATGAGAGTTCACATTTGGCAAATGTGAACTATCATCTCCAAGAGTGCATGCTATGTACAACACATTTAGAGCATACCACATATGCACAAATACACATTTTATTGTAGTGTGAGCTAAAAGCTAACCCTTACATTTCACCATTGTCCAAACATGGATGATAAACAACCATGATAAGGTTAATATGAAAACAACTGACAGACTCATACACTTGACACTTTAGAATTCATATCATTGAATGCAACAAGCCAGGCTTACCGTATAGTAAAAAAATTTGGCGGTAAAAAAGTGTGACGAAACTCCTCTGTTGAAAAAATTGGCAGAAAAAACTTTGGCAATGGAAATAATATTCGCCAAAGTTTTTACCGCCAAAGTTTTTACTGTAGCTATGGTACATAAGGATAACGACAAGGTGTCAACTCATCAGTAAAGTAGTGTAGTAAGTGTATAGGTAGATAACATTGTTTTTGTAGCAGTACTTTTGTAGCTACTGATCTAACGATGTCATGCTAGCAAAGCCATGCTTCGCTATCTCCTGCGATGTCGAGAGCAACCGTATTTACTTTTTCAGTAGCAGAGGTTATCATGCATATCCAAGTATTTGGCCAAATCCATCACGAGACGATGAACTAGCTGATGTCCGAACGGGAAGCCTCAGGGAAGCCGATTATAAATGCTATCCAAAGGAGTGCTTACAAGTGTGGAACACATTTCGAAGATCTCCAAAGTCAGATCGATCTTTATTGTGTGGTGGTACAAGCTGACCTTCATCTCAAGTTCTAGTTACTCACTGTGCTCATATAATCATCCAAAATAATTGGCAAAAAAAACTTTGGCGAATTGAACACTATTCGCCAAATTCGCCAAAGTTTTTTACACCCAAAGTTTTTTACTATACGGTACTTGTGTTATAGTTAACAGTCTATCAGTCGCAGTGTCCATCCTGTCTTGTCACGAAGGAGACACCAAGCCTCGTTGAAGGAGCCGTTAGTGTCGCGAAGAGTCTCTTTGCCAGCGAGTCAAAGCACTTATCGAGTCTTATCATTGACAAAGACTGATTTAATAATGTGTTCACAGCACCTTTATACACATTTAACATTACGTAATATTAAATAATGTTCATGATGCAATGTGACATAAATATAAGTGTCAATGACTTAATTAACATCATCATGACCACGACACTCCCCGGGGTAAGAGAATGCCATCATCACTGGTTGATTGTCCATCTGTAATGCAATTCTCTTATGAGCTTCAATACTTGCAGCTCTAAGTGGAGGTTTAGACAACTTCAAATCCTTTTCAATTTTATTTGTAAGTGAGTTTGCTTGAGTCAAATCAGAGGCAGCTTGTATCTCTAAGGGATATAAGTGATTAATGGCTCTGGAAAGTACTAGTTTATTAGGTAATTCAATTTTCACGGAACGTATCTGTCCATCTTTACTATGGATAAATTCTTTAATCAAAGCCAACTTCCACGTCCTGCGCGGCATATTCTCATCTTGTAATATCACAATTTCACCAACCTTTGGCTGCCTTGATATTTCCAAATGTGATCCTTTATGATGAAGTGGCAAAGTTGTTCTAAGCGACAACAAATAATCTCTCCTCCAAATTTCCCAGAAACGGTTCAACTGCTCCTGCCCCTTTTTCCAACGATCAATTAATTCTTGTGCAGAATCTTTCTTAGGTTTATATTCTGTCTCTTCATAGTCATCTGAACTAAACTGAAAAACTGTGTCAAGATTGCCACTTAAGAAATGTGCTGGTGTTAAGGTGAAGCCTGACGAAAATTCACTGCATACATAAGTAAGAGGACGTGTATTAATAATAGCCTCTACTTCTACCAGCATAGTCAACAGCTTATCCCAGTATAGTAACTTCCTGCCAATTCCCTTTCTTAATGATTGCTTTACAAGTCCCACAAGTCTTTCGTAGAAACCTCCCTGCAAGGGGGCCATTGCAGTTGTAAACCTCCACACAATGCCTGTACTTGAAAAGAAATTCATAACATCATCACTTTTAATCAAGTTACACCATTGCTGATCTAACACAGTTTTAACCAACTTGAATTGTGGAGCGTTATCAGATATTATCACTTCTGGTTTACCCCTCCTGGCAATGTATCTCCGAAGACAGTCCAAAAATTGTTCAGCAGACAGACCCTTAACTAATTCAAGATGTATAGCCCGAACAGCTAGGCAAGTAAAAAGACAGATCCACATTTTTTGAACCTCTCCATTCTCTTTAACTCTTATTGGTCCTAGATAATCCAGACCCACATACTGAAAGGGTACTGATTTTGAAACCCTCTCTTTTGGCCATGGAGGCATTCTGGGTAGGGCAAAGGGAGCTCCATTGTTACGTTTACAAATTACACATCTAGATAAAACAAATCTTACTTCAGCCCTTCCCTGAGGGATCCAAAACTCTTGGCGAATTTGGCTCAAGATATGAGACGTATCTGAATGGACAAGACGATTGTGCACTTCCTGTATAACAAGGTGAGTAAAATGTTCACGATGAGGCAACAACTTGGGATACTTTGCCTCCTCAGTCATATCTGCATGTAAATACCGCCCATAACACCTTAATACATTATGTTCATCAGTATTCAAGCCGAGCTGCATAACTAAACAATGTCTCCTCTTATTTTTGATAGCAACGAATACTTTGCCATATTGGCGGCGCTGGATGAAGGAAGTCCACAACAAGGATGACAACTTTACTTCCTGAGCTGAAATGAATCCACTATCTTTAACATTGTCGAGAACTGTTCTTAGCAACTTGTATTGTTTGAGAAACTTTTCCCTGTTGATCTTATTCCAAATTTTCCTTTTAATAAACCTCAGTATATACACTGATATATGAAGCAATTTTCTAAGTAATGAATAACGCTTCTCATCTATTCCCAACAACGAATCCTGTTGACTTGTTTCTCCTGTAACAATAGTGGTTTCCAACACATGTTGAATTCTTGTCTCTCGGTTTATTTCATCCAGAACATCAGGTGTGATATCAGGCAAATTCCACAGTGGCCATAAGGAATCCTCATTCTTAAGCCAGGTAGGACCGTGCCACCAAAGATCTGATTGACCAATCTCTGAAACAGATGAACCTCGTGTAGCAACATCCGCAGGATTCTGGGCTGATTCAATATAACGAAAAGTAGTGTCTCTCTCATTAAGTATTTCCTTCACACAATTTTCAATGAACAAAGACAATGGCTTCCTCGTTTTAAGTCAGTGTAAAACACACTGTGAATCAGAAAACAAAATCTTTTCACTTATTTCTAATCCCAATTCTTTCACAATAAATTTACCTACTCTAACTCCCATGAGAACGGCTAGTAATTCCAGACGGGGTATTGTAAGATGTTTAGATGTTTTCTTTTTACTCTGCCGAACAGGTACCAACCGTACCTTTGAAATTAAAAAATTAGTTGGAAAACTGGCATCTCTGATTCTCAAATACGTAACAGTAGCGTAGGCCTTAGTTGAAGCATCACAAAATATTAACAACTGCATACCACTCTTTGCATTCTTCACAAATCTAGGAATCTTAAGATCAGGTATTTCTATCAACAATTGCAACACTTGACTCCATTCTAACATGAGATCCGGGCTTATCGGCTCATCCCATGACTGATTAGCAACCCACAGTTTCTGTAAAAACAACTTGCCATGAATCGTTATTGGTGAAAGAAATCCTAGTGGGTCAAATATCCTAGCAACACTGTGAAGAACGTCACGTTTAGTTGTAATAATGCTTGCTGGAACTTTATTAAATCCTGGAACACTAAGCGTGTCTCCCACTGGATCCCAGAACAAACCAAGAACTTTAGTAATACCACTTGTAATAGACCTCTCTCCATTTGGAAGACATTCTAAAAACTCTGAACAGTTCGAATTCCATTCACGTAAATTCATGGCAGCTTTCTTAAATATATGTTTGGCTTCTTCATAAATTCCGTGAGTATCGTCAACACTATCCACTCCTATTAGAACATTATCTACATAAATGTTATGCAAAATATGTAAAGCAAGGGACGATCCTTCTTTTTTCAAATGAAACTTGATGGTTGCTGCCAATAAAAATGGGCTACATATCAACCCAAATGGCACTCTGCAAAAACGAAGTATACACAAATTGTTCTCCACTGCTAACTTATTTGGATCCTTAAGCCAAAAAAAACGAGTCACATCCCTATCTACCTCCTGGATTGCTACTTGGAGAAAAGCTTTCTCGATGTCTGCCAAAATAACAACAGAATAAGTTCGAAATCTCAGGAGGAGCCCAACTATGTCTGGCAAAATCACTGGTCCCCTATGTAAACACTCATTCAAACTGTTAGTACCCAACTTTTCCTTAGAGAAAGCGTCATAAACAATACGTACCTTTGTAGTAGACTTCGATGGAGTTAACACTGGATGATGAGGTAAATAATATGTATTTGTGAGTATTGTATTTGTATCTTGTACCACTTCAATAATTCCTTGTGCTAACTGCTGTTGAATCACATTATTATAGGATTGTAGTAATGAAACATCACCCTCTAGTCGACGAACTAGTGACTTCATCCTTTTCATAGCAACTTTACTGTTATCAAGTAACTCAGATTTATCTCTCTTCCAGGGAAAGGTGACTTGGTACCTCTCATCCACAAATTTCACAGTTTCACAAAACTTTTCAAGGGCTTCATCATCACCTTCTCCGTCAATAGGGTCAGCAATTCCCACCAATTCTAAACTCCAAAACGTTTCTAAATCTGGATTTTTTACTGAAGAAACATTAATACTACAATGTAAACTCTGATAATCTTCCACATGATGTAACCTTGTAGCAGCCAAAAGTGTACCAAGATTTCCATCCTGATGAACAGAAGCAATCTCTGGATACTTTCCAGTGATAATATATCCAAGTCCAGATGGGATCATAAACATTCCAGATGGAAGTACTATTTTGTCACCCCCAACAATATCCCAAAAATAATCTGAGCCAATTAACAGATCAATATGTGTTGTCTCCAATGCACAAGGTATGAAATCTGCTAACTTCTCCTTAGGCAACATATCTAAAAATTCAATATCCTTTTGTAACAACGGGGTCCGCTGAATGTTCCCTGTAATCTGTGGAGAACATTAGCAAACATTGAAAGGTTTGTGTCATCCTTCAATTTGACCTTAAATTAGACAACATATGTACTTAGGTCAGTAGCCTTACTAGCTCCAAATGTGGAAACAGATAACAATTCCTGGTGCTCTGACCTCAAGTTCAGTTGTTTAGCTAAGTTATTAGTCATAAAAGTACGCTGGCTGGCACTATCCAGCAAAACACGAGCAGTAGCAGAAGCCATTCCATCAGGAGGCTGTACAAGAACAGTTGCTGTCTGTAACAGTACTCTCTCACCTGAGGCCAATAATGAGGGAGTAGTAGTAGTCAAAGAGTTTGACACTGCAAGCTGGTCAATGTTAGAAGGTTTAACACTCTCCTCTTTGATATTCACAGGTAGCTCTGGAACTATTACATTCACATCAGATGTTCCAAACTTCTGAGGACATATACATCTATTATGGGAATTACCCTTACCACAATAATAACATGATTTAAGCAGTGAACTAGGACAATCCTTACACATATGGCCCACTTTTAAACATATAAAACAACGTTTCTGCTGAGCCAATCTCTGTTTTCTCTCAGACAAAGAACCATATCTATCACACTTATCATTGAAGTGGCCACCTTTGCAAAAAATACATGGCAAAGTAGGCTCAGCAAAACTCCGCCTTCTCTGTAAATTAGCAGTCAGCACATCTGACCTGTGAGAAACATCTGAGGAAGCACCAAATGACTTATGACTACCTGTAACATGTTTTGACACAAACTGCTGCCCTTTAACATAAAGGTTAGTATTATACACATATCTCTGTACATTTTCTTGTATTGTCACATACTGACAAATGGCTTCTCTCAAAGACTTCATGTTCCAAGGAACAGCAGGTTGTTTATAATCTTCAAGCCTAGTTATAACCTCTGTAGGAAACTTGGAAATTATCTGCTGAACCAAGGTTCGTTGATCATTGATTATTTCACCTTGTGCCTCTAATTGTCTCAGCAATCTCTCAATTGTTTCAGATACCTTCTGAACTTCAAAAAACTTGTGGTTAACTACCCTTGGGATATTTTGCAACTTGGCATACAAGGAATCTATAATGGTTTCTTTTCTTCCAAATCTATTTTGTAAAAGCTTTATAGCCATGCTATAGTTTTCACTTATTAATGGTATGCCTGCTATTGAAGACAAAGCAGATCCCCTCAAAACACTTTTCAAATAAGAAAACTTGGAAACAGATGGTATGTTTTGTTCATGGATTGTAGCTTTAAAGATATCCCAGAATTCAGGCCAATGCTCTATATCGCCATCAAAGAATGGCAAATGTAACTTAGAAAGATTGACCTTTAAGCTTGTATTTTCTGTTACAACATTTTCATGTTTCGTGCCTGAATGCTTGTTCAAAGTGGAAGACAGCCTATCATCAACATCACCAGTTAACTTAGTTTGATGAACTCTTTCTTGTTTTCTTGAAATTACCTTCAGCCTAGTCTGAAGAAAAACGACAGTTTCGCCAGCATCCAACAATAACTCAACATATCCTTCGTGTCCGTCAGCCAACTCGTGGAGTTTTTTCTCTTCTTTAGTTTTTTCCTCACCCTTTAAGTCCTTTAGTACCTCTGACCAGTCACGGTTACAGCGCTCTAAAAGAGAAGAACTGTTAGATATACGAGCAATTGTTTCCTCTACGCGTAGCTTATCATCTTCTAAGGTCTTCTCCTCCACTTCGGTGGATAAAAGGGTGGCAGCCTCCTCCAAGTATCTTTTCAGTCGAGTCCTGGCAGGGCCTATTAACTGTCGTATAGGACCAGACATCGCATCCCTGAGACCAGAACCCCGCTCACTGCGCCAACAATGTCACGAAGGAGACGCCAAGCCTCGTTGAAGGAGCCGTTAGTGTCGCGAAGAGTCTCTTTGCCAGCGAGTCAAAGCACTTATCGAGTCTTATCATTGACAAAGACTGATTTAATAATGTGTTTACAGCACCTTTATACACATTTAACATTACGTAATATTAAATAATGTTCATGATGCAATATGACATAAAAATAAGTGTCAATGACTTAATTAACATCATCATGACCACGACAAGTCTGGTGTTTATCGTTACTATTCTGGGCTCTTATTAGAAAATACTTAACAAATTATGATTGGAATTAATCGAAATATGGACTATATATAGTAGCTCTCAGTACAAAGTGGTCATGGATAGCCTTAAGAAGCGCTATGGTTAATACTTCAGGAAGCCACACATGGCTCATCTGGAAGAAGCTATGGAACTTAAGGCGTGTAATGAATGCTAGAACACAGATTACAGTTGAAAAGATTGTTTTACAATTGAAAAGATTGTATTACAGTGAAAATTAAACTTCCAGTTTAAAATAGGGGGTTCGACCAAACCCCCCCTGGGTACAGGCCTTCCTGTACATATATAACCAGTGAATTGAAACATGCTTGGGTAGAGCTGGGAAATATTTCAATATAATGACAATATTGTGATATTGAACTACACAATATATCGTACACAATATAATCGCCAATATCGTCTATATTGCCTAATTACATCTGGCTAGTGGTTGTGTTTCTTGCACTTGCTATATACCTACAAGGAAAGGCAATTCAATTATGGGAAAATTCCAGCTGTTGTCTGGCACCATTTCACATTCTATGATATAATATGATGCAGTAAGTGTTATGTAATGTTACTAGTTACACTGCTTGACAAATTTAATTATTCTCAATATTTAATCATATCGTGAATATAAGCTTGCCAATATATCGAATAGCATTATTTTCAGTATCGCCCAGGACTATGCTTGGGGTTCACCTACTACTGACAATTTGTATCCGAGTTTTAAATTACCTAATGAAAACTGCACAGACTATGTTTAGTTGAACACGTAGTTGTGACTGAATTTCCACCGTTATAGTTGCATCTGAAACAATTAGGATTTTTGAAACTAGCATGGTGCTGTTAATAGCAGAAAACACTTTTCAAATATTTCTAAAATTTGTCT
The DNA here is from genome assembly GCF_963678975.1 of Dysidea avara. NCBI lineage: Eukaryota > Metazoa > Porifera > Demospongiae > Dictyoceratida > Dysideidae > Dysidea > Dysidea avara. Next base: position 29,620,574 of record NC_089276.1, read on the forward strand.
TGTAATTCAAGGTATCTATGGTTTATTCTACCCTAAATAGTTAGGAATTTAACTTAATAATGCTGTATTTCAGAACTAAATATTTAATGTGTTAAATGCACCCATATGATTTTCCAAAATTCAGTCACAGCTACTAAGTACAGTTACGTAGCTATCAATATGGCAAGTATAACAAACCCTCACATATGGTAGGGTACATAGTTACATACCTTGCTTGTACTCAGTGACTTAAGCCGCAAACATATCTCCACTGTCGTCGGACGCTTAGAACGATAGTTGCTTAAACAGAAAATTGCTAATGTTTTAAGGGCTCCCATTTCTCCAGTCATCATATCCAGGTATATTTGCCGACGTTCAACTTCACTGTATGCTTTGATTGTCTCAGTGTCGGGATCTGTTTCAATTAATTTTGTTGGAGTTGGCCACTTGTGAGTAGCTAAGAACAGCACAATTCCTCCAAATGAGAAAACATCTAATGAAGCATCATAAACAGCATTTTCTTCGATTGCCTCCGGAGGCATGAAATCAACTGTCCCTGGTACTTTAGAAAGTTTCTTTTGTGTCTTCTTACTATCAGCTTTTACTGCTTTGGCAACACCCAAATCTGCAATTTTTGCAACTATATATTCATTGACCATTTTTGATCCCTTCAAGAGAATATTGTTCGGAGACAAATCACGATGCACCACAGCAGGTTCTTGTGCATGAAGATAGCTCAGTCCACGAGCTACATCAAGTAGGATGGAAACTTTCACTGTGAATTTGACGTCTTCTGGAGACTTTCTCTCAACATAAGCAGTCAAGCTCTCGTCCAACATTTCCATAACCATTACAGGGACTTTATTCAGTTTAGTTTTTGGTGGATTGCAAATGCCCAAAAATTTGACAACATTGGGATGATTAAGTGAACTGCAGTGCTCACATTCACTAATAAAACCATCTACAACGCTCTGTTTATCTTGAGTACTAACATCATCATCAATAAGAATCCCGTGAATTCTCTTAGCAGCGAAGATCGCTCCTCCGTATTTCACTTTGTAGACTTTTCCGTACGCGCCACGTCCTAATTCACTCTCTTCCAAGTGTTCAACTCCTTGAAGGGTCACCAACTCTGTTTTGCTTTGTGCCATGTCACTAACAAGGTCAAGTTCCGTGGGTTTCTTGAGCATCCCCCGCGCCCGCGCCCGCGCCCGCGACCCCGGTGGTTGATAGTTATCATAAAGCGCCCTCTAAAAGCGCCCTCAAAAATAATAATAAATAAATAAAGCGCCCTCTTGCGTTGCGGCTAGACACGTGAGATGTCGGTATGAGCCAAGTCACACAGCACAAGCACAAACACCCTACGACTTTCGCATACACGAGTTCACTCGCGAATATATAGGCGACACATCATAATCATGCCACAGAAATCGTTGGCCACTTCCGCGCATGTGCCAATCAAATCTGTGGGAGGAGATATTATCGTGCATCGCTTCGCTTACTGGTGACCTCTGCGAATTTAGACGGAAAAGATAATTCTGTTAGAATGTTCGCACAAGACAGTCAGTGTGCATCATTTTATACCCAAGTTGGATCAAGTGCAGTAGACGTAAGTCTGGTTACAGTGCAGGGCGTGGTCTCTTTTCTTTCCACTATTGCAAGTGTATTGATTATTTTAAGTTACGTGGCATTTCAGCAGCTCCGAACCACATCCAGATTCCTGATAGTCCACTTAGCTGTAGCAAACTTCATGGTGACAATGCCTAACTTTATGTCAGTATTTATGAATTTCAGAGAGAGATTTAAACTTCCTGTCGAGCACCTGAATATTACGAACACTTCTCACATTATTAATTTCACTAGCCTAAGTTTGGCATGTAGTGAGAATGGTCTGTTGAACCATACATCACATGTGTACTGTCAAGTATGTGTGTTCCAAGCATTTGTTAACATATTTGGTGTGATCAGCTCAATATTTTGGACTGTTTGTGTGTGCATCCACTTCTTCATCCTTGTGATGTACAGAAATCCTAAGAGAGCATCACGTATAGCTTATGTGTATTATGTGATTGCATGGCTTGTACCATTGGGAATCTCATTGTGGCTACTGTTTCACAACTGGTTGGGATTTGAACCTACTTATTCAACAGTGAATTGTGCAATAAGAACACAGTGTGTGCCACACCATCATCCTTATCACTACAATACTGGAGTAGATGAGAAAAACTGGAATCGAACTATCGGTGCATTGTTTGGATTAAAGATTTGGCAAGCATTAGCTCTACTGATAATTCCTTTTTTGTACATCGCTATCAAGCTTAAGAACAAAAAACGGGTAAGTGTATAAAGTTTTAGCTCTATATGTGTTACAGTCAGATATACGTAGACTTTGAACTATTTCTGAAGCATGTGACAGTCTTGCTACTGTTCCTAGTTGTAGAATGTGATGGGAAACATTACTCCACTTGTTCACTCTGAAATGTTAATATAATATTATTATTATTATTATTATTATTAGCACTTTACAGTGACCAGCACTGAAGGTCTGACAGCAACATGTACTGCAGCCTTATAGGATTACCTAACCTACAAGGACTTAGACCTAGTGACTTGACTTTACTGACTGAATAAGGTGTTAATATGTAGTGAAGGTCACCATAGCTACTAATTTCTTCCACTACATAACTATTTGATTAGCTAGTTGTGTTCACTATTGGCAGCAATTGATTCGTTTTGTTTTTATCATGTTTGCTGAAGGTTTTGAAGTAAGAACTTGAACAAAAAACACATCACAAAGAAATTTGCTACAAAAAAGCTGGCTCCATTGCAAAAAAACATTTCATGAACTACTTTGCAGAGTTAATTCACAATGCTTCTGTTTCATTGAAACACTATTGTTACAGTAGTAGGAGTTAATGGGTGCAAAGTTGTCTGAGTGTCATAGAGCTTTTCATTTCAATTATCCACCATTCAATTTGCTATAGAACAAGAAAGTGATTTTCAACCTTGTACTTAAATTTTGTCTGACTTTCTTTTCTCTCTTATAGCTCATATAAATCACCATTCACTGTTCTTTCCAAATCTAGTCCAGAATCCGAGGTATCTGTCATGTGTCACGGGTTATTACGCCATTTATGACATGGCCCAATGCAAAATAATATTATGGGGGAATTTGCTACGCCTGGTTGGATTAGGTGATTTTGATGCACCAAGATTTCCATGAATTAAGCTTCTTCTAGCATCATTGTGCTCACAGTGAGTTGCTCCTCGCATATCACACCCAGAAAGTTATCAAATGGTAGGTGGTACACAATAACTAATTTCATTTTAGTAGTTTGTAATAAGAAATATATTGGATATGCCTGTATCAGTTGGCATTTTTACCTCGAACAAAGTATAGCGAATGTCTGCAAACTTCTAATTATATAATATCCCATTCCCATAACATGGATAATGACAATGATATCATCTGAGTATACGGGATATAGCCATTTTATATCCCAGTGTGTGGGCCAGTGTGGCAGTTTATGGATATTAGTATAAGTTCCTGTTGGAGTTCCTATTACTGTGCACAATTTAAGTTTTGCAAAATAGCAGTGTCCAGGTATGATTCACCTTTGTCTGAGGTTGTTGGAGTGGCATTGCATTGCATGGCATGCTATGGCTAAAAAAACTGGCCACTGGAGAGGACTACTCTTAGAACAATAAAGCCAAAAGACTTAGCAGTCAAACTGTGTTATTACATACAAATCAACTACAATAACTTATTGTACAGTATTAGAGCTGCTCTGTCTAGATTGGTAGCAAAACCTTGACACTCCCACACACTGGTATTTACTATAATTATATGATACAAAGAACTGTATTATTAGTTAGTCTTTCCTTGATGTTGCAGAGCCTGTTACGTAAACTATAATTTTGATATTAGGTATATTGTTCCATAATATGTAGGCAATCTGCTGGTTGTCAAATAATTATGCTAAGCTGTAATAGCAATTAGATCTTCTTTGTATTATAGGTTTGTTTGTTAAAAGTTATAGTGCAAGTGAAAATGTTTTGTGGTACATATAATTAGCTAGGTTTTGTAATCCACCATGCAACTAATGTCTACAGATATTAACCTCTTATATGTAGATCGCCTTCATACACGCCCTGTTACATGCGTGTATGTTTCAGTAGCCACTGCATACATGCTAGAAATTTTATCCAGAAAGCTTATACAGCCATTAGGGGTATCTTTGTTTTTCAAAAGCCATTTCTAAAATTGAGCATCTTTATGACAGCTTATGATACAGGGTGTAGTTACGTATATCCATAATTGCTTGAATTGCAAGTTCCATCATATTTTACAGCAGATATAGCCTCTTGTAATAAACTACTGAAATAACCTTAAATGTAGTTTGTACTGTTATCAATCTGTAATATACTTCTTGTTGCAGAAGGCCAAATATTCTTTATACTCTTCAAGTACGTTAATTGCTCCTATCAAGGATGTGGAAAGGAAGATCATGCTAGTTCCTTTCATCTTTATGCTCATGTGTTCAGCAAGTTTTGTTTGTGATATGTACTTTTTCATCAAGCATGGTGGATTGAAGGGCTCAGAGAGTAACAGTGTAGCCATAATACTTGTGCACCTCTTAATAGTAAGTCCCTATAGTTACATGTGTATAATATGTATGAATGGTAATACATTATGTGTCAATGCAAGTGAAATCATGAGCTGGCAAGGGAAGGGGGTCAGCCAGGCCAAGGTGGAGATGATTGGAAAGAAAAGTTTTGTAGCATATTATTAAATGTATTCACTTAATTTTATATTTAACTGTCATTTTTGCATTTGAGTGGTCTAAAAGAGCTGTATATGCATCAATGACAATGTTGATTTTAAAGATCTTATTGGGTAGAAAACCAACTCAAAATTCAAACACGATAAATTGTAACGACTGCACTATTAGAGTAATTAACTGCTCTATTAGAGTACCTTGATACTTTCCTGGTTAGCAACAGACATGCCTGTCTTTGGGGCGATACAAAACATGGTAATTGTGCACCTGTAACATTGGTAATGCATGGGTGTTTAACTGGATAACAAGTTCCTTTACAAGTTACAGGGATGTGTATTGGGCTTGTTTCTACTAATGAATGCTACATTTCTCAAGCAGCTGTGAAGGTTGTGGTCTAAATTAGTTAGACATCAAACACAGGGCCTGGCCCTGTAGTAGCAGTCTCGCTTCCAGCTCGTCCACCACAACACAGGGGTTTTCAGGTTACTAAATTCCATAGAACCCTGTGTTTTTCAAAGTCTAACTATTATGTATATCCTGCAAAAAATTGACATTTGAGTTGGGATTGTATGTTCCTATATAATTATATTACAAACTGACATATCATAGATAAAGTGTATAATAGTTACTACTTTATCTAATTTTTGTGTTATATAGAAAGTTGGAGACAATTCACAAGGGATAGTAAATTTTTGTTTGTTTTGCTTATTCACAAAAGAGATCAGAAATTCAGCAATATCTGCCTTACAACGTCTTTGTTTGTGCAGATACTATCCTCAAAATGTTCAGATTGTAGAGAGTGTTTCATGGCCATTAAGCGATTCTTGTACTCCCTCTACTGGCTCTACTCCAGGATATGGGACACTAAATTCACAAGAAGAAACATTACGAAGTGATAACCCATTATCACCACCATCACATAAAGTGTAATCATTGTGTGTGTACTAATTTGGTGCTCTTATATTAATGTTTTATTTTAATGTATCTGCCTGTTTACCCATATAATCTATTTTTTTATTATAATAACAGGTACAGTAATCTTATGATATTTCTTGCCAATACGTGTGTAAATTGTCAAAGTTGTTTGCCTTTAGTCAATGTGTCTTTAGTAGACTTGAATAACCTTCCAGCAGGCATCGCAGGGTCTACTTCCACCTTGTAATAAATATATCAAGCAGTATACGAAGTCCAAAATATGTTCTTTTCTGATATCTGACACATAGGCTATTAGCCTATAGTAACTGCATCAAATAAACAGCTCTTTTTCATTTGTTATTTCCAACATGCATGATAAGTGATTGGACTGTTTTGATGAAAAAAAAACTATACGTACAATACCACCAGTAGTAGTATATCAATGCCATCATTTTTATATAGCTAGATCCATGTTGTACAACATACGTACAATGCTTACTGACTTGCTAATGTGTTTTTTAAATGAGAGAATAGAATCTAAAAAAGCTGCTGCAAGAGATGATCATGAGGCGTAAGGATGTACAAGAGGTTCCACTGTAGCTATAAACAACTGTTTTATTATAGTATTCAATATTACTGGCTGCTTTATTAGAGTATTTCAAAGTGTCCCCCCCACAAGGTTATCACACAGTATGGTGGTAGGAAAACTAGGCTTTTCCAGCCAAAAATATCACCCTAAAACCAGCCTCAATTTCCCTTCATGACGGTATTGGTTAGGCACAGCCAAGCCCCAAACCCTTCCAAAAAGTTTCTATGGAATTTTTTATTTAATTCTGAGTAACTGATTCCTTCAGCCAAGCCATAGATTATAATCTATTCATTACTCTGGCGCCATCCTTTCTTTTGATGTGGTATGCATGGGTTCACCAGTCAAAATAATGTTACCAAAAAGTAAATAAACAACTATAAGGAAAATTAGGAAATTAAGTTCAATTAGAGATCATAGAAATAAAAAGTAGGGAAACAACTTCAAACAAGGGAAGTCGCCTGTACCTGAAGATATACTAGTGGGCATTGTTAATCCCTACTTCAGGCTATACCTATGACTAAATTTCTATGGGAATCCATAAAGGTGCAGTATCCATTACAACCCTTTTCAGAACTTACAATGGAGTCAACAACTTTACTGTCACCTTTAAGGTTAATTCTCTTGATCACTTTTCATATTTATAGCTGTTTTCAGAATCCAGCTCAACTTTTACATACAATTATATAAAGTAGTGTGCATAATCCAAAGAAGCTTTTGGAACCTCCTGGGTGCACTCAGCTCCTGACTCCCGAAGAGTAGGCATGAGGTTATTATGCTCCAAAAATTGAGCATTATGCTTTTGAGCAGTGCTCAAAAAATCACCTATTATGCTTTTGAGAATTGCCCATTATTCCCAAAATTATGCCACCATAATTGGCTAATAATGCCAGTTTATTGCTGTATCAGACCATTTTCATTGATGCTTAAACTTCAAATAGTCTTGAATTCTTTAGCTGGTTGCTGTATTAGAGTATTTTATTTCAATGTGGCTGCTTTATTAGAGTAAATAATATCCAGTGACTGTTCTATTAGAGTTTCTGACTGCTCTATTAGAGTATCTCAATTTTTTACCGGAATTATACAATCTGCAGATTTTCCTATACTGTTAAAGCTTTATATTCACCTCAAAATGCTAGCATAATTTCTGATTCCCACACATACCTATTATGCCCAAAATTATGCTGGCATAACCGCCACATCCCTACTGAAGAGAATGCACAGTGGAAAATGTCATACAAGTGCTACAGTACTCTGTACCATACATATATCCAAAATAAAATTAATTATTAAAATTTTGTATCTCGATCAGTGATAGAATGCGTTGTTAACAATAGCAACATGAGATGTACACTAGACAGATGCTCCAAATTGCAAACGTTTGAACTACTAGTACTGCTGTCTTGTAATTTCAGCAAACCCATTTAATTTTTTATGATTAACAAATCAGTTCAAAGTGTCCTACATTTCATACCTTTACATGCTCACATGCCTGCATTACATGGTAAAGGACACAGCCATTTTTTCATATTGATTACTGCTTTGAAAAGGCCATATCATTATGTGAAATTGTTAATAACAGAATCAACTTCTACATAGCTGCGCAGATCCAATCTTTTCTATGAGAAGAAAATAAATTATGTACAAAAGCATGTACTTTTTAGCATAGCCTGTTTGCTTGGGTAATTAATAAAAAATGTATTGCTGAATGCATAGTATCATACTGCTTATTAAAACCAACTACAGTTATAGCTGTTCGGTGTGTACCTACATATTATATGCAAGACAAGACACTGAGAACCTTGAGTGGCATGTTATTGGTTGAAAAAGGTGTTCAAAGAAACTTTAGTAGTCCATCGATATACACACCACCATTACTATCATATCATGCAGCAAGGTTCTGCATGTTATGCAGTACATATATACATAATGCAATGTGAATATCTGCTCTTAGCTGTATTGACGTTGAATATAATAGTTGATGTATGGTAGGTTGAAGTAGGGCTGGGCGGTATTGGAGTTTCGCTTCACGATATATCGTGCAGAAATATATCACGATATTACTATTTATCGCGGTTATTAAAGATGACTGCTATATTAGAGTAGCTGACTGCTTTATTAGGGTATCTCGATCCTAGCTGACTGTTCTATTAGAGTATCTCGATCTTTGTAAAAAAATTGACTAGCTAGTACTAGGTCCTTGTTTGCAGTAGTATCACGTGATTATTTGAGGTTCATTATAACAACCTTAAGGGCTTAATAAGCTGTCACAAACACTAAAAATCGTAATAATATCGATATCGTGATATTATCGTTTCACCGAAATCTACGCGATACAGATATCGTTTCATTGCAATACCGCGGTATTACTATAATACCGAGAAACCGCCCAGCCCTAGGTTGAAGTTTCATTTGCGTGACCTTGATTATAAAGTCACAAGTTACATGAACTAAGCAAAACCATTAAATTAAATACTCCATAGGCGGCGGAAAGGGGGGGGCTAGGGGGCTAAAGCCCCCCCTCGGTCTGCTGAGGGGGGGCTTAGCCCCCCCTCAGAATGCCGTGATAAAGATCGAGATACTCTAATAGAGCAGTCACTCTAATAAAGTAGTCAGTGTGTAACGAGCTATGAAAGGATTTTTATGTAGTTTATCACCTAGAAATGGTAGCTGGTGAGGTGGAAAGCTCTTGTCAGTTGGTTGTGACCTTTTTTTTTTTTTTTTTTGGTCTCACCTTACCAAACTATAGAAAATAAGTCTGGGTCAGCTCAGCGGAGCCCCCCCTCATATCAACTACTTCCTCCGCCGCTGAAATACTCTCAAACTTTTCGTCATCATTATGATGTTTTTCTTCAAACTTTTTTAGCAGTCCCTTAATACCCTATAACTGCATGCACTTTCTGTAATTTCTGCTTTACTTTTAATGGCCTTAACTAATAGAGAAAGGCCACTACATGAAAAAGGCTTTTAGTAGCCTTCTTTACAGGTTGATATTAACTAATAATAATCAAAATCGTATTGAGTTAGTTAGCTATAGGTCGTAACACATTTATATGATGAAAAATTACTATATGCATGCATGATAAGATAAATTATAGTTTTAACTAAAATGTAGTGTTATCACAAACATGTGAAGTCTTACCTACCTATTAGATAATAAGTGCATTGGGAAACGTTTCTCTGACTAACTGTTAATACTGTACATTTATTGCAATTTACAAACATTATAGACTGCCAAAAGGCTACAAAATGCAATATATACGATAGCTGTCATAAAACAACTGCAATAGTGTCTTCTAACATTCCATACATGTGTGCCTAATAGATTAGTTTCATTGCCTTGGTAACTGCACTAGAATGGAATTAAGCTTAACTACAACATCTTTGAATGTTGGCCTTTCTTTTTGTATATAACACCAACATTTCAGCATAACCTCATCATAAACCACTTTGGGAGCAGCCACTGGTGCTGGCATCCTTTTTCCTTCCCTAAGGTGTCCTTGTATATCCTACACACAAGGAAACAATTTTAACATATGCACTGTACATGTACACAAACACACTGTAAGTAGAAGACAATGCTCAAATTCGTGCTGTATAGGTATTATGCTCAAAAGTTTCTGATAATTCTTTGCGGCAATCCTTTTTAGTTAACTATTATTATTCTCCTAAAATTTGTGGCAGGCATAAGCATATTACAGTAGTTAGGGTTTCTTGTATAAGTGACCACTATTGCTTAAACTGAATGTTCTATTAGAGTAGTTAGGTGACTGTTCTATTAGAGTATCTCGATCTTGTACACCTCCAATGCTGATCCAGGTCCTTGTTACATAGCCTTTAGCATAAATCCACTAATAATGCCTTGGAAAGATGTTTATATAAGGTGGGTTTATGAGTATTATTTGTATTATCAGTGATCATATAATTATGCTAAAACAAAATTTAATTATAATCCTCAACATATTGATCAAGTAAAGCCTAAAAGTGAGGGGGGGAGGGGAGCTTCAGCCCCCAAAGCCCACCCCCTAGATCCGCCCCTGATTAATGGGAGAAGCTCTAGTTTGAGAAGTCTAGTTTTATAGTCGCAAATGTAATTGTTCAGAATATAGTATAGTTTATGGCTTGTCTCTGAAGATGTTCTATATAGCTACGTTATTGATGTCTTTCACTAAATACGGATGCCAGATAGGGGAGCAGTACATGAATTGAGACTTGATCAGAGATACTTTAACTTTTAGTCAGTTGTGGTATAGATGAACTGAAGGTTATTTGTACAAGATCCAATATCTTATTAGCTTTACTTAAAATAATGTCATGATGAGTTTTCCATTCAAGATTATCAACTTAGTGTAACTCCAAGATCTTTATGCGATTGTTTATGTTATACCACTAATGTAGGAAACTTCCAGTTAAAGATTTTTAGATGTAAATTAGAGGATGTACTCCAGCTAAAAGGTTATCAAGGTCACGTTGCAACAGTTGTTCGCCAGAGAGTGTCTTAATCCGAAACATTTAAGCTGATTACTGTTAGCTTCACTTGCATTTTCTGGTAAGATTTAACAGTGAAAAATTGCTGAAGAGTTATTATTTCGTCATCTAGCTAGCTAGCTACTACTGAGGTAGCTATAGCTAGGGTCCGCAATGCGAAAAATCCATATCCTCCAATCAACTACCTAACTATTGTCATGTGTTAGGCTATGTGTAACTTGAATCCACACAAAAACAGCCAAGCTGTGAAAAAATGGTGCAAACTTAAAAAGCCTGGGTGAAAAAAGTTGTGAAATCAAAGGTGGCGGCCAAGAAATGGCTGCAATGATGTTAATGCTAATAAATTTTAACAATGCACACAGCCATCATTAAAATGTTTTAGCATTAACATCATTGCAGCCATTTCTTGGCCACCACCTTTGATTTCACAACTTGAATAACACCAGCGTGGCAGCCAAGTTTGTCACTTTCTTCTGGTAGAAAATGATACAAATGTCTTAAAATCACGTGATTTTTTGTTGCAGCAGTTTGTAGGGTTCTTCGTATGCCACGATATTCACTCTCAACATTGTTCAAGTAGTCTACCATCAACTCAAAGTATTGATGGTTTGATTTTATTGGTCAGTTTCCGGTGGCAGCACAATATGTGCAGCTTTTTGGCGACAAACAAAATGTTTCTTGCTCTGGAGCACAGAACAAGCAGAGCAGCAACTGCGTCATGGGTCAGCAATATATATTAGCATCACAGATTTGAAGTTGACTGCTTTATTAGAGTAAGTGACTGCTCTACTAGAGCGTCTTGACCTTTTCAACCACTTTTATGCTAGTAACATTTCAGTGGTGTATCCAAAAGAATGCTGCAAGGAAAACTTATAATTTTGCACCAATTATTCATCAGTTATTGTGGAATATTCTCAGATTCTTTTCACTATCTATCCTGGAATTATTTCAGCGAAATAGATGCATGCCTAGCCAAATGGTATCAACCTCATAAATTATCTGTATTTATCACCAGAAGTCAGAACATATAAAAGCTGAGAAGGTTCACAAACTACACACTAATCTGATTAATTTTCTCAACCATATATTGACTGTGATCAGGCCGCCCACAGGGGGGGGGGGGGGGGGGCAACTGGGGCATTTTGCCCCGGGCCCCAGCCTGAAAGGGGCCCCAGGAGGCCCCAGGAGGCCCCATGAAGGGCCCCCTGAATACCTGTTTAAAAGATCGATATACTCTAATAGAGCAGTCAGATCTAAATACTCTAATAGAGCAGTCACAGTATTCTTCAGAGGAGCAGTGTAGCAAGCTTATAGATAAGGAGATATGGTTGGTGATTGGTAGTTATTGTTATTACCAGCAGGTTGTGACCTTTTTTGTTTTGGTCTTCACCTTACAACTTGGGTCAAGGGCCCCACTTTAACTCTTTGCCCTGGGCCCCTTAATTTCTCTGGGCGGCCCTGACTGTGATTAAACATATTGTAAAAAATAGAGAAGTAATGTTTATACTCTGCATGTAACGAAGATAAATAGAGCATCTATATACACCATATCAACACTAATATGGAGCAACAGTACAATGCATGCAACTTACTATGTCACGTGTTTCAAAATATGGCACTTTTCCACACGAATATGCTTGAAACAGTAAAACTCCATAGCTCCAAACATCACTAGCAGTAGTGTAAATGCCAAGTTGAAATGTCTAAAAAAAACAACACGTTAATGCATTATGTATACAGCAATACACTAATTATTGTAAACAAGTTGATGTTGTGCTAACCAGATGCCATGCAGCATGTTGCTATGCACTCCTAAGGAAGTGCTATTCAAACAGGTATCTTCTCAACTGTTTTATAGTTGTCTATTGTGCTTTCCCTCTTGACAAAGCCACAAGGTTGCACTACATTTTCGCTTGCATAAGTATGGGACATGCCCTCTTCCAACCACCTTTAGGGGATAGGCTATTCCTGGTAGTCTATGAAGCCTGCACCATTGTTCTTCAGTTGCTAAACACTTGTAAAACTCAAAGGGAAGACAGTTCACAAAGTCTGAGGAGGGTCACCATTTCCATATTTCAGACCACCAAAATGAAACCACCTCAGAGCAAAGTTTACCTGTGCAGAAGCTTTATGCAGACTTTGTTTAGCATTTACTTCATATGCATAGGCTGCTTCTACCTTTTAATGGTTTTGCTCACATGGAAGCATATGGACAAATTAATATAGACAAAAGCACACACACACACTTTTGGAAATAAATTTCAGTAAACCAGGTGCACTTGGTTTAATAAAGCTCCCATGCATGATCAGAGGCATGCTTTTTGTAGGAAAAAAACTCATATCAAAACTTTTGTCAGATACTCTGAATTTCCGCACAGATTTGAGTGTGTTGTACTGTTGAGGGAAGCTGGTGTAGGTGCACAACACACAAGTGGTCAACATAGAAAATGCATTTTGCCAATTTGATGCATTCACAGTTCAGTCATACTAAATAGGAAACATACCATCTTTGCTATAAAAAAATTCTTATATGCCTCCTCTTGAGGTGGATGCTGTTATTGTTAAAATGGTTTGCTTTCAGCACTATTGTATAGGTACCACCTTTTTTAGCTTTTCAAAGGACATGCTGTTTCACCAGTTGACTGTTTGTGGGATTGATTTATACACAGCAATGATATAATCCAAATAACAAAATTTCAGAGTGAAAATCATGCAAATATTCATGATATTGTGAAATCAGCAAAAATTATACTCAGAAAATTGTGCACTGTAAATATTAAAACTTGTACATAAATTACATCCCTATAAATATGATAATAGACCTTTTGGTAATAGACTGGCAACTGATTTTTACTACATACCTCAGGAGCTGTCCACCTAATTGGAGTTTGGGTAATTTCATCGGTTTGTATGAAAATCCCTTTCTCTGACTGTATGCACATGCTGAAATCTGAAATTTTCAACACTTCATTGTTGTTCCCAACCAGACAACTCCTAGCAGTCAAATTTCGATGAAGGCAACTTTGAGAAGCTAGGTATTCCATCCCCAGGGCAGCATCAAGGGAGTACTTGGTTAATTGGTACCGCGTTTGATATGTACCATGTTTACGTAAGAAACTTAGAAAGTCTCCACCAGACATCAGTTCCAACACAAAGTACATTGGCTCTGTACACACGCTGAGAAGTTTGACAATGTTTGGATGATTAAACTGCTCCATCAGTTTGGCCTCATTAAGGAAGTCTTGTTTTTCAGAGTGACACACCTTGACAGTAATATGTTCTCCTGTATCCTTCAGAGCTGCAGAAAATATACGAGCTATACCATCCTTACTATAAGCGTCTTTATCAGGAACAATGTTGTTGAAACATTGCTCAGTAGTTGCTTGTTTGATGATGGGTCTTTTAAGAAGGAGCTCAGCTTGAGTTTGTTCATTGATGACAATTCGACTTTCAATATAGTGTCTGAGAAGATCACCAATGCTGGGAAAAGTTGGCCCACACAGCGAATAACCACCTCCTCTCTTTATCTAACCAAGAATATAATATGCCCATTTTACAGCTACGCTACACCACAAAAATCAATCTGATATTTCTTTAACACATATACATACGTAGCATTAGCCATCTATATTCACAACTTCTGCAATATCATTGGCTTATTATTTGATAGTGAATATGGAACTTGCAAAAGGTCATCTGTCTAGAATTTAAACTTTTAGGCACAAAATATCACCAGACTCTAAAAACAACATGTTAACTTGAGTTAGTGTTTATATGACTGCATTTATTTCGGGCTAATTACACATAAAGTAGTTAAATACAGACTAAGACCCGTTATATTCAAAATATACAAATGCAAATATGTATACCCACTTTAATTTAAGTTTAATTACACAAATGCACCATACTACATACTTCTTTAATTTGAAAGTGAGTAGCTTCTCCTTCACACATAGCTGTCAGCACATAACACTGCCTGTTCTCTGAGAATCGAACCAGGTAGTCGCCATCTTCTTTCAGAAGTTCATCAATATCAGTATGCGAAATTCTATCATGGTACCAGAGCTCTTCCTGAAAACATTCCCCAAAATAGTAAGTCCATGAAATGACATAAGTACTAAATTAATAAATATAATTATTTATATATAATAGGAATACATGAGGAGTATTCATGACATCACATTGACACAAATGTGCATCATCACCATACCACTATACAGGTAGATGTGACTGTACACATTTTTATTGTTACATACACTCTACTGTACTATTTCACACCTCACTTTAAAGGGAAGAGAAGGTGTATATTCAAATGTCATATAGCACTGCTAGGAGGGCTCAGAAATGCATTGGCAAGAAATAGAGGTAGACGTTAATGGTATTCCCAGATTCTTTGATGAATATATATTTGTTGTTTTGATATAGTGACACTTTGCATGATAAATTTGTGATCATTGGTGATCTTAAGAGAATTTACCCATCAGCATTGTTCACAACTTTAGTTTATCCATAGCTGGTAAAGAAAGTACTTTGGTACACATCAAACATCATTATGAGCTTGCGTTTTGGCTTTCTATACTTAGTTGAACACCCACAATTGAAGCTTTCTGTATTCTTTTGTATATACACTTATGTTTTGCTTAAGTAATATCCTTATACTGTTATTTGCAATTGAAATCACATGGCAGTAAATACATTTGCAAGGCATGCCTGCAATTTCCCACGCTTGCAGATGATTTAACCCAAGTGAAACATATTGTGCATTATGTATGTGTTGTCCTCAAAAAACCTTTAATAACTGAAGGATGGAATTACAATTTTGTAGTACTGCTTGACTTGCTAACAAATCTCTTTTCAGTCAAACGTCTGACACAATATTTATGACCAATCAAAATTTTCACCATACATTTGCTTTGGGAATCCACAAAAGTTGCCATCTGTTGCATTTATTTCCCAATCTTGTATCGGAGCCAAATTGCACATGTGTATATGCTATTGACACCTTTACTGTCACCACTAATTTATATGGTTGGCTGAAATGTTGATTCTCTTAAAATTCCAACTTCCTTTTTTAGCTGATTTCCCAGGGTTCAACTCCTTATATATCCACTATAGTTGCAACATGGACACTTCATGTATATGCGCTCTATCTCCAAAATCTTCCAAATATTCTTTCAGGCAATTCTTTTTTATTCACCAATAAAATTATACGACTTGAAGTTGACTGCTTTATTACAGTATGTGAATGCTCTATTAGAGTACCTAAATCTTTTCAACCATTTTATGTTTGCTCTGTTTCCAGAAATTTTTGCATTACCCTACTTATAATTTTACACCAATTATATATATTAACAGAACTGATCTGATTATTCTGGAATATTTCCTAATGCTTTCCACTACCTACAGGTGTAGTATACCTGAAATCATTCCAGTATAATAAATGCATGCCTAAAGTACTCGCACTCAGGTCTGTGGTCCTTGTGCTTTACAGTCTCATGGTTAATACCGCACCAAAACTGTCACATGGTAGAATACTTACATTAATCTTTTGGTATGAAGCATTGAGTGCTCTGTCACTGCTACAATCTATTTGCTTTCTACTCATCCTCCAACTTAATCTGAATTTCTCCATGAAACCCTTACCCTTGGTTAGTAGTTTGTCCTGAAAGTGAATAAAAGATTTTGCATGGCATAAAAATGAACAACCATCAAATGCTATAATATGTTTTATGTGTGTGTGTATATAGGTACTTCTTCATTGAGTTGAACAGGTGTGGTGTTAGATCGAAGTTGACGAATGGTTGCAGGAGAGTTGTGCCATGGAACTAGAATTGGTCGTTTGGGTGGAGATCTCACAATGTAATAGGCATATTTCAGTGTAGTAGCAATATCAGGGGAAACAGTACTCAAAGAATTCTTTTGATAGTATTCAACTAACTCCTACAAAACAAATACATTGATAAGTATGATATACATAACTAAATTGCATGCAGTATTATATATAATTTTTAAAATACAGTAAATATTTTGCAGCTGAACCAGCGGCATTTATTATTTGCTCTTTGCTTTTCATTGATATAGTCAACATTAGGTTTGCAGCTATCACATTATTTTATTCATGGTAGTACTGAATATTAGGGATCATGGAGATTTGGGTTTTTGTGGCCAAAATAATCACACAAAAACCAGCTTCACAATACCATCCTGATGCATTGGCAGTATTGGTTAGGTATATCCAAGCCCAAGAATGTCTTCAGTACAATCCTAAAGACTTCCAATAAAAATTACTACAAAATTAAATATATATATATTCAGTGGAATTTTCTACTGTCTAACTGTCTGCCTGCCTGCCGTCCTGCCTGATGCCTTCAGGCAAGCATAACTCAATAACAGCTAAGGCTATGGGCTTGATTTTTTCACTGTTTGACGTTGCTTTGTCCCGAGATGTGCCTTTTGGCATATCGCAGTACGTACAACGCACGCATCATAGACTTACCTTTGTCCTCCTTTGTGTCCCATTTCCTTTTGCTGACAGCTCAAGATGTTGATTCGCGGTAGCACGATGCATGGCTTTCTTGCAATACGTTTGTAAATGGAGATCATTTGTATTTTCCGTGGTAACTGGATTGATTGCAGATTCTGAGGCAATTCTAATACTGTTCTTTGTTTGTAATGCTGTAAAACAGGCTGACCATAGCTGATAGTGAAGTGTACTGGCCACTGCACTTTTGAGACAGTAATTGATAGTTGAGGCACATGAATTGCCGTATTTTTCGTGATGACTGGATTGATTGCAGAGGCACTTCTTCTACTGTTTTTCATTTGTAGTGCTGTGTAATGGGCTGAACATAGTTGAAAATGAAGCATAATAACCACTGTACTTTTGAAGCAGTATTTGATAGCTGGGGCACGTGTTCTGACAAAAACATCCTTTCTTTTGATGCGGTATGCATGGGTTCACTTGTCGAAATAATGTTACAAAAAGTAAACAAACAAGTATAAGGACAAATTAGGAATTTTAAGTTTGATTAGGGATCATAGAAAAAAGTTGAGAAAAAAGGGAGGTCACTTACACCTGCAGACATACTAGTGAACATTTAATCCCTAATTCAGTCTTGGTCTTGGGTATAGACTGAATTAGGGATTAAATGTTCACTAGTATATCTACAGGTGTAGGTGACCTCCCTTGTTTCCGTACTTTTTTCTATGATCCCTAATCAAACTTAAAATTCCTTATACTTATATAATAAGGCAATGAAATATGAGTTTATAGAATATATTAAGCATTTTATATCCTGGTGCACAGGAGTTTACAGATATTAGACTAAGTTCATGTTACACATGTAGTATTAGCTTTCTTACATAAATGGTAGAGAAACTTCTTGCATTTGTCAAATAGAAATGATTTGTCTTTGGATTAATGAATATCTTGATACGTTGAGGTGTTGATCCCCATCTGTCACAAATGATAAAAAACTAACTAAGTATGCCACAACAAATAGATGAATCACCTTAAGCAGATTTCATATTCTCCTTTTTGTGTGTCATCTTCACGTACTAGGAACACTCCATCATAAACATTGCTGAGCATATTCTTCACTTTAGCAAATGATATGGAACCAACATACCTAAATGGGTACAAGTATAACTACTTTTGATTTTTTTTGCTGTAGAACATCAGTGCAGGAGAATTACAACTTAAGATAATTTGCATAGTACAGTTCAAGAAATAATATAATGTGGCAATAGAGGCCAACTAGCACTGTGATAATCCCTTTATCAAATTCTAAAAATAATTGCCAAAACCATAATATTGGTCTTCCTGCCAGCCTGATTACATTTACAATGTTAGAGGCTAAACTACAGTACATGAAGTTAGAATAAGAAACTCATCTGTGGCATGTATGTGCCTTTTTGAGTACCGATGAGACTCTGCTCACTACAATTTGCCCCTGCTTTTCACCCCCACTTCTAATGACTGTTATATCCTTAATTTTATTAGGAAGCCAAACCATTGCATTAAGTTTTGATATTGACACTTTCCTTGGAGAAGTGCATTTAGACACAAAATTATTTGAAGCTCTTATAGAGGGAGTAAATACTGTAGCTGTACTTGTAACGATTGGTTCACTACAAATAAATAGTGTGTGACTACAGCCCAAAAATATATCCAGATAGAGTACAACAACCACACCCCTAGTTTGATTTATCAGCAGCAAGGTAGAGATACTCTAATAAAGTAGTCACCCAGTTATGTATGATCTTCTTATAGAACAGTCGTAAATGTATGTAACTGGGTCTGTGAAAATAGGCCATATGGGCACACACTACACCCCACCACATAACATCTTGTGTCTCAATGTTGAGATAGGGTATTTTTATTCTGTATGTGGTATCACCCTTTTTGTTTTATAAAAGAACAGACTGAAATCAACTATGGTGGCTAATGTTCACATGACTATTACCACAAACTGGAGTTTCACTACAAGAAGCACTCAAATGAAGGCGTTTCAGTATCCTTGCCATTCTACAAGTTGGGAAATGCTATTTAACTAGTCTTATAGCGCATTCACAAGCATACTGGCACATTTTTGAATCTGCAACACCCTCATCACAGATAACACTACTCTACAAAGAAGTTTACACTTTTAGGACTTTAGCAGGGGTGTCAGAGTAAAGTGAAAGTAATAAGGCTCATCAGTCTGGGGACATCCCCCCACTAAAATTGTACATTTTGAGGTGGTATTTGGAGGCAATTTTTGGTAAAATTGTAGCTGTGTGCAAGCTGCAAGGTACTAGTTAGCTAGCTACCTGACAATTTATAAGTGTGCATAATAAAACTGGAGTGTCAGGACACTGCCACAAAGCACCTCCATAACTCTTAAAACTTATCATTTGAGTTGATTACTTAAGAGACAAACTGTTGTGTATTATTTTGACTATTATTTTCATTGGTGGTATTAAAATACATGAAGTAAGGGCTTTGGCTGCTAATGTATACAGCAATTATTTTTTTATTGCCATTCTAACATTAAAAATTATATTAATTCAAGAACGAAGGAGTGATCCAATCGATAAAACGTTGGTGGCACAATAATATGGTCTCTACATTGGCATGTTATTCATTTAATGCAAAAGTTGAGATTTTTTCACATACAATGTAGACTAAAGTCGAAGGGCGTCAGAGTAGATGCGACCAGTGAGGCCAGAGGCTCACTACTTTTTAGCTGGAAATAAAAAAAACTTTCAATTTGATGAAGCTAAAACTAAAAGTAGTGAACATGCAATACTTATAGCATTTATTTAATGCAGCAATTGACAGAAACAACACTTATCTAACCTATCTTTAACTCAGCACATTAAGCATAGACCACAGACTTATAGTTTGTACAAGTTGAGCTGGATCCTGAAAAAACAGCTAAAATTAAAAGTGGATTTTTTTCTCAAGAGAGTTAACATTTCAGGTGTCTACAACAGACAAGTATGGTTTGGTTCCATTACAAGCTCAGGAAGAGGATGTAATGGACACCGTATTTTTATGGCTTCCACATAGGAAATGTATAGTGAAATTTTTGATCAGCCCTAAATATCATGTCAGAAAATTGAACAAAAAGATTTCAAAATATTTTTAGCAGGTCAAGCAGTGCTACAAATGAACGAAATTTCAAGATCGTGTGTAATTGCATCCATGAGTTATTAAATTTTTTGAGGATCCAGCTTAACACGTACATACTATAGTTCGTGTTAGGTGCCTTTAAATACAATTACTGTTATACTGTAATTAGCTTCAGCTTTGTTTTTCTTTGTAGAAACAATTCTTATATTCAAACAAATAGGGTAAACCTAGTAAAGAAAGATTCTCAAAATTCTCAAGATGTCTAAAAGCACTAGACAGTATCAAACTTAATACCAAAGGTTCCACAATCACTTTTAGTGACTATCTGTCGCGAATCCGAGTGATTAAGGTGCTAAGCTGGCTTTGCTCTCCAAGGTTATAAGCACTTTAATGGGCTTAACTCAACTCAACCATTCATACCACTCATCCAAACTGCAAAATGTGCTCTCTATTTATACTACAAAACTGAATTACCTAACTTCCTGAAGGAAGACTTACAAAAATCACAAAGTCCTAATACAGCAATAAGGTCACCTTAACCTTGTAAGGCTGCCTTATATCTATGGTACAAAAGGATGTAGCCTAAATAATCAAATGTA
Organism: Dysidea avara; assembly: GCF_963678975.1. Classification (NCBI taxonomy): domain Eukaryota; kingdom Metazoa; phylum Porifera; class Demospongiae; order Dictyoceratida; family Dysideidae; genus Dysidea; species Dysidea avara. Next base: position 29,641,538 of record NC_089276.1, read on the forward strand.
CATCACTTCCAAATTACAAAACAAAGGTTCCCTATTGCTTGGTGTGTGCATGACATAAGTCACTATGTCACACTATCATATTAATTATTATAGCTTAAACTACAGTATGCATGTAATTCTTCACAAACAGTTGTCCCAAACAGCAACAAACATTTGTATGCAGTAAAAGACTACTGAACATATATGGTGGCTTCAGTATCTGCATACTTGTATGTAGACGTACGTAGCAAGATATATTTTTAGTTACAAGGTCTGTTTCAAAGCTAGGTACATAATACAACAACAGTGTGCAAAGCACACTTACAGTAGCACAATCTCTCTATGGGGGCCTGGGGGCATGCCCCATAAGAAAATTTTGAATTTTAACCTTCTAAGATTGATCATGAGTTGTGTACCAACTGCTCTATTAGAACAACTGACTGTTCTGATTGAGTACAGAATATCAACCTTTTCGCAAACTAAAATCAATAGAGCGGCTTCAGTTCCCTTTTGCCCCCTCAAGTTGCTATGCCTACTTATGACACCTCTATTCAAGACAAAATACTAGACATTGATGGGTACTCTATATACATTGTACACACACACATGTACACACACCATAAACGTTCTGAAGAATCTCTTGCTGTTGATGGCTTCTTTACTGCATCTATAGCTAGATCACTGCATAAACAAAACTCATTATAATTGCACTGCATGTGTTAACTAGCCCAACCTTAACCCATGCATCACTCAAGCAATAATAAAAATATGCATATATACGTATTATTATCAATCAGTCACAATTACACTCAGCCTGAACTTTGAAATTCAATTCCCAAATGGTTTATAGCAATTATAATAAATCATATGGTATCATGTTTTTGAAATGGCCTGGCTTCAAATCCTTCATCAAACCACTTTCCCATTATATTTCCAGACAATATTTATGCAAAACGGATGTATATATACATGTCATTCATGGCAGGTAATAATACACAGTATCTGTTCTATAATTATTATATTAAACTAAGTATGCCATGAATGCTTAATCTGAACATATACAGCGTATATGTGACCAAATTTGGGAAAACTGTCGATTTACACATGATAGAACTTTTGCACATTTAAAAGCAATGGGTAAAGAAAACCTTTTATCACCTCACTGATGGGTAAATTATGTAACACCAACAGAAGCATACTTTGTGGTTTTAAAAATTCAACCTTGTCTTGGTAGATTTACAAGTTCATGGCAAACACAATGAGTCAAGATTCAATGCCAGACACTATTGTATCAGTACGTTATGATGGTTTCTATAGATTGTTTCCTTGATGGTTACTGCACATATCGATTTATTGCTCGTCCGGCTGTCTAGTCCACACTGATAATAAGCTGAAACTTAACTAGTCCATTCCTCTGTCCCAAGAACCAATAAAATGAATTTTGAAAAATGTGCGGATGTCGATGGTTTTCTAAAATTAGGTCACATTTTAATGACAACATCTAAATTTAAAAATATTTATGTACAAATAATGTTCATCTTACTCTGTGGATTTCTTGCTTGGTCTTAGTTTAGGGTACTGCCTATTGATAAAATCTAACTGTAAAAGTAAAAAATTCCGTTGTTAAGTACATATATACAAACTTCAAAGCTTGCCCATAGATTTTGTGCAAGAACTATAAATCATATTTTGGTTCCAAGTCTCTACTTAAGTTATTCTGCAAAACAGTGCTATCAAGAATATATCTTGTTGTGTGCATGATTCTTGAAAGAGTTGTGATAACTGTTTCAGCAAACGTTTAGCTACATTGTGTATAACAGTAATGGCAGCATCATATGCCAAGGGAGAAAATGGCTAAGCATAGTGCTGTCTATAGGATATGAAGTTGATATGTTGGGTCTCCTCACTTGTACAACAACCATTGGATACTTAGTTAAAAAACACAAAAAGTGGATATGAACAAAGACCTGTTGCCATGTACACAGAATTTCTTAAAAACAAACAATTACTTAAAAATCCATGTTCTGTACGTATGCAACCATTAATCATGGGGTGGTATGTGTGTGGAATACTTTTATTATAATGCTCTTAGTTTAGGTAACAGCAAACAAAAGAGCTGATATCTGTCTGAACTGGCAGCCAAGAACTGTGTTAATACAACTAACTTTACTATACAAAGTAATATTGGACCCTTATCATTGACTTGTTTTCTACGTTCAACCTTGCCAATTAATTTCTTCTAGAGTTATTGGCATATGAGGCTAAAACTCTGCCAGAGGGTACACTTGGCTAAGTAGATTATAAATATTTAATAAACAGTAATTTGAAAAATGCACAATTGTGTTGGGTCTTTGCAGATCCGGTCACATTTATGGACATGCCCTTTTTATAGCCAAGCTGTTTCTGCATGGATGTACATGCACAGATCAATGTTAAACATCACACACAACTGTAAAAAACAAGTGCATAACATTATACCACACTGGATATATCGGTTACACAACATAATTCTCACTTCCACATAGTTGTCATTGTATCTTCTGCCAGGTAATGGAATGCTACACTAAAATAAAGATACTCATGGGTTTATTGTATAATGTACGTATATGATATGATACTATACAATAGATTTTGTGGTATTCAAAATAATAATGTGACTAGATTTTCGAAAAACGATCCAAATCAAACATCAGTAGTTTAAAGATAAACAGTTTCAAAGAATTCCAGCTTACCAAGGGTAGTGAGCACATGTATGAAATATACACCAGAGATGCATCATACCTTTGAAAGTCACTATTACTAAGATTATTAGTAACTGGATCGGATTACATCATTAATGTTATTAATAATCTGTATATTAATTAATAAACTGGATTAAATAATAACCTGTAAACTTCTCTAAAAGAACAAAAATCAAGACTGGTAAGATTTTCTAAGTGAGTGGTAAAAGGTTTATATCCTCAAGAACAAACACCTTCTGCCACTCATTTCTGCCTACAGTTATCCAACTATGGAACTCACTGCCAGAGTATGTTGTTGAATCACCTGCAGCTGACTTAAGTACTTTTATCACTTGACATGAATCACGAATCTTGAATAAGAAATATTAATAGAAAATTTGATGAGCAAAGAAGTATCACCAGTGCTCAAAAGGGGAGGAGAGTGGCAGGTTGTGACAGATAGACTTCAAAATAGAGAGGGACTACAGTTAAAGTCCAGGAATGAGGTTACTGGGACATACTGGCTCCTTAGTGGCTGACACACTGCAGAAGCAACACAGAAAATGTTGGCTAATCATAACAGGCCATCCACAAGTGCAACACTGATTCTCATCACGTCAGGTCCTCAGAAATTACCATTCAAGCTTGCCACACCACCCAGAAGAGTTAGATATTAAAACCAGCCTTGAGTACTTAGTGTAGCAACTCACCGGGGGTGTTAGTTTGATTTTGCCTGATGTGCGATTCGGTTTGGTTTTAAATATCTGGTCACATATATACCCAAAGATATACAAAATTGGAAAGATGCTATAATACAAGGCAAAAAATACATTAAAGCACTCTTCCCAAATAATATGTATATCTTGTGGTAGCGTATATAATTTGAACACCATATATATGCTGTAGCATGACAAGCTAATACAACATCTTGCAATTGTCTTCCACCAGGATGCCATTACATCATTAATGTTATTAATCCTTTATTGGTCAACAGTTTTTGGTGTTTCTTTATTGCAGCATGACAAAACTTAACAAGTGCTTCATCATTACTGATGGATATGGAGCTTATGCCCATATTATGCAATATGTGATGTCATAATTATATGTGACCCAGTCTGGAAAAATTAGTCTTATTGCCTATTTAAAAGTATCGAGAAATGTCGGTTTAAAGTATTCAGTGTGTTTGTAGCTCGCCAATGGTTGAAGCTACATGTACCATATTTTCACACGTTTTATACCTTCAAGACATCTACTGTACAAGTAGCCAACACTTTAGTTTCCCTCTATTTTAAAGAGTTTTTAAACTGAGGTTGACTGTACCAGGCAAGCTTGAAAAGGAGTGGGAGGCAGGGGCCCGGAGGAGGGCAAGAGGCTGTTTTAAAAAAATAAAGAGGAAGGAGTAGAGATGAAGCTATGGGCCATTGAGGTCTCAAAACTGGCTAAAATAATTACAACACAGGCCTTTATTCAACACCACGGAACTGTACAGCTACATACAGCCATTCACAAGTTGAATAGAGCTCCATTAGGGCCCCCAACCACTTGTATAGATAACCACTGTGCTTGGGAAAAGTAGCCAGCAAAAGCAGACCACTTAGGTCTAGCTGATTTTGATTATGAAATTTGAGAATTAATTTACTGTACAGTAGTTTTGTGTTCTTGGTGAAATTTCAATTCTGCTATCATGGGAGATAAGACTAGTTTTCCTAAACCCAGTTACATTATATGTTATAAGGCTTTGCTTTATAGCAAAGATTCTGTATTGCATTCATCCCAGACCCTTGTAATATGGGACCTTAATTATCAGTGCTTTAAATATGTGTCGTACAGCCCAAGAAGCCAGCACGCAACTTTTCTTATTTTCTTCTTTTTGCACACTTACAAAAGCTACCATAAAATGTAATTTGCTACACTGAAGTAGACAATAAGTTACAATGGATTACAACAGGTTATAGTGAGTTACAACAGGTTACAGTGAGTTTCAACAGGTTACAGTGGGTTACAAAAGGTTACAGTGGTTTACAACAGGTTACGGTGAGTAACAACAAGTTACGGTGAGTAAAAACAGGTTATGGTGGGTTACAACAGGTTACAGTGTGTTACAACAGGTTATGATAGGTTTTAATCAGCTACAATGGGTTACGGTAGGCTATAGTGGGTTACAATAGGTTACAGTGCCTATGGGTTACAACAGGTTACGGCGAGTTACAACAGGTTATGGTGGGATACAACAGGTTACAGTGTGTTACAACAGGCTACAGTAGGTTACAGTGGGCTACAAACAGTAATCCAGTTGTTTGTCCTTATAGTCCTAGTAGTTTAATTGTCTTTGTAATGCCTTGTGATACTGTATGCATGTGTTTGTGGGGAGTAGATTTGCAGATTTGTCCTCTTGTACAACCCAGTAAAATTGATAATGAACAAATACAGTGGGTACAGTGGTTAAAAAAAAAGTTACAGTGGTTTACACAAGTTACAGTAGGTTACAGTGGATTACAATATGTTACGGTGAGTTACAACAGGTTACAGTGGTTTCCTGTTGTAACTCACGGCAATCCATTATAATTATCCCATTGTAACCTAGCTGTTGTAACCCACTGTAACCAGCTGTAACCTATTGTAATTACCTCATTGTAACCTGTGATGAGTTCAGTTACAAATAAATCATCCAGTAGAGAGAGATCAGCTAGAAAGCTAAAAACAAGTCACACTGTAGAGAGATCAGTTAGAAATAAGTCACACTGTAGAGAGATCAGCCAGAAAAACAAATCACCCTTTAGAGAGTCCAACCACATTCCAAGTCACCCTGTAGTGAATTCAACTAGAAATAAGTCACCATGAGTTCAACTACATTTCAAGTCACCCAAAAAGAGTTCAGTTACCCTGTAGAGGGATCATGCAGCTAGAAACAAGTCACCTTATTCTGTAGAGAAATCAGCTGGAAACAAGTCACCCAGTAGAGTTCAACAACATTTCAAGTAACCCTGTAGAGCCTTATAAGGGCTCACAGAAGAAGCTTGGTTGCAGCAGGACTAGCAATAGGCAATGACTCATTAATACGCTTCCAAATCATCAAACTAACTAATTCATTTCACAAGATCTGACATCAGGATACTCTGATTTTTGTCACATCCAGATGTTAATTTTATATAGCTTTCAGACTTGACAACATGTGTTTGAACACAATATGTAAACACTTTCACACCTCAGATCAAAGGAATTCCAGAGGATACATTTGCCGTGTATACCTCTTCACAGGGAGACATCTAAATGTACAGCAGTGTACAATGAAATGTATCCCAGGAAAGTGGTTGCACTTCTAAAAGAGCAAGCCACTTTCACCAAAGTAAGCATGGCCTTGATGTGGATGAGGTATTGGTACTACCTTCTGTTTGTTTTATACAAGCTCAGACCGAAATCGATTGTGGGAATAAATTAATGCTCACGTGATCATTACTGCAAACTGAAGTGTTGCCAGAAGAACCACTTTGCTGTTCTACAAGTTGGGAAATGTTACTTGAAGGTGAGAACTAGTCTACAGTACATTCACAAACATTTTGGCACATGTTTAATGAGGACAGGCCCACATTACAGAGACACAATTAACCACTCTATAACGAAGCTTATCCCTTTAGGTCTTTAGTATACATTGTGATTAGTCTTTAAACAATGCAAAAGCATTAAAACACTTGTAAAGTCCCTGAAATTTTCCCTACTCGACTTTTCCGTGATATCAGTAGGACTCATCCGTTTATTATAACAATCGTAGCTACAATGTTACTTGATGCCTAACCATAATCGAATCTTTCAGGCATGCATATAAAACAAATCCTGTGGTTACACTTGTATTGGCTTTAAGGTAATCAGCCTGAAATGAAAGTGTAACATATTAGCTGTACTATGGGCACTTGTGATTTTCCTAATATGTATGTTCACAGCACTTGGGCTGTGCCCACGGGATTTGGGCATACATATCAGGCAAATCACTCGTTCCCACGTTACAACTGTAAAATACATGTCTCTTTTAACCCACTATTTCCCCACTAAGCAATGTCTGAATCTGAAACAGATACGGAGGAGTAGATGTGTATGAAGGTGACAACATTACTATTGTTCTAAACACACCCCTTTGGCAGAGGTCTCATTCAACGACTTGGATTAGCCAAAACGGCAGAGGCCACCAGTCCTACTAATAATAACAAATGCAACCAATAATCTTCTCCGCATTAAGCTTCATTAACTTCCCTATGTTTATCAAGCTTAGTAATATACAATTATAATAATTGTGCACATTATTATAGACTCACCATACCTTAAATTCTGTAAGCTGGTTGTACACTTTGTCCATTGTTGGGCGCTTTGAAGGATTATTGCTCAAGCAGGACATCACCAGTGATTTGAGATCCTTCATTTTCCCACTCATTTGATCCAGATACTTTTTCCGTCGTTGGACTTCAGTTAAAGCTTTAGGCTCATCGCAGTAAGGATCTGCAAGCCAACTAGTTGGTGAGGGCCATTTATGGGTAGCTACAAAGAGCACAATTCCTCCAAAAGAGAATACATCTATTGATAGATCATATATGGGGTTATCTTGTGTCGCTTCTGGGGGCATAAAATCCTGTGTTCCTGGCATCATGGAGAGTTTGCTTTGGGTAGACTTTTTCTCCGCTCGTATTGCCTTGGCAACCCCCAGATCTGCAATCTTTGCAATTAACAATTCACCACTTTTGTTGACAACTTTTTTTAACAACACATTATTAGGAGACAAATCCCTATGCATTACTGCTGGGCTTCGTGTATGAAGGTAAGTTAAACCACGAGCTACGTCTAGTAATATTGAAGCCTTTACAGAGAGGGTGGTTTCTGCTACAGATTTATTGTCCTCCAAATACGCTGTTAAACTTTTGTCCATCAATTCCATAACCATAACAGGGATGTTAGAATGCACTTCTGCCGCTTGTGGATAATAAACTCCTAAGAACTCTACAATGTTGGGGTGACACTCGGGGTGACAGAGATCTCTGCACTGCTCACATTCGCGAAGAAAGTTAACTTCAACCTTCTTCTTTTCGTCTGGATTAACTTGATCTTCAACAAATATGGGATGAATCTGTTTTGCAGCGCAAACTTTTCTGTTGTATTTTACTGCGTAAACCACTCCATAAGCACCTTTTCCCAGTACTTGTTGATCAACCCGTTCTACCTCTCTCAAAGTTAGAAGCCGCTTTGCTTTACCTTCCGCCATCAGAACAACCACCCGTGTGGTCCAGAATCGCGTTCGATATTGAAAACGCTCTAGCGGATGTAAACAAGGGGAAAAATGTGAGATCATTAAAAGTACCGCGGCGCCGAGTCACAGTTTTTTTTGCCACGCCCTCGTTCGATATAGGATTTGTCCATATACGCTGATCCGTTTTATCATGCGCGTTACACTAGCTAGTGGTTTTGTCACTGATTTTGTAATCTTTTAAAGCCTTGTAGTAGCTATTTAATGCTTATGATGTGATTTAGGTTGAGGCGAAAAAGCCTGTAGCTACACCCATTCAGTTCAAATACATAAATATTGATTAGATACAAAATTAACTATGAAACTTTAAAAAACGCTGTACCGATGATCTCATAATTGCATGTCCTTTAAAAGCTAATAACTAGCTATAAAGGTACACAACTAAAGTGGAGGTATCACAATTATGCAATAATACATAAAATTGATTATGTAATAATACATAAAGTGGAGTTGTGGTTTCAATTATTGCATTGTTATGCCAACTTGTCTAGCTATACTTTTTTTGAGTTGGTTCCATAAAGTGGAGTTGTGGTTTCAATTATTGCATTGTTTTTCCGACTGTGAAGTTGTCTAGCTATACTTTTTTTGAGTTGATGACTGTCATACAACCATCAGAAAATTGCATGTATATAGCTAGCTGAAAATCGCTACCTTTAAAAATAAGTAACAGTAAAGGTATTCACTGGTGCTTACTTTAGAGTGTGTAGCTGCTTTGCTTGAGTTAGCAATTTTCAGCTAGCTACGTATGCAAATTTCTGATGGCTGTGTGACAGTCACCAACTCAAAAGAGTATAGCTAGACAGCTTCAAAGTAATGCCATAATGATATCACAACTACACATTATGTATTAGTGCATGTAAATTTTAAAAATTAAAACATGGGAATATAGATCACTGAAAAAAGTAAAGTTTGTGTGGAGAGTCGCTTGGACCTGACTGGGGAAAAATAATAATAATAATAACATAATAAGAAGATGAACAAAATGAAATATTATAAAAGTATTTTTACTGGTGCCTTTTGACTTCATATTTTCCAGTGGACCTAAATTTCTTCCAAAATAACTGCTAAGGCTTCTGGCTGGGGGAGTTTCCTACACTGTTAATTATGTAGCACTATGATGGCACCTAAAAATGCTATGGTAGCACCTAAAAGTGCTAAATTTTGACTGCTCCAGTCAAAAAATAGTGCTTCATTTTTAACAGTGTAAGGTGGTGTTTAGGTGTGTGTTCTATTAGGATTTTGGCAAAATAAATATAGGCAATCTCTATTAGTAGTGGTTCATGATAATATTGCAAAAAAGTGCCACACAATTAAGTTCCATGTTTGCAATGAAATGCATATTACATTTGTCCTATTATACCATGGCCATAGCCCATAGCATACAGTAATTTAAATTTTCCAACAGCCAGACATTTACGTACATGTGATCTGCACTGATGTACGTATTGTAAATATATTACTTTATTGTATACAGAAAAGAAAAGAGGTCATGGATATTCATTTTGTGTACTGACCTTTCCCAGTATTAATGATCTCCTTGAGCACTACACTGAAACACCAATACCAACTAACCTGCAATGTCAAGGTAAGTTTACTCTCAAAAACCTATTTGCAAACAAGTTGATAATGACCAGAACTTCTTACACCATGACAACCTTGTCCATGATGAGAACCCATTCCACAAGAGAAGTAGATGCTTTGTGCATTCCACAACCTTAGGAAAGCAAGAATATGCTGCACTGACAAACACCAATTTGTGTATGAAGCCAAACTGCTACTCCAATTAAAACATCCAAACATTGTCAAAATTCATAGCATGAGTGTTGATGGAGGTCAGACATAATATGCTGTACTGGAACTGATGTCTGGTAGATTTTCAAACTTTCTTACTTAAATCAAACACAGTACCAGTTAACCAAGTTCTTCCTTGATGCTGCCCTGGGGATGGAACATCTAGCTTCTCAAAATTGTCTTCATCAAAACTTGACAGCTAGGAGTTGTCTGGTTGGGAACAACAATTAAGTGTTGAAATTTCTGATTTTAGTGTGTGCACAAATGCAGAAGGTAGAATTTGCTATATCAGCACAGTCAAAAATGTCAAATGGATGGCTCCAGTGGTAAAAAAAAGTAACTACTCATGATATTGTTTGGTTATTACATGCTGTTTGATTTTGCATTCTAATAAAATTGATAATTAATTAGTTTGTAAACTACTTACTTGAAATGAGATAATTATTTCGTGTTGTATCATAGCGTTAAAATTGTAGACATACTGTAAGAAGTTAGAGCTGTACTTTAAACAGCAAGCTGAATACCTCATGTACATGTACTGGTAAACTAAGAAAGTGTCTTAGGAAATGTTAGAGAACATTTCTTACATTCGTGCATGTGATTTGCACAATATTTGCACTAGGCATACTAAAAGATAACTATTTAACTTTTCTTAGCTACAGTACTAGAGCATACAATACAAGTAAAATCAACACACAACACAAATGTCACAATATTATGCAGAACATAATAGCATTGCTAACTATATGCAAGTCTACAATTTAATACACTGTATATTTCTCTAAGGCCTTCGATAAGGTATCACACCAACATCTTTACCATAAACTACATCATTATGGTATCCAGGGCAACACTTTGGAATGGTTGAAAGATTTTCTTACTGGAAGACGACAATAGGCATTAGTTAATGGTGAGTAAAGTGACGTAAGTCAAGTGACATCAGGAGTTCCACAAGGAACCGTTCTTACTCCATTATTGTTCTTATGCTTCATAAATGATTTACCAAAAAACATACTATCGACAGTAAAATTATATGCAGATGACATCATTCTGTACACCCCTATTAACTCAAAAGAAGACTGTTACCAACTTCAGAAAGATCTAACTATTTTGGAAAGATGGGCAAATAAATGGAAAATGGCATTTAATGTTAAGAAATGTGAATTCATCAGAATAACATACAAGAAAAAGCCTATAGTTTACCATTACACTTTGTATGACACTGTTGTGCAGGAGGTGACGCACACCAAGTACCTAGGTCTTACTGTTGACTCGAAGCTATCCTGGTCTGAACACATTAGACAAATAACTAACAAAGCTAACAGTATCAAAGGATTTTTACAACATAACCTTCATAGCTGCCCAATCTCGGTCAAAGTGAGTTGTTACAAGTCACTTATTACACCAATCCTAGAGTATGCCTGTGTGGTCTGGGACCCTTATACACAAAAGGATATCTTAGCTATTGAATCAGTTCAAAGACGTACGGTGTGCGAGGTTTGTGTATAATAATTATTCTTCATATATGCAAGTGTCACAAACATGTTGCAAAATTTGAATTGGCCACCTCTGGCTCACTGCAGAAACCAGCTGAAAGCGATCACAATGTTTAAGATCATGCACCAATTAATAGATATACCGGCTGATCATGATACCATACTCATACCAGCTCCATCTAACTACTCTCTACGAGGTCATTCAATGAGGCTGTTACAACCAAACACAAGAGTAAACTCATACCTTAACTCATTCTTCCCTTCAAGTATAAAGATTTGGAATAACTTACCTAATGACCTCATCACCTGTCCAAGTTTAGACCAATTTAAAGCAAGGCTAGCTGAACATCAATTAACCACATAATTAATTTTGCTGATTTATTATCAGTGCTTGTATATACTCTTTGTAAGAGGTTTTGCACAGTAAACAATAATAATAATAATAATACTAGAAAGCAATTTAGTTGACAACTTAATCGGCTCTTATTTTAAAATAATATTATGTATATAAAAAATCATTATTGATGTAATCAATATTTTGAATTCCTTTAATGTCATGAATTACCAGACTGTTGATAACCTACGTAGTGATGCATTTTAACTTTCTGATTATGGTGACAATTTGTCCAGGTACAGTAAAATTTTAAATAGAAATGCACGCCCATGAATATATGTGCACACAACTTAACACATTATTATATTTACACCATGTACGTATCTATTTCAGGTATTTGAAATTAAGGTATACACTACAGCTAGTGATGTGTGGAGCTATGGACAGTGTTGGGAGTAACGCGTTACATAAGTAACGCATCATGTAATATTATTACCTTTGTGGTAACTAAGTAATATAAGGCCAGGCTAAGTTGATTGACAGTTTATCGTCCAGGATATTTGAAAAAGTCATGCGGGCGGGAGGTCATTTTCATATTTCATAATTTTTTTAACATGGAAAAACATTTAAAAAGTAGCTTCACACAGTTGCTAGCTACTTTAAAAATGATTGCAGAGCTTATTTGATTACGTCACTGTTAATACTTAGCTATTCGTTTATGCAATCTCTCTTTAGACTGAAATCCATTTATTGAAGGCACTAACGTGGGAATAATCGTCACGTTTGTTGCCACACCATGTTTTAATAGGGTAGTTATAAAAACCGGAATCGAAACGGGAAACGAAACGAAACGAAACGAAATCAGCCTACACTCTAGTAGAGGACAATCACTATATTATACACAGTTACACTATAATATATGCACGCAGTACCTGTTTATGCATCAAGCAAGACTCCAGGTGGCAGATTTCTCTGCACGGTGCTTATCGATTAGAGATATTAAACGCCTGCTCCTATCCGAGGGTCTGGGGACTCTATAATAGAATAGTTCTGTGCTTGGGTAGGTGAGCCGTTGATTGTCATTTTCAAAGAAGCGTTCCATAATAGCCACAGATGAATCCCTATGGCTTCAGACTCGTCAACCCACTGCTTTTTTTTTTACCGTAAACGGTTTGTAATGATCAAGTAGTTATTCCTACTCGCTCCTCTTATAAAAGTGGTCAAGGGACAATCAACGCTCACCTACCCAAGCACAGAACTTTTCTATTATAGAGTCCCCAGACCCTCGGATAGGAGCAGGCGTTTAATATCTCTGTCTAATCGATAAGCGCCGTGCAGAGAAATCTGCCACCTGGAGTCTTGCTTGATGCATAAACAGGTACTGCGTGCATATTATAGTGTAACTGTGCATAATATTGTGATTGTCCTCCACTATACTGTAGGCTGATTTCGTTTCGTTTCGTTTCGTTTCCCATTTCGATTCCGGTTTTTATAACTATCCGTTTTAATATACAAAAACGAGTTCAGAAGCGTAAGCAATGATTATCACGTGAGAAATAATGAATTATGAAATTATTGCTCTATTCTTAAAAACCCATGCGAGCGGTGACGATAAACTGTGAATTAATTTGGCCTGGCCTAACGAAATACGCTATAAAAACGGGTAATATAACGTAAGTTACTTTACTTACAAATGTAACGCGTTACCTAAGTAATATATTTACTGTAACGAGTCAAATATTACGTTATATTATTACTACAAGTAACGAAGTTACTGATCTCGTTAGTTATCCTCTGAGTAACGCCTAGCCACAACAAAGTAACGAAGAACACTGAATAAAGCTTATTCACCAGCTTCTTACTTATAACCAAGATTTGCACATTGTCCAACAACGCAATCATGTCACGTGATAAAGTGGTAGTTTCACACGTGACAACTTAAGGCTGTGGACACAAAGTAATATAATATGTAATATTATTATAGTTACTTTATTTTATAGGTAATATGTAACTGTTACTAAATAGTTGAGTTGCAAGTAATATGTAATATGTAACTAGTTACTTTTATAAAGTAATTTGCCCAACACTGGCTATGGAGTGTTGTTGTATGAAATACATTCTTTGTACCTTACTTTGATATCAGCAGCAAGCTATATTTTATCTTATGTGCACATTTCAAGTGCATACATGCAAGTGACATTAAGAAGCTCTTGTGTGAATGTAGTAGGCAGACACTTCAACCATTTTTTTACAAAATTCAAAATATGTAGTCCTGTAATTTCACAATATTTAATTAGTAATAAATGAATAGTCACTAATGCAGAACAGGATCCACTAAAAGTGAAAGTGACTGCTGCATTGTCCCTGCAAATAGGGTCTGTTTGTTATTACTAGAAATTTAAGTATAGTCCTTAATCTGCTTTAACCTTTGTATTGTTCTAAGGTTTACTCCTATTTGTGGATGAGTTGGTAGTCATTATTTAATCATAACCTGTACTGATATTATACTATGGTAGTAATGTAACGGTACAGTATATTGGATCTTGGAGGTTTGAACTTTATCTCACAAAAATATTGCAGAAAACAGCCTCACCATATCTTCAGCAGTATTGTTAACGTTAGGTACAAAAACCAAGCCAAAAAGTTCCTTCAGTATGATCCGAAATGCTTTCAATAGGTTTCTACAAAATTTTATTTTTTATTTAGCAGAATTTTCCACTGCTGACTGACTGACTGACTGACTGACTGACTGACTGACTGACTGACTGATTGACCAACTTACAAACTTACTTACTTACTTTCTTACTTACCTATTTACTTACTTACTGATGCCTTCAGATGAGCATAACTCAGTAATGCTTGGGGCTACAAGCTTGACTTTTTCGTTCAACATTGCCTCGGTCTGACAGGTTGCTATTGAAACACCACAGATATACAATGCATGCATCATGGACTTACATTTGTCCCCTTTGTATCCATTTCTATTTGCTGACAGCAGAAGGTGTCAATTTGCAGTACAGTGTGTGACTATATTTGTATTAAGAACCATCCATATTTTCTGTAGTAACTGAATCAGATTTCAGAGGCACTTCTCATAGTATTCTTTGTTTTGTAATGGGTTTAACATAGCTGAAAATGAAGCATAATGGCCACTTGGAATGTTTCAGTATTGATTGTTGGGGACTTGGGGTGCACATTTGGACGAAAGCAATAAGTAAGTAACTTTACATGCATGACTGCTTTATTAGAATATCGCAGCCTTTTTTGCACTGGTTGTTACAGTGGTAACTAGCACATTTTTAATGTTTATGTTGTCTTAGTTTAAAATCAATAGCTGCAGTATAAAAAGCAGCAAGCCACACAATTAATGCTTCAATGAAATTTTGGCTAGATATAATTGTTGTGCAATAATATTACATTTGTATAACTTTTGTGTACAAAAATTATTTTACAACAAAAACGTGAAGTGCAATATATTAAAATTTATCACTAATTATTATAATGGGACTAGAGCATGTCATTTAATATTGTTTCATGGAAGCATGTATATACGTCTGTATAATGTGTATGTATGCACATGCTTCATTTTTCTTAGCATTTCTGTTTTCCTGCATCAATTTGTTTGTACACATACAGGACCTTTTTGACTACTTGGGTGAAGGTCACAGGCTTAAAGCACCAGAGAATACTCCTACAGAAGTTTACAGTTAGATTATGTGGAAAAGTTGGCATTGTCAACCAAAGGCAAGACTAACAGTCAGGGATATTGTCACCAAGCTTACTGCCATTCATGCAGAATTGCTAAGGAGATGAAGGCAGCCAGTGCCAACAATTAAAACAAACATGTTTGCATGTGTACAATATATTTGTTTGTTGTATCCGTAACTTCATTTTGTTTGCATTTTAAAGACTATTTTGTTATTTTCTGATAGTTATAAATAATACTGTTGCATTTCTTTTATAGTTTTGAACAGGTACAATTTTCATCTGGACTATTCATTGTGTCTGTTGACAGCATGCTCCAGTGGAACCCTCACACTTTGTGCAGTTACAAATGCAAATGGTCCACCTCTGCATGCATGCAGCTGAGTAACCATAGCTACTGTATACATATATTATAGTTAGCAATTGCAAAGTGTTCCAGCTAAACATTTATTTTTGCATGCGTGCATATATACTAGTATAATAATTATTATGTATACGAGTAAGTTAGCACCTTGGCAACATGATACTGTTTATACAACTGTTGGGAGATGCAATAGCAGTCACATTAGCAAAGTTAAAAAATAACAATACTGTGTGCCATTTAAATTACATGATTATACTAGGGCATAACTCTTAGGGAATAAAAAATTTTAAAAAATTTAAAAAAACTCTTAGGGAATGCTGTGCATACCAGCGTTGAAACCGGGTCGGGTCATCCGGGTCAACCGGGTCACATTTTCTCCGGGTCAGATCCGGTTTAGAGATTATCCGGATTGGATCACGTGAGAAACGAAATTGTTAGTTTGACGACATGGGAACTTATTAACGCTATCACGCAGCTCATTCGTAAGCCACGCCCACTTATCGCGTTAAAAACATATGCTCAGCCACGCCCATTTATTAGTAAGTGTAGTCCGTAGCACAAAACCGTATCCTTTGCTGTCTGCAAGCTTACGTGGAGCCACGCCCACTAAAAGATTATTGTACGAGTTGTACATAGTCTAGTCTTACAGCAAGATAAGTACTTTTATGAGCCACACCCACTTTAATATATCTCGGGAAATTGTAATACTAGGTATGCACGAAGCCACACCCAATTGCTGTCTGTAAACTCACAGTAGCTACGTGGAACCAAACCCACTGACTGATTTTAAATTATAAACTTACCAGCTTAGTTATCACATAACTATTCGTTTACTCAACTCAAAACGTTGTCTCGCTCGCTCGAGACTATCCGAAACATAGCTCTTATCGCGCGCCTCGGCTTTAATTAATCCGCGTCAGCAGTAGTGACCCGGTTTCAACGCTGGTACATACCAAAATGTTGTGAAATTGTAACTATAATAACTTTCATGCTCCTTGCTAGCTACCTTGAAAAACCTTAAATGTTTCATTCTATTGTGTATTGCTCATACCACCAAAACTAAAAGTGTGAAGGGATTTTATGAATAGCTTCTATAGTCTATATCTTTTTTGTACGTAGCTTTTTAAGTCTCTGTGTGTTTTGCTTATTGTAACTATTGTTTCTTTTCTTTGTAGTGTACTTTTGTGTTGTTATTCTTTGTCCTTGTAGTGTCGACGTCATTTTTGTAATGTATGTGTTTAGGGAAGCATCCTTGTACAGGCTATGCCTTTTGGTGCCACCCTGTCATTTTGACAAATTAGATAAATAATAATAATAATAATAATTAGCAAAATTATGGTTGCTCATATATATATTATGTTTTCAAATGAAAGGGATGCACAATTACACATCCTAACTAAGAAGGACATGTCATTTACCTCGACTTTAAGAAAGAAGCATACAATAGAGTACCTCTCAACAAGCGGTAATTGTATGGAATTGGAGCCTTTCAAAACGTAATGACTCAGGAAACAAAGTGGATTGCTATTCAGGATTACATAAGAAAAGTGCATGAAGTTGAAAATTAATATCTAATACTACCGTAATATGTATGTTGTTTAGCATTTAAACTGCAGATCATACGTAGGATCCTAGTTAATGTAGGTCACAATAAGTAAGAGTAGAGTTCTGTGCTGTTAATATCATTGTTTATGCAACTATATACTTAGCTAGAGATGTACTACAAATCACTGAGCCAAGCTATCGGGGGAACATGTGGAGTCTTTATATCATAGATAATCATGTGGAATTCAAATGGCTGTAACTGTAGATCTTATATTTGTACACAAAGTTCTTTACCAAACCAGAATGATTGTGTATCAAACATTTAGGATTAATCGCTTTTGGAAGAGATCACATGCATTAGGCAGAATTTAGAAGCTGTGGCTTTATAATAAATCTATACTATCTCAGTATATCACGTTGATGACCTTAATCAGTGATCTTGTTTTATATAGTAGCTACGTAGCCAGCTACTAGCCTTCTAGGGCAACTATCAATCTTCACTAAATATTATTATTAGTATAGTATTATATTTGTTACTGTGCGGAAATCAAAAAGATTGTTGTGCACAGGTGTGATCGTAATGAATGTTCAAGTTAGTACAAAACTCATCTAAGGTATATAGGGGAGTGAATTACAAAGGGGGGAGTGTGTTCCAGAGTCTGATTGTAGAAGGGAAAAAGGAAAATTTATAAGTATCAATCATAGTGTCAAGCTGTTTATAATATCCTTCCCTTGATGGATAATGATTAGGTATAAAATCATTTGTGGGTATACTTAGATTGCCATTAATTGTCTTATACATTGTAGTTATCTTAGACTTGTTTCTTCTTTCTTCGAGGGTAGGTAAATTTAATGATGATATCATTCTTGTTACACTACTAAATCCAGAAAATCATTGTAGCAAAATCTAGCTGCTCTCCTTTGGATGGACTCAACATATCCGCTTCCATAACTACACTGTAGCTTGCTTTACCTGTTTATTGATTTCAAGGGGAAGCACACAGCTATTCACTCAAGGATGTCTGTTTAGGACATTGCCATAACAGCTAATAGTTCCCTGACCATGTAGAGTCAGTATGGCGATGCAGAGGTGATTTCTAAAATTTGAAGAGATGATGCCATCCTCAAGAACGTATTGCCATGACAACGGTTATGGGTAACTGAAGCCAATCACATTCATTGAAATCTGACCCCGTGGGATGATCGGTTATAGCATTTATGAAAGCATATTTCTAGTTGGGAATTTTGACATATCGTAACAGCGGCGCCTAGCTTATTTCCCAACTTAGCTAATATCGTAATAGCTAAGTTTAGACGAATAGTTCAAAACACAAAACCATAATTTTGAACCATCCGTTCAAAGTTGGGGGGAGGAATTATGGACGGATGCTTCATATTTACGTCATATAGTATACTGACTCAACATGCATGCAGATAGACCTATACCGAGATATACTGTGCTAGTCCTCGTTCCCACAATCGAATCAGTGGAGTTCTGATGATTTTCTTATGCAGTCAGAGCGAGTTACTCGGCGGTCAGGGTATATTCTGCCTGCCTTCATGAATCCAGGTGAGTTTATTTTATAGGTCATCGTGGAGAGGTTTAAAGAACTCAGGGTCAACTTTAGTGAATGTATAGTCATTTTACTTGAACTGCCGGCATTTGCATTAAATCAAAAATATCAGCGGTACAGCGTCACTTTTACTTCAATAGAATCTCACGACTTTACAACTACCTCCCAGTTATTAACATTTCATTACCAACTAACATTATCAAACGCCAATTAATCCAACACTTATGGACTCATTTTTACAATAATTTCAATTCTGATCGAGCCTGTACTTTTCACCTTCTTTGTCCATGTCATCGCTGCTCCAGTGTGCCTATATCTGTAAACTTCAATGAACTGTAACTATAATTCTGTAATTAACGGTAACTAAAATTGTTTATTTATTAATTTTTTTTTTTTCACCTTGGATGTCAGCACCTGTTGCTGGCATACCTTCAGCATGCAATTTTGATTTTACTTGCACGCATGCTGTAAAGCTAAATAAATAAAATAAAAATATAATCTGGACCGGGGCTCAATCTGGACTCAGGCCTCTACTTTCCTCACCGTGTACGTGTGGTGTACCATTGTATGTGTGTGTCTCTGCCAAGGAGAAATGGCCATGGCTGATTGGTGGAGTTCAAATCAAAAATCTGGTTGCCACCTTTCTCATGATGTAAATTTACAAATTGTGGGCGCGCGCCTGGTTATTATTATATTGTGTTAAGTACAGAACTCAGATTGAGTATAAATTGATTAAAAGATTCTGCTTTAACCACTGAAGATGGTAAACTGTTCCACATAGTAATAGTTGATGGAAAAAATGGCTTACTGAAATTGTTTTCGTAAAAAGTGTGTGCGCGTGTGTGTACCTACCTACTCAAGGGCGGATTTAGGGGGGTGCTTGGGGCACTGAAGCACCCCCCACCCCCCCCCCCCCCCCCCCCCCCCCCCCTCCAAAATTTTACAATGCGCAAGCTAGGAAGCTTTTAGAAGCTGTACTACAGGTGCAGCTACATTTTCTACACATGTATGGACAATGAAAAGATGGAAAGAGCAAGGGGAATAGCTAATCTTATCCAAGAATTACTAAAAGGGGTTCAAAATTATACGTTTGGTGTAATTAAGTCTTACCTTTATTTAGAAGTTGATTGGTGTAAGTCTTAGGCCTAACTGGTTTGCCTCGAAGATATTCAGATTTTCCTGATAGTTTCGCTGGGTGGAATTTTATAAGTTCTGTGGGATCCGTTATTTCTATAGTTGGGGTCTTTATCTTTTTATATATTATTTATGACGCATATGTTAAAAAGGTATTATTTCGAGGTTGAGGGTATGGGAGGCACATTAGAACGAGTGTTAGGATCTCCGCCTAAGTGGCAGAAGCGGATTTTAAAAACCATTATAGAGTTATAAGCAAGACGTTTTGGCGCAGAGATGTGTTCATCAGATACAATATTTTACCGTTGCAAAAAGAGGCCTGTAGCGAAACTAATGTTCTATACCATATGCGTATTTCGTACCATACGCGTATGGTACATAGCTACCATATGCGTATACGCGTACGGTACAACCATACGCGTATGGTACGGAAAATCGTACCATCTGAGTACATGCAGCTATATAACCTGTATGGTATCATGCATGCGTATAGTATCAAGCAGAAGGTTTTTACACTGCCGTACCTATGGACTATGCCTAATGGCACTCTGCTTTCATTTTTTTTCGGGGAAGAGGGAGGGGGAGGAGCTATTCTCACTTGGCGGTTTCTGTTCACTAGTGTTCAGTGAAGATCAAGATACTCTAATAGAGCAATCATATTTTGATCTGATTAGCTACTCTATTCTCTAGAGCTTTACTGCGATTAAGATATAATTTGCTTTACTGCATGATGCAAACCTATTTAAAATAAAGCATTCCTTAAAATAAAAGAATATTGATGACATGACATCTCGCATGACTTTATATAAGTGATGAAACTGACATCTTGATTTAGGACAATATAATAATATATTATTATGATAAAAACAATCATGAATTCATCGCACTGTTGGCAGATCAAGTTTTGAATTGTGTTAAGTCCTGCTGATCTGGTAGGATCTGATGGAATTCTACATAGTCAAAATTAATACTGAAAGATCAATCATCTGGGTTGGAAGCTTTATGAAAAACATGATATCACCTAGCTGCATACAGTAAAAGTCTGAAAAGTATAAATCGAAGGAAAGGGATTAAATATAATATGTCTTGATTTACACGTAGTCATTGGTGTATAATCTATAACAATGTATCTCGTTGTCTGTTTAACATTTCAGTTCATCAAATTATCTGACAGTTCCACAAAATACAATAGTGCCACCACCCATATAATTATGATAGTTTATGTAAGCACCTGTAGATTATTTTCTTGATGTCTTCTGACTTTTGTACATATTTATTTATTGGCTCATCCAGCTGTCTACTGCCTTATTTGTCATGGATTTCCATCTTAGATTTTTATAATAAATGACTTCATTTCTCCACAGTGAAAATGCTATTGCTTTGAAAGTACACAAGTTGGTATATACTGTATGTTCTTTAGAATAGTTGGGTTAAAATGTGACCGGATTTGTGGAAAGGTACCTTTTCCACACATTTTACATAGCAGCAAACAAAATGGTGTAACACTTGACTCCTTACACTGATGAACTTGCTCTTAGTATCAAAATGCTGCTAGATACTAGTAGCTACTATATACACTCATGGATAATTGCATGCAGGCAATTATAAGGTATATGTTCAAAAACTTATGAAACCTAGAAGTTCAAAATAAATTAAGTAATAGTGAAGGTCACTACTAATTTCTGCCACAATACTCACTATTTTTGTGTAGTGATGTTCACTACTTTTGTAGTGACCATCACTACATTGTAGTAAATGTCACTACATGGTAGCTAGCTAGTGCCGACAATCACTTCAAAATTAGTAATGAATGTCACTACATAAAAATAGTCAGTATTGTGGCTGACATTAGTAGTGAAGTTCACTACATTTAGTAGTGACCTTGACTAGTTAGTTTTTACTGTGTATGCATGGGTCAAATTTTGTGTGTGAAAAAGGTACCTTTTTGCAAATCTGGTCACAAATTATGTAGCTGTTGCATAGCAACTGCACACACTGACAATGTATGGTAAATTTTAATTTTTGTTTCTTCCACACAGTACATTGTGGCTGCAATTGCTACACATTATATTGCTTCCTATTGGATTCATGATCCATTGTTTAATTGATACAATGAAAAGTCAAAGACTAGGCCATTATTACATAATTCTACTCCACCTTCATATCTGTAATAGAGTTAATGATGTAATGTAATGATGTGACATGATGTGACATGATGTTATATAATGTAATTTATGCATGCCTGTAATATTAATATTGTGTACTGTAGTTGTAAGAGTTGTGTACTTTCAGTTATTGATTAATAATATATTATACAGTAGTCTGTTTTACCTATAAACGGTCTGCCCAAGAGCCTACGCTTCCCTACAATTAGAACAATACCCACACATATGTGTTTACAATACATCTGAAGAAGTGAAGATATTCAAAGATTAGTACAATAATTAGAGCGATATTACCCAAAAATTCTACTAGGGGCTTCTCTATACTTGTACAAACTTCGTAAAAATGTGTTTGGGTTTAAAGGTGCCCAATTATCCTTTCAACATAAAACGAGAACAGTGTACTCCTTGCCTTACCCAGAAATTGAAACTTGAAGTTTGATCTTCTAAAGCATTATTTAGGACAAAAGACACTTATTTCTGTTAGGCTGTAGAACTGTGCCAGGATATTGATATGCACGATTTTTCAATGAATATCACTGGAATGCATAGTGATATAGACACTATATAAGCCTGCCAGTAGAGCTAGCATTGTAGCTAAATAATTATAAACATAAGATTTTGATACAATTATCCATATAAATACACATCAAAATACTGCATTCTGATCGGTTAAAACATAGCAACCATATTAAATAATTTGCATCCATTGGCAAATTGAGCCAATTTTTTCAGGCACATATATACGTATATTATTTCATTAAATATTTTATTCTATTGTTGCTACATATAATCTATTGTTTACCTTTAATTTGTTAGTACACTTCCACACTTCCACTTTAAAAAGGATACTTATGCCTGGTGGGACTAAAGGAGTGTTGAGCAGACAAATTCAATCAGATGAGCTCGATAAGTACAATGTAATAATTGCTCAAACAGAGGAAGACCTGGAGAATGCTGATACAATAACATTGAGGGAGGTATAGCAAAGAGATGTAACTGTAGAGAAAGTAATGTTTCAGTTTGCAAATTAAGTAATCCTGCATGGCTGTAGCTTATAGCAATATTAGACATGCTAAATACTCTAATACTGAAGTGCATAATATATAATTATTATTGTGCAATAAATACTTTTTAAACTGTAGTTTGCTGAATCTTTAATTGTTATTGAATTGGTGAGGCATGTACATTGCCTACTGAGATGAAGTAGGAAAACATAACATGGCAGAGATTTTATGAGTTCTAATGAATAATTCAGTACTGAATATAATTATATTATCTAGCATTGTTTAATTGTTTAAGTGTGTTGTAGCCACTCACTACCTACTGTCATGCTTGTGGATGGGAAGACAATGTGTTGAGCTACTCTTATCTGAATGTACTCTTTAAAGTTAACAACATCCGCATTAATTTGTGCTGCATAGATCCAGTGTGATGAATGTGAGTGGTGGTACTATTTACAGTATGTATAAACAAGAAAAGTATGTAAACAAGAAATTGGATCCTCAAAAGAAGAGTGTATATAGTATATAAAAATGCAAATAGAGTGAGGGGCCATGTTGCACAACTGATGACATGCACTTACGAAGTTCATTTTTCAAGTCAGTGTTAGCTTTGCACAAGCAGTATATGTATAATTCAGTTAGAACTTACTAGCTACCATGCACGTTGTAATTGCTCTCCTTGCTTATTTACCCAATTGTGTTGTAAATTGTCGGCACACTTATAATTGAGTATATAAGACCATCTGCATGCTTCTGATAGCTATAAAGTAGCATACATGCACAGTACCATTCATGTGAAGTTCTACAGACAAAGTGAGATCATGTACATAAGATTTAGGCACATCAGTATAGGACTATAGTGGGAATTGAAAGGATAAAATGCATGTGCCACATTAGTGTGCATGCTGATGAATAAATTTATAGTTAGCTACAGCTCAGTAGTAAGCAGATTATTATATTGTGAATTAAGTTTAGCTACTCAGCTAGAGATGCTTGTAAAGATAGCCCATTGTAGCTAGGTGATGGCAAGGCTATAAGACACTGAGAAAAGGCATAATACGCATATGGTACGTACCATACGCGTATGCCTATACCGTACGCGTATGGTACGGAAAATCGTACCGTACGCGTATATGGTATATACCATACGCGTATGGCCCGTACCATACGCGTACGGTACAAAATACGCATATGGTATAGAACACTAACATCGAGAAATGTAGTTGCGGGTATATATTGGTATTAGCCCACCCAAGATACTGTACACTGTATTAGAGCCTACTCAGTCCACACACAATGTCCTCGCGCACATGATCGTGAACGCCCCCTGCAAAAATCTATAATTGGATGCTAATTAAATAATAGAACTTCAAGTGTTTAGAATTTATACTGTGCTTCTCTGTGTGAAAGGTGCATGCGCGTATACCGCACTGTACAGTATTTTCGTGTGCGCGCCTATCCCGTGTTTGTACGCGTGTACATGCGTGTGTAAGTGAGAGAAATTGCAGAAACTTTCCTCACACAGGGCGGGTGCGTGCACACACGCACGCATATAGCTACACGCGCAGCTATATACATAATGTACATCAATCAATGATTGATTCCAGCCACACCCACTTCTTAAAACATACACGATGAAAACTGACACAGTCTGCAGTAGTAGAAAAGCAGATACATGACTAGCTATATGTAACACCATCCCCATGCACGATGACCTTTCACAACTGACGCATCACGTCCGGCGTACACAACTGTCACCTTTAATAATTGCGGTTGAGACGCGGCCACTTTAAATCTGTATTGCTCACTGGTCTCGTAGGACTCTGCTGATATTGAAAGGGAGTCAGGATAGGTCATGTCAGTGCAAGACAGTCAGTGTGCAGCATTTTATACCCAAGTTGGAACAAATGCGGTGGATACCAGTCTAGCGGTAGTGCAGGGCGTGGTATGCTTCTTTTCCACAATTGCAAGTATATTGATTGTGTTAAGTTACGTGGCGTTCAAGTCACTACGCACAACAACCAGATTTTTGATCGTACACTTAGCAGTTGCAGACTTTCTGGTAACAATTCCAAACTTCTTGGCAGTCTTTATGAACTTTAAAGAGAGGTTTGAGCTACCTGTAGAAAATGGAACTATGACGGAAAATTCTACAGTTAATGTCACCAGCCAAAGTTTGGCTTGTAGTGAAAATGATCTTTTGGATCATGAATCACGTGACTACTGTCATGTATGCGTATCCCAAGCATTTGTGAGTGTTTTTGGTGTAATCAGCTCAATATTTTGGACTGTTTGTGTGTGCATCCACTTCTTCATCCTTGTGATGTACAGAAATCCTAAGAGAGCATCACGTATAGCTTATGTGTATTATGTGATTGCATGGCTTGCACCATTGGGAATCTCATTGTGGCTACTGTTTCACAACTGGTTGGGATTTGAACCTACTTACTCGACAGTCAGCTGTTCAATAAGAACGCATTGTGTGCCCCACCATCATCCTTATCAGTACAAGAATAATGACAATTATAGAAACTGGAATCGGATAATTGGTGCCTTGTTTGGAGTGAAAATTTGGCAAGCACTAACTCTGCTGATAATTCCTTGTTTATACATTGCTATGAAGGTTGAGAACAGAAAACGTGTAAGTTTCTGTTAAATTGACATAGACTCATGCAAGCTACACTGTTTTATGTTCATAGGTTTTTGCAGCTAAAGGTGACTAAATTTAGCGATGCACTAAATTAAGCGATTTTGTATATTGGAGAAATTAGTGCATACAAAATTTAGTGATTTTAGTGAACTTGTGAATTGTTGGAATGAATTAAGCATAAATTTTGCAGGTTTAGCGTGTACTAAATTTAGCGAAAACCTTAATTCACTAAAATCGCTAAATTCAGTCACCTTAAGGTACATAACTCAACTTAGCCATACCATAATGACATAAGAAAGTTGTAAGCCATGAAATTTTTAAAAAGCAGGTAATTTTCTTTCAGTCCCAGACTACGTTAGTCATTGTGAAGAAACAATCAATGAATGAATATTGCCCAATAAATGACTTTTATTGTACACACATACAGTAACCATGAACTGCAACTGTAAGCTCAGAAAAGCAAAAAGCACATTGTTTAAAGTCAAAACATTAGTTATCACAGTACTACGTATACTTGTAAATTGCATGTACCGTATAGTAGACATGCATGCAGGTATAGTAGCTACTTATAGGGGATTTTGTGCAACAGTTCTTTGACACTGAAATGAATGCTGTGTGCTACTATAAGTACTAGCTAGGGAAACTTCAAAATACATCAACTATAATGAGAAGAGCAATCGGAGGTATGTTTTGCTAAGCCACAATGCAAGAGTGCTGATTGTGATTAAAATATTACCCATAAACAGTTGACCACAATCTATAATTATACTTTGACCTTCTATATTTGTTTACACATGTATTTGTATGTGTGTGTGCATTTCTTTGTCTATGCCTCTGGCTGTGGCCATGTGTGGCTGTATCCACATGTTACTATAGCTGCTTTACCCATGTGAGGCTTTACTCACACATACTTAGAACCACACTCAAAATGCTACGTATGTGTGAAATTATAAGACTGTACGTACTTTGTATGGTGCAAATCACATGCTTAATTTTGGGAAATATACTGTAATGGACCAATTCTGAAATGATGTCACTCCTAGAAATAGCTGCCACTATTTGGCGGACTCCAGCATTTTGAAGCATTGGGTCTTATGGGCAATCAATCTAGGGAGACAATATCAACCAAAAATCGACAGGTACGAATTTAAGACAAACAACAAAAGTAATTGGTTACAAATTTCAGCTGGTCTTCTAAGCAGAGTAGAATGGGTATTCTATTATTTTGTACTAATGGCCATACCTGGTCTTTTCACTTCAATACCATCTTTATTAATCACAAAATGTTTCATCAAAATTCGTATTCCCAAATAGAGATTTAGCATGATGTCATTTCGGAAAGGCTTTGTTTTTGTATATGCACATGCAATCATAATAGTTACTACATATATACTGACATGCAGGAGGGGTTGATGAACCAAACTACATATTGTCATGCAATACAATTATTCATAATAAGCGATTTGTGAATGGATCTACAAAAGGGCATCTTTCTCGATCAATTGCACATATAGCAACCCATAACTTGACTAGTGAATATGGTTAAGGTATTCAGTGTGAAATTTGCTTACATTATACGTATATCCCTAACATAACACTATTGTTTGGCGTAATTTTAACCCATTGACAACCTAATTCTCAGAGTTCACTGGCCAAATTACCAAATCATGACATACTAACCATTCAGTACACAGAACTATTTAGTAACCATAAATCTAAATACTCACTATAAACCAAGGAGCTCGACTATGTTACTTTATAACTAACAGCAATGAAGTTATCAAACAGCAAAGCCTAAACTTTGGTAAAAACCAGTCCAAACAAACAACGGAATCTCTTTACAAAGGTGTTTTAATTTACATTCCAAAAAACTATTCTACCATTCCGCAGCTGGTGTCTTTGTGATTTGTGCCATTTTTGTTGGTGCGCATGTGTATATGTACTCGTGTCCACCATTCCATGTCCAGAATAAAGCAGCGTATTGTAGAATTTATCTGAAATTAAATTGATGTAAAGCCTTCTTGCAAGAGTTCATAATAATACAAGTCTTACTTCTTGTAATATCAAATAAATAACCGCAGCACATTTATTATGCACTGGTGTAAATTGTGTTTATTCATAATATTTTTAAGTACGTATAACGTCAGCTATCATTCATTACAAAACTCGACACATTCTAAAAAATTATCGTGTTTTGAAGTTACTGTTGGCACAAATGTAATCTATAGCTATAATAATTCATATTGTCTCAAACCAATACGCACACATGACTTGATTCCAACTGGTGTAAATTAACTTGAGCAAATTAACTGGAGCACACAGCATTCAATTTCTTTTCAAAAAGTACTCAAAACCGTACCATACTGCCATATTAATATGCAAGACATTTTAGGGTAATCAATGTGGTATGTTATTGAGTTTAAAATCATACTTTACAGTAAGTAATAAGACACAGTTTTATACATCACATGCTGGAAAGTAAATGTGTATACCAAAGGGACTGTATTAATATTTTTGTTGCTTTTGTTGCATGTTTTTAGAAGACAAGATATGCTTTGTATTCTATAATCACTTCTGCTGCTCCTATCAGAGATGTAGAAAGAAAGATCTTGTTAATTCCGATAATCTTCCTGATAATTAGTGCAACTAGTTTTTTCTGTGACTTGTACTTTTACATCCATCACAATGGATTAGGAGTGGAAGAAAGAAACAATGGTGGCATCATTTTTGTGCACTTTTTAATAGTAAGACTCAACAAGTGCATACACAATTCTTCTCTATTTGAAGCACTTGCAAAACAAGTTCCTTGCAGCTGTGCATAATTATGTACTTTGCACATGCTGAAGCCTATAATTTATTATCATCAGTAACTGCAGTTGTGTAGTAATTTTTGTTAGGACAATCATAAGTTCAAACCATTACCCATGGCTTGGAATCACCACACTACATTATGGCTGTAATTTTTCTTTACTGAGACTAGTATATCTACTTTGTAGGAAACGTATTTATAGGTATTTTGCTGTTATTTAGAGGATTGGAGACAATTCACAAGGAATAGTAAACTTTTGCTTGTTTTGCCTATTTACAAGAGAAGTCAGGAACTCTACAGCATCTGCCTTGCAACATCTCTGTAAATGCAAACATCGTACAAGAGACATAGAGATGCCTGAGTGTGTTACATGGCCGTGGATCACTACCCATACAGTTACTGACTCCACTCCAGGATATGGAATAACTAGTTCATTAGAAAGCAGCAAAATGCTGAACATTGATCATCTATCACCACCACATTTACAGGAAACTTAAATCTATCAATTTATAAATATACTTGTTTTCTATAGGTTTTTAAAAACATATTTATTTTGTGTATAGGATTATATAGCTACATTTGGTCTAATGTCAAGCTACAGTGTACAGTATGTTCACAAGGCCTCAACTAGCAGTTAGTTAACATTTTTTCACAATTATATGCATATGTGTATTTTTTTGATGTACACTATATTTATACTGATATACAACTTGCCTTATCATTATGCATAATCATATAATGAAAATGTTTAAAAAGGTACTGTATATACTTCTCTTTATTACATTGAAAATGTAAAACTGGTGAAATGATTCGTGAGGTTATAATTTTACAGTGAAATTAAAAATTGTTCACAGGACACATTTGACAATGTTTGCATAAGGTGTGCGCTATAGCTAGCTGCTGCAGGCATGCTGGTTGCTGCTGGCTATACTACTGCATGCTACATGGCTGCCACAAACTGGCTGTTACATGGCATGCCGGTTACTACATTCTGCATTACTGGTGCATGCTGGCTGCTACTAGCTACTGCTGCATATTGCTATATGCTGGCTACTAGCCACTGCTGCTGGTCTATGCACAGTGAGACCAGTTAAGTTAAGCACCATGCATGCAGGGGCGGATCTAGGATTCCAGAAGGGGGGGGGGGGCGCTAACAGGAGCATTTATAATGGCTGATTTGCTAAGAAAAGTGACAACTGGTTGATACAACTAGCGACAGTAGTATAGTGTGCTAAGAACACTTAGCATGCAGAGTATGCTCTATCTAGGGGGTCTGGGAGCATGGAAAATTTTTGCAAATTTAGCTGATTCAGCTATGTAGTACTAAATTTGGTAATATTTTTGACTGAAAAATGATGCCACTTTCATTGTTTAAGTGACTCACAATGCTTGTAAAGCATTGTGAGTCATCTAAGTGTAATAATGATGAAATGACACCATTATGCCCAAACAGTTGTAATACTAGTTGTCATATAAAGGGTACAGCCATCATATAAAGGGTACAGCCAGTAACTAAAATTTATTCTTTATATCTTAAAGAACAGGAAGGGGAAAGATATGAATATCAGCTACACATGATCAATACTTGCCATTAAGTTTGCATTTGAAATACCTTAGTTAATTAATAGTACATTAAATTTAGCAATTTTAGAGTTTTGGTTTTATTCACCAATTACTATATGCTAAATTCATCAATATACAGGATCGCTAATTTAATTTAGTGTATTGCTCGGCTTAAGGTATAGTTAGTATGCTGGCTCAAACTATAATGTCCAAACACTAACAATGAAGAGAGGGCTTGAGAGGACAAGTATATAGACTCACCAGAGTACACAAACATAGAATTTTACAGCTAGGAGGGTCTGGGGTGATGCTCCCTCTGGAAAATTTTGGAATATGGCTATCACAAGATTGAATCTGGAAGGTATTGTTAACCAAATGCTTTATTGTACTGAAAGATTGTGGGGACAAGATGGATGAGTTCAGTTGTAAGCAATTTTACTGTAGTTGAAAAGCAGGACTACACTTTTAAAATTAATGTTACTGGATTATAAGGCAATACATTGTCAAAGACAATACACAGGATTGGATCTTGAGGTCATTTAGTCACATGTAGAGATTTAAAATGCACACAAAAATAACTTCAACTTTGTATTATAGCCACAGACTGTTCTGTTGCTATTTCAATCTGTCATTTTACAACTATGGCCCCATCACCATATTTTACAACCGGAGTCCAAAGTCACTTACTATACAACTAGTTTTTGACCACAACTAACGCCCTTATAACCTGGACACACTGACAGCATAAATGCTACAGTATCATTTGAGCTTATAAAGTAGAGCTTCAGAGGTTTGAGAGTAGCTTCAATTGATGCTAAAACATAGGGAGATTTATCAGTGAAACTTTGGTACTGATAAAGCAAAAACAACCTGTTCTTAGATGCTAAACCCTTATCAACTTTATACAAGCTAAGAAATTCACTGTTTTACTTAAGCTAGCATGTCAACCCAAGCATCAAGTTTGTAGCAATAACTGAAAATACTTACTATGATATTCAACAATTTGACAGAATCTGTTCTCAGGAAGTGATTAGTATATGGCAGGATGTTTGGAACAATGGAAAAATAGCAGTGCACAGGTCAAGAAAACAGTGTTTTTCAAGAAGTTGGCAGTGTGTGACTGACAGCAGCTAAAAAAAGGGGCTAATTGTGGCCAAAAAGCTAGATTTTTGGCTAGTTGTAAAAGTCAGACTAAATAGCACCACGGAAAAGAGAAAATTACATACATGTGCTATGCATGTTTACAGGGATTTGACTAAAAGTACCTCAAGATCCAGTCTTGAGATAGCCATTTTCAAAAAATCTTTGCAACTTATAGTTATAGTCATTTTCACAGTCCACAAAATAATTGCCTTAAACTCTTATATATAAAAAAACAATAGCTTGATCTAAAGAATTGGCTTGCACATCACTGTACGTTTGTTTGCTATTTCCTAGTTCCAGGTCTCAGTCACTTATCTCAAATTGCTTCCCTTGTCACAATTATGTTTCATCTAGGTAAATATGCTCCCACACTCCCCTGAAATCTCTTCAATTATTCCCTTCATTGACATTTTGCTGCACAGCAATCGTGAAAATATAGAACACAAAATACAAAATAAACACATCTTGTTTATATGCTACCCCCCACCTGGTGATGTCTCAGGTTTGGGCTAGTTGTAAAATACATTTTTTTTAGACACTGGTGTGACACACTCGAGGACACAGTAATTCTAAAAAAAGATTAGCCATTCATCCATCTTTTCATTCCTCGTGCATACGTATAATATAAGATGCAATTGCATCTGTACTGTAACTTCTAGAAGCTTCCTAGCTTGCACATGGTAAAATTTTGGAGGGTGCCCCACATGCCCCAACCACTCTCCTCCCAAATTATAGTTCTAAGAGAAACCAGTTGTGAAATAAGATTCTGAGGAAAGAACGTCCTTGTTTATTTTATTATAACCTCGTTCGATATTGTTTCACGTGACCTTGTATATGTATGCATAGCCGGCGTATGTATTTAATTGGATTCGTCGGTGGACAACCAACTGGACTACTCTGATCGACTGTAGCTACTTGGAACGCTCGTTGTTGGCTATAGCATGTCAGTACAAGACAGTCAGTGTGCAGCGTTTTATACCCAAGTTGGGTCAACTGCAGTGGATACCAGTCTAGCAGTTGTGCAGGGCGTGGTCTGTTTCTTTTCAACAATTGCAAGTGTACTGATTGTGTTTAGTTACGTGGCGTTCAAGTCACTACGCACGAAATCCAGACTTCTGATCGTGCATTTAGCTGTTGCAAACTTCATGGTAACAACCCCCAACTTCTTGTCAGTATTTATGAGTTTTAAAGTGAGGTTTCAACTTCCTGTGAGATATGTCAATGAAACAGTAACAAACTCGTCTACTGTAGTGATCATAAATATTACCAGCCGAAGTTTGGCTTGTAGTGAAAATGACCTCTTGGATCACAAGTCACATGTGTACTGTCAAGTATGTGTGTTCCAAGCATTTGTGACCGTATTTGGTGTGATCAGCTCAATATTTTGGACTATTTGTGTGTGCATCCACTTCTTCATCCTTGTGATGTACAGAAATCCTAAGAGAGCATCACGTATAGCTTATGTGTATTATGTGATTGCATGGCTTGTACCATTGGGAATCTCATTGTGGCTACTGTTTCACAACTGGTTGGGATTTGAACCTACTTACTCAACGGTGAATTGTGCAATAAGAACACAGTGTGTTCCAAATCATCATCCTTACCAGTACAATACCAGAATAGATGAAAGAAACTGGAATCGAATTATTGGAGCATTGTTTGGATTAAAGATTTGGCAAGCGTTAGCTCTACTGATAATTCCTTGCCTATACATTACCACTAAACTTAAGAACAGGAAACGTGTAAGTAGCTACCATTGTATGCATTAGCTGTATGTGAAACACAATGAGGTTTGCATATGGCATTACCATAATAGCATGCACATAAAGTTTCAAGGGACGAACATTTTCACTTCTACATTAATTTTTGCAAATAGCCTAAACAATTAATTATCTTATTGTGTGTCAATGTATGGGATTCTACAAGATAATAATACACAAACATTGTATACTCAATGATGGGTGAACTTAATACTCATTCTAAGTCAACACAGTGTACCAGATTCCAAAGCTGTGGCATTCCTCAGCAGTTTTACAGCAACGTCTATCCACTTTATGAGTGATGATGCTTGAAAGTGAGTGTATTTGAAATTGCAAAAACTCTTCTAGCTTACCGTTGCTTATGTAGTCTGTAATCAATTCTCCTGTTGCTTAGATTCTCTCACAAGACTTGCTTTTATTTACCTTGCTTTATGAGCTCTTTCTTCCTAGAGTAGTTCCACTGTTTATTAGTGCAACCATCACAGCAGCTGTTTCTGTCTTCTTTGTCCGCAACAATGATTCAAGATGGCTATTACTGTGTAGCCACTAATCCATCATATCGATTAAACAGTATAGAAGACACTAATTCCAATCAGTTGACTTTCTTTTAAATAGACACATACATGTGTGTATTCCACCAAGAAGGGTCCGGTACAGCCAACTACTAGAGCCTTTTAAATAACTGATGCCTGTCCCTTCTCATATTGAGCATTGTGTGTAAGGTTCAGTGTGGCGCTACAGTATAAGAAACAACTTCATCATGCTACTACAGTGAAACCTCTCTTAACAAACTCCCCAAATTAAGGACACGATAGCAAAAACCTCCATAATAAAGACAAAAATTTTATCCCAACAGGTCTGGTTAATACATTTTTTTACCTCTGAAAGAGGAAAGCCTCTATTATTACACCAAAAAGTGGCCAAAAATTCTGGGTCACAAATTGTCCATAATAGAGAGGTTCCACTGAAGTACCATTTCATGCCAATACTAACTAGTGATGTGATTATTGTGGTACGTGATCAAAACACACGGTAGTGTCTCATGCGGCAAAGAAATCTGGTGCACCACACTGTGAGTATAGTGACAGGAAGAAAGAAAACAGCTTTTCATGCGTGCATAGCTCCATGGCCCCTTCTCCAAAGCACACCATTTTTGCATTATAGCTGTCCACCAGGTAGGGTAGGCTACACAGCAAATTTGATTAAATTTTGCAACTGCCATTTGCAAGATGTGGGCATTCAAGATTTTGTTTTAACTTTTGATTTATTTTCGCACACTTTGCAAGAATTGCTATAAAACACAAATGTGTACCTCGATTGCCTCGATCATTGGCACAAATAAAGAGCATGTAATAGTGGATTCACGTACCAAGTTTGCTGTGAATCTGAGGAATATCCAGTTATGGGCATTTATTCACGTAAAAAAGATCAAACGTCTGTCACGGCTACAGGGTAAACCTAGTATAGGAATAACTTAGAAATTGGTGTGTATATAGGCTGATCATCGTAGCAGTGCCTTTTGATAGTTTGGATAGCAATAGAGTTGTATTGACAAAGTTATAAAGCAAAAACCAAACAAGTGTAAAATTGCAGGATCAAGATACTCTAATAGAGCAGTCACCACAGGGTAAAAAGGGTGTACAAAAAATGTCAAAAAACTTTACCAGAGTTCAAAACCAGGGACCTCCATACCAAACACCTGCATCCTTAACCACTGAACCACTACAACCTTGGCTGATCACCTCACTTAATTTCTGCTTTATAAATGAAATTTCTAGTTTAAATCTGCTTATAAATCAAATGCCTGTAATTTCATAGATCTACCGATAGAAGGTCTAGATTGTTCTAGAACATTCTATACAATGATGTTAAAGCTTAAAAATTTAATAATGGCTGTGTGCATCGTTAAAATTTATTAGCATTAACATCATCACAGCCATTTCTTGGCTGCCACCTTTGATTTCACAACTTTTTTCTCCCAGGCTTTTTAAGGGCGCACCATGTTCCACAGCTTGGTTGTTTTTGTGTGTATAATATTATATTGTGAAGCAGTAAGTTAACACCTTGGTGTGGTTCCCCTGCATGAAGAAGAAGACGACTACGTAATTGAAGATGAAAGAAAAAGGAAAGCGCAGAAGTCATCATAGCCCAGGCACTGAGTTTATTATTGTGGCACAAAATGGTGGCCATGTGCTGCTTCGTTTGGTCTCTAGTCTTGCGACTGTTGTATGGAGGCTGGCAGGAAGGCAGGCATACAAACTAAAATTCAGGTTTTGAAATTTAAAAAAATCAATATCTGGCTTATCTGTGAACATTTTCTTGTTTTCATGCTGGATTTGAAGTTGACTATTTTTGTAGCGTATGATATTTCTGTGGTGATGATTTTTAACCACAGCATTTAGGATGGCACCCATCATTTCAGTGGAGAACCCTACTAAATAGTATGACTGCACTGTACGACTGTACTCTTTGGTACATAATTATATCAGTTTTTGCATATCCATTTGCTCACTATATGGTATCTGTTTTATAGAGGGCTAGATATGAGCTATATTCTGTGATTACTTCAGCTGGTCCTATTAAGGATGTGGAAAGGAAGCTATTGCTGGTTCCAATTATATTTTTGCTTATGTGTTCAGCAAGTTTTTTCTGTGATTTGTATTTTTTCATCAATCATGGAGAATTGAGTACAAGGGAGAGAGACAATGCTGGCATAATATTTGTGCACTTCTTAATAGTGAGATGCTTATATGGTAGCAAGGATACGTGTATAATATTGTATTAAAGGGACAATGCGCTGTTTACATGCTGTATTATCTTTTGATGTATGGAAGCCACTCAACGCTTGTCCAAGACCAGCCGGTATCTTGTCAAGTTCATGTTGCAGGTGGTAAAGTACAAGCATCACATGATTTTGTTGGCCCCCAAAATAGTCAGATGTTGTAAACAGCACATTGTCCCTTTAATTTTCATAAAAGGTAAAACCATACTGTTTGTATTATACAGAATTTATAGTGGATGCTCTGAACTTATGCCATGAGCCTAATTATGTGTATGTTGAAGCATTGCTGCGAGTGCTATATGAAAAATAAAGCATACAGCTGAGATACTACTAGCATCAAGGCCATGCGCCAGTGCTTTATTTTTCATATGGCACGAGCAAGGCAATGCTTTAAATGATTTATGGAACTTTCTAGTCGTGTAGCTTCACCATACACTAGGACTCCTAATTATCACGTGTTGCACGAATTGTTAGCAGCCTGAATGCACACAAACTAGTTTAACAAAGTAATTAGTTCTCCATAGTTTAGCATAGTAGGTGTTCATAGCATATTTTGGCAGGTTTTTGTCCTAACCCACAATCTATTCTGTTGTGACACATGGTGAAGTATTTCCGTGGTATCTCCATGACTTGTCCACTTACATTAACAAGCATAGCAGCAATGTTACCTTCTCCCACCCATCATCAAAGCATTTAGATATATCTATCAAAGCAATCCAGTGGTAGAAGTCGTATTGGCTGGGGTAACTGACCACTCAGCGCAGCGTGGCTATCAACCTCCACCGGCTCGGGTGTTTTGTCGTACTGGCATGAGCCCCACAGGCTATTAGTCTGCACTAAAGCATGTAGGTAACTGTACTTTATTGCCCACAAAAAGTGCTTTATTGCACCGAAAGAGTGCTTTATTGCAATAAAGCATTCTTTGTGGGAAAAGCACTGTTTTCCCTAAAGTGTACTTTGTGACATTTAAAGTACACTTTTCCCTTTGTTCTCGCCCAAGTTCTATAAGAACCCAGTAATTTTGTGACAATCTGATTTTTCATAAGAGTATGCAAACTTGTTTACAGTGCTATTCATTGACATTGTTAAAAGTTATGGGAAGTTGGTAGCTATATGTATCATTTTCTCAGCATCTACATTTTTACAAGCCATTGTAGCTTTTTCATGAGCCTGTTGGTTACCTAAACTTTACTGTAAAATTATCACACTGTTATACTTGTATCTGAATGTTGTGACTATCCAGTTGTCAATTTCATACACTAGTACATATATAAAACTAGTGCTAATAATTTAATTATCATAACTTTATGTAGGAGATATAATGAAGGCAGTACATTGAGTAGTGTAAATGTTTGTACAAAAGTTATTACAGCACTATAAATATCCTATTATACAGTCCTAGAAATTCAATTCCGAAAATCATTTAGAATAGTTATTTGAAATACAGTACTGTATTAAGTACCAAATTATATTATATACTATTATTGTTGCTTAGAGAATTGGAGACAATTCACAAGGATTAGTAAACTTTTGCTTATTTTGCTTACTAACAAAGGAGGTCAGAAGCTATACAGTGTCTACCCTGCAACGTCTTTGTCATTGCAAACAAGGCCTTAATAATATTCCAGAGAGTGTTACATGGCCGTGGATTGATACCAACACAGCTGCCAGTGACTCAACTGCAGCGTATGGAATGTCTAGCTCAGGAGGATGTAACAATGATAATCCAATGTTACCACAGTCACAGGCGCTTTGATTTTATTACAAATGTACTGGAGTATGTACATGCATTTATAGTATTAGCAAATAATATTTTACATTAACATATCTACATGTCAGTCTATTATACTATATTTAGAACTATTTAAACTATATTTAATCTATTTAGGCAATAAATATAAAGATATGTTGCGGGATTATTAAAGTAAATACTCACCATATGGAATGGTTTACACGACAACAGTTTTACATATAACAGGTAGTTATAGTAGAATGGCACATGAGCTAACCTGGAATACTCAGTGGTCAGTGAAACAAACTAAATGGCGGGGTGCAATGGTGAATCTATTGAAAATGATGGATTTCAAGAATACTATTAATGATTATGTATTGCAGCAGGTATGCTGGTAAGGCCTACCAGCACCAATTAATTAGAGCTATATAAGGGAGGTGTGGGGTTAAATTACATCTGGAGCAAGGACACAGCATGTATACTACAAGAGGCTCATCAAAGTGTCTAAGAAAGTTTGACCAAAAAATATTGAAAAGTTTTGCTGTATTAGATAATGAAAAATACAGAGGTGGAAGAGCATTCATGAACATGGAAGTCTGTTAAAATATCTCACTGTGTCTGAGCCATCTTGTTATGTAGTTGAAATGGGCTGCATAACAATTCCCACATTGACATTGCAAAAATGTTTATTTAGTGATACCGCAGCCTAGTGTACAATACTGACTCATTTTCTTAGAAAGAACACTTAGCCTATCTCAGGGGCAGAAGGTGGAGGCAACTACCCTGAAGAATTGAGGGGCAGTGCCTCCTCAACAGGGGCGGATCCAGACTTTTAAAAAGGGGGGTTCTACTTTGGAATTGCAACTTCAGCCTAGCTGTAAGTTGAAGACCAAAAAAAAAAAAAAAAGAAAGAAAAGGTCATCATCAGCTAACAAACAGCTACCCCTTCACCATAGAAGCTCTCACTAACTATATTTCCTTATTTATATCTAGATACATAACTTGCTACACTGCTCCTCAAAAGACTACTGTGACTGCTCTATTAGAGTATCTCGATTTGACTGCTCTATTAGAGTATCTCGAGTAAGAGAGGCTCTTTCAAAAAGGGGGTTCCATGGAACCCTTTGAACCCCCCCTGGATCCGCCCCTGCTCAATGCCCTCTTTTACTCATTAGCCAGCTTATCTTGCCTTGATCTAATAGGACTTGTGCTAAAGAATATGTAAGAATGGAACACCAGTATTGGGAGTGCACAAGATTGAGATATTGTAACAGAACAATCGCCTAACTACTCTAATAGAACATTCAGTGAAACCATAGGTTTTAAATTGGTTCTGCTAGGTAATTCGTTCAATTTGTCTGATGCATCTATGCATAATTAAGTGCATGAGCTGTCTATCTCTACCCATACAGGATGGCATGTATTAAAGACCTGTACATATAATTACTAATAATGGGATTTAATCCAAAACAGCCAAGCTGTAAAAATGTGTGGCACCAAGTTTTTTAAAAATTTTAACATTAACCTACCATTACAGCTATTTCTTGGTCGCCACCTTGGATTTCACATCTTTTTTCACCATAGCCAGGGGCCGCACTCTTTTTTTTACAGTTTGGCTATTTTGGACCACTTCTTTTTGTGTTTGTATACCCCAAAGCTGGCCTATGGCCGGTTATGGGGCTTTTTATACTTTTTTTCTTTACCACAGGAAGAACAAAAAGTGATCTTTTTGTAGCTGGACTCTCTACAGGGTGACTTATTTCTAGTTGATCTCTCTATAAGGTATCTTGTTTGTAGCTAAACTCTGTACAGGGTGATTTGTTTGTAGCTGAACTTTCTACAGGGTGATTTGTTTGCAGCTAAACTCTCTACATGGTGGTTTCTCTGTAGCTGAACTCTCTACAAGGTGACTTCTTCTAGCTGATCTCTCTACAGGGTGATTTGTTCGTAGCTGAACTCTCTACTTGCGACCTATTTGTAGCTGAACTCTCTCGTTTCTAGCTGCATATATATGGCAGCTTTTGTAGCTGAACTCTCTACAGGATACTTGTTTCTGGCTGATTTCTCTATAAGGTGGCTTTTTGTAGCTGAACTCTACACAGGGTGATTTGCTTGTAGCTGATCTCTCTACAGGGTGGCTTTTTGTAGCTGAATACTCCACAGGGTGATTTGTTTGTAGCTGAGCTCTTTACTGGGTTGTTAGGAGTGTAAGGTGATCAAAGTTCAGGCTGGTACCATACACACAAGTCAAGTTATGGATTGCCAAGTACATGCAATTGGAAAGGCATATACTTACGATGTTATGTGGCAGCTTCTTGGGCCGCACGACATACTACCGTGTGTCTTAATATATTCAAAAGACTTGGTATTACAGACAGAACTCAGTTTGCCTTTGAAAGAATATAATTTTACTACTTGTTAATGGAATTTTAGTTGGTTGAATGCACCTGCCCAAGGACATTCCAAGGTTGCCAAGGTACTACTTAAAGCATACCCAGTCGTTGACACCAGTCTCTGGAAATCCACTCATGAAAATCAGACTGAGCAAACTAGTGGCATGGGTGCATAGCTGTGATGCAGTGAGTTAGTATGACAATCTATTCTTGGAGAAGAATCAACTTCAAGTTTGCATGTGAGCATCAACAACTTTCAAATATTGACTCAGCTAGCTAAAAGAAATTTTTGTTTCCATAAGTTAGGTTGAAATAGTGTGAACATTTCTGTGTGTTACTTTATAGAATTAACATAGCTATGTGACTGGGCCTGTGAAAACAGGGCATGTGGACACAAACTACACCTTGTCACATAACAATGATGGAATAGAACATTTGTATTCTGTAACTTTTATTATAAATGCTTAATACAGGCTAAAAATTGCATGACCATAGCAGAGGCATTATATGGGCAATGAAAGTTTGAAAAGTTGGCAAATTTTTTGTGCCCACGTGCCCTGTTTTTGCAGGCCCGGTAACATATAGTTAGCTACATGCAATATGCTTAAGTACTGAAGTGTTTAGCACATGCATCCCTGATTTTAGCTAAGTCAGTATAAAATACATTCACAAAAGGATGCAATTATTGAATAATAATCATGTCATCAGTAAATTATTCACAATTACTAGATGCCTGTTTCATAAGTTTATAATTATGCATGTTGATCAGTTTTTACAACTAAATAGACTAGGACATATCAGCTCCACAATGGTCTTTGTTCCACTGCTAGGAATTTTGTGTCTAATCATAAGTTCTTCAATAGTTTCATTCCTTTTTGAATCCAACTTAATTGGCTCACTATCGTTGACTTTCATCCAAATATCTAGAGGAGTGAACTGAATTGGATTATCTGGTGTTGCAAGCTGATAATTTAGTGTGTGATCTCCTTTTAATGTCACATCATTTTGTTTTGCTGCAAAACGAATAAGCTTGTGCCTTTTACGAAATTCCTCAATGGATTCAACATGTTTAACATCCATCAGACATGGTGGCTGGTCTTCAAACTTCACCCAAATTTTGTATGGAATAAAGCATATGGGATTGTCTTCTATTGAAGACAAAACACTTAGATGTGTGTTACCAATCATTTCATCATTCTGCTTCACCACATAGTCGTTGATATCCCATTCTTCAAATTCCTGTTTGAAAAGATCTTTGATGGTTTGAAAGGGCTGAGATAATTTCCCAGATGGAGTGTACTCATCCAGCTTGATCCAGACTTTGTATTCCTCAATGATTACTGGGTTGAGTTGGGTCGCATCTATACCATCGGTGGAAACCACAATCTTGCCATTGTAGTAAGCAGCACAATTCTGATGACCATAACATCTCAGAAATATATCAGTGAGGGTGTTTCAACAGGAAATTCCAGAATTTGGTCACTGTTTGCTGCTTTCACCCAAACACCCAAACCTGTACATAACTGTAAATGAAGTTACTATTAATACTACAACTCACCATCAGGTTTCATCCTTTTTAGGGTACAGTACATTTTATATTCACCAGAGTTGTTTACTTCCTTACTGAACTTGTAAGGGTTGATTCTTGTAGTTGTAGCCTCTGTGCTTGTGCTTCTTCATAATACAGTGTACAGGAGCAGCTACAGTTGCTGCTACATGGCTGCTGCAAACTGGCTGCTACATGGCATGCCGGCTGCTGCATTCTGCATGGCTGGTACATGCTGGCTGCTACTGGCTACTGCTACATATGCTGGCTACTAGCCGCTGCTGCTGGTCTGTCCACAGCAAATACCAGTTATGTTAAGCACCATGCAGGGGTGGATCTAGGATTTCAGAAGGGGGGGGGGGAGCTAACAGGGGTACAGTATTTATAATGGCTGATTTGCTAAGAAAAGTGACAACTGGTTGATACAACTAGCTACAGTAGTATAGTGTGCGAAGTACACTTAGCATGCAGCTGAATTCTCTACCAGGCAACTAGCTTAAACTTTCTACAAGGTGATTTGTTTGTAGCTGACTCTCCACAGGGTGATTTGTTTGTAACTGGGGTGACTGGTTTGTAGCTGGGATGACTAGTTTGTAGCTGACTCTGTACTGGGTAGCTTGTTTGTAGCGGAACTCTCTAAAGGTAACTTGTTTGTAGTTGAACTCTCTGGAGGGCGATTTGTTTGTATATAACTGAACTCCATACAGGGTGATTTGTTTGTAGCTGGTCTCTCTACATGATGGCTTGTTTGTAGCTGAATTCTCCACAAGGTGATTTGCTTGTAGCTAAAATCTCTACTGGGTGACTTGCTTATAAGTGAACTTTGTACAGGATGATTTATTTATAGCTGAACTCTCTACACAGTAACTTAATATTTGTAGCTGAACTCCCTACTGCATGGATGTCTTGTTTATAGCTGAACTATATGCTGGGTTACTTATAATTACTTGTAGCTGAACTTTCAACAGGGTGATTTATTTGTAGATGAATTCTCTACAGTGTGACTTTTTGTAGCTGTACTCTCTAGATCTAGAGGGTGATTTGTTTGTAGCTGAACTCTCCACAGGATGATTTGTTGGTAGCTGAACTCTCTACTGGGTGACTTGTTTATAGCTGAACTCTCTCCTGGGTGACTTATTTGTAGTTGAATTTTCTACAGGGTGATTTGTTCATAGATGAATTCTCTACAATGTGTGTAGTTGAACTCTAGAGGGAGATTTGTTTGTAGTTGAAATCTCTA
This sequence comes from Dysidea avara, assembly GCF_963678975.1. Lineage (NCBI taxonomy): Eukaryota > Metazoa > Porifera > Demospongiae > Dictyoceratida > Dysideidae > Dysidea > Dysidea avara. The sequence goes on from NC_089276.1 coordinate 29,684,251, forward strand.
CAGGGTGAATAATTTGTAGCTGAACTCTCTACGGGGTTGACTTGTTTATAGCTGAACTTTGCAGGGTGAATTGTTTATAGCTGAACTCTCTACAGGGTGCTTTGTTTGTAGCTGAACTCTCTACAGGATGATTTGTTCATAAGTGAACTCTCTACTGGGTAGGTGAACTCGCTACTGAGTGACCTGAACTATCTACAGGTGACTTGTCTGTAGCTGAATTCTCTATATTGAGTGACCGGCTTATAGCTGAACTCACTTGTTTGTAGCTGAACTCTCTACTGGGTGACCTGTTTGTAGGTGAACTCTACAGGTGACTTCTTTCTGGTTGATCTCTCTACAGAGTAGCTTGTTTGCAGCTGAACTCTCCACAGGTTGATTTGTTTTTAGCTGAATGATCTATTGGGTCTAGCTTGTAGCTGAACTCTCTACAGGGCTACTTGTTTGTAGCTGAACTCTCCACAAGGTGATTTGTTTGTAGCTGAGCTCTCTACTGTATGACTTGTTTGTTTGTAGCTGAACTCTCTACTGGCGACCTGATTGTAGCTGAACTCTCTAGTTTCTAGCTGCATATATATGGTGGCTTTTTGTAGCTGAACTCCACAGGTTAATTTTTTTTGCAACTGAACTCTCCACTGGGGGACCTGTTTGTAGCTGAACTCTCTACAGGCTACTAGTTTGTAGCTGATCTCTTTATTATATGGTGGCTTTTGTAGCTGAACTCTCCACAGGGTGATTTGTTTGTAACTGGGGTGACTGGTTTGTAGCTGGGATGACTAGTTTGTAGCTGACTCTGTACTGGGTAGCTTGTTTGTAGCGGAACTCTCTAAAGGTAACTTGTTTGTAGTTGAACTCTCTGGAGGGCGATTTGTTTGTATATAACTGAACTCCATACAGGGTGATTTGTTTGTAGCTGGTCTCTCTACATGATGGCTTGTTTGTAGCTGAATTCTCCACAAGGTGATTTGCTTGTAGCTAAAATCTCCCTGTCACATAACAGTCACTGTGATAGAATATTTGTATTCTGTAACTTTTCTTATAAAGTAAATTAAATGTTTAATACAGGCTAAAATTGCATGACCATTGTACAGAGGCATTATATAGGTGATGAAAGTTTGAAAAAGTTGGCAAATTTTATGTGCCCACATGCCCTGTTTTTGCAGGCCAGGCCACATATAGTTAGCTATACATGCAATATGCTTAAGTACTGAAGTGTTTAGCACATGGATCCCTGATTTTAGCTATATAAGTCAGTATTTAAAATACATTCACAAAAAGGATACAATCATTGATAATAATCATGACATCAGTAAATTATACACAATTACTAGATGCCTGTTTCATAAGTTTATAATTATGTTGATCAGTTTTTGCAACTAAATAGACTAGGACATATCAGCTCCACAGTGGTCTTTGTTCCACTGCTAGGAATTTTGTGTCTAATCATAAATTCTTCAATACTTTCATTCCTTTTTGAATCCAACTTAATTGGCTCACTATCGTTGACTTTCATCCAAATATCTAGAGGAGTGAACTGAATTGGATTATCTGGTGTTGCAAGCTGATAATTTAATGTGTGATCTCCTTTTAATGTCACATCATTTTGTTTTGCTGCAAAACGAATAAGCTTGTGCCTTTTACGACATTCCTCAATGGATTCAATACGTTTAACATCCATCAGACATGGTGGCTGGTCTTCAAACTTCACCCAAATTTTGTATGGAATAAAGCATATGGGATTGTCTTCTATTGAAGACAAAACACTTAGATGTGTGTTACCAATCATTTCATCATTCTGCTTCACCACATAGTCGTTGATATCCCATTCTTCAAATTCCTGTTTGAAAAGATCTTTGATGGTTTGAAAGGGCTGAGATAATTTCCCAGATGGAGTGTACTCATCCAGCTTGATCCAAACTTTGTATTCTTCAATGATTACTGGGTTGAGTTGAGTTGAATCTATACCATCGATGGAAACCACAATCTTGCCATTGTAGTAAGCAGCACAATTCTGATGACCATAACATCTCAGAAATATATCAGTGAGGGGTGTTTCAACAGGAAATTCCAGAATTTGGTCACTGTTTGCTGCTTTCACCCAAACACCCAAACCTGTACAAAACTATAAATGAAGTCACTATTAACACTACAACTCACCATCAAGTTTCATCCTTTTTAGGGTACAGTCCATTTTATATTCACCAGAGTTGTTTACTGCCTTACTGAACATGTACGATATGGCTGATTCTTGTAGTTGTAACCTCTGTGCTTGTTACTTTTATATCCTTAATACATGTGCCAAGTCAGCAAAAGCAATCATCAGTTACATGCAGGCCAGATATTTCAAGTTGTCCAGAGCTAAAACTAACCCATGCAAACTGCTGACCCCCCATCTGTCAATCAACAGGTATTTTACAATTGATTTTACCACACCTAATTTTACATGTGTTCCATTAGCCTAGTCATAATTATGTGCATGCATAAAAAAGATTTGTTCAACACACTATTTTGTTCATAATAAAAGCTAATTGAAGTACATGCATAACTTCAGTACAGACATTGGTGACTTAGATACCCACAAGTTAGCTCACCATAATTATATGTTTAATAGGTTGTATTGATGCATCATCATACATGCATATATGCATACACTCACACTAATTTCTGTGTGTCATGTATATACATACATGAAGCAACCTATGTAGACAAACTCTGTGACTGTTGATTATAAATTTCCATCCTCACCTAGAATGGTACATGTAGGTGTACCTATTATTATTATTATCAAAAACACTTTACAGTAACCAGCACTGAAGGTCTAACAGCAATTTCTGCTGCAGCCTTAGGATTACTTAACCTAATTACAAGGACTTAGACTTAAATGACTTATAGCAATGACTTATAGCTTATGTACGTAACTAAAATATTCTACACTATGCTATTAAGCTTTCTTCGTAATACAGTATACATGGGGTGGCACCAGGGAGGTTTCTGAGGTTTCCAGAAACCAGTCAATTGCATATTCAAGCAATTAAAATATATTTTGCTTTGATTTGCAAAGGCACAAGACATTCATACTCTAATAGAGCAGTCAATCACTCTAATAAAGCAGTAACATGCAGTATTCAGAAAAACAGTGTAGCAAGCTGTGTTGCTGTAAATAAGGACTTTTATGTACTTTATAGTTACGTGCAGTGGAGGGCAGCTATTCTCAGCAGGCAATGACCTGTTTTGTTCTTCACCAAAAGTCTATAGTATATGCTCCTGATCAGAAACCAGTCACTAAAAATCCTGGAGCTGCCTATGGTATAGTGTTCAGAATCCTTGAAGGCACACAGAACATGCAAAGCAACCTAGATAAGCATGCAATTTCATCAACACCCCTAAAGGCTTGAATAAACCTGTTTGGATTGCCAAGTGTGTCAGCAGTTTTGCACCTCACAGGATTGTACATGCCTTGCCATGTGAATACCCTTTGCATAATCAACTGTTCCCTAAGGCATGAATAAATCTTGTTTAGATTGTCAAGTGTGTCATCAGTTTTCAACCTCACAGATTGTACCTGATTGTACATGCTTTGCCATATGAATACCCATTGCATGCATAATCAACGGTTACTTTATCACACTCTAAGGCATGTTTCGATTGTCAAGTGTGTCAGCAGTTTTGCAGCTCACAGGTTGGTGAATACAATTGTTTTGGACCAGTTATTGTGGCAGTAGTGATTAAGTTAAGGCCACTCCAAATAAATTCTGTTTCCCGTCCTGGACTCAGCCATATTTGCATGCGGGCGGGTGGTTCATTTCCATTATTTCATTATAAGATTGGCAGCTTTTCAAGCCATTATTTGTCTGGCACAACCATAAAAAGCTACATCAACTTTTTGTGTCTAATCATAAATTCTCCAACAGTTTCATTCCTTTTTGCATCCAACTGAATTGGCTCACCACCCTCAATTTTCACCCAAAATTTTAGAGGAGTAAGCAGAATTGGATTATCCAAGGTTGTCAGTTGATATAATGTGTTATCTCCTTTTAGTTTCACACCATTTTGTTTTGTTGCAAAACTAGTAAGCTTGTGCCTTTCACAAAATTCCTCAATGGATTCAACATGTTTAATATCCATCTGACATGGGGGCTGGTCACCAAATTTCACCCAAACCATGTGTGGAGCAAAGCATATGGGATTATCTGCGGTTGAAGCCAGCACACTTAGATATGTGTTACCAATCATTTCATCATTCTGCTTTACCACATATATAGTCGTTGATATCCCATTCCTTAAATTCCTGTTTGAAAAGCTCTTTGATAGTTTGAATGGGCTGGTATAAATTTCCATATGGAGTGTACTTATCCAGTTTGATCCAGACTTTGTATTCTGCAATGATTACTGGATCCTGTTGCTTTGTAGTGTCAATAGCATCAAGAGAAGCCACAATCTTTCCATTGTAGTAAGCAGCACAATTCTGATGTCCATAACATCTCTAAAATATATCAGTGAGGGGTGTTTCAATGGGAAATTCCAAAATTTGGTCGCTGTTTGCTGCTTTTACCTGTACTGTGTGAATTTGTAGAACAGTTAATTTGAATAAAATTATATCTTACCACCCAGTTTTATCTCTGTCAGGGTACTTTCCATTATTATCTGCACCAGACGTCTCTATTTACTATCTTGCAACAAGACACTGAATCATAATAGTATTATAGTACTCATAACCATGAGGACTGTGTTGTTGCTTTTATACTCTTGACTTCTTACACAGTCAGCAAAGACTCAGTATAAGTTACAGGCCAGATATTCCAAGTTGTAACAGGGCTAAGCAACAACCTGAATGCTGAGTGTCATGTCAGCAAACTAAACATTTACACTTTAGTAATGAAGGCCAGACATTTCAAGTTATAACAGGGGCTCTACAGGGCTAAGCAACAACCTGAATGCTGGGTGTCATGTCAGCAAACCAAACATTTACACTTTAGTAATGAAGGCTAATTGACAAACCTGTTAAAATTTTTATAGTATAGTAAACATTACTGTACTATAAGTCATCAATAACTAAGCATTTATTAGCAGAGAAAATCAAGCAGTTTATTACCTTTTCTTGAAACTTCTGTAGACCTTTCCTTACCAGTGTTTAACATTTTAGTGGCATGTCAACATTAAGCTACACATACAATCACTTGTAGCCACAAGACAAGTTCAGTAAATAGCTAAGTATGCTGTTCACTTGTACAGCACAAAGGTGCTGAAATTAGAAGAGAAGATTCACATACCTAATCTGCTTTACAGTTATACTTAGATTGAAACGTGCATGGTTGGTAGTGGGCAGTGAGCTATTATACAATTTCTAGCAATCAGTCTGTTTACAGTGAATTTTAAACTGTCAAAAATAAAATGATAAATCAGCAAATTCTGAAGGCATACTTTGTATTTTAGCTGCAAGAACGCATGGGAAGTGGTAAAGAGAACTCAAGTGCAGTAAGATCAAGACACACAACAGTGTATCAGGGCCAACAAGACACACCAGTGTGTTATTAAAAGGCACAATTTCACACCTAGGCATGCAGCTAGCTCTGTGTTGCCTTACGAAACAAGACGATTCTTGCTATGAAAATGCACTACACCTTCAGTAGTAATCATACATGTACCAAATTTGAGCATAATCCCTTAAGGGGTTTTTGAGATATCAGCCTTCAAAACCTGACTTGGTTTTGTTCCTTCCTTTTCTCCTTCTTCACACTTACAAAAGTGCCATAAAGTACAAATGCACTATTTGATTGCCTTTTTCAAAAAAAAATTATAACTTGTAAACATACAATGCAACATCATTTGTAACTACAGTGAAATCTTAAATAAGACACCCACAATAAGTGGCGCCTATAGCTATTAACGTAAACCTCATTAAGTGGCCATTAAACAAAGTGACTTTATTGTTAAGGCTTTCAACAATTAAACCAGTAGTACCTGGCTACTTGTTGTGTATAACAGAAATTTATTGACACAATAGGCATATTATATAGTAGAGTTTTATCACAGTGAAAGGCAAGAATATAATAATTATTCCAGGATTAGTTGAGGCACAATGGCTGAAGTATGTTGCCAGAATAATAGGTACAACTAAATTATGCACTTTGGAGCAGAAACGTTTGCAGTTTACTGTGTGTTCAGTTGGCCCCTTTATTGAGGGAGTATTGTGTTAGTTTTACCAGTTTGGTCATGCAGTATGTGGCAACTGGCCCTATTAATAATTAAAGAAAATTAAATCAATGAGATAGTGTAGAAGATACATCTAAACTTTCTGGACCTGGCAGGTGGCCTTGTTAATGAGGTGGCTAGAGAAATGCAGTGTACTTCTCAACCAGTGAAGTGTTCTATGTACTCAGACAACCAAGTAGCAATATGCTTATAAACTACACAGCCATTGGACCTATTCCTTTGGTGCATGAGAATACTAAATACTAAGGCAAGAAAGGTTACATGTTCCACCTCCCAAGTACTGTATCTTCATACACTCTCTTCTTCTCCAACTCCACACACCTGTAACACTACTGAGGTAGACACATTGAGTGGTACATGGGAGCCAAAGGATTGAACACCTTCACATCAAAATAATTATGCCTTCTGTCCACATTCCCGGAAACCATTAGTGGAAGCATCAAGACTTGCTCCATCTTCAACATTGGCATGCAGTACAGTTCTATAGTGAAATAATTCTCCTGACAGTGATCGCAAAGGTGGCTCAGCCCCAACGTTGTGATAGGTTTCAATCAAAGAGATTTCATCGATGTTCAAAATCTGTCAGTGGTTGGGGGCTGTGCATGCCCCATCAATATCTTACTACTACAAAATTTGGAAACTACGCACCTTGAAAAAATCCTGAAATATGCCCCTGCTTCCCCAAAACATTAGTTACTTACAAGCAAAGTGACCATTTCAGCTCAGTTTCAACTAAATCTGTCTATCTTACAGCCTGAATTATATAGAATACAGTACACACTAATTATTTATGGTGCAAAAAATGCACAACGTTTAGATATTTTACAGCATGATTACTAGCAACAATGTAACCATTGTAACTACTTTTGGACTATAGTAACTATAGTTACAAGTTGTAAGGATGTACAGCTAACTAGTTAAATTACTTATAATTTAGTTATTTTAAAAGTGATGTATTAGGTAACTTAGTCACAAAAGCAATAGTTACCCCCAACTCTGGTTAAGGAGGGTTCAAAGGTGAATCTTCTGATAAACAGTCACACAGGTATTATAATTATACATGATTATTCATGTACAATAAGACCAATATTTTGACATGCCTACCAGGTCATGGCTTCTGCTCTAAGTTTCTCAACACTAGTTCAGCATTGTGACTAATACACTTCAAACATAAGCTAATTGGTCCAGTGGTATACTACTGGTGGAGCAGTAGATGTCTGGGTTGGGCCAATTTGGCTCAGAGTTGAAATACTTATCAAAAACCCTGATGCCTACTAGCAACCTATTAAATAATTTTTTTATGTGGATACATTGACTATCATACCTCAAACATTTTGCTGTTTGATGAAAATTGAAGCAGAGTTATAAAAAATACAAAGCAAGGGTAGCCAGCTTGCAACTTGAATTTGAGCTTGCAACTTGAATTTGAGCTTGCAATTTGAATTTGCAAAAAAATGTATTACAAACTGATTTTGCTTTGCTTCAGTGTATACTTATGTACGCAATAGTTTGTCACTAGTGATATACATAATATGTATGTATGTATGTACAGGATATTGCAGTGGTTATACTATGAGTCCAACACAATCTGTATATTGATATCATACATGATATAACTGGATAGCATCACAGATAATATGCATCAAAGCCTTTAGGTTGAAACAGTGTCACAAACAGTATGAAGTTATTCTCAATCACACACTGATAATCTCTAAAATGTGATCATCTTCTTTGTAATTCTGCAAGGATAACATCAAGCTGAGTTACAATTGCTCTGAATGTTGGTCTATCCTTTGGTTGATAATACCAGCATCTACACATGATCTGATGATAGACTTCCTTAGGAGTACCTTCTGGTGCTTTCAGTCTGTGACCTTGTTGCAAGTACTCAAATATATCCTGTATGTATCAAAGACATATTTTATATACATGTACTATGCATCATGAGAATACACCACTTTCACGCCTCACTTAAAAAGAAAGCGAAGGTGTATAAATGCCGTATACATAGCACTACTATCAATGCTCAGGAATGAATTAATAAGAAACAGAGGTAATATATCAAAGATGTAGCCCTCTTAAAACATTGTTATGAAGTCACCCAAGTGGGACATATTAGTTGTAACATGGGCACTTGTGATTTGTCTGAAATATACACACTCGCACTCAGGCCTGCGGCACTTGTACAAGTGTATATGTATCAGGCAAATCATTCACGCCCCATGTTATAACTATTACACGTAACACTTTCACACCTCAGATCAAAGGAACCGTCTGGGCTACATTTCGTATGTACTAGCTGGGCTACATACGAAATGAAGCTGGGCTACAATTGGGCAGCAATTATATCAATGTAGAGGCCGAAATCGATGGTTAATACTCACATAAATAGGATGCACGACTTGAATTTCGCCATGAAAACCACTCAGATGGAGAGTGTTTTGTTATCCTCGCCATCCTACGAATTGAAAAACATTGGGTTAAGGTGAGAACTAGTGCTATAGCTTATTCACAGTTCGTTTCTGGACGTTTTTTTTCCTTCTTTTCGTTGGGCTAAGGTGAGAACTACGGTGTAGTGCTCTATAGCTTATCCACCATTCGTTTCTGTACTTTTTTTTTTTGCATATGGACATGCCCCCATCACGAAGCTACCACTCTGCACGGACTAACCACTCTACAAGCAAGCTTACCTATTCAGGCCTTCAGTAAACTCCATCATTTTTCTATAAACGATTCAATAGCACTGATTAAAACATTAAACTTGAGTAACTGAAATTCTCCATGATATCTCTAGGATATGTCTGTTCATTGGAGCCGAATGTAACCAGAACGTACAGCTGCTGATCCATAATCGAAAATTTTAGGTATGCATATATAATTTGTGACCTGATCTTGGAAAACCTACCTTTTTGGCACATTACTGTTTTATAGCTTAAATTAGGTACGTACTAGGTGCTCATCTATCTTGTGTTAAAATTTCAGTTTAATATCTTCAAGCATTCCTGAGATATGGCCAATTTTCTGTCCTGTACATTACAAACTAATCTTTATGATAATGTATTGAGTTCTGTGAGTGATTAATGGTGACAAATGGTGACAAATGGTGACAAATCACTTTGTTTACCAATAATTCCATTCTTGCTATTTAAAATACTTTAAAAGACCTTTCTGATAGTTTAATGAAGTATTCTTGGTACTTTTTTGCAATTAAATCCCATGTACCATTGTCTAAGACTAAGTTTTAGCCATACAAGCAGCTGAACAAATCACCCATTTGTAAGTTAATTGTTATCCCACGCATGTGAAATTACTACATGGTCTGATATAATCATCCATATCTCCTAAGAAAAAGAAGCTATGGGTATGAAACTTCACAGCAAGAAAGTTTAATAGTTGCTTTATCCAAATGCGCAAAAAAAATGTATTTTAAAAAAGTGTTGAAATTTTCATTTGAGTTTTCCCAAAAAGTTTGCTTGTGCCCAAAAGGTAGGTTTTCCAAAATCCGGTCACATTTATCCAGTGGCTGCTCTCATATTGGCTTGGATGGTTGATTGCCCTGTACAGGCTATTAGCCTGATAAGTGTTACATATGTATTAGGTGTAACAAGGGGCATTCGGGCTTTGCCTGATATGTATATATGCCCGACTGCCTGAGGGCCGCACACATATCAGGCAAATCACTCATGCCCTCATGTTACAACTATTACATACGTATAATATTGTGCATAGTTGAATTCAGTGAGTAAATAAGATTTCATAAAGCAAAACAAACTATGACCCAATACAAATCTGTCGTAGTGTAGTTAACCACAAATTCATCACCCACGAGTTTATAATATATATTTTAGGAAGAATGTCCAACTCCTCCATTCAACTAATAAATAAAGTGCATATAACACAACACTGCACGAGAAAGTTTGAAAACATCCTATCCCACCGGACCAGTCAACAACCATTCCAGTCACCACATTATCACTACAGGTTGCCAAAGGTTAATTCATCTAAATTCAGACCAATAAACTAAGGATGGGAAAACGAGACTGTACAGTTCATGGATGTAGTTACCATATTGTGCATTTGTGCTGTGACATGGTTTCTATTCCAACAGTTACATAACTATGTACATACTGTAGTTACTTATACAATACAAACCTTGTTGCTGATTTCAAAGTAAGGCACTTTTCCACATGAGAATGTCTCATACAACAATACCCCATAACTCCACACATCACTAGCAGAAGTATAATATCCCAGTTGAAATACCTAAAGAGTAAACAAAGCAACTGTGTTCTTAGCAAAGCAACTAGCAAAGCAACTGTGTTCTTAGCAATCACATGAATAGGTACACATAACCTAGATAGGTACGTAAATAAAACTTTTACTACAAATTTATGCTGCTATTATGATTGCTCAGCAACAGGTGGTTGACTGGATATCAAACAAGTACAACTTTGGACTTATATAAAAGTGACATGTTTATGCATAAGAGGGTGTCAGGTAAGTATGTATGTTTGGGCTTGGTGTTTGTTAATGTTATAGTGAGACGTTTACCATTACTATAAACCTGCATCTTGTACATTTAGAGGTGCTGACAGATTTTTCTTGCCATTGTAGACAGAGGAAGTGCTTACCACAAGCACCCCATAACCATAGAGTGGACAGTAGACTGAAGGCTAATGCACTGAAAGGAAGAATTTTTGGAGCTTTGCATACAGTAATGTACATATGGTACTGCACTGATAAGTATAATTTTTAACAACCTTAATACAAAACATGCATGATTTTGCAAAATCAATCTTAGTTTATTTGTGTGTACATATGATTGTTATCACAACTTATCTATTTTCAAAGTATAATTGGAAAAGTTTTTAATATACATGTGCATCATAGTAATGTTATTTTAGTAAGGACTTTTAGTTTTTATAGTCATAGTCAGTTTCATCAATAATTTTAGTTTTAGTTTTAGTACTTTTTCTTAATTCCTTTTAGTTATCGATTTAGTTATGGTTCTATTCTCTGTGTTATTTTAGTTTTAGTTAAAAATATGAAAATCTTTTAGTTATAGTTACAGTTTTGGTAACATTTCTAAAAACGTTTTATAGTTTTATAGTTGTACATACGAAAATCTTTTAGTTTTAGTTAAAGTTTTAGTAATCTTTTCCAATTCTTTTTAGTTTTAGATTTAGTTTTAGTAAAATATTCTGTTGTATTTTAGTTTTAGATTTAGTTTTAGTTATAACACGGATTTGCTTTTAGTTATAGTTTTAGTTAACTAATACATATTTGTCTTACTAAAAGTACTTTTAGTTTTAGTTATAGTTAACTAAACCACCATCAGGTCACAAGCTATAGCATAATTATATTGATGTTTGGATGCTACATATAGCAGTACAGTTTCATTCTGTGCTTTGTTCCACCTGTAGAACATACGTATGTGAACTTATACATGCAGTGGTCAGAGCAACATAGTGTTGTTTTAGTAAAGAGTTTTAGTTTTAGTTATAGTCATAGCTAGTTTCTTCAATAATTTTAGTTTTAGTTTTAGTTATAGTGATCCTTCTTAATTCATTTTAGTTATAGATTTAGTTATGGTTATATTGTCTTTGTAATTTTATTTTTAGTTATACTGTAGTTTTAGTTAAAAACATGAAAGCCTTTTAGTTTTAGTTATAGTTTTTAGTTGTGCATAAGGAAATATTTTGGTTTTATTTATAGTTTTAGCTATCTTTCTTAATTCTTTTTAGTTTTAGATTTAGTTTTAGTAAATTATTCTACTGTTTTTTAGTTATAGATTTAGTTTCAGTTATAACACAGATTTGCTTTTAGTTATAGTTTTAGTTAACTAATACATATTTGTCTTACTAAAAGTAGTTTTAGTTTTAGTTATGGTTAACTAAAACAACACTACATCATAGGTATCATAGGTTGGTATATCAAGCAAGCTACGTAGCTAACCTCTGGAGCAATCCATTTCACAGGAACATTCTTCACTCTACTGGTCCTGCTCTGTGAACACATTCTTTTTTCTGCCATTTTGCACATGCTAAAATCAGAAATTTTCAACACTTCATTGTTGTTCCCAACCAGACAACTCCTAGCAGTCAAGTTTCGATGAAGACAGTTTTGAGAAGCTAGGTATTCCATCCCCAGGGCAGCATCAAGGGAGAACTTGGTTAACTGGTACTGTGTTTGATGTATGCCATCTTTACGTAAGAAGGTTAAGAAATCGCCCCCTGACATCATTTCTAACACAACATACATCGGTTCTGTGTCAACACACATGCTAAAAAGTTTGATAATGTTTGGATGTCTGAACTGCTCTAGCAGCTTAGCCTCACAGAGAAACTGTTCTTTATCAGCACAGCACACTTTCACAGCTACTTGCTTGCCAGTATCTCGCAGAGTTGCAGAATATATATAACATATAGTTCCCTTGCAGAATGGTTCGTCATCAATAGCAAGGTTGTCATGGTGTATAAAGAACTGGTCATTTCTAATTTGCTTGCAAACAGCTCTTTTAAGAGATTGAGGATGACCCTTAATGGGAATTGGACTCTCAGTGTAGTGCTTGAGAAGATCACTAATGCTGGGAAAAGTTGGTCCACAAAGTGAATACCCTTGGCCTCCTTTTCTCTTCTGTATACACGAATACCATAACATCAAGAATACAATATTATGAACTTTTGATAACATCACACAACAAACAAAACAGGATAATAGTATTAAGGGTGCATTATCAAATTGAAATATGTTCTTATATGTCTTTGAGAAAATTACATTAGTGACCATGTGAGGAAAACAATTACATTAGGTACTATTAAACACATCTAGCATGCAGTGGTGCACACAATATGTAGCAAGCTTATTCTTTGAAACACACATAGGGATACACATGTTGATATGTTGTTACACTGAGAACAGTATCCATGCTGTACAGTATAACATGTATCATTGGTTATCTGTAGCTCAGGTGCATAACACCTCAATTATTGTAATACCAAAAGTGAATGGTCAATCAGAGTAATACATGTACTCAGGGCCACCCAGAGAAAGTAAGGGGCCCAAGGAAAAAAGTTAAAGTGGGGTCCCAGGGGCATGGAGGGTTCCACAACTTCAGCCTAGGAGACCAAAAAAAAAAAAAAAAAAGTCATTACGTGCTAACAATGACAATAGCTACCTCTCACCAACTATGTCTCCTTATTTATAAGCTTGCTGGTCCTCTGAAGAATACTGTGACTGCTCTATTACAGTATCTAGATCTTGACTGCTCTATTAGAGTATATCAATCTTTTAAACAGGTATTCAAGGAGCCCTTGATGGGGCCCTAGGGTCCCTTTCAGGCTGCAGCCCAGGGAAAAATGCCCCAGTTACTCCCCCCCTTGTGGGCGACCCTACCTGTACTATTAGAGTAATTGAACAGAGCTCTTTACACATATACGTATATCAATGGGCTTGTTCAAGGTAGATCAATGGACTTTTTTATCTGAATTCTGGTTGTTAAGCACATGCACTTGTAGAAAAGTTGCACAAATAATTACACTATATGCAAGGCGCATGTGCCCAAAAGAAACACATCAATGTACATACTGTTGATTTCATTCTCATGATTCACAGGTCACCTCATGTACTGTGTGAATCCTCATTTGCGTGGAGCAGTTTCATAACAGAACACTGTTTCACTTTGTCAGCGTAGTAGAAAGAGACATTATTATTGACCATGTATAGTACCATGTGGAATTTCGTGTCTTAGGGGGCTATTGACAAACTTCTGGCATATCATTATTTTCATATGTACATCTTTTGTTGTAGCTTTTCAGCCACCCATACTTATCAAGTATGGATTAAATATGTATAAAAAATGAGAATAATCTTTATAAATAATATGCCATTATGGTGTCTAACAACCAGACTCATACATACATACGTATATCCATACATGTAATAAGGGAGTCCAGAAAACTATAAGAGAATTTACGTTTATATTGCATACAATTTTGGATGATACCTAAATCACTGCTTACTTTGTTAATGATAAAATTCTTAACTTCTCCCTTACACATCGCAGTCAGTACATAACAACGTTGGTTGTCTGAAAAACGAACTAAGTAATCTCCATCTTCTGACAGCAATTTAACAGCATCAGCACGTGAAATTTCATTGTGGTACCAAGGTTCTTCCACTGGATTCTAAATGTCACATAAATTAGCGGCACATACAATACGTTCATGACAACTTTAATTATATACATTGCAGACATATACAATTATGAAAGCTTAACTCATAATGATCTAGCTACTGTCACTGTACACATAACTACAAGACTACATATACTGCATGTTTGTACATAGCACACAATACATTATGGCAGCACAGATCTGTCATATTAATATATTCAATTGTAAGGTCAACCATAGCACTTACATCCACTGTGTGATATGGTGATTCAGCTCTATCAGCAGCATTGCTCCCCGGTTTGCTGCTTAGTTTAAAACTTGAAAAAATGTTCCCAAGTTTTCTGCTCAAACGTCTATTTACACTACCCTACAGTAAGACACATTCGTGTGTATAGTAATTCTATTCTAGTGATAAATATAACCAAGAGATTAGTGTAAGGGTATTATGATAAGTTATGTACGTAGTAGGGAATATTTCAATAACAAGTTGATGTTGTTCTACTTCTAAAACTAGGAACCCACACGCTTTCTAACCAAATAGGCAATTATGTAATCAACAATGTTTATAATTTAGTTTATAACTTGGTTTATAAATACTGTAATTTAACGTATTTTGTAATTCAATTACATTGCTATGTACTGCTAAGGAAGCGTAACTCAAACAAACCACTTCATACCACAAATGACAAAAGTATCTTCTCAATTGTTGTATAGTGTGTGTATCATGTTTTCTCACTCAAATTACTTAGAGAAAGTCGTGAGTATTCTTTGTTTGCATAAGTACGGGACAGTCACGTGTCCCACAGGGATAGATGCGCCATTTTTTTCAGTTGTTTTACACCCATATACAGTGTAGCCCATTGCAAAAAGCATTAATGATGTCTTCAGAAACTCACTTCACCTGTACTTCAAGCTGGCACAAATACACCACCACAAAGTGAAAGCATATACCTACCTGGAAGGTTAACTGTACCCTGTTATACAGTGCTATCGTACCGTATGATAAAACATGCACATCTGTGCAGGAAATCACAAACATTTTTACAAAAACAAATTACAGTATACTATCTCCTGTATAATATATGTATATGTGCGCATACACACATTCATAAATCATGCTCACTTCATTGCGAATTTCAACAGGTGCCTTTTCTGACAGAGTTAATGCCTCAACACCAGGAGGAAGTGTTGCAGATGAAACTGGCCAGGGAAGATCAATTGGCCTCTTAGGAGGAGAACTAATAATGTAGTAGGGATACTTCAATGGAGTAGTAACGTCAGGGATGACAGATTTTAAAGAATGCTCTTGATAATACTCAACTAGTTCCTGTAATGAAACTTATTTAGCACCCTGGACACTTAACATCATGTAATAGTATGGTGGTACTTATTATTATCAAGGATTATAAGCAGTCACGATTCTGTCATACTAGAAGAACGAGCATCATCATCTCACAACCTTTTTTTTAGAACATAAATGTTACCGGCGATCATAAGAAACAGCAATAATAAATGTTACATCCAAACCCCTTCTTGGTTGTGAAGAGAGTTTTCCAAAAATTTCATTTTTTTTGTTATGATAGTGTACTGATAATAGTCAGAAGGAATAAAACTGTAAACCTAGTGTTTTGCTTTTATAGTGCTACTCGCAATAATTGATTGTGGGTTTTAATTAACATTAATAATTTTGATTATTGGCATTGAAGTACACATGAGTGTGGTGAGATGAATGCTGGAATCAGTCCCCAAAAAAACTAATAAAACACACAACTTCAAATACTTTCCATAAACAAATTACTCTAATAGAGCATAAGACTTATTGTATGACAAATTGTTTCCATATTATAAAACATGTCCAACCTGTACCATTGTAAATGTACAGTGGAACCTGTCTAAAGAAGTCACTTTCAGGCCAGGAACATTTGGCTTTTATAGAGAGGTGGCAGTCTAATTTATTATCCTCCATGCACATACGTAGGTTACAAAGCAGCCATAGGCCACAAACCATAACAGGCACGAAAGAGCAGTAAGAATGCGGACCAACAAGAGCTGATTGAGCTGACCATGGATAGCTACAAACCCCGTGATGCAATAGTATGCAGTTTATACTGTAGAACTTGCCTCTTAATTAATTTAAAGGCAGTGAACTGATAACTATGCTGCATTCACAAATTTGCAGATAACATGGTGAGCTTTAATTAGAATTGCATGTGGTAATGTATACGCTTACGTATCTATATGCACCTGTACACAGAATACAACTGGGAGTATTACATAATTCAGTGTCTCCTGTAACAACGTAAATACATGTAATACATATTCATCCTTTTGGTCCCCTATCACCAGGTTCTTTGTTTTGTAGAAATATGAAAGCTAGTTTTACTCATCGTCATGGCTGTCATTGGCTGTTTCACGTGAGACCTTTTTATAACAAAGTGCTGTTTGGGACTGTAGAAGTTGTATACATGTTATAGAGGTGACTGCTTAATGCAACTATTTCTGCACATACTGATTGGGAATCAGTGGGATCATAGTCACATTGCCAATTATACTGAGGTGACCGGCTAGGTTCACTGTACTTTCCAACTACAACGCAACCATGAAATATAAAAAAGGCAAGACCTACATACTTACATACAGTATGTACGTGTGTATGTACACTAAGCAACACGTATTACTCACATAGATAGTAGAAAACTTCTTTTCTCTGCTTAAATAAAAAAGATTTGTCTTAGGGTCAACAAAGATTGTAACATGGTAAGGTTTTCTTTTCCACCTACGAATGTATAGAGATGGACACTTAAGTTACATTAACATCACAACAGCAGCACATACGCGTAGATACACACCTTATGCAAATATTATATTCTCCTCTATTTTGGCTGTTCTCTCTCACCAAAAACACTCCATCATAAAGGTTCTTAACCATACTTTCTGCTTTGCCATGTGATAAAGATCCAACATACCTAACACAAATATGTGACTGCATCTTATATACGTATACACTGAGGACACAATGTACAGAACATTCACATGTACAGTAGGTAACAGAAAAACAAGTAGCCTGATGCACAGAGATTTCTTACAAATTATCCAAAAAATCATAATTTTACATCTGACCGGATCTGCAAGAACCCCACGTGTTCATGCATTTTAAAAACTCTTTTTAATTATATTTCCCTTATCAAGATACTGTAGTTAAATGAATGGGAAACCAAATTCCAGCTCTAGAAGTAGAGTTTTTAAAGCTACAGCACCACAAAGTGGTATCAACAGAAAGATCAATTTGTACAGTGATAATGGGGAAACAAACTACAGTTGCTTAGTTACGTATGAATGCATGTAGAGATCTATCTACGTAACTTATACTATAAATTCCCCATTAATTAATTAACCCTTTAAGGACCAAGAATTCTGTGCATAGTCTACCCTGAAAGCCCACACGTTTTATGATTATTGCGCATTTAGTGTTTAAAAAAAATATAAGAAGTTTATAGCATTGACAAAGCCCCTACAAGTGCTCAATTGTATAACAAATTATACTAAAAGACTCGCCTGACAATAATAAACAACATTATCTAACTTACCAAAGTGTAGAACCAATGTCTTAAAAGCACTAAGGTGAGTTTCAAACACCTACACGCGATCGATTTCTTCGTGACACAATCAATAAAAACAGTCCGCAATTTTAGTTTTTTAAAACCGCATCACATGATCTTGTATATCAAATTATTCGCCTCTAAATAGTGAGCACTCTGAGCTTTATTTGAAGTTAATACGATGAACACAGCCAAAGTTATGGAGCGATTTCTACAAGGTTAGTTTTATTGTGTAAATATTAAATCCCATCCAAAAACAGCTTATAGCTGTAAAAAAAGTGCGCGTCCAAGTAAAGCAGAGTTAACTGCGACAAAAAGTAATGATATCATAATGCGGCCATGTGCGAGGTGTGCAAGTTGTAAAATTAATATTAGCTAATCAGATAATACAATGTTATTGTTAAAGTGTTAATGAGAACTATGTGATGCTGCTAGTTTTTAAGTGTGTGAGCATCTTCATAAATGCCACATAAATTTAATTCTCAATAAAGCAATGTGTATAGATTCTCTGATAGTAATAAATAGTTTGAGTTTGGCCACCTTTCCTTTGTTCGTAGCATTGCTGTATACAGGAAAGGCGGCCAAACTCAAACTATTTATTACTATCAGAGAATCTATACACATTGCTTTATTGAGAATTAAATTTATGTGGCATTTATGAAGATGCTCACACACTTAAAAACTAGCAGCATCACATAGTTCTCATTAACACTTTAACAATAACATTGTATTATCTGATTAGCTAATATTAATTTTACAACTTGCACACCTCGCACATGGCCGCATTATGATATCATTACTTTTTGTCGCAGTTAACACTGCTTTACTTGGACGCGCACTTTTTTTTTACAGCTATAAGCTGTTTTTGGATGGGATTTCAATACTTTTTGTTAGAATAAGCAATGCACTGTTGATAACAGTAGGTGAGTTTCCATGGTTTTGACAGAACCCCAGACTACAGTGACAGAATATTAAAATATAACTGTAATTTTAGTGGCCAGGGCCACCCACATTGGGAGTAACTGGGGTATTTTGCCCCCTACCACAGCCCGAAAGGGGCCACTTGAATACCTGTTTAAAGAAAGATCGATATACTCTAATAGAACAGTCAGGATCTAGACCCTTCCTTGCCCCTGGGCCCCTCTTTAACTCTTTTCCCTGGGCCCTCTAATTTCTCTGGATGGCCCTGTTAGTGGCATGCAACTGCAGTCAACTAACACCCATTTTAACTAGTAAACCCTTAACAACACTTTGCCTTTCATCTTGTACTGCATTGAAACGATCAAGATACTCTATTAGAGCAGTCACAAAACAGCTGTAACACAGCAATCAATATTTAGCATAGTTACAACTTCTACTTAGCATCGGATTGTATAGTTTAAATTACTAGCTACTTACAGACTTTACAATATAATAATATGGCACTTGTAGAAATGTGACTGTTCTATTAGAGTATCTCGATCTACTTCAAGCATTGACTAATTCAAGTGAAGAAGCTACGCCCCTGCCAAGAGATCTTGTGAAATGAAATGAGAATAGTAAAGAAAAGGCAAGTATGTACAGAGACAATAGAGGGGCGTGTAATTATGTCCTGTTGTAAATAAACGCCTTTAAAATTTATATTACTACTAAATAAACGCACCAGAATAGGCTTGTGTGGCTGTTGTCTCCAAGGTTGTCTCATTACTTGTCTTTTCGTGTTGAAGGGATTTAGTCACAATTGGTGAGTTTAACTATACATGTATTTGTGTTGTAAAACTTAATTGTAAAAAGGCAATTAGCACATATCATGATAAACATGTATTTGTCACAGTAGAGTCTCTCACAATTATTAGACATTGGACCAGGGTAAAAAAATTACTGCTATATTTAGAGGTTGTAGCGTTTGTATATCTTAGTATCTTAATAAATAATCCCCCATGATCACTAATCACTAATAGTACAGTGAAAACTGGTCATTATTCAGGCCGTAGGGACAAAATTTTCTAACCTTGCCTTTTATAGAGGTGGCTGCATTATGCGGCCTTAAAAAAGGGTAAGAAGCATGCTGTTCTAACTGGCTATAGAGATGGATTTAGTGTATGACAGCGTATGAGACAGTGAGTGCTGGCAGCAAGGGGGCAGCCAATCTGTTAGAGCACCAAAAGCACTGCTTCAGACATAGGCAGTTGACTGTCAGCCCCAAGTGTAAAAAGTTTCACTATTGGTCCTTATAAGCTCCTGATGAAGAAAGTGATGAAGTCATTATCCATAGGATATATTTTTCAGAGTATCCATTTCAGTTCTACAATATAGTAGCCAAGCAGAAGATGAACATAACACAGCATTCCAGTAGTTTAGTGGTGACCACAACACTGCCTGAGTTAAACTGTGGTGAGATTTGAGACTATACCAGAAGCCCTGGAATGTCTTCAACACATGAAATACCAAATATCTAATGCTTGGCTTTCATCTACAGTGGACCTGTCCTTGTGGCCACTTGTACAGAAGGGAAACAGCTGCCACACAGTCTTGCGAGCGAAACAGCTAGTTGCCACACCCCTTAATTATCAATTTGTAAAATCTTTAGCAAAATTGTGTGTGCGAGCAAGTGCGATGTGGCAGTGCCGTGTATATGGTTGCTGCCTAGCAGTGACACATCACGAGTATTGAAGTCACAATGCGTTACTGTATCATCCATCTAAATACAATCTCTGAATGTGTCATTTTGTGTAGAGAGCAATCTTCCACAAGAAGTGACCTGCAGGTTTCAGTGTATATTGTTAACCATTAATATTGTTCACAATATTGTGAACTATATGTACAGTGAAACCTCACTTAGTGGCCACCTCTTTAATAAGACCACCTCATTATATTGGCCACCTCTAGTAGGTCCCAAATATAGCTAAGCATTACTTATGACCTCATTAATAAGGCCACCTTGTTATTCAGGCCAAATGTTTTGGTCCCACAGCCTGCCATATTAATGAGGTTTCATTGTACTTATGTGAATTTTTATTTTTCGTAACTTTTCTTCAGGTTTACTGATGGGCACTATGAAGCATTGTTGACTGATACGTGTATAATGTGGTGACTTGAAATGCTAAAACAGTACGTAGCATGTCTTGTATGTACATGTAATGTGTTGTAATGTGTCCACACATCCACACATCTTAGAAATAAATATAATTGTATTCTCTATAAATAGTCAGTTCCATTGTGCCACTGGGTCATACGTTGGTTGAGTATGGATCATCCAGGGCACTTGAGTCACATTTTGTCCTGGCCAAGTGGATCTCATCCACTGACAGAATATACAGGATCAGATCACGTGTATAAATTACGGTGGAACTTGTTTATTGCCACCTTCACTCATTCAGCAGGTAACAGTGTATAAATTCTCAATTGGAATTGGCTTTTCAAGAGTGGTTGTCTTTCTATACTAGTGGCCATTAAGATAGGTTGTACTGATAGAGTGTACATACTAGAGATGCAACAATATCCTCCACTTAGTGTCGTTTGATAGTGATGCAATGGAGACTATGTATTATTGCATTTAAATACTATACTATTATATTGCAACTCTAGCACGTATTTATAACAGGAATGTTTGTTAACTGTTTAGACATACTGGAGCCACACCCACTCATCTGGATTCTACAAATGGAGTCATACCAACTTGTTGTCATCATACTTACTCGTTACTCCCATTGTGTTTGGATGAATATACATGCCGTCATGTGAGACTTGCTACCATGGCGGGCCACTGGAAAACATTTGCATAGCAGTTATATTACAGTCATTATTGTACAATTCTTACATTATTGTTGTGAAAAGTGTTTGGTATTCATGTGTCTCCTCTGTATGTTGTAATTACATGTGTAATTTTGTGTGGGGGTACTATAAAATGCAATAATGCATGGTGACAATTGTATTAGGCGATTTTGCACACTTCCTTTTAAGCTAGCTACATGTGCTAATTACTCACAGCTTGTGTCAACAACTGGTAACCGCAGTTGTACTCTTGTGTTATTCTTTAAGCCGCGCCCTTAGAGGACAAATTATGTGGGGGCGACTAATTTCAAAATGAAGGATGGTATGATTATGATTATGATTATGATGTGATTTGGGTTGAGGCTTAGAAGCCTGTACACCCACTCAATTACATACATATACACACATAAATTAGATGCAATGAACAAAAATTAACTATGAATATAATTATTACATTAACATAAATCTATAGTCATAAAAGTAATTATCTACAGCTGATTTAAAATTATTTAATAAAGAATTTCCTACAATATCACTCGTAAGATTGTTCCAATCATTAATTACTCTAGTACCAAAATAGTTGACCCGACATGAAAGGTGGGCAGGGGGCTTAAGTAATTTATATGCATGACCTCTAGTTTGTGTATTGTGGGAGAAAGTAAAAAAGTTGGAGTGATCCAGATTGAAGTAATCGTTCAACATCTTGAAAAGAAATATGCAGCACCATAGATTATATCTATGGACTATAATCTATGGCAGCACACTTCTTGGTGGCTATATGTACTGATTAACTACATAGAGTGCCAGTTCATCAATACCCAGTGACCGCAGTTGTGCTCTGCGTCATTCTTTAAATTCCGAGTAAAATTCTTAGAGAGCAAATGACGTGGGGGCGACTAAATTCAAATTTCAAACTAGCCATTCTCGAAAACAAATGTTTCAATCTGAACGAAACTTTCAGAACAGTTTAAAGACACATTGCCCTACATGCCAAGCGAGTATTGCGGAAAACAACAATCTGGGATTTGTATTTGGCCTCTAGGTCGACTGAGGACGACTGAAACTTCGTTTGGTGCTGAAATCACGACTGTAGGGTAATCATGTATGGTGAAATCGATGATGTGAATCTTGAGGTGATTGAGTGAATACTGAAGCGATAACAGGGCGATCAATGTTCGGAATGCACAAAGGAACGCAAGGCATACACCTGCGGTTGCGTCTAACCGCATGCGATAAAAAAAATAATAAAAAATAAAAAATGAAACTTCCCCTTTGATGTCGGCAACCTCTATCACGAAACAATCGGCATGGATTTGCTTCACTGCTTGTGTGGTAGTTACTAGTGACACGATGAGTTCAACTCCAGAGTTTCAGAGGGATAGCGTAAGTGACGGGTGGATTACAGGAAGGCCGAATTTGACAACGTTCGTTCTTGTAAAATCCTCACGTAGTGGTCGCGTCATTTATTGTCTGCGGCGCGCGTTTCTGCTTTACTGGCCGCGCGACTCACTACCGTGAGTCTTGATGTTTGTACTTTGTTAGGAATTTTACCCAGGCTTAGTTTTGTGTGATAAGTTCGCCTTATATATCAAAAGAATCGCCTATGAATGGTGAATACAATGGCCCCTATTTCGATCTAATAGCTTCATTTGTTGCGGAGTTATAGCTCTTTGTTTACTGCCAATAATCTTGGACGTAATATTACGGCGCTGGTCTTTCGAACAATACCTACTTTGGACGTAATATTACGGCAGCAGTCCTTAAAGGGTTAACAGGCTAATTTATTTGTAAGTGGTATGTCTTAAAGATTCTTTTTATAATAAGGGCTAAGGCAAACACTTTCAGAAAACGACAATAGCACATCCGTATGTATGCTAATGCACAGTAGTATTATATGTATGTATCTTGTGTATCCTCAGGAGTACTGACACAACACAAAGACATTCAAACTCTTCTTGCTTTGGCTATCAAGGTTTTTGCCAATACAGGTTTCCACAAAAAATGTTGGATTCTTGTTGATCCAGTCACTTTTTAAAGCCACACAAATTACTATCTTGTACACCAATGATTGTCAATTCTTATTATTAATAACACAATGCACTCAACGTGCTTACCACAAATGAGACGAGGAATGCCCCCGAGTCGATTTCTTCTTTTCTTTATGTATATCCATATCACTGTGTGTGTAAATAAAGTTTGAAAATATGTAAGCCAAAGTAATAATCATACACATATACATACAACTGTATGCCGGTTGTGCAAACCATGGGAACAGGTATTTATGTGGATACTAAATCAAATCAAATCATATACAAATCCAAATTACTATCCAATTTTGAAATTAGTAAGGCTCAGTAGTGATGTATGTAAAGTAAGGCTGTTATCCTCTACAGACTGGCTTCTGTCCACCCTTGTTCCAAGGTTACTGTTACTGAAACTGCTGACTCAGTTTACTGTTTACTGATTAGGGTGTGATTTCATTACTGCAAGGTTTAAGTGAAATATATGTGAGCATATCACCTCCAGCCCTGCAGTCCAAAACAGATCAATAAATTTAAGATTCAAGCTGTATAGAATGTGGTCAGTAGTGATGCAATGTGGAAGCGGTCAATGCTAACCAACCCATTATTTTCTACAACAGGTATGCAACAGCCACAAAAATGGAAAGAGAACAAAAACTTGGTATGTAGGGTCTAAATGCTAGAGGAAACTGTTACTTAATTCAACAATTTTCAAGTAGTCACTCACTGTGCTTTCTTACCATGCAAAGAATAAGAAAAAACTACGTAGTGGTATATGTATAGAACTACAGTACCTATTAAATGTTTCAGAAATTATTTGTCTAAATACACCAAAATGACATTTTCAGTCCAATTAGTGCATGAAGATGGTTGCATAACGTAATAACTATCAAAATATATACTTAGTACAGGATTAACGTTTGACTCACTCTGAAGATAGTTTACTTGGATTACGTGCCTGTATGAAATGATAGTGTTCCTCAAAAAAATCATCCAGCTACATACGGGGGAAATGCTTCTAAATCATGCACTACATATATTACATACACATGCATACATGCACACATACACACACACACACAGAGGCACAAACACAGAGACACACAAGCACAAATGTAATGATATAACATACCAGTAGTGCTGAGCAATAGTAAAAATTTTACTATCACGATAGTTACTCGTTAAATATCACGATAGTGAATACTATCCCGATAGTTTATGAAACACTTTGCTCTTAACAAAGTCTTAGTGTATAGCTATGATTTGCAGTCATATAGAAAGTTATTTTGCATGCACAGGATATTTGTTAATTAACTGCATGGGCGGCTGATGAAATGGACTTTTGATATAGCTTTTACAGGCCACTCCTTTGTAAGAAAGCTGCTGTAAAACAGTATAGAAGGGTTGTTAATACCATTTTAATGCATATCTGAGATTATCATAACTATCACGATAGTGATATCCCTACTATCGCGATAGCGATAGTGATTTACTATCGCGATATATCGCACTATCGATACTATTGCTCAGCCCTACACCACACACACATTTTAATCTACTGTATGTACCACGAAGTGCAGAATCAAGGATTTCTAGTCAGTTTGCATTCACCTGAGCCCTCATTTTTTGTTAACTCTTCTGACATGGGCCAGCTGTCCAGTAGTGCTGTGAAGCCCTTTAAACACCGAACTGTTTAAAAAGTAGTCTGAGAACAAGTGAGTTATGAGGCTTCAATATAAATTTGGTGTAGATGACATAGGCAAACATGTTTACAACATGTCTGGGTTGCAAACATGTTTACAACATGTCTGGGTTGCAAACATGTTTACAACATGAAAACATGCTTGTTCCAGGTCAAAACCATTGGGAGTGAAAGTTCATGATCACCTCTTTGATATGACATAATATTATGGTGGGGGCTGAGGTGAACGTGAACTGACTATAGTCTAAGACTTTTACTGTATAGTAGCTAATCAAATACTGTATTATACATAACTGTCTCATCAACCTGTTGTTGTAGTGCTAAACTTTGTGTTGTATACAGTAAGTATTATATGCTTACCTCAACATAATTGTCATTGTCATTATCACTGTCATATGATGAGTGAAAAGTCTCCTAAATGTACAGTATAATACATGTATCCAGTGTATCAGGACACACAATAGTGTATGTGTCATGCAGCCAAGGAAAGCCGATGTGCCCAGGCATATGACAGACAAGTGTGTATTTTACAGGAACCAAGAAAACATGATTAATTTTAACATTGCTCGTGGGGACCTCCACACCTAAAAGCTTTTAGTACTCTGCTATTGCTGTCAGTTGCTCGTCTCACTTAATTTCTCCCTTATAAACAGAAGTTCTAGTGTACTATACCAGAATATTACTTTATAGATCTATCCATGGAAACTCTGGATTGTTCTAAAACATTCTATGTATGTTGTATTAGAAGTGCTCATAATGCACAATCTATTAGAGTACTACAAAAAATAGTCAGCTATATACCAAACATACGTAAGAGTCACGTGATCAAGACACTCTAATAAAGCAGTTGTGATTGATTGTCATCTCTACCAGCTAAACCGCTTATGAATTACACAGATGTAAGAATGTATGCATACGTATATGGTGGAGCCAGTATTGAACTGAGTCATTGCTGCTGACCCAGAAGACAGATAGCAATCTGGCTATGACTGGATTGTGAGGACACATATGCCAAGAGCTATGTTTTGGGTGCTCGACTGGTGTACTAAGTTAAGGGATAGCTAGCTATATGGTAATGATGATCAGTTAGTGAGTGTGGTTCTTACTTTGTGCACATGTATCCACGGACTTCAACACGTTATACTGATAAATTTATAACATGGCTCCACGTATGCCTACAAACAGTACCATAAATGGATATTGCTTACAAAAGAAGCTGGCCTGCTATCAACCCTGGTGGCAGTCATTGTAGTTGTGTATAAGCTCTGTAACTTTTGAAGCATAAATTGACCTTGTGGCTACACAATCTACAGGTAATAGTAACTGCTTAGTGAAAGTATGTGCTCATTACAAAAAATGTCCAAACTTTAAGGCTATGCAAGTACAAGTACAATGAATTTTATTTTTGAGCAACATGAAGAAGTATAAATTTCAGAGGCACAAGATACATGTATCAGAATTGACTTCATAGCAAATTTGTAATATAGCTATTGGTTGCTACCAACAGACCCTTGGTTGTTTCTCACACCATAAAGCCTAAATAAATAATCAAGGGTACATGTCCCACCCCAAGAGATGGTTCACTACAGAAAATTATCTTCACTTCCGTACCAAGTTAGACAACACAAGCAGTGATTATGGTTCAGAAGCCAATACCACATGAAGGAAAGTACTATACTAACATTCAGTATACTATACTAACACTCGGTATACTGTACCGTTTTCAGTGGCTCAAGAAAGGCAGGAATGTCTTCCACTGCAGGACGCTTTTCAGGATTATTATTTAAACAAAATATTACTACTGGTTTCAACTTCTCCATCACATCTGTCATTTTATCCAGATATGGTTGCCGACGTTGAACTTCAGTAAAAGCAGTTAGCTGTTCAGTTTTAGGGTCCATCTCTGTTATATCCGTAGGTTCTGGCCATTCATGAGTAGCTACAAACATAACAATTCCTCCAAATGAGAACACATCTAACGAAACTCCATATTTTGCACTGTCTTTGGTAGCCTCAGGGGGCATGAAGGCAACAGTCCCTGGAACTTTCGTCTGAGTGATTTTACTATCAATTTTTATTACTTTGGCAACACCAAGATCTCCAATTTTTGCAACTGAGACTCCACCAGGCTTGGTAGAGCCCTTCAACAATACATTATTAGGTGACAGATCCCGATGCACCACTGGTGGTCGTTGTGAATGAAGATAACCGAGACCTCGAGTAATATCAAGTAGTATGGAGATTTTTGTTGAGAAGGTGACCTCCATTGGAGATTTCCTACCAATGTATTTAGTCAAACTTTCGTCCATCATTTCCATAACCATGACAGGAATTTCTGAATGTATTGCAGGATAACAGATACCTAAGAACTCTACAATATTTTCGTGGAGAAGGGTTCTGCAAAGTGCACATTCGCGAAGAAAGGAATTTATGAAAGTCTCCCTTTCATGTTCAACAAGAATCGGATGGATCATTTTGGCAGCACAGATACTTCCCTTATAACTCACTTTGTAAACTAATCCATAAGCACCTCGTCCTAGCTCGCTGCCCTGCATGTGTTTCACCCCGTTAAGAGGCACCAAACTTTTACGAAGTTCACTTAAAGGACAACTTGTCATCGTGCTTAAACCTAGGCCTGCGTACTCCACAAAATGACCTCCCAGGCTAGTTGCGTGATTCCCTCGACCATCCCACGAGGTCAGATTACCAATGAATGTAATTGGGCTTCAGTTACCCATAACCGTTGTCATGGCAATACGTTCTGAGCCGGGATGGCATGCGCACACAATCACCAGCAGTGTTGCCAGATGATTTGCTCCAAATGGAAAAATAAATTTGTTCATAAAAAGTTCATAAAAAGTTCATAAATCCATAATCACTTTCCAAAAACTAGTCCACACATTATAAATAGGTGGTAGCTAGTAGGGCACTGAATAGCAAAAAAAAAGGTCGCCACCTAAAATTGCCAAAAGTTCATAGATTACTTCAGCTTCATAAAAAAGTTCGTAGATTATTTCAGGTTCACAAACAAGACAAAAAGTTCATAAATCTATGAACTTTATTCACATGGCACCACTGATCACCAGGGATGGTCCCATGGTATTTTCCTTCAAATTTTAGAAATCACTTCTGCATCCTCATGTTGACCCTACATGGTCAGAAAACTATAGCTGTTATGGCAATGTCCTAAACAGACATCCTTGAGTAAATAGCTGTGTGCTTCCCCTTGAAATCAAAAAACAGGTAGCTAAAACAAGCTACAGTGCAGTTTAAATATGTGAGCGGATATATAATTTTAGTGATGAAGGTTGATAGTTGCTCTAGGGGGGTAGCTAGCTACGTAGCTACTATAATACAAGATCACTCACTGGTCATGCATCAACGTGATATAGAAAGTAGATTTATTATAAAGCCACAACTTGATTCTGCACTAATGCATGTGATCTCTTCACAAGAGTGATTGATCCTCAAATGTTTGATACACAATCATTCTGGTTTGGTAAAGAGCTTTGTGTGCAACTATAAGACCTATAGTTACAGCCATTTTGAAGCTAGTTCACATGATTATCTATGATAAAAAGACTCCACATGTTCACACTATAGCTTGCTCAGTGATGTGTAGTACATATTAAGTGTATGCATACTTGCTTGAATAATGATATTCACAACACAGAACTCTACTCTTACTTATTGTGACCTAAGATCCTATCCTAGAGAAGAAATTACATCTGCAGTTTAAATGCTAAACAATATATGTACAGTATAGTCAGCTTCATGCACTTTCCTAGTGTAATCCTGAATAGCAATCCACTTTGTTGCCTGAGTCATTATGTTTCAAAATGCTCCAATTCCATACAATTACCACTTGCTGAGAGGTATTCTATTGTATGCTTCTTTCTTAAAGTCGAAGTCAATGACACGTCCTTCTTAGTTGGATGTGAGCAAACATTATTATTTAATTTTGCTAATTATATGACTATTGAAGCTATTCACAAAAATACTTTCACACTTTGTCTACTATAGCCATTAATTTTGGTGGTCAGTAGCAATACACCATGGAATGAAACATTATTATGATAGCAGAGCCCACCTGAGGCGTAAAGCTAAATTACAAGTACAATTACAAATACGAATTATAGTACTTGTTCAGTGAACTTTTGAAACTGTCTAATTGATCAGCATGAACAACATCTGAAGGCAATCTGTTCCAATCAGAAATAGTGTGTGGAAAAAAGGAGTACTTTAAACAATATATGGGAACTTCATGTTGTTTCTGGATCTGGTGGTATAGTAATTGGTGATGGAGTTGGGAGATCATTTGTTGGAATATATATATGTAAAATATTATTGATTATTTTATAAAGTATTAGACAAGTGCTCTCTCTTCAAAGTTATAAGGTTGGCCACTTAAGTGATGACAACAATGAACTAGTACTGTCCGACATTTCTTCTCCAAGGTTGGTTCAACACAATGCGAACTGCTCTATAGATGCTGAATCATTTCAATTTATTCATTTGATTCTGGTGGTAAGGATCCCAAATAGATGAAGCATAATCTAGTACTGGTAACACAAACTGCTTGTAGCTTAATTATTTCAATCGTTTTGAGCAAGTGCACAAGTTACGATTCAAAAATCCAATTAATTTCGTTGCTTTGCCACATACATAGTCAACATGCGGTTGCCAAGAAAGTTTATGGTCAATGATAACTCCAAGATAGGAATGTTGTTCAACGATGTTAAGAACTTGACCTGACATTGAGTATAATAATTCACTTTTGTGGTGGTGTTTGGACAGTTGCATGATACAGCATTTATTGATGTTAAATTCATTTTCCACTTGTCAGCCCAGGAAGAAAGCCTATGTAGATCTTCCTGAAGTATTTGGTGGTCGGCAGCAGTTAATATTGGATGATAAATCAAAAAATCATCTGCAAAATTAATAATCTAACTGTGCTCTGAAAGTCTATGGCCAGATTAAGGTGTGTGGGCCCAAGAACTGAGCCCTGGGGGACACCTGATGTGACTTCACATGGGGTAGAATATGAGCCTTTGATTACAGCTTGCTCTATTGGACAAAAATGAATGTATCCATTGTAGAGGCTTACCTCTTATTCCATAGAATTCTAGCTTTTGTACAAGCCTTGAATGTACAACCTTATCAAAGGTTTTAGAGAAATCTAAAATGTCAAGGTGCTAACTTACTCCTACACATATGCTAGTATACACGCATACAAAAATAAATTTTTGGCTGGAATATGTTGCAATTGCTAACTATAATATATGTATAGTATAGCTATGGCTACTCAGCTACATGTATACAGACGTGGACCATTTGCAACTGTAAATTGTAACTACACAAAAGGGTGAGGGTTCCAACAGAGCATGCTGTCGACAGACACAATGAATAGTCCAGATGAAAGTTGTACCTTCATTGTTTAAAACTATAAAAAGAAATAGATTACTTACACACAAGTTTGTGAGAATACAATTCAATTGCAAAAAAAAAGTGTAGTTATTATTCTAATGCAAATAATATATAAAACAATGTGACAGTATATTTAAGGGTGCTCTGTACAGTCCGATTATATGGCTTCCCATGAAATTTAATTTAGTCTATAACTTACAAATGGTTTTAGCAAATGTCCTGTACTTTTTTACTGGATATAAGCTAACACTAGTACACAGTTTAGTCCAAACCCAACTGCTAAATTTGCTTTAGAACATGAGTTACAGTTTTTCCCTTTATACTAGAGCTAGTCCTACAATTTATGCACAAGAGCCTTGATACTTTTATGATACACTATGCTAAACAGCACAAACCATTGTGCGTTTTTATTTTTGTCTTTTAGCTTCTCAATCATCACATATTTATCTTTCAGGTTGACAGTCCCAGAAATCCTTTTTTTACTTCTACGTTATCCATCATCTGAACTTGCTATTTCAAAATGGCAAACGCTCTTCTTTGGTAAAATTACTAAAGTAGCTTGTGTGAAAATTTCATATCTATTGGATTAAAAATGACGGAGTAGTTCTATTTTAAGTGATGGGGTGTAGAATAGCAAGATTCGTGTGCTTTTTGCTATGGGATACCTAATTTACAGGTACTAAAATGCGTCAACATGTCACAGACTAATTAAGTGACCATAACATTTCTTTTAGTGCAAAACAGACTATGTTTTGGAAAGCCTTGTATGAACTGTACAGAGCACCCTTAACTATCAGAACATAACAAAATAGTCTTTAAAAACCAGGGCATATCATACAAAATGAAATTATGGATACAACCAACTAATTATATGCATGCAAACATGTTTGTTCAGTTGTTGGCACTAGCTGATTCATCTCCTTAGCAATTCTGCATGAATGGCAGTAAGCTTGGTGACAATATCACTGAATGTTAGTCTTTCCTTTGGTTGACGGTGCCAACATTTCCACATAATCTCATTGTAAACTTCTGTAGGAGTATTCTCTGGTGCTTTAAGTCTGTGACCTTCATTCAAGTAGTCAAAAAGGTTCTGTATGTGTACAAACAAATTGATGCAGGAAAACAGAAATGCTAAGAAAATGAAATTCTAGGAGAAGCATGTGCATGCATACACATATACAGACGTACGTACATACATGACTACATACTAATATTATATGCTACAGACCCATTATAATTAGTGATAAAGATGGTACTAATTATAATATTACATGTATAAGAAAAATTAGGAATTTTAAATTAGAGTAGGGACAGTGTATAGTACTGTAATAAAAAGTGCTGAAACAAGCTGGATCAGAGTAGTACGTAATGTCCAAATACTGTAAAACAATAAGAAGTGAATATCCCTACTGTGCTACACTCAATGCACAGTAGTGATGTTCACTTCTTATTGTTTTACAGTATTTGGACATTACGTACTACTCCGATCCAGCTTGTTTCAGTACTTTTTATTGCAGCATTATACACTGTCCCTACTCTAATTTAAAATTCCTATTTTTTCTTATACTTGTTGTTAAGTTTTTTGCAAGTCATGACCACTAAATAGTCTGCTTTTCACAAAACCAGTCACAATATTTTAAAAGAGTTAATCACAGTACTATTATACTAGATTATGACTCATACAATAACAACTGATCAGTGGGCATGGCTCTACATAAGCCTGCAGACAATAATGGACGTGGGATTCATGCATACCTACACACTGATGAATGGGTGTGACTATCATATGTCTACAGACAGTAATTTATGTAAGTGGGCATAGCTCACAAAAGAAGCAGGGCTACGTTATGATGTGTGGTAACATGTCCACATTTATTAGAATGTGGGACCAGACCTGAATAATCTGTAAAGCAGGATCTGGATGACTCGACTCGGTTTAACATTGTTAATAAATAAACTATATTTATTGACTTACACATTGCTATATAGTATGCTGTGAGTTGCTCTCACTGATTGATATCAACAGCGAGTCATGTACAAGTGTGTTCAAATAGTTTGGTACAACTGGCAACCACGTGTATCCGAATAGTTTGATGCAATATACACTGGTAGATGGAAGCCGTATTGTAGTCTATTAATGTTCAGTGGTAGAACCTTGAATGATGGTCATGGTAAAGAAGGATAAAGAAAAATAGCACAAGCATTGTACGTTTATCAATATACCAAAGATTTTTTCTTAAGCAAGCTAGAAATGTTTCTATGAAAGAATTAGGGCTGTAGCTGTAGCCAGTTTTCCGCTACGCTTGACTGAAGGCAGCAGGCAGGCAGGCGCAGGCAGAGGCAGACAGGCAGGCAGGCAGGCAGGCAGGCAGGCAGGCAGGCAGGCAGGCAGGCAGGCAGGCAGGCAGGCAGGCAGGCAGGCAGGCAGGCAGGCAGGCAGGCAGGCAGGCAGGCAGGCAGGCAGACAGGTGGGCGGGCAGTAGAAAATTCCATTGAATAAATTTTTTTTTAAAAACTGTAGCAACTTGACGGAAACATAATAATCAATTACTAAAAAGTGCAAAGTAGCCATTATGCTTCATTTTCAGCTATGTTCAACCCATTACACAACAAAGAATAGTGCGAGGAGCATCTCTGAAATTCGGTACAGTTACTATAGAAAATATGGATGGTTCTCAATACAAACATAGTCACACACTATACCACAAATTGATACCTTTAGCTGCCAACAAAGAGGAATGGATACATAGGGGACAAATGTAAGTACACGATGCATGCATTGTATATATTGTGGTATTTCAACAGAAATTTAAACCTGTCTGGCTGAAGCAATGTTGAACAAAAAAGTCAAGCTTGTAGCCCCAGACGTTATTGAGTTATGCTCATCTGAAGGCATCAGCAAGTAAGTCAGTCAGTCAGTCAGTCAGTCAGTCAGTCAGTCAGTCAGTCAGTCAGTCAGTCAGTCAGTCAGTCAGTCAGTCAGTCAGTCAGTCAGTCAGTCAGTCAGTCAGTCAGTCAGCAGTAGAAAATTTCTCTAAATAAAAAATAATTGGAAGTATCTCTGGTATACTAAAGGCACTTTAGGGCTTAGTTTTTGTACCTAACATTAGCAATACTGCCAAAACACCATGAAGATATGGGTACAGTTACATTACTACCATAGTATAATATCAGTACAGGTTATGATTAAATAATGACTACCAACTCATCCACAAATAGGAGTAAACCTTAGAACAATACAAAGGTTAAAGCAGATTAAGAGAGAGACTTAAATTTCTAGTAATAACAAACATACCCTATTTGCGGGGACAATGCAGCAGTCACTTTCACTTTTAGTGGATCCTGTTCTGCATTAGTGACTATTCATTTATTACCAATTAAATATTGTGAAATTACAGTACTACATATTTTGAATTTTGTAAAAAAATGGTTGAAGTGTCTGTCTACTACATCCCATTATTATTCACACAAGAGCTTCTTTGTGCCACTTGTATGTATGTGCACATTAGACAAAATATACCTTGCTGCTGATATCAAAGTAAGGTACTTTCCCCCAAGAATATATTTCATACAACAACACTCCATAGCTCCACACATCACTAGCAGTAGTGTATACCTTAATTTCAAATACCTGAAATAGATACGTACATGGTGTAAAAATAATAATGCGTTAAGTTGTGTGTACATATTTGCGCATACATTTCTATTTTAAGTTTTACTGTACCTGGACAAATTGTCACCATAATCAGAAATTAAAATGCATTACTATGAAGGTTATCAACAGTTTGGTAATTCATGACACTAATAGAATTCAAAATATTGATGACATCAATAATGATTTTTTATCTACATAATATTATTTAAAGTAAGAGCCAATTAAGCTGTCAACCAAAATTACTGTCTAGTAGAGTGTATTAAAATGTAGACCTAGCTAGCAATGCTATTATGCTCTGCATATTGTGACATTTGTGTTGTGTGTTGACTTTCACTTGTATTGTATGCTCTAGTATTGTAAAGAACACTTAAACAGTGTTGATATATCTTCCAGTGAATAATGTGCAAATCATGCAAATAATGTGCTTTGAATGTAAAAATTGTTTTCTAACTTTTCCTAAGATGCTTTCTTAGTTTACCAGTATTCAGCTTGCTTTATGAAGCATATACAGCTCTCTAACTTCTTACTGTATGTCTATAATTTTAACAACACAAAATAATTACAGTATCTTATTTTATAAATGAAGTCATGCACATTATATATATGTAGTTTACAAACTAATCACATAGTGATTTAGTTTGCCATACATTAGTCCTAATAGTGGGAGTGCAATTAATCCCAAATCGCATGGCTTGTTTCTGTAATTGTACTGTAAAGTAGCCAATAAAAATAGCAGAAACACAGAAGCCTTTTAAGTGCAATAAGAAAGTGATAACCAACCAAATATACTGGGAATAGAAGTGCAACAAATGTAGACATTTTGAGTAGCCAATCAAAATTGCTGACATGTGAAGCCTTTAAGTGCAACAACAAATGATGTAATAAAAGAATGATGCAATCACCTGGTAGAAGTTAAAGGCCACTTAGAACTGGATAGATGTGTACTACAAACCATGAAGGGTGGTCACTATCACACACATTTTTGTGCAATTATGTAATAATTGTACTTGTAACAGCCAGAATTGCACTCAGATGCGTGTGATTACCTATACTAATATTAATTATCAATTCCACTAGAACACAAAAATCTAAACAGCATGTAATAACCAAACAACACCATGACTAATTCCTTTTTTTTTACCTCTGGGGCCATCCATTTGAGATTTTTGACTGTGCTGATATAACAAATTCTATTTTCTGCCTTTGTGCACATACTAAAATCTGAAATTTTCAACACTTCATTGTTGTTCCCAACCAGACAACTCCTAGCAGACAAATTTCGATGAAGACAATTTTGAGAAGCTAGGTATTCCATCCCCAGGGCAGCATCAAGGGAGAACTTGGTTAACTGGTACCGTGTTTGATATACACCATCTTTACGTAAGAAGGTTTGAAAATCTCCACCAGACATCATCTCTAGTACAGCATATGTAGGGTCTCCATCAATACTTAAGCTAAGAATTTTGACAATGTTTGGATGTTTCAATTGGAGTAACAGTCTGGCTTCATATACAAATTGCTGTTTGTCAGCACAACATATTTTCATAGCAACTTGCTTTCCAGAGTCTTGTAAGGTAGCGGAATACACAAAGCATCTACTTCCCTTGTGGAATGGGTTCTCATCACGGACAAGGTTGTCATGGTGTAAGAAGTTCTGGTCAATATCAACTTGTTTGCAAACGGGATTTTTGAGAGTAAACTTATCTTGAGATTGCAGGTTAATTGGTATTGGTGTATCAGTGTAGTGCTCAAGGAGATCATTAATGCTGGGAAAGGTCAGTCCACAAAATGAATATCCATGACCTCCTTTACTTTTCTGTAGTACAATAAAGTACATACATTTACAATAATACATTAGTACCATCACATGTAAATGTCTAGCTGTTGGAATATCCAAATTACTGTCATTTGTCTTATGCTACGGCAATGGTGTAATATGGAAATGTGATGTTTAATTCATGATTGGATGTCTCGGTGGTGGGCAGGAGGTGCTGGGGAGTGCAAAGCATTGTATAGGGGAATGTGTTTTAAGTTGAATTATGGGCTATTTCGGTATTAAACCTGGCTAAGATGAAAGGAAATTTATAGTGCATCAATTCTAAGAATTTGTATAGTCATGTCCATATCCATGTAGGTCAGAGTTCTATTGTGGCCTTAGACTGCTGTATAGCTTGTCACTGAGATAGGATAAAGCAGCAGCAGCAGCAGCAGCAGCAGCAGCAGCAGCAGCAGCAGCAGCAGCAGCAGCAGCAGCAGCAGCAGCAGCAGCAGCAGCAGCAGCAGCAGCAGCAGCAGCAGCAGCAGCAGCAGCAGCAGCAGCAGCAGCAGCAGCAGCAGCAGCAGCAGCAGCAGCAGCAGCAGCAGCAGCAGCAGCAGCAGCAGCAGCAGCAGCAGCAGCAGCAGCAGCAGCAGCAGCAGCAGCAGCAGCAGCAGCAGCAGCAGCAGCAGCAGCAGCAGCAGCAGCAGCAGCAGCAGCAGCAGCAGCAGCAGCAGCAGCAGCAGCAGCAGCAGCAGCAGCAGCAGCAGCAGCAGCAGCAGCAGCAGCAGCAGCAGCAGCAGCAGCAGCAGCAGCAGCAGCAGCAGCAGCAGCAGCAGCAGCAGCAGCAGCAGCAGCAGCAAAAGCAGTAGATTTTGACAGTGAAATTTAATTTGGGTTTGTGTCTTGTGTGAAAAATCAAACCTGCATGCTATCACAGTAATAAGACCAATTTTCACAGGCCCAGTCACAGCTTCATATTAATTTTTATTTATATGTTGTTCACTTATGGTAGGAAATCTCACATATAGTTAATTTTACTCCTGGTTATCTTACTTTTCTTATGATCAAATGTTTTGGTTCTCCGTTACACATGGCAGTCAAGACATAACAACACTCATTGTTTGAAAATCGAACTAAGTAGTCTCCATCTTGTGTCAACAGTTTAACAGCATCATCACGAGAAATCTCACCATGACACCAAGGTTCTTCTCTAGGATCCTACAAATTCATATAGAAGTTAGCAACATCATAATCTACTCCCTGGCCCTAACCACAGTACACGTGTAAGGAAAAATTAGAAATTTTAGCAGGGATTATAGAAATAAAAGGCATATGGTATGATTCTCATGATTCCAGCTCCATGCACTGAGTCACCATGTGTTACCACAAGTCAAGACCTACGTACATGGTAGTGGAGAAAGATGTGGGACACAAAAGCAAGCTTATGATACAAACACTGTTACAGTAGCTGCCGCAGCTGGTAAAAAACACATCTCAGGCCGAAGCAATGTCAAACAGTGAAGAAATCAAGACAAAGTCGTAGCTTTAGGCATTGGTCAGTTAGTCAGCAGAAAATTCAGTCAAATAGAAAAATTTTAAAATATCACAGAAACTTGTTGGAGGAGTTTGGAATCAATTTGCAGCCATTTTTTGGCTTGATCATATTATTACCAAGTTATCATGAAGGCAGAATGAGGCTGGCTTGAGGGTGATATATTTGGCCAGAAAAACCCACACCTTCATGATTCCTACTATAAAGTACTACCGTACTGTATGATATAGTATACGTAGGTTTGATATACACTACAAGGTGGCTGGAACTAACGATAACTTGTTATAGTCAGTTCATGTTCACCTGAGCACTTGTACTTTGTTGTTACATGGCCCAGCTACCTAAACATTTACGTAGTAGTGATGTGGAGCCATGTAAATACCAGAACTGTTTGTCAAAAGTGCTTTAATATGGGCAAAAACAAGTGAGTTATCAGGCTTAAAACATATCTCATACATTTAGTATGGAAAATTCAGGCATGCAAACATGAAAACATGTATATGCTTATTAAAATCACTGCAGTACAAAACCATTGGACATGCTCACTCACCTCTTTGATATTACTGTATTTATTGGGGGCTCAGATGAACATGAACTGACTATACTACTGCTAACATGTGTTAGTTTACAACAAGTGTGACCTGTAAACAAGTGCCATTTTAGCACATTCACATTTGCACTAACTATGGTTTAATATACACTAGGAAAGAATTTAAACATTGCATGCTTTTGCTTGTGCTATATGAAAAATAAAGCACTCAAGGCTTCTCTTGATGCTAATGTAGCACTTAGCTTTGCCTCGATCACAATAATTGTTATAGCCCACAACAGCACTTGCAATAATATTTAAAATAATTGTCTCACTAATAATTATTAGTCTATTGCAGCACATACCTCCACGATGATGTATGGTGACTCAAATTTGCCATTGGCAAATTTATTTGGCTTGACGGTTCTCTTAAAACACATCTCTCCAAATTTCCTGAACAAGGATCTACTTGTCTCCTGCAATACGTAAGTACAGATGTAAATACCAGTCACTACCATTAAGTGCAGGTATAGAATTGTTTAACTGATCATCACTATAGTGTTGGGGTCAACAGTAATGCTAGAATTACCACAACCCGTAATTTTTGCATTATGTAACAGCAAATAAAATTTCATCTTATTTTGCATTTGCATTCCTATACAAGACCATGGACACACATTGTACACAATTACACGTGAATGTCTTACATCATTACAAGGCTCAGGAGCCTTGTTTGGCAGAGTAGGCGTACCAGCACCTGGAGGGTGTGCTTTAGATGAAATTGGCCAGGGACGCTCAGCTGGACTCTTAGTCAATGGCTGGACAAGGTGATAAGCACACTTTAATTTGGTAGCAGCTTTGAGATGAGCAGAAGTCAAGGAATGTTGTTCATAGTAATCAACCAGTTCCTACACAGCACAACATACATATTATATACAGTATGCTTACATACATACGTTCACCTAATATAAATTTTAAGGCTGGAACATGAATGGAAAGGAAATTCTGAGATTTGTTTTTAAAAAATACCAATCATGCAGAAAACCAACAGTTGCAAAAATCAATCTTCCAGATTTTTCCTATGCGTTTATTATTAACTTTCATTGTCACTAGTAAACTCCATGCATACATTAATCTGGGCACCATAAAGTGTGCATGCATACGTACATATATGGCAGTAGAGTAACCATTTCTCTTATATTATTGTGTGCCCACAACATGCACCGTGCTGCAGTTCATATGAAATGTAGCAAACCTGCTGGCAATCTGCTTACTTAGAGACCATGGTGTAAAAAAATTATGGATAACTCTATCACTTTGTTTTCAGGTAATAGATGCCCTTTGCTCATGAAGTGTTTGGTGGAACTCACTCAAAAATAAATGGTTGGGTCACGGGACTTGCACACAGTGCTACTGTAATGGCAGCACCATTGAATGTTTAGGATGTGACAAGCAGAAAGAGTTATTTTTATGATCATCTTCATAAGGATGGCTGCGGAAGTTAGACTTATTTGTAGCATAGTTCTAGTGATATCAGTATGGTATATACCCTGTATAAAGGTTTTATCGAAAGCATTTCTGGTGGTTTTGAAGACATGTTTGGGTTTTATTATACCCAACTAATATATTGCTCATTAATTGTAGGCAGTATCATTATTACTTACATAAATAGTAGAAAACATTTTTTCCTTGGTCAAGTAGAAATAATTCGTCTTAGGGTCAATAAAGATTGTAACATGGTAAGCTTTACCCTTCCACCTAAATAAATTGTATACACATTATAAGTTAATATATAAATTAGTCATACTTTATGCAAAGTTCATATTCTCCCCTGCTTTCATTGTCTTCTCTTACTAAATATACTCCATCAAAGAGGTCTTTAACCATATTTTCTGCTTTAGAAGAAGACATGTTGCCAACATACCTATAGTAGGAGTACAAACATGTGTATGTGTGTGTGTGTGTGTGTGTGTATGTGTGTGTGTGTGTGTGTGTGTATGTGTATGTATGTGTGTGTGTGTGTGTGTATGTGTGTGTGTGTGTATGTGTGTGTGTGTGTGTGTATGTATGTGTATGTGTGTGTGTGTGTATGTGTGTGTGTATGTATGTGTATGTGTGTGTGTGTGTATGTGTGTGTGTGTGTATGTGTGTGTGTGTATGTGTGTGTGTGTGTGTATGTGTGTGTGTGTGTATGTGTGTGTGTGTGTGTGTGTGTGTGTGTATGTGTGTGTGTGTGTGTATGTGTGTGTGTGTGTGTGTGTGTGTGTGTGTGTGTGTGTGTGTGTGTGTGTGTGTGTGTGTGTGTGTGTGTGTGTGTGTGTGTGCACTCATGTATGTAGCTACAAAGAACAAACTATTACAGAACATGACCCACTGATCATGGTTTGCTGCGTCAGTCAATAAACCTGTGGCAGAAATTTTTTCACCATAAATACTTCATTACAAAAATTGGGTTCTACAGAGTTACACGTTGGTAGGTGAGTAGAATGGAAGTGATGAGTAAGGACAGTGGATTGCTTATTTATGGGAGTAAATAATGGAGGAAAAATGTGGCAAATCAAGCTTGAGGTATGTGAAGGCTGAATACACAAACTCAAACATTAAAAAGCAAAAATAATATTCTTTTTACCAACTTGTTGGAAGCATTTTAGGTTGCTCTGAAAGCACTTGATTTTGCCTAACAAACATTGTGAAGGAAAGGTGAGACTAGTTTAGAGTGATATGTTAATATGCCATGAAAGCACAAATTTCTACTATACAGCACTAATGTACTATATGATAGATAGCCAACACTGAGTCTGTATCAGCTGCTCCAGCAAAGACCTTCTGCAGAAGGCATCGGATTATTATTCATGGTTTCTGAATCACAATACACAAAGCACACCCAGCAGTATGGTAGAATGCTGCTAGTGGATGTCAACAATGTGAGAGCCTAACTGAGTCATTGTGATATAATAATTAGACCAGTTTACAAAACTGTTCACATGAATAGACAATTCAGTGGTAGTATAATATTGATTCCTATTCATGTATCCTGGGAATGGATCAGCATGACAATTCATACATGAATAGAAATTTGGATTTTGGTTGTCTTAAAGTTGTTAGATTAGATGTGTTAAAGATGAATACCGGCTTGGATATGAATTTGTCAAACATTGGAAGTTTGGTTAACTACACGACTGGCTTTTCAAGGACAGTAAAATAAATACACAATGATTTATGTCAACAGCTTGATTATGTAATATGATCATTTTTGATGATTTTTAAGTGTGAACATGTGTTGTGTGCTGGTGTCCTTAGTGGTTATTACAATTAAATACCAAAATAATATACCATAAAATGTGTTCGTTTGCAAGTTCTGCCATCAACCAACCAATAGTGCCGGTTGATGGCAGTAAAACATCTTTTGTTCAGAAATATAATCTGAAATTTTACCATAATCAAGAGTTCACAATGTTATACTGAGGAGAATATCCTACTTCCATATGCCCCTGTAGAAAAGAACCCCAAACTTTGTGGATGAGAAACAAGCAATCAAATTTTCCTGGCTTCCAAACTATAAAATTAATATGGCTTCATGAATAGATGTTACTTGCTAGGCCATTTTTGTGAATATAGTTGTTCTGAGCTTTGAGTGGTACAGAGTGTGCTAATGATACTTGCACTTTTGTAGTTTTACATATGCCACAACATCAACACCTTGTTGTTACATAATCGCTTTACAATACACTCTTCTACAGACACTCTCTCAGTATAGTATGAACTTTTGCTATTTCCTATCATGTTTGCTGTTTAATGTACATTAATGTATAATTATTACCACAGATGAGACGTAGAACTATCTCGACCCATTTGCTTCTTTCTTGTACATATCTCCATGTCACTATGAAAAGAAAGGTTCTTATGCAGCTGAAAACCTTAAACACCATTACAATGACCAACATTTTTGTACATCACACTTGTCATCGTGCAATAAAAGTTGTGCACAAAAACATCATACCAAAAATTAATATCAAATACACACATACAGAAACCATCCTTGTGTCTTGCATTTCTTTAAACAGTTTTTTGCATGTGTTGTTAAAGAGATGTCCATAATTGTGTCAGATAAAGTGGTAATTGTCATCTGAGACTAATTATAATGCAGATAGTTACTGATGCTGCAGAATTTTTTTTTGCATTATCTAGATGCTGCAGCAGTGTCATATATGCTTAAATCTTTAGTGATAATGCATACATGGAAGTTTGTATCAACATATGACTCACTCTACAGAAGCTTTGCGTGGTTTAGGCATTTCCTTGGTATCAAAATTCCACTGTAAGTGCATAAAAGTTATAACATAAGAACTCATGCATGTGCAATGTACACATGTCATGCTGTACAATATGTATTTAAAAGTAATTTACTTACCTCAATGTAATCATGACTGTTGGATGCACGAACAGCCTTCTAAATGCAAATAATTGATTCAGAATAAGAAACCATATTTGTGAAATAACCCCACAGTATTATATATACCTCTTAGCGCTATAATATTGTACCCGATGCAACAATCACAATACTAAACGCTTACAAGCTTCTAAATGCAACCATACCATTTTCAATGGGTCAAGATGAGCAGCTATATCCTCCATTGCTGGACGTTTTGAAGGATAGTTGTCTAAACAAGATACTACCAAAGGTTTCAACGTTTCCATTTCCGCTGTCATTTTATCCAGGTGTTTTTGTCGACGCTCAACCTCTGTGAAGGCCATAGGCTTTCCAGTAATAGAATCCATCGTTGTGATATTTGTGGGTTCTGGCCATTCATGAGTAGCTACAAACAGAATAATTCCTCCAAATGAGAATACATCTAATGAAACTCCATAGACTGGCTTTTTTGCAGTGGCTTCAGGGGGCATGAAAGCTACTGTTCCCGGTGCTTTAGTCAGTGTCTCTTTGTTATCAACTTTAATCAATTTAGCAACACCGAGATCTCCAATTTTTGCATCCAAGACTGCACCAGGTTTCATAGTGCCCTTCAGTAGAATGTTATTGGGTGACAGGTCTCGATGCACCACTGGTGGCTGTTGTGAGTGAAGATAACTCAGACCTTGAGTAATGTCAAGTAGTATGGAAATTTTTGATGAGAAGGTGACTTCCATTGAAGATTTTCTGCTAATAAAATCAGTCAGACTTTCATCCATCAAATCCATAACCAACACAGGAACTTTTGAATGTATTGTAGGATAACAGATACCCACGAACTCTACAATATTTTTGTGGCGAAGGTAGCCGCAGTGTTCTAACTCATTACGAAAGGCTTCCAATACTACGTTTTCCCCCCAAGGAACGGCTGCTTCGACTAAAACAGAATGAATTTTCTTTGCAGCATAAATTTTGCCTTTATATTTTACTTTGTAAACTACCCCATAAGCGCCACGCCCTAACTCGCCACTGTCCTGCATGTGCTTGACTCCGTCAAGAATCACCAAACTTGTACCCTTGGTTCCCTGCTTACAGCTCGTCATGATCTTGTGTACTACTGACTATACGCTCAGGGAAATGCTAATCGTATGCTATATATACAAAGTGAATAAATACGCAGGTAGCTAAACCGGACGTTAACAGATCAACAAATTTTACCACACCAGTGAAAATATTGTGCGTGCACCTTGACCTACGCCAATTCTATAAACAACATGTCTACTTACCGGTATTTATCTACATTCAAGTTTGCTGTTGTCAGCTTATGAATGTATAATAGTGGCATGTGCATGTTTCCAAAACATGATATCACTGGGGATTCCCCTACACGTGTACTCTTCAGTAATATCCTGTCACAGTGTTGTTTACAAGGTTAGCTAATACCATAAAAGCAAAACCGCATATGTATAGACTAAACATGATATCCTCTATCCATATAGAGACTGTATTGTGTCCCTCTATAATAATTGCTCTAACGATATTATTATTATCCTGATTGCTATAGCCATAATTTTTTTTTTTATATCCTCATTAGTATTCTTCGCTATAATCTTTATAGTGACTGATAAAGTACACTACTATGGATACTGGACTCAAGCAACCATTGTGCATGATTATCTCATTATATTTACGTTTTGCTGTTACTGGGTACTGGCAGCAATGACCAGCTATCATCATACAGTACAGTAGTACTGTATAGTAGGGATCATGGAGATTTCAGCTTTCTTACCCTTCAGTACCACCCAAAAACAAAGCAGCCTCATATTTCCATCAAAACAGTTTGGCAGTATTGGTTAAGCATACAAAGCTGAAAAACTAAACGCCTTCAGAGCAACCCCAAAAGTTTCTATGGAATTAAAACAACTGAAATTCTACTAACTGGCTACAAGCATAACTTGACTATGTTTAATGCTATGGGCTTGATTTTTTCATTGTTTGATGTTGCTTCGGCCCAAGACCTTTTGTCAATATTAGCAGCAACAGTGACCTCTGTCCTCTTTTGTGACCCATTTCTTTCTCCACTGCCTCGAAGGTGTTAATTCGTGATAACACAAGGTGGCTTCAGTGAAAGGTGCATGGCTGTTGCAAGAATTGTCAATAATTTCTGTAGACG
Source organism: Dysidea avara (assembly GCF_963678975.1). NCBI lineage: Eukaryota > Metazoa > Porifera > Demospongiae > Dictyoceratida > Dysideidae > Dysidea > Dysidea avara. The sequence continues at coordinate 29,729,213 of NC_089276.1, forward strand.
CTTTTAGTACTGTTCTTTGTTTGTAACACTATAACAGGAAGAACATGCCTGAAAACAAAGCAGCCACTTCCCAGTAATTGATATTCTGTGTACATGTTTCTTCACAATTTCTGTAGTGACTGGATTGATTGTAGTGGTACTTCTTGCACTGTTCTTTCCAGTTATAATGCTGTATGACAAGTCAAAAAATGCTGAAAACAAAGTGAAATGGCAATAACACTTTCCAGTAATTGAGTCGAAGCATGTGTTATGTCTAGCCATTACCTTTGTCCTCCTCTGTGCTCCATTTCTTTCTCCACTACTGCATAAGTGTTGTTTGCAGGTAGTACATTAGCTATGCTTCTACAGTACTGAATAACAACAACAATCCATAATTTCTGCAGTATGTGGATTAATTACAGATCTTTTGTAATACTGCAACTATAATGGGTAGATAATGAAGTGAAAAGGATTATTTTGCTTCCCAGTATTTGATAGTTGAGGTGCATGTTTAATTGCAATCCCCATGTGTGTGACTGGATTGATTTCAGAGGTGCTACTTCTTGTACTGTTCTTCATTTGTAATGCCAGCATTGTACATGTATAATGGGTGGAACATAGCTGAAAACACAACAGAATGCCCATATATACATATTGCTTTTTTAGTAGTTGGGGCACATGTTTAGTCACTCAATTGATTTTTATAGTGTCTGAACAGTTGGTATTCTTTCCTTTGATGTGGTATGCATTGGTTCACCAGTCACAAATCATGTTAAAAAATGTAAACAATTAAAACAAACGTAAGGAAAAATTAGAAATTTTACATTTGAGTATATAGGGATCATGAAATGAAACGCAAAGGAGGTCATTGCCACCTGCAGCTATACTGGTGAACAACGGACATTTCATCTCCACTTCAATTATGGCTATATCATGTAGGCTGTATATATATGACCAAGTATGGAAATTAAATGTGCACTAAAGCTGCAGGTGTAGACAACCTCCTATGTTTCATTGTAATAATCCTTCCTCAATTCTTATGCATTTATTATATTGATTGATTGATTTGATTTATTTATTGATTGATTGATTGATTGATTTGATTGATTGATTGATTGATTGATTGATTGAAATTAGCCTCAAGTCAGTCGGCAATGCCGTTCTTCCCTGACTGAGGAGGAAGCACAAAAATAGCATACATATACACATATAAATTACAACTGCACACACACACAATAACTGAACAAAAAAATTACAACACACACATAGCACATACAAAACAATTAAGCAAACAATTTACAAACACAAAACTCATCAACAAATTTTACACAAATAAGAAAATAAATCGTCCTGAAAAGTTGGAGATGTTAACATGTCGTTAACAGGGAGTCAGGATGACTCCATGCTTGTGGCAGAGGTATTATTAGGTAGCTGTGCTGATACAGTTACATACTCTAATTTGTTACCATCTGTACTCACTTTGCAGTGAAGCTTGTTGTTGAGGTATAAGGAATCATTTCTTATTTTGATGTATCTCCATTCGGTACCATTGTCAATTAGGGATCTCCTTTCTTTCAATAATAAGCGTTCCTTTTGACGCTCCTGGGGAGTTAGATCAGGTTTTATGTAGATTGGAACTTCAAGCTTAGACTTAGAACTTAGGATGTCAATTGCTGTGTTTGAACGAAGGAATTTCACCAGAAGGGGTCTGGGACGCTCACTCTTATGGTCATACTTGCCGAGACAATACAAATCTTTTATATCACTAGGTTCAATGTCAATATCAGTTGCAGACAGAGCTTCCATCACGTTTTCCATGTCCTTTTTCATATATATACATATACACCAACTAAACAGTTATACTACTGGTTGTCTCAGTACTATAATAAAACATGGTTTAATCGCTACTCTGACATTTCAGAATTTAGGCTGGCGTATTATATGGGTTATACAGCTGGTTTGGACTGAGATTGGGCACTAGTAACTAAATGTCTGGGCCAATAAACATAAGTAGCATGGATGTATAAACTCACCTTAGCTATAGTTGATAAAAATCAGCTATGTAGATTCTCCCATTTTAGAATCTGTTGTTTATTTTTGATTTAACTAGCTTGTTGTGATTTTTTGCTTTTCAATCAGTTGACCATTACGCCCATCAGTTTCCCAAACACTCAACAGCTTTTAGTTAACATGAGAACCTCTTTAAACCATTGCATTTATGTGACATATATTCATACATTTTCATCATCATTTAGATCAGGCGTGATAGCTGTAATGTGTGGATGTGGGTACATTATTATATGCTCAGGCAACTAGATTGGTTATGTAATTGTATCAGCTAAGTTTTGTTACAGTATATGCATGCATTTAGCTATACATATGTAATTTATTTTGCCGGCATAAAGCTACATTGCAAATCTATAATGTACATAAGTGTGTTACTAGCTATAGTGTATTATTATTTATTTTACCTCCAGTATTTAATCAGTACGAATAGTATACTGAGCATGCAGCAGTATAGGTATCACTCAATTATAGAGCTAGCTTTCCTTGAACTGCTGCAGTTACTTGCAGTAGCTATAAAAGTTCTGCATGGAAGCTATAGCATACAATTAGTTTGAGATACGTAGTAAGGCCACGGTGGAAGGTCATAGCTAAAAGAGGTAAGGTTGGCACAGTGGGTCACTTTGTGCCTTCTCAAAGATCCATGATTGAGTCTATGACAAAGCAAGTGGGGGACCACTTATGGCAGAGGGGGACCAACTGTGGTGGTGTAGCTAAGTTGTCCTGGGAGGACAATTGGCAATGCTGCAAGTAGTCCAGGGGACCAAGTATGATTGCTGCAACTGCCGGGTCCAGGGGAACCACAGGGGCGTACGCAGGAATTTTGAAAAGGGGTTTCCACTACAGCTAAGTGACTGTTATATTAGAGTAGTTTATGTTGCCTGACTGCTCTATTAGAGTATCTCGATCTTTTCACCAAAATCATAATTCAGAACAATGCTATAAGTGTTCCTGTCATGTTAGAAACTATTATTTAACTAAGATAAAAGTTTAAAATGTGTCCTGTTCCATGACAGATTCCAGATTCTGGAAACCTGAAGTGTCAATTTCTTAATGTTTCAAGTACTGTGTAAAATCCAAAGGGGCTTCCTGAAACCCCTGGAAACCCCCCTCCGTACGCCCCTGGACCAGTTGTGGCAAGACAAATCTCAAAAGGCATGCACACATGCCACTGGTAGTCAGGTCAAAAAATACACTTTCGTTCAAAGTTTATGGGGATTAGCAAACCTATACATTTTTGCAAACCTATACATTTTTGGAAAGCTTAGAGCATGAGGAATCTGAAAATTAATGTTTACATTTGCTCAGATTCCTACAAGGTCAACATTTTTTAATTTCAAAGTGACAGCTAAAAATAACAAATTTCTAATATATCAAGTTTAATTTTGACATAAAAGTTTAATAAGTGGATTCAACAAATTCTCTGGTGACATTTTTACACCTTTATTCATTAGAGGTGACAGTTAACCATGAATAATTGAAAGTTTTTGCAAAGGGAATAGAAGAACGCCCATTATAATTTATATGCTGCAATAATTCAGGAATAATTTACAGTGAAAAAGTTAACGAATATTCTGGAGTATAACTCGTAGTATAACTGGTGCAAAGTGTAACATATAATTTGACTTCTAATAAAACAGTTCAAGCCTGAAAATTTAGATACTTTAATAGAACAGTCACATAATCTAGTAAAGCAGTCAACTTTTGAGCCTATTTTATTTTGCTAATGTGCTTATGCATGTTTAGCATAATAATATTATTATTGCTAGATAAAGTTTGAAAGAATTTTCATTTTCAAAGACAGTAGTTGGAATTTGCTTAATACAGTAGTTTTAAAATAACAATTGGAAAGAACGAATTCACGCTGATCACCAAGAGCAATTTTTTTGCACCAGACAGACTTGCACCAACAAGTTAAAATTGATATACACACATTCTTGAAAATTAGTATCCACTGTAAATGCTGTGAACATTTACTTTTCAGTGACAGGATTATTGTATATCAGACATATTCAAATAATCCAAAGATTGCCATTGTCGACAAATTGATTCTTATCCAAAAATAAACAAAGGGCATTTGGCACATCTAGCCAAGACATTTTTAATGACTGGCTCACAGGTAACTGCTTTAAGTATAAAGTTGGATTAAGGATCAAAAAAGTAAAAAAAAACAATTGAATAGCTAAACAGTGGTGAAACAAGAGATTGCCTATATACTGCAGATGTACTAGTGGACATTTAATCTGCAGTATATAGGCATGCAACCTCTCTTGTTTCACTACTGTTTAGCTATTCCCTTGTTTCTTTACTTTTTTGATCCTTAATCTAACTTTCTACCTATTTTTTTGTAACATAATTATGACTGGTGGACACGTACATATGTTGCATCAAAAGGAGGACAGGCACCTGACAAGCCATAGGTCTGGACGCATGCCCCAACTATCAGTTATGTAGCTAAAAGGGAGGTAGCCATGATGCTTCATTTTCATCTACAGTATACTTTGCTCATTACACAACATTGCAAACAAAAACAGCATGAGAAGCGTCCCAACAATCAGTCATATGGCTTTATGGAAAATGCAGCCACAGGGAAGCCGTATCACGATATAATATAGCATGAATTGACACCTTGCATTATCAGTGAAGAGAACTGAATAGGGACCCGCCGATTATGCTGGCATAATTGGTAGAATATTTGTGTAATAGTATGAATTCTTGCTTATCAAAGTAGCCATCACAGAAAGATCGATATAGTCTAATAGAACAGTCAGTAACTCTAATAGAACAATCATATAACTGACTGTTCTATTAGAGTATATCGATCTTTCTGTAATATGCATTTTGACAAGTTTGTGCTCCAGCCGCTTATTATTTATCCATAAACTGGAAATTATTAGCAGAGCATGAGAACTGAGGCATAAATAATTGGGCATAATAGGTAAATTTTTGAGCAGTGCAGCATAGCATAATCGGCGGCTCCCTAGAACTGAAACACAAAGGAGGACAAAGGCAAGTCCATAATGCATGTATCAGGGGCGTAGCCAGCCAATATTTGATGGTTGGGCATAACATCAACTTAACTACACACACAAGAAACACGCTCACTTTCATGTGAGACTTTATCAAAGAAAAATATGAAAAGTGTATGCACACAAGGCCTACAGCTACCTATGCTATAGTGTAAACAAATGTTGCTTGCATGCATGAGAACATTTTACTAGCTGTAGCTATGCTATTCTATTACTTGTAGGGTATGCATCCACTGACGATCGTCGTAGCTGAGTATCACTTGACATCAAACTGCTGAACCTACAAGAACCAACAACGTAAATAGTTCATCACATATTTACTACAATCAACTGGCAGTATAGCTTACAGACCAACCACCACAGCGACATGCAATGCTTTTCAAGTAAACGCCACATAGCCCCAAATGAAGGCCGGGGGCGCTAATTTATGAACTATAATGAGTCCATAGATAATCACAAATATCAGCACGCCAGGAAAGCTTCGTCCCAGACTTATAGCAGCCAATGTACATTTTGCATGTATCCGGTGTAAACCACAACTTGGTTAATCAGTACAAATTGTGCACGTGACACTTTATAATGACTTGACCTTTTCTCCATTTCCAGCTCCATTTGCATCTGCTATTATTGTTATATAGAAGAAGAGTACGTTTTCCCGTTTTCTTTCATCAGCAGTAAAAAAGTTAGGCTATGGTGTTTTCCTTATCAAAAAATACGCTTGACAAGCCGGTCCACTGAAACGAAATCTTTTCCTGCCAACACCATCCGCACTGAATCCTACTGACGATTATCACTAACTGTAACTTAGAGGTACAGTACCACGCTTCGACTCCATTTTAAATTTCGAATTTAAACCGCGCCAAGGAGCGTGGCACGTGCGTCTACATGAGTGTAATTATAGGGACTTTCCAAGGGATTTTCTGCGAAATGGATCACGTGATACACCATCTATCTCGACCCTTTTTCGAAGTCGAAGGTTCAACAAATGAGGTACACGTTTACGCTTTACAGTATTAAAGTAGGGTGTTTTGTGTGCTGCTGTGAATCCTCGCGTGAATCTTAAGCTACTTGTGATGGTTGGGCAAAAGTTTGTGATGGTTGGGCAAGAAACTGTGATGGTTGGGCAAATGCCCGCCCATGCCCACCCTTGGCTACGCCACTGGCATGTATATATTGTATGTTGCCAAAATCAAGCCTGTATGTCAAGTTATGCATGCTTGGCCGCGAGGAGCATCATTCAGTAAGTCAGCATAAAATTTTGCTGAAATAGAAAATTTTTAAATGCTGTAGAACCGCACTTGTTGGAAGAATTTGAAATTTTGGGGCTTGGCTGTGTCTAACCAATGCTGCCAAGCTGTCATGAAGGGAAATTGAGACTGGTTTTGGGGTGATAATTTTGAACTGGAAAAGCTCAATTCTGCATGATCCCTAATATACTGTATGATGCATTGAAAATGACAACAGTGACACTGCTGATGATTGTTATGTATATGTACGTACATGCATAACCATGATGTCTTTATATGTAACTATACCCTACTTCTCAATGTTAATAATTCACTTATTCACTTTGTTTTATGCAATAACTATCTGCCAAATAAATTGCTTTTAGGTTTCTTAGCACTTTAGAGGCCATTAAGTAATGGATTCTATATAGGTGTGAGAACATAATAGAAATGGTGTTTGTATATGACGAAATTTGCACCATATAGACTGCTATTTTCAAACTGCTAGCTGATTGACTACCATGCAGGCATCTGTATACAGTAAATGCAAGCATTGATTTTCGCTGATCTCCATGCATTCTCCAAGCTTTATGTAGGTCCATAAATTTTGAATAAAGTTATCTTTGACATAATTATATAGTTAACCTGACTATGTCAATGCATACCATGCACCAACTGACAAAAGTGCCAGTCAGGGTGAAATCATAGTTGCCAATTGCTATTATTGACGAAATTACCTTTTATAGGGGAGAATATTTTATGTAAATTCCAATCATTTTTTCAAACCTAGAATTAGCTAATCTCCTGAAACATAAGCACACTAGCTAGGACTTTCACAAATGGGACTGCTACATTAGAAATGTGGACTCAAAAGTTGATTGCTTTATCCGAGTAAGTGACTGCTCTATTAGAGTAACTCAATCTTTTGTGCTGTTTTTAGGCTTGAACTGTTTCTGTGGAAGCTAAACTAATACTTTACACCAGTTATACATATATCTCATCCAATTAATCTGGAATATTCCTCAATTCTTTTTGCTAAAATTTATTCCTGAGTTATTACAGCATAATGGATGCTCTTCTATTCTGTTTGTTAAAACTTTTTAATTTTTCATGATCAACTATGTCACCTCTAGTGAATAGAGATGTAAAATTGTCACCAGAGAATTTGTTGAGTTCATTAATGAACTTTTATGTCAAATTAAAATTGATATATCAGGAATTTCTTACTTTATTGGCTGCCATTTTGAAATTTAAAAATGCTGACCTTGCAGGAATCTGTGCAAATGTAAACAATGATTTTCAGATTCTCCATGCTCTAAGCATTCTGAAAATATATAGGTTTGCTAATCCCCATAAAATTTGAACAAAAGTACATAGTGAACCTGACTATAGTGACATTTGTTATTGTGACGACATTTTAATGCTATTTGTAAATACCTGTACGTATGTAAAAAAACAAATCTTTAACACACTAAGGCAATGTACACTGCAAATAAAGTTACCAATACAGCAGACTAATATACATGCACACAAATGTGTGCCCTAATACTTATATATTATGCACACATTATACACAATAAAACACAAGTGTTTGTTCTGACAATGGTCTAAGGATGATCATGTCCTTGGTAATCCTGTAAGAACATCAGCAAGCTTAACTACAACATCTTGGAATGTTGGTCTGTCCTTTGGTGGATAACGCCAGCACTGTCGCATGATCTCATGATAAACCTCCTTAGGAGCTCTCTCGGGAGATTTCAGCCTGTGACCTTGCTTCAGGTATTCTAAGATATCCTACAAGTATAGAACACTATTTTCAATGATTACATTACAGTGATCACACTATGCATGTAGTAGCACACAATAGTAATAGCTGTGTTATTATCGAAAAATTTGAACATGTTAGTGTTTATATTACGTACCTCAAACTACAGAATTAGTATACATAGTCATAATTGCTGCAGCACAATTCTATCCACTGATGGGCAAACATTATGTTGCAAATGTAGGAGAAAATTAGGATTTTATAACTAATTATTAACTAAATATACTGAAAACGAGCAGTGCAATAAGTTCCCAAGGATTTCACTATGCTATACAGCACTTATACACTCCTTAGTTCTTATCCTCCTATAGAGAATATAGTAGTGCTGCAGAGGATGTGATAGTGATGGTTAGCTAACTAACTTGCCAATAATACAATATTAATGAGCATTATGGATGCTGTACAATCTGAGAACCATCCATCCTGGAGCTCTTTTCTAATGTAGTAGAACTTAAGGATTCGGCGGCATCGACTCTTGGTGTTACTATGGCAGGGCATTTTACAACGTTCTTGGAAAATGACCGTGAAGATGTTGGCTTCTTTTTGGGGGTCTCACCGATGATATCAGCAGAAACATCCAGGAGGCTGCTATCCATATCGTCATTAATGCTTGTCGTGTTAAACAAATAGGGATGCTGTACAATCTGAGAACCATCCATCCTGGAGCTCTTTCTAGTGTACATAATTATTACATATCCATAGAGTTCTTTATACCATTATGATACTTTCTTGTATACTGTGTGTATGTGCTAGATGACCTAATATATGTGACAGAATTTATACAAGCTCACCACTGCTATAAGCATTCTGTGCAAAATTATGTTAAGGAGCGTATAAGTGCTGCAGAACATTAACATTAGTAAGGCAGTTTTTGTTGCTTTCGCTATTAGTAATGAGAGCTTCTGAAGGCTCTTAGCTAGCAAGACTCATTAAATCCAACCATAGTGTGTGTAAAACCAGCAATATGTCAGTCCAGTAGCCCAGTCCAATGTTCCAGTCCAGTAATCTAGTCCACTGAATACATAGCAACAGCCTTTTTTGTAATATACCTAATTCATCCTTCTATAACACTGCATCATAGGAAAGGTACCAGATGTGTGAAGCTATTCTACAACTAACTGTGCACTCTATGCTAATTATTAGTAAGCAAAGTAGTCATTTCAAGGCCTATACACACAGAGAACTTGATTAATGCTTACTTTGATTGTTGAGAGCATGGCGTGAAAATATAAACAACTTCTATTTTTTTCTTATGTGATGGACAATAATTTGCATACATACTCCCATGAATTGACACCTTTCTCTTTAGGTGAAAAGAAAAGGGACACAAAGGAGGACAACATCATGAATGGATTTTACTAACTCTGGTACAAAAAATGCAATTGTTGGACCACAGTGACTTGAGGAAATCAATCTAAAATAATTGTATGAATAACAGTCATATGTACCACTTTCACACCTCAGATCACTGGAAACCAGTGCACATATACTTTAGTGTGGGTGTTCAAAGGCACCGCTTGTGGTTTAATTTGCATATTACCTGGGTAATATCATGGGAACACAGTTTGTTCATCACTTTACTGCCCAACCAGTTCAAAGATACAATACGCTTTAACTCATTATATTAATTGGAGAAAGTTCAGCTAGTTACAAGTACATGTTCCCTTGTAGAGAGTTCAGCTAAGTTGCAAGTAACCCTGAGGAAAGTTCAGCTACATTACAAGTCACCCTGTAGAGAAGTTACAAATCACCCTGTAGAGAATTCAGCTACAATGTATGTTACAAGTTCCCATGTAGAGAGTTCAGCTAAGTTACAAGTGTTACAAGTCACCCTGTAGAGAGTTCACCTACATTACAAGTCACCTTATAGAGAGTTTAGCTATGTTACAAGTCTTTCTGTAGACAGCTCAACTTTGTTACAAGTTTCTTTGTGGAGACTTCACCTACATAACTAGTAATCCTGTGGATCATTTAGCTGTTTAGCAAGCCACACTAGTGCATTCAGTTACACCAGTTACTATTAGAACGTCGTTCATTTCTATAATTGTTATACTTTAAATTTATTTATACTTATAAAAAACAATAATAAAATAAATATAGCAATAGACAGAAATCTTCACTGTTCCTCTAAAGAAAAAAATACAATTAAAAAGAAAGTCTCAAAGCAGGCCATAGGCTGGCTTTGAGGCTTGAAATAACAAAAAGAAGTGATATCTTAACCAAAACAGCCAAGCTGTAAAAAAACTGTGAGGTACCTCAAAAAAGGAAGGGTGAAAAAAGTTGCAGATTAAAGGTGGCAGCCAAGAAGTAGCTGCAATAATCTAATGCCAATCAAAACTGTATACAGTGCATTATTGATTGGTATTAATATCATTGCAGCCATTCCTTAACTGCCACCTTTGATTTTGCAACATTTCTCCCTGCCTTTTTTGAGGACCACACACGTTGTACAGCTTGGATACTTTGGTTTAGATCATAATTATCACTGGTGACTGGAATCCCTTCTGCTGTTGACAGTGCTGGTCTCTTTAATATAGCTAGCCCTCAAGTATTTGGAGACTGCAGGTAGGTTTTGTTCATCAATAGATCTAGAGGACCGAAACATATCCCAAAACTCCTGCCAATGCTGAATATTGCTACATATTATATCTTCTGCTTCCCACTCAAAGTCTTTCACCTCCTTGACCTTTCCGTCACCTTTTAAATCTTTCAGCAAATTCACTCAATAGTGATTACTTCTCTCCATAAGGGAAACAATTATTTCTTAGTTCTTCAATCGTTTCAAAAGTTAATAAGACCAGCAAAAGGATGATTGCAACAATATAGAGAATGACTTCTGCCATCTTTCCTCTCCAGTCAAAGAAAATATGATGATTGATCATGGAGGATCCTTGCCCTGCTCACTGTGCCAAAGCTCAATGTTGTGTAGGATGATCGCCAATCTGCAGCTGCTACTCGAGTCATTATATTAATCTCATTGACTAATTTAATAAGTACACTTGCAGCATTATACACATTAGTGTATGATGTAATTGCTAGTTAATAATAATAAATCATGTAATTATAAATTAAAGTCTATACGTACAGTACTGCTCAAATACAACTTCACACATGCATGGTGCAACTACGCGTGGTACTAAACACGATATGTGTGTAGTACATATGCGAGTGTAAAAATGCACAGTTACTATACTACAACTCGTGTGTGCACTCATGTATGCAAGTTTGCAACACATGTGTAAACGCGTCTATACAGGTGCAGGCCATCAAGCTGTATATAGCAGTAGTGGATTGTCAATGACCAATGTGCATTCAGTATTATACTATAAGTGTACTTACTGTAGCTAAACCATTTTGTAAATTTGCTGCAGGGTAATCAACAGGCATGATCTGGCATCTAGCTGGAGCCATGTATCTAATGATCCAGATCTAGAGAAGTGATTTATGGAAACAGCACCTGTACTTTTAATTCAACATACTGCATTCGAACGTTACACAAAATCCAGTTACTAAAAGCCTTGTCAGCAAGCAGTCGTCCTGGTAGTCAAGTGACATGCTGATTTATTTATTATAACACATGAAATTATTTGAAATATGGTGTACGTAGACTCTATTCAGTTTATATTTGGATATCCTAATCCTGGCCTATGGTTCTTTAAAGTGAGTTGGCAGCTGCCACTGAAACTGAGAAAATCCTGTGGTGATCCATGACACCGCTTTCAACTGTTAAAGCTGTTCTGTACATTGTAATGACTGTGACATGTGCCCCACCCATGGTACAATTAATTGAGTAGTGGCTATGAATGGCATCCGAGTGATCTAAAGTGAAAGAACACAGCATATGTGATGATGAGCAACTGGGAAGCTAACTCATGGAATACCGTATAGAGGGAAACTTTGGTGGGGGGTAAACTTTGGCGAATAGCAAGCTAAATCGCATTCGGCAAAATAAACTTTGGCGAATTCAAGCTCAATCCATAGCTATAAAGATGCTAATCTCAGGTGCTATGAGCAATTGGCGGGTTAAACTTTGGCGAATTTGTAGCGAATCGCCAAATTCGCCAAAGTTTTCCCCCGCCAAAGTTTCCCTCTATACGGTAATTTTCTATATAGCTACTGTATGTAGACTCTATTCAGTTCCTAATCTTGGTCGATGGCTTCTTATGGTAAGTTGGTAACTGCCACTGGAACTGATAAAATCCTGTGGCAAATTACACAAATCCATGGCACCGCATTCCAGTGTTACTTCGCATTGGCTGCAACACTGACAAGCCCCACCCATGGTGCAATCTATTCAGTGGTAGCTAGAGCTGGCACCCACAGGTATCACTAGTCGTGATCTACAGTGAAAGAATGCAGCATATGTGAATTATCAGCAACTGGGAAAATTATAATGCGTATTACACACTGGAAGCATCATCCCTGCAGTCATGCTGCTGTGTGCTGCCTTCACGCATGTAGCAGTGCTATCTTCACACATGCATCACGTGTACCCAAGACAAACTGCGTGTGCGTGTTGAGTTCATGCATCTGGCAATACACGCATAACGTGTGCACTGTGAAGTTATATATTTGAGCGGTACTGTAGCTTGTTTGAATTGTTCATTGCATAACTGCAGGATCCTCCATATTGCAACCACTCCACAACAGCTACAAACTCTAGAGACTACAATGTTTATATTGAGCATTCACCAAATTAAAATTCTTATGCTCAATGAAAATTGTTAATAGACAATGGTAATGATCTGGCTATTTGCAGTACATATAGACACTTACATGCTTCATAGGCCACACAACAATACATGTACATCATCATGTGCCTTTACTACTGAACACATACATCTATTTACACTTAATTCTTACATACTACAATTACAATGTGTACACAGATACACCTGTGTACATATACAGTATGTAGAAAAGTGCATACTGTACTTTGTCACTGATTCCAACGTAGGGCACACTTCCATTAGAGAAGATCTCAAACAACAATATTCCATAGCTCCACACATCACTAGCAGTTGTGTAGACTCCAAGTTCAAACATCTGATGGTAAACACAACATAACAACACACTGTAGTTGCATACAGCCTAAATAAACTACAGGTATATACGTACACACACAAGTACGCAGAAAAATTATGATAAATTTACAATGTACAGAAAAATAACATATCAACAGGTTAAAAAATTGTTAGCCACACATTATCATGAACCACAATAGTGGGATCATAATAAAGACCACACGTGTCTTTGTGAAAAAAAATCTAATAAAACAAGTGTAAGTAAAAATTGGAAAATTTAAATTTCTGAGTAGGGATTGTAAAGGCAATGAAACAAGGGAGGTCATCTACACATATAGCTACACTAGTGGACATTTAATTCCTACTTCAGCCTGTCAATAATATAGACATGACTGAAGTAGGGATTAAATGTCCACTAGTATAGCTACAGGTGTCCCTTGTTCCATTGCTTTCATTTCTATGATCTCTACTCAAATGTAACTTTTACCAAATTAATCTTACTGTATGTTTCACGGATGTGGTGGATCAACATTTTGGCAAACTTAAAGCATGTAAATCATGTGATCTCTTAAAAGAGTGTTAATGGGGCTAAACTCCTTCTGAAATAAGTAAGGGAGCTCCATTTCCCTCCTATTTGCTGCTACACCTATTACTCAATATTCAAGAGTCTATACAGCCTTATTTCTACATCTATAAAGATCAAGATATTCAAATAAAACAGTCACATGTATGTAGTTATATATACTCTAACTGAATGTGCATGCCAACTATCAATTACTGAAGTACCAAGTGGCCATTCCACTTTGTTTTCAGCTACATTGAACCAAATATACCGCGTTAAAATATGTACAAACAATAGTATGAGAAACACCTCTGCAATTAATCCAGCCACACTACAAAAGTTGACTGAATGCATGCCACGACTGTCAAATGTCTCTTAAAACCAACCTTGAGTATAAAGTTTGAGTAATGCTGAAGGTCAAAACTAATAGTATGGTAGCGTAGCTATCCACTGATGGTGTTAGTTTGAATTTGCCTGATGTGAGGTTTGGATTGGTTTTGTAAAATCTGGTCACATGTTTACAGCATTTGAAATGAAGAACAGTAAGAGAAACCCCTCTGCAATCAGTTCAATCACACTACAGAAATTAAGCACTGAAGCCATGATGTGTCACCACGAATCAACAACAACACCATTCTAGAGAAAAAATAAGACAAAAAGAGGACAAAGCTAAGTCCACAATGCACACACTGTAGTTGCTGTGGTCGGCAAAAAGGGATATCTCAGGTTGAAGCAATATCAAACAGTGAAGAAATCAAGTCCATAGTCTTAACTGTAGTTGGGGTATGCCTGGGTGAAGGTAGACAGTTAGTTAATAGTTGAAAATCCAGTTGACCTGGTTTGGAATCACCCTGAAAATTTTGTTGGCTTGGCTATGCTTACTTACTTAATACTGCCAAACTGTCATGAAAGAACTGGTTTTGGGGTGATATTTTGGGCAAGAAAGCCCAAAAGCTCTATGGTCCCTACTTGACATCTCTGAACACGTACATTTTGCAGAAGTCAGTGCTGCTTCAAACTGTAAGAATTCTGTGACAGATTTTGCGACTTTCTGGATCAGGCTGATCCCGAGTTGGCAATTCGTCTTTACCTGCATTGATTTTTTGTGCATGCTGTGTTTTTTCTAAATAATAATATAATCTTACAGTAGTTAATAACAATACTTAACACTAAAATTACCTCTGGGGCAATCCATTTTGTAGCAAACTGTTCTGCTGTATCAGCTTGGGAATACATTCTTTTTTCTGCCATCTTACACATGCTGAAGTCTGAAATTTTCAACACTTCATTATTGTTCCCAACCAGACAACTCTTGGCAGTCAAGTTTCGATGAAGGCAATTTTGAGAAGCTAGGTATTCCATTCCCTGGGCAGCATCAAGGGAGAACTTGGTTAACTGGTACTGTGTTTGATATACACCATTTTTACGCAAGAAGACTAGAAAATCTCCACCAGACATCAGTTCCAGTACAACATGTGTTGGGTCTCCATCAACACACAGACTAAGTAGTTTGACTATGTTGTGATGGTTAAATTTCTCAAGTAGTTTAGCCTCACAAAGAAACTGCTGCTTTTCAGTATGACATACTTTCACTGCAACTTGCATTCCAGAATCTTTTAGAATAGCAGAATACACGTAGCATCTACTTCCCTTGTGGAATGGCTCCCTATCAAGTAAAAGGTCTTTATGTTGTAGAAAATATTGATTATTATCAATTTGCTCGCAGACAGCTCTTTTGAGAATAAATTTGGTTTGTGACTGATCACTGACAGGACTTGGAGTTTCTGTATAGTGCTTAATAAGATCACTGATGCTGGGAAAAACTGGTCCACAAAGAGAAAATCCATGGCCTTGTCTCTTCTGTATACATAAAAATTAATTATAAAAGGGATAATATTATTACGTATAGTAGCATAAAGACTATATGTACCGTCAGCAGCAAGCTGATTGTACCGTCAGCAGCAAGCTGATTGTACCGTCAGCAGCAAGCTGATTGTACCTTCAGCAGCAAGCTGATTGTACCTTCAGCAGCAAGCTGATTGTACCGTCAGCAGCAAGCTGATTGTACCGTCAGCAGCAAGCTGATTGTACCTTCAGCAGCAAGCTGATTGTACCTTCAGCAGCAAGCTGATTGTACCTTCAGCAGCAAGCTGATTGTACCTTCAGCAGCAAGCTGATTGTATATAACTAATCACAATTATGCTACGCTAACTATGTAATCAACAAATTAATAATTTAATGATTACAATTTTTGAGGTGTATGCTAAGATGGTAAATTACTACTGGATAATGGATGATTGCAATGATCTTACACCTAATTTGTTAAGTAAATGCACGACAATTAGACACCTGGTAACTAATTTCATTATTAGTTGTAATAAGGTATGCTTTCTTCAAATGACTTTAATAGCAACATTCCATAGTTTTTGAAAGTAGCGTAACTCACAACATAATAATTAGTACTTTTTTAAATTGTTAATTTAAAAATGAAGTAGGAATCTATGCAATAAAAAGTAGTGAAACAAGAGGTGAATGATTGTATTACAACATAGCTCAGTGGGAAAGTCTCTACTTTGGCATTGAGCAAAATTAATAATAATTGTTATAGCTAATGTGCCAAAGTAGGGACTTTCCCACTGAGCTATGCTGTAATACCATCATTCACCTCTTGTTTCACTACTTTTTATTGCATAGATCCCTATTTCATTTTAACAAATTTTCTTAAAAATACTAGTTTCTTTAGTTTTTGTTGTAGCACAGCTAGCCACAATATAACTTGTGACTATTCTATTAGAATATCATACATGATTGTTGTATTAGAGTATATCTCAAGTCATCCAAGAGGTGCATGCAGCTAGCTAGACCAATAAGGGGTGAGGTCATCGTTTTTACTGTTACGTATACAGCTAGATTGTTAAGAGGTATGGTCTCTGTACTCTATTGCTATTAGTCTACCTAGACATTTAATTGATGGGCGTGGTCACAAACTTATCGCGAACAGGATCCCAACTGCGAACTTGTAGATATCTAGCTAGTAATAGTAGCACTGGGACTGAAGTGCTTCTGAAATCCACTCTGAAATAATTCTCTGGTGTCTATATATGTTGCTGAAAGAAAGTGTTGATATGGAAAATTAATACCTTGATGTGGTTTCGTTGGATGAAGAAGACAAGCAGCCTATTTGAAAGATAAAAAAAAAGACAAGGTGCAGAGGACCTATACTTGTTGGAACCCCAAAGGAACATCCACTGGTGAGTTTGTTATTGTGGCGTAAAATGGTGGCCATGTGCTGCTTCGTGTGACCTCTAGCCTTGTGACTGGTCACTGAGGCAGAAAGGCAGTGAGACTAAAATTTGAGTTTTTGGAAATTTAAAAAAAATTCTATATCTGGCTACCTGTAAGTGTTTTGTTGTATTTAATGCTATTTTTATAGTATATGGACTAGTACTATTCTGTAAAGGTAATTTTCATCGCATAAAATGTCTCTAGGATGATTTTTGAAGGCAGAATTTTGGGCAATGCACAAAATTTTCAGGGCAATCTCTATACTACTGTACCATTTGATAAATAACATGTTCTATAATTTAGAACCAAAAACTATTATAACGTGTTACTTGGTAAATGTATATGGGTAATTGGAAAAGGCAGATATGGGCAGATGCTGAACATTTTCAAAATACACTTGCACAACAGTTAATTTTCACACCTATCATTGTTCTGTACTGTAGAGTTGCTTCCAGGTACAGACATGATCTTTACATAGTGCTTATCAGCTAAGTGCATGTGCGGAGGATTGGCTAGCATGCTACAAGTATCGTAGATTGTACATATACTCTAGAAATCTAATGCAGTTACGTATGAAAATTGTAGAGGTCCACTAGTCTTCTCTATCAGGCCAGATCCAGGAACTCATAGTTTTCAGTACAAGACATACACACTTATACCTACAGTACTAAGGGCCTGGCCTGTAAGGGTAATATTGGAAATGCCAGCTGGATCTCTGCGAGTATGCATTAAATTTCTAGGACGTGTGTGCAACAGTATTACTCTGTAGTGTGCTAGCCTATCCTCTGCACATGTGCTTATAAATGGATAAGTGCTGCTCAAAAACGATCTTTGTGTCTGGAAGTAATGACTACTGTACAGAACAGTAATAAGATAACTGTTGTATAAATGTAAAAGTGCATTTTGAAAATGTCCGTGTCCGTGTCCACGTCCATGTCTGACCATATCCACCTTTTCCAATTAACCTTAACTTAATATATATACAGTGTACCTTCCTTATCCAGACCTCTATTATCCAGGCACCTCCATTGTCCAACAACCTATTAGTCTATTGACTATACAATGAAGTTTAGGCTAGATGAATTTAAAGTAAGGCGTACGAAATCTGATTGTCGAGCTGCTAGACTGAAACTTGCTTAGCTATCAGAATATTTGTTAGTAGCTAGGTGACATAATAGACTACATAGTATGCTCATTGTGCAGCAGGCGAGTGGCCTACGAATGCAGTCAGCTTCAAACACTTTTTCAAAGGCGCATGTAATTTCTAATGGTTTAAACCATGACAGTGGATTGATCATGCAAGACTACTTGCAGAGGGACCTAGTACAAATATAGAATATTGTGTAGTGGCTAAAATTCCAAGAAGAGCTGAATCCCTGTGGGTCCCCTGGTCCCAGAGCCTTGGTCCCTGGGTCCACTGTTTTTACCTATACCCCTGTTGGGTGGCTTGTTTAATCTACTAATAATAAATACCACTTGGTTGCTAGGTGACAATACATTTTACCATCCCAGGGAAGTGACAATGACTGTTCTGTAGTGATTTTCCCCTCTGCCCATTTAACACAATAACAAGTTTAAGATCATTTCTAAGATATGGACAGTACTACATACCAGACTGCCTAGATAAGAGAGGTTTCCACTGTAAAGTGCTACATTGCCCATGCATTCACAACTGCAATGACAATATAGCAGACTGCTACTTATACACATGCTAAATTGAATTTCAGCAAGCTAGAATTAATTTTAGTTCTGGGCCCTTTAAGCATTTGAAGTTCCTTATAATGCTTTTGAAGTTCCTTATAATGCTTTTGAACACTGCTCCAGGAATTTCCCTGTTTTGACAGCGCTATTTAAGTGCAGATCTAATGAACTAATTCAACAAGTGGTGACTTTTCTATAGTTTCCCTAAACAGACCCTGTGGCGGCAAGCTTTGGAATTATCATCAGTGATAGTATTCAGATATGTCAACAATTTAGTGATTGTATGCACCTATATATGTACTATAGCTTACTAACACGAGTATTCCTTACATTGCTGATAATAAAATGTTTGGCTTCTCCCTCACACATGGCAGTCAATACATAACAACGTTGGTTGTCTGAATATCGAACTAAGTAGTCTCCATCTTCTGATAACAGTTCAACAGCATCATCACGAGATATCTCTCCATGGTACCAAGGTTCTTCCACTGGATTCTAAAATTCACATATCCTTAAATTAGCAAAATCACAATAGTGTAAAAAGAAGTTTTGTACATGGAACAAATGAGTGGGGGAAACAAAGTGATAAACCACAAAGACTCATTAACTACTGTATTGCACTGAATACATATAAATCATACATACATATGTACACAGAACAGCTCAAACATAAGATAATGCTTACAGTAGTCCAATCAAATTACTTTTGGACACAAGTAAACAACTTTCAGGTACATGCAGGCAAGTATGCTAAGGTGTTTCATTTAAAACATAAAATGGACTATACCAGAATGCTTTTCATATGAATTAAGGTTGAACAGCTTTGTTCGTAATGCAACACATTTGTGTTACATAATCAATCACAATTTATTTGCTTCATGAAAACTGAGTGAATGGGATGGGATTGGTAAATTAAAAATTCAAGTGCTTTGTATCAAGACACATACGTACTTAGTAGTGTGTCATGTGGTCAAGAAAGTTAGGACACCAAATCAGCAGTTACATATATAAACTGTAACAAGAATGGAGGTTAGTTTCGTGCACACATATAGCTAGTTGCATGGTCTCCTATCCAAATTGAACTATCTTTTGCAGTGCATGGAGTTTCCTGTCAGGTGGGGCACACATGAAATTTGAGAGTTTTTTCATTAACTCTTCAGCTAAATGTATGCAATATAGATATGTACAATCATAACTTCTTTCTTCAAAAAGTGTAATTGTGCCTGCAGAGAAGAAAAGTAAACAAGCTCCAAAGCTGGCTGCAGTCAGGATTTGGGGTATATTATTCATACCAATTATATGGTCAAACTGTTACGGCCAGAGTTGAGGGTAACTAGGAACTTCAGTAACTTAGTTACGTAATTAGTTACTATAAAAGTAACTAGTAATGTCCGTAAAGTAACTATATTAGTTACAATAGAAACTAGTTACAATAGTTGCATACGTAGTTACCATGCTTTATAAAGCCAAAAAGCAATTTTTGCACCACCAAATAGTTTGACACATTATGTGTACTCCATGACTTATGCTGTGCAATGGACATAATTTAGTTGAAAATTGGCTCAAATTTACTTGTAAGTAACTAATATCTGGGAAAGTGCATAGTTCTAGTAAGGCATACCTGAGTGGAATAGTCATACACAAACAAACTGTGAAAAGTAACTAGTAACTATCTAACAAGTTACTTTCACAAAGGTAGCTATGACTAAGTTACATGGGATAAGAGTAACGAGTAACTAGTTACTTTTTTGAAATAACTATCCCAATTCTGAGTATGGCCTTACAAAAACCAAAGATGGCAACAAAGAATTAGCTGCAATGATGTTAATGCTAATCATGCAGTGTTTTTAAGACATGATGATGTTTTCATTTCTAAGCTTGTTGATCACTGCAGCCATTTGTTGGTTGCCACACTTTGATTTTGCAACTATTTAGATTTTTTGAAAGCTGCACCTCTTTCACAGCTTAGCTGTTTGGTCTGGATTGTACACATCATGCATATGTACAAATTTGAGTGCTTTAGCATCAGACTGGAGAAGTTGAGGGGATAGGTAGATGTCCATATCTCCATAGATCGTAATCACATGTGATTGCAAATTCATTACAAAAATATGTGATCATATCAGCAAACAACCGTCTAGTTCACACAACTTCCAAATTTCTTTATTTTCTCAGCACTATCTGCATTGTTCAAGGAATGGTTCACCAAAGTTTCAATCGATTATGGTGAGTAATTTTGGAATTACAGTGCAGAAAAGCAAGGAAATTAATATGTACAGTGACTATACAAAAATACACTACAGGCGCTTACATTCGCAGCCATAACTTCTGCTTGGATTAGTCTACAGAGTTGTGATTTTGACTTATAATGTTGACTTATAATGTTCACCATGGATTGGCAGATCGACCAAGGTTTAGTTTTCGCCCTAGCGCATAGGCGTATGAAGGAAGTTTTATTGAAGGAATGCCAATGATTTTGTTTATGTCTGCCGTATCATAAACAAATGCACGTGACACAAACCATTGGGGCTACAGAAATTAAACAAAGGTTTCAAACTAATTGATTTGAGTCTTCCTTCTTTGAGCAATGGCTTGATTAAAACTTGCATAAACTTTTCTTTGTAATATGTGTAATTTCACCACTTTTTAAAAATTTCATTTTTTCTCAAAACGCATGCTTGTGTAAACAAGACAGGTTTTGCTGAGATGGTCACATATTTCAAAACTATACCCCCCCAATCACCATTAACTCTGCAGTACAGTTATACAAGGAATGTCAACCCCACTCAGACAGCATTAGTGATCACATGCACGACATTACAAATCACTAAAACTAACCAAACTAATTCTACCAGTTTGTTCTATGACTATAATGAACATGTACTGATAGTCTGATCCCCAAAAACTGAAGCAGTTTGGGCACTCGAGATGAATGCTCCAAGCAAGACAACCAGGCAGTAGAATGTAATACTTAAAGCACCACCCATGCTTGTGTGTGCTAAAAACACAGCACTTAGGGGGTGTCTTGAGGCAAATACATTAACACTCGGCTTAGCCTCATGCCGTATAAGCCTCTCGACAACACCCTTGCTTTTTTCCCCATAAAAACATGTGGCAATGCTTTAACTAGTACATTTGTACTGTATACAGTACTAGGGATGATGAAGGTTTGCACATTCTCACAAAAATATTGATTTGAATCCAAAGCAAGGTTTAGCAAATGAAAAATAAACAAACAAACAAAAAACAAATAGCCTTCAAAAGCATTGATTAAGCAGTTTCAAGTCAAACAGGTAATGATCTACTTCAAACTGCACAAGCCACTGTATACTAGAGTGTTTACTACATACTTGAACGACAAGAAACATGAGTAAATTGAACTCATCCTGTTGCCAATCAAATTAGTCGCTTTGGTATTAAAACTCATCATGTTGGCATAAGAATTCATCATGTCTTCAAGAAACAACCGTTTTTCACGAGATGAATTATTTTTGTTATCATGAATTCTAATGAATTCTATTGCCAAGGTGACAAATTCAATTGCCAACAGGACGAATTCAATTGTTTAAACCTGTAGAACAGATGAAATACGTAACTTTGGGCAAACTTAAATGAATTCAATGTTAATATATGCATGAACAGTGAGAGTACATTAAATTCATTTCTACATAATTGTTTTGTATAACACAATCACAAATTAAGTTTTGAAATTCTTTGTGTTCATAATCACAGACCATATTAAGAGAATTTAATTATAATACTTACATTAACCCTTGGGAATGATGATTGATTGCCATAACTCTGCTGTTTATTCCTAAAATTTGACCAAATTTCTGTAAATTTGCGTCTGTTTGGCTTTAAATCACCCTACAAAAGGAAATATATACCAGTAATGTACACAATGACATGCATACATATCATATACAAGCACAGCTGTGTTGTAAAAGTAAGTAGGATGTGTCAATATAAAGTACAAGTGGTCATATTTAATAGTTGCATATACCATGGCTGCAAGGGATTTTGTTGATATACGTATATCCATATACATCTGAAGAACGAGAGTCATGGGCATGAGCGCTAAGGGTGTAAATATCAGCAAAACCTGACACAATTGTGATATAAGTGATACTGTATCACTCTAGGCACACTCACCTGATAGGTCAAGGAACTACAGAGCACTCATCCTGTACCTTTTATACATTAGTATCTGATGATCAATAGTTTAATAGCGTGGGCCAGGGGTGGTTATTAAACGTAAATAGCATTTGTATTTCCACGTATTTTGTAATTTGCTAATTAGCACTTTTCACTTATCAAGAAACGCATCTTGAACAAATTGCTTTATAGCATAAACAGTGCCCAATAGGAGGAGACTGAGTGTGGCCCCGACTAGACATTGGGTGACCTGCAGTTCGAATCCTGGGGTTGGAGGGATTTTTTTTCCTTACTTTGGCCCCTTTTCTGTTACACCTTTTCAGCTATAAGCCACTAAGTCTAAGTCCTTGCAATTAGGTTAGGTAATCCTAAGGCTGCAGCACATGTTGCTGTCAGATCTTCAGTGCTGGTCACTGTAAAGTGCTAATAATTACATAACCAAGTAATAATAATAATAAGAACGTGACGTCATAAATAATTAATTAATTAATTAATGTCCAGACGAAACTGCGTAGTGCACACAAGAACACTCACCGGAATTGAGTTAGACGAAACCCGAACGTCAAATTGAAGTGAGCGTTTTTTCTCCGGTGCCTTCATTAAGCAGGACACTTTTCTAAATAGTGCCTTTCTTCTAACAAACATTGAACTCCTTAACAACAACTTTACAGCGCAATTCACTCAAAATCCACGTTCAACCCGCAAAACAAGTTGTACACACTGCGCGTTAAACAGGTCGCCAAACACGTAAAACCTGTCTGAATACATAGCAACCAGCCGTATGCGCGCCATTAAAATATTTTTGTTTATTAAGTTAAAACTGAAAACGTTGTCTTCCTGCCTTGAACTGCATTACTTACACTTACAGGTGTTTGAAGGTTAGTCCTAACTAGTTTGTTTACCGCATGGAATGCCATGGTTGGAATAAATTTCTGTCGAAGTACTAGTCTGAATAAAGTGTGTTACTGGTGTTACCAGGCACTGTACTGCTTTCTTCGGATGGGCTAAATGTTTCACAGTTGTACAATTACAGAAGTTATTTTTATGTTATTTTACAATAAAATAACTAGTTGTTTCCTGTTACTTGTCGTACATTTTTTTGTTGTAGTGCGAAGAAACAAGCAGGGTAATGATAGACATAACGCAATGGAGAAGAGCGATAGGTACTCATCACCTCCGGTGGAGGCGTAATTCTAATTACGGGTTAACAACTTTAGGTGAGTACCATGTAGACAAATTAATGTTCTTCATTACGGTATCGGTTAAGGTATTCATTACTATGCATGTTTTTATTACTATGCTACTGCTGCTACAAGCAGGTGATGTTGAAAGTAACCCAGGCCCAAACTTTTTAAGGACTTGTCCAAATTGTGATGAAAAAGTGCCGGCAAGAAAAATGTTGTGTAAATGTGGATACGTGCTTAACAAAAAAATAGGTAGGCCTACTGGCACCAGTGCAGAAGCGGGCTTTAGGGTAACCACTGGTCGTGCTGTAGGTACCACTGCAGAAGCAGGGTATAAGGTTTCTAATGGCCGTACTGTAGGTACCACTGCAGAAGCAGGATATAAGGTTTCTAATGGCCATAGTATAGGTACCTCTGCAGAAGCAGGATTTAAGGTTTCTAATGGCCGTAGTATAGGTACCACTGCAGAAG
Source organism: Dysidea avara (assembly GCF_963678975.1). Taxonomy (NCBI): domain Eukaryota; kingdom Metazoa; phylum Porifera; class Demospongiae; order Dictyoceratida; family Dysideidae; genus Dysidea; species Dysidea avara. Next base: position 29,753,718 of record NC_089276.1, read on the forward strand.
CAGGGTACAAGGTTTCTAGTGGCCGTAGTGTAGGTACCACTGCAGAAGCAGGATATAAGGTTTCTAATGGCCGTAGTAGAGGTACCACTGAAGAAGCAGGTTTTCATGTTTCATGTGGTAGACCTGTGGTATATAAATCAAATACAAGTGACAAACTAATCACCACAGATGTGAACTGCGTGTCGCTTGGTGATGAGCTCCTAGCTTTAGGAAACAAGAGGATTGCACAACAAGTTCGCTTTGACTCTAAGCCATTAGCAATTGGGATGTGTTACTGTTGCGGCAGTATACTTTGGTCCAGAGTAGATAATAGTCATACCAACCTAGTAGACATCAAGTTAACAGAGGGACAAATACCAGCAGTAGCATACCAGAAGGCAATGTTATCTGCTGGTAAAGGTTTACTAGAGTACCGTCATAAAAGTGGTAAAATGTATGCATGTGCTGTATGCAAAACATTAAAATGCCCTTCAGAATTTGAATTTCATGTTGGAAAATATGAAGGCATAGATATAGAAGAATGGGATATGAGATTTCCTGAAGTCATATTGAATTAAAAAAATCCAGTAGGGCATTGTCAGATAGCGTTATAGCGTTACATGCCTTCATGTAGGGCATGCCTTCATTAACATGCCTTCATTGCATGCCTTCATTACATGCCTTCATGTAAATACATGTAACGTACATGTGCATTCCCCCTATACCTTCAAATTGTTTTACACGTTAACAAATTTACTTGGTTATGTGTGACCCGGACCGGGTCACACATAACCAAGTAAATTTGTTAACGTTTCATAAAGTATATTTATGATAACTCATATCATAAAGTATATAATCATAAAGTAAAAACATGCATAGTAATGAATACCTTAACCGATACCGTAATGAAGAACATTAATTTGTCTACATGGTACTCACCTAAAGTTGTTAACCCGTAATTAGAATTACGCCTCCACATACCTAATATTTACTAGAGTACCGTCATAAAAGTGGTAAAATGTATGCATGTGCTGTATGCAAAACATTAAAATGCCCTTCAGAATTTGAATTTCATGTTGGAAAATATGAAGGCATAGATATAGAAGAATGGGATATGAGATTTCCTGAAGTCATATTGAATTTAAAAAATCCAGTAGAGCATTGTCAGATAGTGTTATAGCGTTACATGCCTTCATGTAGGGCATGCCTTCATTAACATGCCTTCATTACATGCCTTCATTGCATGCCTTCATTACATGCCTTCATGTAAATACATGTAGCGTACATGTGCATTCCCCCTATACCTTCAAATTGTTTTACACGTTAACAAATTTACTTGGTTATGTGTGACCCGGTCCTAGTAATAATAATAATAATAATAATAATACTATAGACTTCTATAGTTGTACTTATGAAAATTCTCTGGAGTCTACTCTTTGTTTTTGTTTGTGTATGAGAGGAAAGCATCCCTATCAACTCAAAGGGATATGTAATTCCTGTAAAGCCTGGACTGTTATTTTTGGTTGTTACAACAACCGTACAGTTTATTAGGAAAGCTGTTCACACCATATTCAGTAACTAGTTTTATCTGCATTTTGAATTGGCATGAATTATGCCTCAGAGTAAAGCTCACCTGCCTGTAAATTTAATATATTAGGGTCAACAGAGTGCTCACACTGGCTGCATTTAACACAAAGTTTGTTTGCCACACAAGCACAGGTGTAGAAACAAACACATTTTTTTAGAAAATTATCTCATGAAACCAGGTGTACGATCAGGGCTGCTGTCTGTGAGCACATGCCAGGTTTAATGCTTATAGAAGCAAGTATTAAAACTGATAAGAAATGTTGTTAGGATTAGTCTGGTAGGTGCATCACACCAATTGACATGACAATAAGAAGCTACATGGTTGTATGTGAAAACGAGTAAATGTTTATCAGTGAGAACCATTGCTGTTTCCAGAGAGCTGTCTGCCACATTGCATCAACACTGATGTAAAAATGCTCATTTCATATTTGTTCCCAGGAGAAATTGTATTACTGTACATTGTATCAGCAATTGTAAGGGGGCCCAAGTCATCCTTGTTTCATATACTGTAGGAATGGTCTTCATTAGCATTTTAGAAGGAATATGATATGTGCATATACTATCACATCATTACTCACTATTTTGTAGTTATTTTCATGCGCATGTATGTACACGCTTCTGGTAGCAACACCTTATAAAATGATTAATAAAGTAGCTACAATTTTACTGCCAGTCATTCTTGTTTTACCTCAGTTATAGCTCTGCCTACAGGTAACTCAAATCTGTTGATTTACAAATAAAGTTTTTCTCTATTGCTGTGTGTATATGCTGGCTTTGTATTATATGTGCATTTCGCAGGATATCTCATTGTTATATCATGTACTTGGTGACCTGGTCTGGCCTTTTCCACTATTAGTGAAGTGTGGGTGTTAATGACTATAGTCATCAACACCCACACTACAGTCATTACCCCTCCTCTGGGAGATACTGTAAATCACCACTTCCCATGAAGGACTGGTAATGCATCAGTATGGCAAAGAGTCTTTTGATAGTTTTTGAACTTTAATACAACATGTAAGGTGCATATATACACACGCACCCAATTAACAAACTTTACTTCACATAATTATGTGACTGGGTCTGAGAAAAGGGGTCTTATAGCTTTTCCAATTGCGTGTGCTTGGAAACCTATGATTTGACTTGTGAATAAGGCAGCAGCTTGAACTTGGTCACAGTATGTTTCTAGCCTAGTACTATTGCTGAGTGGTAATAGGTTAAATGTAAGAGGAGCTGTGATTAGTTAAACTTGGAAGTTTGAAAAGGCTATAAGACCCCCTTTTTACAGATCTGGTCACGTATACAGACTATGTACCATGAACAAATGTATGAATGCTTACTTCATCAAGGAGTTGAACAGGAGCTTGTACAGATAGACTAAGTGCATTAATATCACGAGGAAGATTTTGAGGTGAGATTGGCCAGGGAAGCTCAATAGGCCTTTTAGGAGGAGAGACAATAATGTAGTATGCATACTTCAGCATAGTTGCAATCTCAGGAAATGCAGAATTCAAAGAATGCTCTTGATAGTACCCAACCAGCTCCTGTAAAGTATAGCACATTAATTAACTGAAAAATTGCTAAAATTATATGCAGTACTATATTTACTGCACTATGTGTATTAAAAAAAAAAAAAAAAAACTTTGCTACATGTATTGTAAATAAGCAATTAAATTACACATGAGAATTTGTTGTGTAGTCCTAGAAGCAAGTAGGGATCATTCCATGACAAAACAAGGAATTCAAGGTCTTACACTGTAGCTCAGTTTTTGACAAAATTTGGTATGATTGTAGTACCTCTACTTCTTACCAAGAGTTAATTAATTTTAGCCCTATACACTGTGTAGTTATAACCATGATATTTCATAACAAAATTTAGTAACTACGTACTATTCTACTAGGGATCTGGAGTCAGAAACTTAACACTAAAACTCTGTTGCATGATGAGTACATCAGCTGGGAACACCTCAAAAGGTTACTTATTAAACAAGCGTCCAAGCCTGGTTTCAAAACTACTTTAAAAGTTTTGCTTAAAACACACTGGGAACAACCATCTGAAACACCAACCGTAGATGTAGAAAATGTGTTTGTGGATATGTGAAACAGGCTTTAAGTATACTGCTTGTGGATGCTAGACCAGAACGAGACCCAATCATGGGAGTAGCTTGATGACTCATACAATTCCTTCTAATATTTTGCTAACTTGTTGGCTCACACATCTACAAACTCTAATTTCTCTAGTTTGTGCTGGTGTTGTTGGCTTGCTTACATGTAGCACTGATTGCATAGTACAGTAGCTATTAAGGCTTCAGAGAAAGACTTAAAAGCATTCTTGGCTGTCATCTTTCTTTAAGGCATGATGCAACTCCAGGAAATATTCTATCGTATCCATGCTGTCTCCACAGCTAATTTGCTCCTGACATAAATAAAAAGTCTACTCAAATGAAACGTGCTAATCATTCATTACACTCGTGCAGAAACATGACGGTTGTATTTTCACATTATCGTAACAAGGATTATCAAGTAGTTGTTAAGTGTGTATCATTTGCACTTCATTAATACTAGTCTAGCATCTTGCAGTAACCATCACTGTCTCCAATCTGAGGCTGCCTCAGATTAAAATGGCTGTCAGATTTTCACCAGAACTTTCCCCTCAACCAAACACAAAGGGAAATAAAGCAGTCTGGACACTCAGGGTAAAGTTTAAGTGAGTACTCACATGTAAATCAAATCAGGTATTTAATCCACTTACATAGATAGTAGAAAACATTTTTTGTTTGGCTACATAGAAATTATGTGTCTTTGGATCAATAAAGATTGTGAGATGATGAGGCTTTTTCTTCCATCTATAAAAGATATATAAATATAATTATATATGTCCACTTGTCAACTATGTAATCATACCTTACGCAAATTTCGTATTGTCCTTTATTTTCATTGTCTTCTCTCACTAAAAAAACCCCATCATAAAGGTCCTTAACCAAGTTTTCTGCTTTATTGCATGGCAAACAGCCAACATACCTACATAAGTTTTACACATATTAAATATTAGTACCACTTTCTATAAAGCTATGTAAGTACGTACACTACACAAATCTTCAATGACACAAGATATATCTATATATGTTACAGTTATACCACGGGCATGGGTGCACATATATGCATAGCACGAGTGCCTGAGGTATAACTAATACGTATGTGCCACATGCACCTCCTACATGTGTGGGAAAATACTAGCATGCTTTATGAGTGCATTTGTATTGTGCCATGTGAATTTCAATAGTGGATAATGAAAACTACATAAGAATAACGACAAGGCGTTGCTGTATGGAGGATTCAAACGTACACAAACGTAATAATGCAAGCACACAAAAAGCTTTATTGTGGGCTTATACAGTGAAAAAATAAGCCCAGAACATCTAAATACAAGATGTTTTAAGCAATCTCAAGAAGTATGACTATATTACAGTAGAGAGAAATGGTAAAGGACATCAAAGAAATCTGATAATTTCTAGTAATTCATGAGCAAACATGATGTATGCACACTTAACTGTGTATACCATTTTGACACCTTTGTTCAGAGAAAACACCATAGGGTTATCTTTTACATATTTACCTGCCCACAGGGAAATATCAAAATACTGATCACCCTGTGGTTAGGACAATATCACTTGACCATAGAGGAGGAGGTTGGACACACACACGTGAACGCATACATTTTGTATTGAATGTTTAACCAAGCGTTCATGAAAGTTTTCACAAATACCATTTGAGAGTGCACTTCAAGTTTAGTTTATTCAGCCGGTCAACCCCATTCGACTCCACTATACTCCAGGCACGTAAATCGTTCTTAAAATCTATGGGGATCACGTGTGTAAGTGTTTGCTGGGTAGAATCCATGTGCAATACTATAGGAACGCCTTGTATTTAAGCATAGTAATAGTCGAAGAAAGCAATGTGCATGCTAACAAAGCCTCTCAGGGTATTGAAAAAGGAGAGCGGATGCCGCTAGCTGGGCCTCACAGAGAATTGAAAAGAGAATTAGAAACTCGCACACCTGCCTTGCAATAAGAATTTGCTGTTCATCTTAAGAAGCACAAGGTAACGTGGTGTGGATATTGCTAAACATTTCTTCTATCACTCAGTGACTTACTCCCCGTCACATATTAGAAATATGCAATTAACAGTAATAAATTCCAGAAGCACTTATATTGTGTCCAACCTCCTCTGACTTGACCACAAATACCTTTGGCGCTGAGGCATTTCCTCTTTGATTCTATATATGGACCTACTTAAAGATTTACATTGTGGGTTTAAGTTCAGCATGGACTTTAACGTATTAGCTCAGGTAGGCTTGGTATTCTTTTGAAATCAAAAAAAATTTTCATAGTTCAGCAACTAGACATCATTGTTTTCACGAAGTTAGGATCATTAACAATGTGACAAGATAACTCAAATGCTCTCAAGGTCAGTAACTTAAATATCTACTTAAAAACCCACCATCAATATGTACTGTAGATAACCACGTATAGAACAAAGTTTGTCTTTTACCAATTAGGTAAGCATGCCTTATTGGTATACAGGTACGATATATTATTTATACAATGGCCACTCGGGATTCAACTACCTGCAGCCTCAGGCTTGGACATGGCCATGGTATAACTATTACATGTGCCGCTTTCACACCTCAGATCAAAGGAAAGCCAGTGCATATATATCACATACTGCACTGAAAGTTAATGAGATATACACACTGTGTAAACAGTACATATATCTCAATAAATCATTATTAATTAAGGCAGTGTGTCTATCTCAAGATATTGCACAGTTAGGTGTGCCTACTGTATATCACATTAACTCATTCAAAAAAAATCCTCTGATTTCTTTGATATCCTTTACCATCTCTTTGTGCTGTTATATAGTCATACATCTTGAGATTGATTGTGGGATTAAGTGTTTATGGTACTATGGTGAAAGCATTCTAAGGAGCCCCCATGAAGCTGTTTTTAATATACTGTATGTGAGTTCTATAATGCTGTTTTGATAGAGTTTTTGACACCTGTCTTGCAGTGATGTTACTGAATGCATGCTGATCCATTAGCACTGAAATGGTATTCATGTGTGACTGTAATTTTATTCATGGCTATAATCTATTCATGATTATTATGGTGAATACCTGGCAGCACTTATCGTTAAACCATCTATTCATTATCATGCCATGATTTGATGTCCTGTGTCTCTTTGCTCACTGTAGATGGGTTGTCTTAGTTTGAGATACCATATAAGTTTCTTCAGGGGACATTTTGTGATTCTCATGAATATTGATAGTAATTCAGAATAGCTATCCGTGAAAATTCCCCTCAAAATATTTATTCAATGCATTATTCAAAATTGCATTGTTTGCACATGTACCAAGTCCTAGCAGATCATTAGCTAGAGCAGTACAATTGTCACTCTTAAAAACATTCAACATTGATTAAACAACTACATTGCCAGAAACTGTATGTACATGTCATAGTACCTAATGAAAATTCCACCACCAAGATGGTTGTTATCACATGGCCAACAGCCACGTTGTCTTTAATTAAAACATCGGCAGAGTGTAACTAGTTATCATGTGTACTGAAACTATCAGTTACAAATCTCTTGTAAATGCACAGCAGTCTATTTTGTATAACCCATCAGATGATGATGCACGAAAATTTCTCTTGAAAATAAGGAAACGATTGGTTCATTAAAATGTTTACCCTTGAAAATTTGTATGCTGATTACCTTAAAAAAAACTGCTATACTCTACAGTATTCTAACAAGGTAGTCTTTGATAAAACACTAAAGTGCACCTCAGACTGCTAATATGGATTGGGAAAAGGGCAGAAATAACAAGGCATCACTAGGATGCTAAGTACAGTAAACCACATAACTTTATTTCACATCCTAACTTGAGCATGTACAAACATACCACAACACATTACTGCATGCTTTCCTACACAAACCACCCTTCCACCGCACCAAGCTCTATAACATTACGGCATCATATTACAACAACACATCACTTTACAGATCAGTTATACAGACATACATACATATACATACAACTCTTTGGGGGAGGTAGGCAACTGGGGTATGATACACCAGCCCAAATAGGCAATGAGTATGTGTTATCACTGTCACGGAAAACTTTACATAATACATCCAGTATTACTTACGTACGTCAACCCAGCAGCAGCAACATTCAGCAACCACAATGCAAACATTCAATTGTAATAAGGATTAGCACAATCAGTTGTGACACATTAAATCTAATGACAGTAAGCATTTTGTGATACCACACACACAGCCTTGGACTAGGCAGCTATTGACTTCAATTATTCAGCAATTCACACCCACACCCCAGTTACCAAAAGCAACATATAAGAAAGCAGGCTATCAGGGTTGGTGGATGGGAATTTTTGATATCGTTAACTTCACAGGCTGAGATCCTCTACTGCCTGAGGAATATTCAAGGATCATTGACCCTGGTAAAGCACCAACAATCATACATGACAGTGATAATAATGATGAGCAAAACCTGACCTGTTACTATATTAGAATTGTGGAATTTAATTATGATGTGCGCTTATGCAACCAGGTGACAGATGGTCACACATGGTGTTACATGTTGACAACTCACCCAATGGAAGCTAGCCTGTTAACTTTTGTTTGTTGCTGGGGCAACAAACTACATTTTGACTCACAAAGATTTCAAAAGTGGCAATGTCTTGAACATCCACATTTTGCCTATATAGAAGGATCTGGTGGTTTACAATGCCACCCCAGTATACGTATCTTGTTGTTTTGTGTTTTTTAAAGAGATTTCTATTCTCTTTCACATTTCCAATTTATATTTATCTAGTTATTAAAACATACATGTATTGCATACCACAGGTGGGATGAGGAGTGTTCTTGTTTTGGCTTCTTCTTTCCTGCTGGTATGTCTATATCACTGTGTGTGACAAATATACACCATATTAAGTACTGTAATTTCTTATGAGTTTTGACATTTTGATAGTAAATTATATGCCTGGATACCTATATACTGAGATCACCTGAGCCATCTATTGTCCTCACAACAGTAAGAAAAAAACCAATAGAGATCATAATGAATATTGAGGTGATTTGTTATTTAGGCACATTTTCATGGGCTGTTTCACTCACCCTGGTGTCCATTGCTATAACTCCAAAAGCATTTATTAGATAAGACTGAAACTCTAACAGCCTATCGGGTTTTCCCACTAGGCAAAAAAGAAACCACAAAATGAACTTCAAGAAAAAATGCCAACGGTCAGGCTTTCATTTAGCACGTCAAAATTATTATGCATTTTTTTAAGTGTGTGGCGCACGCACACACACACGCGTGCACACACATTCATTTTGTGGTTTCTTTGTTGCCTAATGGGAAAACTTAATAGGCTCATTCTTTCAATGCTTTTAGAGTGGGTAATGAAAATCTTTATTGTAGTTCTAAATGTTAATGAACTGTGTCCATGCACCACACACACTAAGCAATCCAAAGGCTGCAGCACATGTTGCAGTCAGACCTTCAGTGCTGGTCACTGTAAAGTGTTAATAATAAATACTTTAGGTTTAAGGAAGAATATCCATCCCTCCTGGAGGAAGACTGAGTGTGGCCCCGACTAGACATTGGGTGACCTGTAGTTTGAATCTTGGGGTTGGAGGGATTTTTTGGTCCCTATTCTGTTACACCTTATCAGTCAAATAAGTCAGTCACTAAGTCAAGTCACTAAGTGTAAGTCCTTGAAATTAGGTTAGGTAAATAAATCCTAAGGCTGCAGCATATGTTGCTGTCAGACCTTCAGTGCTGGTCACTGTAAAGTGTTAATTATATAACCAAGTACTAAGAATAATACGAAACGCGGTTAAAATTACGTAATAAATAAATAAATAAATAATTAAATAAATAAATAATTAAAAATTAATGTTTGAGAAAACTACGAGGCCTAGAGACATGAACTAACCGGGGATAGATTCGCCTGTGAATGAAGGCACAAACGTATAATCGTCGCTCCTGTTTGTGCTGATGACTTGACCATACGTGTAATTCTATATAACGCCCTGTACCACACCCTTGCTTAATTACTTACATATTGCGCGAAGAAGATTAGTGATGCCCGTGCAGGAGAGCCAGAAGCCACTTGTGTAAACAAGAAGATTACAGAAGCCACTTGTGTAAACAAGAAGATTACAAGTAAGTTTATATGTTTGTAACATCTCAAGTCTCCATGCCAGCTGCCAGTGGATTCACTGATTCATGTAAATAAACAATACAAGAAAACATTAAACTGACATATGCCACGCTCTTTACAATAAGCTTACAGTTACATATAAAATACAAGTAAACAATTTTGTCTTGTGCAGCTGGCATGGCGAACTTTCTTTGTGTTGGTGTCAGGCAATTCAATACGTGCTTAATCTTTTTTGCCTTCACCTGGCGTAGCTACTAGGCTCTAGTGGCTTGGCTGTCTTCCTTTATCTGGTTCATCTGGCTTGCATACGCCTACAGCATTGTGTAGCTATCTCCTGAAAGTTGTGTATGCATAACTATGGTGTGTCACCCATCACTGTGCCATTGCTACATCACTGATGAACCTTACTTAGCTCTAGTTGATGTTGATATGCATTGCTGTATATTGGCTAATAATTTTTATCTGCATGGTGATGTTGCCTATAATGTATTGCTGCATACAATACTGCAATAATGTATAGTTCTCTCTTGTATGTTTTGTATACATATACTTTGTACACATCACTGTGCCATTTATACCACACCAATGATGTACTGGCACTTAGCTACTGGTGGCCTTTAGTTACGATGCCACTATAGTGTTATATCTGTCACTACTGTGACATATTGAGTTGATTTGGGGATAATGCATTCACCACCTAATAGCCTCACCGGGGGGCTGTCACGTTGGTGTATGTACTTGGTTATATGTGACGCGGTCCTAGTTAATAATAATAATAATAATAATAATAAACACACACAAACACACGCGCACACGCACGTCAGTGCATGGACACAGCTCAATAACATTTAGAACTACAATAAAGATTTTCATTACCCATGCTAAAAGCATTGAAAGAATGATATTGGAAAGTTTTGAAGCCAACTGTATTGGAGGTTTCTTATGCAAAAATAGATCAAAAACGGAGAAGAGTTGACCCACAAGATGTTTTTATTAGTAAAAAAATCTATAATCATTAACATACATAAAACTTCAAGATTTCTGAAATCCTGAACGCTTTACAGTTGGGCTTTTTTGTAAGTACGTATGTATTTATATCTGACTCACTCTAAAGATGCTTTGCTTAGATCAGATTTTTTTTTGTCATTTTCACGTTCACCAGTTAAATCCAACTATACAGAATATGAAATGGAGTTAACTCTTGACATCATAAGTACATGTGAGACATACATATATGTGCATACAGTGTACGTATGTGTACTGTACATACAGTATGATTACATCCAGCCACAAGGTAAAAGGATGTGTGCATTTATAGACAAAAACATTGACGGACTGTATATCTTACATTAGGAAATAGGGCTAAAACAAATACTAAAAATTGCAATTGTGAGATCTAGATTTTTAGTTCTTACCATTTTGTACTACATTAAGCCTACTAACTTGGCTATTGGGACAGTAAGTACCGTATTTCCTCATGTAAAATTTCTTTCCCAGCATTTCTGATCCAGCCCGTAACCTTTATTTGAGACCAGACATTTATTTTGGATTGGCCTGACTGATGCCCAGTGTTTAATCAAATTTGAGTGGTGGGATTACTGTATAGAAAACAGTGATACAGTGTGTTGACTATATAAACAAACTACAAGTAATCATGTGAGTAGACCGGGTGAGTCCGCGTACATGCAGATATGTATGATACAACTATTTTACAATCATTTTAAGTCTTGACCATAGTACAGAGTGCTTAGAAAGTTATGCTACATGCTTTTTAATAATCGATCCCACCATATGGTAGTTATGGCAGTGAGTGGGTTAAGTCAATCCATGTCAAATGTTTAATCGTGTAACATTAAAACCAAATTTGGGAGGGGTAAGTATGCATGGTGAGTGATTCAACAGTGTTAACACAGGGGCCAAAAGTACATAACTGAGAAATACTGTGACAACCAGAGTTGATTAAAACAGTAGACCATCAAACATTACTGGCCAATTTACATACTTAACAGACTATACTGCATGGACCAGTCAAGAATTGCTGACCACTCACTGTAAAAAGTGAATAGATCAATTTGAGAGAGTCATTAGGATGTTTATAAAAAATGTACTGCTATGAAGTGTTATGGATAATTGAAATATGTACATTACTCACCATGCAAGCCTTCTCTGAGACCCACCACATAATTCTATTAGAGGTGCACTGATATGAATTTTAGCTGACATTCTCATAACTGATATTATCAAGCTGATAAACAAATCTGATCAGATAGACCTTTTCTCTAACAATTTGTACTCTAAACTTAGTTATAAAGCGACAGTGTGAGATTTTTTAATCAACAGTCAAAGTCACATAAAACAGGCACTGCTAGTATATACGTAGCGGAGCATGAGTGCCCATAAATATATGTTTATGTATATCTGAATCTGCTGCTTGTTTAAACATGTTCCCTATCCAATACCGATATATGCATACACACACACATACATACATACATACATACATACATACATACATACATCCATGCATGCATGCATGCATGCATGCATGCATGCATGCATACATACATACATACATACATACATACATACATACATACATACATACATACATACATACATACATACATACATACATACATACATACATACATACATCCATGCATGCATGCATCCACACATACATACATACATACATACATACATACATACATACATACATACATACATACATACATACATGCATACATACGTACATACATACACACACAAATATATATGTGCATATACATGCAGCCATATAAATAAGCATCAGTTTATATGAATGCCTACTATATATGAAATTCAGTATGCTTACATCAACATAATCTTCTTCCTTAGATGCATGGGGCTTTCTCTAAATGTACATATGAAATATACATGTAGATATAACCAAATGTCATGGAAATGGTACATACTAGCTTAACGTGAGCACTCAGGATTTGCCCAATATGTATGGTGTTGCCCTTAGTTCTCTGACTTTGGGCATGCATTTCAGGCAAATCCTTCATGCTCATATTACAACTATTACATCACAGATATTATACGTAACGTGGATTGGAAACGCGCATATAAATTTGTGTTAATAAATGTATCCTATCCTCGTTACAGTGTGCGAAATAAATTTCATTATTACAGCTGGAGTATTTCGCTTTCTTGTCAGCTACTAAGTGATGTTTGTCATTTACAGCTGAGTAAACTACCACCTACATTAACTGGAGGCTAGCCTGATTAGACACATTGGCTCTTGACGAACAGTAGGGTGGAAAAATTCTTGTTAAATTGAATTATGGTGTTATGGAGCAGTTTTGTAATTTTCCTGAAGAAACTAAATGTTCAGCACCGCTTCTATTCTGTTGCTTGCACCACTTACAACAGGTACAATGTAAATAGACTACTAAGATATAGTTGTATTACTGTATAGCTCTTCCGCTTCGATAAAACAAAGCCAAAACAGGTGCTACATTTTGTAATTATTTTACCCTAGCAGAGTAAGACTGCAGTTGAAGCTTTATTGTAACGTACCGAGTATTTAATAGGCAATGCAAATACGGGCATCACTAGTTGGCTAGCAGCACTGTTGAGATATCCACTGATACTCACCTGCCACTATCCACCTGTTGCCAATGGCATTACCTCCAATATCAGCAAACACGCCTGTGTTCTTGTTCAGTACACAACATAACACACTGACAATGTAAAATTAATGTCTACAATACTAAATAATCAAGAGAAAAGGACTGTGAACAGGCTGTCAACATCTTTACAACTAGTGCACTGTAACAAGGATAGACGACATTATTTATGCGCGTTTCCAATCCATGTTATGTATAACATCTATGATTACATACACTTCTTGTTAGTTGTTTCATGGGCCTAACCGACCAATTATTTCATAGATTAAAATAAATGAAGCAAAAATACCATTAAATACTCTGAACACAAGTATTCCAGTGCATTTAACTATTTACCTCCAAATACCTTCTCAAGCCTGCAACCAAGTTACTGTCAGGCCCGTACCCGGGGATGATGCCATTTATTAATACAGAAAGTAGTGTTTTCTATCACTAAGGTTTCTATTCTACTTAGTGACTTGCAAAGTGACTTGAACAAATGTATTTATATGCAGCATTGATTCCAGTTAATTAGAGCCCATGATGGATACCAGAGTGGATGGACACTATGGCTGCTTAGACTGGTGGTACTGTCAATAAGTAAAAGTAAATATGATTTGCCGCATTCATGATACTGCCAAGGAGTATACTTTTTAGCAGGATAAAATAAAACTAATGCATATAGAATAAAGAAATTTTCTATCTGCTTTTAGTCATGTAACACATAGCAGAGACTTAATTAAGGCCACTCCGAATTAACTTATTCACGTGTGTTTTGGCACATCTTTGAATATGGATCATACCAGCTTTAAGATACCACGAAAAAAGAACACTCTACAACAAAGCACACCTGTCTAGGCCTTTAAATTCCATATTCGAATGATGCAACAGCTTTATGTTACCTGAAGTTTCCGTGCTATTCCTAGAACTCTTCCATTATATTAACAAACGTACGTAGCTACAAGCTACCGAACTATTTTTGGGCATGTGGTAAATACAGTGGCTTCGGTCATAGCCTCTTTCATCCACTCCAGGCTATTACTGTGGCCTTCTACAAACCAATTCCATCTGAGTGTTTTTAGTGGCAAAATTCAACTCGAGATAAAAATCGCATGAGCATATAATACTTAAGTTCTATAATCAATTTCGGTACAACCTTTTATAAAAGAAATCGACACTACTCCTGCCACATTCACATCAAATTATGATGAAAGTGCCTTGCTCTTTTGAAGTGCAACAACTTTACCAGGATACATTACAATGTACATCAGTGTACATTTAGTTGTATTTCTGTACTGTTGTACTACTCATGTCAGTTTAGTACATCACTATACCTACCTCATGATTGCTGCTGGATGAACTACTGCAACAGATCCCCTAATGCACACATTGACAAAATTACTATTAATGCATGCACTTGAAATAAAACAAGTGTATGCACAGGTGATGTTCTTGCTATGGATTACACATTATCCAGATTGTGACAATAGATACGTAATTTTTTTAGTCACCGTTTGTACATAAGTTTATAGCCAATCAGATACACTGATGGTTGTGTGATAGTAGCACCGCTTAGCATGATGTGCCACTTAGTATAATGATGCAAGTTCAGCAGCTAGAGAGGCCAGACATATGGTATCGTATTTGGAATGTAATTACGGCGACTGAATATTCAAATATTCTTTTGTGTATTTCGTACATACGTAGCAATACTCAATAGAATATTTGAATATTTAGTATATAGAGAGCATTAGGATCAAAAACTATTCATATATAAATTATATCATAATACACCTAATTAATACTTTCCTATGATGTATGCCCATATAAAATTATTGATTTTGTGTAAGATCAAGAACTTTACACCTTGTACACGCTGATGTTTATGAACATTCAAATATTCAAACGTGCATTCGAAAAATAGAACATTCATTTGAACCCAACCAAATATGCATCATCATACCACCTTTTAGAGCATCCTCAATTCTAGTTGGTTGGCACAGTTGGGATAACGCATTACAAATAGTTAGTTACATAATAATAATAATAACACATTACAAAAAAAGTAACGAGTGGTATGTAACAGATACTATGCTCATTGCATCTAGCAAGTGATTAGTTGCTTTTTTGATCCAGACAGCATTGGAGCATGAACAAAGAGTGACAGTTCCCAGATAATACAACAAAGTATGTTTTGTATACCAGAAAAATGTGTAGTCGTAGGCAGGGAGGGAGCTTCATTTCATAGTTTTACCATAGATAATATACCCCCCTAGATTGGAAACTGCGCCGCGCGCCCATAGACTTTGTATAAGAACCAGTGTCCTTAGGCTGGTTTCGCACCTCAACAAATTTAATCCTATTACAGCAGAACGGTGGCATGAACGACTTTATTTTGTAACGAGAATGACTTGTGGTGTTGTTATGATAATTGTTCTGGTTAGTTGGACCACTTCACGTCACTTGGTCGGAAGGCTTACAATGGCGGATTACATGCTTTTTGGAAGCACATTCTTGGTTAAACTAAGTGTTGTAGGTAGAAATAGAAAGTATCACAAGGTTAACTATGCTATAAAGAATTGCTTCGGCTAAATAATATGCCTTCCCATAACTTCTTTGGTAGGTTTTTGAGATGGTATTTTTTGGCAAAATTGGAAGCACATTCTCTCTGTGATTCTAAACAGTATCGCTACACAATTTATACTACGAAGTCATCAAATAATGCTCCATGGTATGGTCTGAGTGTGGAAGGCGTAGCGTACAGGGTTTCGGGGTTTTCCTTGAATGTGTCCAAACCAGCTGATTTCGCGTTCAGTTTCATTTCTACCGTTTGTACAATAAAGAGCCAATTTGCCTTGAAACTCGCTGTTGGCTTCCAAAACATCTTGAAAAAGAACCTTTTACCAGTGGTGAGTCTTGTTTCGCCCAGAGAAATTTGTCTTGTTATTGAAGGGGGCGCGAAACCAGCCTGTAACCAGGGGCGCTTACTAGTTTCCAATCCAGGGGGGTATATTATCTATGGTTTTACCTACACTTTACATAAAAATATTTACCATATGCAATGATATCAGTAGTTCCCTAGAATAAACAAAACAAGATATAGAAATTTTCCCACATAGACATCTTTGTCACAATGGTTTTCACACTTTTATGATAAGTGAGTGTCTGAGTGACCACAATATGGAAAGCCCTCTGTTTACTATAAACAGCCACTAATCTGACATAAAAGGATCACAAAAGTTTGCAATTTCCTGCTCAGATATACACATCAGAAATCATGCAACTTTACAAAATAGTATCCCTCTTTTTGGCATGTCAATCAAGATACTTCTCCAATGCAAGTAGGGCTCTACATTATAAAAACCTTTATTTAATAATAGCACGTCAGTATTATACACTAAATATAGATATTGCCCTTGAATGCACAAAAAAATAATATTGATTAATAAATGGGAAAAGTATTTGGTAAGTGGAAAGGAAACAGTGGGATGGGTACGGAACTAGTCACTTATTCTGTAACACTGACTGAAAACAATACATGAGGAAGTGAATTAGTCAGTCCATCAGTCAGGTAGTATAAAATCCACAGATGTGCATTCTGTAGTAAAACTCCTAAGATCGTTTCTGAACTATTTATCTAAGTTGTAATGACCAATACCATTGTGTGTATATATAGCTACAGCTTTCTGTTTCAGCCCTAAAACTGGAATTTTGCAACCAAGTAGGGTATCATCACCTGAATAGCTTAGGTTTGCTTGCATAATTACCACTAAGGGTAAGTGGCTTAATGTTCATACATAGCGCTTTAATCCTATTATATCTATTGAGACCATCAGATACAATTACTACACACATACCCTTAGTAAAGGCTCAAGATGGGCAGGTATATCCTCCATTGCAGGACGTTTTGAAGGGCTATTGTTCAAACAAGATACCACCAATGGTTTCAACATTTCCATTGCCTCGGTCATTTTATTCAAGTACTTTTGACGGCGCTCAACTTCTGTAAAAGCAGTAACTTTCCCTGTATCAGGATCTGTCTCAATTAAATCCGTTGGCTTTGGCCATTCTTGGGTAGCCACAAACAGTATAATTCCTCCAAATGAAAAGATATCTAATGGCAATCCATAAATTGGATTGTCTTTAGTAGCTTCTGGGGGCATGAAAGCAACCGTTCCTGGTGCCTTTGACAGCCTACTGCGGGTTTCTTTACTATCAACTTCAATTACTTTGGCAACACCAAGGTCAGCAATTTTTGCAATCAAGACTGCACCAGTTTTAGTCAAGTCCTTTAACAGAATGTTATTAGGTGATAGATCTCGATGTACAACTGCTGGCTGCTGTGAATGAAGATAATTAAGGCCTCGAGCAATGTCAAGTAGAATGGAAATTTTTGTAAAAAAGGAGATTTGCCCTAGAGGTTTTCTTTCAATAAATTTTGTCAAACTTTCATCCATCAGTTCCATAACCATCACAGGAATCTTTGACAACCAAGTCGGATTAGAAATACCAAAAAACTCTACAACGTTCGGGTGGTTGAGGGTGCTACAGTGTGAACATTCTCGACGAAAAGCATTTATGATGTGGTTCCTTTGTTCAGCACTAACCCGATGTTCAACTAAAATCGGATGGATCATTTTCGCAGCACAGATCTTTCCGTTGTATTTTACTTTATAAACTCTTCCGTACGCTCCACATCCTAACTCAGTGTCTTGCATGTGCTTTACGCCTTTAAGTGGTACCAAGTTGGGGCTCGCCATCTTTTTTGCCTCTAACTATCCGATCCGTTTTCGCTAGCTCAGCACCTCGATCAGCACGGAATTTCCCCCTCAATACAATACAGGGAATTTACCAGGGTTTCCGGTGATAGTCAAAGTTTCCGATTGTTTCCGCGTGAATCTCTGGCTGATGAGGACGGTCCTGGGCAAACCGTATATGATGCTGAATTCGAATCTGCCATGTGTTTTTGATTGGAGGACGACTGAAGTTGGACTACGACGAAAATATGGCCCTTTAAAAGGTAAATCGCCATCTAGCACTGTTCAGAATTCAGCATTACAATCACCCTGGACTTCAAGGCATCCCTCTGCATCGATGCAAGTATAGTTTGAAGGTGAGCAGTTTGTTGTCTTGCGCGGAATTGCAATGTATGGTTCAAGCGGTTGAGCATAATCTTTTCAAAAGTGGAGACTGGCATGTGATACCAGCCTTGCATGGGTTCACACTTACCTGTTGTTATATTCTGGTGTATTTACTGCTGTTTTGATCCATTTTATAGCAGCTTCAGTGATTGTAATTTTGGTCAGAAACTATTTATAATTTCTCTTTATAGTATAGTGATATCATTGTGTTATATAATTATTATCATCCTTAGTGCTTACGATGTGACAAGTAAAGCTGAACAGTGTCCAAACAAATCTTAAATAATATTGGTCTTACATTTTGTTATCTGATTGTCATGTTTCCGAAGTATTTGTTAATTGTGACTTGTGATGCCAGTACTTGCCATGTTATAAAATATTACTGATTTTTCTAGTTAGTTATCCCTGAAAATGCATTAGGTACCTGTGTATACTTAGCATTACACAATACACAGAGTTTTATTTGTGAATCACTTGCTTTATTCATGTAATATTCTGAGTGGTCAGTCTACAAAGACATGGTCACTCTTGAGAGGTTTTACCTAGTTCATATGCTGTTCTCCATGAAATAGATGTGTGGTGAAAATTTCATGTCGTTATTAGTTTCCTACCTAGATTTATGACACTTTGAATATTGTGTTTGGTGCCATGCGATATACATAAAAAGTATTGAAAATACTGTACACAAAAATCATCACACTGTCAACTTCTTTTACTTATATCTTTTGATAAGAACCACCAATTGAGGTGGGGTTTGCACTAAAATGACCCTGAATAATAACACAAAACTAAATATTTTTTTGAAAAACTTTTTGCCGATTTCAAGTTTGGAGGTTAGCAAACAGCAAAAATTTTATATTTAGACCCCATAGCTATATTTTGCTCAACCTCGAAAATATAGCCCCTGCAGTACCTCACCAATTCTTTTTCATCGAGGGGTATTTCAAAGGGATACCATGCATGTCCCCGATTGTATTCCTATTGACATTTAACCCTTTATTCAAACTGGCCACAGGCCACTCAAGGTACGTCATGCATAATATTTTTATGGTTTATATACAACTGAGCTACTACTGATTACAGGTCTGGAGTAAGAACCTTCCTCCTTTGGATTCACTGAAACATCTACTGTCTGTGGAATAGGTGGAGGACCTCCTGGATGGAGATTTAGAATACTTCTGGACTACAATAACTTGAATATTGAGGATTTAAGCAATTGTAATCTAGATTCTTTTAAAGATTATTTATCTAGTCATAGCTAGATAATCACTTACATGACTTTGTACATTAGCGTTATACCCTTGATGGGTTTTGCTAATCAATATAATAAATAAATAAATATACTTTGAGGATGGATTATATGATGACTCTGTAGAAACCACTATTTCAATTTATGAAGTGTTGATTGGCCGCCCTGTTTGCGAAAGGCATGCAAAATGATTTGTTTCTCTTATACAACAACTAAACTATTGAATGCTATCTCATCAAGTATTGTTCAGAATGTTTAGCAAGGAAAAATACTGATGATGCATGCTAGCTACATTAATTTCCAACTGTCTGGAAATGTATACTGAAATTCCGGGAGCAAGTAGATCAGATGGCCTTAGATCTCATCTTAGCTTTACAGCTCATGTTTTGGGTAGCTGTTCCAGCACCTTGTCACAGGGGCACTTCACATAATTATTGTTTTACAATGTTTAGCCACTGAACTTTTGATCTCTGCCATTTCCTGAAAGACAAGTATTTGATTTCCCAGTGTAGTAGATTGTTGTCAGCAAACACATACAGGGGTCATATTTGAATTCAGATGAAAACTATACAGCTTTAATTTACCTCTTAAACACCACAATGCCATTATACAGCTCATGATTGATTACTGACAAGTTGCATGCTAAGTACATAGCAGTGCATGTGCACAATATTAGCTACGTATGGAGCAATAACTTACAATCAACATATACATAAAACAAGTTGATGTTGTGCTACTTCTAAAAACCAGACGCCATGCAGCTAGCTAACTCATCTGGAATAACTATAGACAGTATATACTACTATGAATTAACCAACTATGTATTACTACTTTACAATAGGGTAGTTTGGGTTGTGCAATAATATAATTAGCTATTTCTCGTATTTCGTAATTCATGAAATATTCATAATTCGTTCAATTACGTTGCTATGCACTGCTAAGGAAGCGTTTGTTAAATAAACCGCTTTTACCACTACATATTACGCACAAAACTATCTTCTAAACTGTTTTATAGTGTGACTAACGTGTTTCTTCCCACAAATTCTCTCGACAAAGCCTCAAAGCTGCTCTTCATTTTCGTTCGCGTACGTAAGGGATACGCCCCCTTTCAACTCGAAGCGATAGGCTATTCCTGGCAGTGTACGAGGCCTGCACCATTGTTTTTCAGTTGCTAAATGCCTGAAAGCCTCAAGGGGAAGGTAGTCTGAGGAAAGTCACCACACCCGTATTTAGTCTCGCGTGGCCAGACCGCTTTTTCCCGTATATTGGGTGGGGAAAAAAGGGTCTGGTGCAACTCCAATAGCTGTTTACTTCTGAGCCGTCCCCACATTCCGGAGACGCTAATTGAATAATATTGGTCACAAAGGAGGTGCCATGACGTCAGTAAAATTATGAAGTATTCCTACACTCCTGCTCCGGTTGTGAGTCTTGTTACACGATGAGGATTAACTTTCAAGACGCCATAAAAGAGACATCGGAGCAAATTAAGATTCGTTTAAAGGATAAACAGATCTCTAGTTAACTTACTGACGTCATGGCACCTCCTTTGTGACCAATGTTATTCAATTAGCGTCCCCGGAATGTGGGGACGGCTCAGAAGTAAACAGCTATTGGAGTTGCACCAGACCCTTTTTTCCTCACCCAATATACGGAAAAAAGCGGTCTGGCCACGCGAGACTAACCCGTATTTCAGTCCGCCGAAAAGAAACCACCTCAGAGCAAAGTTCACCTGTGCAGAAGTTTAATACAGACTTCATTTCACTTTTACTTCTTACGTAAAAGCTGCTTTTACCGTTATTAAACGATTTTGCTCACGTGGGTGCGTACGGACAAACATAGGTAGATAGATAGGTACACACACACACACACTTTTATGAAAACAATTTCAGTAAACCAGGCGCACGCCCACAGCCGGCCTTCGGCCGGCTGTGGGCGTCGGCCGGCTGTGGGCGTGCGCCTGGTTTAATAATACAACAAGATGGGAACCAGAACATTTAAACACCTGAACATGAAAACAATACAAGTGCAACTGCAGCTTACAATTGTGAAGTTATTGTAAGCATGGCTACTGTAACAATATCAATTAATGTTGGCCATTCAGCATTTTTTGGTTGTTTCTACATACATGTGATCTCACGATTGCAAGTTCCATAATAGTATCACCTGGTGCTTTAAGCTTGATAAGAACAAAATTACTTTAAAATTTGAGGACAACCAATTCTGAATTGGAGATTTTAATGTCCACTAGCATACTGTAGCTGCAAATGTATGCGACCTCCATTGTTTCTATGACTCTTACTTGGGTTTAAATTCCTGATTTCCTTTGTAGCTACTTGCTATTGTTTGCTTGCTTAGCATAAAATAATGTGACTGGTAAATTGGTGCATACTGTATCAGTGTGCTGTTGCATGCAGTACAGCAGTGTATAACTATATTACCATTGTAGCTATAGGCCTACACAACACAGTGCAATTAAGGGTTACAATACAACATGTTGTGAATAACTTAGCTACACTCATGTGGAGTAAATTAATACAGCAAAGATCACAATTTTAGATTGTGCCACTGAACAGAGTATCAGGTGCCCTTATACAGCTGTATGTTTGACTTGTTCTTAACTTGTTCTTAACTTTAGTGCTACTGTAGAACTGGTACAGTATGTCCGTACATGGTAACCACTGATGGGAATTATAAAATGTGATCAATGCTTACAACAATTAACATTTATGTGGTGGTATAATTAATAGCTCACATCTGAGTAATAACTGCTAGTAGCACAAGGTAAGTACATTATGGACTTACAATCATACACTGGGGGAGCACATGTACTTATTTAGCAGTTGTCAAGTGGAGTAGTTATTAAGAAACTGATACAACTGCATAGCCATGCAAGACTTATAGAACTTCTCTCATCAGCATGTGTGGTTCAAAATTATGTGTATACATACCCTGTATATATGTACCACTTGCACACCTCAGATCAAAGGAAAGCCAGTGCATATCACATATTGCACTGGTTCAAGAGTGTTAACGACAATACGCAGTGTGCATATCTCGTTAAGGCAGTGCCACTGCATATAATAGGCTACTGCACAGTTACGTGTGTGCATGTGTATATAGTCACACATCTTGAGATCAACTGTGGGATTAAGTTTCTGGGTGCTATTCTGAAAGCATTCTAAAGAGCCTAGGCTCAAGTGCTTCAAACATGCCAGCATATTAAATAAAAAGCATAATAGGCTGAAGTGCTATGCCAGCATAATGCTAGCATAAGTTGTTGTCAGACCTTCAGTGCTGGTCACTGTAAAGCATTAATAATAATACTTTAGGTTTAAGGAAGAAAATCCATCCCTCCTGGAGGAAGACTGAGTGTGGCCCCGACTAGACATTGGGTGACCTGCAGTTCGAATCCTGAGGTTGGAGGGATTTTTTTTCCTTACTTTGGCCCCTTTTTTGTAACAACTTATTCGCTATAAGTTATTGTTTAAGTCTGAGGTAATCCTAAGGCTGCAGCACAAGTTGTTGTTAGACCTTCAGTGCTGGTCACTGTAAAGCATTAATAATAATATTAGGTGGATATTTCAAACTATGGAGCTTAATTCCATGAAAATAGTTTGATACTCCCTAATAGAGCAGTCAGTGGAAAATTCAAACTGCAATAGAGTACTCAAATGCATGGTACATAGCTCTTTAGATCAATACTCTCTAATACAACAGTCACTTTGTAGTGAAATACTTTAATAGAGTATTCACAGATTAAAATGTTCCAAGATAATTGTAGAAAATGTTAGGAACACAATGCAAGCATAATGGGGGAAGCTGAAGAGCATAATAGAGAAGAATTTTGGGAAATTCCTGAAAGCATTTTGGGCAAAATTTTGAGCAATACCTACATAGCAACACTTATAACAAGTCGTGTTTTGATGTCCTGTGTTTCTTTGGTCACCATATAAGCCCACAATGGCCACAATTAAAATTTTTATATAATCTAAACCAAAACAGCCAAGCTGTAATAAAAGAGTGTGGCCCCCAAAAAAGGCCAAGGTGAAAAAAGATGTGAAATCCAAGGTGGTGGCCAAGAAATGGCTGTGATGGTAGGTTAATGGCAAAAATTTTAATTACGACAATTCAGGTGAATTTGTGCGGCACCAAATTCACTCGAATTGTCATAATTAAAATTTTTGCCATTAACCTACCATCACAGCCATTTCTTGGCCGCCACCTTGAATTTCACATCTTTTTTCACCATTGCCTTTTTGAGGGCCGCACTCTTTTTTACAGCTTGGCTGTTTTGGTTTAGATATCACTTCTTTTTGTATTGCAGGCCACAAAGCTGGCCATATGGCTTTGATGCTTCCTTTTAACTTGTTTTTTTCTTTACTGCAGGAATTGTGGAACAAAGGAAGTAATTGTGTGTGTAGCTTTTGTCTGATGAAATATTTGTATATTTAACATTGAATGATGATTACCACATACTGTAGTTAATAAGGTGACTTCTTACATATTAAATGAACTGTAGCTGAAACTCTCATTGTTTGTAGCTGAACTCTATTCAGGGTGATTTGTTTCTAGCTGAACTCTCTACAGGATGATTTGTTTCTAGCTGAAATCTCTACAGGGTGATTTGTTTGCAGCCGAATTCTCTACATGGTGGGTTCTTTGTAGCTGAACTCTCTACAAGGTGACTTGTTCTAGCTGATCTCTCTACAGGGTGGCTGAACTCTCTACAGGGTGATTTGTTTGCAACTGAACTCTCTACAAGATGATTGTTTCTAGCTGATCTCTCTATAGTGTAACTTGATTGTAGCTGAACTCTCTACAGAGTGACTTACTTGTAGCTGAAGCTGAACATTGTATAAAGTAACTTGTTTGTAGCTGATCTAGATAAACTTTCTACTGGGTAGCTTTTTTGTAGCTGAACCCTTTATGAAGTGACTTGTTTGTAGCTGAACTCTCTACAGGGTGACTTGTTTATAGCTGAATTCTCTTCAGTGTGACTTAAAATGTTCTGAATCTTTACAGCAACATATTTGTAGCTGAACTCTCTACAGGGTGACTAGTATTAAGTTCTTAGTTACCTGACTATTGACAATAATATGTCTCCTGGAATTCTGAACAACGTCACAGAGTTCCGTCTACCATCTTCTCTCTCACCAATCACCTCTTAACACATATCCTAACTTACTACAGCATTAAAATTAAACATTTTATTATTTACATTTTATTTTCTCTCCACCACATAAGTAGCACTATTGAAGACATGGACAGTAGTCTCCTGGATGTGTCTGCAGATATCATCGGTGAGACCCCCAAGAAGAAGCCTATGTCCCCGAAGTCATTTGCCAAGGACGTTGTTGAACGCCTGGCAATAGTAACACCATCAGGTAGAGTCGATGCTGCCGAATTCTTAAGTTCCAATACTTTTAGAGGCTGTCCACTCTTACTATGGAGTATAGGTAGCTTAATATAACTAATTAATATTTGGTGGTAGCGTCGCGCGCATCGTCGATCGGCGAAAAAAAAGTCGCTTCGTGATCTGGAGTACAGTAGACTTGCAGGAAATACTACAACATTTACTGTAGTGATCACCTCCAAGTCAAGTATCTGTGTGCAGGATATGGTGTGGATTGAAGTTTGTTGACCATCTGGCTGAGACGAGCCTCGCCAGATTTAGCAAAAAATTCCTCTACGATCCAACAAATAGCTACTGCAGTCTCGTACAAATTAACACCTTTAAGTGTGCTGAAGTATGGAAATGATTGCTCAGAGCAAGTATAAACTTACAGCGATGGCTTGATTACTGACGGAAAATTTTACACTTAGGCCACTCCAAATAAATTCTCTGTTTCCCGTCCTGGACTCAAGCATATTTGCATGCGGGCAGGCGTTACATTTTCATTATTTTATAAGATTGGAAGTTTTTTAAGCCATTATTTGCCTGGCACAACCATAAATAGCTGCATAAAAGCATGCTTAAGCTTGATCCTTCCTTTTTAAGTTGCAAAAATAACACAAGCGTGAAGTGTGGGCCAACTAGATAGCACTGCTGACAAGTGAGCTGACACCGTTTCGAGATGACTTTTTCTGAGCCTGTCAGTATGCCAGAATAACCGGAAATAATGGAAGAATACGGAATGATGGAAGTTTTAGAGCTGACAGTAACCAGATGTGGGTGGTGGACGGGAAACAGAGAATTTCTTTGGAGTGGCCTTAGCTGATAACGCAATTTATTGTGCAAAACTAAAACTCTTCTAATGAAAGTTTTACGGCACTCAGCATAATAGTGCTGACTTGATATGATTATAAATGACTGTGAGCATAGTAAGATGATCACTTCTGTAAGAAGGATGGAGTCCAGACTCCAGAAGTCTTGAGTGCATGGCCAGATCTATATAGCTATAGCTAGATACGTACATGCTGGTCATGCAGCATATAGTTATAATCATGCACACCTTTTTGATAGTTAAATCAGAGCTGATCATCTACTTTCATGTGATACTCAAATGCAGTAGCGTGCAAGGTCAGATGGTATGCTCCCCAGAAAAGTTTTTACCTGCCTTGAAATCACATCTGCATGCAAAACTATCCATGATATTTCCTGGTAGCTAATTTTGTACTAAAGTACCAACTTATTCAGTCTCAATCATATCTAGTAGCTATTATCATATCCTGTGCAAGACATTAAAAACATAGTATTACTTTCATGACACAAAATCACTAAAAATGAAGTTTAGTTATTTGTGATTTGCAAAAAAATGAGATGCCGATCAGATGATTTACTGGAACTTGAAAATTGACATAGTTATAATGGATTAGATCAAACATTTAATAAGAGCAGTAGCCATGCACATTCCACTGAATTAGAGTAATTATCGTGATAACTTTGTTGTATTAATATATGTGACCGGGCCTGCGATAACAGGGCATGTGGGCACAAACTACACCACATCACTCTACAGGTCATATCTCAGTGCTGGAAGATAATATTTGTATTTTGTTACTTGCATCATGAAGCCAATTAAATGCTTACTAGATGCTCAAATTGCATTGCCATAGCATACTGGTACAAAACGTTATGAGTGATGAAAGTTTGAAAAAGTAGGAAAAAATCATGTGCCCACATGCCCTATTTTTGCAGGCCCGGTCACATATTAAGATCTTTTCACAAAATTCAGAAGTTTTTGAGGCAGAATTTTAGTAGTTTGGAAAATTACATGGAATGTATAAGAGTGGCCCACACAGATAGGATATACAAAATGTATGTACATTAAACTGTTGGCTTGAAAATTGCTTTCAGGCATATATCTCAACTTTTGATTTAATTTTACTTATCCTCACTGACAGTAGTCGGCAGAGCCACTCTTCCCTACCATCAACTATGGAATTGGAGCAAGCCCTTGGTTTCTGCTTTAGATAACTACTATAATTATTGCTAGTACTGCTCTCATGCATAAGAGGGTTCAGCATATACATTCCAAATATTACATTATATATCAAAATGAAAATGCAGATGCTATGTCTATACTACCTGTTAGCCCTGTTGAGCATGAGGAAGAAGATTTTTTTCAGAAAAAGGTACAGTGATTTTACTATAACATGCAGTATGCCAACATTAAATTATATAGACCAATGCAACATAGCTACTATGTATAACTTGAAGGAAACTCTCCAATAGAGCAGTCAGATATTCTATAGAGCAGTCAGAAATTGATTTTTCATACAAAATGTCACTGAAATTGATCAACAATCACAAAGATGATTATTTAACTGCACTCAGAGTAGTTGTCAAGTATATTTCACAATATATTTTTTGTAAAATTATATATTAGCTAGCTACGAGAGGCTTGGTTCTGTGCGAAAAATCGCGTTTCGCATGCCGTAATTGATTAAAGTGTTCGTAATCTAGCCTTCGCTGGAAGTTTTTACTTGTGCTGAGTGATCATTTCCATAATTCAACACTTAAAGGTGCTTATGTGCACGAGACTACAGTATTTGTTGTATCGCAGAGGAAGTTTTGCTAAATCTGGCGAGGCTAGTCTCAGCCAGATGGTCAACAAACTTCAATCTACACCATATTCTGCACACAGGTACTTGACTTGGAGGTGATCACTACAGTAAATGTCGCAGTATTTCCTGCAAGTCTGCTGTGCTCCAGATCACGAAATGTCTTATTTTTCGCTGATCGGCAATGTGCGCAACACCACCACCAAATATTAATTAATTATATTAAACTACCTATACTCCATAGTAAGATGGACAACCTCTAAAAGCTTGAGAGAGAATTTTGGCCCAAAAGAATAACATTGCCAAATACGAAGGCGAAAAATCGATCGAATTCAAGACATTTCGCGTTATTTTCACTAGAAGAGATGGATGAAATTTGCTGCCACTCTAGTGTTTTCTTGATTAGACCTACCCCTACACATGACTATAGTTTTGTAAGTCGATTTGAAGATATCGATTTTTCGGTTTGCGGACCCTATCATTGGTTTGTAATCCGATTCTTCTATACTACTGCAAGTACTTTCTATGATAATTATTCCAGCTACACACCGATTTTCAGCTCATATTGCTCTAAGCGGTTTGCCTGGTAGGCGTGAAAATTAATAGTTTTTTTATTCATAAAAAATCGATCGCGTAATTGTGATACAAGTTGAGTTTTGTGTCATATCTCGATGGTCTTTAACTGGATTCCTTTCAAACCACAAAAAGGCACTCCTACGATAGTTACTCCATCAACATAACAATTTTCAGCTGATGCCTTCAAGTGGTTTACCCTGTGGACGTGACAGACCTTCGACCTTATTTTACGCAAATAATCGGTCATAACTCCGTGACTGTTTATCGGATTCCTACCAACTTGTACTGAGATTCGCCTTAATGAGCCCTTTAAGTGTGCCAAATTTCAGCCCAATTAGAGCACGCATTCGTGTGTTATGGCGGATTTTGCGAAGTGTGCAAAAAGAAGAAGAAATAGAAGAAAAAACGAAGAAAAAAACCCCCCAATCTTTGGCCGCTCGTATCTCGGAAATGGCTGCAGCGATTTTCTTCAAATATGGAATGTGGACTTCCCTACCTAGCCGGCACGTCTATAGCAAATTTGGTTTCAATCGGATAAGGAATCACGGAGCTACAAAGATGTGAAAATCGCGTTTACTTTCTTCCTGTTAATATACTCACGGTGTGGCGCCCCGGATTCTTGGGCCGCACGGCACACTACCGTGTGTCTTGATATGCCCATGTTGTTATGTGTACAATTTGAACTATTAGCACAACAACACCTTGCCATTATTGTTATGTTGTTTCTAGTGTACAATATCAAAATATCCCAATATCACATGCCCAAATATAAATACCCTCTCGATAAGGCATGCCAGACCACAGCCTGCTGCCAGTGATATTTCCCTGGCAGTTAGTGAAGCAAAAATATAACTGTTTGTGATTTATTGTTTGTACTAATGATTGTACATACATAATTTTTGTATTATGAAAAAAAACAACAAAAGCACACATGTATAGCCCATGTGGCATGTATTATATATAGATATACCACTTTGACACCTCAGATCAAAGGAAATCACAGGGTTATATATCACATATTTCCCTGATCACAGGGCGATATCATGATATAGCCCTGACCACAACTGCCTTTGATGCTGAGGCAGCTACAAAGCATCAATTCCCTTTGATTATTTATATAGAGATGCTTAAAGTTTTGCATTGTGGGTTTGAGTTAAACATGTTGATTTAGTTAGGGGTATTGTTGTGAAGTAAAAAGAATTGAGTGAGTCAGCATTGCATAGTTCAGTTACTAAGCATCACTAAATAATCATTTTTTCAATGTAGGGATTGTTTTTCTACAGAGTACATTTCAACTGCATGAAAAGATGCCTCAAACATTCACAACCTATATGTCTAAGTGTTTATTTTAGCACCTTAGGTAACTTTATTCATCCACAAAGTGGTTATTTGGTTTAAAATGGTATCACTACAACCAGTGAAACCCACAATCATTTCTTTTTTGTGCCCACAATTTAAACCCACAATCGATTTTTGCAAACCTCTGTATAAAACTAATGTGGTGAATGCAGGTTTGTCTTCCTTCACCTATTAGGTGAGCATGCCAGAGTGGTATATATTACTTATACCATGGCTACTCGGGATTTGCCTGATATATATGCCCTCGCCCTCGGGCATATATATCAGGCAAATCCCTTGTGGCCATGGTATAACTATTAATGTACCATGAAACCACCTAACTTCAAAGCCAAATTCCAGGGTACATATCTTATAAACCCTGGCTGGCCATGGTACATTTAAGTTAAACCATGGCTGGCTATGGTACATTTAAAATAAACCATGGCTGGCCATGATACATTTAAATGTACCATGGCCTTGATTGATATATCTGATGAGGTAACGTTGTTTGTTTTTATAAGAATCCTGGCAGTATTCGATTGTGGGAGTTTATTATTACTCACGTGATGAAAACCATGAACCCGATTTTGCATTCTACAGCACTCATACGAAGGCGATTCGACACCCTTACCACCCTATGAGTTGACAAACAGAAGTTTAAGGTGAGAACTAGTGTCATGGTTAATTTACAATCGCGTGTCCGCGTGTTTGATTATGTACCACGCCCACTTTTCGTATATCACGAGGTAACCACTCTACAGCAAAGCTTACCCCTCTGGATGTTTAGAAAACATTGTAAACAGTGGTTAAACGATGTAGCAACTTTGAAACAATTGTTAAATCGCAAAATT
Organism: Dysidea avara; assembly: GCF_963678975.1. Taxonomy (NCBI): domain Eukaryota; kingdom Metazoa; phylum Porifera; class Demospongiae; order Dictyoceratida; family Dysideidae; genus Dysidea; species Dysidea avara. The sequence continues at coordinate 29,784,333 of NC_089276.1, forward strand.
GAGTGTTTCCGTGATATTCATAGGATTTTCCCGTTTATGGTAACAAACGTAACTGCAACGTTACTTGCTGCTGACCCATAATCGAATTTTACAAGACTCTCTATATAATAAATCCAGCGGGTTGTCTCGTATTGGCTTGGGTGATTAGTCGCCCACCACAGTAGGCTATTAGCCTACATGGTACATATCAGTTGTATCACGTGCCCTCGTGATTTGCCTGATATGTACACCCACGCTCTCGGGCCTAACGGCCCTCGAGCTTGGGTGTACAACGGCCCGAGAGCGTGGGTGTACATATCAGGCAAATCACTCGGGCACATGATACAACTATTGCTTATACCACAGGTAGTTGGTGTATATGATATCCACACAAAAACAGCCAAGCTGTGAAAAAATTGTGTGGCCTTAAAAATCCTGGGTGAAAAAGTTGTGAAATCAAAGGTGGCAGCCAAGAAATGGCTGCAATGATGTTAATGCTAATAAATTTTAACAATGCACACAGCCATTATTAAAATTTTTTAGCATTAACATCATTGCAGCCATTTCTTGGCCGCCATCTTTGATTTCACAACTTTTTCACCCAGGATTTTTAAGGCTGCACCATTTTTTTCACAGCTTAGCTGTTTTTGTGTGGATTCACTTCTTTTTGTACTTTATAAGGACCCAAAACCAGCCTATGGCTAACTTTGAGGTTTGTTTTCGCTCACATTTCTTCTTTTCTATATAGATACAATGATGATTATTGGTTCAGTGGTTAAGGATGCAGGTGTTAGGTATGGAGGTCCCTGGTTCGAACTCTGGTAAGTTTTTTTTTCGAAATTTTTCCACACCTTTTTTACCCCATGGTGACTGCTCTATTAGAGTATCTCGATCTGCGATTTTACACTTGGTTGGTTATTGCTTTATAACTTTGTTGCTGTAACTCTATTGCTATTCAAACTATCAAAAGGCACTGCTACGATGATCAGCCTATCTGGTGACAGTGGGTAACTATCATCAGGCAAAAGTTGGTATCAGGGAGCAGTGGTGGGTAATGGTACACAAAATGGATAATTAAATACAGCTAACAGTGATTAACAATAAAATAATGCAGTAATTACATATAAAAATTACAGGTACATGTACTCACAATAGGTAATTACAGGTAACTGTGACCAGCTGTTGTGCTGGAGCAGTGGGTAACATACTACAACCGATGATGGGTTTGGGAAGCTAAGTCATTAGTTTTCAGTTTTTCAAAATCCAGAATTGATTTAATAAAAGCATTTCATGCAACTAGTTTCATACAACATGTTGTTAAAAGTGGTTTGTTCAACAAATGCTTTCTTAGCAATGCATAGCAACACAATTGAAGAATTACAAAAATTTCATGAATTACGAATTACAAAATCCGAAATCACATTAACTGATGTATTATATAACTACTTAGTTAATTCCAAATGAACTGCATGGTACCTGGTTTTTAGAAGTTGCACAGCATCAACTTCCAGCAAACAATTGAGTTGTTTAGGATATCTGCACCAATAAAACTCTGACTTGGCAAAGTTTTTTAAAATTTACTGGCTATTTATCTGTATCCTTCTTATACAGCAAACAGGGGCATTACAATTATTATAGGAGATTCCATTCTGATAGAAGTTTAACCCTTCCATTCAGTTTTAATTTGTCATGTATCTAGATAGTGGGAAATCATACATGTGGATAGGAATAATAACCACAAGTAGTTAGTACTAGTTACCCACTGTTACCTGTAGTTACATATATACCACTTTTTGCCTTCAGTCAATCCTGGCACTGTTACCTGCAGTTATACTCACTGTTGTTAACAGATACCCACTGTTGCTTCTCTACAACTATACTGTACCTAATACTGTAACAGTTGCAAACTTGCTATAAACTATATGAATATATACATTACAATATTATATGTGCCTGTAGTACAACAGTATACTGCAGCTAGGATGGAAAAGTCTAACTAAAAAGTGGTTTTCTGGAACCCCTAAAATCTGTGCTGTCAAGCCTTATGCAGTTCATATCAGTACACCATGTAAAATATCTGTGATAATCTCATGTGCATTCATCTACTGCATGCAGTCTATTCCTAATTCCTTATACGTACAGTATAATGTGCTGGCAAAATAGTGGAAACTCTGCAACCATAATAAATACATATTATATAGGCATTACATTATGATGAAATGCTCTCCAACTTTTTCCTTGCACATCTGTTATAGCTACTATCTATTTTTTGTTGCTCATCTCTGTAGAAGTAGTCTAGTTCATTATACAGAAGCACTTGTTATACAACTACGCCTGATAAAAATACCAAGAGTGACACTATATTTATGCAGCATTTTTAAAATTACACAGCTGTATGATCAATAAAGAACAAATAAATTATTTTTCTACGTTTCACAAATCCATTTTAGACATATATCCACCAGTGTCAGTAAACTTGTCATAAGGATGATCAATTTCATAAATAATGTCACTAAATTGTGGTCGGTGTTCTGGTATTTCTGACCAGCAGTTAGCCATGAGTGCCCACATGGGCAAGGGAGTATCCTTGGGTGACATCATCCGGTAACCTTGTTGCACACATTGTTTAATGTTCTATAAAAGTAAATGCATTAATGCAATCACTGTATCATCTGCAAATACCGTAATTCACTTTATTTTTGTGCAAAACAATTTCATGGTAAATTTTTTCATGTAAGAATATTATTTTTTTGTATGATTTACACGAATGAATGCTCTATTAGAGCATTTCAATCTTTTTGCAAAATTTCATGTAAAACTTTTTTTGCATAATTTTGGCATACGAAAATTATTTTACAATGGAAAAAAGATGAATTGCAGTAAAGTATCCAATTGGTGGAGCTGATAACTATCATGCATGTGTATTTTATTCCACTGTATAAGAATTGGTACTTGGCATTAATCTAAAAGAGATACAATATATACAGGAATAAAACAGTGGTGTAGTCAGATGCAGGCAAGCCCAAGCAAGCCCAGGCATCACACTACTTTATCCTATCATCAGCTGCCAGGAGTAATTAAAGATGTGGGCTGGATCTGCTGATGAATAGCTGCATGTAAATTGTACAAGAATTGCTAGCACAACTTACCAACAATCCATGTCAACTTTGCCATTGCTTTTCATTCAAGCTAGCCAATGGATATCTAGTAAACGATTTTCCTTGGGGGTAACTGGATTGTGGTACCACTAATGTAAGGCAGTAAAACAGAAGCAAGATCATGTGGATGTAAACCATAGCATTGTAACATTAAATAAACACGTGGAGAAAAATTAATGACAGATGGTTGACTTTGAGTTATTCGTTTGTGCAATGGACATTGCAACACATTTGACACATTTGTTTTAGGTTGTGTAGTAAAAACGCATAATAGAGAACAGTGACGAGCCAGTGTAAAGACTTTTAAGACAGCCATCTGGCTATGTGTATTTCAAGCATAGTGATAGTTTGAATGGTACAGTATGGAGTACTAGGTTAGTCAGCATTTTGTTTTCTTTCTTCTGTTAACACCAGTTAATTGCAAATCAAGTATCATTCAAAGTCAGGTATTAGACACTGCTGTTTGATACGTATGATGAAAACCAATAAGTACTGACAGCAGCATTCGTATCAAATAGGGTTGTATTAGTTATCCTGCATACAGCTACTGTAGGTAAAGCAAATGGATGGTGATGCATAGCAGATCAAATTTGACAAAACAGCAGACTTCCACAAACATCCAGTTTTAGGCTGTAACTCAATGCAGGAGGCCATCAGTTTTAACTTTTGACCTGTTATTTCCCCATACAATGTGAAAAATGTAAGTCCATAGCATACTGAGTGGTTAAGTTATAGTTGGTTAAAAGAATTGGATATACGTACGTATGTGGAATGCTAATCTTGTCAAATTCAGTCACTAGTATCATACAGTACTGTATAATAGGGGCGATGAAGGTGTGGGCGTGGTCCACGAAAATAAATCAAGCCAAAATCATCTTCGCAAATCCTTCACAGCCACTTGACAGTATTGGTCAGGTATAATCAATCCCAAACATGTCTTCAGAACGACCCGAAGCATTTTCAACCAGGTGCTACGAAATTAAAAAACATTTTTTTTTTTGCGAATTTTCTACTGCCTCACTGCCTGCCCGCCTGATGCATTCAGTCAAGCGTAGCAGAAAATTGGCTACAGCCTTACTTCTTTCACGAAAATGCTTAGAATCTTATAGAGATGAAACCTTTAGTATTTTAAATATCCTACAATGTATGCGCTATTGTTTTACTGATTTTCCTTTGATCTTTCTTTGTTGTGGCCATTGCTCATCAGTAGGGCTTCCATAATCATACCGGTACATTAAGCAGTAATATATTGGAATACATGTGTTATCGCACCAAACTTTTAGAATATGTTTGTGATTTTGATGCTTGGTTTATACAGGACCTATTGTACGTCGTCAACAAAATACACACGTAAGACATCTTGTTTAGTATTAGTGTGTTTGTTGTCAGCAAAGTTAAGCGGATAGGTTTAACTGCTTGCGTTTCTGAATGCATTTCTTTGTGACTAACACATTCTTCACTATTACAGTATTAGTCTTGCTAAACCCTGTTGTTACATAATTGTGTGTGAGAAAATACAATTGAAGAGTTTTATTGTCATTGTATTTTCTGAGGTAATATTCTGAGCGATAATGCCTTCAAAGGAAGTGGCATGGATGAATAGAAGGAAAAGTAAAAATAAGGCATATTATGAAGCTCACAAAGATGACATACTCTTAAATAAAAAGGAAAACTTCAGCAGTGAAGACAGATCACAGCACTATCTTGATGAATATTTACAAACATGTGACAGGTTCACGTATGAAATCCGCTGAAAGCACCAAAGCATCATATGACAAAGATGTGGAGAAATCTAGTAAAAATACAGCAGACCATTCTAGAGCATGCTACTATAAACATTTGGAAAAATCCAAGGAAGACACAACTGAATGCTCTAAAATGTGGATGTGTCATAGCGTAGCCCTGCTTCTTTTGTAAGCAATGCCCACTTACATAAATTACTGTCTGTAGACATGTGGTAGCCACACCCATTCATCAGTCTGTAAGTATGCATGAATCCATGTACTTTGTTGTCTGTAGGCTTTTGTAGAGCCACGAACACTGATCAGTTGTTATTGTATGAGTCATAATCTAGTACAATAGTGCTGTGATTAACTCCTAAAGTATTGCAATTGGTTTTGTGAAAAAGCAGGCTATTAAGTGGTCATGTTCTTGCAAAAAAGCTTCACAAACAAGTATAAGAAAAAATTAGGAATTTTAAATTAGAGTAGGGACAGTGTATAGTGCTGCAATAAAAAGTACTGAAACAAGCTGGATCGGAGTAGTACGTAATGTCCAAATACTGTAAAAAAATAAGAAGTGAATATCCCTACTGTGCTACACTCAATACACAGTAGGGATATTCACTTCTTATTGTTTTACAGTATTTGGACATTATGTAACACTCCGATCCAGCTTGTTTCAGTACTTTTTGTTGCAGCACAATACACTGTCCCTACTCTAATTTAAAATTCCTAATTTTTTTCTTGTACTTGTACTTTGATAAAGGACATGCACGTGTATGCATAATGCATGGCTGATTTACTTCTTTACCCAGTACTCATGCACGATAAAATGTCTGGCTACACCACTTGAGTGAAAGTAAATACAAATTTATAGCAAACATTTTAATTGACAAGTACTAGAATAAAAGACTTCTGACTTCACATTACTTAATAAATCAACTGATCTAAATTTGAGAAACTAAAAAAGCAGTCAAACTAATTGAATCAATCCACAAATATTAACCTTACATTGTATACAGTGTATGCAGCAAACTTACTATGTCATCTAACTCAGAATATGGATGTGAACCATAAGAAAACATTTCAAAGAGCAGTATCCCATAACTCCAAACATCACTAGCAGTGGTAAACTCATGGGATATATATACCTAGATTATATACATAATTATGTGATAATCATCAATAACTATACTCCAGTTTCTCCACAGAACAAAAAGAAAAACACCTTCTAACAGGATTTTGCAAACCAGCCTTTTAGGAGTTTTTTTTGTACATTTGTCATTTAGAAATGACTCAATGTGAGAAAAATATTAAATATTTTATGGAAGGGATATTATTGATAGATTTTCAGAGAGACTATATACAGCAGAGATTACCACCACATTTAGACATGTAGATCTTATCCAAATATATGAGTCATTACAACTTGCTGAAGAGTGGCATGTAAGCATTAACTAGGATATTAACTGTACAAGTGTGGTGATACATAACAATACAGATTTGTCTATTATCTCTAAAGATTTGCTATTATGCTACTTTTAACTCCTTTGCTTACCTGGATCTGGCAACAATGAAATGATGATTACTCTGTACTGTTAATCACATTTTTGCAGTAAACCAATGGGAAACGGGATTTTTTTATTTATGTAGCTTTCCTTCTAGGTGTGGAATTACATTAATAAACATCACCCTAGAAGAATAGTAGCTGGCTCACAGACTATCTAGGTAACACAGTTAGGTAATAGCTATAGCATGGGCACAATAATATAGCAAAAACATATTGCTGGCAAAATAGGTGCAGTCTTGTAAAGTGGACCCAGAGGCACATAAACTTGTATATTTTTAAGAGACCGAGATACTCTAAAAGAACAGTCACTCTCAGTCTTATAATATTATTTGCTATACAGTAGGAACAAGCGTAATTACGTAGATCAAGGTACTCTAATATAGCAGTCATTACATTGTGAATGTCCTAACAGAGCAGTCACACATTCTTTTGAGCTAGCGACACTCATAAATTCTGAGCAAGAAAAATAAGTTTGAGCAAAAATACTTACACAGGTAATAAGCAAACATCCCTACTGTGCATTTCAATAATCTTCACAGCGCAGTAGTGATGTTCACTTATTAACTTTGCAGCACAGTAGGAATATTCACTTCTTATTGTTTTACAGTACAGTAATTGGACATTACACACTACTCTGAATGAACCAGCTTGTTTCAGTCTAGGTACTACATTGTCCCTACTCTAGTTTCCTAATTCTTGTCCACACATTATCATATAGTATGGTAGTACTGTATATTAGGGATCATGAAGATTTGGACTTCTCTGGCCAAAAATATGATCCTAAAACCAGCCTCACAATACTTTTATGGTGCCCTGGCAGTGTTGGTAGGTATAATCAAGCCCAAAAGTACCTTCAGTACGATCTGAAATGCTTCCTACAAAATTAAAATAGTGGAATTTTCTACTAACTGACTGATTACTGACTGACTGATAGGCATACGTACATTATTTCAGAATAATTTCGAGAATAATAGGTGGCAAAAAGAATCAGGAATAATTCCAGAACAATAAGATGATCTTCAGGAATAATTAATTCGAATTCATGCATTTTCTTGTAGTATTAAAGACAATTTCGTATAAACATTGCTAGATCAAAGTAGTGAAAAAGATCAAGATACTCTAATAGAGAAATCAGTTACCCTGTCACTTAGGTTTTATTGACTGCTCTATTAGGGTATCTTGATTTTTATGTTTTTTTTTGCATGCAAGTGATTTTATTTTCAGCTGCAGAAGGTAATCCATGTGACTTACTATTCCAGGAAGTACTCCAGGAAATATTTGAGAATAATTTTGGGAATAATAGGTGAATAAAAAGAATTTCCAGAAAGAATAATAGGTAATATAAAAAGCATACTCAAGCCTACTGACTAACTGACTGACTAACTGACTGACTAACTGACTGACTAACTGACTGACTACTGCCTTCAGACAAGCATAACTCAATAATGGCTAAGGCTATGGGCTTGATTCTTTTACTGTTTGATGTCACTTCATCGAGAGACATGCCTTTTGGCATACTGCAGTACATACATTGCATACATCATGGACTTACCTAAGTTACCTTTGTCCTCCTTTGTGTCCCACTTCTTTTTACTGACAGCTCAAGGTGTCAATTTGTGGTAGCTACCATAATAGGATCCCTACGGGAATCATCTGTATTTTCCATGGTAACTGCAGAGGTGCTTCTCCTAATGTTCTTCATTTGTAACACTGTAAAACAGGCTGAAAATAGCTTAAAGCAAAGCATAATGGCCACTTACGAGCCAGTAATTGATAGTTGGAGTGCACAAATTGTCTGTGTTTTTTTGTGGTGACTGGATTGATTGCAGAGGCACTTCTCCTACTATTCTTCATTTGTAGCATTGTGTAACGGACTGAACATAGCTGAAAGCAAAACATAATGGCCATTTACTTTAGAGTCAGTAATTGATAGCTGGGGCTCATTTTCAGACAAAAATATTAACTCTGGCACTTTAATTTCTTTTGATGCGGTATGCACAGGTTCACCAGCCATAATAATGTTACAAAAAAAGTAAACAAATAAATGTAAGGAAAAATTAAGAATTTTAAGCTTGATTAGAGATCATAGAAAATAAAATAAGGAAACAAGGGAGGTGGCCTATACACCTGCAGATATACTAGTGGACATTTAATTCCTAACTCAGTCTGGCTATATTACACCATGACTGAATTAGGGTTTAAATGTCCACTAGGATATCTGCAGGTGTAGGTGACCTCCCTTGTTTCCCTACTTTTTTTTCTGCGATCCCTAATCATGTTTAAAATCCTTAATTTTTCTTTGTACTTGTTATTCTAAACACTGACAAGTTCAGTTATAGATTAGGCTAAAAACTAAGCGTTTCTTTACATTAACAACTTGAGTGATGTCCTTCAAGCCAGTTACAATTTAACAGGCAAATGCAACTATAAGTATAAGACATGTTAATGAATCTACAGTACTTCCAGTTCAATTATATTGCAGCTTCTTTGTAAAACCCATCAAAAATACTACTGTAATTTAAATTAAACTGTCTTACCTCAGGAGCTGTCCATCTGACTGCAACAGTTTGGCATTCTTGTTTATTCGATACATACTTTTGAACCATTGTTTTCTTTGCCATGCGAAAATCAGAAATTTTTAGTGTCAGATTGCTTCCAAATTCATCAACCATACAGCTTGAAGCTTTTAAATCTCGATGAATATAATTTTTTGATGTAAAGTAATCCATTCCACTTGCAGCTTGACGACAAAAGCTTATTAACTGAGATTTACTGATACTATTCTTTTTATCTTGCAAATAACTTTTAAGCACTCCACCAAACATTATTTCTATTACTATGTAAAATGGTGTGACGTCAGCGCACACTCCAACAAACCCAGCGATATTTTCATGGTTACATTTCTTGAGGACTTCAGCTGCATCTAAGCATTGAGCTTTCTTGTACTGAAGATGACATTTCTGAACTGTGACACACCTTCCTGAGACCTTCAAAACAGCCATATATGTATCACTATAAGATCCTCTGCTGATAGGTTGTTCATCAAGGACAATATCACTACGACTTATTGCAAGTGTGCCCTGTTTGCAGATTGGCTTTTTGAGTAAAATACGATGTTTTTTAGAGATGGGAATTTGATTTTTAACATGATGAACAAGAAGTTCAAGAACACTGGGACACTTTGGTGAGTGTGGTGCCCCAAAATAATATGAACAAGATCCCTGTCAAAATAATGAAGAAACAATGCACTTATGTAACATACTGTAGATACAATACACATGCATAATATAATTATACACACATACATACATGCATACGTACATATGTACGTACATACATACATACATACATACTTGTAGTATGGTGCGTGGGCAGATCAAAGGCTGCCGCCAGTGTTACAAATCAGTTGTAAACTGGTTTACAAATAATTGTAGCATGGCTAAGTACCTCCTTTCGGCCACACAGTCTAACCACTAATTAGTTCAAAGACTTCCAACAAAACCATACACCAGACCAACACAGGAAGTCACAATGCAAGGCTAAGAATGTCAAGGACTGACAAGGAGGTAAATCGTTCTGGAACGAATGAACACACAACACTGCACTCGTCTGAATGAATGGGAAGCAGTACAACCACTGGGCTGAGCCTGGTAATCTACCACACGCTTGTTCGGTAATAAATTAAGCTAACCAAGACTATTATAGTGCTGCACCACTCAACAATGAATACCAGACACTTCAGCTACACCTGAGGGGTAGCCAACTTCTAAATTGTGTACGAGATTCCCAATATTTAAGTATTTCAACACGTATTTCTTCATTATTTCAATAAATATTTCATGTATTTAAAACTGAATTTCTCATTATTATTTTCGCATCTAGTAGTTTCCCTGAGCATTCAGCTTTAGGGGACATGTCTAGTAGTTTCCCAGAGCATTCAACTATAGGGGATGCAAAAAGTAGCATTAGTGTTAGGGTTAGGCTCAGGTTCAGCTTCTTACTGTATTATAGTGTATATAGTGAGACTACTACATGAGTAGCATTTATAAGGTAGAAAAGTAGGGTTAGTGGGTAGCTAGCAGTGGTAGCACAGTGGTAAGTCCACTGCCTGCAATTCCAATGGTCCTGGGTTTGAGCCCAGGTTTGAGTTTTGTGTTGTTGTTTTTTCTTCCTCGTTTAGTGACCCTTTTTGTCTAAGTTTTACTGTCAGTTCAATAGTGAGTCTGGCTTATTGAACTGACTTTCAGTTCAGTAACCACTGCCTATTATTAAACACAAACGGCGGAATTTAAATTTGGCGATTTTGTAACCATTCGCCAAATCGCCAAATCGCCAAATTTAATTCCATGCTAAAATTTCTGCTTATACGGTATTACATACATACATATATACATTTCATTAACATGTTCTCTTTGTGTAATTTCATACTTTGGTAATTAGCTTCTCAATTTGGCTATGTATAATATTTCCTTACCATTGAAATGTCAGCACATATCCCTTGGCTCGATTTGAATACCTCACCAAGTAGTCCCCATCTCTTGCCAGTAGCATAACAGCACTGTCACGTGAAATGTCACCAAAATACCATGGTTTCATCTGTATTGGAGGCTCAATAACCTTTACATAGAAAACAACAAATTATTCAATCACACATGCATATATGATACATTTTATCTGTTCTGTATAATGTAGATATATCAGAATACACCCTGTCATTGGCTTTACACTAGTATGAAGCTACAGTACTTTTATAGGTATATAAGAAAAAAACTTTTATTCCACAGATCACACTATTATGGATTTACCTTTTATGAAAGCTATTTGTGCATCATTTTAAAAAGTGCTGGTTTTCTGGCTGTACTACTGTATGACAGGACATTTTGACAAAAGAAAAGTGATGAATTTGACAAATCAGTTAATTTGTCAACATTTAATTTTGTTAAAGTTGATGAATGTGGATCCATCTAATTTTCCTTCTGTCAAAATTTCATATCATGTGGCATTAGTAGTTTCACCATTTCCACATGTAAAAGTTCAGAACATGACTACTTCTACTACTGTTAAAGCAAGTGAATTTATAGTAAACAACACTGCAGTCAGAAAAGCAGTTGTAGCCAGGGAAAAGAATACAGGAGACTATTCCTAAAGAGCAACGGACAGAGTCCATACCTACATAGATGCTAAAAAGCTATACAATCTCTGTTGCCAATTAACTAATTTTGTTTACAATATTCTCATTGATCATATATGTACTGTATATGCATTCATATCAAAAAAATTTGAGGGGAGGAGATTCTTAAGAGTAGCAGACAACCAAATGGCAGATTTCATATAATGGTTCACCATCTATCTCTTGTAGTGTTGTATTCGTTCAGCAATGACTGCAAGTAACGGATATTATTAACAATAGGCACACACATCTTGAAACCCTTAGTTAATATTTCAATAGATGCAACTATTTACCTCCTTAACAACTCCATGTTTACCATCATCATTGTCAGCAGCATAAAACTCATTTTCCACATACTCATCACAAGGTTCCAAACAATGATTGTTTTGTATTGCACTGGCTTCAGGAACTGGTGCAGGATGCTATGACAGTGATGTACAGTAACAACATGATGTAATCTATAAGAATACTGTTATAATAAGTAACATGATCATGGGTATATACTAAATGAGAAAGTGGGTGTTCTACCCTGAAAGTGGTCTAATGGGTGTATGAACGTGAGTAATACACTCCAATGCACCTGTTCAGAGAGTATTCTACAGGGTGTATTGTTTGTAGCTGAACTCTCTACATGTAGGACTTGTTACATAGCTAAACTCTCCACAGGATGAGTTATTTTGTAGCCAAACTCTCTAAAGAATGATTTTTATTACATAACAGAACATTCTAATAGAGTAACTTATCAATGCAGCTGGATTTCCTAATAAGGTGACTAGAGTATCTAAATCAAGCACTTGCTACACATATGCAGTTTATAACTCAGTGCATGGTTTTTAATCCAATTCTTCTATACTACTGAACGACATTTCTATGATGGTTAATCCATCTACATGCCAATTTTAAACTCATTCCTCTAAGCGGTTTGCCTAGTAGGCATGAAAACTAATCATTATTTTCAATTCACAAAACTCAGTCATGAAATCGTTACAAGCTAGCTATATTGATTGTACTTGAGGGGATTAAACCATCATGGTTTTGTAGTTGATTAATACTGTACTTGAAACAAGCCATTGATTGTTTGTGGCTTTTGCAATCATATACATTGCTCTGTAGACCTAGGCCACTGGCTGTTCAGATTTGCTGCCATTACCACAAATTTTGTAAGCCAGTGTTGGCTAATGCTCCATGCATGGCTTACCATGACCTAGAATGTTTTGCTCACTGAAACACCCTCAGTGTCTACAACACCATATGCCATTGTCTAAAACACTTAGACACTCCTAACATGGTACCTTTGAGGATTCACATTTTAGTTATACTTCACATTTTAGTTATATGTTTCTGACTACCAGTATTCACAGGCTTTAAGCTTTCTCTAATGTGATAGGATTCACAAAATACTGGTGAGAAGTCAGTGTTTAAGTACAGGTTGAATGCAGAGAAGATCTCAAATCCAAGCCGTTGTGGCTCCTTTCCTAGACTCAGGAGCTTATAAGCGCCGAAGGTGCAACTTTGTGCCTTCAGGTGCTTATAAGCTCCTGCTAGACTGCACGTTGCTGGGGATTAAGTCACCACTGGACCCCAGATTTTTTCTACATTTTTCACTACATATTTCTGACTCTTTGTATTCGTAAGCTTTAAGCCTTCTCACAGGTCTCTAGTGGGATAGCATTCACAGAATTTAAAAGCCATCAGTGATGTTAGTAATTACCTCAGCTGTGCCTTGGTAATTAATGACATCACCTCAGGTTTTTAAATCATCAAGTACCCCTATTACAAGTTTTTACATCATTACTTTATAGTTAATTATCTCATAGCACTGCATATGTATGTTGTACTTTGAACAGGAGGATGAAAGGGCCCACAAGTACTGTAAGTACCAATTAGCTACATAACTGTATTTTATGAGTCATACAGTACAGTAACACGGATAATTGGGCATACACAGTGTAGTTATCCAGCATAGCTATATAAGGGAGTTATCCAGCATAGCTATATAAGGGAGTTATCCAGCATAGCTATATAAAGGAGTTATCCAGCATAGCTATATAAGGGAGTTATCCAGCATAGCTATATAAGGGATGTCACGAAAACAATCCCACTCAGACAGTACAAATGATCACATGTGTGACATTTTAAATCACTAAAACTAGCTAAACTACAGTAATCCTACCAGTTAGTTCTATGAATAGATATAGATTATATATGATCACTCACTGATAGATTTGATCACTGAAAAAATTGAAATGGTTTGGGCACTTGAGATGAACATTCCGAACAAAACAACCACAATATAACACTTAAAGCACCACCTATGCTTGCGGTTACAAAAAAATACAGCACTTGGAGGGTGTCTTGATGCTAATAGAGCACTCAGCTTCGCTTTGTGCTGTATTAGTCTCTCAGCACACAACCTCATGCTGTATTATCCATACACAAGAGTGGTGATGCTTTTACTATAACATAAATAAACAACTTGTAAAAATACATCCATTACTTTACCCAGAGTACTTACATCCACTTTTGGGTACGATGATCCAACCTCATTACTGGCTCTGATCTCTTGCTTGCTACTTCGCTTAAAATCGAACCATTTGCTTGATTTCTTACTACCCTGTATACATGCAACATATAATAGACTTGTACATACTCCACAAATACATCTGAACACTGATATGTAATAGTTGTAATATGGGCATACGCATCAGGCAGATCTGTAGCAGGCTAATAGCCCGTACCAGGTGATAAATCACCCAAGCCAATATGAATGCAACCACTGGATATATTATATATACATGCCTGAAAGATTTGATTATGGGTTTAATGTTTTAATCAGTGCTGTTGAATCATTTATGGTATAATTACGGAGTTTACTAAAGGCATAGAAGAGTAAGCTTGCTTGTAGAGCGGTTATATTTTGCATTTATTCTTATCAGTAATGTAGGTGTGGTCTGTATTCAAAAACATGTGGAAATGCTTGCTGTAGCACTAGTTCTCACCTTTGCCCAACATGTTTCAACTCATAGGATAGCAAGGCTAGAAAAACACTTTCCATCTTCATGTTTTTCTGTTTTGCATACTAATCACATGTTAATTGATCCCCACAATTGATTCTGGCCCATAATGTCTGTGTAATTGCTGCCCAATTGTAGCCTGAGCTACATTCAAATGTAGCCGGGGCAGCTCTTATGATCTGAAGTGTGAAAGTGGTAATTACACATGTATTTATTTCACATGCCCTCCACGACGACCAGTTATATCAGAGAGATGTGTGTTTACTCACAAACCATTTTGTAGGGACCCACCAATCATGTTGGCACAATGTTGATATCTGAAAGCATTGGGCATAATGCTAGCATAATAGTAGCTAGAGTATAATATCCTTGCTTGTCAAGATACAAATCATGGAAAAAATCAATATACTCTAATAGAACAGTCAGTAATTCTAATAAAACAACCAGTTCTATAAGAATATGTTGATCTTTTCCTGAAATGCAAGTAAAGATTTATAGTCTCTACTTCAGCCACTTATTATTTACCCATAAAGTGCACATTTATTAGTAAAACAGGAACTGATGCATAAAATGTTGAGCATAATCTTGAACATAATAGACAAAATTTTTGAGCACTGCTCAAAAGCATAAGAGGCAAATAAAAGGCATAATTGTAGGGTCCCTACATAAAAACTCAAATTATATAAACATGTAATATATGTACATATACATACTATCAGTATATAATGCACACTGGCAGTATAAATACAGTACTGCTCAAATGCAATGTCATCTTGCGAAGGTGTGAACGATTAAAAAACTTCCTAATTAAAGGGTGTGGCACCCGTTTTGTTCACAAGTATTCATCCGGTTTCATTTGAGATGGATACTCACCAGCGAAACAGGTGCCACATCCTTTAGTTAGCAACTTTTTAATCCCTTGCACACTCGCAAGATGACATTACATTTGAGTGGTACTGTATGTGACCGCATTTTGGTAACTGTTGACATATACGTATAAACACATATTTGCTTCTCTGATATTTATAGAGGCAAAGAATGGACTGGCAAAGTTTCAGCCCCGTAAATTAGCCTTGTAAGTTTAGTAGTGCACAAGATATAGTACTGGAAAGCCAGCAAGCAAATTAATCAATTTGTACAGAAACTATTAAAAGGCTCTTAAATAAACAATCATAACTCACTGATACAACTGTGTACAGAGTTGAAACTTGGCTCATTGCATTCATTATGAATGTGTAAATCCACTAAAAGTGTAGCACTTGCCCAATAGCAACTTTGAAACCAATTTGTGTGGAGATGAAATGGATATTTCTAACTCCCCATGGACAGGCAAACACAATGGGACCCAGGATCAGTTGATCAGAGTGTGAATTCACTGGCTTGTGTGGTGATAAAAGTTGCATGATTTATTTTGTGGAGCTTGCATTTTTAACCGATTCTTTTAGGATGCATTTAAAAGTACTCATGTGCAAACATCAACAGTTTTCCCAAATTGATTACATATGTTCATGCACAGTTCTGTACAAACTTACATACATATTACACATATGCAAGTATACTTACTTTATGAATTTTAATAGGTGATTCACCTATAGCCTCAACATCAGGAGGAGGTGTTTCGGGTGAAATTGGCCAGGGAAATGCAATTTTACTTCTAGGTGGAGAAGCAATCTCATAGTAGGAATGTTTCAGTGTAGTATTGACTTCAGGAATGGCAGATATCAAAGAATGGTTTTGATAATGCCCAACTAATTCCTAAAAAGTATATAACATACTACAGTATTATACAAGCTACATGTAGTAGGGATCATTCTCAAGGAGGATCATTGCTTGAAGTGCAAATTTGCATATATCATGTAATCCACCAGCATCTTTAAAGCTTGGATTAAATTTGTACTTGAAGTAATGATCCTCCTTGTCTATAGCCCCAATGGTGTGCATATCACATGTATTTGTTTACGATGCAGTACACATAAGCAAAGTTGGTATCATTACTTCATTCAAATCACCTTTATACTTGTATGCGCAAGTGACTGCAATGCTAAAACTATACCTTAGCTGATTGGCCAATTCATGTTGATCATTTTACGCCAATACTAACTCTGCAGATCAATCCAATTATGAAATCAATTTCTTTTCCTTTCCTACTGTCTAGTGCTATAATTCCAAAACTACTCACTATAACGGGCTGAAATACTGGCAGCCCATTCTTTGGTCACTGTAGACGATACTAAGACAATAAGAAGAAATTGGGAAATTGTGCAAACTACGCAAGGTTTTATTATTATTGTTATTGTTTTTCAGTACACACACAAAAAAGGTACTGAAAGCCACTGACAAGTGCTGCCAGTGACTCTACTACAATTAATTACAGTAAATAATTACTTATAGCAGTACTGCATATATTGGTGATGGTGACGCTGTTGAACAGTGGCAGCAGGGACAGAGGTAATGGAAGGTATGAATGTTTGTATCATTGAATTGCCGCATGAAATGATCCCACATGTAGTTGTACAGTTTGTGTTTAATAATGTTTGTGGACAGAGATAGGTCTATTTTTGGTAATGAGTTCCAGAGACGTGGTAAACGATAAAAGTAAAAGTTTTGAGCAGTGTTGGAGGAACATCTATGATGAACCATTTTTTCAGATGCACCAAATCGTGTATTAGAGATACTAAACTAGACATATTCAGTAATGTTGAAATGTGATGACTGTTGCTTGTAGGACTTGATGAAGAGCATAATATCATTCATTTCATATACGTTCATTAGTGGTAATAGATGTAGAGTGACCAGGCGTGACCTATATGATGTTTTGGTAGTCATTCAAAATCCATTTTGTAGCTCGCCTCTGTATTCTTTCTAACATATTGATATTTTTAATTAGATAAAGTCTCCAGACTTGTGAACAATATAAGATTTGTGAACGAACAAGGGAGATATACAATCTTTTTCTAGTCTCAACTGGTCCATTACCTGGAAAACTTCTACGAATTAATCCAAGAATTTTGTAGGCCTTGCCTGATATTAATTTGTAGTGGTTCTCCCATGTTAAGTTCTGTGTTATTATTATCCCTAGATCTCTAGTGCTATCAACAGTAGCAATCGGCTTGTTATCAATAAAATAGGAGGCAGCAGTCATGTAGCTCTTTAGCCAGAATTGTAAGTGTGCAAATTTGCTGAAATGGTAATATAAATCAGATGTTATGCCCCATTGGAAGAGGTTATCCAGATCTTTTTGAAGGAGGTTCATTTCAGTTGTATTCAGACCACTTCGATGTTTCAGACATTTGGTATCATCAGCATAGATAAATGCACTAGAATTTTTTTTGCTGAGATGGTTACAAACACAAATAAATGGGCGGATAGTATTTTGCTGTGTTCTGTCAGTTACACAGACCAACACACAAAGAACAATACAGTGTATAGCCTACCAATCAGCTTACTTGAATTGTTAGAGGCACAGTACAAAAATTACAGATGGTTTCCATTTGTTTTTTGATAGAAAACAAAAAGCCATTTACTTGCTAGCATGAATCAATGCCTTCACACCGCAATCGAAAAATAATGATCTAGATAAGTCCATGATGAGTGTACTGTATGTGTTGTGGTGTTCCAAATGGAATCTGCCAGGCTGAAATGACAATCTAGCAACAAATGAGTAACCCCACAGCTTTATCTGTTATTGATTTACACTTGTCTAAAGCGTCGAACAGTTAGTTTTCACTAAAAGAATTTGGTCGCGACTACGTATAGTCAATAGCATTTCAGATTTCTTTGAAAGTACAGTATGTTTAAGTTTGATTATACCTACTATGCAAAAACAGCCAAGCTGTATAAAAAGGGTGTGGCCTTGAGTGAAAAAATTTGTGAAATCAAAGGTAGTGGCCATGGAATGATTGCAATGATGTTAACAATAATAAATTTTAACAACGGCTTTGCGCATTATTAAAATTTACATCATTGCAGTCATTTCATGGCTGCCACGTTTGATTTCACAACTTTTTTCACCCAAGCTTTTATACAGTTTGACTGCTTTGTATTTTAAATACCCCAAAGCCAACCTGTATAAATGCTGCTATAGGTATTAGTTGTAATGTATAACTCATAATAGAAACAACACACTTTAGAACAATGTCGTTAATAGAAACCACAAAATTCCATAAACAAAGAGACTGATTGGTTAACCATAAATGAACGTATGTACAAAAGCGTATTCTCAATTGTTTATAAATTTCTTAATCCTATTTTCTTGCACATATTATTCTTAGATAAAGCCCCAAAATTTGTTTTAAATATTCACACCTATATAAATCAGAAATGTTTCAAAAGGATTCGTTATATCTGGTAAGGATAGCAATGCATGTGGTTTTCAGCAGTCATTAAAAACACCAATTAAGCCAATTAGGAAAGTATTTGCAATGTGTTTAGAAACTCATTACACCCACACATATTTTGAACCAATATAAAAACCACCTCTCATAGCTGTACTGGCTAAACTAACATAACATCAAAAGTGACAATTCAAACTTTACAATGCTTTGTATCAGTTACGTACTGTATACCGATCAAAAGTTTGAAGAAGAAAACATCCTATACTATATAATACATTTTAATTGCTGTATTGTAACACAACAGCAGTGGCATAGCCAAGGGTGGGCCTGGGTGGGCACGCGCTCACCCAAATTTCCCTAGGACAGTGGCGCCCACTTACTATTGCTGTTATGAACAAGAGACAAGTAGTCCATACATTGGCAGCACGATATTCTTGTTGTAAATCAGTAGTTGGAATATGAGAAAAAGCTCAATAATTGCATCACGTGATCCAAGTAGTTTCAGTTCTTTCTATTTTAATGTACTGCATGATGTGATCACATTTTGGGCAGGGAAGAGAGGAACATGAGAAAGGAGGAAATCCAGCCTATTTTACCATAAATTCTCTGGTTTCAAGTCTGTTGGAGCTGAAACAATAGTAGCCATACGATTATCTCAAGAGTCAGGATGGAGTATAAGGAGTTGTGTGCAAGTACAGATGAGTTAAAAGAGAACAAGAAAAGGAAATGTGATAAGTTTCTAGCTTCTACCAATATATCATTCATGCAGTAGCATTACACTAGTAAA
The DNA here is from genome assembly GCF_963678975.1 of Dysidea avara. NCBI lineage: Eukaryota > Metazoa > Porifera > Demospongiae > Dictyoceratida > Dysideidae > Dysidea > Dysidea avara. The sequence continues at coordinate 29,804,066 of NC_089276.1, forward strand.
ATAAGCTTCAAAAACAGCAGCGTAAAGTATCATTAGTTAGCTACATACATTTATAATATTATGCACTTTTGAAACAGTTTTAAAACCAACTGCATGCAGAGCCCATTATTAAAGGATGTACTCATATTTTATGCTACAGTGTAATTAGTTGTTGGGGTGAAATGTGAGAGTGAGCCCGCCCATCCCTGAAGGCTTGGCTATGCCACTACAATATTATATACTCTACGTCATCAAGTACAACAAACTTACATAAATAGTAGAAAACATTTTTTCTTTGCTTAAATAAAAATGCCTTGTCATTGGATCAAAAGAGATTGGAACATGATATGGTGTTCTCTTCAGCCTACATGTACATTTATACATAATGTACAATGCTGAAACTTCACAGTAATATACTGTACCTTAAACAGATTGAATAGCATCCTTTCTTTTGACTGACTTCCCTCACCAAAAACACACCATCATAAAGGTGTTTAACCATACTTTCTGCTTTAGTACGAGACAAACAGCCAACATACCTAAAAACCATTACAGGTTATATTTGCAGTGTACATTGTATAGTCTTATATCAAGACACACGGTAGTGTGTCGTGCGGCCCAAGAAGCCAACGCGTAACACCCGTGAGTATATTGACAGGAAGAAAACGCAATTTTCGCACCTGCGTAGCTCTGTGTTTCCTTGATGAAACAAGACGAGTTTTGCTGTGGACATGCCCTCTAACTTCAGCACTCCACATTCCAAATTTGAGCGCAATCGCTTCACGCGTTCCCGAGATATGCGACTTCAAAAATTGGCTCAGTTTCTTCGGTTTTTTTCTTTTTCTTCTTGTCGCACACTTACAAAAACTGCTATAAAACGCGAACGCCACATCCAATTGCCTTGAAATTTGGCACACAGAAGGGGGGTAAAAGGCGCATCTTGGTACCAACTTTGGCTGGAATACGATAAACAGGCAAAGAGTTATGAGGGATTATTCACGAAAATAACGCCAATATGTTGTCACGCCTACAGGGTAAACCGAGTATGGGAAGAAGCTGAAAATCGGTGGGTGAATAGGTTAACTATTGAACCTCAAACCTTTTGTGGTTTGAAAGAAATCAAGCTAAAAAACAGGAAGATACAACGAAAAAACCAACAGTGTGTAACAATTATGCAATCGAGATTAGCTAATAAAAAAAACGACTGCTTGCCACGCCTATCAGATAAACCGCTTGGGGTAATGCTTTGAAAATCGTTGTACAGATGGAGTAATCATCTTAGAAAGGCTCATCAATGGTGTAGAAGAATCAGACTTAAAGCCACGGAGTTATAACACGAAATCCAACTTGGCGCAGCAAGTGCGAGATCGAGATACACTAATAGAGCAGTCATCCTAATAGAGCAGTCACCCTGAAGAGAATTCAAGAGATCAGCTAGAAACAAGAAACCTGTATAGAGATCAGCTACACACAAGTCACCCTGTAGAGAGAAAGTTACCTTGTAGGGAGTTCATGCAACTATGGAAAGAAATAGTTCAGCTAGAAGAAATCACCTAGTAGAGTTCAGCTACAAAGAAACCACCATGTAGAGAGTTCAGCTAGAAACAAATCGCCCTATAAGAGAGATCAATAAAAGAAGTTACCTTGCAGAGAGTTCAGCTACAAAGAAACCACCATGTAGAGAGTTCAGCTACAAACAAATCTCCCTGTATAGAGATTAGCTAGAAGAAGTTACCTTGTAGAGAGTTCAGCTACAAAGAAACCATCATGTAGAGAGTTCAGCTACAAACAAATCTCCCTGTAGAGAGATCAGCTAGAAGAAGTTACCTTGTAGAGAGTTCAGCTTCAAACAAATCACCCTGTAGAAAGATCAGCTAGAAGAAGTCACCTTGTAGAGAGTTCAGTTACAAAGAAACCACCATGTAGAGAGCTCAGCTACAAACTAGTGACCTTGTAGAGACATCAGCTAGAAGAAGTTACCTTGTAGAGAGTTCAGTTACAAAGAAACCATTCTTTAAAGAGCTCAGCTGCAAACAAATCACCTGCACAGAATTCAGCTACAAACAAATCACCCTGTAGAAAGATCAGCTAGAAAAAGTTACCTTGTAGAGAGTTCAGTTACAAAGAAACCACCATGTAGAGAATTCAGCTACAAACTAGTGACACTGTAAAGACATCAGCTAGAACAAGTTATCTTGTAGAGAGTTCAGCTACAAAGAAACCATTATTTAAAGAGCTCAGCTGCAAACAAATCACCTATACAGAATTCAGCTACACACAAATCACCATGTAGAGAGATCAGTTAGAAGAAGTTATCTTGTAGATAGTTCAGCTACAAACAAATCACCCTGTAGAGAGATCATCTAGAAGAAGTTAACTTGTAGAGAGTTCAGCTACAAAGAACCATCATTTAGAGAGTTCAGCTTCAAACAAATCACCTGTACTGAGTTCAGCTACAAACAAATCTCCCTGTAGAGAGATCAGCTAGAAGAAGTTACCTTGTAGAGAGTTCAGCTACAAACAAATCACCCTGTAGAAAGATCAGCTAGAAGAAGTCACCTTGTAGAAAGTTCAGTTACAAAGAAACCACCATGTAGAGAGTTCAGCTACAAACTAGTGACCTTGTAGAGACATCAGCTAGAAAAGTTACCTTGTAGAGAGTTCAGCTACAAAGAAACCATTCTGTAAAGAGCTCAGCTTCAAACAAATCACCTGTACAGAATTCAGCTACAAACAAATCACCCTGTAGAGAGGTTAGCTAGAAGAAATCACCTTGTAGATAGTTCAGCTACAAACAAATCACCCTGTAGAAAGATCAGTTAGAAGAAGTTACCTTGTAGAGAGTTCAGCTACAAAGAAACCATTTTTTAAAGAGCTCAGCTGCAAACAAATCACCTGTAGAGAAGTCAGCTACGAACAAATCACCGTGTAGAGAGATCAGCTAGAAGAAGTTACCTTGTAGAGAGTTCGGCTACAAAGAAACCACCATGTAGAGAGTTCAGCTGCAAAGAATCACCCTGTATAAAATTCTGCCACAAACAAATTGCCCTGTAGAAAGATCAGTTAGAAGAAGTTACCTTGTAGAGAGTTCAGCTACAAAGAAACCATTCTGTAAAGAGCTCAGCTGCAAACAAATAGCCTGTACAGAATTCAGCTTCAAACAAATCACCCTGTAGAGAGATCAGCTAGAAGAAGTTACCTTGTAGAGAGTTCAGCTACAAACAAATCACCCTGTAGAAAGATCAGCTAGAAGAAGTCACCTTGTAGAAAGTTCAGTTACAAAGAAACCACCATGTAGAGAGTTCAGCTACAAACTAGTGACCTTGTAGAGACATCAGCTAGAAAAGTTACCTTGTAGAGAGTTCAGCTACAAAGAAACCATTCTGTAAAGAGCTCAGCTTCAAACAAATCACCTGTACAGAATTCAGCTACAAACAAATCACCCTGTAGAGAGGTTAGCTAGAAGAAATCACCTTGTAGATAGTTCAGCTACAAACAAATCACCCTGTAGAAAGATCAGTTAGAAGAAGTTACCTTGTAGAGAGTTCAGCTACAAAGAAACCATTTTTTAAAGAGCTCAGCTGCAAACAAATCACCTGTAGAGAAGTCAGCTACGAACAAATCACCGTGTAGAGAGATCAGCTAGAAGAAGTTACCTTGTAGAGAGTTCGGCTACAAAGAAACCACCATGTAGAGAGTTCAGCTGCAAAGAAATCACCCTGTATAAAATTCTGCCACAAACAAATTGCCCTGTAGAAAGATCAGTTAGAAGAAGTTACCTTGTAGAGAGTTCAGCTACAAAGAAACCATTCTGTAAAGAGCTCAGCTGCAAACAAATAGCCTGTACAGAATTCAGCTTCAAACAAATCACCCTGTAGAGAGATCAGCTAGAAGAAGTTACCTTGTAGATCGTTCAGCTACAAGCAATTCACCCTGTAGAGAGAGCATCTAGAAGAAATCACCTTGTAGAGTGTTCAGTTACAAAGAAACCACCATGGAGATTTCTGTAATCAATATATGTACATGTATTATATATATAATTTGTACATTTACTGATAAAATATTTAAAGTACACCTACTTCATCTTTTCTTCTTCCTGTGGTAAAGAAAAAAAGATAGGTTTAAAAAGTCCCAAAGCCGGCCATAGGCCGGCTTTGGGGTATGCAAATACAAAAAGAATTGAAATCTAATCCAAAACAGCCAAGCTGTAAAAAAGTGTGCGGCCCTCAAAAAGGCTATGGTGAAAAAAGATGTGAAATCCAAGGTGGCGGCCAAGAAATGGCTGTGATGGTAGGTTAAATATAGTTTAAAAAATACCTTTAAACGTAGTTAATGGGGGAACGAAACGCCAGACCTCTGCCCTGGCAGGAGTTAGGTAGCATTAAAAAGAGAATAGGGCATCAATTAGAGTAAACGCGCATGCGTAGTCAGTACCACGCGACCAGTGAACAGCTGCGTGAGAGTGTTACCCATGCACCCCTTCCCTCCACTTCTCTGGCTTGGCCTCGCTGCACAACTAATGGTACATTGCATTGGTGTACAACAACCGTGTCAACCAAAACACAGCAAGTCTCAGTGGTACACCGCATTTTCAGTAGTGTATTTAACGGGTACACACCTGGAGCACATCTCCCAATAAAAGACCAGTAGTCTTACCTGACATTTGTATACCGACCAATCAAATTCTATACGGCCATGATATATCATATATGGACCTGCTATACTGTTTATGGTCCTGACTTAATTGGTGTATGCGCGGTTCACACATACCAGCTGGAAACATAACCCATTGTAATTGTTTGTCACTTTACTTTTTTTTTTAACCAATACAGATAGACATATGGCTGTATCAGCCCACATCAAGTACAACTGACCTTAGTGGCATTACCACCATTCAACTGTGGTGATATCACCGCCATCCGGTTCGCGAGCGCCTGCTGGCATTTTCACAAAGCAAGTGCCAGTACCTCGCCCCGAGGGGGACATACCAGCACACTGCTACTCCGTCTAGCATTTGCTGTCCCCTTTACATGGGTGCATCAACACACTGCCACTTTGACGGCAACTGTTGACCCCATCTCAGCCAGATGGTTGCAACTACATTCTGGCGCTCTGTTGTCAAATGTAGACGTGCAACTCATCCTGCACCAATTCAAACAGAGCACCAGCACCACCAGCTCTGGCTGCAACGCAGCACCTCCATTCCTGATAGAAGGAATGTGATAGTATTGGGGTCTCCCCTAGGATGACTGCCAGAGATATAATAGGCTACGTAGAGGCTTGAGTATGGGAAATTCGGAGGAAAACGGAAATGACTCCTGACACCGAATTCCCATCTTATCCAAGTACCTGTTGCCTTATAACCAAGAAAAGGGCCCATTCATGATTGGCCGTAAAAATAGAGTTGGAACTTTTATCCTACAAGGCAGCCGAGACCCCGTACATTTACCAAACTACCACCACAATCAATAGCTTGTGGGAGGTGAAGAATGCTTGGGATGGTGACAGTAGCCACTGCTGACTTCCCTGCTTCACATAATAAGTAAGTGTACAACATTAATGGTAAAAATTTTAATAATGACAATTCAGATGAATTTTGTGCCAAAACCAAGCGGCACAAAAGTTCACCTGAATTGTCGTTATTAAAATTTTTACCATTGACCTACCATCACAGCCATTTCTTGGCCGCCACCTTGGATTTCACATCTTTTTTCACCATAGCCTTTTTGAGGACCGCACACTTTTTTTTACAGCTTGGGTGTTTTGGATTAGATAGACATATGTACACCCAAATGACCTATGGATATAAAAATTTACAATATTTAAGTAACTACTGTATGTTGAGTGAGTGGTTTAAATGTGCCATTAAAGAAAATACTACATAGGTATAGGGACAAATTGGTTGCATACAGTGTAGTAGTGATGTGCGATATTGACATTTTTACATCGATATATTTTCGATACGATATTGTTGTTTATATTCGATATTAATACGATATTGATATTTATTAATCAATAATTTTAATTCTGGTGGTATGAATTTCGCATTGCTTGCATGACAGTGAAACATAGACGTTTACCTATTATTCACATGTTTTTGTTCAAAAATACAAGTTGATTAACATGTTCTCCAATTAGACGAGACCTTCTTTGACTACTGATGTACCCAGCTGCTGAAAAAATCCTTTCTGAAGGAGTTGACATGGCAGGTATTACTAGGTATTCCCTGGCCAATTTTGCTAGAATAGGAAACTGATTTCTGTTATCTTTCCACCAGACCAAAGGAGGATCTTCTTTTCTACTAATGACTCCAGCTCCAAGATATAATATCAATTCATTCTCATTCTTCTGTTCACTTGTAAATTGATATTGTGCCTTCTTCTTTTTAACTTCTTCATCAAAATGATCCCACAAGCACCTTTTCTTTTTCACTGGAGCTTCTTCTTGAATGCTTTCATTATTGTCACTGATCACAAATGTAGCACTGCTATTAGCTGCATCTACATTGGTAAGTCGCATCAGTGAAAGTAGAACTCTCTTTGCCCTAGTCAATGCAGAGCTACTGAAACACACCTCCTTGAATCTAGGGTCTAACATAGTGCATACACTATACACATCATCTTCTTTGTAGTTGTACCATCTTCTTTCTATAGACTCAATCAGTCCTGTAATGACCTGCTGGCTTTCTTCTGAAGTAGGAATGCTGGTTTCCTGACTTTTTGCCACTAGAGTTTCATCGTCATCAGGGACTTGTGTCTCATCTTCGTCAGCAACATTTCTTCTTAGCTCAGTAAGTATGGCATTTAGTAAAGGGATTGCTTTGCTACATGAAACTCTTTGCTCACTGCTGAGCTCCCTTGTGGTTTCTTCCAGTGGTTGTAAGATCTGAACAAGCTCTTTCATTATGCACCACTCAGAAGCCGAAAGGCTTTTTCGTGGCCCTCCAGATGAAGTGCACATAATACAAATGGCTGGTTTTTGTTCCAAAAGTCACTGAAGCATATAAAAGGTGCTGTTCCACCTAGTTGGGCAATCATTAATCAGCTTATGAACTGGTAGGTTCAGTTGGCCTTGTAACTCAGTCAGCATTTCTGTGGCTTTGTATGAACGATTATAAAAGGAGACAATAGCTTTAGCTGTTTTAAGCATGTCCTGAATTCCTGGAGACATCTTTAGCCCATCATCAATCGCTAACTGTAAAGTGTGACCGGAACAATGTCGGCTTCTCCATTCCCCCATGCGTACTGCCACATCCATGTTTGAAGCATTGTCAGCAACTACCGTAGACACAGCAGAATGATTAATACCATAATCAATAAGGATCTGCTTCAAGCATGAAGCTATATTTGCTCCAGTATGTCTCCCTGAAAAATGCTCAACTGTGAGGCACAGTGATACTAGCTCAAAATCTACTGTCAAGAAGTGACAACTTAAACCAAGGTAAGCATCGTTTGCTTCTGAGGTCCACATGTCAGTGGTAAGAGCTACTTTGCTCTTTTCTTCTTGAACAAGGACCAGCCTTGATTTCACATCTTGCTTCACCTCTTCATAAATTGATGGAATAACAGATCTCAAAAATGTCGTTCTATGGGGTATTTCATAACGAGGCTCCAGTTGCTGCATTAATCCTTTGAACCCTCTGTCACATACAAGAGAATATGGCTGGAAATCATGTATCATCATACCAGCAATGCTCCTTGTAATCTTCTTGTGTAGGGTACTGCTGGTTTCTAACTTAGCTCTCTTTGCAGCTATACCAGTTAAGGTGGTCTGAGATTTCTGGGGTGCCTGGTTATTGCTAGACTTAGTAGCCTGCTTATTGCTTCGCTTTCTTTCTTTCAACTTCTGTTTTTCTTCAGTCTTCTGTCTTACTTCTTCATATTTCTTTGGGTGTTTTGTTTTCAGATGGCTCATCAAATTCGTAATGTTTCTCTTAGCTGTTTTGACATTCTTTCCACACTCTGTGCATTCTACACGATATCCAGCGCCTGACTGACCCGAGCTCTTAATCTTTTGAAAATATAACCATACTACACTTTCTTCTTTCTTAGTTTCTTTTTCATTTGCTGTGGTTTGGTGGCTACTTGCAGCTGGTAAAAGTTGTAGGTCTTCAACATCAGATTCCGTGCCTGACTCCATTACTTTCTCGCACTTGTGATGTAATGCTAAGGCAACGTGTTTGCCTAGACGTGTGCTTCGGCATGCAGCATGCAATGAAGATAGCTGAACGATGGTGGTGATACATTCATCTTGATAAGCTAGAGAAAATCGTATGGATGATGGTGACTTGTACTTGATAATACCGACCTATGACGGTAAGTATCGAAAATTATCACTTACACAATACTTTATCGAAGTAATGTAATAAAATACCGATACCGTATTGTGATGCGATATCCTAAAATTTATCAAGATTTCGTTTTTTTCTCTCGATATATCGCACATCACTACAGTGTAGGGTGAGTGGAATTCATCCTAGGAAACTCACTACTATAACAACAATATAATATTAGTCCAACAAAACTAAGGTAGTGTTGAGCAATATATCCAATTAAACATATATATCTGTGATACCATCTAATTCCTTGACCACCGCAATATGGGGCGATTTTAAATTGCAGTCTTAAAACTACTGAAAGGAAGAAGAAATGGACTACTTCAGCTTGTCAACACAAATATATCTTCAGTGAAAATATTCAGAAGTTCACATCTGTATTTACAAGTAGATGGCTAAATGGCATCTAATGATTTAGTGCTGCCACAACATCAAGTAGTAACATACCATTTCACACGTTACTTCAAAGGGAAGAGATGATGTATAAAAGCTATAGCGCTGCTATCAGTGCTCAGGAATGTACTAATGAGAAACGGGTATATACAATATATACTCCTCCTATGAAGTAAACACTTAAGTTTATTCATAGCTAGTTAAGTAGACACTTTAGTGCACTAAACATCATTATGAGCTCACATTAAGTTGTATTTAATGCTGAGTGATTTGATACTTCATATAGTAGAATAAAAGTTATGAGTGTGGGTGCATATATTTCAGGCAAATCACAAGTACCCATGTTAAAACTAATATATTCCACTTAGGTGACTCATTTGCAAGTGTGGGAAACTGTAGGAATGCTTCGAAAGTGTATTTATAAGGAGCCATGTGAATTTTGAATGTGGATAACATATGTAAGAAAAATTACAAGTCGTGGCTGAGGCCAAATGTATGTGTATCGACACAAGCATGACAACTTTGATTGTGGGTACACAATTAAACACCGTCTTTAATCCAAGCTTTAGTTCACTTGCATGACTGCATAAAAGTGATCCATTTTCTAGAATGAAACCAGGTTTACATCACAACCAGCCACAGGACAGCTATGGATGCTCACTTACTGTACAATGCGTGTATGTACTTCATACAGTATTTAACACTTCTTTTCCAATGCCTTTTGGTTACAAAATAAAACTTGTTCTGGTGTTTGTGTTTAAGTTTAAAAAATCAGGTTGCACAATTCAGTAAACATACTGTAGTAGCTAGAGCTTCACATACATACATAACATTCCACACTTTAATGTTTTGTCGCTGGTATATATTAAAATAGCCAAATTGGAAGGCTTCAGAATAGTGTGTAGGAGTTGAATATCTGGTAAGTGCTTTAAAATGTTTACTATATATAACAATTTGATGATGCAAGCACATTCTACACATATGTACAAGTACCAAAGGTGAGGCAGGGAGCACTTCTCAGTTGATGGTTGTTTCTTTCCTCCATTTCTGTGGGCAATAAACATACAGTAGTTATGCGTATAAGGTACGTATACGTATATATATATATAATTATATATATATAATACTGTATACTGACAGATACTAACAGAGTGTACAATACAAAAACATTGCAATACGGTAGCACTAAACAATACAGAGCGAATGGTTTTGTCAATAACTAACCATTAAACAGTCGATTTTTTTCTAACTGATTCAGTTCAACTGACCCATGCTGTTTTCAACTTGCCATTCAGTTATTTCATCATACCATAAATATTTTCTGCTAATGGTTATTATCATTATTGTTTACTGTGCAAAACCTCTTACAAAGAGTATGTACGAGCACAGATAATGAATCAACAAAATTAATTATGTCATTAATAGTTATCTACTGATACCTCAAACAATACATTTATGTACAATATTTGGCAGCAAGGATGACAGTAACAATTTTGATTAGTTGAAAATTTCATGTATCAGCTAATGGCTAAGATTAACCATAATCCTGAGAAAAGAAAAACTAACACTAGCTTGTGTTCTGCCCATTACACAGCCCTACATACATAGATTAATAATACTTGAATAGTGTATCTGCAGTTAGCCCAGTTACGTCAATGGTTAGGAGGGATACATATGGTACAAAACCTATTGACAATTTTCATCATATTCCTATGTGATAAATGACACACAAAGCCATCGACATGCTACCAACGAATTGACACCATAATTGCCTTACCAGGAAAAAGAAAATGTGACACAAAGCAATTGTTGGGTCAACATAAATGAAACCTCGCAGTATTAGCTACACTTGTCTTAAGGTATCAGTGGGGTGGAGTTAGGTAGTCGGTCAATAGGAAAAATTGTTAGCTTTTGTTAGCAACCAACAGTATAGGAAGTATTTCTGAAGCAACTAATACTGCTACGTAAGTCATGTTTATATAAAAGCTTTGGAATTTCTGGTAGGAAAACACAAACCTTATAATCACTACCATTAGCACTACCAGACTGTATGATGCATGAATTTTGGATATTATACAGTCAATGGATGGATTGGATAGAGCTGGGTGGTGTGGCACATTTATTGTCATGGTAATTTATGGAAAAATGCAGACATCACAATATTTTCATTTAGTTTGCAATTTTGTTGAAAGTGTATCTAGGATAACTGATAATCACAATAAAAATATCATTTCACCAAATTTGGCTGATACAAGTATCGTTACATTGATTATAGAGGCAAATCCAGGGGCTGGCAAGGGGAGGGGCACAAACAGGCTATGTTGTAGGAGCAGATTCTCTTGTATCAGCAAATAATCGCCACTTAGTATTGTCTTACTTCTTATTTTGGTGTTTATGAGCTGTTGTAAGGCTAGAATGTCGTTAATATCAACAACACGGTAATAATTTTAGAGGCGCTTAGTACGCACGAAGGTGCCGCCAGGATAGCTGCTTTGACTTTTTTTAGGTAAATGGTAGTAATACATGTAAATTATATAAGTAATACTGATTATGGACTGACAAGGTTTAGTATTTCAATCAAAAGAAGTATGGCTCTTCCACAAAGAAAGGAGGGCGTTTGTCCCAAATGCCCTATCCTGGATTCGCCATTGATACATATACTGTATATAACATGGCGTAATGACTAATACTGAATTAATGTACTACCCAGCCCTATGGATGGATGGATATTGTTATTATTGCTATTGTATAAAATGCAAGACTCTATAAGTAACATACTCTGCTGGTATTTTGTTTGAATTCGACATTTCATTGTCATCATGAAGCTCATCATGTAAATCATCCAACTAGAGAAAACACTCTTAATATCAAATACACATGCATGTAGGCATATATACATACTAATGTAATAGCTTTTATCTACCATGTTCAAACCTAACTTTAATGGAAATATTATGTAGTAAATTGCATTTTTGAATTATTCCTTATTACAGCACCACATAAGAAATCCCATCATAACTACTTAATATTTAGAGTTTCTATTTTGAACATGCACTATTGTCTTCTGTACACAATGGGTGCAATAGAGGTGAATCAACTGCATGACATGCTTGCATACATAAGCAGCTTAGCTGGAACACATGACAACTATTGCTGACTGCTCTATTAAAGTAACTTGATCATATAACTCTTACCATCGGTGCTTATTGTTTTTGTAGTACTTCAATAGAGTGCACATTTTTCTGAGCACCTTTAATACAGTGTATTTAGAATGTTCTAAATTTCCACTGTTAGATCTATGAAATTAAAAAAGCTTCACCATTCGCTTTACCATTATCCAAGCTTCATCATCGTTCAGTAGTAGCAGAGCGATAAAGGTTTTAATTGTGTAGGTGTGAAGGTACCAGGTTGAAACCCTAAACAATTTTTTGAGGTTTTTCAAGTACATTTTTGAATAATCTTAGTGACTGTTCTATTAGAGTATCTTAATCATACTTGTTTTACATGTTTCACTTTTGCTTTATGTTCTTCTAAACTAATAGTCTCAGCACTTTTGTATTACAAAAGATCCACACTACGATGGTCAGCTTATTAGTATACAAATTTCTAATTTACCCTGCAGGCATGATAAGGCACTTTTGAAAATCACTTGTAATTTTGCACCGGTTCTACAAATTCGTTCATACATAACTGGAGGCTATAATATATCCTTACTGTACACTCCTCAAATTTGAAAAGAATCCAATATAGTTTGCACAAGTTATGGCAACTATTGTAAGTGGTGCATGCAAAAACATTTATGGAAGATGAATAATAGGAAGAAAAAAGACAAACTTTTAGACAGCTGGACAATCTCAAAGACAACTAGACCGATTAAGCAGTATGGATGATGCCCCACCTCAAGGGATGCTTCACAAAAATTTAGCTATTTCTGTTTAGCTACTACTGAGTTATAAATACATGAAAATTGTGTTTCCTTGGTCCCCGTAAAATACACACTTGATGCCCGGATGCATTAGCTTTCCTTGGGATAGTGTGTTGTGTTTAAAGTAGACAAATTTTATGTGTCTACATACATATTTGGATTTTGCATGTAATGTTGCAATTATTTGATGGACATACATGTTATAATATATGCCTACCTCATAGTATTCAAGAACAGCTTCCTAAAATAAAAAAAAAAATGTTAACATATAAATATTTTCATATGTGACATGTACATACAAATGCAGTACATGTTATACTATCATACGTACTTAACAGATTTAAGCCTCTAATCAATTACAAGTTCCTGATACAAAGTTGTGTGGCCAAGAAAGTTAAAAGTGCACCTCTCAACAACATGATGAAAGAAATTAAGGCATTATTCATGTTCAGTCTCTTGAAGTAACAGTTCTATATAATGACTGACAAGCACGGGGCATCACATTAACATTGGAGTGTATATGTGACATAATAATTTGGAAAAACCATCAATCTATTCACATCAATAGATTGTGAGATATACAATTTCAAACCAGTATAACTTGGGAAGGTTAAAAGCTACGAGTTTAAAATTTTCATCGTTATCTTACTTTAATCCATAGTAAGCTACAGTAGTTACCGCGGTTTCAGCACAATTTTTCACTATTGTAATAATACGTATCTGTAACACAAGTACGTCACAATGGGGTGGTGGGTGGGCAATCGGTATATGTACAGAAAATGGCTGAGTAGGTCATATAGTGTCTCCAGCCTTAATATTGGGCTCTCAACACCACCTGTGCCACTGAAAATAATTTATGTAGAAATCATTTGGACAACTGTCCAAAACTGTCTATGTCTCACAACATTCATGTTTCAGCTGGCCAGTGACAATTGAAGGTACCAGTGTATTCCTAGTGGCAGGCAACATCTCTAGAAATCCACTCATGAAAAGCAGCCAGAGCTAATCAGTGGCATGGCTGTGGTGCAAATGTGTGGAGTATTGGTGTGGCTATCCATTGATGGTGAAAAGTAAACTTCACTGGTGTGTGCGTAGTACATAGATCAACAGTTATAAAAATTTTTATCACATATGGCCTTGTAAAGAGCATTGTGCTGTATGTTACAATAGCTTAAAAATTGATGCTAAAAACACTTTAACTGCTGCAACTACAGTAGCTATGTCATCTATTCTTAAGACTTTCATTAAAATTTTCATCAGTATGGAACATGTACCTTTAGAATCACTGTAGAAAATTTTCTTCATCTATGCATAACATGCATTGGGGTACATCATAAATGTAGTAGTAGCTACAGTCAGGGATTTAAGTTATACTCTATAATTTCAGGGAGTTTGGGATGCAATCTCCATACAGTACGTTGTATAGTTACATTTGAAAGTAGTTCTATAAAATGCATGCTGTGCAACCATGCAGGATTGCCAATCTGTTGCAACCACACTGTTCTGAAACATTCTTCTATTTATTTTGACCATGGGGCCTAAGTTTTCTAGCCTAATTGCTGTGTTAATTACAAAACATAAATAAATCCCTAATTAAAAGGGATGCATGGTGCATCTCACTGTAGTTGCTTAAGGTTGTATAGAACTCAAAAACAGCTTTAGTGGTGCATTCGACTGTTTTGTTAGTCTAAGTATGTAGCTACATATTAATTGCAGTATTAAAGTGACTGACGTTTCTATTAGAGTATCTTGAAAACAGCTCAAATAAAAGTGGAAAGGCTGTAGTCCAGCTAGCCTTTCTGATGATTGTTTAGCCTTGTGTGTATACTAGTGGTAGTCTTGCATCATGTGTGCAACTGCCAGGTAGGGTGGAGCTGTGTCATTATTATATAGATCTGGATGCATATAGTTTTACCATCACTGACACTTTGTTGCTAGTGTGCAAACTGCGTAGTATAATCCGCTTGCCCGCTTGTTCCACAAACTGATTTCAGCACCATGCAATATTTTCAAAGGGAGTTTCAGTGGAAACTGTATCAACCTCCTTTATCCGCAACTGAGCCAGTACTCTTACATGCATATAGTGCACCAATAAGATATTATATTTAGCTGTGATTCCCTGGCCTTGGACCCCTAGTTTACAGACCAATCAATGGAAAGTTGAGCCCACATAAGTGCAATAAGTGGGAACACTCTGAAAAGGGATTCACAATTATTCTAAAGAATGTAGTAATGCTTAGTTTCCCAACCTTAGGGATTGGGTGAACTTTTCTTAAACACTGGTTGGATATCAATACAAATAATGAGCAACGTGTACGTGAAGCCTTCTTTAGAACAACACAACCAGCCTTACATATGAAGAAAATTGTTTTGTCAATTCTGTAAATGACAATGACTCCACCTGCTGCTGTAGCTACTCTTCTACTTTATAGTGTAAAAAGGAAGTGAGACTTTCTTTTTACTGTTTTATCTGGAAACAGTGGCAATAAGCTTGCACAAGGGTACCTTGCAATGATGTACAGGAGAATACCTGGTTGCTTAATTAAACAACTCAAGTACTGATCCATTATATTCTTTTAGAAGCATCTGACAACATAGACCAGTTGGCTATAAGAATGTTGTGAAAGCACCAACAACAGCTCTCCCAGCATTTCAAGGGTTTCCTGATCTAAATTTTTTGTCTGTTTGGGGAAGTTGTTAAACACAGTATGTGTAATGGAATGGAACAGAATGTAATGTAATGAGTAATGTGTAGCTATAGTGCCTACCTGTTACAGTTCTGGTTCTTGTCATTAAACTTATAATACTTGACTTGTACAAACATAATATTATTACAGGTGTTGTGCTTAATTAATCCAGCATGAATACAGTTACTGTGTTGGGGATCTCACCTACTGGTTTCTCAGACATTATTCATAGAATGCTTTTATGATGTCTACAGTCCTATTGTGGATTTGATCACTGTCAAACTCTACTGTCACTCTTGCAGAAGCTATAAGCTCAATGTAAGTGTGCCATTATCAAACCCACATTGGTGTGTTATATGTACCAACTTTTATACAAAGAGAAATTTATTGTACTTTAAACTTAAGTGGCTGTTGACAGACATTCTTGATGATAACTGGTACTCCATGGAATGTTTAAAAGTTTTTCATTCTGTATTTATTAGTGGGTTGACAACAAGGTTTACCAAACGGTTGTTACCAGCACAAAAAAAAAAAAAAAAAAAACCAAATTTGTCACTGTTGAGCTTCTTTGTGCATTTATGTGTTGTTGACTTCATGACTGAAGTACATGTTATATTTTGTACTGTCAACAAGACAAACTAAAGCAACTGCTATTTTATGTACAAAGTTTGTTTTCTTCCTTGTAAATATATCCTCAACTATGAAGCCCAACGCTACGCGTACTGGTAATGGGGAAGCACAAACACCTTAGCTGTATAACTAGTTACTGTACTGTACTAAGTTTTTTTGCTGAATTTAGTATATAGTTATAGGCAACCAGACGTTTATATTAGTTTAATTTTGGACTACCTTTAGAGTAGATTCATTGTTTCCCATGTCAGTGATCTAAAAAAATGTAAGCAGCAAGCAGTTCATTTTTTATTATTTACTTATTATAGCTATTGCGAGAAATTCACGGCCAAGAATGCAGTAGAAACTAAGTAAAAGCCAAGTGGGTTATGATTTTGAAAAAGGTATTAAAATGGTACCTGCATGGTGCAACTGCTAGGTATTCACATGACAAATAATTAATACTGTTCAATTAATAGCATAATGAATAAAACCACTTGGAAAAGAAGGAAAATGGGATTCAATGAATCTACTCTACTCGAAAGCCTAAACTACTGTATTAAAAGTTAATTTGCAAAATGTGCCATTTTGAGGAATTTTAACATCCAGGCTTTCTAGAAAGACAATCTTTGGTAGATCAGTGTACTGTTTTAATACAGGGGGAAGTGGCAAAATAAGTGCTAAACTTAATAGAGCAGCACATAGGCTGTCATGCATGTTTACACTTTTAATGGTGCTATTGTACTCTTGCCATACACAATTAAACATGAATGCAGAGTGGATGGTAACAATTAGGAAAATGGTATGTATAATATGCTTTGATCTTTGGAGGATAATGAGTTTTTAAAATTCACTAAGAGACCTGCTAGCAGGTTCTTAAAATGATTAGAGACTTGCTAGCAAAAAGACCTCAAGTATCACAAATCTCCCCTTCGATCATTGATTTGCGATGCTCCCTCTAAGCATATTCAGGCTGATAGCCTGCAGTGGGCGACCAGTCACCCAGGCCAACATGTGGTTAACCACTCTATTGTGTAGCACTTTGACAAAAGCATTTTTAGTCTTCCATATTATTGTGTAACGATTTCAGAGTGACACATAACCCAGTCCCACAATAACCCAGTCCCACAATAACTCCATCTATATGCGCATATAAAATGCTCTAAGTCAGTTAGAGACCATGCCTTCAGATCTTTGTGGATTTTAAAAACCTTGCGTTATTTGGTTTTTAAAATCCACAAAGATGTGCACCCGACAGTTATGCATTAGATATATACAGTTACAAGTTGGGATATCCTGGTCACTTGCAGGTCAAGTGCTATAAGTATCATCTGCTTTATGGAATATCTGAATCTGACCCAAATCTATAAAAACTTTAGAAAATGCAGGTGGACATACTCAAGAAACTTGTCGGAGTTACAACCGTACAGTGTATATCAGAGATGCATTTACACTGTAGCTATCTGTAGGCATACAGTACATGGAACCTCATCCATTTATCAGAATTTCACATTGTTTCTGCAGGCATACATAGGGAAATACCTACTTATCAGTTGCTGCTTGTAGGTATGCATAAAGGTATACGGTACCGCCCAAGCGCAATGTCGCACTCGCAACTTTGCTCGCGATTTTAAAAATCGCTAATTAAAGGGCATGGCAACTGTCTCGCTTGTGAGACAACGTGGCAGCTGTTTCGTTCACAAGAATCGCGAGTGAAACAGTTGCCATGCCCCTTAATTAACTATTTTTAAGATCTCGAGCAAAGTTGCATGTGCAAGCGAGTGCGACATTGCACTTGGGCGGTACCGTACCTTCACAATATTTTTCTATCACCTGTGTTTAAATGCTGTTTGATGGTTATTGGTCATGAACCAAGATAATGGGTTTAAAATAGATTGCCCAAACTACCTTGGAAAGCACTCTTCAACTCAAAACAACCCTCTGGTGATTCTTTATAGGGATAATAGGTCCACTAATGAGTATCAAGTGAAAAGAAAATGGTTAGCATATTTTATTTTATTTTTTTTACTTTCAATGTAGCTATTCATATTGTTTCACAGGCCTATACTACATTAAATATAGCCGCTTGTTTGCAACAAAACCTATGTAGCCATTTTTACTGAGTCCTTCTGTGTGTCCATCACCTATTTATAAACCAGTATTTCACATATCGCCTCGATAAATTTCTAAGTTTGCTTCACCTATTCACAACAACATAATATGTGTATAGCATATTCATTGTAGTGAATTTGATTTCTATTAACCACTTCCTTTTCACAAAAAAAACTATATTTTGTGCGTGCCATACTGTATGCCCATAATTTGTAAACAGCACCAGAACTTCATTCATGACAACATTGTTTTTCCTCCCACAGCAACTTACCTATCTGAAACTTAATAAATAAATGTGCATAGTCATTGTATGACTTCGTCCCATAATACTACTCTACTACAAGATGTGCATGCAGCCTTGTGTGTGCATGTGTGGGAAGAAAGACTACTTTTCAAATTCCAGATCATCATGTGTGTATAGTCGCTGTACATGTAGCAGAGTTACCCCACATTCACAAGAACTGTAAACACAACTTTCACGTATCATTTTATTTGTCGGACAAAGTGCATGTATTGCACAAAGTACATGTACCCACACAGCTACTTATCCAAATTATTGTGACCATCGTCTGCTAATCATCTTTCTAGGTTGATAGCACATTGTCATCAGTCACTACCTGTCTCTAGTTTATTTTCACTTGATGTATTAAGGTTACGGTATACTCACGGGCAATCATTCAAAATTTTGAATGCCTATCGATTCTTTTTGAGAAGACCATAAAACCAGTCTAGCAGCATGAAAAGTTTCAGATGAAGGTGAAGCCCTTCATATTTAATGTTTTTATGTAGCTACAGTTTAGTTTGAGGCAGGTGGAACACTACAATTGTTGTAGTAACACAAGTAAGCCTGCCCATACCAGCTGTCACTACCATGTTTTTCAGTTCCAGCTGTCACTACCATGTTTTTCCCCCGCAAAATACAGTGAAATACAGCAAAAGCTGTATGCTGTATTGGAATTTCTGGGGCATAGTGATACTGTATATTAAATTTATTAGGTCCTGTGGAAGCGTTTTTGGCGTGTTTCTTCCCAGTGACTCAGATACAAGCCTTCAAAGAGCTTGTTTCACTCGAAAAACTACTAAAACTTCAATAAAACGTCTATACAACCAGTAACTTAAAAAATCGCTTCCACAGGACCTAGATATTCTGGTTGTTTAATCACTTGTGTTGAAATTATAAGGATTCAGTAATCTGTTAGTCTGGTTTTTGGCGTGCGTTTTTATAAAACATCGCTCTGCTGTGGACCACACACCCAAGAACAGTCGTTGTTCTGTAGTAAAAACAAACAAGCACAATTAGTTGTATTGCCAACACAACACAGTTGTTGAAATTATTTATCCCTGCTTGGGTTAAAGCAGGTTTTGTAATTTGTTCCGCCCACGCATTTTAAAACTATTCCATAACCTTAAGACAAACAATAGAATAAATTTCTACTTCCCTTTACAATGCGAAGTACAGTATGGTATTCTAAGAAGCATGCTAATATGCTCACTATGCTGTGAAGTATGACACTTCTGTACTGTAACTGTCCAACTGTGACAGAACTGCATTCTCCTTATAGTGTGTAGTGTAGTAATGAATGCATAATTATGGTTAGTGTCAGTGTTTGTGTACATGCTTCGAGTCATTAATATCAAAGTCTATAAATAAAAAAAGGAGTAGGGAGATTGTTGAAAAAACTCACAAAACAAGAGGGATCAATGGCACAATTCTGTTTTTCTATAAGCAGTAATACTCAATCCTAATATGTGGGCATGATGTCATGTATGCCCACAGACACTACACTCCTAAATGATGAGCATGAGTTTCTTGAGACGTACACTGCATTCTAACAGTACAATTACACTTGTTAATCTAACACTGCATGTGATCTATGGCCCACATGTTCAATAAGGCTGATGAGGCCCACTTGACCCAGGCAAAATGCAATCCAAATGACCCAGACAATCTGGATGACCTATCTCACTGATAACACTGGTAGTAGCCACTATTACATTCTACATGCACATAATGCAGTGCTACCTTCTATAGTATTATAGCTAATACAGTCTTGTTAGGATACTTCCACACATGTACGTCGTGCCCAAATCTATACTACTTATCAAGACACACGGTAGTTTGTCGTGCGGCCCAAGAAGCCGGCGCGCAACACCCGTGAGTATATTGACAGGAAGAAAGAAAACGCAATTTTCGCACCTGCGTAGTTCTGTGCTGCCTTGATGAAACAAGACGATTTTTGCTGTGGACACTCCCTCCAACTTCAGTACTCCACATTCCAAATTTGAGCGAAATTGCTTCAAGCGTTCCCGAGATATGTGACTTCAAAAATTGGCTTAGTTTCTTGGGGTTTTTTTTCTTCTTATTTTTCTTCCTCTTTCCGCACACTTACAAAAACTGCTATAAAACGCGAACACAATATCCGATTGCCTTGAAATTTGGCACACGGAAGGGGGGTATAAAGGCACATCTCTGTACCAACTTTGGCTGGAATACAATAAACAGACAAAGAGTTATTAGCGATTATTCACGAAAAATAACACCAATTTGTTGTCACGCCTACAGGGTAAACCGCTTATGGAACGAAGCTGAAAATCGGTGGGTGAATAGGTGAACTAGTGAACCTCAAACCTTTTGTGATTGGAAAGAAATCGAGCTAAAAACCTGGAAGATACAACGAAAAAACCAACAGTGTGTAACAATTATGCAATCGAGATTAACTAATAAAAACTACTTTCCAAGCCCACCAGAAAAACCGCTAGGGATAATGCTTTGAAATTCGCTATACAGATGGAGTAATCATCTTAGAAAGGATCTTCAATGGTGTAGAAGAATCAGACTTAAAGCCACAGAGTTATAATACGAAATCAAACTTGGTGTAGCAAGTGCAAGATCGAGATACTCTAATAGAGCAGTCACCCTGAAAAGAATTCAAGAGATCAGCTAGAAACTAGTAAACTGTATAGAAATCAGCTACAAACAATTCACCCTGTAGAGGGATCAGCTAGAAGAAGTTACCTTGTAGAGAGTTCAGCTACTAAGTAGTGACCCTGTAGAGAGATCAGCTAGAAGAAGTTACCTTGTAGATAGTTCAGCTACGTACAAACAATTCACCCAGTAGAGAGGTCAGTTAGAAGGATTCACCTTGTAGGGTGTTCAGTTACAAAGAAACCACCATATAGAGTTCTGTAATAAATATATGCATTATATATATATATATATATATATATATAATTTGTACATATTTTGACAAAATCAGAAATATTTAAAGTATTCATCTGCTTCATCTTTTCTTCTTCCTGTAGAAAAAAAAAAAATAGGTTAAAAAAGCCCCAAAGTTGGCCATAGGCCAGCTTTGGGGTATACAAATACAAAAAGAAGTGAAATTTAATCCAAAACAGCCAAGCTGTAAAGAAAGAGTGCAGCCCTCAAAAAGGCTATAGTGAAAAAAGATGTGAAATCCAAGGTGGCGGCCAAGAAATGGCTGTGATGGTAGGTTAACGGTAAAAATTTTACTAACAACAATTCAGGTGAATTTTGGTGCTGCTTGGTCTTGGCACAAAATTCACCTGAATTGTTGTTATTAAAATTTTTACCATTAACCTACCATCACAGCCATTTCTTGGCCGCCACCTTGGATTTCACATCTTTTTTCACCATAGCCTTTTTGAGGGCCGCACTCTTTTTTTACAGCTTAGCTGTTTTGGATTAGATTATCTATACATCTTGACACATGCCCATTTTCATTAAATGGGTCATGCATCTGGGTCCCATCTGGGTTCTTAGTGGCCATCAGCACTGATCTGGTTGTAAGGTTACTGTACATGTAGGCATACCTTTTTCAGTATCTTAAGCACTTCCTCTATTCTAGGTCGCTTTGAAAGATCATTGTCTAAACAAGATAAGGTCAACGGCTTCAATTTCTTCATTTCCGCAGTCATTTGATCCAAATATTTTTGTCGACGCTCAACTTCAGTAAAGGCAATCAACTTTCCAGTTTTAGGATCTGTACTTGTTATATCTGTTGGCTTTGGCCATTCATGAGTTGCCAAAAATAGTGTAACTCCTCCAAATGAGAACACATCTAATGAAACTCCATATATTGGGTCACTTTGAGTAGCTTCAGGGGGCATGAATGCAGCTGTCCCTGGGGCTTGTGTTAGCTTACTTCTGGTCTCTTCACGATGAACTTTAATCACTTTGGCAACACCAAGGTCTGCAATTTTAACAACTGAAACAGCACCACGGTTGGTTTTCAATAAAATGTTATTAGGTGATAGATCTCGATGCACCACTGGTGGCTGTTGTGAGTGAAGATAACTGAGACCTTTAGCAATGTCAAGAAGTATGCAAATCTTTGTTGAAAATGGGACACCTGGCTTTGGTGCTTTCGTTTCAATAAAATTCGTTAGACTTTCGTCCATCATTTCCATAATCAACACAGGATCTTTCGCCTGATAACAAATACCCCAAAACTCCACAATATTGGGGTGGTGAAGGGAGCTGCAATGTGCACATTCTTGAAGAAAAGCATTACAGACATGGTTCTGTTCTGGAGCACCGACTTGATTAAGGAGGACAGCATGAATCTTCTTGGCAGCACAATCCTTTCCGTTATACTGTGCTCGGTAAACTACTCCGTAAGCACCACGACCCACCTCATCCTTCGGGAAATGTTTAACTCCTTTAAGAGGTACCAAACTTGAGGTGATTCCAGTCGGTATTGCCATTTAAAATAGCTAGCTGTGCGCGAATTGACACGGTACAAGCGAGGGTACAGGTCAGGATAAGCCGAGGTATGCAATATAGTCTATTTGCAGAGGGTCTTTATAATTACGGACAGGAAATTAGTACTTAATCGCAAAATAGCTGCGGTAATCTTAGACGGACTGTCTGTCGTGCCTCCAGGGATAAAAATCCCTAATGTGGTGTCCCATAGAGTGAATGATGTGTAGGCGGTATTGATTTGTCATGATCATTGAACAGCTGAGCGAATATGACAACCAATAGCTAGATCACCTCCTACGTATGATGAGCTCAATGTATATTCCCCTCTCTATAGACTATATGTATAGTGTAGTATACCACCACGGAAGTGTTGTATTATAGATGTGCTGATAATACATTTTTGTTACAGCATGTGCTCCTACAGTAGCTGATCAATGAGTCATGGTTTCAGTGTCAAGAGATGACGCATTGTATTTACACAGATGTTAGTATTCTTCACTAGATGGGCAATTGGAAACAGTGGAAATGGAAACCAGAAACGGAAAGTGGAAATGGAAAACGGAAATGGTCAAATCGTCACATAAATGTAGTAAAATCTTTGTTTAGTGGCCACCTCTTAAAGACCACCTTCTTATAAAGACCACCTCTGTACAAAGACCACATTTTAATTAGATCTCGAAATCTCGAAGATGGCTAAGGACCACTTTGTGGTCACCTCTGATAAAGACCACCTCTTTACATGTTGATTTGGTAAGCTTCAAACATGTATTTCATGACTCATATCAATGCCATCTCTTTGTCCACACTGAATTCGCTCAAGTCATATACCATCATCACTTAGTTTGTACCAACATAGATAATACTGTGCTATTATTAGAAAGTGTCAATTGTACAATCATGTGCAATAATACAATCATGATAATACAACCACGTGTACTGCTTAAAATCCTAGTGCTAGTATAAAATTCAATAGTGACACAAGGTGCGTGCATGTACAAGTGTCAATGTCATAGTAGTATATACTACATACTATGGTATACCAGAATGTGTCATACAAAAATATTCCATGCAACTAAAATGAGTACACTACAACCTACTATATCAACAAAGAGCCTAGTCTTTTTAGCTGTTTTGATAAAGCGGTCTGACATAAGATGCTTGGAACCTAGCTATTACTGGAATGTTAAGAGTAAAAAGTGCCTTAGCCATCTTTGAAATCTAATTATAACATGGTCTCTGTTCAGAGGTGATCTTTATAAGAAGGTGGTCTTTAAGAGGTGGCCACTAACAAGGGTTTTACTCTAGGGTACATTTATATGACGATTTGACCATTTTCGTTTTCCATTTCCACTTTCCGTTTCCGGTTTCCGTTTCCACTGTTTTCAATTGCCAGTTACCATGCAATGAACTGGTGAGAATAGTCAATTTGATGTTTAGGAGCAATTACTAAACTGTATAGATCCTAGCTACATGTTGCAGCTTTCTTGAGCCTGTATTTTATGTTACTGAAGGATCAAGTTACCACTGGGTCTGGGATTTTTATTGCATTTACCAGGCTTCATCTTTTGTAGGTTCCTACAACTCCAATAACACGTATGTACCCCTTCCAAGCTATGTATTGTGTTAAGTGTCATACTGGCAAGATATCTCTCAATACATAGGAAGAAATTGCACCCTTAGGGCTGGACTGTCTTGAAACTGCAGTTGCTTCTAGCTGCAAGTTTGTACATGCAATGAAAGTAACTTCAGGTATTATTGGATCTTTGTATGCTTTGCTTTGTGGTCAGCAAATATATTTCACCTCTCAATACAATGGTGTATACCCATCATCAAGTTGCCATCTAAGTAAGTAAGAAGATTAAGTCAACAACTTCTAAAATAAGGTAGAGTTGTGGTTTCACTTAATGCATTGTTATGTTATGTAAAGGTCTATGCTCTATGGTCTATATGTGGCTCTGAGTTTGTAGCACATGCAACCATCAGAAAATTGTGTGTGGCTGTAAATTGCTAACCTGAGCAAAGTAATTACATGCAGTACTTTAAAGTAAGCACCAGTGAATACCTTCCATCTGACAGTACATTTTTTCAACTTTCAAAGTACTCTGCATACATTACCAGACTTTAAAAGATTACAAAATAACACAAAATTACTTACATGTAATGCCGGTGCATGATAAAACTAAATTTCTATGATAATCAGCATATGGACAAACCGCATAGCAATTTTCATCCTCATTGGAGCTTGGATGATGGAGCAATCCAAGGTAAATGTGCATTGTTATTTTGTGCCAGGATTCTGTTAGGGAATGAATTATGGAGAATTTTTTATTTAAAAATCTTAGATAATGGAATGCCTACTAATGAGTTATTATTATACGTGCAATATGCTTAATGCAAAATAAAAACCTATTTAGCTACAAATTAATTTTAGTAATACTTTAGGTTTTTTTCCAGATTAGAATCACAATGCCACATGTGCAAGTCTAGCAGGCCACATATAACCATGTGTGATGTTGCTCATGAGTGCACGTGGTACCGTAGTTACACATGTACACTACCAAATACATGTGTTAACAACTTTATGATTTAGCGTCTTGTATACTAACTAGATCCCATGCCATGACCACTATAGTTGGGATATATCAGGTAAGCAAATGTGATACCAGGTGTCCTACAGCACTTGTGCTGTAAAGCATTAATAAATAAAAAAATAATAAAAAAATAGATACTGGATGGACTTTCTACATCTCTACAAGAGCGTAACTTTTTTTCTGAAAAGTACCCTATCATTCAAATCATATCTGCAAGTCTCGACAAATTGATGATTTTAATAGAGTAATGGTATGAATGTGACAATGTGCTGTGCCATACTGTTGCTATCAATGTGTCGTACTTAATCATATCATAATTTAAACTCATCATTTGTGTACATACAACCATTGCAATATTGTTAGTTATATCTATAAAACATGGAACATTTAAATGCATTTAAAATTATTATAAATAGAACCTGCAGTTGCTTAACTAATAGCACAGGTATATTTCAAATACAGTAAATAATCAAATCAGCAATAATCATTCTCAATCACTTATCCTTTGTCTTTGGAATTTTTTTCAGATTAGAATTAATTTTTGTCACAATGTCTGTAAATGTCGGCCTCTGCTTTGGCAGATGGTGCCAGCACTGACACATAACTTCATCATACAAAACTTTTGGAATGAGTTCTGGTGCCTTCGCAATTCATCCTGTAACCTTGCTGTATGTGCTGAATGACGTCCTGCAGCAAACACATAATCTATTATTACACAGAACAAATGTATATGTACAGTACAGTAATGTATCTGTACACAACCAATGGTACACAAGTAGCAACATACATACATACATACATAGAATTATACATAAAGTTCCAGCATTATGAAATTGATAGCCATACTTTTATGTAGTACATCTCACTTTATAGCTAGCAAGAACTTAAAAGGTGTAAACTAATAGAGAACCACATACATTGTCACTCATTCTGCAGTATGGTAATTTTCCACAAGAGTAGATCTCATATAACAACACTCCATAGCTCCAAACATCGGGTAAGTAGAATTCTAGGAAAACGGGAACGGAACGGAAACGGAAAGCGGGAACGGAAACGACCAACGGAAAATGCCTGATGAAGGTTATCATGTCAATATACGGGTTAGATTTTACAGCATGATGCTTCTTTGTAACATTGTTGGACCCTTTCGTACTGTTCCGCTAAAGCGATCGAAACTCTCTAATAGAGCAGTCACCGTGCATTAAAATACTCTACTAGAACAGTCAAGAATGTTTTTGTAAACTATGCGGACCTGCTTTAAACCTGTGAATGATATGGCTGGCAAAGATTAGGTATGTAGACTAGCTAAGTCATCAACACTGACTGTTAACTGTTCCTTTAAACTATAAACATTTAAAAAGATTCAACACTGAAACATGCTTGAAGAAGTTTGTGAAGTATTCTAATTATATAGACTGAAGACAGTGTCTATATAGGCTATGCACTTACATGCAACTTCCTGATAAGAGTTATGTATGATAAAGTGTGCTGTTAGCTTGCTTGTCAGCTCCAAGACGTGCATGGCTGGTCTCATATGACACACACTAGCTATATCATCAACACTCTATTTAATTTTTTTTCATTAAAGCTTTACAGCACAAGTGCTGAAGGTCTGTAAGACACCTGGTCCTACAGCCTGCTCAAAGACATTAGATACTAAGACATTAGCTACTTAAGGTGTGTTTGAAAAGTTGCAGAAAGGAGAAAAAACAACTGAAATAACTATACTCCTTGAAACCATACAAAAGATTCAACAATTAAGAATGAAGTGATTTACAAAGTATTCTAATCAATTGACAGTGTTTACATAAAGATGTTCCTTGTCAAGATAAAAGTTAGGTAGGTGGTAGATACAGTATGTGTCAGGCTCAGGTGACTCCAGTGAAGAGGCTGAGGGTTGCCAGCTATAGTACAATGATTCACAAGCTTTCAATACTAAAAGGCCCCAGGTGAGATACATGGTTTGCAAAACATTCTGTGACTGCTCTATTAGAGTATTTTAATGGACGGTGAATGCTCTATTAGAGAATTTCGATCATTTTAGCGGAACAGTACGGAGGGTCCAACAATGTTACAAAGAAGCATCATGCTGTAAAATCTAACCCGTATATTGAGATGATAACCTTCATCAGGCATTTTCCGTTGGTCGTTTCCGTTCCCGCTTTCCGTTTCCGTTCCCATTTTCCTAGAATTCTACTTACCCCCAAACACCACTAGCTGTAGTGTAGACTCCCAGACCAAGTGCCTAATAACAATAATAATTTATTTCAGTTATTCAGATATTAACGTAATGTTACAAAGTATTTGTAACTTTGAATACCAATTGGACCTTGAGTGAAATATTTTATTATAGTGAAGCCCTTTACATGCATACATATTAAAATTGCAATGACACATTCATATAGATATGTAAACATACCCATGTCATCATTTACAATTATTGTACTCACATACCTCAGGAGCTGTCCACCTTACAGGAGTACGGCTAACTACATCACTATCAATGTATATTCCCTTCTCTGTTTGTATGCACATGCTAAAATCAGAAATTTTCAACACTTCATTGTTGTTTCCAACCAGACAACTCCTAGCAGTCAAGTTTCGATGAAGACAATTTTGAGAAGCTAGGTATTCCATCCCCAGGGCAACATCAAGGGAGTACTTGGTTAACTGGTACTGTGTTTGATGTATCCCATGTGTACATAAGAAACTTAGAAATCCTCCACCAGACATCATTTCCAGTACCATGTACATTGGTTCTGTATCAATACTCATTTCAAGCATTTTGACTATGTTGGGGTGACTGAATTGCTGAAGAAGTTTAATTTCAGAAAGAAACCGTTGTTCATCTGATAAGTACACAAAATCTCCCGTCTTTACTAAAACATGCTTCCCAGAGTTCTTCTGAGTGGCAGAATATATTGTACTAGATAGTTCTTGACTGAGAGGCTCGTCATTATCAAGGATGAGGTTGCCATGATTTATTAACCATTTGTAGTGATCAGCAAGTGGCTTACTAATGGCCTCTCTAAGATAAAAGGAATGGTCACCCAGAGGAATTTGGTTTTCAGTGTAATGTGTCAGAAGCTCACTGATGCTCTGAAAGACTGGCCCACCAGGAAATGATACTTCCTGTTCCTAAGTAAATATCATGCATATATAACAGTAATACAGTAGGTCATGTGATAATAGTGTGTATTTGTTTGCCAGTGGTTATTAGAAGTTTATGTGCTATATAGTGCACAGAATTATACTGTACGGTAGGAATTTCGAAGGAAAAGTTGACGAATCTCTGCTTCACCAGCTGTTTGATGAATTAAAAGTTGACAATGCTCACAAAATTATATAGGTCAATGGTATAACTCAATAAGGCTAAGGATTTTTCTACAAAGCACATTAGAATTCCAATCTAGGGGATCTGGGGCAAGCCCTTCTTTTTGAAAATTAAATCCTCCAAGATTTATATATCAGAATACTATTGATATTAGCTTGACTGTTGTATTAGGTTGATTGCTCTATTACGGTATCTTGATCTTGCACATTTATAGTACCCAGTTGGGCATACTCCCTTCCCTCAAGGAAGAATAAGACTCTCAAAATTGAATCTGAGAGTAATTTCAGCAGACCCCAGTCATCACTAATATTAAATTTGTTGATTTTTGGAATAGGGTGACTGTTCTATTAGGATATATTGATATTGATGCATATGCACAATTATATAGAATCCAGTTGATTCACTGGAATTGCAGGTAGCTAAGCATTTGTCCACTTGGTGTAATACAATTATTCAGTGACAGCTAGAGATAATTTTAGAAGGGCTAAGTCACACAGCCAGAGAAGACATACATCAAGACACACGGTAGTGTGTCGTACGACCCAAGAAGCCGGTGTCACAGTGATATATGTTTCCCCAGGTAACGTGTTTCCCGCACACATATCCCTAGGGATCCGTGTTTCCCCGCACACATATCACTAGGGATCCGTGTTTCCCACCAAAAGCTGTTAGTGATATATATGTGTTTCCCGTAGCGATTTTTTTAATATTTCACCGCACACACATAGCTATCCCTAGGGATTCGTGTTTCCCCGCACATATATCACCAGGGATCCGTGTTTCCCACTAAGATATAGCCATCGTGCAGTAACTCCAAGGTCCTATGGCTAGTTGCAAACAGTACGCGATCAAACCATTCAGTAGATATATTGCTATATCTAGCTAATAGACACCCATGCATATTGCATGCATGCATATAGCTATAGTTAGCTATATAGCTACTATATAAGCTAATACAATAATTATACTAGCTAGCTATACTAATAATCAGAACTATAGTCATTTAAAATAAACTTTGTTGCTCTTCTCTGGACCTGCTCAATAAGTGTGATGTCCTTGACAGGGGCGGATCTAGGATTTATAAAGGGGGGGCTAACTCAAGGTACTAATCTCTTGGGTAGAGGTGTGCAAAGCACACTTCCCAGCAAAAGCATACTGGAACTAGAGGGGCCTGGGGGCATGTCCCCCCCCCCAGGAAATTTTGAAAATAGATGCTAAAATACTGCAATTTGGAGACATTCCCACATAAAATTCATAATATTTTCTGCCTGTAGATTATATATACCGCCTTTAGATTATAGGTAAGGCGCTCTCTGAAGTATTTTGCTAATGGAAAAGTTTGGGTAGGTACAGACAACCAAGTACAAGATGCACCCCTCTCACAATTGCACAACGCTGAATAGGTGCATGTTAGAATAATAATGTTGAAAGTGGAAAATTTTGAAATTTGAACAATACAAGATAGAATCTGAGAGCATTTTCAATGGAAATTGTGTACCTGAATTAAGTATTGTCATACATATTAACTACACAAGTGGATGAATGAAGCCCTTTAAACAGACCAATACACTTCATTGTATGTATAGGTGTAGGCAGATTTGGAAAAATTTCATAACAGAACCAACTAAATGTTTCCAGTGAATGTTCTATTAGAGTAGTTAGCTGACTGCTCTATTAGAGTATCTCGATCTTGTACACCTCCAATGCTGATCCAGGTCCTTGTCAGGGGCGGATCCAGAGTCTGGAAAGAGGGGAGGGGAAACATATATCACTGTGACACCGGCATGCCACACCATGTCAAGACACACAGTAGTGTGTTGTGCAGCCTAAGAAGCATATATTTACAGGAAGAAAGAAAACGCGATTTTCACACCTATGTAGCTCTGTGATCCCTATCCGATTGGAACCAGTTTCACCACAGAGGTGCTCGACAGGTAGCTAGGCCACGCCACATACCAAATTTGAAGGAAATCGCTCCTGCCGTTTCTGAGATATGAGTGGCCAAAGTTTCGTTTTAATTTCTTCGTTTTCTTTCTTTTTTTTCTTCTTAAGCCGTACGGGGGCTTTGATTTCTTTTCGAACACTTTGCAAAAATTGCTATAAAACACAAACTTGTCATTCCATTGTATCGATATTTGGCACAAGTAAAGTGCGTATAAAGAGCTACCAAGTTAGTGAGCGAAATTAAAGACTTGCAATATGTTGACAGATTAAACCACCTAAACTTACCATCTCTCAGATATCGACGTCGTAGAGGGGACTTAATTTACACATACAGACTATTTCATAACATGCTGGACATGGATAGCTCATCTTTATTTACCCTTCGATCATCTTCTATAACAAGAGGTCATGATTTAAAGATCTATAAACCACACGCTACCTGCTTGCCACGCCGTCACTTTTATTCAGTAAGAATTATAAATGATTGGAATGGACTCCCATATGACTCAGTTAATGTTCATTCAACCAATTTGTTTAAGACACACCTAGATAGATTTTATTATGATTACCAGTATGATATTGTATAGTTATTTTTGTAGTAGTTTGATTGTATAGATCAGGTTTTTACAGGCTTTGCCTCCTTACCTGTACCCCCAATAATAATAATAATAATAAAGGTACATTTGCGTACCAAGTTTGCTATGAATCTGATAAATATCCAAGGAGTTATGAGTGTTTATTCACGTAAAAAAGATGAAAGTTTTGTCATGGCTACAGGATAAACCGAGTAGAGGAATAACTTTTAAAATCGTGTGTACATAGGCTGATCATCGCAGGAGTGCCTTTTGGTGGTTAGAACGGCAACAGACTTACAGCTACAAAGTTATAAAGCAAAAACCGAGCAAGTGTAAAATCGCGGGATGGAGATACTTTAATAGAGCAGTCACTGGGGGGCAAAAAAAGGTGGATAAAAAAATTTAATGTTGAAAAAATGAACTAATCATGACCAGAGTTCGAACCAAGGACCTCCATACCTAATGCCTGCATCCTTGCATGACCACGGAACCACGACTATCTCGGCTGATCACTTCACTTAATTTCTACTTTATAAATGGAAATTCTAGCTTAATAAGTAAAACTGAACTACCAATAGAAAATCTAGAACATTCAATGTGTGTTCTATTAGATGATTTCAGTGAAAGCAAAAACGTGCACTCTATTAGAGCATTAGCACCATACTATTGTTGCAACACTTTGAGGTTCAGTCTAGTAACTATTTCATCAAATTGGAGCCATTCTTGTATCGATCAGTGGCATATTTGTGGTATTAACTTAGTTTCACAACCGGCGGTCTGCAAGCAGACTAGTATGACCGACTCGTGCCAATCATCATAATAAGTGCTATGCTAGCAGAACTTGTGATACAATAGCCTGGAAATCATATCCCAGTAAAAAGGTGCAGGATTTGCTTTGTTTATTTAAAGTTGAGCAACTGAATCTTTTCATGTGTGCATGAAAATCGAGATACTCTAATAGAACAGTCACTGCAAAACTATGATTGAATGCTCTGATTGATTAATTTGTGACTGGAATAGGCAGCTTGTTGCAATAGTATCCCAGGGAACATTACAGCTCCAGTACAACAATGTACAATAGCTAAATAGGTAGCTACACAAATAAGACATAATTATAATTAATATACATAAAATAATAAGTAGCTAGGTCCAGCCTTGGTTGTCAATGAAAATAATCAGAAATTCATTGAGTGAATCAGATTCAATAATTCAGTGGGGTAATTTGTTCCAACCTCGGATGGTCTCTAAGGTCTATGTCATTAATGTATAGTAAGAACATTAGGGGTCCAAGGACAGTGCCCTGGAGGACATCAAACAATACTTTCTTTGTGCTGTATAAATATGTAACCTTCAACTAGGTGAGCCAGGTAAAAATCCACTTGCTCTAACCAATGCTATGTCCTTGACATAGTGTCAAAACCTTCATTTTGAAAATACACCAAAGTGAAACCCACTCAAAAACAGCCAAGATGTAAAAAAAGAGTCCAGCCCACACTCTTTTTTTACAGCTTGGCTGTTTTTGAGTGGATATAAATACACTGATCTATGCCTTATAATCTAATTCTGACAAGTACACACCCAGAAAACTAATTTCACCCAAGTTCGACGAAAGTCAGCAGAGGTTAATAAATAGTGCTGGTCACTGTAAAGTGTTAATAATAATAAATAATGTGCAAACTCTATCTTAATTGTTTTGTAGTTTGTGATGTTAATATCCATATCCCATCTGAAAACATACTAGTTCCAGATAATATTTATTAACAGTTCAGCCTTCAAAGGGCTTCCAAGTGCTACGGATATGTTTTGTCAAGTGGTGAAGTTATGTATTAAGGAAAATGAGGGCACAAATGAATGTAAAAAAAACCTGGCTATTGTAACACTACTGCATGCATATATTTATATACCTGGTTGATTGATTCTTCCTTAAATAAACAGTTTCTAATAACACCTTCACCCATGACAGTTAGCACATGCTGTCGCTGTTGGTTAGAGAATCACACTAAGTAGTCTCCATCTTTTTTCAACAATGGAATGGCATCAGTACGTGAAATATCACCATGGTACCAAGGCTGGTCTTCCAGTGGCACCTAAAGTAAATTAATTGTTATACACTTATAAACAAATAATTTCAACGGCAAAAATACATTAACATGGATGGGGATTGTTGTAACTATAGTATAACTATAGTAGCTGGGGGTTGTTGTAAAAAGTGTTACATCAGAGAAATGAGTCAAATGACAATTCATGGTGAATGCAAGATCAGATTAGCACTTACACCATTATATAATACACCTTTAGGTGCATATATATTACACCATTATACGCATCGGGAGCTTTAGAATACTTTGAGGATGGATTATATGATCAGTGGCGGATCCAGGGGGTGGGGCACAGGGGGCACGTGCCCCTCCCTCCCCCTTCCTTCATCTCTTTCAATAAAAATTGCATATAAGATTGAGATACTCTAATAGAGCAGTCACTCTAATAAAGCAGTCACAGTGTTCATGAGCCTAACTATGAATAATGATCTTTATATACTTTATTGTATTTGGTAAAGGGCAGCTATTATTGTTGTGACCTTTTTTTTTTTTTTTTTTTTTTGCTCTTCAACTTTTCAGCAAAGTGCACCCCCCCTTTTCAAACTCTGCATCCGCCCCTGATGATGACTCTGCAAAAGCCACGGAAAATCAATTTATGAAGTGTTTATTGCCTCCCCTGTTTGCAAAAGGCATGCAAAACGATTTGTTCTCTTGATAATTATACAACAACTAAACTATTAATGCTAACTTTCCTCAATCAAGTATTGTTCAGAATGTTCAATCAAGGCAAAATGCTGATGATGCATGCTACATTAATTTCCAACTGTCTACAAATGCATACTGAAATGGAGCAAGTGGATTGGATGACCTTAGATCCAGGGGCTAGATCCAGGGGCTAGAAAAAGGGGCTAGTTGTGGCTAAAAAGTTAGTTGTAAATGACTTTTGGCTAGTTGTAAATGATGATTTGGCTAGTTGTAAAAATCAAATTAAATAGCTAGCAAGCTGCACCACAGAAAAGAATAAAGTCAAAAATTACATACATGTGCTGTGTATGTTTACAGGGATTTGACTAAAAGTACCTCAAGATCCAGTCTCGAGATTGTCATTTTCAAAAAAAATTTATTTGTGGTCCACTAAAATTGCAATTTATATAGTACATTCGGTCATTCGCATTGAGCTGAATCCTCAAAAATGATTAATAACTTACGATTGCTACATTGCATGGGCCTCCTGTATTGCTCGATATGTAGCGCTAATATGTATATCGATATGTATACATGTAGTTATGGTCATTTCCACAGTCCACTACTGATATATAAAATAATTGCCTTTTAAAATCTTATAAAACAATAGTTTGATCTAAAGAAATGGCTTGTATGTCACTGTGAGTTTGTTTGCTATTTCCTAGTTCCAGGTCTCAGTCACTTATCTCAAATTGTTCCAGATTCAATCTTGCCATGCACAATTATGTTTCAACTAGGTAAATATTCTCCCACACTCCCCTGAAACTTTTCAATCATTCCCTTCACTGACATTTTATTACACAACAATCCCGACAATATAGAACACAATACAAAATATGTAATTCAAACGCAAAGAAAATTTTGACTATATGTACTACTACTCCCCCCCCCCATCTCAGGTTTGGGTTAGTTGTAAAAAAAAGTTTTTAACCGCTGCTTAGATCTCACCTTAGACTTACAGCTCATGTTTTGGGTGGCTGTTCCAGCACTTTGTCACAGGGGCACTTCACATATTGTTTTACAATGTTTAGCCACTGAACTTTTTTTGATCTCTGCCATTTCCTGAAAGTTCCCAGTGTAGTATAGAGAATGATTGTTGTTATCAGACACATACAGGGGTCATATTTGAATTCAGATGAAAGTTACAGCTTTACCTCTTAACACCACAATGCCATTATACAACTCATGATTGATTACTGATCAGTTAATTGCATGCTAAGTACATATGTAACAGTGTACAATAATAGCTGCATGTGGAGCAATAAGATGGAAAACTTAACAATTAAATACCTGAACATGCAAACAATGCAAGGACAACTGCAGCTTACAAGTGTGAAGTAATTGTAAGCATGGCTACTGTAACTGAATATTGGCCATTCAACATTCTTTTGGTTGGTTTCTACATACATGTGATCTCACAATTGCAAATTCCATAATAGTATCACCTGGTGCTTTAAGCCTGACAAGAACAACGACTGATTTAAAATTTGCGGACAGTGTTAACCAATTCTGAATTAGGGATTAAATGTCCACTGGCATATATAGCTGCAAGTGTATGTAACCTTCATTGTTTCTACAACAACCCTTACTTGAGTTTAAATTCCTGACTTAGCTACACTCATGTGGATTAAATTAATAAAGTAAAGATCACGATTTTAGATTGTGCCACTGAACAGTCAGTATCAGGTGCCCTTATATGTTTGACTTGTTCTTAACTTTAGTGCTACTGTAGATACAGTATGGTGAGAAGGGGTACATACATGGTGACCACTGACAGGACCTATAAAATGTGATCAATGTTTATAAGCAATATATGATGTGATATATATGCACTGGCTTTCTTTTGATCTGAGGTGTGCAAGTGGTACATATATATGTATACACATAATTTTGAACCACACATGCTGATGAGAGTTCTATAATTCTTTCATGGCTATGCAGTTGTATCAGTTTCTCAATGGCCACTCCACTTGACAACTGCTAAATATAAGGAGTATATGTGCTTCCCCCAGTGCATGGTGTAAAAATTAATAGGTCCTTAACCTTAATTGTGCTACCAGCAGTTATTACTCAGACCTGAACTATGAATAATATCAATTATACCACCACATGCATAAAATTTCATTGTTGTATAATTACTAGCTAGAAATGGCTAGCCTAAAATTTCCAAAAATATCCTCAGACAATGATCTTAATGTGGCACCATATCCCAAATCATTTTAGTATATCAACTTCCACAAAAAAACAATTGGTGCTTTTATCACAGTGTGACCGATTTAGCAAACTTTGTCACTTAGCCACTCTACTATAATAAAAAATCTTACCATAACGTTGGAGCAATTTAATCAGTGAATGTCTATTAGAGCAATTCACATGATCACTACAAGTGACTGTTCTATTAGAGAGTATTGATTTAAGGAGCTATGTACAGTAGACTGCAGAAAAAAGTTAACGTTTCGTAATTTTAATTACGCTGTGAGTAGCGTAATTACAAATTATGCTCTATTGGTAACTATGAGTATATTGTATCCCATCCAAAAACAGCTTATAGCTGTAAAAAAAGTGCGCCTGTATACAGGAAAGGCGGCCAAACTCAAACTATTTATTACTATCAGAGAATCTATACACATTGCTTTATTGAGAATTAAATTTATGTGGCATTTATGAAGATGCTCACACACTTAAAAACTAACAGCATCACATAGTTCTCATTAACACTTTAACAATAACATTGTACTATCTGATTAGCTAATATTAATTTTACAACTTGCACACCTCGCACATGGCCGCATTATGATATCATTACTTTTTGTCGCAGTTAACTCTGCTTTACTTGGACGCGCACTTTTTTTTACAGCTATAAGCTGTTTTTGGATGGGATTTCAATACTTTTTGTTAGAATAAGCAATGCACTGTTGATAACAGTAGGTGAGTTTCCATGGTTTTGACAGAAACCGCAGATTACAGTGACAGAATATTAAAATATAACTGTAATTTTAGTGACCAGGGCCGCCCACATTGGGGGTAACTGGGGTATTTTTCCCCCTACCACAGCCCGAAAGGGGCCACTTGAATACCTGTTTAAAGAAAGATCGATATACTCTAATAGAGCAGTCAGGATCTAGACCCTTCCTTGCCCCTGGGCCCCTCTTTAACTCTTTTCCCTGGGCCCTCTAATTTCTCTGGACGGCCCTGTTAGTGGCATGCAACTGCAGTCAACTAACACCCATTTTAACTAGTAAACCCTTAACAACACTTTGCCTTTCATCTTGTACTGCATTGAAACGATCAAGATACTCTATTAGAGCAGTCACAAAACAGCTGTAACACAGCAATCCATATTTAGCATAGTTACAACTTCTGCTTAGCATCGGATTGTATAGTTTAAATTTAGCTACTTACAGACTTTACAATATAAAAATATGGCACTTGTAGAAATGTGACTGTTCTATTAGAGTATCTCGATCTACTCCAAGCATTTACTAATTCAAGTGAAGAAGCTACGCCCCTGCCAAGAGATCTTGTGAAATGAAAGGAGAATAGTAAAGAAAAGGCAAGTATGTACAGAGACAATAGAGGGGCGCGTAATTATGTCCTGTTGTAAATAAACGCCTTTAAAATTTATATTACTATTAAATAAACGCACCAGAATAGGCTTGTGTGGCTATTGTCTCCAAGATTGTCTCATTACTTGTCTTTTCGTGTTGAAGCGCAATTGGTGAGTTTAACTATACATGTATTTGTGTTGTAAAACTTAATTGTAAAAAGGCGATTAGCACATATCATGATAAACATGTATTTGTCACAGTAGAGTCTCTCACGAAGTCACGATTATTACGAGACATTGGACCAGGGTAAAAAATTTACTGCTATATTTAGAGGTTGTAGCGTTTGTATATCTTAGTATCTTAATAAATAATCCCCCATGATCACTAATAGTACAGTGAAAACTGGTCATTATTCAGGCCGTAGGGACAAAATTTTCTAACCTTGCCTTATAAAGAGGTGGCTGCATTATGCGGCCTTAAAAAAAGGTAAGAAGCATGCTGTTCTAACTGGCTATAGAGATGGATTGAGTGTATGACAGCGTATGAGACAGTGAGTGCTGGCAGCAAGGGGGCAGCCAATCTGTTAGAGCACCAAAAGCACTGCTTCAGACATAGGCAGTTGACTGTCAGCCCCAAGTGTAAAAAGTTTCACTATTGGTCCTTATAAGCTCCTGATGAAGAAAGTGATGAAGTCATTATCCATAGGATATATTTTTCAGAGTATCCATTTCAGTTCTACAATATAGTAGCCAAGCATAAGATGAATATAACACAGCATTCCAGTAGTTTAGTGGTGACCACAACACTGCCTGAGTTAAACTGTGGTGAGATTTGAGACTACCAGAAGCCCTGGAATGTCTTTAACACATGAAATACCAAATATCTAATGCCTGGCTTTCATTCACAGTGGACCTGTCTTGGTGGCCACTTGTACAGAAGGGAAACAGCTGCCACACAGTCTTGCGAGCGAAACAGCTAGTTGCCACACCCCTTAATTATCAATTTGTAAAATCTTTAGCAAAATTGTGTGTGCGAGCAAGTGCGATGTGGCAGTGCCGTGTATATGGTTGCTGCCTAGCAGTGACACATCACGAGTATTGAAGTCACAATGCGTTACTGTATCATCCATCTAAATACAATCTCTGAATGTGTCATTTTGTGTAGAGAGCAATCTTCCACAAGAAGTGACCTGCAGGTTTCAGTGTATATTGTTAACCATTAATATTGTTCACAATATTGTGAACTATATGTACAGTGAAACCTCACTTAGTGGCCACCTCTTTAATAAGACCACCTCATTATATTGGCCACCTCTAGTAGGTCCCAAATATTGCTAAGCATTACTTATGACCTCATTAATAAGGCCACCTTGTTATTCAGACCAAATTTTTTGGTCCCACAGCCTGCCATATTAATGAGGTTTCATTGTACTTATGTGAATTTTTATTTTTCGTAACTTTTCTTCAGGTTTATTGATGGGCACTATGAAGCATTGTTGACTGGTACGTGTATAATGTGGTGACTTGAAATGCTAAAACAGTACGTAACATGTCTTGTATGTACATGTAATGTGTTGTAATTTGTCCACACATCCACACATCTTAGAAATAAATATAATTGTATTCTCTATAAATAGTCAGTTCCATTGTGCCACTGGGTCATAAGTTGGTTGAGTATGGATCATCCAGGGCACTTGAGTCACATTTTGTCCTGGCCAAGTGGATCTCATCCACTGACAGAATATACAGGATCAGATCACGTGTATAAATTACGGTGGAACTTGTTTATCGCCACCTTCACTCATTCAGCAGGTAACAGTGTATAAATTCTCAATTGGAATTGGCTTTTCAAGAGTGGTTGTCTTTCTATACTAGTGGCCATTAAGATAGGTTGTACTGATAGAGTGTACATACTAGAGATGCAACAATATTCTCCACTTAGTGTTGTTTAATAGTGATGCAATGGAGACTATGTATTATTGCATTTAAATACTATACTATTATATTGCAACTCTAGCACGTATTTATAACAGGAATGTTTGTTAACTGTTTAGACATACTGGAGCCACACCCACTCATCTGGATTCTACAAATGGAGTCATACCAACTTGTTGTCATCATACTTACTCGTTACTCCCATTGTGTTTGGATGAATCAGTATACATGCCGTCATGTGAGACTTGCTACCATGGCGGGCCACTGGAAAACATTTGCATAGCAGTTATATTACAGTCATTATTGTACAATTCTTACATTATTGTTGTGAAAAGTGTTTGGTATTCATGTGTCTCCTCTGTATGTTGTAATTACATGTGTAATTTTGTGTGGGGGTGCTATAAAATGCAATAATGCATGGTGACAATTGTATTAGGCGATTTTGCACACTTCCTTTTAAGCTAGCTACATGTGCTAATTACTCACAGCTTGTGTCAACAACTGGTAACCGCAGTTGTACTCTTGTGTCATTCTTTAAGCCGCGC
The DNA here is from genome assembly GCF_963678975.1 of Dysidea avara. Classification (NCBI taxonomy): domain Eukaryota; kingdom Metazoa; phylum Porifera; class Demospongiae; order Dictyoceratida; family Dysideidae; genus Dysidea; species Dysidea avara. The sequence continues at coordinate 29,844,086 of NC_089276.1, forward strand.
CCTTAGAGGACAAATTACGTGGGGGTGACTAATTTCAAAACGAAGGATGGTATGCAGCACCATAGATTATATCTATGGACTATAATCTATGGCAGCACATTTCTTGGTGGCTATATGTACTGATTAACTACATAGAGCGCCAGTTCATCCATACCCAGTGACCGTAGTTGTGCTCTGCGTCATTCTTTAAATTCCGAGTAAAATTCTTAGAGAGCAAATGACGTGGGGGCGACTAAATTCAAATTTCAAACTAGCCATTCTCGAAAACAAATGTTTCAATCTGAACGAAACTTTCAGAACAGTTTAAAGACACATTGCCCTACATACCAAGGGAGTATTGCGGAAAACAACAATCTGGGATTTGTATTTGGCCTCTAGGTCGACTGAGGACGACTGAAACTTCGTTTGGTGCTGAAATCACGACTGTGTAGGGTAATTATGTATGGTGAAATCGATGATGTGAATCTTGAGGTGATTGAGTAAATACTGAAGCGATAGCAGGGCAATCAATGTTCGGAATGCACAAAGGAACGCAAGGCATACACCTGCGGTTGCGTCTAACCGCATGCAATAAAAATAAAAAAAATGAAACTTCCCCTTTGATGTCGGCAACCTCGCTCACGAAACAATCGGCATGGATTTGCTTCACTGCTTGTGTGGTAGTTACTAGTGACACAATGAGTCCAACTCCAGAGTTTCAGAGGGATAGCGTAAGTGACGGGTGGATTACAGGAAGGCCGAATTTGACAACGTTCGTTCTTGTAAAATCCTCACGTAGTGGTCGCGTCATTTATTGTCTGCGGCGCGCGTTTCTGCTTTACTGGCCGCGCGACTCACTACCGTGAGTCTTGATATATGGCTGGCGAAAAACTACTTTTTTGCATAATTACAGATTACGGTCAAAACGTAATTACAGTGCAAACATGGTAATTACTTAGTAATCACACCGTAATTACAATTACGAAACGTAAACTTTATTTTGCAACCTACTGTACAATGCTTCTACTGCAGTTTGTATCATCAGTTTCCACTGACTGTGCATATACTCTATTAGGAAGTATCGAAGGAATTAAGCTTCATGGTTTGAAATATATGCAATTTACTAGCATGTTGGCATAGCACTCTATCATGCCTTTAACGTGCTGGAATATTTGACTCAGGCCTAGTTAGATACTCTTCTCTTACAAAGAGTGGTGATCTGTGTTTTTAATTATGCACTAGTATAGTCACAGGTGTAGATGGTCTCCTCCTTTGCTTTTTATTCCATGATCCCTCCTCAAATGTGAAATTTCTAATTTTTCCTTACACTCGTTTGTTGACATCAAAGGGAAAATACCACTGTTCAGACACACTATAAAAATCAATTGAGCAAATGAATTCCGACTATCAATTACTATAAAAAAGCAATTAATGTTGGCATTCTGTTGTGTTTTCAGCTATGTTCCACCCATTATACAGCTAGGTCCCGGCCAATTTTGCCGGCATAATTTAAAGTATAATAGGTGACCAAACGCATCAAGCATAATTCCAGCATAATAGGGACAATATTTGAAAATTTAATTAAAATGCACCGTACGCGTGCTACAAATAATCACTGCCAATAGTATTATTAGTGCATTTTAGTGTTTCCAACTCAAAATAGGAAGGTGCTTCCTTTTGTTGTTTCTGGTGATTTTCACACAGACTGACCTTTAAGATAAAGCAAACAAGTGCTAATTTATTATTGGATTGCTTGTGGCGTTGGGTATCAGCATAATTTTAACACACAAAAACATACAAAAAGTGGTCATGTGACCAAAAATATCATAATAGTTGAATTGGGCAGCTTATTAGAAAATCATCGTATTTTAGGGTGACCGAAGTCACAATTAGTATATTTCTTGCCTTATAATGAAGACTTCTACATCTTGTAGTGCTCTAGCATCCTGTATAGGTATGATGGGATTGTTGGCCACGTGACTGTTTGTTGGGTATTTACAGTTAAGACTGCACTGATATTGAAAGTAATAGACAATTTACAAATATATTAACACTTGTTTGTTTTATCTTAAAGTCGGCCTGCATGAAAATCATCAGAAATAATGAAAAAGGCTGAGGCATCATCTTATTTTGCAGTGGAATCCTATATGAAGGGATATTTGTTCATGTGACCACTTTTTGGATATTTAATTTTGTTAAAATTATGCTGATAGCAACTGCTGCAAACATTCCAATAACAAATTAGCACTTGTTTGCTTTATCTTAAAGGTAAATCTGTGTGAAAATCTCCAGAAACAAGAAAATGAAGCACCTTCCAATTTTGAGTGGAAACCCTATATTAGTGCATTTCATATTTGTAAAAAACGTAATATAACTTATTAAACTGTTTCTTTGTTGGTTATTCACACTTTGCAGAAATAAGATCGAGATATTCTAACAGAGCAGTTACTTACTCTAATACAACAGCCAGGAAAGGCTGATATACTCTAATAAAACAGTCAGTTCTAGAGCATAATCTTGATTTTGAAAGCATAATTTTGAGCATAATAAACTTAATCTATGAGCAATGCTCAAAAGCATAATAAGTAAATTTTGGGCATAATAGGCCTGCCAGGGCCTATTATTATACAGCATTACAAACAACTCAGAGAACAGTAGTATGCGAAGTACCTCTGCAATAAATCCAGTCATACACTATAGGAATTGCAATTAAATGAGCAACCTCAACTATCAATTACTGAGAAGCAAAATGTCCCCCTTTACTTCATTTTCAGGTATTCGAATGATAAACAGCTACAGTATGAGAATTGTCTCTGCCACACACTGTCATTTCGCTTTGTTCAACACTTTTTGACCTGTTATACAGCATTACAATTGCAAGTGAAGAACAGTGCAAGAAGTACCTCTACAATCAATCCAGTCACTATGTGATTAAACATGTCTGCATCAAATATGCCAACATAATAGGTTGGAGTGCTATGCCAGCATATTATTAGATGGATATTTCAAACTATATGGAGCTTAATGCCATGAAATAGTAATAGAACAGTCAGTGTAAACTGCAAATTGCAATAGAACACTCAGTACATAGCTCCTTAGATTGATACTCTCTAATAGAACAGTCACTTTGTAGTGAAATACTCTAATAACAGCATTAACTGGTTAAAATATTGCAAGATAATTACCTAGCAGCATAATGCTAGCATAATTGGAACACTGAAGAGCATATTGAAAAAAATCTGAAAGCATTAATTTTTGGGCCATTTTAAGGCAAAATTCTAAGGCTTACAACAAGGTGGCCTTTATACAATCAAAATTTGGGAAATTCCTTTTGGGCAAAATTTTGAGCATATTTGACTCAGGCCTATATAATTACTGTTTTAGAGAGGTACTTTAATGTTACTGTGAAAATTTGGGTGTTGTATATATTGTGATCTTTATAATGCCTGTAGCTACAACAAACAATGCAGCTATGTAATACTGCTGTATTATGCAATGTGTTGTGATTTGTAATTTTCGATTTGTGCCGTTGAACAGCATGCATGTGCAGTTATTATTCAGATGTGAGCTATTTATTATACCACCACAGAAATGTTGTAACTTGTAAGCATCTACGGTCACCAGGTACCACATTGACACATTCCCACAATACTACAGTACAGTACCACTAGAAGTTAAAGAGCAAGCCAACAGGTTGAAATGCTAGAAAAACATAAGAGCTCTGATAACACCACATAAAGTGCATTGTTTACATGACTACATGTACTTCTAGTTAATTTGTACAATCATACACTGGGGAGCACACACACTCCTTAGCATTTGTTGAGGGGAATGGTGGTGCATAAAAGGTAAATTCAAGTTTTCATGTTGTAGTAGGTAACTACTGTTTACAGGCAACAATGAATAACTATCCTCAGGCAAAAGTTGGTAATTACATGGAGCAATGATGGGTAACAATGGGTAAATATATGTACAGACAACAGTGATTAACTTCAGGAAATAATAACAGTCAATTGCATTACAAGCATCCAAGGGTGTGTGATGTAGGTCAGAGAGACTCACAGTAGGTAATTACAGGTAACTGTGACCAACAAGTGGGTAATGTACTACAAGCAACAGTCGATTTAGGAAGCCAAGTCATTAGATATCTTTTTTTTTTAGTTTTTCAAAATCGATAAAAGCATTTCATCTAACTAGTTTTTAAATCAAGCAACAGAGTTATTTAGGATATCTGCAATAAAATTCTGACTTGACAAAGTTTTAAATTTACTGGCTATCTGCATCTACATATATACAGTAAACAGGCCATTCTGATGGAAGTTCTCCATTCAGTTTTGCCAAGCATCTATTGTGGGTAATTATACACGTAGATGAGGGTAACAACCACAGGTAGTTATTGCCATCAGTCAATTCCAGCACTGTTACCTGCAGTTATGCTATTACCAGATACCCATACACTGTTGCCTCATTATTGGCCAAAGTATATACCTACCGTTAGGCATGAGGCTATTATGCTCCAAAAATTGAGCATTATGCTTTTGAGCAGTGCTCAGAAAATCACCTATTATGCTTTTGAGAATTGCCCATTATTCCCAAAATTATGCTACCATAATGCCAGTTTATTGCTGTACCAGACCATTTTCATTGATGTTTAAGCTTTCAACAGTCTTGCTGGTTGCTGTATTAGAGTATTTCGTTTCAATGTAATGCTTTATTAGAATAAACAATATTCAGTGACTGTTCTATTAGAGTTTCTGACTGCTCTATTAGAGTATCTCGATCTTTTTTAACGGAATTGTGCAATCTACTACTGTTAAAGCTTTATAATCACTTGAAAATGCTAGCATAATTCCTGATTCCCACACATACCTATTATGCCCGAAATTATGCTGGCATAATCGCCGCATCCCTACCTACCGTTGCAATAAACATTACAATATGTAGGATGCAAAAATTTTAAAAAGTGGTTTCTGGAACTCCTAAAATCTGTGCTGTCACCTAAACAGGTTTTATGCAGTTCCCCAATATCTATCTGCAATTATTACATTACTCTTCGGCTTTTCCCTTGCATCTGTGCATGCTATATTTTTTTCATTGCCCATCTCTGTAGAAGTAGTAATGATACTAGATACTAGCTTGCTGTATAGAAGCACTTGCTACACAACTACGCCTGATAAAAATACCAAGAGTGAAACTTTATTTATGCAGCATTCTTATAATTATGATCAATAAAGAACAAATATTTCTTATTACATTATATTATTTCAAAACTCCATGTTAGACATATATTCACCAGCATCAGCAAACTTGTCATAAGGATGATCAATTTCATAAATAATGTCACTAAATTGTGGTCGGTGTTCTGGTATTTCTGACCAGCAGTTAGTCATGAGTGCCCACATGGGCAAGGGAGTATTCTTGGGTGACATCATCCGGTAACCTTGTTGCACACGTTGTTTAATGTTCTATAAAAGCAAATGCATTTATTCAGTTACTGTATCATCTGCTAATAAAGCCAGTTTATTTATTATCCAATGGCATTAATCTTAAAGTGGTACAGTATTTACAGGAATGAAACAGTGGTGTAGCCAAATGTAGGCAAGCCCAGGGATCATCATATCATTAGTTGCCAGGAGTAATTAAAGATGTGGGCTAGATCCGCTGATGAATATTTGTTCGTAGATTATACCAGAATAGCTAGCACAACTTACCAACAATCTGTGTAACTTTGCCACTGCTTTTCATTCCAGCTACCCAATGGAGATCTAGTAAAAGTTTTTCCTTAGGGGTTAATAACTGGATTATGGTACCACTTAATGTAAGTAAAATAGAAGCAAGATTATGTGGATGTAAACCACAGTGTGGACCAAATGACAGATGGTTGACTTTGAGCCATTCGTTTGTGCAGTGGCACCTGTGGGTTAAGTTGCATAGTCAAAACGTATATTAGAGAACAGTGATAAGCCAGTGTAGAGACTTTTGAGACATGAACAGCCATCTGGACATGTGTATGTATCAAGATAGATTATGCATAGTGATAGTTTGAATGGTATGGAGCACTATAGGTTAGTCAGCATTTTGTTTCCTTTCTTCTGTTAACACCTAGTGATTTAAGACACTGCAATTTGATATGTATTAAGAAAACCAATAGTTATACCGTAGCATTTAGTTTTCCTGCATGCAGTTAGTGTAGGTATAGCAAATAGATAGCGATCAAATTTGACAAAACAGCAGGCTTCCACAAACATCCAGTTGTAGACAATAACTCAATGTGCCATCAGTTTCAACTTTTGGCCTGTTATTTCACCACACAATGGAAAAATTTTAAGACTATAGCATACTGTGGTCAAGTTACAGTTGGTTAAAAGAATTGGATACGTGTAGAAGGCTGATTTGTCAAATTCAGTATTAATTTCTACTGTGTTATGCATGGCTGATTTACTTGCTTTATACCAGTACCCATACATGGTAAAAAAAGTCTTGCTATACAGTACACCACTGAAGTGAAAAAGTAAATGCAAATTTACAACAGAAACATTTTAATGGACAAGTACTAGAACAAAAGACTTCTGATACTTAATGAATCTACTGACCTAAATTTGATAGACTAAAGAGCAGCCAAATTAATTTAACGAATCCACAGATATTTAACCTTACCAAAGTTCTGCTACGCACATTGCATACAGTGCCTATATGTGACCGGATTTGCGAATAGTGGTCTTCCACACACATCCAATTCTATAAACTTGGAAGACCATAACTTGGTGTTCAATAAAAATAAACACCTGAAATTTCCTCTATCCATGAACCTATGTTGGAACTCACTACTCACCGAATTTCAAGTCAACAGCCTTTTCCAATCTTAAGTTATGAATTGTCAAAGTTCATAAATTGGATGTGTGTGGAAGACCCCTTTTTGCAAATCCGGTCACATATACAGCAAACTTACTGTATCATCTAACTCGGAATATGGATGTGAACCATAAGAGAATATTTCAAAGAGCAGTATTCCATAACTCCACACATCACTAGCAGTGGTAAACTCATGGGATATATATACCTATGTATAGATTATATACGTATGTTAAATAATCATCAATAACTGTCAATAAATACAAGATGCTACAGTTTCTCTACAGAACAAAAAAAAGCACTTTCTACTGGTATATAACAGGATTTTGGAAATTATAAACTTTTTGTACATTTCTTATTTAGACATGTGTGAAATATTAACAGAATGAATGTTATTGATAGATTTTCAGATAGTCTACAGCAGAGATTACCATCACACTTAAACATATAGGTATTATCCAAGTACAGGAGTATCAGGAGTCATTACAACTTGTTGAAGAGGGTCATGTAAACATTAACTGGTGATAGCAATAGACATTTGTCTATTATTTCTGAAGATTCACTATTATGCCACTTTTAGCTCCTTTATCTGGCAAAAAATGGAATGAGAGCATGTAGGTTCTGCTTATGCACATACGTACTGTATAATTACAGTATATGTTGTATGAATAGATTATCAGATACGATTCTACAGTGTGTGTAAAAATAATGTAGCCAGGCAGCAAAATAGGGCTGGAGATTAAATCGATGGTGGGGTTAATCGTGATTGTCTCTGAACATCGTGCATGATGTTGATATGTGTTACCAAATAATCGTGATGTTGTGATATCACATGTAAATATGTATTAGTAAATTCAAAATCATGGCACATACTGCTGTGGAAGAACACGATCCAGAAAATAAGTCTACACTTCTGAGACAGTTCAATGTGTGAATAAATCTTACTACATAGTTAAACAGCTCACCTGCTAGAAACCGTTGCATTTATAAGGGTACTTTTATTCATTAATATTTTTTTCCTTGTTATTTAAACAGGGAGACACTATAAAATTGTAACTACCCATGACTTTAATTGTATTGAACATGGCCGTGTATTACTAAAATAAAAAGTTCATGTATACACGATGCTATTGATGCATGTAAGTTATAACATCGTGATACTTATCATAATCGTGATATGTTGCATCCTACAATCGTGAAAGTAGCAAAATTTCACAACCGCTCAGCCCTACAGCAAAACTATAGTTGTTTTCGAATATGAATTCTAGCTAGATGTCCTTTAAGTCTGTTACAATTCAGGCAACTGTAAGGCATGCTAATGAATCTACAATAAATTATTTTGCAGCCTCTTTGTAAAACCCATCAAATATACTACTGTAATTTAAATTAAACTGTCTTACCTCAGGAGCTGTCCATCTGACTGCAACAGTCTGGCATTCTTCTTTATTTGATACATACCTGTGGGCTATAGTTTTCTTTGCCATGTGAAAATCAGAAATTTTTAGTGTCAGATTGCTTCCAAGTTCATCAACCATACAGCTTGAAGCCTTTAAATCTCGATGAAAATAATTTTTAGATGTAAAGTATTCCATTCCACTTGCAGCTTGACGACAAAAGCTCATTAACTGAGATTTACTGATACTATTCTTTTTATCTTGCAAATAACTTTTAAGCACTCCACCAAACATTATTTCTATTACTATGTAAAATGGTGTGACGTCAGCGCACACTCCAACAAACCCAGCGATATTTTCATGATTACATTTCTTGAGGATTTCAGCTGCATCTAAGCATTGAGCTTTCTTGTACTGAAGATGACATTTTTGAACTGTGACACACCTTCCTGTGACCTTCAAAACAGCCATATGTGTGTCACTATAAGAACCTCTGTTGATGGGCTGTTCATCAAGGATAATGTCACTGTGACTTATTCCAAGTATGCCCCATTTGCAGATTGGCTTTTTGAGTACAATACAATGTTTTTTAGAGATGGGAATCTGATTTTTAACATGATGAACAAGAAGTTCAAGAATACTTGGACACTTCGGCGAGTGTGGTGCCCCAAAATAATATGAACAAGATCCCTATCAAAATAATGAAGAAATAATACACACTTTATGTAACATACTGTAGATACAATATACATCCATATACGTATATAATTATACATACATACATACTACGTATGTGTGTTATGCACTGTATGTAACATTTTGGCACCTCAGATCAAAGGAATTCCAGAGGATACATTTGCCATGTAAACCGCAACACAGGGAGACATCTAAATGTACACTGGTGTACATTGAAATGTATCCTGGGAAAGCGGTTGCACTTCTAAAAAAGTAAGCCACTTTCATCCAAGCAAGCATGGCCTTGATGTGGATGAGGTAGTGGTACCACCTTCTGTTTGTTTTATACAAGCTTAGACCGAAACCGATTGTGGGAATAAATTAATGCTCATGTGATGACTACCACAAACTAAAGTTTTGCCATAAAAGCACTCAAATGAAGGCATTTCAGTATCCTTGCCATTCTACAAGTTAGGAAATGTTACTTAAAGGTGAGAACTAGTCTTACAGTGCATTCACAAGCGTTTCGGCACATTTTTGAATGCAGACATACATACATACATACATACATACATACATACATACATACATACATACATACATACATACATACATACATACATACATACATACATACATACATACATACATACATACATACATACATACATACATACATACATACATACATACATACATACATACATACATACATACATACATACATATGTATGTAACACAGCATTATAAGTTAAATTCCTTCCCATTACAGGGTAGAATAAACCTTGAATTACAAGAAAAATTTTAGAAATATTTCAAAACTGTTTTCTGCTATTATAACAGCACCATTCTGGTTTTAAAAATTCTAATTGTTTCACGCATGACCATAAGGGTGATTTTCCAAACTTTGGTCACATATTACTTCAAAGATTAGAGGTTTAGTCATAAAAGATTGCATGCGGCTTGATGCTGTTTTATACTGAAGTATGTACATATATGTATTTATGTATTACACTGAATCAACTCTTTTCACAGCAAATTTCATTATAGAGCCATACAGTAAATAACCAATTCTCTTTGTGTAATTTCATACTTTGGTAATTAGCTTCTCAATTTGGCTATGTATAATATTTCCTTCCCACTGAAAGGTCAGCACATATCCCTTGGTTCGATTTGAATACCTCACCAAGTAGTCCCCATCATTTGTCAATAGCATAACAGCACTGTCACGTGAAATGTCACCAAAATACCACGGCTCCATCTCTATTGGAGGTTCAATAACCTTTATGTAGAAAATAACATATTATTTAGTCAGACATGCACATATGATACATTTTTATCTGTTCTCTACAATTTTGATGTATCAAAACAAACTATTATTTTGTTATGCTTATTATTTCATTGTATATATACAGTGTCATTTTACCTATACTTTTACAGAAATGGACTAAGATAATAGGACCACAAAATATCTCTGCACACATACAATTTTCCCAAAACAAATGGATCCAAGAGCATGGTCTCCCTCATTCCACTGGTCACACAGTATTTTTTTATGAAAACGGTCTGTGTGCATCATTTAACTGGTTTACTTGCTATACTACTGTACAACAGGAAATATTAATGAAAGAAAATGTTGATGAATTTGACAAATCAGTTAACTTGTCAACATTTATTTCATCAGAGCTGATGAATATGGATTCATTTATTTTCCTTGCATCAAAATTTCTTGTCATGTGATATCAGTAGTTTCACCATTACCACATGTAAAAGTTCAGAGACAGTTCAGACCATGGCTACTACTGTTAAAGCAAGTGAAAACAACACTGCAGTCAGAAAAGCAGTTGTAATAAGCCAATATGACTAGCCAGGGCAAAGAATACAGAAGATTCTTCCTCTGCCATTTAAGAGCAAGGGACGCAGAGTCCCCATTTTTCATACCATGCGTACATAGATTTTAAAAAGCTGTTGTAATTCTTTTTATCAATTAACTTACCTTGTTATTATTACAAAGGTGGTACAAAAATAATACAGATCAGCATTAAGAGCACTTTGCTGCTGTTAGTACTTTGTATGATATTTTCATTGCCATTAAAATAATATAGAAATACTGTACATGTAATCTCAAGCATTCATATAGTAAGAAAATTGAGGGGAGGAGGGCTAGATTCCTAAGAGTATATAGCAAGTAACCAAATGTCTACATTGATTCACCATCTATCTTTTGTAGTGTCATATTCCTGCAATTAGTTCAGCAATGATTGCAAGTTATAGATATTACTAAGAATAAGCACTGAGACTCACAGATGATGTTTCAATGGATGTAAATATTTATTATTACCTTTGTAACAACTTCATGTTTACCATCCTCATTATCAACAGCATCAAATTCAGTTTCCAAGTACTCATCACAAGGTTCGCTGTTTTGTATTTCAGGAACTGGTGTAGGATACTATGACAGTGATGTACAATAGCGAAAATTAGAACACCATACCTGTTATAATAACATGGTTATAATACTGAATGCGAAAGTGGGTGTTCTACCCTGAACATGGTCTACAGGGTGTATGAACGTGAGTAATACACCCCAATGCACCTGTTCAGGGGGTATTCTATAGAGTGTATTGCATGTAGTTGAACTCTCTACAGAGTGAGACAGTATGACTTTTTATGTAACTAAACTCTCCACAGGATGAGTTTTGGTCTCTACAGGATGACTTTGTTAAATAGTTAATTGAACATTCTAACAGAGTAAATTATTAATGTAGCTGAATGCCCAAATAGGGTGACTGTATCTTGCACTTACTACACATACTTACAGTATAGTTGGTTTTAGCATTATATAACTCAGTGGCTTTTACTCCAATTCTTCTACACTACTGAACAGGGGCGTAGGAAGATTTTGAGGGCAAGGGTGCTGAGGCTGGAGGCGACTCACCCGCAGGGGGTCTGGGGGGCGCAGCCCCCCAGACGCTGACGACATTATAGCAAAAATACTGCATAAAATTCATGTAATTAGATTAAACTGAACATGTTACAACATAAAATCAATGGAATTAATACTGACTTGATATATATATGTAGTATAGCTACTGGTATAATGGCATTATGTACATGAGCATTGAGAATGCATGCTGTAAAGGAAAGTTAATACACACAATAAAACTAAGTAGCTACATATTATGAATAGAGTGTTACATTGTTTTACCAAAATAATTTGTTACATTGTTTTGCCAAAATAGTTCATTCTTCTGGAGTTGACAGATATAAATTCCCTCGCAATTGAAACTAAATCTAATTTATCAGTTCTATGCTGGTGAACATGCATAAGCAACAGGTTGTTCAATTTACAGGCACTAATCGTATTCCGCAAGTAAGTTTTAATTCTACGGAGACTTGAAAATGATCTTTCAGCAGTGGAAGTAGTCACAGGAAATGTGAAATATAGCAAAAGAACTTTATTAACTTCACAGAGCATATTTTGATAAATTTCTGATTGCATCATGGCATCTGCTATAGTTCTAACATTGGTGACTCTTTTGATGGTACCATTGAGTGCAGTTTTTATCGCATCAGGCAGCATGCGCAACTGAACTTTCAAATGCTCGACATCTACATCTCCTTCAAGAAACCTAACTAAAGCCTGAGACAACGAGTCTGTACCAGTACCATTAGCACATGTTAGCAACAGGGTCTCTATATCTCGGATCAATTGGATATCTGATTGATCAAATCGCCTTTTAACTTCTTCTGATACTGTATCAATGGCCTCATAGTAAGTTTGTCGATACATGTCTCTTGTACACGAGTGTTGATGAGGTGCAGAAGACCCATGGTCCAGCCTTCTAGGCAATTTGTGGATTCTAGGCAACTTGGGTTCTGCAGTCAGAGACTGTGACTCATGGATGACACGTTCATAAAAACAATTAAATGTGCTTTCATTTCGTATTGAACGAAGATGAGAAATAAGCACATTGGCAGCCTTCATTGCTTCTTGAACAGTAATGTTAACTGCTTGAATATTGGTGGAGCACTGCTCAGCTGGAGCAAATATCTGGTGAGCCAGTTTTAAGCCAAAAAAAGTATCAAACTGCTCCATCCGATTTAACAGCCCGCTTGCCTTTGCAGCATATTCATCATGCCCTTCCTGTATGGTATCAAGAGCAGTTAACAATACTTTGTAATTCTTTAAAACACTCGCTATAGCCCCATGTCTCACAGTCCATCGAGTTGGACAGAGAGTCCTCAATGAAGGCAGTGTTTCACCTGTGTTCACTGTCACATCGCTTTTTAAAGTTTCAAAAAGGTTTAGCCTTTTAGGAGAAAATTTTATAAGCTGGACCAAGTTATAAATAAAATCCAGGGTGTTTCGGAGAAGCTTGCACTTTTTAGAAACATCTTGTACACATAGATTTAAACTGTGTGCTAAGCAATGAACATAAAGAGCTTTAGGTTCTTCTTGTTTGAATAGTGCCTGGGCCCCATTCCTTATGCCGCTCATGTTGCTAGCTCCATCGTAAGCCTGCCCTCTACACTGAGAAATAGACAACGAACATCTCATCAGCACATCTTTGATTTCATGGTGGATGGTCACGGCTTTAGTATTAGGGAGTTCTTTCAAGCCCAAGAGGTCTTCATGAACTTCATAGCAATTATTAACCCAACGAACTGATACAGATACTTGCTCAGTACCTGAAACATCAGTGGCTTCGTCAGCAATTATAGCATACCATGGGGCACTACTGACTTCACTTATGATGTCTCTGAGAATGCTTTTCCCCATTGATTTTATTAGCTCATCTACAATTGTTGGTGAAATGTACTCACGTTGTCTCAGCCATTCGTTCATGCCTGGGCAATCTTCTGCTTGTAACAGGAGAAGTTGGTACAGATTACCTTGAAAAGCCTCTGCATTTTCATTGTGACCCCTAATAGCCAAACCCTGTTTTCCTAAAAATTTGATTGCCCGTAACAACTTTAGAAGCATGCTCCTGTGAAATTCTTGCTCAGGAGCAGCTCTGGTGTCTAGTATACAGCCAATGTGGATACTAGACTCCCTCAACTGAAGCCGCTCTACTGCTTCACGATGCATATCACTATTTTCATGCATGTGAAATCTTTCAAGGGCTTTGTTCCAATTACCAAATCCATCACCGATAAATGATGAATTTTTAAGCACTGAAGTTGACAATAGTCCGTGTTGCTTTGCTAAGCAACAGATCCTACAGTATATTTTATACCGACCGGTGCAGACAGTAATCCAAGGGTATTTATTATACCAGGATGTTTGTATGGATCTATTGTATTGTTTCTTCTGCCCTAGCTGCCTTTCTTTGCTAAGATGTGATTGCATACATTTTGATTTGGACACATCCAATGGCTGGTTTGGCCTAGTTAAATCACTACAACCAACACAACCACAGCCATCTGATGTGCTACAAACAGTGGCACTGTCAGAAGCTGTGTTCCTTGCTACACTAATACTAATTTCCGGCGTGCCTACAAGATTACTACTTGGAGAGTCCACTTGAGACACCGTTTCTTCGCTTAATTGTTCGCGTGATTGTTGTGTAACAGCACTAACCTGTGGGATCAGCTGTATTTCCTCTTCATTTTCAACGTCTTCATCCGAATCTTCGTCTAACTGTCGAACCGGAACATCAGCGGAAACGGATGAAAACGTGGTCGCTTCAATTGTATCCATTTCTTGACTATCGGAATCTCGATCGGAATCATCGATGATTATAACTTGGGTTGTGCTGTTCGGCCTAGCACCTGTGCTAGCAGCTTTCTTCTTGCTTGCCACAAACTCGACGATACGTCTCTGACACTTGTCCATTACTCGGGTACAATACAAAAAGAATCACGTGATGTACGATCACGTGATATGTGCTAAAATCAAAGGGGTGCGCCAGCACCCGGCGCACCTGTGGCTCCTACGCCCCTGCTGAAAGGCATTTCTATAATACGTTTTAGATGCAGGCAAACATTACCTTGGAGCTGAGATGTTATGAATGTCTAAAACACTTAGACATTCATAACATGGTACCTTTGAGGATTCATGTAACAGTTATTCTTCATGTTTTAGTTACATGTTTCTAACTCAATGAAGTAATTCACAAGCTTTAAGCCTTCTCTAGTGGGATAGGATTCACAGATAAAACCATTTGCTGGTGAGTAGTCAATGTTTAAGTACAGGTTGAAGGCAGAGAAGATCTCACTGCATGCCTAGACTGCACGTTGGTGAGGATCAAATCACCACTGAGTCAGGGATTTTTTTCTGTATTCTATACTACATGTTTTTGACTTCCTGCATTCACAGGCTTAGTGGGATAGCATTCACAGAATTTAAAGGTCATCAGTTACATCAATAATTATTTCAGCTGTACCATGGTAATTACTGACATCACCTCAGGTTTTTTAAATCCCCAAAGACCCCTATTATGAGTGTTCATTAAACAATGGCATTCAGAGAATTCTTTGGTGTTTTGCAAAATCTGCAGGGTTTTATTCTAGTAAGAGACTAGCCACAAACTTTGGTTCCTAACAAAATTCCAGTCACACAGGCCATTGTCCAGATAACTAAGACATACAGTTCTTTATTGGATAAACACCTCTCAGGAAATAATGGACTGTAGTAATCATCTCGACTTTGTTCTACAGTGATTATTACATTATCATAGCACTGCATAATATTATGTACATTGTACTTTGCATATGGGATGATCAAAGTGCCGACAAGTACTGTATATTCCATAGAGTACCAATCAGCTACGTACATAACTGTACTGTACGAGTCATATAGTACAGTCACATGGATAAGTGGGCAACCACAGTACAGTTATGCAGCATAGCTATGCAAGGGATGTCATGAAAACAACCCCAGCACAAATGATAATGTGCGTGACATTGTAAAACTAGCCAATTGCAACCTACAGTAACTAGACAGATGCTAACAGCATCGTGGGGCGAGCCTGAGTGTATATTTTTGAAGTATTGATGACAGTGAAAACTACTGAAACATTATGGAGGAGAGTGTCTAAGAATCACTATGTACACATCTGCAAAGCTTTTATTGATGGTATGATAGGTGTTGATAAGGTCAAGTCTTTGATCTACTACTTTAACCACTTCTTTTCAAGTCATTGCAGTTCTACGACACCGCATATAGCTATTCACGGTTTCTATGCCTTCTCCTTTCTGTCTTTTCAGGAGTTTCTGCATCCCTTCTGAGCCTGTACTGCTCCCTCCTACGTCTAAGACGTTCCTCCGTATCCATTCAATAGTTACACGTGGCCAGACATCACTCACATGGCATAACAGTAATCTACACTGATAACTCTCGTGATATGAACCATTACACATACCAAATATGGCTAAACAGTAGTCTACACTGTTAACTTCCGTGAAATGAACCATTACACATACCAAATATGGCTAAGCAGTAATCTACGCCGTTAACTCCTCGGTGAAATGAACTATTACACATACCAAATATGGCTAACCAGTAATCTACGTGTTAACTCCTCCGTGAAATGGACTATTACACATACCAAATATGGCTAAGCAGTAATCTACGCGTTAAATCCTCCATGGAATGGACGATTACATGCACTTGTATGGACTACGTACACCGTATAAGGAGAATGGTCTGGAAGCACGTGTAAGGTATCCGCTTTATATCGTAATTTATTGTAAACGTGTCCATTACACCGCTGACTCCCTAATGTGGGGCTCACTCAGGCTCGCCCCAATTACCAGCCTGTATAGAGATAGATTATATAGGAACATTTATAATAGATCTGAAATGGTTTGGGCACTTGAGATGAATGTTGCGAGCAAGACAACCACGAAATACAGTGTAACACTTAAAGCACTCAAGTTGTTGTGTACAAAAAAATACAGCACTTGGGGGGTGTTTTGAAGCTACTAGAGCACACAGCTTTGCCTTGTGTGCTGTATTATATAGTCTCTCAGCACACCACCTCATGCTGTATTATCCATATACACGAGTGGTGATGCTTTAACTACAACATAAATAAACAACTTGTAATACACCCAGAGTACTTACATCCACTTTTGGGTATGATGATCCAACCTTGTTACTGGCTCTGCTCTCTTGCTTGCTGCTTCGTTTAAAATTGAACCATTTGTTTGATTTCTTACTACCCTGCATACATGCAACATATAATAGACTTGTATGTTTGCATAAATTATTATACAATAGTTGTAATACGAACATACATATCAGGAAAAAGTTCCGGATCTGCGAAAACCCGACATAATGGCGCATTTTTCAATTTCTTTATTATTGAATATTTATAATCTACATAGCCAAGTGTATGATCTGGCCAAGTTTTAGCCTTGTATGCCAACAACTTTTGGAGCTACAGCCCTACAAAGTAGCAACAACAGAAAGATCGATTTGTACAGCAAGTATTGGGAAAATACATTACATGCGCTTACAAAAACGGTTGTAACTTACAAACACAATGCAGTACAGCATTGTCACTTGCACCATTGTGTTCGCCATGAATAGGGGAGTCCATTACTAGGTACGTTTTGTCTTCTATTACCATTCTTCACTGCATACAGAGACGAAATCAGTGAAGAAAAATTGATCACGTACAATCGTTTCTACGTGACGTAAACAAACGTCCATAACTTACGTATCCTTTAGTCTACTGCAACGAAACAAAGATTTTTGAACTCCTCTTGAGTAGGCGAATAAGATTATATCCAGGTTTTTATCATTGGACCCTTTCTTCACTAAGAACAAAGCGTTTACAAATTTTATGGATTTTTTTTCAAATTTTACCCATTGCAATCAATGGCTTATACTGAAAATTTGGGCTTGTGCCATCGTAGATAATGTATGCGTTCCTAATGGATTGGAAACGCCCATTAAATTATTTTCCTATCCTAGTTACGGTGCGCCAATACATTGGGAAATTTGTTGAGTGGCTGTTTGGCTTTCTCTTGCTTGTTTGAAGGCATTCCTTTTACATTGTTTATTGTGTTGCGTTGTGTACTGAACAAGAACACAGCATGTCTGTGGGTACTGGGAGAAATATTGTTTGCGACAGGTGACAATGGCAGGTACGCACCAGCTAATAATTCAGCAGCAGTACTAGCCAACTTCTTGTCACCGTATTTACACAACCAAAAAAATGTGTGATACATTGAAATAAATTTTAAGCTACAGTACTGCTCAGCTTGAGCTAAACAATAGCACAAAGTAGTGCCTGTTTTCTGAAGTTTTATCGAAGCAGTGGAAATATACAGCGAAGCAGTGAATATCTAGCTAGCCTATTACACTCTACCTGATACAAGTGGTGTAAACAGCAGCAAAGAAACAATGCTACACTTTCTGTTTCTTCAGGAAATTTGCACAACCGTTTTGAAACACCATATTTCACCTTTGAACCTGTATTTTCTTACGCTATTGTTTACTGCTCTCCAGCGTCCCTACCCAGTCCAGCCTCCAATTAGTGTAGGTGGTAACTAACCCAGCTGTAAACAACAAACAATAATTTGCTGGTTACAAGTACAGTGAAATCTTCCACCTGTCGAGGCCATAAAGTTTGCGCGCAGTGAAACGAGGATAGCCCATGACGTCACTATGTAAATAATACGGGTGTTTCCAATCCATGTGACATACATTATCTATGGTGCCATTATGTTGGGTTTTCACAGATCCGGTCACAAATGTCCCACGTTACAGCTAATATGTAGCACTTCTGATATGTAGCACTTCTGATATGTAGCACCAGGACCAGGTGATCAATCACCCAAGCCAACCACTGGATATATTTTTGGCTATGATGAATGGACAAATCCTAGAAACATACATCATGAATAATTTGGATTTATGTGAGTTAAATGTTTCAATCAGTGCTGTTGAATCATTCATGGAATAATTACGGAGTATACTAAAGGCCTACAAGGGAACTTGCTTGTAGAGTGGTTATTTTGTGTAGGGTGGTAATTTATTCTTATTAGTATTGTGGGTGTGGTCTGTATTTAAAAACATGTGGAAACGCTTGCTATATAGCACTATAGTTCTCACCTTAGTCCAGCATTTTTCATCTCATAGAATAGTGAGGATAGTAAAACTCTTTCCATCTGAGTGATTTTCATGGCCAAATCCAAATTGTGCATACTAATCACGTGAGTATTAATCGATCCCCCCACAATTGATTTTGGCCTTAATGTCTATATAGTTGCTGCCCAGTTGTAGCCTGGTCTATGTTCATATGTAGGCCGAACAAGTCACCAACTGGGCTATATTGCAAATGTACGTATCCCGGGCAACTCCTATGATCTGAGGCGTGAAAGTGTATTTTTTGAAATTAATTTTATTGCTTCGCTGGTATCTGTCTATAGAGACAAAGGAATGGACTGAAAAAGTTTCGGCCCTATAAGTTTAGTGGGTGTGAGATATAGCACTGGAAAGCCAGGCAAGCAAATCAACCAATTTGTACAGAAAGTATCAAGAAAATAATCTATAGGCTCTTAAATAAATGATCATAACTCACTGATACAACGGTGACACAGTCTCATTGCATTAATTATGAATCTGTCAAGTATAGTATTTGCTTAAAATCTATTTTTGTATTTGAAAAATAATTTATTTTGTGGAGCTTGCATTTTTAACTGATTCTTTTTATTAATTATTACAAAAGTACTTATGTACAAGCATCAACAATTTTCCCAAATTGGTTACAAACATATGTTCATGCACAGTTCTGTACGCAATATACATATTATGTAAGCAAACTCACTTCATTACAAATTTTAATAGGTGATTCACCTATAGCCTCAACATCAGGAGGAGGTGTTTCGGGTGAAATTGGCCAGGGAAGTGCAATTTTACTTTTAGGTGGAGAAGTAATTTCATAGTAAGAATACTTCAGTGTGGTAGTGACTTCAGGAATGGCAGATACCAAAGAATTTTTTTGATAATATCCAACTAGTTCCTGAAAATTATATACATGTACGTACAACATACTACAGTTATTTAATGATTCCTTAGTATGTAGAAACACTAGTGTAACAGATTTTACAAGCTAGTAGGGATTAATTATGAGGATCATCACTTGAAGTACAAATTTGCATATATGTAATCCACCAGCATGCATCCTTAAGATCGGATTGAATTTGCACTTGAAGTAATGATCCTCTTCATCTATAGTCCTAATGGTGTGCATACATTTGTTTATGATGTAGTACACAAGCAAGATTGGTGTCATTATTTCATTTAAAACACCTTAAACTTGTATGTGCAAGTGACTACAAGACTAAAACTATATCTTAGTCAATTTGCCAATTCATGTTGAATATTTTAAGCCAAAGCCAAACTCTGCAAACCAATTCAAACAGAAGTTATGGCTGTGAGTTTAAGCGCCAATAATTCATTTGTGGTACATAATCACTGTACAAATCAATTTCTTTGTCCTTCTTACTGTCTAGTGCTATAATTCCAAAACTACTTACCATTTAATGGGCTGGAACTTTGGTAGCCCATTCTTTGGAATAAAGAAGAAATTCAGAATTGTGCAAACTTCTGCTGAGACAGTCACAAATACTAACAAACAAGTAACCATTTTGCTTAGTTGTTGGCTGTGTTCTGTCAGTTACACAGACCTACAGACAAAGAACAGTACAGTGTATGTGAAGGTAGCCTAGAACCAATCAGCTTACATGTATTTCAATTGTTGGAGGTGCGGTACAAAAATTACAGATGATTTCCATTTTATTCTTCGTGATAGATAACACCATAAGCCATTTACATGCTACCATGATCACATTGCAATCAAAAAGTAATGATCTAGGTAAGTTCATGATAAGTGTACCGTGGTATTCCAAACTACATCTGCCAGGCTGAAATGACAATCTACGTAACAATAAATGAGCAAGCCCACAGCCTTAGCTGTTATCGATTTACACCTGTCTAAATATCAGACAGTTACAGTTTTCATTTAAAATATTGGTTGCAATTGTAGTAGTCAAAAGCATTTCGGATTTCTTTGAAGGTACAGTATGTTTAAGCTTGATTATACCTACCATGCAAAAACAGCCAAAGGGTGTGGCCTTGAATAAAAAAAGTTGTGAAATTAAAGGTGCAATGATGTAATTTTTAACAATGGCTATTGTACATTATTGAAATTTACATCATTGTAGTCATTCATGGCTGCCACCTTTGATTTCACAACTTTTTTCACCTAAGGCTTTTATATAGCTTGGCTGTTTTGTATTTTAAATATCCCAAAGCCAACCCATATAAATGCTACTATAGGTATTAGTAATCTATAACTCATTGTAAAAACAACACACTTTAGTTATAAAACAATGTCATTATTTATTATTATTAACACATTACAGTGACCAGCACTGAAGGTCTACAGCAACATGTGTTGCATTATTATAGTCTAACCACAATATTCCATAAGCAAAGAGGCTTATTGGTTAACCATAAATGAATGTATGTACAGAAGTGTATTCTCAATTGTTTATATACACAGTTCTTAATCCTATTTTCTTACACCATAGATATTATACACATGGATTGGAAACACACATATAAATACATGTTAATAAATGTATCCTATCCTCATTACGGTGCGCGAAATGAATTTGGTTATTACAACTGGAGTATTTTCGCTCTCTTGTAAGCTACTAAGTGGTGTTTGTCATTTACAGCTGGGCAAATTACCACCTACATTAACTAGAGACTAGCCTGGTTAGACACATTGGCTCTTGGCGAACAGTAGGGTGGAAAAATTCTCGTTGTTAAGTTGAATTATGGTGTTACGGAACAGTTTTGTAATTTTCCTGAAGAAACTAAATGTTTAGCACTGCTTCTATTCTGTTGTTTGCATCACTTACAACAGGTACAATGTAAATAGACTACTAAGATATAGTTGTATTACTGTATAGCTCTTCCGCTTCGATAAAACAAAGCCAAAACAGGTGCTACATTTTGTAATTATTTTACCCTAACAGAGTAAGACTTCAGTTAAAGCTTTATTGTAACGTACCAAGTATTCAATAGGCAATGCAAATACAGCCATCACTAGTTGGTTAATAGCAGCGCTGCTGAGATATAAACTGATACTCACCTGCCACTATCCACCTGTCACCAATGGTATTACCTCTGATATCAGCAAACATGCCCGTGTTCTTGTTCAGTACACAACATAACATACCAACAATGTAAAATTAACGTCTACACTACTATACAACCAAGAGAAAAGGTCTGTGAACAGCCTGTCAACATCGTTTAAACTAGCGCACCGTAACGAGGATAGACAAAATTATTTATGCACGTTTCTAATCCATGTTATGTATAATATCTATGCTTACACTGATTCTCTAGACAAAGCCTTAAAGCATTGTTTTTTTTTGTTTTTTTTTTAATATTCATACCTGTATAAATCAGACATGCTTCTGCTATATTTGGTAAGGATAGCAATGCATGTGGTTTTCAGCAGTCATAAAAAGCACCATGCAGTTAAGCCAATTAGGAAAGTATTTGCAACATACTTAGAAACCTGTTACACCCACACATATTTTGAGCTAATATGAAAACCACCTCATACGTAGCTGTACTGGCTAAACTAACATAACATCAGAAATGACAATTCAAACTATTTACAATTCTTTGTATCAGTTACGTGTACTGACTAAGGGTTTGAAGAAGAAAACATCCCATATTATACAACACATTTTAAGTGCTGTATTGTAACATAATATTACTATGTATACACCATGCATAAAGTACAACAAACTTACATAAATAGTCGAAAATGTTTTTTCTTTGCTTAAATAAAAATGCCTTGTCATTGGGTCAAAAGAGATTGGAACATGATATGGTGTTCTCTTCAGCCTACGTGTACGTTTATACATAATGTACAATGCTGCAACTTCACAGTAATATACTGTACCTTAAACAGATTGAATAGTATCCTTTCTTTTGACTGACTTCCCTCACCAAAAACACGCCATCATAAAGGTATTTGACCATGCCTTCTGCTTTAGTACGAGACAAACAGCCAACATACCTATAAAACCATTACAGGTTATATTATTTTGGAGTACATTAATATATAGTCATATGGACATATGTACACCTGAATGACCTATGGATATAATATTTATATATAATATGGATATAACTACAGTACGTAGAAATCAGTTAAAATGTTACACTTCATATGCAGCACCAATAAATTAATAGTTTTTGAGTAAGTGGTTTAAACATGCCATTAAAGAAAATACTACATGCGTAGGTAACTACTGTATAGGGACAAATTGGGTACATAGGGTGAGTGGAATTCTTGAAACTCAATATTAAAAAGACACTCCATCGTTATCGAAGCCATTCAACCACACATTATTTCACATCCCATGAAATAATTACATAACTGTAATTATACAAGTACACGAAAAATTTTGGAATTTTCAACTAGAGTAGGGACCATAGCACATCGATGAAAAGTACTGAGTAGTCCATGATATTAAATCACAGTAAAACAATAAGAAGTGTCATGTCCCTACTGTACTGAAAATTCCAAATTTTTTTGTGTACTTGTTTGTTTAACTTTTTTTTGTAGATAATTTTATGACTGGTGAACCCACGCATACCGCATCTGAAATGCCTAGCCCCTTATTGTCTGAAAAGTGAACTATCCATTACGCTTCATTGCCAGCTATGTTCAACCCATTGTAGGGCCGGAGCCCAGAGATTTTGAGTGATCCGGCCATCCACGGACTACAATCAAGGTCATAGTCATGCACACTACTCAGTTTTTATTGATCTAATATGATCTGTAAATCAGAGATTATCTGCTTTGGTGTGTTACTTAACTGCATGTGCTATAAGTACACACAGCATGCTAAGCTAGAGGCGTCAGGGGGCATGCTCCCCCATGGAAATGTTTGAAAATAGATTCTCTGAAATGGTATCTGGAGGCTATGCAAAGTCTCTTCTTTTTGTTAACATCAGTGGTAATTTGTACTACATTACCAATTAATCGAGTTTCATATCTGACTATTATAGCTAGTAGCTTTTTTTTTATGATGTATACAAAAATTTCTCAACGTGAAAGTTTAGTTTTAGATTGTAACTGCATACTAGTGCATATGATCAATTAGCTCAATGCAGTGTACCATGCAGATGAATTTTAAGACAGTTAACACAGATGTCATGGGCCATGGCTTAGACTATAAGTACTGAATGCTTTATTAGAGTATCACGATAACTGTTCTAATAGAGTATCTCCATCTTTTCACTAAAATCAAGTAGCTGAAAAGTGATTGGTCAGACTGTGGGCTCTGGCCCTGACCCATTGCACAGCATTTTGAATCAAGACCTGTTCGTAAAGCCATAGATACTAGGCTCTAATATCTATGGTAAAGCACCTCTGCAATCCACACATACCAATATATAGAAAGAAATCGTGTTGCGCACCCCAATTACATTACTTATCATCTGAAAAGTAAAATATCCATTACGCTTCACTGTCAGCTCTGTTCAACCTATTACACAGTAGTACGAATCAAGAACTGTTTGAAAAGCACCTCTACTTTTAAAATAGCCACTATGAAAAATACGGATGATTTCCGTTATGAAGGGAAGCCATCACGTGCTATCACCAAATCAACACTTTTCTCTGTCAGCAAAGATGATTGGGACACAAAAGAGGACACTGGTAAGTCCATGAAGAATGCATTGTATGTGCTGCAGTATGCCAAAAGGCACCTGTCAGGCCGAAGGAGCGTCAAACAGTGAAAAAATCAAGCCCGTAGCCTTAACCGTTATCGAGTTACGCTTGTCTGAAGGCATCAGTCAGTTACTCAGTCAGTCAGTAGAAATTCCGTTGAATAAAATAATTAATAAAATTCCGTAGCAACTTGTTGAAAGCGTTTCGGGTCAATCTGAAAGCATTTTTGGGCTTAGTTTTACCTAACCAATACTGCTTCATCGTCATCAGGGAAAATTGAGGTTGGTTTTTGAGTGATATTATTTTGTGGGCCATGCCTACTCCTTTGTGGTCCCTACTATACAGTACTATCATACTGTATGGTATTTACAGCAAGTGGACAAGAAATGGCAGGATTTTGGGCTTGTACATCAATAGATATATAGATCAGCAGGTGAGATATAGCCTAACATGTTTTCCCAGCTTCATAACAGTGTGGCACACGTAGGCCCAAGCACACAAATAAACAGGCGTCTTAACAACAATTGTTGTGCTGTGCTTTTTAAACCACAATGGTCACTCCCCAACCCTCCACCTGATAGTAATACATGACTCAAGTTGTTGTGTAGCATTTATTACATGCAGCTGTATCTTGCTATCCCTTCATAGCAGTATAAGTACAATATTACAGCATGTTTTAGAAGCATTCTCCCACTACTTTATTAATTTTACATCATCAACTAAGTAACATTACAGTCATAAACTTAAATGACTTTACGATGTAAACAATACCAACAGAGTGTCCCTTTAACAATAACATTAGTCCAACAAAATTAAACCTGAGAAATATATCCAATTAAACAGCAGTATATGTGAGGGGGCATAGGAAAAGGGACCTATAGTGGTTAACATGGAATTTGAGCTATGCTAATCAAAGAATTCTACAACTCACCAGCTATTCATATTTCAAATTTCAAGTCAATACTAAATTGCTTCACATAGTTATGAAGAATTTAAATACAAGTGTGATTTCCCAATGTATGTAAATTACTATAATTACCTAACAATAAACGGAAATTTACTGACTTTTACTCAAAAGTTAAAAAGTATCTATAGGTCCCTTTTCCTATGCCCCTCACATATGTTTGAGTGTGTTTGATACCATCTAACTGCAATATCATACATTTTACATCACAGTCTTTAAACTACTGAAAGTATGATATATGAAGGAGAAATGGACTGCTTTATATTAATCAACTTGTCAACACAAATCTATCTTCAGTGAAAATGAGTGCACATTTATATATATATATATATATATATATCTACAACATATCAAAACTTGTGTAAGATATTCCGAATTTCCGAATAGGTTATGCCCGTTTCGTATAAAATAACGCCGTCTTCTAAACAAAGCATCATAACTTCCACGTACTCTAGTTGACAGACATGAAGTTTGGTTTATCAGATTCCTCAATGAAAGGTGATTCAATTCATGCGTAAGTTCTTTGTGTAGTAATGATGGGGAAGCTAAAAGGGGATCTTGCATTGCAAAATTTATGTGTTCAGAATGCCTGTAAAAACATGTGTTTTTCAACATATCTCTGTAAACTAATACGTTTAACAATTTGTAGGGTCAGAGTATTATTAAGTATCCTTCGCTTCATAGAATGATACCATATTTAGCAAATTTGGTTGAGGATAACAACTTGTAAATTGGGATTTTCCCACCAAGAAAATTAAATTTTCCAATAGGTTAATGTATGGAGTACGTATTATGTTATCATCAGCAGCAAATAACTCACTATGATAGCATTTTCCCATTTGTATGGTCGGAATTGGATAGAGACATTCAAGGGCTTTCTTTTGTTGTATGGTGTGCTGTAGAGATTTTGTGAGTTAAGGTTACGGAATAGTTTAAAATGTGTGGGCGGAACAAATTACAAAACCTGCTTTAAACCAAGCAGGGATAAATAATTTCAACAACTGCGTTGTGTTAGCAATACAATTAATTGTGCTTGTTTGTTTTTACTACAGAACAACGACTGTTCTTGGGTGTGTGGTCTACAATAGAGCAATGTTTTATAAAAACGCACTGCCAAAAACCAGACTAACAGATTACTGAATCCTTATAATTTCAACACAAGTGGCTAAACAATGTAAATATCTAGGTCCTGTGGAAGCGATTTTTTAAGTTACTGGTTGTATAGACATTTTATTGAACTTTTAGTAATTTTTTCAAGTGAAACAAGCTCTTTGAAGGCATGTATCTGAGTCACCGGGAAGAAACATGCCAAAAACGCTTCCACAGGACCTAATAAATTAAATATACAACATCACTATGCCCCAGAAAAGCCAATAGAGCCTACAGCTTTTGCTGTATTTGGCGGCGGAAAAACATAGTAGTGACAGCTGGAGCTGAGCGATGGCTTACTTGTGTTACTACAACAAATTGTAGTGTTCCACCTGCCTCAAACTACACTGTAGCTACACAAAAACATTAAATATGAAGGGCTTCACCTTCATTTAAAACTTTTTACGCTGCTAGACTGGTTTTATGGGCTTCTCAAAAAGTATCGATAGGCATTCAAAATTTTGAACGGTTGCCCGTGACTATACCGTAACCTTAAAGGTTGTAAATTAGTGCTTTTGTATGTAGTGTAAAATACATGTATTTTCCATTGGACAACAACTGACAAGGAATGATGAGATTTTATGATCAGCCTGCTTTACCAAGCTGAGGTTTCAAAAAAGATATTAAACAGATATTAGATTTATTAAATGCATAATTCTTAATTTTTAAAACCCCAGTGTTTTGAAAAATTTTAATGTTGACCACCAGAAAATGCTTGATTTAACAAATCCCATATATATATATATATATATGTTTTGATATGAGTAGAAGACTAAATGGCATCTAATGATTTAGTGCTACTGCAACATCAAGCAGTAATATACCACTTTCCCACCTCATTTTAAAGGGAAGGGAAGGTGTATAAATGCCATATAACATTACTATCAGTGCTCAGGAACGCACTAATGAGAAATGTACATGGTATATATATCTAAAATCAAGACACACGGTAGTGTGTCGTGCAGCCCAAGAAGCCGGCGCGCAACCCCGTGAGTATATTGACAGGAAGAAAGAAAACGCAATTTTCGCACCTCCGTAGCTCTGTGCTGCCTTACCGAAACAAGACGAATTTTGCTGTGTACATTCCCTCCAACTTCAGTACTCCATATTCCAAATTTGAGCGAAAGCGCTTCAGGCATTCCTGAGATATGCGACTTCAAAAATTGGCTTAGTTTCTTCGTTTTTTTTTCTTCTTATTTTTCTTCCTCTTTTCGCACACTTACAAAAACTGCTATAAAACGCGAATGCGTTATCCGATTGCCTTGAAATTTGGCACACAGAAGGGGGGTATAAAGGCGCATCTCGGTACCAACTTTGGTTGGAATACCATAAACAGGCAAAGAGTTATGAGCGATTATGCACGAAAAATAACACCAATATGTTGTCACGCCTACAGGGTAAACCGCGTATGGGAAGAAGCTGAAAATCGGTGGGTGAATAGGTTAACTATTGAACCTCAAACCTTTTTGTGGTTTGAAAGAAATCGAGCTAAAAAACAGGAAGAT
The DNA here is from genome assembly GCF_963678975.1 of Dysidea avara. Lineage (NCBI taxonomy): Eukaryota > Metazoa > Porifera > Demospongiae > Dictyoceratida > Dysideidae > Dysidea > Dysidea avara. Next base: position 29,872,329 of record NC_089276.1, read on the forward strand.
ACAACAACAAAACCAATAGTGTGTAACAATTACGCAATCGAGATTAGCTAATAAAAGACGAATACTTGCCACGCCTACCAGATAAACCGCTTGGGGTAATGCTTTGAAATTCACAGTACAGATGGAGTAATCATCTTAGAAAGGCTCTTCAATGGTGTAGAAGAATCAGACTTAAAGCCACGGAGTTATAACACGAAACCCAACTTGGTGTAGCAAGTGCGAGATCGAGATACTCTAATAGAGCAGTCATCCTAATAGAGCAGTCACCCTGAACAGAATTCAAGAGATCAGTTAGAAATAAGTAACCTGTATAGAGATCAGCTACAAACAAATCACCCTGTAGAGAGTTCAGCTACAAAGAATTCACCCTGTTCAGACATCAGTTAGAAGAAGTTTTCTTGTAGAGAGTTCAGTTACAAACAAATCACCCTGTTGAAAGATCAGCTAGAAGATGTCACCTTGTAGATAGTTCAGTTACAAAGAAACCACCATGTAGAGAATTCAGCTACAAACTAGTGACCCTGTAGATACATCAGCTAGAAGAAGTTACCTTGTAGAGAGTTCAGCTACAAAGAAACCATTCTGTAAAGACCTCAGCTGCAAACAAATCACCTATACAGAATTCAGCCACAAACAAATCACCCTGTAGAGAGATCAGCTAGAAGAAGTTACCTTATAGATAGTTCAGCTACAAACAAATCATCCTGTAGAGAGATCAGCTAGAAGAAGTTACATTGTAGATAGTTCAGCTACAAACAATTCACCCTGTACAGAGCTCAGTTAAAAGAGGTTTCCTTGTATAGAGTTCAGCTACAAACAAATCACCCTGTAGAGAGATCAGTTAGAAGAAGTTACCTTGTAGATCGTTCAGCTACAAACAATTCACCCTGTAAAGAGATCAGCTAGAAGAAGTTACCTTGTAGAGAGTTCAGCTACAAAGAAACCATTCTGTAAAGACCTCAGCTGCAAACAAATCACCTATACAGAATTCAGCCACAAACAAATCACCCTGTAGAGAGATCAGCTAGAAGAAGTTACCTTATAGATAGTTCAGCTACAAACAAATCATCCTGTAGAGAGATCAGCTAGAAGAAGTTACATTGTAGATAGTTCAGCTACAAACAATTCACCCTGTACAGAGCTCAGTTAAAAGAGGTTTCCTTGTATAGAGTTCAGCTACAAACAAATCACCCTGTAGAGAGATCAGTTAGAAGAAGTTACCTTGTAGATCGTTCAGCTACAAACAATTCACCCTGTAAAGAGATCAGCTAGAAGAAGTTACCTTGTAGAGAGTTCAGCTACAAAAAAACCATCATGTAGAGAATTCAGCCGCAAACAAATCACGTGTAGAGAGTTCAGCTATAAACAAATCTCCCTGTAGAGAGATCAGCTAGAAGAAGTTTCCTTGTAGAGAGTTCTGCTACAAACAAATCACCCTGTAGAAAGATCAGCTAGAAGAAATCACCTTGTAGAGAGTTTAGTTTCAAAGAAACAATCATGTGAGAGTTCAGCTACAAACAAATTATCCTGTAGAGAGATCAGCTAGAAGAAGTTACCTTGTAGAGAGTTCAGCTACAAAGAAACCATCATGTAGAGAGTTCAGCTACAAACAAATCACCTGTAGAAAGATCAGCTATAGAAGAAATCACCTTGTAGAGAGTTCAGCTACAAACAAATCACCCTGTAGAAAGATCAGCTAGAAGAAATCACCTTGTAGAGAGTTCAGCTTCAAAGAAACAATCATGTGAGAGTTCAGCTACAAACAAATTATCCTGTAGAAAGATCAGCTATAGAAGAAATCACCTTGTAGAGAGTTCAGCTACAAAGAAACCATCATGTAGAGAGTTTAGCTACAAACAAATCACCCTGTAGAAAGATCAGCTATAGAAGAAATCACCTTGTAGAGAGTTCAGCTACAAAGAAACCATCATGTAGAGAGTTCAGCTACAAACAAATCGTCCAGTAGAGAGATTAGCTAGAAGAAATTACCTTGTAGAGAGTTCAGCTACAAAGAAACCATAATGTAGAGAGTTCAGCTGCAAACAAATCACCTGTAGAGAGTTAAGCTACAAACAAATCTCCCTGTAGAGAGTTCAGCTAGAAGAAGTCACCTTGCAGGGAGTTCAGTTACAAACAAATCACCTGTAGAGAGTTCAGCTAGAAACAAGTCACCCTGTAGAGAGATCATCTAGAAACAAGTCACCTTGTAGAGAGTTCAGCTACAAAGAAACTACCATGTAGAGAGTTCAGCTGCAACAAATCACCCTGTAGAGAACTCAGCTACAAACAAATGCCCTGTAGAAAGATTAGCTAGAAGAAGTTACCTTATAGGGAGTTCAGCTATGAACAGATCACCCTGTAGAGAGTTCAGCTACAAACAAATCACCCTTTAGAGAGTTCAGTTATAAAGAAACCACCATGTAGAGAGTTCAGCTGCAAACAAATCACCTGTAGAGAGTTCAGCTAGAAACAAGTCACCCTGTAGAGAGTTCAGCTAGAAGAAGTCACATTGTAGAGAGTTCAGCTACAATGAAACTCCCATGTAGAGAGTTCAGCTGCAAACAAATCACCCTGTAGAGAACTCAGCTACAAACAAATATGCAGTGTAAAAAGATCAGCTAGAAGAAGTTACCTTGTAGAGAATTCAGCTACAACGAAACCACCATGTAGAGAGTTCAGCTACAAACAAATCACCTGTAGAGAGTTCAGCTACAAACAAGTCACCCTGTAGAGAGATCAGCTAGAAACAAGTCACCTTGTAGAAAGTTCAGCTAGAAGAAGTCACATTGTAGAGAGTTCAGCTACAAAGAAACTACCATGTAGAGAGTTCAGCTGCAAACAAATCACCCTGTAGAAAGTTCACCTATGAACAGATCACCCTGTAGAGAGATCAGCTAGAAACAAGTCACCCTGTAGAGAGTTCAGCTAGAAGAAATTACCTTGTAGAGAGTTCAGCTACAAAGAAACCACCATTTAGAGAGTTCAGCTGCAAACAAATCACCCAGTAGAAAGTTCAGCTATGAACAGATCACCCTGTTGAGAGTTCAGTTAGAAACAAGGAATCCTGTAGAGAGATCACCTAGAAGTATCGCCTTGTAGAGAGTTCAGCTACAAACAAATCACCTGTAGAGAGTTCAGCTACAAACAAATCACCCTGTAGAGAGATCAGCTAGAAGAAGTCACCTTGTAGAGAGTTCAGCTATAAAGAAACCACCATGTAGAGAATTCAGCTGCAAACAAACACCCTGTAGAGAACTCAGCTACAAACAAATCGCCCTGTAGAAAGATCAGCTAGAAGAAGTTACCTTGTAGGGATTTCAGCTACAAACAAATCACCCTGTAGAGAGTTCAGCTACAAAGAAACCATTCTGTAAGAGATCAGCTGCAAACAAATCACCTGTACAGAATTCAGCTACAAACAAATCACCCTGTAGAGAGATCAGCTAGAAGAAATTACCTTGTAGATAGTTCAGCTACAAACAAATCACCCTGTAGAAAGATCAGTTAGAAGAAGTTACCTTGTAGAGAGTTCAGCTACAAAGAAACCATTTTGTAAAGTGCTCAGCTGCAAACAAATCACCTATACAGAATTCAGCTACAAACAAATCACCCTGTAGAGAGATCAGCTATAAGAAGTTACCTTGTAGATAGTTCAGCTACAAACAAATCTCCCTGTAGAGAGATCAGCTAGAAGAAATTACTTTGTAGAGAGTTCAGCTACAAAGAAACCACCATGTAGAGAGTTCAGCTGCAAAGAAATCACCCTGTAGAAAATTCTGCCAGAAACAAATTGCCCTGTAGAAAGATCAGTTAGAAGAAGTTACCTTTTAGAGAGTTCAGCTACAAAGAAACCATTCTGTAAAGAGCTCAGCTGCAAACAAATCACCTGTACAGAATTCAGCTACAAACACATCACCCTGTAGAGAGATCAGCTAGAAGAAGTTACCTTTTATAGAGAGTTCAGCTACAAAGAAACCATTCTGTAAAGAGCTCAGCTGCAAACAAATCACCTGTCAGAATTCAGCTACAAACAATTCACCCTGTAGAGAGAGCAATTAGAAGAAGTCACCTTGTAGAGTGTTCAGTTACAAAGAAACCACCATGGAGATTTCTGTAATCAATATATGTGACCGGATTTGCGAAAAGGGGTCTTCCACACACATCCAATTCCGTAAACGTTGGAGATCATAACGCAGTGTTCAAGTAACATATTAACCTGAAAATTTCACCATGTATTCAGCTATAGTGGTGCACACCACTGCCCAATTGTCAAGGCAATAGCTCTTTCTAATCTGAAGTTATCAATTGTCAAAGTTGGCAAATTGGATGTGTTTGGAAGGCCCCTTTTCGCAAATCCGGTCACATATGTATTTTATATATAATTTGTACATTTACTGATAAAATATTTAAAGTACATCTACTTCATCTTTTCTTCTTCCTGTAGTAAAGAAAAAAAAAATAGGTTAAAAAAGTCCCAAAGCTGGCCATAGGTCGGCTTTGGGGTATACAAATACAAAAAGAAATGAAATCTAATCCAAAACAGCCAAGCTGTAAAAAAAGTGTGCGGCCTTCAGAAAGGCTATCGTGAAAAAAGATGTGAAATCCAAGGTGGCGGCCAAGAAATGGCTGTGATGGTAGGTTAATGGTAAAAATTTTAATAATGACAATTTAGGTAAATTTTGTGAAGCGGCACAAAAATTCACCTGAATTGTCGTTATTAAAATTTTTACCATTAACCTACCATCACAGCCATTTCTTGGTCGCCACCTTGGATTTCACATCTTTTTTCACCATAGCCTTTCTGAGGGCCGCACACTTTTTTTACAGCTTGGCTGTTTTGGATTAGATATATATTCCTCCAAGGAGGGAGTAAACATATTTACTACTCATAGTGCTTTAAAATGTTTACTATAGCCATTTGATGATGCAAGGACATTCTACACATATGTACAAGTACCAAAGGTGAGGCGGGGAGCACTTCTCAGTTGATGGTTGCTTCTTTTCTTCATTTCTGTGGGCAATACACATACAGTAGGTATGTGTGTATGGACGTATTATCTACTGATATACTGCACAATACAAAAATTACAATGCATCAGTAGTACTAAACAACACTGAGGACATGAATAGCTTGTCAACAACTAGATCCAATTATAAACCAGCCAATAAAACAATTAGTTCATTTTTTTCAAACTGATTCAATTCCGTGTTGTTTTCAACTTGCTGTTCAGGTACATGTACGTATTTCATCATACAGTAATTATCTACTGATACCTCAAGCAATAGTTACAATACATACCGGTACACGTACATATCTGGCAGCAAGGATGACAGCAACAATAATATTTCGAATGAACCATGCATAAAAGTTGAAAAAACTCATGTGTCAACTAATGGCTAAGATTAATGCTGAAAAACCAATGCTACTGTATGTTCTGCCCATTGCACAGCTCTACATACAAAGAATAATGAATAATGTGTATGCAGTTAGCCTGCTTACTTCAATGGTTGCAAAATTATTCCTGTGAGATAAACAGCACCTGAAGCCATTGCCATGCTACCCATGAATTGATACCATAATTGCTTTACTAGAGAAAAGAATTGATACAGTATCTCCTGCAGTAAACCAAAAAGCAAGTGATGGGTCAAAGCAAATCCAACATAAAATGAAACCTCGTGGAGTTAGGTAGTCAGTCAATAGAAAATGTTGTTTAGTTTTGTTTTTTTAAATTTTAGCAACCTACAGAATTGGAAGTATTCCTGGTTCGTTGCTCTACTACCAGACTATACAATGTATGAATATTGGATACAGTGGATGAATGGATTGGATAGTAAAGCTGTGCGGTTTGGTACATTTATTATCATGGCAATTCATGGAAAAATATAGGTATCACAATATTTTCATTTGGTTAACAATTTTGTTGAAAGTGTATAATTACTGGGGTAACTGACTGTTATTTATCGTGATAATATCATCACCAAAATTTGGCTGATACAAGTATCATTACATTGATATATCACGGCATAATGGTTAATACTGAGCTACTGTACCACCCAGCCCTATGGATGGAAGGATATTGCTATTACTATAGTAGAAAATGTAAGACTCTTTAAGTAGAATCGCTGTGTGACTTACTCTTCTGGTGTTTTGTTTGAATTCAACACTTCATTGTTATCATGAAGCTCATCATCTAAATCATTCAGCTAGAGAAGACACTCTTAATATCAAATACACATGCATGTAGTCATATAAATACTAATATAATAGTTTTTATCTACCATGTTCAAATCTCTAGTAAATTGCATTTCTAATTTATTTCTAATTACAGCACCACATAAGAAATCCCCATTTTGAAACTGCACCATTGCCTAAGGTATGCATGCATGAATAAGCAGAAATGCATGACAACTATTGCCAAATGCTCTACTAGAGTAACTTGATTGCATGACTCTTGTGTAGGTTTGGTACATAGCCTATTACTTTTTTTAATACAGTGCACTTTTTTCTGAGCACTTCTAATACAATGCATATAGAACAATCTAGAATTTCCACTGTTAGATCTGAAACTTTACCATTCTGGTGTATAGTAAACTAAACTTTTATTTTCAAGATAGAAATTAACTGGGATGAACAACTGGAAGAGTGGTAAGGGTTTGATTGTGTAGGTGTGGTTCAAATCCTGAACAGTATTATTTTGCAGATTTCATGTACATTATAAAAAACTCTTGGTGACTGTTCTATTAGAGTATCTCAATTGTACAGCTTTGCTTTTGCTTTATACTCTTCTAATAGTCTCAGATATTACAAAAGGTCCACACTACGATGGTCAGCCTATCTGTATACCAATTTCTAGTTGTTTCTGTCAGTAGTTTACCTTGCAGGCATGACAAAAAATTGCTTTGGAATTTTTGAAAATCGCCCATAAAATTGCACTAGTTCTACCAATTTTTTCACAAATAATTGGAGGATAAATGTGCTATAGTATGCTCTTACACTCTCTAAATTTAAAAAAGAATCCAATAAGGCTTGCATGAGTTATGGCAGTTTTTGTATGTGGTGCAAAAACATTTATGGAAGATGAATAACACAAAGAGATAAGACAAAATTTGAAGGTATGTATCTCAAAGACTGATTAAGCTCAAATTTGGTATGGATGATACCCTAGTCTGGCAGTGCCTGCTCCCTTTGCATAGAGTAAGGTTCTGGTGACTGTAGCATACAGTACTTGTGCGACCATAATTCAAACGTGGTTTCAAATTGTGCTTGACGTAATAAATTATCTGTTGTAACTCGGTGAAGAAAGTACAAAACTTCATACTTCTCAACGTAAGTCTTTATGGCATGTGCATCTTGGAGTCTCACTTGGAGAGTATCAGCTGCTTTCCAACTATTCTGAATTCAGTTTCCATGGTTATTGTGTTATTCATGGCACAAACTACACGTTTTACGTCACAAATACTTATTTAAACTGGATACTGCAATTTGATTGGCTCTACCACTATAGTGGTAGTAGCACAGGTACCATACGCTGTGGTCACCAGGCCCTTACTCTAAAAGGGAAGGGGCATGCGCTGCCAGACTAGATGATTCCCCACCTCAAGGGATGCTTCACAAAAATGAGTTACTTCTGTTTAGCCATTACTGAGGTACGAATGCATGAAATTTTCTTGGTTCCTGTAAAATGCACACTTGATACCTGGATACATTGGCTTTCCTTGGCTGCATGACACACTATTGTGTGTCCTAATAAAAAAAGTTGAGTCATAATAATTTAATTAAAAAGAAATAGACAAATTTTATGTGTCCACACATATACCTGATTTTTGCAGGTAATGTACGTTGTAATTATTGATAAAACTTTAAATACATAAATGTTATAATATATGCCTACCTCATAGTAATCAGGACATGCCTAAGAAAAGAAAAGATAAAAAATGTTAACATATAAATATTTATATTATGTAATAAATGCAGTACATGTTATACTGTATACTTATCAGATTTAAACCTCTATATCAATTGCAAGATCCTGATACTAAATTGTGTGACCAAGAAATTTAAAAGTGCACCTCTCAGTAACACACACTGGAACATGCAGCCACAGTGGCAGATCCAGAGGAGGTTGCAGGTTTATCCAAACTGGTAGCCACAGAGATATGCTTAGGAAGGGAAACTATAGAAGTCACTCACTCAGTATGCAAAGCACACTCAGCATGCTCTAACTAGGGGGTTTTAGGGGCATGGGAAAAAATTGAAAAGTTTGCTTTCTGTGGCTGATTTGGTAACAATCTTGACTGAATATGCATTGTAAATCACTGCATGTTGAAAGACATTGAGGCATTATTTGAGTTCAGTTTCTTGAAGTAATTAACAGTTCTATATAATGACTGACAAGCACATCAATATTGTAGCATGTATGTGACCTAATAATTTGGAAAAACCATCAATCTATGCACATCAATAGATTGTGAGATATGTGGTTTTAAACATTTCAATCCAGTATGTATAACTTGGGAAGGTCATAAGCAACGAGTTTGAAATTTTTGCCATGCATAGTGTTTGTCTCACACTTTAATCCATAGCAAGCTACAGTAGTTACTGATATAACAACAGTTTTGGGCACAGTTTTTCATTATGGCATATATAACACAAGCATGTTACTATGGGGTGGTGGGAAGGAAATTGGTATATGAACAGAAAATGGCTGAGTGGATCATATGGTGTCTCCAGTCTTAACATTGGGTCCTCCCTGTGTCACTGAAAATAATTTATGTGGAAATCATTTGGGCAACTGTTCAAGGCTGTCCATGTTGCTAGTTTTGTGTTTCAGCTGAGTGGCAGGCAACATCTCTAGAAATCCACTCATGAAAATTAAATCAGTGACATGGCTGTGGTGCAAATGTGTAGTGTATTGGCATGACTATCCATTCATGGTGAAAAGTGAACTTCACTGGTGTGTGCGTAGATCAACAATATCAAAATTTGGTCACATAATTATGGCCTTTTAAAGAAACAGCATTGTGTTGTATTTCAGAGATCTTGGAGTGTACCCCCAGAAGATGAATTACAATTGATGCTAAAACACTTTAACTGCTACAACTAGCAATGTCATCTCTATTCTTAAAGACTTTCAGATGGCTTTTAAAATTTTCATCTGTATGGAACATGCACCTTTAGAATCACTGTAGAGAATTTTCTTGATAATTATATGCATAACATACAATGGGGTACACCATAAATGTAGCAGTAGCTACAGTCGGGGATTTAAGATATACAATAGGATGCAATCCCCTGAAGTTGTATATTTACAATTGAAAGTACACTGTAGATCTATAAAATGTACCATAATTTTTGTGCAAAAAAATTCCATGATAAGAATTTTCATGTAAAAATATTTTCGTATGATTCATGTGATTGACTGCTCTATTAGAGTAATTCGATCTTATGTAAAAATAGAAATTTTTGTAGAATTTTTGTATACGAAAATTATTTTATGACAAAAAAAATCAAATTATGGTATGCTGTGCAACTACGTAGGATTGCCAATCTGTTGCAACTACACTGTTCTGAAACATTCTTCTATTTATTTTGACCATGGGGCCTAGTTTTCTAGCCTAATTGCTATAATCATTACAAAACATAAATAAATCCCGAATTTAAAGGGATGCATGGTGCATCTTTAGTTGCTTATGGTTTATTAGTCTAAGAGTACTTAGCTATATGATTGCAGTATTAAATCAACTGACTGCTCTATTAAAGTATCTCGATCTTGAAATTTTTGAATCAAGCTTAAATAAAAGTGGAAAGCTGTCCTTTCTGATGATTGCCTAGCCTTGTGCATACTGTGGTAGTCACATGCCACATGTGCAACTGCCCAGCAGGGTGGACTGCATTAATTAAGGGTCAGCTATATCATTATTATATACAAAATCCACACAAAAACAGCCAAGCTGTGAAAAAATGGTGCAGCCTTAAAAAGCCTTGGTGAAAAATGTTGTGAAATCAAAGGTGGCAGCCAAGAAACGGCTGCAATCAATGATTTTAATGCCAATAAATTTTAACAGTGCACACAGCCATTATTAAAAATTTTTAGCATTAACATCATTGCAGCCATTTCTTGGCCGCCACCTTTGATTTCACAACTTTTTCACCCAGGCTTTTTATACAATAGCTATGGATGCAGTTTTACCATCACTGATACTTTGCTGCTAGTATGCAAACTGCGTAGCATCATCATCTTTCCCTCAAACTGATTTCAGCCACATCAATATTTTCAAAGGGAAACCATAACAATCTCAATTGAGCCAGTGCTCTTACACATAGTGCAGCAGCAATGTAATTTATATATGCATTTACTATCAGCTGGATTCCCTGGCCTTGTACCCATGAGTTTACAACCATTGCAGTAATGACAGGCCCACATAAGTGCTATAAGTGCAGTTAACAGATGGGAGCACTCTGACAAAGAGATCTGCCAATTTTACTAAAGAATGCAGCAATGCCCAATTTCTTAACCTTGGGGATTAGGTGAACCATTAAACACAGTCACTTACAGTAAATTATGGATACCACTAAAATTGTTTTGTCAATTCTGAAAATGACCTACAATGACTCCACCTGCTGCTGTAGTTACTCATCTGCATTATACATTTAGTGTAAAAGAGTGGGACTTTTCTTTACCCATATACAAAAGAGTAGCTTGTAATGACATATAGGAGGCTGCCCAATGCCACTATATATATCCTTTCTAACCACATAGACTAGTTGGCTACAAGAATGTTACCAACAACCAGTGTTGGGAGTAACGCGCTACTTATGTAACGCGTTACGTAATATTATTACTTTTGTGGTAACAAAGTAATATAACGAAATACGCTATAAAAACAGGTAATATAACGCAAGCTACTTTACTTACAAATGTAACGCGTTACATAAGTAATATAGTTACTGTAACGAGTCTAATATTACGTAATATTATTACTACAAGTAACGAAGTTATTAATCTCGTTAGTTATCCTCTGAGTAATGCCTAGCCACAGCGAAGTAACGAGGCGAAGCTTATTCACCAGCTTCTTACTTACAACCAAAATTTGCATATTGTCCAACAGCGCAATCATGTCACGTGATAAGGTGGTAGTTTCACACGTGACAGCTTAAGGCTGTGGACACAAAGTAATATAATATGTAATATTATTACAGTTACTTTATTTTATGGGTAATATGTAACTGTAACTAAATAGTTCAGTTGCAAGTAATATGTAATATGTAACTAGTTACTTTTACAAAGTAACTTGCCCAACACTGCCAACAACAGCTCTCCCAGCACTTTCAAAGGTTTCCTGATCTAATTTTATTTTGGTTGTCTGTTGGGGAAGTTGTGAAACACAGTATGCATAGTGGAATGAAACAGAATGTAATGTAATGAGTAATATGTAGCTATAGTGCCTATCTGATTGATATCAAACATTTCTGGTTCTTGTCATTAAACTTTAAAGTTGCTTATATAATGCTTGACTTATACAAAACAATTACAAGCGTTGTTCAGTCAAAAAATTTATTGTTTAATTGGTCCACCATGAATACAATTATTGTGTTGGGGATCTCACCTACTGGTTTCCCAAAACATTATTCATAGAGTGCTTTTACGATGTTTACAGTCCAGAAGCTCATAGAGTTTAGCACTTTCTTGCCACTTCCCCATGCAATAAAACAGTGTACTGATCTACCAAAGATTGTCTTTCTAGAAGGCCTGCAGGATGTTTAATCTGACACTTTTTAACCAGGCGCACGCCCACAGCCGGCCGAAGGCCGGCTGTGGGCGTGCGCCTGGTTTACTGAAATTGTTTTCGTAAAAGTGTGTGTGTGTGTACCTATCTATCTATCTACCTATGTTTGTCCGTACGCACCCACGTGAGCAAAATCGTTTAATATTAAACGGTAAAGGCAGCTTTTACGTAAGAAGTAAAAGTGAAATGAAGTCTGTATTAAACTTCTGCACAGGTAAACTTTGCTCTGAGGTGGTTTCTTTTCGGCGGACTGAAATACAGGTGTGGTGACTTTCCTCAGACTACTTTCCCCTTGAGGTTTTCAGGCATTTAACAACTGAAAAACAACGGTGCAGGCCTCGTACACTGCCAGGAATAGCCTATCGCTTCGAGTTGAAAGGGGGCGTATCCCTTACGTACGCGAACGAAAATGAAGAGCAGCTTTGAGGCTTTGTCGAGAGAATTTGTGGGAAAAAACACGTTAGTCACACTATAAAACAGTTTAGAAGATAGTTTTGTGCGTAATATGTTGGTAAAAGCGGTTTATTTAACAAACGCTTCCTTAGCAGTGCATAGCAACGTAATTGAATGAATTACGAATATTTCATGAATTACAAATATTTCATGAATTACGAAATACAAGAAATGGCTAATTATATTATTGCACAACCCAAACTACCCTATTGTAAAGTAGTAATACATAGTTGGTTAATTCATAGTAGTATATACTGTCTATAGTTATTCCAGATGAGTTAGCTAGCTGCATGACGCCTGGTTTTTAGAAGTAGCACAACATCAACTTGTTATATAGCAGTTTAGGCTTTCCAAGTACAGTAGATTCAATGTTTCTTCTGTTCCAAATAGTTTTATGCTGTATTGAACACTTTATTAATTATTAATCAGGTGAATACCTAGCAGTTGAAAAATAGGTACTATTTTTAATCACTGTTAATATTTAGCCAGTCATTGTTATTTAAAAAAACTTAGAAAAAATCGTGCACATAAAAGTATAAGAAACGATGAAAAAAGTGTGCCAAGACCGAGGCATGAACCCACACATCCAGGTTTGGAGTACTACGCTCTACCACTGTACCACCGGTGCTTGCTGGCTACTCCCCTTGTTTTTGTACTATTTAAATGTTACAAAATACTATATAGTCTAGTGAAGAAGAAACTATAGCTGAATCCGACCCTAACCCTAACATTAACCTGACGTTTGCCTGTTAAACATAATGATGACTTTCACTGTCTGTATGAACGTAAGTTTTTGGGTGAGTTCGAGGCGAGCTCACCCAAAAACTTACCTTCATACAACTAGTGTGTTTGATACTCGAGTTATAGGTGACACTTCCTAATGTTTATACAACAAATGACTGGATAAATAAATATTTGCACTGTAACCGGTGACCGTCTAAATATACACTTCGATTTTTAATACCTTAGTCAGAATCATAACCCACTTGGTTTATACTGTAATCATACTCTTAGTTTATTTTCTAGGCCACAACTTTCTCACAGTAGCTATAATAATTATGTAAATAATAAAAATGAACTGCTTGCTGCATGCATGCTTTAGATTATTGGAAACCATGAATCTACTTGGAGTGGCCTAAAGGTTTTAGTCTAAAAATTAAATGTCTAGTTGACTATGCTTTAGGTTCCTTGTTGACAGTGCAAAATATAAAATGCACTTCTTAGATGACTACTCGTGCATATAAATGCACAAAGAAACTCAACATTAACAAGTTTTTTGTGTGTGCTGGTAACAATAGTTTACACAGAGTAAACAACTTGTAGATATTCACTGGAGTACTAGCTAGCATCAACAATGTCTGTCAACAGCTATTTAAGTTCAAAGTACAAAAAGTTGGATATGTATAACAGACTAAATGTGGGTTTGATAATGGCACACTACAAAGGTAGTACGCAGCATGTTTACACTTGTAATGATGCTACCACACTCTTGTCATACAAATACATATATACATACATACGTACATACATACAGAGTTTCCATGCAAATTAGTGACAACTTTATTATCAAACTCTGTTTTGAAATACTATTGCATTGGCAATACACATGAGTTCTTCACGGTAGATACAGTAAATGAAGTCTACAGTCAGTAGAATTTTCTAGTGGCTAACTGACTGAGTATTTGACTGATTCCTTATTGGTCCCTACTCTAGTTGAAAATTGCAATTTTTGTGTACTTGTAAGATCAAGGGTGGCTGGCAATATGTACACGGAAGGACTCAGTAAACATGGCTACATAGATTTTATGGTGAAAAAGTTGTTACTGTAGTATAGTGAAAAAGTTGTTACTGTTTTATGGTGAAAAAGTTGTTATTCATAATATTGTTTCATGAATCTACTTGGAGTGGCCTAAAGGTTTTAGTCTAAAAATTAAATGTCTAGTTGACTATGCTTTAGTTTCCTTGTTGACAGTGCAAAGTATAAAATGCACTTCTTAGATGACTACTCGTGTATATAAATGCACAAAGAAACTCAACATTAACAAGTTTTTTTTGTGTGCTGGTAACAATAGTTTACACAGAGTAAACAACTTGTAGATCTTCCCTGGAGTACTAGCTAACATCAAGAATGTCTGTCAACAGCTATTTAAGTTCAAAGTACAAAAGTTGGATACTATAACAGATTAAATGTGGGTTTGATAATGGCACACTACAAAGGTAGTACGCAGCATGTTTACACTTGTAATGATGCTACCACACTCTTGTCATACAAATACGTATATACATACATACGTACATACATACAGAGTTTCCATGCAAATTAGTGACAACTTTATTATCGAATACTATTGCATTGGTAATACAAGTTCTTCATGGTAGATACAGTAAATGAAGTCTACAGTCAGCAGAATTTTCTAGTGACTAACTGACTGAGTATTTGACTGATTCCTTATTGGTCCCTACTCTAGTTAAAAATTGCAATTTTTTGTGTACTTGTAAGATCAAGGGTGGCTGGCAATATGTACACGAAAAGACTCAGTAAACATGGCTACATAGATTTTATTGTGAAAAAGTTGTTACTGTAGTATAGGCCTGTGAAACAATATGTGACTGAATTTGACAAAACAAGGCTTCGACGCACAAAGCTTTGCTAGGAGATATGGCGATTTTAAGGAATCATTGTGTAATAACTTCCCAGTGCCTACAGCTGTGCAAACAAAATTTGCACCAATTGTTCATCTGTTCACTAGCTATCACTGAGTGGGTGTATACATTTCTGATACCCAAAATTTGCCCTGTTTTGAGCAGCTTTTTTCAAGCGGGTAATAATATCACAGGTGGTAGTAATAGGGTGGGGGGGTGGACGGTGGTCTTAATATACGGGTATAAAATGAAGTAAGAAGACAACTGGAATCCATAGGCCAAGTTTGGGCTCTCCATGGCCCTCCATGGCCCTCAAATTACTCCAAATTGACTGAGAACACTATTGGCGAGCTCTCTGTGAAGTCCCAGCTCACTACACACCATTATCACAAAGCCATGGCCATTTAATGGTGCCAATCTCACACTCGTGGCTTTGACAGGGTCGGAAGAAAGCTGCTACAGAAACCAGACTTGTCAGTGCTGAAGGAAGTACAGTGTGAAATATGATAGTGTATTAGACCAGCAATCCATTTCTGGTAAAATCGTAAGTTTGATTTTGTGTGTGTGGAAGCCTTGTTATGTGAAATCCGGTCACATATTATGAATAAGTAGAAGGAATTTTAAGTTTGATTAGGGATCATAGAAAAAGTAGGGAAACAAGGGACACCTGCAGATATACTAGTGGACATTTAATCCCTCTTTAAGTCTATATGATTGAACTAAGGATTAAATGTCCACTAGTATATCTTCAGGTGTAGGTGACCTCCCTTGTTTCCCTACTTTTATTTCTATGATCCCTAATCGAACTTAAAACTCCTATATTTTAAATTCTTGTTTGTTTACTTTTTACATTATTATGACTGGTGCATGAACCAGCACATACTGTATCAAAAGAAATAAGAGCACCAAAGTTAATGCTTTCATTTAAATGCGCGCCCCAGCTATCAATTACTGCATGGCACAAATATTAGTACAAACAGTACATGTTGTTTAGTAATAAATTGGGAGACGCAAAATTAAATGCATATTTAATTCAATGGCAAATGGGATTTAAATGATTATTTTTTTAAATTGCTAGCAACTTGTTGAAAGGGTTTCAGGTCGATTTGAAGACTTGTTTGGGCATAGTTTACCTTTGTCAGGGAAAAGTGAGGCTAGTTTTTAGGTGATGGACCATGCCCATACCTTTGTGGTCCCTACTGTACAGTACTATTGCAACTATACCATATTTATATACAACATGATTATTCATGTAGTGTATCAAACTATGGCTGGTTAGTGTGACATGGGTTGCGCTGTAGCATATTCAGCTAGGAGGGACCATATGGGGCATCTGGTGTGGGTAAGTTGGCATACCACCAAATACACCAGCCAGAGCCTTGTCATAGATGTTGGGGTACACATTTATCATGACCCAATCTTGGAGGGTTGCGTGATCTCACGTGACAAATTAAGGGTCAGGTCTTAAGGCTACAGCGCTCCAGCCCATTCTCCCAATCTCAATATCTTATTGTATATGGTCATTGGTACACACTGGTATACAGAGGTACAACTGGGAACAAGTTAAGCCAGAATAGTTGCCTACAAGCAGCAACAGTGATCCATGTATGTCAACAGACAGCAAACACATTCCTGGATGGTGAGCATGGCTAGCATAAGCTTCTTGAAATATACACTGCATTTCTATCAGTACAATCAAGTTTGTTTATGACATATGATCTCAGACCCGAATATTCAATAAAGTGGATGAGACTCATTTGACCCAGGAAAAATGCAATCCAAATGACCCATACAATCTGGATGACCCAACTCACTTACAACATACCACTATTATAATATGTGACCATCTCAGTGAAAACCCGTCTAGTTCGCACAAACATGCGTATTAAGAAAAACAAAATTTAAAAACCTTGGTGAACTTATGCATGTTACAAGGAAACTTTTACGCAAGTTTTAATCAAGCCATTACTCAGGAACGAAAGTATTAATTAAATCGATTAAACCTATACACCATCTTATTCGCCTACTCATGGGGAATTCAGATATCTTTCTGTAGCCCCAATGGTTTGCATGTCATGTGCATTTGTTTACGATGCAGCAGATGTAACCAAAATTGTCACCGTCTCTCAATAAAACCACCTTCATACGCCTATGCACAAGTGACTGCAGGACTAAAACTATACCTTAGCTGATCTGCCAATCCATGGTGAAAACTGTAAGTCAAATCCCAACTTTGTAGACTACTCCAAATGGAAGTTATGGCTGCTAATGTAAGCGCCTGTAGTTTATTTTTAGTATAGTCACTGTACAAATTGATTTACTTGCAGCTTTTCCTACTTTCTAGCACTGTAATTCCAAAACTACTTACCATAATCGACTGAAATTTTGGTGAACCATTTCTTGGACTATGTAGATAATGCTAAGAAAATAAAACGAAATTTGGAAGTTGTGGGAACTAGCCGGGTTTTCACTGAGATGGTCACATATCCTCCATGCTACCTTCTACTATATAGCCAATACAGTCTTGAGAGGGTCTTCATCATGCACAGATCTACAACACTCATTATCTACATATTCCCGTTTTCAATAATGCGTCATGCATCTGGGTCCCATCTGGGTTCCTAGTGGCCAGCAGCACTGACCTGGTTGTAGGGCTACCATATGCGTACATGTAGGTATACCTTTTTCACTATCTCAAGCACTTCCTCTATTCTAGGTCGCTTTAAAAGATCATTGTCTAAACAAGATAAGGTCAATGGCTTCAATTTCTTCATTTCCGCAGTCATTTGATCCAAATATTTTTGTCGACGCTCAACTTCAGTAAAGGCAATCAACTTTCCAGTTGTAGGATCCGTACTTGTTATATCCGTTGGCTTTGGCCATTCATGAGTTGCCAAAAATAGTGTAACTCCTCCAAATGAGAACACATCTAATGAAACTTCATATATTGGGTCACTTTGAGTAGCTTCAGGGGGCATGAATGCAGCTGTCCCTGGGGCTTGTGTTAGCTTACTTCTGGTCTCTTCACTATGAACTTTAATCGCTTTGGCAACACCAAGGTCTGCAATTTTAGCAACTGAAACAGCATCACGGTTGGTTTTCAATAAAATGTTATTAGGTGATAAATCTCGATGCACCACTGGTGGCTGTTGTGAGTGAAGATAACTGAGACCTTTAGCAATGTCAAGAAGTATGAAAATCTTTGTTGAATAGGAGACACCTGGCTTTGGTGCTTTCGTTTCAATAAAATTTGTTAGACTTTCGTCCATCATTTCCATAATCAACACAGGAATTTTCGCCTGATAACAAATGCCCCAAAACTCCACAATATTGGAGTGGTGAAGGGAGCTGCAGTGTGCACATTCTTGAAGAAAAGCACTAAAGACATGGTTCTGTTCTTGAGCACCAACTTGATTTTCAAGGAGAACACCATGAATCTTCTTGGCAGCACAATCCTTTCCGTTATACTGTGCTCGGTAAACTACTCCGTAAGCACCACGACCCACCTCATTCTTCGGGAAATGTTTAACTCCTTTAAGAGGTACCAAACTTGAGGTGATTCCAGTTGGTATTGCCATTTAAAATAGCTATAGACTCTAGCTGTGCGCGAATTGGTACGGTACAAGCGAGGGTACAAGTCAGGATAAGCCGAGATAACCAGTATAGCTAGCACATCAACTGAAATTATACGAGTTCGAATCAAAGTGCATCACTAGTCTATTTGCAGGGGGTCTTTATAATTAGGTGGGGTCTATTCTACAATAGACCCCACCTAATTATAAACAATAGCCGAATTCGGTAACAATAGCCGGTCCAGTAGACAATAGCCGAATTGATACGGTAACAATAGCCGGTCCAGTAAACAATAGCCGAATTAAATTCGGTAACAATAGCCGGTCCAGTAAACAATAGCCGAATTCGGTAACAATAGCCGAATTGATACCCCGGTCCAGAATGAATTTCACAATTCATTCTGGACCGGGGTATCAATTCGGCTATTGTTAAAACAGAACAGCTATCTCGCAAGTCCGCAATCCGCAATTCCAAATCTTCCAACTATTCGGATAGATCTTCCAGTTTGCGTACCCACTTAGATCCCTCCTCTCAACGCGCTTTAGATCTAGCCTCAGCCAAAGGGGCCTCCAACTGGCTTACCACCCGGCCCCTACAGGAACATGGCTTTGCACTGCATAAGTCCGCGTTTCACGATGCCGTGGCACTACGTTATGGGTGGTCTCCTCAGCGGACTCCTGCTCACTGTGCATGTGGGACTTCCTTTTCAGTGGAGCATGCTTTATCCTGTCCCAAGGGTGGCTTACCTTCTATCCGACACAATGAGATCAGAGATCTAACTGCTACCCTGTTGACTGAAGTATGCTCTCAGGTAGCTGTTGAACCAGAGCTCCAGCCGGTTTCACAGCAGGACTACCCTGCTTCTGCCAATATCCAAGATGGTGCCCGTCTTGACATCGCCATGAATGGTTTTTGGGGTGGAAGAAGTGAAAGATGTTTTGTGGATGTGCGGGTATTCAACCCTCTGGCTGCTTCTAATGCGTCCTCATCACTGGCCTCCTGTTATCGGAGGCACGAGAACATTAAGAAACGTGCGTATGCTCAGAGAATTCGTGAGGAGGAGCATGCCTCTTTTACCCCCCTGGTAATGTCTGCCTCTGGTGGTCTGGCTCATGCACTGTTAAAAAGCCTGTGCGCATTTCACACCCAAAACGTATGCATTTCATACGGAGTTGTTTTAGTAAAAGGTGCGAACTTAAATAGTATGCATTACACGCTAAAAGAGTAAGTATATCATACGAATATGCGATACTGTCAAGGTATGAACCGCTAGAATGTTATGCATACCACTACCCATCAGTGATAAGCGCCTCTTACTAGTTATTTGGGTGCGCTTAATAAGCCATTATGTAGACGCCTCAAGCAAACTCCATGAACGGGAGGACGATCTCCAAGGTGAGTTCTAACTCCACTTCGTTTACTTTGTAGCTAACCTCGTTCGTACTGGCTCGAGTTTGTATCTAGCTACTACTGTTCATCCGCGTTCATCTGCAGACTCGAAACAAATTGTATAGGGCGCGAATCTATGCTATCTATTTAAGATCACTTGTATTTGTTTATTATGTACTGTTTTATCTTATGCTATCTATGCTTGAACAGTCAACGTTAACAGTAAAGTTTTTGAATCTTATCCAGTTTGTATTCTAATTGTTTCGTTTTCAGGTGCTTAGTGAAGGAAGAAAAGACGGATTTCTACTACAAGTACAAATATAAGACTGGTAAGCACTAATTTAATATACCTGAATCAGCTTTTATTAAATGCACCTGTGGTCCCACAGGGGCGGGATCATATTTGCTGTCTTTACAGTATAAGTTCAGATTTTATTTTGATGCGGCAAGATATTACTTTTGCTAATCACTGCCTCTGCCCAATTTGGTTAGTTGGGACATAACATTGATAGATACATAACATTTTCTACATGCTAAAAGCATTTTACAATGTCACTAAGATTTTCTTGTTCTTCCAGTAGACTTTGTGACAGATATGCTCTGGCAATGAATTTGTATTTCTGATGAAAGTAGCTAGCTTAAAAGTAATAGCCATAAGATTGTATGGGTTATTTTAGCTGATTCTAAAGGGAGGGAGGCTATACCAACTTGTTTAAAGCGTTTCGGGGCAATCTGAAAGCTTGTTTGGACTTAGTTTTACCTCACCAATACTGCCTCATTGTTGTCAGGGAAAATTAAGGCTGGTTTTTGGGTGATATTATTTTGTGGGCCACACCTACTGCTTTTGTGGTCCCTACTATACAGTTACTATCGTCAAGAGTTAATAATATAGAGAGGAGAGTGTCTAACGCCGTATAGTCCTGTAACAGATGATTGCACAGAAGTTAAACGGCTTCTTTTCCGCGTAACGACAGACTGGCTAGTATATTTTCGCATTTAACCACAAAGGCTATCCCAGACACAAGGGCGTGCGTTCAACTCGATGTTCAAGTTCACCACAAAGAGCATCGCTCTGTTGCGTAAAGAAGTGTGGCTGTTAACCTCGAAGATAACTCTGGGGGAGAGCGTCTGAGAAACCAATAAACACTGAACCAAAGGCGGAGTATTGCTTCGAATTTTCACTGCGTCGCCATGTTACCCTACCTTTGAGCATTCTTCAATTGAAGGAGCACTGTTCCCTGTACATACAGCTCAGTCTTTAGTTCAGTCTTCGAATATTCTCGAGGATTCATCACGGTGCGGCAAAACTAATTGCGGTAAGGAAACGAACAAATACTAGAAGCCTGTACATTACACGGAAAGGAAGCCGTTTAACTTCTGCGCAATCATCTATTACAGGCCTATACAGCGTTAGACACTCTCCTCTCTATATTATTAACTCTTGCTATCGTATTGTATGATTAATTGGTGATACAATTATAGCATATATCAATTGTTTCAGCAAACAGTTCATATGTTGACACACATACATATTTGGATTTTGCATGGACTTAATTTACTCAATAACATCATATTTAACTGTTATAAAGCTTTTGTCAACCAGATGTTGATTAAATGACTTACTCATAGTAAGTGGGTGGTAATCAGCCAAATCCTGATGCTTACAAATTATGTGTGTATGCTTCAGTGCGTTGACTTCATAGGAGTTGTAGTGCTTGTTAAAACAGTTTGTGATGAGTGGTTCAATGATGAACAAGCATGTATTTGATTCAGTTATGATGATGTCAAGTATCTTTCCAAAGATAGGCTCATCTTCACATAGAGTGCATATTACAACAGTTCCCTTAGAATAACTGGTGCCGTTGTATTCTGCATATGAAACCCTATGAATTTACATCACAAATTAACAGCTGAGCAATGTACAAATTACTTTCATAGTAGTATCAAGAGTTATCTCTTGGTATTTAAAAATGACCTGCATTTAATTACATTTTGTTTGCAGAGAAATCAATGGTTTTACTGTTTGTTTGTTTGTTTGTGTACACAGCTAGCATGAAGCATATCAACTTAGAAGTACAGGGAAAAGTAGCTTCATAAGGAATCACAAAAAGTAGTAAAATGAGGGAGGTTGCCTATACACCTCAGTGGATGTTTAATCCCTATAGCCTTGACTGATAGTATGTTCACGTTGAGTTGAATCCTCAAAAACATTTCATAACTCATGGATGTAATTACACATGATCTTGAAATTTAGCTCATTTGTAGTACTGCTTGACCCGCTAAAAATATTTCAAAATCTTTTTGTTCAAATGTTTGACATAATATTTACTGCCAATCAAAATTTTTACAATACATTTCCTATGTGGAAGCCATATAAGTACAATGTCCAATACAGCCCTTTCCTAAACTTGTAATGGAGCCAAACTGTACATGTCTGTTGTTGACACCATTGCTGTTACCAATAATCATCTGGTTGGCTGAAATGTTAACTCTGTTGAGAAAAAATCCACTTTTAATTTTTAGCTGTTTTTCAGGATTCAGCTCAATGTGAACATAAGGGATAAAAAAATCACAACAGATGAAGGGGTGGGTTGATTCTCGAAGGAGCTATATTGCAGACGATACTTCCCTGACACTTCCGTAGCTTAAATCTCGCACTGGAGTTGCCATCATAACATCTCACATAGTGTTGCTGTTACTGCCTTGGCTACTGCTAACCACCCCAACTGCTGACTTGATTTTACGAGGCCACACAAAACGTGTGTAATGCAGTCATTAACACCATTCAAAACTACAAAGGAATATGGAAATACTCCTGGTGGTGTATGCGTTCATTTTATATAGGCCTATTGGGCATTAGATACTTTCCCTCCCTACTATTATTAACTCTTGGTATTGTTGTACTGTATTATAACTAGGAAGTAACAATTGTCATGGCATGCAATATGCTGTTACACTTTAGTGTGTTGTAACATTTGGTTCAAGGCAAACCTCCTCTGACATTGAACTTGGGTCGTGAGATAGTATTCAAAAACTAAAACTCTACGATTCCTTCAGCCCTAAAAATCTAATGAATTATGTACAAGTAGTACCTTTGCAATAAGGAAGTGAGATGCAACTCTGCTGAGTATTGTAAAAGATCAGACCGGTATTCAACATCATTCACTGTTGTGCTTGTTGCTAGAATTAATAAAGTGATATATTAAAAGTAAATTACATAATTATGTAGTTGTATACCTGTTCCGTATGCAATGTCTGCTCCTAGAAAGTTTGTGCTGCATGTCATCTTATAACACATGTAACGCTGGTGCCTAGTGGCAACAGTCTTCCCAATATTTGTAAAGTTACCAAGATTCTGGGCAGTTTTCTTGAAGTACTTGTGCTTAGCTTCGTATCTCATGCACCAGTTTCTAACAAGTGGACCGCATCTACAAAAGTCATGTGTAGCAAGTACAGCATTGTATATATGTAAAGTGCCATAATAAAGAGGATGGTTCAGATATGTGCTTACATTAGCATTGTCATAATACATCTAAATACTATTATAGCAAACAACACTGAAAGTAACCTTATGTAACCTTGTCATGTGTGTACATAAAAACGTCTGGTAACATTCATCAGTATTTTGTTGGCAAGGTGCTTAATGTTTTCCCCCAGCATATTTGTCAAACATCCTTAGCAACAGTTCCAAGTGGTATTGCCAAGTAGTATTGCATCATTTTGATTCAAATTTTGGCAGTGTCAACAGAATGTTACCAGATGTTTTTCCATGCCCACATACATATGGAAAAACTAACTGTGTGCTATACTTGGATATCACACCTACAAGGATGTCACATCAATTACTCATCTCACCTTCCCCCATGCATAGGGATTGCTACTTTGGTGCTACTACTTCTTAAATCAGGGGTATCAGTATGACACTTGAAGTAAAGCAATCCTTAGTATTGGAACTTAAGAATTTGGCGGCATCGACTCTACCTGATGGTGTTACTATTGCCAGGCGTTCAACAACGTCCTTGACAAATGACTTCGGGGACATAGGCTTCTTCTTGGCGGTCTCACCGATGATATCTGCTGACACATCCAGGAGACTGCTGTCCACGTCTTCAATAGTGCTACTTATGTGGTGGAGAGAAAAAAAATGTAAATAATAAAATGTTTAATTTTAATGCTGTAGTAAGTTAAGATATGTGTTAAGAGGTGATTGGTGAGAGAGAAGATGGTAGACGGAACTCTGTGACGTTGTTCAGAATTCCAGGAGACTCTGACAATATTATTGTCAATAGTCAGGTAACTAAGAACTTAATACTAGTCACAATGCATTTCTGCTTTTGACAGCTTCCTCAGGTGACATGTTCTTAGGTCACAAGAATGAAGAATAGAATGTATGGAGCTGTATGTATAATGTTAAGGTTAGTGGAAATAAATTTATTGCTTACCTTGTCATGTTACCGAAATTTGTTTTTATTTTAGTGGGCTTGGGGAAAGTAGCTAGTCTCTACGATGACTTTAAGTTGGAGAACTGGTGATAAAAAATAAATAAAGTATGTTGAAAAGTGTTGAAATAAAAATTATGTTTGTAGAATACCTTGAATTAAGCGGCGGCATGTGTATATTTGTGGTTAGGAAGGAGTTATCCAAGGGGTTTCCAGCGGCGACACGATAAATAATTTATTTCGACAAAGCGAGTGGTCTTTGTAGAATGCTAACAGGGGAAGGAAGTTTACGATAAGATAAAACTTTTATTCACTATACCTCTTCAGGAGGATACGAAGCTTGGTAGTTTGATATAAAGGTGCTTGTCTTGTAAGAGTCTTAGTTCACAATAAAGCAGCTTAAACGGTTGTTCAAAGCGTAACTATGCAAATGTGCTAGGGTGGCCAATGAGAGTTTGTGGATTTTAAAAAATTGTAGTCAGTGGCTTGAGGGAAAGATACTGTGTATATTCACGTGACTGGTGAATCACGCGTCACGTCAAAAACAGCTTTGCAATTTTTGCTTAACCATTGGTGATGGGTGTGGTCACTCGACAACAAACTAATTAACTTGAAGGCCTTTGCGTATCTAGTGTCTCAAGTGGTATTCTCTATGGTAAAATGATCCACCTTGTGATAAGCGGCTAGTTTACTGCAGACGATGCAATTATGATGAATTCTTGTGCAAAAGTGACAAAATGTAATGTAAAAGCGATGAATTCAATCACACATATACATGCTTCACACATGAAATATCACATCAGATCAATAAAAGTGTTTATGACCCCCTGACCACTCAAAATCTCTGGGCCCTGACCCTGTACTGTCACTACAAAACGGGGGTTGGCTTGGCTTGGCTGTATATGAAACTGTTTTGTTGCTGGCTTGGTGTTGCAGAAACACACAACCTTGGACCTTACAATTAGGATAATTCACTAGTTTTTCACTTTAATCCATAAAGGTTTCAGAAGAATCCATAAACATGTATTATCACAGGACACCATTATGTCTAACCTTATGTCATATGTAATAGCCCTGACAATCTATAAGAAACATTGGAAGTCATGTGAAAATAATAGATGTGATTCAGACTTCCGGACGTATGAATTTTTGTAACTTGACTTCGGAGACTGTGTAAAGAAACAGTGAAGGATGGAAGCAAGAGTTCATAATAATATGAACTCTTGATAGATGCTTGTCAGTATTATATATAAACATATAAACAAAGATTATCCAGCACTATATTTTTAGAAAAGTCAGTGACTAAGTATGCTTTAGTCGCCAAAAAGATTTCGGTCAAATGTGAATTTCATCCCACCAGCCCGAATTAAGCTACAATACTCCTCAGACAATAATATTATGGATATGTTATAGTGTTTAAAGACATACTTGTTCAGTGGCCAATTTGCAGTGGTGGTTTTCGAGATGCTAATAGAGCACCCCATGTTTTATACATCCATAGTGACCTAAGTTCTGTAAAACATCATGGGCTATTGACGGACGTGAGTTTAAATGTAATGGTTTTCTGTAAATATGTGTTTCCAGATTCTTCTGAAACCTCTATATAAAATGGTGATCAAGAAGGAAAAATATTGATGATCACAGTTCATTACTCCAGTTGAAAGTGCATCACCCATCATCAACTGGCAGTGTGGAAGTGACTACCAATTGCATAGTGACCTCAATCTGATGATGCAAACTTTCAACATGAGTACTGTATATCTACCTGGAATAAAAGCAGCATAGTAGCGGTAGTCCGCCTCAAACTTGGCAGCGAGTGATTGCCTGGTAGCTCAGGTAGCTAGCCGACTCAGTTTATTTTTGCGTAGGCGCCTCAAGTGATGGTGAAGTGACTCTACATTGACAAGGAATCGTACAGTAGATAAGATTTCACATACTTGGAATCACAACTAACCTTCACATGATTCGATGTTCCATCCCGTGTTCCATTTAATTGTCACCATCCCTATAACACTCACGTGAGGATGCTATCGACAGCTGCAATTTGTTAGCAACCGTTTGGACATACGACGTTGAGTCGAATATTCACAAACGGAGGTTGTTGAGTAAGGCTGTACTTAAAAGTTGTCGGAGCTGGTGGTGCATGGTGTAGGCCGGTGTTGGACTGAGCTGCCGCAACTGGGTTGAACCATACCAGACTATTCGGTTTGTTTCATTATACTGATAATAATTTCTTGCTTGACTAAACTTTTTAGCAGGCGGCTACATACTGCAGTCGACCATGAACTGTACGAAGGCGTTCCGCAGGCTCCTGTGCCGGCGGCTCAGGGGGCCGGTTCAATTAACTGCCATTCTCTCAGTTCCGGCGGCCGGGGTTTACATACTAGCACTGATAACAGGTTGGTAACTATGTTACTTGCAGTGGCTTTTAGTTTTTATATAGGTATGCTGACAGAAAAGTGTTGACAGAAGTGACAGGTCAGGATGAAGTGACACCAGGTACGGACAATACAAAGGTGTTATCATGTCACATATCATATCCTTTCTAGCAAACAGCAATTAGTTCTAGTGACATGGATTGAAATACTGCTATATAGTCAGGATGGCCAGACCACCAAACATGGTAAGATTATGGAATGCTGATTTATCAATCATTTTTTCTTCCCAGAACACCGATTTGTAAATTTATAAGACCAGTCTTATGCTATTAAGACACAACTGATTCAATAACAACAGGTATTATACCGTACAATTCTTACATTAAAATTCATAATCTATAATAATTGACAGAATTAACTATACATTGCTTCTGAAAGAGATTTCAACCATGCATGGTAAGTACATTGTTTCTTGGCTTCATCTGTTCACAATGCATACCATAATGCCATAGAAACAACTGCAGAAATAGAAGATAGTGATAGCCGTATGCAGTTCCCATGGATGTCATTCATCTTAGATGTTCAGATATGCAGTGTCGAAACCTAGAACAATAAATATAATTAGCAATATTTTGAAATATGTATTTGTAATTGTAAATGGATGTTAATCATACCAAAAAAACAGTCTGCATTACATACAATGGCTAGAATGGTTATAATAATGCATTATGGATGTAGATCATACCGGGAATACAGTGTGCATTACGTACTATGGGTAGAATGGTCAGTAATGCACACAACAAATGGAATGCTCGGTGTGAGGAAGCATATCATCTGCAGTTTGGTGTGATATGCAACCAACTGTTTTAACAGTGTGAGGCTTCTGT
This sequence comes from Dysidea avara, assembly GCF_963678975.1. NCBI lineage: Eukaryota > Metazoa > Porifera > Demospongiae > Dictyoceratida > Dysideidae > Dysidea > Dysidea avara. Next base: position 29,899,878 of record NC_089276.1, read on the forward strand.
TTTTTATCAACGCTTGGCTCATCAACTTTCAAACAAGTGGGGCGATGATTACTCTGTTGTCATGGGGTGGTTAAGGTGCTGTCTATCTTTTTCTCTCTTGCGGTCCTCCATACAATGCATCCGCGGAGTCCGCTCATCCATCGGTCACTATGTTAAGACTCCCCCAATTGTGGAGCTGATTCGGGCAGAGTCTCAGTTTGCCGTGGACTAAGAAAGTCCCGGTTTGTCCAGCACAGGCCATTTATGTGCTGGGGGTGGTAGGCAAGGGCAGTCCATCAAGCCCGGGTAAAAAAAAAAAATAAAAAAATAAAAATTCTACGGAACGGAACGCCTCAACGGAACGGAACGGAACGATGGACTAAACCACGGAACGGAACGCTTTCTCAAATTGAAGCTTGTAACTTACCATTGCTGAAATTGCCCTTTTTAAAGTTAGCAGTGGCACCTCCAGTGGGTGATTAAACACAAGATAAAAAGAATTAACGGATCGATTGTGGGTTTTTGTTGGTTGTCATTAGTAACGAAGTATTATTGTGGGATGAGCTGTATCAGTGATGTTCATCCATGGTTCATCTACGGAAGGGAACTTTATGTGAGCTGTTTTTCTTATTTAGACTTTAGAAAACAGTCTGGGCCGGCCTTTCAAGTCATAAGTCAGGAATTAAAACTTGAAGAATTCTGTGCAGTGTGTGAGGAGCAAATATTTTGTCAGATCGCAAGGAGGGTATATTCTGCAAACATCACTGAAGTGTATGCATGGAGTTATTTATATATTAACAGCTGGTGCAGTGGACTAATGCCGTATTCAATAGTGAGCTGATTTTATCTGTTGCACAATTCAAGGATGTGTCTGACTGCCAGCCTTGAATCAGGGTAAATGCCAAAACTCCAAGATCAGCCAAATCTCAGTTATAAGCCATATGTGAAACCATGCCCGTAGCCACCAGGCAAACGAGATTTGGACCAGGATGCATGTGTAATGTATCTAGTCAGACCTGAAATGGAACACTCACATTAATTACATACCACCTAGGAACCCTAGCTGGGATTTCTTAAGTGTAACATTTCACATGCTTCACTTCAAACAAAACAAGTTAAATTTTTTCATCTATTTTCAAGTGATTCCCAGTCCAGCTGGTCCATGAAATTTCAGTGAGATCATATGTATTTGTTACAGTGTGGGCTGTCCTGTATTGGATCTACTCTAGAGTTGAGATTTCAAGGTAGACTCATTGCCAATATACTGACACTATATAGTACTGTTGTAGCATATTTAAGTGGAGGACAAATGAATACAGTAATGTTAGATTATTTATGTATACAAACTTTTCATAATGAAATTGGTATCCCATTTTGATTTGTACTTCCACTTTAAGAACAAGAAGTTACCACACTTTTAATCTCCAACCACTGTCGTTAATTAACCAAGATCTCACTAGTCTGTAATTCACCTTATTGTAGTGATTTTATTGATTCATCTGTATGTTTTCTTCATTTTCCTTTGAAGTTGTACCAAGAGTTCATAATAAGGTGGAGAGTATCTAACTTGAATGCATTCACCAAACACCCTGCTTAAAGTAACACCTCCGCCTTATTTCAGAACAAAGGCTTTACCTTCAGCAACACTAATCAACAGTTTTCTATCCCCAGTAAAGGTATTGATTTGATGAAAGGTGAACTTTATACAGGGTGTTTGTACAGGCCATACTGAGAGTTAGACACTCTCCCCCATACAAATATTATGAACTCTTGGTTGTACAGTATAGGTAAACAAAGATAAGTTTCTCTCCCATCTTATTCTAGGATTTCTATTGACTAGGAAAATTCAATTATTTGTATACAGGCTCAAAATTGAGAAAATAAATTAATATTATACAGTCCGTTTGCTTTTGGATATTTAATGTCTCCAACCGCAACAAAAATTCGATGAATCCATGCATCTCATCACTGGTCGTCTGAACATTCTGAAAGTGATACCTCACTCAATCAACCATATATTCTGTTTATTAGACTGAATAAAGTCATGATCACCTAGCCTTTTCATGTCACCAGTAACTTTCTAGTTAATTTCTCAGTGGATATAATCCTCCGAAACTGAAGAAATTGAGTGGTCTTCTAAACTATTTATCTTATCAAGATAAGCAGAAACAACTGACATCCAATCGGCTACTGTATTGTAGTAACAAAACTTGCCTTGGTCATGCAATAAATGAATTGAAGAGACCTGCTTAATTTATCAGGTAGTAAAACAATCACTTAATGTTTTATAATTATCCTATTCCATTTTCCAGGGGCGGATCTAGGATTTATAAAAGGGGGGGGCTAACTCAAGGTACTAATCTCTTGGGTAGAGGTGTGCAAAGCACACTTCCCAACATGCGAAGCATGCTGGAACTAGGGGGGTCTAGGGGCATGTCCCCCAGGAAATTTTTGAAAAATAGATGCTAAAATACTGCAATTTGGAGACATTTCCACATAAAATTCATAATATTTTCTGCCTGTAGATATTGTATATACTGCCTTTAGATTATAGGTATGGCTCTCTGAAGCATTTTGTTGATGGAAAAGTTTGGGTAGGTACAGACAACCAAGTACATGATGCACCCCTCTCACAATTGCACAACACTGAATATACATGTGCATGTTAGAATTATAATGCTGAAAGTGAAAAATTTTGAAATTTGAACAATACAAGATTGAATCTTGTATTGTTCAAAAGGCCTACTCTAAAGGCCTTTTCAATGGAAATTGTGTACCTGAATTAAGTATTGACATACATATTAACTACACAAGTAGATGAATGAAGCCCTTTAAATAGACCAATGTATACCTCAGTGTATGTATAGGTGCAGGCAGATTTGGAAAAATTCCATAACAGAACTAACTATATGCTTCCAGTGAATGTTCTATTAGATTAGTTAGCTGACTGCTCTATTAGAGTATCTTGATCTTGTACACCTCCAATGCTGATCCAGGTCCTTGTTGCATAAACTTTAGCATAAATCCACTGATAATACCTTGGAAGGATGTTTATAAGGTAGTTTTATGAGTATTTGTATTATTAGTGATCATATAATTATGCTAAGACAAAATTTTATTATAATACTCAGTATATTGATCAAGTAAAGCCTAAAAGTGAAGGGGAGCCCCCTCCCCCCCCCCCCCCCCCTGGATCCGCCCCTGTTTTCCTGGAGGTTCCACTGATAAAATGCAATTTCAGCAATGATAGCATCTAGCCAAGTTGCAAGTTGATTCAGAAAGCATTCCATTCTGTAAAATAGACCCCATCCAGAATTCAACTCAGTACTCAGGCTGAGATATCTGGCAATAGTCCACTACTCTGTCAATGAATCATTGATGTTCACACAATATAGCCTCCTTGAGGTATCCGATTGTTTGCTCCTCACACACTGCACAAAATTCCTTTAGATTCTGCTTAGACTGAGTTGATTCAGCTTGTCACCATACTTGTTTCCTTTGTAGTGTAGCTATACACATACTGATGTATGCCGATTAGAAAGGCTGGGCCTCAGACTGTACATTCTAAAGTCAAAGTAAGTAAAAATAACTCACATACTAGTAAAAACAAGTCATGCATTAAGTTCCCTACTCGAAGATGAACACACTGAGTCAGCTATTCCCACAATTAGTACTTCGTTACTAATGACAACCAACAAGAACCCACAATCGATCCTTATATTCGTTTTATCTTTCTTGGGGTACGTTTGATTACCTGCTGGAGGTGCCACTGATAACTTGTACAGCAATGGTAAGCTGCAAGCTTCAATCTGAGAAAGCATTCCGTTCCGCAGTTTAGTCCATCATTCCGTTCCGTAGAATAGTGAATAAATGTGAAGTTCTACACATTTCACTGAAACAGATCATCAAGAAGTTGTACTTATTATATGATGAACCACTAAAGTGTGTAAATGAAGCTAGATATTTGGGAGTAATGATTGACTCCAAGCTTACTTTCAACACACATGTAAATTTAGTATGTAAGAAAGCAAACAATACCTTGTCTTTCCTGAGAAGAAATTTGTCTTCATGCCAGCGTGAAGTGAAAGCTGAAGCTTACCTGATGTATGTGCGTCCCATACTGGAGTATGCTACTTGTGTCTGGGCCCCTCACACCCAATGTAATATTGACAAGCTAGAAGCTGTTCAAAGGCGTGCAGCCAGATTTGTTATTGGAGATTTTCGCTCCACCAGCAGTGTAACACAAATGCTAACTACCTTGAAATGGAACAGTTTAAATTATCGTCGAAATATGTTAAGACTCCAAATGATGTACAAAATTATTCATCATTATTGTGGACCTTACTCTACCAGAATGTATCACTTTTAATAGAGGAATTACCCGGGGTCATGAGTACAAACTTACCCTGCCATTCACTAGAATTGACACATATAAATTCAGCTTCTTTCCTTCCACTGCTATACTATGGAACAACTTGCAACCAGAGACTGTTGAAGCTTCATCTATCACCGTGTTTAACAACCTTCTTATAAATGAACTGCAAAATTGTAATTAGTTAGCTGTAGCTATATATTTTGATTTGTATATTGCATTTATACTCGGCGCTGTGCGAGGTCTTGCAATTATAATAATAATAATAATAATAGACCCCACCTTATAATTACGGACAGGAAATTAGTACTTAATCGCAAAATAGCTGCGGTAATCTTTGACGGACTGTCTGTCGTGCCCCCAGGGATAAAAATCCCTATTAAATGTGGTGTCCCATAGAGTGGATGATGTGTAGGCGGTATTGATTTGTAATGATCATTGAACAGCTGCCGAGTGAGCGAATATGACAACCAATAGCTAGATCACCTCCTACACGTACGTACTAGATCACCTCCTACACGTACGTACTCGCGTACGTATGATGAGCTCAATGTATATTCCCCTCTATATATGAGTGTAGTATACCACCACGGAAGTGTTGTAGATGTGCTGATAATCTGATCTTGGAAAACCTACCTTTTTGGCACATTGGTCAATTTTCTGTTTTATAGCTTAAATGAGGTACTGGGTGCTCATCTACCTTGTGTTAAAATTCCAGCTCAATTTCTTCAAGCATTCCTGAGATATGGCCAATTTTCTGTCCTGTACATTACAAACTAACTTTTATGGTAATGTATTGAGTTCTGTGAGTGATTAAGGGTGACAAATGGTGACATCTCACTTTGTTTACCAGCAATTCCATTCTTACCATCTCAAATACTTTAAAAGATATTTCTGATAGATTAATGAAGTATTCTTGGTACTTTTCTGTAATTAAATGCCATGTATCATTGTCTAAGACTAAGTTTTAGCCTTTCCAGCAGCTGAACAAATCACCCAATTTGTAAATTAATTGTTATCCCACGCATGTGAAATTACTACATGGTCTGATATAATCATCCATATCTCCTAGAAAAAAAAGAAGCTATGGGTGTGAAACTTCACAGCAAGAAGCTTTAATAGTTGCTTTATCCAAATGTGCAAAAAAATGAATTTTTTTAAAAAGTGTTGAAATTTTCATTTGAGTTTTCCCAAAAAGTTTGCTTGTGCCCAAAAGGTAGGTTTTCCAAGATCCGGTCACATTTTGTTACAGCATGTGCATGTTCCTAGCTGATCAATGAGTCATGGTTTCAGTGTCAAGAGATGATGCATTGACATTTGGTATTCTTCACTGGGTCCCTCATAAGATGGGCAATTGGAAACAGTGGAAATGGAAACCAGAAACGGAAAGTGGAAATGGAAAACGGAAATGGTCAAATCGTCATATAAATGTACACTAGAGTAAAATCTTTGTTTAGTGGCCACCTCTTAAAGACCACCTTCTTATAAAGACCATCTCTGTACAAAGACCACATTTTAATTAGATCTCGAAATCTTGAAGATGGCTAAGGACCACTTTGTGGTCACCTCTGATAAAGACCACCTCTTTACATGGTAAAATTTGGTAAGCTTCAAACATGTATTTTCATGACTCATATCAACGTCATCTCTTTGTCCACACTGAATTCGCTGAAGTCATATACCATCATCACTTAGTTTGTACCAACATAGATAATACTGTACTATTATTAGAAAGCGTCAATTGCACAATCATGTGCAATAATACAATCACGATAATACTACCACGTGTATTGTTTAAAATCCTAGTGCTAGTATAAAATTCAATAGTGACACAAGGTGCGTGCATGTGCAAGTGTCAATGTTATAGTAGTATATACTACATACTATGGTATACCAGAATGCGTCATACAAAAATATTCCATGCAACTAAAATGAGTACACTACAACCTACTATATCAACAAAGAGCCTTGTCAGTATTGATAAAGTGGTCTGACATAAAATGCTTGGAACCTAGCTATTACTGGAATGTTTAGAGGTGGTCTTTGTAAACAGTTGATCTTTATAAAAGGTGCCTTGGCCATCTTTGAGATCTAATTATAACATGGTCTCTGTACAGAGGTGATCTTTATAAGAAGGTGGTCTTTAAGAGGTGGCCACTAACAAGGGTTTTACATTTATATGACGATTTGACCATTTTCGTTTTCCATTTCCACTTTCCGTTTCTGGTTCCCGTTTCCACTGTTTCCAATTGCCCTCATGCGATAGCTACCATGCAATTACAATAAAAAATCTCTACTGAACTGGTGAGAATAGTCAATTTGATGTTTAGGAGGAATTACTAAACTGTATAGATCCTAGCTAAATGTTGCAGCTTTCTTGAGCCTGCACTTCATGTTGTTGAAGGATCAAGTTACCACTGGGTCTGGGATTTTTATTGCATTTACCAGGCTTCATCTTTTGTAGGTTCCTACAGTGGGATGGCAACTCCAATAACACGTATGTACCCCTTGCCAGCTATGTATTGTGTTAAGTGTCACACTGGCAAGAATATCTCTCAATACATAGGAAGAAATTGCACCCTCAGGGCTGGACTGTCTTGAAACTGCAGTTGCTTCTAGCTGCAAGTTTGTACATGCAATGAGAGTAACTTCAGGTATTATTGGATCTTTGTATGCTTTGTGGCGAGCAAATATATTTCACCTCTCAATGCAATGGTGTATACCCATCAGCAAGTTGCCATCTTAAGTAAGTAAGAAGATTAAGTCAACAACTTCGAAAATAAGGTAGAGTTGTGGTTTCACTTAATGCATTGTTATGTTATGTAAAGGTCTATGCTCTATGGTCTATATGTGGCTCTGAGTTTGTGACACATGCAACCATCAGAAAATTGTGTGTAGCTGAAAATTGCTAACCTGAGCAAAGTAACTACATGCAGTACTTTAAAGTAAGCACCAGTCAATACCTTCCATCTGACAGTACATTTTTTCAACTTTCAAAGTACTCTGCATATATTACCAGACTTTAAAAGATTACAAAATAACACAAAATTACTTACATGTAATGCCGGTGTGTGATAAAACTATATTTCCATGATAATCAGCATATGGACAAACTGCATAGCAATTTTCATCCTCATTGGAGCTTGGATGATGGAGCAATCCAAGGTAAACATGCATTGTTATTTTGTGCCAGGATTATGTTAGGGAATGAATTATGGAGAATTTTTTATTTAAAAATCTTAGATAATGGAATGCCTAATAATGAGTTATTATTATACGTGCAATATGCTTAATGCAAAATAAAAACCTATTTAGCTACAAATTAATTTTAGTAATACCTAGTATACTTTAGGTTTTTTTCCAGATTAGAATCACAATGCCACATGTGCAAGTCTAGCAGGCCACATATAACCATGTGTGATGTTGCTCATGGGTGCACGTGGTACCGTAGTTACACATGTACACTACCAAATACATGTGTTAACAACTTTATGATTTAGCGTCTTGTATACTAACTAGATCCCATGCCATGACCACTATAGTTGGGATATATCAGGTAAGCAAATGTGATACCAGGTGTCCTACAGCACTTGTGCTGTAAAGCATTAATAAATAAATAAATAATTAAAAATAGATACTGGAAGGACTTTCTACATCTCTACAAGAGTGTAACTTTTTTCTGAAAAGTACCCTATCATTCAAATCATATCTGCAAGTCTCGACAAATCGATGATTTTAATAGAGTAATGGTATGAATGTGACAATGTGCTGTGTCATACTGTTGCTATCAATGTGTCGTACTTAATCATATCATAATTTGTGACTGAATTTGACAAAACAAGGCTTCGACGCACAAAGCTTTGTTAGGAGATATGGCGATTTTAAGGAATCATTGTGTAATAACTTCCCAGTGCCTACAGCTGTGCAAACAAAATTTGCACCAATTGTTCATCTGTTCACTAGCTATCACTGAGTGGGTGTATACATTTCTGATACCCAAAATTTGCCCTGTTTTGAGCAGCTTTTTTCGAGCGGGTAATAATATCACAGGTGGTAGTAATAGGGTGGGAGGGTGGGGGTAGTAATAGGGTGGGAGGGTGGGGGTGGATGATGGTCTTAATATACGGGTATAAAATGAAGTAAGAAGACGATTGGAATCCAGAGGCCAAGTTTGGGCTCTCCATGGCCCTCAAATTACTCCAAATTGACTGAGAACACTATTGGCGAGCTCTCTGTGAAGTCCCAGCTCACTACACACCATTATCACAAAGCCATGGCCATTTAATGGTGCCAATCTCACACTCGTGGCTTTGACAGGGTCGGAAGAAAGCTGCTACAGAAACCAGACTTGTCAGTGCTGAAGGAAGTACAGTGTGAAATATGATAGTGTATTAGACCAGCAATCCATTTCTGGTAAAATCGTAAGTTTGATTTTGTGTGTGTGGAAGCCTGGTTTTGTGAAATCCGGTCACATTTAAACTCATCATTTGTGTATATACAACCATTGCAATATTGTTAGTTATATCTATAAAACATGGAACATTTAAATGCATTTAAAATTATTATAAATAGAACCTGCAGTTGCTTAACTAATAGCACAGGTATATTTCAAATACAGTAAATAATCAAATCAGCAATAATCATTCTCAATCACTTATCCTTTATGTCTTTGGAATTTTTTTCAGATTAGAATTAATTTTTGTCACAATGTCTGTAAATGTCGGCCTCTGCTTTGGCAGATGGTACCAGCACTGACACATAACTTCATCATACAAAACTTTTGGAATGAGTTCTGGTGCCTTCATCCTGTAACCTTGCTGTATGTGCTGAATGACGTCCTGCAGCAAACACATAATCTATTATTACACAGAACAAATGTATATGTACAGTACAGTAATGTATCTGTACACAACCAATGGTACACAAGTAGCAACATACATACATACATACATAGAATTATACATAAAGTTCCAGCATTATGAAATTGATAGCCATACTTTTATGTAGTACATCTCACTTTATAGCTAGCAAGAACTTAAAAGGTGTAAACTAATAGAGAACCACATACATTGTCACTCATTCTGCAGTATGGTAATTTTCCACAAGAGTAGATCTCATATAACAACACTCCATAGCTCCAAACATCACTAGCTGTAGTGTAGACTCCCAGACCAAGTGCCTAATAACAATAATAATTTATTTCAGTTATTCAGATATTAACTTAATGTTACAAAGTATTTGTAACTTTGAATACCAATTGAACCTTGAGTGTAATATTTTATTATAGTGAAGCCCTTTACATGCATACATATTAAAATTGCAATGACACATTCATATAGATATGTAAACATACCCATGCCATCATTTGCAATTATTGTACTCACATACCTCAGGAGCTGTCCACCTTACAGGAGTACGGCTAACTACATCACTATCAATGTATATTCCCTTCTCTGTTTGTATGCACATGCTAAAATCTGAAATTTTCAACACTTCATTGTTGTTTCCAACCAGACAACTCCTAGCAGTCAAGTTTCGATGAAGACAATTTTGAGAAGCTAGGTATTCCATCCCCAGGGCAACATCAAGGGAGTACTTGGTTAACTGGTACTGTGTTTGATGTATCCCATGTGTACATAAGAAACTTAGAAATCCTCCACCAGACATCATTTCCAGTACCATGTACATTGGTTCTGTATCAATACTCATTTCAAGCATTTTGACTATGTTGGGGTGACTGAATTGCTGAAGAAGTTTAATTTCAGAAAGAAACCGTTGTTCATCTGATAAGTACACAAAATCTCCCGTCTTTACTAAAACATGCTTCCCAGAGTTCTTCTGAGTGGCAGAATATATTATACTAGATAGTTCTTGACTGAGAGGCTCGTCATTATCAAGGATGAGGTTGCCATGATTTATTAACCATTTGTAGTGATCAGCAAGTGGCTTACTAATGGCCTCTCTAAGATAAAAGGAATGGTCACCCAGAGGAATTTGGTTTTCAGTGTAATGTGTCAGAAGCTCACTGATGCTCTGAAAGACCGGCCCACCAAGAAATGATACTTCCTGTTCCTAAGTAAATATCATGCATATATAACAGTAATACAGTAGGTCATGTGATAATAGTGTGTATTTGTTTGCCAGTGGTTATTAGAAGTTTATGTGCTATATAGTGCACAGAATTATACTGTATGGTAGGAATTTCGAAGGAAAAGTTGACGAATCTCTGCTTCACCAGCTGTTTGATGAATTAAAAGTTGACAATGCTCACAAAATTATATAGGTCAATGGTATAACTCAATAAGGCTAAGGATTTTTCTACAAAGCATATAAGAACTCCAATCTAAGGGATCTGGGGCAAGCCCTCCTTTTTGAAGATTAAATCCTCCAAGATTTATCAGAATACTATTGATATTAGCTTGACTGTTGTATTAGGGTGATTGCTCTATTAGGGTATTTTGATCTTGCACATTTATAGTACCCAGTTGGGCATACTCCCTTCCCTCAAGGAAGAATAAGACTCTCAAAATTGAATCTGAGAGTAATTTCAGCAGACCCCAGTCACCACTAATATTAAATTTGTTGATTTTTGGAATAGGGTGACTGTTCTATTAGGATATATTGATATTGATGCATATGCACAATTATATAGAATCCAGTTGATTCACTGGAATTGCATTTAGCTAAGCATTTGTCCACTTGGTGTAATACAATTATTCAGTGACAGCTAGAGATAATTTTAAAAGGGCTAAGTCACACAGCCAGAGAAGACATACATCAAGACACACGTAGTGTGTCGTACGACCCAAGAAGCCGGCATGCCACACCATGTCAAGACACACAGTAGTGTGTTGTGCAGCCTAAGAAGCATATATTTACAGGAAGAAAGAAAACACAATTTTCACACCTATGTAGCTCTGTGATCCCTATCCGATTGGAACCAGTTTCACTACAGAGGTGCTCGCCAGGTAGGCCACGCTACATATCAAATTTGAAGGAAATCGCCCCAGCCGTTTCTGAGATATGAGTGGCCAAAGTTTCGTTTTAATTTCTTTGTTTTCTTTCTTTTTTTTCTTCTTCTTAAGCCGTATGGGGGTTTTGATTTTTTTTTGCACACTTTGCAAAAATTGCTATAAAACACAAACTTGTCATTCCATTGTATCGATATTTGGCACAAGTAAAGTGCATATAAAGGTACATTTGTGTACCAAGTTTGCTATGAATCTGATAAATATCCAAGGAGTTATGAGTGTTTATTCACGTAAAAAAAAAGATGAAAGTTTTGTCATGGCTACAGGGTAAACCGAGTAGAGGAATAACTTTTAAAACCGTGTGTACATAGGCTGATCATTGCAGGAGTGCCTTTTGGTGGTTAGAACGGCAACAGACTTACAGCTACAAAGTTATAAAGCAAAAACCAAGCAAGTGTAAAATCGCGGGATCGAGATACTTTAATAGAGCAGTCACTGAGGGGCAAAAAAAAGGTGCATAAAAAATGTCGAAAAAATGAACTAATCATGACCAGAGTTCGAACCAAGGACCTCCATACCTAATGCCTGCATCCTTAACCATGGAACCACGACTATCTCGGCTGATCACTTCACTTAATTTCTACTTTATAAATGGAAATTCTAGCTTAATAAGTAAAACTGAACTACCAATAGAAAATCTAGATTGTTCTAGAACATTCAATGTGTGTTCTATTAGATGATTTCAGTGAAAGCAAAAACGTGCACTCTATTAGAGCATTAGCACCATACTATTGTTGCAACACTTTGAAGTTCAGTCTAGTAACTATATCAAATTGGAGCCATTCTTGTATCGATCAGTGGCATATTTGTGGTATTGACTTAGTTTCACAACCGGCGGTCTGCAAGCAGACTAGTATGACCGACTCGTGCCAATCATCATAATAAGTGCTATGCTAGCATAACTTGTGATACAACAGCCTGGAAATCATATCCCAGTAAAAAGGTGCAGGATTTGCTTTGAGCAACTGCATCTTTTCATGTTTCCATGAAAATTGAGATACTCTAATAGAACAGTCACTGCAAAACTGTGATTGAATGCTCTGATTGATTGATTTGTGACTGGGATAGGCAGCTTGTTGCAATAGTATCCCAGGGAACTCAAACATTACAGCTCCAGTACAATAGCTAAATAGGTAGCTACACAAATAAGACATAATTATAATTAATATACATAAAATGATAAGTAGCTAGGTCCAGCCTTGGTTGTCAGTGAAAATAATCAGAAAATTCATTGAGTGAATCAGATTCAATAATTCAGTGGGGTAATTTGTTCCAATCTCGGATGGTCTCTAAGGTCTATGTCATTAATGTATAGTAAGAACATTAGGGGTCCAAGGACAGTGCCCTGGAGGACATCAAACACTTTCTTTGTGCTGTATAGATATGTAACCTTCAACTAGGTGAGCCAGGTAGAAATCCACTTGCTCTAACCAATGCTATGTCCTTGACATAGTGTCAAAACCTTCATTTTGAAAATACACCAAAGTGAAACCCACTCAAAAACAGCCAAGATGTAAAAAAAGAGTCCAGCCCACACTCTTTTTTTACAGCTTGGCTGTTTTTGAGTGGATATAAATACACTGATCTATGCCTTATAATCTAATTCTGACAAGTACACACCCAGAAAACTAATTTCACCCAAGTTCGACGAAAGTCAGCAGAGGTTAATAAATAATGTGCAAACTCTATCTTAATTGTTTTGTAGTTTGTGATGTTAATATCCATATCCCATCTGAAAACATACTAGTTCCAGATAATATTTATTAACAGTTCAGCCTTCAAAGGGCTTCCAAGTGCTACGGATATGTTTTGTCAAGTGGTGAAGTTATGTATTAAGGAAAATGAGGGCACAAATGAATGTAAAAAAACCTGGCTATTGTAACACTACTGCATGCATACATTTATATACCTGGTTGATCGATTCTTCCTTAAATAAACAGTTTCTAATAACACCTTCACCCATGACAGTTAGCACATGCTGTCGCTGTTGGTTAGAGAATCGCACCAAGTAGTCTCCATCTTTCTTCAACAATGGAATGGCATCAGTACGTGAAATATCACCATGGTACCAAGGCTGGTCTTCCAGTGGCACCTAAAGTAAATTAAATGTTATACACTTATAAACAAATAATTTTAATGGCAAAAACACATTAACATGGATGGGAATTGTTGTAACTATAGTAGCTGGGGGTTACTGTAAAAAGTGTTGTATGAGAGAATTAAGATCAGATTAGCACTTACACCATTATATAACATGTCTTCAGGGGGTACATCATCACGCAGCTTAACAATACAGTGATCATCAGAAGAGCTCTGAAAATCTTCAAACATTTCACTAACCCTCTTGAACTTCGTATCACTAGAATCCTGTTTAACAGGTATATTACAACAAGTATAAAATTAATTGTGAAATATTGTCTTTTTCATGTTTCTGCATGCAAGACATAGCACTATTGTAAGATAAGAAAAAAGTAATAAGTTAGAGTTTTGCTCCACTGTAAAATAGTATGGTGTATTTCTTACATCTAGCTTATTATTCAAAGAAATTCCACTTTGCAATATACACCCATACCTTCTCACAACAAACTAGTTATATACAAGGCTACATGATAAAAGATTGAAATGATCGTTTTTAGTGATGCTCAATGCATTTGTCAGTATGGATGGTTTGTAACAAAAGGAAGTGATTTGAGTGGTTTTAATTTGGCCAACAACTATTTTTCTTTTACCTTTCAACCCAACTTTTATCGTTTCAGCTACGAAATGTTAAGTTAAGAGAGGGAGTTCCATGGACACCTCCCATTTAATTAAAAATGATCGAGATATAGCTGCTCTAAACACAGCAGTCAAGTAACTATTCTAATTTAACATTCAAAGATACGGTTCAGCACAACTTAGCCTCAGTTTTATTTCACAATTCAAAGTATTAATTTATCATGATTATATACTAAAAACAGCCTACAACCCATTTTATAAATTTTAGGTGTGTCCCCCAATTCCCTCTTTTAAAAATTCCTTTAAATTGTAACATTGCATTTTCAGAAACAACTTCTTAAAAATCCCAGATCCACCACTGTTAATACAGTACTAGTTCTTATACCTGTATTTGAGATGAGGAAAGCATTACATCAGTTTGTGTTGATCTCAGTTTAAGAGAACCTTTACAAAACACTGGCCACGGCAGTTGAAGTGAAGTTTTAGGTGGGCTGCAAACCATGTAGTAGGCATACTTCAAAACAGTATCAAGGTGGGGAAGACTCAAGGAATTGTTTTGGTAGTATTCCACTAGATCCTGTAAAACAATCATTATGTTGTACTTTATATTGATCATGGTTCTTGCACAATATTAATGAATGTATAATGTCTAGAGCAACACATAACAGATCTTTAATACATGTTTAATCAATTACATATACCTTAATTGTTGTATCCTTTTTAAGTTGGAATCAGTTACAATGAGATTGAGTTCATTTGTACATGAAAATATATTTGGAAAAATGTCTCATATGCCTAGTGTTACTGTTTCTTAAAAGTACACATAAAATGTGACCATAGCATAAGATAAAAAGTACTGAAACAAGCTGGAATAGTGCATGATATTAAATCACAGTAAAACAAGTTATATCCCTAATGTGCTCAAGATACCATAATGGAAATGTACAGTCAGGATATACAGGTGTACCACTTATTGCTTTACTGTGATTTAGGCACTACTCCAGCTTGTTTCAGTAATTTTTATCGATGTGCTATGGTCCCTACTCTAGTTGAAAATTCCATTTTTTGTGTACTTGTTTGTTAACTTTTTCGTAAATAAATTATCATGATTGGTGAACCCACGCATACCATATCAAAAGAAAGTATTGGCACCGCAGCTATATCAATTATCGTTTGAAAAGTGAAGTATCTATTATGCTTCGTTGTCAGCTATGTTCAACCTGTTACACAGCAGTACGAATCAAGAACTGTTTTAAAAGCACTTCTGCAAACAAAGTAGCTAGCCACTATGAAAAACATGGACAATTTCCATTAAAAGGGAAGCCATCATGTGCTACCACCAAATCAACACTTTTTGCTGTCAGCAAAGATAATAATGGGACACAAAGGAGGACACTGGTGAATCCATGAAGAATGCATTGTACATACTGCGGTATGCCAAAAGGCACCTCTTGGGCAGAAGCAACATCGAACAGTGAAAAAATCAAGTCTTAGCCATTATTGAGTTACACTTATCTGAAGGCATCAGTCAGTTACTCAGTCAGTCAGTCAGTAGAAAATTCTGTTAAAGAATTATTTTTTTATTATTATTATTCAGTAGCAACTTGTTGAAAGCATTTTGGATCGATCTGATGGCTTGTTTGGGCTTAGCTTTGCCTAACCTGGTACTACCTCAACATCATCTGGGAAAAGAGAAGTTGTTTTTTTGGGTGATGTTTCTTTCATGGACCTTTGTGGTCCCTACTATACAGTACTATCATACTGTATGATAACTCCTTTGATGTGTGCATCAGTTGACTAGAAAACAAGGAATGCAGACAGTCTAACAGATGGCTTTTGGCTTTATGTATAGATTAATAATAAAAGCACTTGTGTTAAACCAAGTATGTGCAGACACACAGCTGAATCTGTTTACTAACTGTATCCACACAAAAACAGCCAAGCTGTGAAAAAATGGTGCGGCCTTAAAAATCCTGAGTGAAAAAGTTGTGAAATCAAAAGTGGCAGCCAAAAAATGGCTGCAATGATGTTAATGTTAATAAAATTTAACAATACACACAGCCATTATTAAATTTTTTTAGCATTAACATCATTGCAGCTATTTCTTGGCTGCCACCTTTGATTTCACAACATGAAGTTTAAAGCTTGTGCGGTATGATTAAATGGGCTGATCTTCTAAAAGACTAATATACTACACATCCTTACATAAATTGTAACAAACTCCCTTGAATCAGATATAGAGTATTTTGTTTTCTGACTGACGGCTATTGGGATATGGTGAGCCTTCTGTTTCCACCTATATTATACAAATGTACATATGTGTACATGTATATTAAAGTAAACTAAGACAAGAGACTAACAACCTTATGCATATCGCATAGTCTCCTTTTTTACAATCATCCACTCTAATTAAGTAAACACCATCATACAAGTTTTTAAGTCTAGTTTCTGCTTTGCTCCTGGACAAGCGTCCAACGTACCTGCATGTACAAATTAATCATGCATGTAATTTGTATGATAGAGCTGTTGATGACTATGTACCATACATCATTCAATCTTGCATGTTCTTGAATTACAATCAATTCTGCAAGATGTTCCAACAAGTGTTGCTATGTCCAGTCACAATAATTGGATTTTGGCATCTCACAATGATGTGACTAAAAGAAGTTGATTAACTAATCCTTTATATGTGTGCCCATTTTAACTTTGTACATAACACAGATTTTAAATGTGTGAAATAAGAAATTGTATATAAATGACATATATAAATCAACTTATTTCATTCACATTAAAAAGATGTATTTTGTTCCTTATAGTGTTGTTAGCTACAGATAAAAGTGACCAGGCTTGGAATGTGGGCACACTAAGTTTGCCTACTGTTTCAAATTTGCACTGTTAACTGATAATTTTTGTCGCTATAATAAGACAATGAATTCAAACTTTTAGAGTCATATTAAACATAATTGGCTTTGTATTACAAGTTACAGAGTGCAGAAATACTAATCTGACACTGAGATATGATCTGTTAGGGGTGTGCATATGGCTAGTTTTTGCAGGCTTGGAAACAATTGAATTATGCATAAAAATTTAAGAGACTAAAATGTGACTGTTCTATTAGACTAATTAACTGCCCTATTTTGAGTTGGTTAAATAGTGAACTACAGATACTGTAAAGTCAGGGTGCAAGCGCATGTGTCTATTAAATGTACATTAAGTGCATACACATTTATTACGATTAACCATGGCTGATAAGCGCACATCGAGGCTTACATGCAACAAAGCTACGCACAGGAAGAAAAGCTGGAAATACTGGAAAATGAATGTCTCCTCAAGCGCTTACCTCTCCCTTGAGATCTCCCTTCACTATGTATACAGCAAATCAGCCATCTGGATTGCAATATTCTTGTTCATCACAAATTGTTTTACCCAGAAATGGAGTCAAATATCCTTATATACTGGCATGGTGACCACAAACTACTTTATTACAATGTAGTGATTCCGTGTTGAACATACCATAATTATTAATTAATTAAGTATATGCGCCTAACAAATAGTATTATTTTTACAAATTTAAAGTTTTCTCCCAAGAACTATAAGTACATGCGCTTAACAACCCGACTCTACGGTATAGGCACCGTAAACATTGCCATATAGAGTACAATTGACCAGCATTTCTGAACCAGTTCATCATTTTATCAGTAGTTACACCGCTACACAATATTATGTGTACGTCTGTGTGTGACTCACACAATCACTGTATGCTATATATACAGTATATGCCTTGAAATACTAATTATACATTATACAAAACACTATTATACCATGGATGGGTTGTGTATGAATTTCCTTCTTTTGGAGACTTCTTTGCAACACTACAAAATGTAATAGTAAGAGTAATCTTGGTAATAAGTATGTTGTGTAAGAGCATGCACTAGCCACAAAGTGTGCAGATGTTTGATACAAAGAACTTTTTTTGCAAATTAGATTATTTGCCTAATAATTATACAGACTTGTAAATCTACTACAACTTTATATGCACAAGACAGTAAGTCGAGTGCTGTGCTTTTTAAGATCAGTGTTAACTAATCATCTTTACTAATTTGTGTTAATTGTATAATTCTTTGTGAAAATGGTGCATCCTCAGGGGCACCATAACTCCATAGATAAGTATTTTAAGACACCATCATAATCCTAGTGGTATCCATGCATGCACATGCAGCTATCAAGTTTTAGCATGTGATTGGCTGAGCAACAACCTGCCATTTTAACATTGAAATGAGCTGGGTAAAGATACACATACCACTTAAAATTTTCATGTCTTCAATACACAATGAAACAAGGTTAAATAAAAGCTATACAATTCATATTTCATGGAAAGTATAACAAATCTTAGTTTTGTATTTAGTTAAAAACACATGAATTATGAGTGCAATAGAAAAAAAGTTTACCATTGTCATTTCTTTGTTGGAATGAACCCCAAAGGCCTTCTTCTTGGTGTACACAAATGAAAGCACTATATATACCTTGAAGGATTTCCTGCATGTTCATAGTGAACAGATTGAGCCACGCCCCATCTTCATAGCTTGTTTTAGCCTTGGATTAAGCACCCATAATTTCTTGCTGTGCAGTTGCAATATAAATCAAATTTCTTATCGTTTCAACTGTCTAGCACTACAATTCCAACATAGAATACTGAAACTTTAGCAGTACACTCATTTTCCATTTATATGAATTTGAAGAATGTGCAGAAATGACAAGTTTTTGCTCAGCTGGTCACAAATGTGTAATACTATCATATCTTTACCATGCACCAAATTATTGATAGGTTACACTGATTCACTTACTCTGTGGCTGACTTCTTAGATGCTGTAATTTTGACAACAGGTTCCTTAAGTTTTGGTTCATACTGCATATAAGTAACACATATGTAAATCATTGTACAACATAATTATGTCATATATTGTCGCAAGCAAAATTAATGACTTGAAACATTTGGACCTTGAAAATAAATTCAGCATCATTTCTTGAAATGTGGCAGTGTAAAGCTGGACTATTTTATTTGGATAAGACATTGCAGTACAGTAGAACCTATGTGCAATGGTCTCTAAGGCCAGAAATTTCTGGTCTAATAAACAGGTGGCTGTAATAGAGAAAACCTGCAGAGGTATTTTAATGGCCATGACTGTTATAGAAATGTTGTTACTATTAAAAGGCTCGAATGTTGCTAATGGCCATTGACTAATAACTTTAAGCAATGAAGCCACAGAGAGTACCTGTATGTGGTGTTCATTGAAAGGCAAGAAGTGTGACAATTGTACACTATAAATGAAATGGTGCCATTGGTTAGTGTATAGTGCTAGATTGTTAGCACTAACTGATCATAGGGTTGTATGTATGAGAGATGAAGTATACAATGATTCACAGGTGAGTTCTTGGCTGGCCGTCATACATGTTGGACAGGTGACTACTTAATGCAGACCACAATTATATTTGTATGTGGGATTCGTGACAATGGTTGCTATTCAAAGGTGACTGCTTTATTCAGGTGACCATTAACATACTAGGTTCTACTCTACTACTATATGCCTGTATGCTTCCATGTCATAGGCAGAAACAACTAAAATGCAGAGAAGTTATAGTGATAGCAAGTTAGATGATGATTATAAAACATAAAACATTTACACTAGCAATGAACATCCTCTTCTTGTCCGTCCTTGATTGACAGTTGGTCTAATATAAACACAACACAGATGTACAGTAGTTACTGTAGACATGGCAACTGAAGCCTACACTTTCTCATACATAGTACATACCACAAGATGCTTCATTTTACATCTTGTCATAACCACAGTTGGAAAAATTGCCAGCTATTTTAAAGATTTATCTAGCTACTATGAAAAAAATTTAAAAAACATGTAAATATCAACTTATACTTCTACAATATGTTGAATCAACTAATAGATTACACAATGGCAATCAAGCAACATGTGTAGTGATATACTTGTTAGAAGTTACAGGGCCTTTTTACACTGCAGTAACAATGCCACTTGATCTCACATAAGTGAAACTGAGTGAATATTCAAGGAAATCTTAGTACTAGTGGCATACTGCGCATGCAGTACATACGTATAATCAAGAGTTCATAATATTTTTATGGGAAAGAGTGTCTAACTGGGCAAACACACTGCTGCAAGTAACACCTCAGGCTTCTCTTAGAAAGAAGGCTTGACCTTATCAACACCAATCATCACCTACGTATTAACAGTTCTTTGTCATCAGTATAATCAAACTAGAGGTGTACATAAGATCAAAAGTAAACTTGCAGCAGTGTGTTTGTACCAGCCATACTGGAAGTTAGACACTCTCCCCCATACAAATATTATGAACTCTTGATATAATGCATGTATCATGGACCTTTATCTTTCTTTATGTCCCATTTACCTTTGCTTACAGTGCAAGGTATTGATTTGTGGTAACATATGAGGGGTTTCCTACATTTGTAATGGAAATCAGCCATGCTGTATTTTCTGTAGTGATTGGATTGATTGTAGAGGCACTTCTTGTACTGTTCTTAGTTTGTAATGGGCTGAATGGAGCATAATGGCCACTTCACGAAACTGATATTGTAGTTGGGGTATAGTTTCACTTCTACTAGACAAACCAGACAGAAGTACAGATAATTATACACTGTAAAGTTAGATGTCATTTTTGCACTGAAATTATAGTTGTCATGACAATAGGTTTGTAACATTTTGACTACACTCAAGATTTCAGAACTCCAACTTAGATTTCTCTGCATGTATAAGTCATATGCTACAGTATACCCTCTCAATGGCATATCATTGCTCTGGTATATACTTACCTTATTCCATTGCTCAATTTGCTTGTTAGCTTCTTCCATAGAGGGACGTTCAGTTGGATCATTGCTTAAAAGAGATTCTACCAATGGCTTTAGAGCTTTCATTTCTTCAGTGAATTTCTCAAAATACTGTCTCCGACGTTCAACCTCAGTAAATGCTACCAGTGTTTTAGTTTTACTATCTATCTTGGCCAGTTCAGATGGTGTTGGCCACTCATGTGTAGCCACAAACAGCATAATTCCACCATAAGAGAAGACATCCATTGGAGTACCATACACTGGATCATCTGCCATACTTTCAGGGGGCATAAAATCCATTGTTCCTGGAATTTTGGTAAATTTACTGTGCATACTCTTGTTATCAAACTTTACTACCTTAGCCACACCCAGATCTGCAATTTTGGCTATCAAAATGTAATCCCCTTTTGTAGACTTTGTGATAAATTTTAATAGAATGTTATTTGGTGAGAGATCACGATGGATTATTGGGGGCTTCTGAGAGTGAAGGTAGCACAATCCTCTACCAACATCAAGTAGTATAGTAGCTTTTATCATCAGGGGTACTTGTGAGGGAGGCTTCTTAAGGTAGCTAGTTAAACTCGTATCCATCTTCTCCATGACCATCGCTGGAATATCTGAATGGCCTCGTGGGTAAAAGACTCCAAAAAATCGCACGATCTTTGGGTGAACAAGGGAACTACACCGTCTACATTCATCTACAAAGCTTTTCACGATACAAGCCTTCTCTTGTGAAGCTATCCCTTGAAGAAAAATCTGGTGAATTTCTTTAGCAGCACACAGGCAACCTCCGTATTTCACACTGTAGACCAATCCATAGGCACCGCGTCCTAGCTCTTCACCGACGTATTCTACTCCTGTAAGAATAAGGTCCTCCAAACTGTTTCTGCTATTACTCACTGCCATAATGTATATACAAATTACATAGAGAAGCACCTAGTCAACCGCGTCCAAACTAAGGCATCCGCAAACAAGGATTGAATTACAAGTTAGACATGACGTCATCATTTCATAGTTAGCGTGCGCATGCGCGACTTCAGTGATGTAACAACTGCACTATACACCCCCAGCATATACGTCCATTGATCCTTTGTGTATTTGTCTATTGTATGCTGCTCTGGGTCAGCAAATCTCGCGTGACCCTGTTTGGTGGTTGCATATGACCAAGGACTCATTTGTGTACCTTTTGTGTCTCATTATTCAACAATGCTGTGCCTGTTACAAACAGGTTTTCTTCACTTTTCATGTAGGAGGTTCCTCAGTATCCTCAATACTTAGAGCCTCCAGACCCAGTTGATTTCAGTGGTGCCTTCTCCACAGCTTCAGAGAACTATTGTGAAGAAAAAGGGAGGACAAGCTGGGTTACTTAATATGGCCATTTACCCTGCTTCTGAGGTGTTGAACGAGGGGGTTGCTTTCCCATCCTCAGCTACAGGATTTACAGTGGAACCAGATCCTAGTCTACCTTCAATAACACCTTCACCTCCCAAACCTCATTCACCGAGAGCCCATTACCATCACCAGCATCAGTCCAATCAACTAGCTAGCTCATTGGAGATCATGTCTTTTACTTTTATCCCTTTATCTCTTCCATTTTTTCAGCCTTTTCCTGCTCCACATTGCTATCTTCCTAAGTAGCAAGCAGAGTTGATTTGGATGCCACTATCTTTTTACAATGCATTGGTGTGTCAAAATTCAAATGCAACTATTCCCACCACACCCCTTCCTACCACACTCTTCCCCACCTCTAGTGGACTGTGTTAATGTACTATACTGTTGTTAGTTTGTGTATTCTATTATAAAAAAACAAAAAATCTGGTAGGCCAGTGCAGAAAATCTGTAAAATTAATGTTAAATGTCATCAAATGTTGGATACAAATATTATCACCATGCCAATTGTGAACAGGTAACAGGTACTTTTAAGTATGCTAAAGCCACATAAACCTAATTATTAGTTTCTCATCCTCCTGTACTCAAAATAGCAATGCAAGAGGGTGGATTGTTTTTTCAGAATGCAGGGCTGTTTAGCTGTACTTGCCCTAAGTGCATTGCTACGTATGTCCTTTCATGATTGTTCCCGTTTTAAGCTCTTCTAACAGTGAAACATCTGATTCTGTTTCACAGTGTGGATCTATTGAATTTCCCTGTTTGTCATCACCTGCTGGTTTACGGGTAGCAAATTTAAATTGTTGCAGTTTGTTGTCTGTTTCTGATGAGGTATATGACCTGTTTACTCATTTATGTATTGACACTTTGCTGTTACTGAGATATGGTTGGATTCTCCTATTGCTGACAGTGAGATTTTTCCTTATAAATTATGTTTTCTATCAGAATTGTGCGTAATGGCTGAAACCACCATGGAGGTTGGGCTACATTTCTTCTATCATTTCTTCTTGATATGGATAAGCTTGACTAACTTCTTACTTGTGATGATATTTGGGATGATGTTTTATCAAAGTTTGATGATCCTTTTAAGTGTTTGGAATGTTTCAAAATGACTTGTTAGTACATGCAGCGTGATACACTCAGAGAATTAGTAAACAGGATTGTCCTTGGTTATCTAGTGTCTAGTCAGGGTGCATCACTTACATGACATTGCTCATCGCAAGGCTTTGAAGTCTGGCTCTGTGTCAGCTCAGGAAAAAAAGAGAAAAAGGCAATGCAAATATATACTATTATGATATAGTTACAAATTGATTATTGAGCAATCATCAGGAGTCCTGATATCTCAATTGTTGCAAATGTGAGGTGCCCATCAATTAAGAATACTCGTTGAGTTGATCTAAGTAGATATCAGGGGAGCTGGTGGTCTAGATGTTGCAGTTGCTGTGGATGAGAAGTGACCATTGATTGGACTGATGGGGTTGAGAAAGAAGGTTGTTTGAAAATGAATTTAATACTTCACCATGTATAGTTGGCCATTGACGTAGATGTATTTGTCACTAAATTTGATTGTTTGCGACTGTGACCAGCCCTTAACAGGGACCAGCGTTCCTTTAGTAAGGTTGACTCAGTTTCTCTTTCCTGTAGTGACATGTCAGGTTTAATAATAAGAGGAGAAAGTAACGACCTTTTGTTTGCTAAAATTGCGTTTACATCAATAGTACACAGCAGCTTAATTAAGTGGTCTAGGTTGATTTTGTTTGAATTTCCAAGACGAAAAAAGTCAATGATATGGCTGGGGTTTATCTGTACTTTATCCATTAGAGTATATACCTGACTGCTCTACTAGAGTAGCTATATCAATCTTTTACAAGTTTGCTCAAGTTACCTCTGTAAATCCTTCCCGGAGAGATGAATGCAAGCTTAATCAATTGTTGTGCTGTGCCATACACTATATTACTCACTCATTTTGTCCTGCCACACTAAATGGTGTGTTAGGGTCCTGCTGTTAACTCAAGTTTTACAGGTGGGTTCCTGATCTCTTAGGAACCTCCCCGCCCTACGCCCATGCGCTGTATTGCTCAACAAGTGTATTAACAATTCCCTGGTCTATTTTCAGTGGAAGCAAACTACTGTAACTCCTGTCCCCAAGTGTAAACAGTGCACTAGGCTTGAGTCTATTATGCTCCAAAATTTGCCTATTATGCCTTTTGGCATTTCCCCATTTTTTTGCCTATTATGCTTGTTTTTATGCTTTTCAGAAATGTATTATGCTTTTATTTTTTGTGTTTTTTCTTTGTGCAGAGAAGTTCTTCATATGATTGAATGTTAATGGAGAAGTGTCAATTCAACTGCATTATAACAATAACAGCAATAGCTTGAAGTTGAGATGTGCTACAGAGTTACTAGGCATATTAGAGCAGGGGTGCATAGCTATCGTCCCTCAAAAGCTATAAGGATTTTATTTCTAATATCTTTGTAGCTTTGTATGCAAATTATTATGTATAAAATATTATGCATGGTTTCTGATTGATCTTCTGAGTTGTAGCAATGGACAGCAACTGCTCAGTATAATATGTGACTTGCATTTGCAGCGCCATGCCAAGAACATATTAGCCTCCCGGGGACAAACACTTAAATGGTTCTCATTGATATCCCTCCATGGTCCCATTGTTTAAATGTAATTGGGTCTTGTAAGACCAGGACAACTTTCCAATAAGGACACTTTAGTGGAGAGTCCTAAGGTGTCCAGAAGAGAGAGAAAGAACAGCTAAGCTACAGTGCTACACACATATGCGTGACTGTGCCTACCTCTTCATCAGTATTAAATGTACAGTAAATAGATCATAACATGCTCTTTGTACTAAAGTTATGCATTGACAAATGATCTCAATCACTTCTGCTCATAGCACCTTTTGCTATTTTGACTGCAATGGTCATCAAACCAAATTTTTTAAGGTATGTTATTCTCATACACTTGAATTTTGCTCTTCTTGCATGAGCATTTTGGTAACCTTGCAATTTAGTATGCAAGAAAGAACATTCATATGTCACTTTGAAGCAAAGTTATTCATGCGATTGCAATCGGACGTTTGTGGAAGACAGTCCAGCCATTTAGAGAGTCCATCACATCGATATTGCAAACATGATTTGTAGTCATTGTTTAGTTTAAAACATTCGACAGACACAATTTTACTTAAAGGTCTGTCCTGCATGCTGCCACCTGTATTTGTTCCACTAATGTCTTTCCTTTATTGGCATTTATTCAACAGCACTGGTACATATTGGGGTCAGCCGTCAGCTATATAGCATGTATATGTATATGTGTGTGGCACACAGCATATTTGGTTAGAAACAGATACATATAAACTTGGGATTATAATGGTGCATGCTGACTCTTTATTCTGGTCGTACAATATCTGCACATGTATTGCATATAAGCATTCTATGAAACACAGTGGTAGATTGGGACAGCCCTTAGTTCCAACAAATTCATAACAGTCAAGCTGTGAAAAGGGTGCAGTGGCACTGCAACTGTATCGTTCAGAGTTATAAAAACTAAAAGCAAAAGTGTTTTACTTGCGTTAGACTAGATGAAGTTCAGCAATATGTTGTGTATAAGCATATAACTTGAAAATTTTCTTATATTAATAAATACGTAGTTATGAATCCAATTGTACAAAATTATTGTCTATATATAGCTTAAAATAAATAATAGTACATTCTTATACCATAAAATAATATTTTATACTTAGCTGCCTAAACCTATCTTAATAAAACCTTTGTTGCACACTGAAGTTACTGTACTTAAATAATGTATGCACATACACACAGCTAAAATGTTTGTTCCAATACTTGCCACTAGCAAATTCACTTCCTATGCAATTCTGCATGAATGGCAGTAAGCTTGGTGACAATATCCCTAAAAGTTGGCCTTTCCTTTGGTTGACGTTGCCAACATTTCCACATAATCTCACTGTAAACTTCCTTAGGAGTATTCTCTGGTGCTTTAAGCCTGTGACCCTCATTTAAGTAGCCAAAAAGATTCTACATCCATGTAAACATATTTATAAAAATCCATTGTAGACATTCATAGGAAATATGCCAAAAATTAAGTGCTCTTGATAGCAAAACTGAAACACATACATATATATAGCTGTACACAATTGCATATTTATCCACAAAACCTTCTTGCATATAGTCAGGAGCGCATCGAGTATATCCTATGGACAAGGGAGCATGTGACTCCATACACTACCAATACAGTGGGTAAAATTCAAACATGGCATCCATGTATATAATTGGTTACATCATTCTTACGCACAACAGGTATGTGCAGAATGAACAGCCATTTCATCTCGTATTCTGTGAAGGCAGCCCAGTTGGCTTCAATAGGTGGCCGTCAAGTCGAAGAATAGCTTTACAGTGGTTGAGTTAAGTAATTTCACATTACTTGTAAATACAGAAAGGCAATCCTGTATTGCCAGTGCTACTATTCTTCCGTTGTGCCATTTAATTCGACTTCATTTCTATATATAGGTCCGTTTCAGTACTCGAACATGCATTTTTGTATTACGCCTTAATAAGGAATTTTATAAAGATGCTTTTTATTGCAGATTTTGGCAGCCATGTTTTAATTTCACCATTAATTTACGGAGTTACATGCTTCCTTGTCCATAGGATTCGATACATTCCTGATATACGTAGTTTAAAGTACAATATTTTAAGATAAACCGATAGGGTCAGGGAACATCTTGTAACAACAGTAAATAACAAGTGGAAAAGATTAGTTTTTGAATATTTCTGTTAATTCAGATTGTCAACACCATAAACTCTGGTTATTAGGCACATGTGCTTATAATTTTTAGAGGAATTGTTTATGAATTTACTTATGCTTGTTAAATGAATGTGCATATAAAAGACTGCAAGTTGTCCACAATGTTTTTCAAGTGAGTATTCAGTACAGGAGAGACAGCAATGGATGTAACTATCATTAAATTCTACAGGTAGTAGTATCTCTAGACATGTGCTTTGGGGTGAACTGTGACACATTTGATTTGCTTTAAAGGTCTTCTGCTTCCTTTCTACGTACTGAGCTTTGATCCAGTAACAATTCAGCTATAATGCGCTAAACAAGCAGGTCTCTAGTGCAAGTATACTGTACAGGCAATATGCTCTTAGAAACCATGTGTGCCTAATAGCCGGAGTCTATATGGTAATAAAACTTGTGCAATAAAAATACAGTTCAACAGCTGCAGTCTCATTTACAAAAGTAGCAGACATTAAAACTAAATTTAGTGTTAAAATAGGAGGACTACAACTGTTGTTACTAGCACTCTGGTACACATTAAAAGTATGTTCACAAGTACACAGTACAATGTATACTTACTGTGTTACTGATATCAAAGTAAGGTACTTTCCCACAAGAGTAGATCTCATACAACAACACTCCATAGCTCCAAACATCACTAGCAGTAGTGTACACCTTAATTTCAAACACCTGAAATAAATTAAATACAATGGTATTATCACACATGAGTTTTGTGTAATATTTATGTTGCAACATTTGTACTTGTAACAGGTATAATAATTCATTAAATTCTCCTGGGACAAATTATAATAGCACAGTATTTTACGGAAATAAAATACTTAAACTTTGAATGATATTAAACTCTCCATGGCATTACCATGCTAAGTGTGGCTGTTTGTGATAGAATTACAATGGTCAAAGTATCTACTTGGTCTCACATTTTCATGTAGCTATGTATTTATTGGCTATGGCTGTAATAAAGTTCATCATCTCACATGCTTTGTGCGATGACCCTAGTGATATAGTATAAAGTTCTTTTTGTAAGAAAATTTTCTAAAATATATTCACTTGCCTCAAAAGTGTTCATAGTTTATTAGTGAAGCCAAGTCTTCACATTTAAAATTATGCATACAACAATGTTACAATTTTTCTCACTAGCCCAATGTTCAGCTTATATACATCTTCTTGAAAAGTACGCCTGCATATACCAACATGTTTGTATGTTTGTGTTATAAATTCATAAACAGTTTACAAATTTGCATTCAAGTAAACCCCCACATGCATGCTTAGTTTTTGTAGGCTTGGTTATATATCATCAGTAGTTACAGTATTTACCTCTGGGGCAATCCATTTAATGGGAACATTTCTTGCTGTATTGATATCATAGCAAATTCTATTTTCTGCCTTTGTGCACATGCTGAAATCTGAAATTTTCAACATTTCATTGTTGTTCCCAACCAGACAACTCCTAGCAGTTAAATTTCGATGAAGGCAGTTTTGAGAAGCTAGGTATTCCATCCCCAAGGCAGCATCAAGAGAGAACTTGGTTAACTGGTACTGTGTTTGATGTACACCATCGCTACGTAAGAAAGCTTGAAAATCTCCACCAGACATTAGTTCCAGTACAGTATATGTCGGGTCTCCATCAACACTCTTGCTAAGAAGTTTGACAATATTTGGATGACTGAGTTTCTCTAGCAAGTTAGCTTCACACACAAACTGTTGCCTATCAGAACAGCATAATTTCACGGCAACTTGTTTCCCAGAATCTTGCAGAGTTGCAGAATATACAAGACAGGTGCTTCCCTTGCAAAATGGCTTCTCATCAAGAACAAGGTTATCATGATGTAGAAAGTACTGGTCATTATTGACTCGCTTGCAAATGGGTCGTTTGAGAGTCAACTGAGAATGTTTACTGATTGGAATTGGAGTATCAATGTAGTACTGAAGAAGATCATTTATGCTGGGAAACGTCGGTCCACAAAGTGAATAACCATGGCCTCCTTTTCTTTTCTGTACAAAACATAACTCTAATAATATACAGATTATTGATACGGTAACAAATAATTATAATCCTGCAATGTGAATGATATATAAATAATCTGAACTAGCAATTGGATGATGATATACACAATAATAGCTAGGTGATATTTACTCACATGGCTACTATTAATTTTATAGACTTTAGTCCCTCTTTACAATTGAAGACCTTCATAATTTCAAAGTGGCTTACTTTAGAAAAAATCACTTACGGATATGAGTACATGTACATGACCTTATCCAGTTTTGCTTTGTATGGCGTTCATTTATCTCCATGTGAATTTTGCGGGGCAGACTACACTTCTATTTAGGACTGATAATTACTCACATTTAAGGGACTGGCATAAGTCAGTTTCACTGGTGAAAAATAAGTGTGCCATATGATCAGTACAGTAATGGGTAAATTATCTCTAAAGGTAAACACATAAAATGCAATCAATTTCTAATGCATATCTAAGGATAATCGATATGATAATTATGCTAACCAATTTGATTGGTAATTACCACCGATACTGAAATAACACACTGTCCTTGAATCTCTATTATATGTTATTGGAACTATAATGAAAATTTACACATGAATACCATCCTGCTGTGAAGAAGCAGATTGTTCACCAGACAGACACACAAACACAGAGTCTGTATGAACAAACTGAGTAAATAAACATCTTATTTCTTACTCTGCTAATGATCAAATGTTTTGGTCTATTATTGCACATGGCAGTCAAGATATAACAACACTCATTGCTTGAAAATCGAACTAAGTAATCTCCATCTTCTGTCAACAGTTTAACAGCATCAGCACGCGTAATTTCACCATGATACCAAGGTTCTTCCACAGGACTCTAAATTTACACAAAAGTTAGTAAGATCATAGTCTACCACCTAGCTTGTGGTTTATATACGCTTTCTACTTTTTACATGTAGTGACACTATATTCCAGAAAATGGTACATAGTAAGTGTATTATCAAACAAAGTCCTACATTTCTCTAAGTACCTCTTGCACTAGATCCACTATTCATTTCTAAAGCATCACATGTAATAACTGGAGCTTTGATTAATTAAAGAAGTTTAAACATCAAAAATTTGAAAAAATGTTTACTCTAATACAACACACAGGACAAACACACACAGAGATGGAAATGAGGTTAGTGGGTTTTTTCTACCTACCAATGTGCTACATACGTATAAAAGTTCTTACTTGCACAATATATATCAGGATGCTATAAACTATAAGCAATAGAATTTTTTTGTAAAGTATGCACAAAAGATTATAGCTCATATCACTTCATTAACCACAACTCACCCCAAGTGAGGCAACTTAGTTTGTTTATTTAGTTAAAACAATGCATGTGAAAAAATTTAATGATATATACTTACGTACATCTGCTCTTATGTATGACGATTCAGTTTTGTCATTGGCATACTTCTCTGGTTTGTTCATTAGCCCAAAACTTGAGCGCACCCCTTCAAATCTTCTGCACTTCTTATTGTTCTGAAAGAAATGTGGATCGGTCATCATAATATGTATTATATGTAGTATGTGGGATAACAAATTAAAGGTTTCTAATGTACACAAGTATTAGGAATTTTATTAATAAGTTCGATTAGGGATCACAGAAAGGGAAACAAGGGAGGTCGCCTACACCTGCAGATATACTAGTGAACATTTAATCCCTAATGTAGTCATGGGTATAGACTGAAGTAGAGATTTTATTGTCACTAGTATATTTGCAGGTGTAGGCGACCTCCTTGTTTCCCTACTCTTTTTCTATGCCTAATCAAACTTATTCTTCCTTATACTTGTTTATTTACCTTTTTTGTAATTATTATGACTGGTGAGCCCATGCATACTGCATCAAAAGAATGGATGATACCAGAGGTCATGTTTTTGACTGAACGTATGCCCCAACTATCAATTACTGACTTGAATGTGAAGTGGCCATTACACTTCTCTTTCAGCTATGTTCAGCCCATTTCACAGCATTACAAATGAAGAACAGTAGGAGAAGTGCCTCTGCAATCAATCCAGTCACCATGGAAAATTTAGACGATTTCCATTTACAAACATAGGGAAGCCATCACGAATCGACACCGTGGGAGTCCATGTTGTGTGCATTGTACATCTGAAGGTTTCAGGCAGGCAGTTAGTCAGTCAGTAGAAAATTCCATTGAATAAAAAAATTGTAGCAATCTATTGGAAGCATTTAGCATCATACTGAAGGCACTTTTGGGCTTAGTTATACCTAACCAATACTACCAAGGCATCGGGGTGGTCTTGTGAAGTGGGTTTCGGGGTGATTTTTTGGCTAGAAAAACCCAAATCTTCATGATCCCTAATAATACAGTACTAGCTACTGTACAGTATGATATTTACCAACAAAATAATATTTATCAGAAACCAGCTTCAGAAATCCAGTATAAAACTTGAAACTACATGTAAATTTAATAAACTACTGGTATATAATATCAGGTACAATAAGGTTTGTGGGCAGAAGAGGTACAGTATCATGGCAAATGGGAAATTACAGTAATAATGTATGTTGCATACGCAAAGACTGCTGCATAATTGTAAACAGTGCCTATTGTACATACAGTATATACATGCTTACTTCATTACGAAGTTCAACAGGAGCCTTTTCAGACGAGTTAGGTGCTTTGGTATCTGGAGGAAGAGTTTTAGATGAAATTGGCCAGGGACGCTCAAGTTGACATTTAGTTGAAGGACGAATAATGCGATAAGCACACTTCAACACAGTAGCAATTTCAGGAAGAGCTGAGTTCAGAGAATGCTTTTCATAATAATCAACCAATTCCTGCAAATCACAATATGCATAAATACTGTGCTATTTAGTGACATAAAGAGCTGGAAAATTCTTCAGATTTTCCAGAGATTACATGACTTACACGTAATAATTATTGTAACCAAATTTGTTTAGAAACACAGCCAATATTGTCACAAAAACCCATTTTAGAATAACACACCAACACAAGAGTCTACACTATATTGGAGTTCCGACAAGTGCACCTTGTCTTTCCTTTTATCTTCAACCAGGCTGATCGTCTTCATCTTGATCAATGAAACCATTAATTTTCCATATCAACACCTTCCTTGAGTAGTGTGTATAGATGTCATAAAACTATTTAAAGTGCTTACTCTTGGTAGATACTGTACAACAGGTAGACATGAGGCTATTATGCTCCAAAAATTGAGCATTATGCTTTTGAGCAGTGCTCAAAAAATCACCTATTATGCTTTTGAGAATTGCCCATTATTCCCAAAATTATGCCACCATAATTGGCTAATAATGCCAGTTTATTGCTGTATCAGACCATTTTCATTGATGTTTAAGCTTCAAATAGTCTTGAATTCTTTAGCTGGTTGCTGTATTAGAGAATTTCATTTCAATATGACTGCTTTATTAGAGTAAATAATATTCAATGACTGTTCTATTAGAGTTTCTGACTGCTCTATTAGAGTATCTCGATCTTTTTTAACGGAATTGTGCAATCTGCAGATTTTCCTACTGTTAAAGCTTTATAATCACCTCAAAATGCTAGCATAATTCCTGATTTCCACACATACCTATTATGCCCGAAATTATGCCAGCATAATCGCCGCATCCCTAACAACAGGAATTTTTTGACAAGAAAACTTTGACAAATTTGACGAATTAATTAAATTCGTTAAATTTTAATTCGTCAAAATTTAATATCAATAAGCACCTCAAAAGGAAGTTTTTAGATCTGTAACTTTTGTTTTTTGTCAAATTTTAATTTGTCAAAGCTGATTAATTGTGAATTCGTCAAATTTTTATATGTCAATATTTCCTGTTGTACATGCAGTGCCTGTAACTTCATGATAGCACCCATGAATGATCTTGCCTGGGTTAACTGATAATAATCGAGTGTGGGCACTATACCTCTCAATAATCTATTTACTCGATCACAATCTATTTACTCGATCACGATGACCACACACCCTTATTACTGTATTCATAATGCTACCACAGTGAAATTATGTATGTGTGGTATCAAGAGTTATTAACTCTTGGTGGTATTATGTATGCATTTTTTGTTCAGGGTACTGACAGCTGAAAACAGCTTTGCTGATGCTGTCTCCCTGTTGAAATAACCATTAAAAATGAGGTAGTGACACGTCCTCTGATAGGTGAAGGATACTCTAATACAGTAGTCACCTTAATAGAACAGTCACACTTGTATTGTTATAAAAAAAACAAAAAACAAACTAGTTCAATGCCAAAGTAGGGATTTTCCTACCAAGTTATGCTGGAAATCCATCATTCATCTCTTGTTTTGCTGCTTTTATCCTGCTTTCAATTAAATACTGAACAAAATAATTGTTATAACATGCCAAAGTAGGGATTTTCCCATCGAGCCATGCTGTAATACCATCATTCATCTCTTGTTTCACTACTTCATTTTTAAATTAATATTTTTAAAATATATTCTAATAGAGCTTCCAGTTGCTCTAATAAAGCAATCACTTTAAGTCATGTGTATCGCATCTTTCTTACTTAATACTTTAATTTTTGTCACTTGAATCACTACAGGAGCATTCATTCTCACATCATCACCTAAGCTCATAAAATTATTTTGTTGTTCACTGTCAACACTTCAAGTCTACATCCCAATTACTGTAAGTATTCCTTTTATTCCCATGCCAGACTGAATCACCTTGGAATTATTCTTGATGATTATGGCCAGCTACATACTGTATTATTCCCATATTATTCTAGCATAATCGGTGTGCATGCAAATATTTACAGGTGTGAAAAATACCATACTACTTATAATGGCCCACTCCAGTGCAGGGGCATCAGAGTAAAAGTGAAAGTGATGAGGCTCTGGCCTCACTGGTCACACCTACTCTGATTCCCTTGCTCCAATGGCTGGAGATGATGTTAAAGGCATGGTGAACACTTCCTCTGAGAACTGACAGAAGAATTTACACAATCTGTGACTATAAATTTGTTCATACTTGTACAGTACATTATAACCTTTAAGTAATTCAAGTGGCTAACAGCTTGGATGGGCATTTTAAATGTACTTTGTTGCACACACACACACACACACACACACACACACACACACACACACACACACACACACACACACACACACACACACACACACACACACACACACACACACACACACACACACACACACAATGGCATATATACAAGCATTATACAGTATACATTTCAACAGCCATTGAACACACATAATTTGTTTAAATTAGTTGTTTTACTTACGTAGATAGTAGAAAACATTTTTTCTTTTGTTAAATAAAAATAATTTGTCTTCCGGTCAACAAAAATTGTAGCATGGTATGGTGTACTCTTCCATCTAAATACAAGAATGATTGTACCATATCACTTTAACAAACAACTTATTTAATATACAGTACCTTATGCAAAGTTCATATTCTCCTCTACTCTCATTGTTTTCTCTTACCAAAAACACACCATCAAAAAGACCTTTAATTATATTTTCGGCTTTAGCAGAAGACAAACTGCCTGCATACCTATGTAAAGTATTATCACATAATATACAGTATTTTGATCTGATTCTAATTCCGATTGGAAACTACAGGGTTACTTGATACAAGCACAGTTTGTTAAATGTATACCACAATTGATACTTTTAGAATAACAACATGAATGTAATTTTATAAAATATACTAGAATTTTGTCAAAAGTCAAGATGTAGTTTTTAGCAAAATTCAAGGGTCAAGGTTTATTTATCGAGTTTGACCACTATGACTAAGGACGAAGAGGATACATCAGAGTGCCATCCTGCTGTGACATTTTGCCTACGGTAACATACACCTGCAGCAGGCTAGGATAGCAGCTTATAAGGCAAAAATTATAAAGAATTGGAGTAATAGTGATAATAAGACTTGTGGCATAGTAAGCCTACAGTAGTAATAATATAGTCATCAATGAACAGGAAAATAATTACCCAGTAGAGATTATAATTATTATTATTTTATTGAGAGCATATTTTTATACACATACAGTAACATGCATACTGTATTATACTTTAGCATTACATACCACAGATGGGATGAAGAACCTCCCTGTCTCATTTGCTTCTTCCCTTTATGTATTTCAATATCACTGTGTAAAATGATATGCATCACTGAATGAACAATATTGTACAAGTACAGTACAAGGAAAAATGAGTTTTACATTCGATTAGGGATCATAGAAATAAAATGTAATGAAACAAAAGAAGTCGACTACAGAGCCAACCTTAAGGTTAGGCTGAGTAGGCCCAGAGCTTTAAAAACAGGCATCAGATCACATAATTATACTGCTATATACAATGCTATTCATACAGCCAATTGCATTCATGTTTCCTTCCATGCAGCCATATACTATGTAGCTAGGTTGACATTTCTCACTCAGACCGCAGTTATGTATGAATAGCCTTCTGTCTACGTCATTCATGCTTACTTCTATCTACGTCATTGACCTTTCCTTCCATGCAGCCATATACTATGTATGTAGCTAGGTTGGCATTTCTAAACTACAGTTATATATGAATTATAGCTAGCCTTCTATCTAGTCAGTTATACTGGACACTTACATCATTACAGTAACAAAGTACACAGGAATCCATCCAACTTAGCTAGTAGCTTCTATTGTTCTATTCACATGATCCTAAGTTTAAACACAACATACAATACTGCTTACATTTATTCAGTCTATGCTTTTGTGTTGGAACAAATAGTCCAAAACGTTTACTTGGCTCAAACAAAAACAGATCACAGGCCCCAATACTGAATAGCATTATAGTCATTTGGTCAGTTTTACCTCGGTATAGAGAACTTTTTGAATCAATACTAACTAAAGATCTAGGTAGTATTGAAACACTAGTTTTGTTAATAATGTAGAACCTGCATCAGATAGTGCTCGGAAGAGCTATACAGAATTAAAAAGATTTGTGTATATTAAGTTTTTAAACAAGTACATATAGGATAGCTGCAAAAGCAGCAACCATAGCTACATACATAGCTAATGCAGTTAGATAGTGCATGTCATGCAATCCAGGCTGTTTGCACAACAAGCATACAAATGTATATAATTAACCCTATAAATGGGCAATGCAGTGTATGCTTTAATGTTTTCTACCATTTAAGGAATTTGGTTTTGCCTAGGGTCCTCAGGATACTAAGGCCGGCCCTGGTTGACTACAACTACAGATATACTAGTGAGCATGCACTTATTCCCTAGTTATGACCAAAGTAGGGATTAAATAAATGTCCACCGGTCTGTAGGTGTATGTGACCATCCTCATTTCATTTCAATGTAATTGAATTTAAGATCCTAACTTTTTCTTATTCTACTTGTTTGTTTACTTATTTTACAACATAATTATGACTGGTAAACCCGATCATAATAAAGAATGGTACCAGGCAGATTACAAAATCAATTTTGTGCTTGGGTACTTGCCCTAACTATAAATTACTGGAATGTTTAGTGGCCATTACACTTTATTTTTGGCTATATGTTCAGTCTGTTACAAATGAAGAACATGGTCTGGGACACAAAGGAGGACAAAGGAAAGTCCATACATGCAGTGTTACATATTATACATGTACTGTGATACAGTATGACAAAAAACAACAATGGGCTGAAGCGACATCTAACAGTGAAAAAGACCCTGTAGCCTTATTTCCATTTTTGAATTATGCTTGTCCAAAGTATTAGTAAGTTAGTCAGTCAGCAGAAAATTCCACTGAATAAATTTTCTAAAAATATCATATTGGAAGCATGGCAGATTGCACTCGAGGCACTTTGGGCATGATTGGCTATACCTCACCAATTCTGCCGAGGCGCCATTAAGGTACGGTATTGTGAGGCTGATTTCTGGTCAATATTTCTATGTGAGAAAGTACAAACCTCCTGTATGATACATATACGTACAGTATGTGGTTATATACTGTAACAGTAGCTTTCACTCAACCATTCACACCATTGCTTCACTTTTGATGCAACCTTTTCTCGTGCATCTCTATTGCTTAATAAGTTTATCACTGATATTGCATTACATGACTTTATTTTTTTAATTATCAAGCTTTCACATAAATTCTTCAAGACTACGTGAATAATTACCTTGGCTGTGCCCCCCTGCAATAATTAACATCAGCTCAGTTTAAAATACACCCACTAAGAGCATCTAACTATTACTGTACATACACAGGACAGTATAGTCATCACAAAAGAATGAACAAATAAATGAAAGGTTCCTAAATGAAGACCGAGTGTACTACTGTAGAATCCCAAACAACAAACTGCTGTGAAAACATCAGTTATTCCTATTATCTTAGATTCAACTCACTCTGCAGATGCTTTTGGCGGACTGGGTACTTCCTCCTGCTTAACATAAGTCAACTACAAGAGCATGAAAAAGACAACTCTCAATGACATGTGTGCATGTGCATGCAAACAATAGGTATCCCATCTACTACAATCAATAAAATAATGCCCACCTCAACATAATCATCATCACTATCAGATGTATGAGGAGTCTCCTATAGGCAATTAAATGAACAACAGAGACATACATTTATGTAAAGTTCAAAGTTTATAATTATATGCCAGGTATGAATGAAATATACACATCGCTGTAATTCACTCTGGTTGGCAAATGCAATCATTAGCTACAAGTTTACAGTATCTCATAAACAAGTAACTATCTAGTTCCAATGAACATATGTGACCGGATTTGCATTTTTCACACACGAAAATTGACCCATTGTTTGAATTTTGAAGCTTCATAACATTTTGATCATTTCATGTAATTGCCTGAACTTTTGCATGAGTGTAGCTACAGTATCTGGCTGCATTTTGAAACTAAGAGCAAGTTAATCAGTGTAAGGAGACAAGTGTTACATTATTTTGTTTGCTGGTATGTAAATTGTGTGGAAAAGGTACCTTTTTGCAAATCCGGTCACATATTATTTTAGCATTATAAATTCATGAAAATACACTACTACATTTCTGTATGTCATGTTTGAGCTCTAATGCTTAAAGATTTGCAAAATTTATAATATGCTGTACTTTCACCTGTATTACTTAGACTCCTCAGTAGTGAATTTTGGAGAGGCAGGGTTAAAGAGCAGTAGCACAGTCCAGCACCACTCTACTTTGCTCAAAATTCCTTTGATATGGTAAAGGAATGCGGAAAAATTAACAAACTGGCTTTGATGTTGGTAGCAAAATTAACTGTTTTACCACCCTACTTTATTTTGCAGGGGAGAACTCTAGAGAGGTCCCTTTTCATGTTTATGATGTACACTGGTAGTGCTGGTCATGCATCAACACCTGAGAATAAATTTTAAACCAAGTCATGAGTGAATGTAAGCAGTGGGTTTTAATTAATGCTACATTTGGCAGCTGTCAACAGTGTCAACGCAAAGCAACTACATAGGGTCTACTTCAGAACACTCAGGATTCAGGTGCCACAACATACACCTGTAGAGTCTTTGAGTTACTGAAGTATGTGGATTCCTGTAATCTGAAATCTAACTATTATAACTTTGATATACAGTGGATAATAAATTATCTGAGCTAATGTGTCAGCATAACTTGAAAGTGTGTAAAAAGTCATTCATATAATTACATACAGAATTTTGCTCAATTACTCTAACAGAACATACACCTGGTGTTAAAATACTCTAATATAACAATCATTTTGCCATTCAGATAAAGATAATCAACTCTCCACTGTACTTGCACTACGTATCAAGACACACGATAGTGTGTCGTGCGGCCCAAGAAGCCGGCGCGCCACACCAACAGGAAGAAAGAAAACGCACTTTTCACACCTATGTAGCTCTGTGATCCCTTATCCGATTGGAACCAAATTTGCTACAGACGTGCCGGCCAGTTATGGGAGTCTACATACCAAATTTGAAGAAAATCGGTCCAGCCATTTCCGAGATACGAGCGAACAAAATTTCGTTTTAATTTCTTCGTTTTTTTCTTCGTCTTCTTCATTTCGCACACTTCGCAAAATCTGCCATAAAACACGAATGCGTACTCGGATTGGGCTGAAATTTGGCACACTTGAAGGGCTCATTAAGGCGGATCTCAGTACCAACTTTGGTAGGAATCCGATGAACAGAGCCGTATTCTTACTGATTAGAACAATTTTTTTTTGTTTTTGTGTTGTTAAAACGTGTTCATCAACTTTATAATCAAGACACACGGTAGTGTGTCGTGATTATAAAGTTGATGAACGGCTCATGGACAACGGCTCATAGTGTGACAACGGCTCATGGACTATTAAGCCGTTGGCTGTATGTAACACGTACAGTCCCTGATACATCTTCTAGTTTCCAGTCACTCGAGAAAGCCTTATTGACAAAGTTTATTCCAGCCTTGACTGCCCTTGACCCTCCTGGTGCTCTTCAACGTTCACTCTTTGCCCTTCCAACTAGATTTGGTGGTCTAGGCATTGTTGCACCTGATTCTTTATCATCTATTGAGTTTTCTGCTTCAATATATGTCACAGCACCCTTACGATCACTCATTTTATCACAGAATTTTGGCTATACTGCCGATACTCGTTGTAGTCTGTACTCCCGTAAGGTTGAAATTAAACAATCCAAGACTATCAATTTGTCCACTCTTTCTAAGGAACTGTTCTCTAAGCTTACTCCCACTCTTCAGAGGGCTGTTACTTTAGCACAGGAAAAGGGTGCTTCTAGCTGGCTTACTGCCCTACCTGTGCAGGAACATGGTTTCTCCCTACACAAGACTGCCTTTCAAGATGCCCTTGCTTTGAGGTATGGCTGGATGCCCTCTCGTACACCTTCCCACTGTGCGTGTGGTACCAACTTTTCTGTTGATCATGCCCTATCTTGTCCAAAGGGTGGATTCCCTTCAATACGCCACAACGAAGTGAGGGATATCACAGCTGAATTGTTATCTGAAGTGTGCCATGATGTGGAGGTTGAGCCTCATCTGCAACCTCTAAGTGATGAAAGATTTCAACAGAAGACAGCCAACACTCAGGATGGCGCATGCTTGGACATTGCCATGAATGGATTTTGGGGTGGTTGTTATGAAAAATGTTATACGGACGTCAGAGTTTTTAACCCACTTGCACCATCCAACAGTGGAACCACCCTTCAGTCATGTTACAGGAAACACGAAATAACAAAGAAGAGAGCTTATGAGTTGCGAATCTGTGAAGTGGAACACAGTTCTTTTACCCCTCTAGTGTTCTCTGCTTCCGGGGGAATGGGCCATGAAGCCAGTGTTTTTTACAAGCGATTGGCGAGTTTATTGTCTGACAAATGGAATGACCCTTATGCCACAGTACTAGGATTGATTAGATGTAGATTGTCATTTTGTTTACTGCGTTCAGCAATCCAATGCATTAGAGGAGCACGATCTTCACAAGGTCGTTACATCAAAAGTGCTCCTGTGGCCTTGGTGCAATCAGAGACTCAGTTTTTGATTTAATTGTTTAACTGTTTATTTGTATGTTCTAATCTTATTTTCTTTATATCTTCAAAAAAAAAAAAAAAAGTGTGTCATGCGGCCCAAGAGGCCGGCGGGGATTTACTAAGTTCACTCGATTCCATGCCACCAGGGTATCACTCTTTTCACCCTATTTCATAACCCTACAGAACTTAGACAAAAAACCGACGGTGAACCAAAAAGGCGAAAAAAAAGTGCAATATTGACTTGAGGGGGATCGAACCCAGGATCCCAGTGTGATGGTCCAGTGTGCTACCGATTATGCTACCGCTGCTAGCTCCCTTGATTCCCTTCTTTTGTATTTTATAAATGTGATGTGACATACCGGGGCATCCAATCGAGTGAACTTAGCGAATCCCAAGCCGGCGTGCCACCCGTGAGTATATTAACAGGAAGAAAGAAAACGCAATTTTCACACCTATGTAGCTCTGTGATCCCTAATCCGATTGGAACCAAATTTGCTAGAGAGGTGTCGGCCAGCAAGGGGAGTCTACACACCAAATTCGAAGAAAATCGCTCCAGCTATTTCCGAGATACGAGCGAACAAAGTTTCGTTTTAATTTCTTCGTTTTTTTTCCCTTCATTTCGAACACTTCGCAAAATCCGCCATACAACACGAATGCGTGCTCGGATTGAGCTGAAATTTGGCACACTTAAAGGGCTCATTAAGGCGGATCTCAGTACCAACGTTGGTAGGAATCCGATGAAGATTCACGGAGTTATGACCGATTATTTGCGTAAAATAAGGTCGAAGGTCTGTCACGCCTACAGGGTAAACTCCTTTGAGGAATCAGTTAAAAATTGCTATGCAGATGGAAAAACCATCGTAGGAGTGCCTTTTTGTGGTTTGAAAGGAATCGGGATAAAGACCATGGAGATATGACACAAAACCCGACCTGTGTCAAAATTACGCGATCGATTTTTATGAATAAAAATACTATTAGTTTTCGTGTCTATCAGGCAAACCGCTTAGAGCAATGAGCTGAAAATCAGTATGTAGCTGGAATAATCATCATAGAAAGTCCTTGCAGTAGTACAGAAGAATCGGTTTACAAACCACTGAGTTATGATTC
This sequence comes from Dysidea avara, assembly GCF_963678975.1. NCBI lineage: Eukaryota > Metazoa > Porifera > Demospongiae > Dictyoceratida > Dysideidae > Dysidea > Dysidea avara. The sequence goes on from NC_089276.1 coordinate 29,941,684, forward strand.
GAAAGGCAACTACGTGTAGCAATGCGAGATCGAGATACTCTAATAGAACAGTCACCCTAATAAAGCATTCAGCTGCATTTATAATTTACTCAATTATATTACATTGCAAGTTATTCTGTAGGGAATTCAGCTACAAACAAGTCACCCTGTAGTCAGATCAGCCAGAAGAAGGTACCTAATAGAGAATTCAGCTACAAAGAAACCATCATGTAGAGAGTTCAGCTCAAACAAATTGCCCTATAGAGAGTTCAGTTACAAAGAAACAATCATGCAAAGAGTTCAGCTGCTAACAAATCACCCAGTAGAAAGTTCCGCTATGAACAGATCACACTGTAGAGAGTTCAGTTAGAAACAAGTCATCTTGTAGAGAGATCAGCTAGAAGAAGTCACCTTGTAGAGAGTTCAGCTACAAGGAAACCACCATGTAAGAGAGTTCAGCTGCAAACAAATCACCTGTAGAGAGTTCAGCTAGGAACAAGTCACCCTGTACAGAGATCAGCTAGAAACAAGTCACCCTGTAGAGAATTCAGCTACAAACAAATCACCCTGTAGAAAGATCAGCTAGAAGAAGTTACCTTGTAGAGAGTTTCAGCTAGAAACAAGTCACCCTGTAGAGAGATCAGCTAGAAACAAGTCACCCTGTAGAGTAGGGCTGTGAATCGGTTATGCAATAATCGGTTAATCAATCGGTTATTGTTGAGGGTGATTGATAATCGGGCTATCTATGCAACAACCAATTGTGCAATTGGATCACATGACACAGAATTGTTTACAGTTTTGGTCATAAAATGTACACTAAAGTGAGTGAGGAGGCTATTTATTATGTGCTTGCTAGGGATTACACATCACAAAGCTGCTCTTTCCCTTTACTTCTTTTGTCACACAGCACATTTGATTAAGAAAACACTGTTAAAATACAAAATTACATTGAAAAATGTAAAATAAATATTAAGCCAATTAATCGGTTAATCAATCGGTTATAAGGAGCCAATAATCGGTTATGTACATCTGGCCCAGGTCACAGCTCTACTGTAGAGAGTTCAGCTAGAAGAAGTTACATTGTAGATAGTTCAGCTACAAAGAAACTACCATGTAGAGAGTTCAGCTGCAAACAAATCGCCCTGTAGAAAATTCAGCTACAAACAAACCACCCTGTAGAGAGTTCAGCTACAAACAAGTCATCCGGTAGAGAGATCAGCTAGAAGGATAACCTTGTAGAGAGGTCAGCTACAAAGAAATTACCCTGCTTCATCTTTTCTTCTTCCTGTGGTAAAGAAAAAATGATAGGTTAAAAAAAGCCCTAAAGCTGGCCTATGGGGTATACAAATACAAAAAGAAGTGAAATCTAATCCAAAACAGCCAAGCTGTAAAAAAAGTGCGGCCCTCAGACAGGCTATGGTGAAAAAAGATGTGAAATCCAAGGTGGCGGCCAAGAAATGGCTGTGATGGTAGGTTAATGGTAAAAATTTTAATAATGACAATTCAGGTGAATTTTGTGCCAAGACCAAGCGGCACCAAATTGACCTGAATTGTCATTATTAAAATATTTACATAAAACACGAATGCGTACTCGGATAGGGCTGAAATTTGGCACACTTGAAGGGCTCATTAAGGCGGATCTCAGTACCAACTTTGGTAGGAATCCGATGAACATACACGGAGTTATGACCGATAATTTTTTTTTTTTTTTTTTTTTAAGTTATGACCGATTATGTGCGTAAAATAAGGTCGAAGGTCTGTCACGCCTACAGGGTAAACCCTTTGGAGGAATGAGTTGAAAATTTATATGTAGATGGAGTAACCATCGTAGGAGTGCCTTTTTGTGGTTTGAAAGGAATTGAGATAAAGACCATGGAGATATGACACAAAACCCAACCTGTGTCAAAATTACGCGATCGATTTTTATGAATAAAAAAACTATTAGTTTTCACATCTACCAGGCAAACCGCTTAGAGCAACGAGCTGAAAATCAGTGTGTAGCTAGAATAATCATCATAGAAAGTCCTTGCAGTAGTACAGAAGAATTGGAATACAAACCACTGAGTTATGATTCGAAAGGCAATTACGTATAGCAAATGCGAGATCGAGATACTCTAATAGAACAGTCACCCTAATAGAGCATTCAGCTACGTTTATAACTTACTCCATTATAGAATTATATTACATTGCAGGATATTCGGTACGGAATTCAGCTACAAACAGTTAATCTGATAGACAATTCAGCTACATGCAAGTCACCCTGTAGAGAGTTCATCTAGAAACAAGTCACCCTGTATCAGCTAGAAGAAGTCACCTTGTAGAGAGTTCAGCTACAAAGAAACCATCATGTAGAGAGTTCAGCTGCAAACAAATCACCCTGTAGAGAACTCAGCTACAAACAAACATGCCCTGTAAAAAGATCAGCTAGAAGAAGTTACCTTGTAGAGAGTTCAGCTACAAAGAAACCACCATGTAGAGAGTTAAGCTGCAAACAAATCACCCAGTAGAAAGTTCAGCTATAAACAGATCACCCTGTTGAGAGTTCAGTTAGAAACAAGTCATCCTGTAGAGAGATCAGCTAGAAGTATCACCTTGTAGAAAGTTCAGCTACAAACAAATCACCTGTAGAGAGTTCAGCTACAAACAAATCACCCTGTAGAGAGATCAGCTAGAAGAAGTCACCTTGTAGAGAGTTCAGCTATAAAGAAACCACCATGTAGAGAGTTCAGCTGCAAACAAATCCCCTGTAGAGAGTTCAGCTAGAAACAAGTCACCCTGTAGAGAGATCAGCTAGAAACAAGTCACCCTGTAGAGAGTTCAGCTAGAAGAAGTCACATTGTAGAGAGTTCAGCTACAAAGAAACTACCATGTAGAGAGTTCAGCTGCAAACAAATCACCCTGTAGAGAACTCAGATACAAACAAATCGCCCTGTAGAAAGATCAGCTAGAAGAAGTTACCTTATAGGGAGTTCAGCTACGAACAGATCACCCTGTAGAGAGTTCAGCTACAAACAAATCACCCTGTAGAGAGTTCAGTTACAAAGAAACCACCATGTAGAGAGTTCAGCTGCAAAAAAAATCAATCACTCTGTAGAGAGTTCAGCTAGAAGAAGTCACCTTGTAGAGAGTTCAGCTGCAAATAAATCACCCTGTAGAGAATTCAGCTACAAACAAATCCCCTGTAGAAAGATCAGCTAGAAGAAGTTACCTTGTAGAGAGTTCAGCTACAAAGAAATCACCATGTAGAGAGTTCAGCTGCAAACAAATCACCTGTAGAGAGTTCAGCTAGAAACAAGTCACCCTGTAGAGAGATCAGCTAGAAACAAGTCACCCTGTAGAGAGTTCAGCTAGAAGAAGTCACATTGTAGAGAGTTCAGCTACAATGAAACTCCCATGTAGAGAGTTCAGCTGCAAACAAATCACCCTGTAGAGAATTCAGCTACAAACAGATATGCCCTGTAAAAAGATCAGCTAGAAGAAGTTACCTTGTAGAGAGTTCAGCTACAACGAAACCACCATGTAGAGAGTTCAGCTACAAACAAATCACCTGTAGAGAGTTCAGCTAGAAACAAGTCACCCTGTAGAGAGATCAGCTAGAAACAAGTCACCTAGTAGAGAGTTCAGCTAGAAGAAGTCACACTGTAGAGAGTTCAGCTACAAAGAAACTGCCATGTAGAGAGTTCAACTGCAAACAAATCACCCTGTAGAAAGTTCAGCTATGAACAGATCACCCTGTAGAGAGATCAGCTAGAAACAGGTCACCCTGTAGAGAGTTCAGCTAGAAGAAATTACCTTGTAGAGAGTTAAGCTACAAAGAAACCACCATGTAGAGAGTTCAGCTGCAAACAAATCATCCAGTAGACAGTTCAGCTATGAACAGATCACCCTGTTGAGAGTTCAGTTAGAAACAAGTCATCCTGTTGAGAGATCACCTAGAAGTATCACCTTGTAGAGAGTTCAGCTATAAACAAATCACCTGTAGAGAGTTCAGCTACAAACAAATCACCCTGTAGAGAGATCAGCTAGAAGAAGTCACATTGTAGAGAGTTCAGCTATAAAGAAACCACCATGTAGAGAATTCAGCTACAAACAAATCGCCCTGTAGAAAGATCAGCTAGAAGAAGTTACCTTGTAGGGATTTCAGCTACAAACAAATCACCCTGTAGAGATTTCAGCTACAAAGAAATCATCATGTAGAGAGTTCAGCTGTGTTCATAATATTTGTATGGTGAACAAACTGTGAACTACTGATTGTAGCAATGGCATGTATGTAGCTATGGTTACTGCTTTTGCATCTTTAATTCTATATGTACTTGTGTAAAAACTTAATACAGTACATGTATCCTTTTAACTCTGTATAGCTCTTCCAAACACTATTAAATTGATGCAGGCTCTACATTATTAGTTTTCACAGCACAACTAGTGCTTCAATACAGTATTGAAACAACTAATTCAAAAAGCACCCTAAACTGAGGCAAAACTGACCACAAACCTATAACTTTAATGACCAGTTCAATGCTATTCAGTATTTGCCTGTGATCAGCGTTTGTTTGAGCTAAGTAAAGTTTGGACTATTAGTTGCAACACAAAAATAGACTGAATTAATGTTTTTTTAATGTGAATTATAGTTGTGTTTAAACTTAGGATCATGTGAATAGAACAATAGAACAATAGAGGAGTTGGATGGATTCCTATGTGCTTTGTTACTGTAATGATGTAAGTGTCCAGTATAACTGAGGTCGATAGATTGCTATTCATACATAACTGCGGTCTGAGAAAGTTTTGAAATGCCAACCTAGCTACATGGTATATGGCTGCATGGAAGGAAGCAAGAATTCAATTAACTGTATGAATAGCGTTGTAACAAATGAATTCATAATTTCCTTGTAAAATCCTAATTTTTCCTTGTACTTGTTTGTTTGTTTACTTTTTTGTGATATAATCATGACTGGTGAAGCTGTGCATGTCCCATCAAAAGAAAGAATGGTATAATTTAATATCTAAACACACACACACACACACACACACACACACACACACACACACACACACACACACACACACACACACACACACACACACACACACACACACACACACACACACCATGACCATTTATTATTGAAAAGTGAAGTGGCCAATACACTTCACTTTCAGTCCTGTTACACAACATTGCAAAATAAGAACTGTACAAAAAGCGCTTCTGCAGTCAATCCAGTTACTGCATAAAATATGGACAATTGCATGATAGCCTGCAGAGGGAAGCCATAAGCACTATTGTAAATTGACATTTTTCACTGTCAGCAAAAAGAAATGGACACAAGGATGACTGTGACGAAGGTATGTAAATTTATTCAATCTATTGGAAGCATTTCAGGTCACACAGAAAGTATTTTTTGGGCTTGATTAAACCTACCAAAGCACCATGAAGGTATTGTGAGGCTGGTTTCTGGTTCATTATTGCTTGTGAGAATGTACAAACCTCCATGATCCTTAATACACAGAATTGCTGAAAACTTGGCACAGTATAGGCATTCAAAATGGTAAATTAGTGTGGTTACACGCATGCCAAAATGGGACTGACTGGACTAGAACTCGTACTCTATTAGTGGGTGTGGCTCCACGTAAGCTTGCAGAGAGCAGCAGACATGAATTCGTGTACAGCCATTGATAAATGAACAAGTATGCCTACAGACAGCAAATAATCAGTGTGGCCATGAAAGAAATTGGAGCACAGATATTCCAGTAGGCGTCTATGGAAGCAGGGCACGAATATTCTTTAAAGCGAATCAGTACAGCATCGTACTTACGCCATTCACCAATTTTTCAGTGAGAGCATTTCACCAAATTAAAATTTCGCTAACTACAATTTTATAGCAAATTGCCAAATATTAGTTTCGTCAATATTTGTTGTCATACGGTATTATGTAACAAATAAACAAGCACATACCATTTTTAATGGGTTGAGATGGGTAGCTATTATATTCTCTATAGCAGGACGCTTTGAAGGATCATCATCCAAACAAGATTCTACCAATGGTTTCAACACTTCCAATTCTCCTGTCATTTTATCCAGGTAGCTTTGCCGACGTTCGACCTCTGTGAAGGCAACAAGCTTTCTGGTTGTAGGATCCATCTTTTTTATGTCTGCAGGAGTTGGCCATTCATGGGTAGAAACATATAGCACATTTCCTCCAAATGAGAATACATCTAATGGAACTCCATAGATAGGCCTTTCTGCAGTAGCTTCCGGGGGCATGAATGCTGCTGTTCCAGGTGCCTTTGTCAGGGTGTTTTTGTCATCAGCTTTAATCAGCTTGGAAACACCAAGATCTCCAAGTTTTGCAACTAAGACTGCACCAGGTTTGGTAGAGCCCTGTAGTAAAATGTTATTAGGTGATAAATCTCGATGGACCACTGGTGGCTGTCGTGAATGAAGATAACTGAGACCTCGAGCAATGTCAAGAAGTATGGAAATTTTTGTTGAGAAGGTAACTTCCATTGAAGATTTCCTTTCAATGTATTTAGTCAAATTTTCATCCATCATCTCCATAACCAAGACAGGAACTTGTGAATTTATATGATCATAACAGATACCCAGAAACTTTACAATATTTTTGTGGTGAAGGATGCTGCAGTGTGCACACTCACGACGAAAGTTATTCAGTATACCTTTCTCACTTTCTGGTAAACCGCCAGCCTCAACTAGCAGCAATGGATGTATTTTCTTGGCAGCGTAAATTTTGCCGTTATATTGGGCCTTGTAAACTACTCCATAAGCACCACACCCTAACAGGCTGTTCTGCATGTGCTTGACTCCTTTAAGAATTACCAAACTTGTGCACTCGCTTCCCTGCCAACAACTTGCCATGATAGCTACTGCTCGAGCTACTGCTCTATACAGAATCTTTGGGGAAATGCCGGAAAATGCTACGTACATACTAATAAACCGGAAACGGGAATTTCTCACTTGGCGAATCAACATTCATTTGACTTCTTACAGACCGTCTAAAATCACGTGATCATGACGCAACTGTTTTACAACCAAAAATCCTGCAGTAGGTTTTGAATGTCAGTTACACTTTTGTGGTGAAGACTTGCTCGGGGACTTACACGTAGCCAATCTAGCTACTGTAATGAATCATATACTGATGACGGCTATTGCCGCTCCGGCGTAAACATGATGCCAGGGATCTCTCCCCCCCCCCCACCAAATTCCCCAGCTGTGTGCTTCCTACGAAATATGCACCATATATGGATGATGTAATTATGCCTTATAGGAGACAAGTTGTTGTTTTCGGTACCATTAAAACTATGAGGTAATTTACCAACATCATACTGACTGAGCTACGTAGCTAGCTATAGGGGCTGCCCGGAATACAGAAAGTGACGGAACACTTTTTACCCTCGAGTTACCCCAGTACCTGTTCAGTTACTTTGTAACCCCCTGTATCTGTTCCGTCGGCTGACATTAAATGAGTTATCCTTGCATGAATCCGACATGCAGACAGAGTGACAGTGAGACTGGCCAGAATTCGAAGTTCCCAAGAATCTGTGGTCACCATGGATACTGTAAATTTAATGGAAGTAGCTATACAGTACCAGGGGCGGATCCAGGAGCTGGCAAGGGGAGGGGCACAAACAGGATAAGTTGTGGAGACTGCATTTTTGAAGCAACAAATAATCACTTCTTAGTAGTGTCTCACTGTTGATTTTAGCCATTTTGGCCTTTCAGATGGTTGTGAAGCCTTAAAAGCTGTGTAAAAGGTTCTAAATGTCTTAAACAGCAACACGATAATTATTTTAGAGGCGCTTAGTAGGCACAAAGGTGCTGGATGGGTGTTTTACAGCTAGTTTGACTTTGGTTCGCTTTGGTTTCAAGTGATAAATGTTAGTAAAATGTGCATATTTTCATGAGTTGATAAATTGATCTTGTCCTGACAAAGTTTAGTAGCTATTTTAATCAGAAGCATGGCTGGCTCCTCCACAAGGTGAAAGGGGGGGGGGGGGCATTTGCCCCAAATGCCCCATCCTGGATCCGCCATTGAGTACTTTATTTCAGGTGTGTGTACATATAATAGCTAATAAATTTAAAAAAACTATAATAATAGTTCATTAGATGATCATTATTAGTGTGACTTTACAGACTAGCTAGCTCATTAACAAGTGTACAGGCAAATACGTGACCCGCTCTGCGAAAAGGGGTCTTATAGCCTTTCCAAATTGTCAAGTTTGACTAATTATAACTCCTCATGTTTTTAATTTATCACCATCATAATTATTACACCAAGCCATAGTGGCAGTGCTACGTTAGGGGTATAAGGAGACTACATTTCAGGATGATACCACATTCACAAGTCAAGTTACAGGTTGCCAAGTACATGCAGATGTAATTGAAAAGGCTATAAGACCCCAGGCTTTTTTGCAGACCGGGTCACATATAATATTATGGTATATAATTGGAAAGTAATTATAATTCACATAGTGTCCTGAGGAATACATCATTTTGACAACTGCAAAATATTCCAAAAGATTTTCCTGTAGTGGCAGTAACTTGTTAATGAGGCACATGTCTTACACGTTGTCATGAAATGAAATCAATTATGTCATCTTCCAAAAGAGGATTTATGCCTATAAATCATCTATGTTTTGCATTCAGATCAAAACCCCAAATTTTTTTTAGAATCAGTAATTTAGTATTTGTGACCCCTACACTCCTAGTTCACCATAATTTATTTTGAAATTTAGTATGGGAAACAAGTGTGACATTGGTGAAACTGCAATCTTTTTAAAGAGCTTTATAAACCTCTAATACGTATGTTTCTATGCACCCAATCAGTATATAGAAAACTACATGTTCACCTAATTACCTAGCCAGCTCCTGAATCTCCATGACTTGCAGTCCTCATCCGACTTCTCAACTGATCATACATTGATCCTTCCTCTAGTTTAAAGTGACAATTAGCGAGATCTTGACATACACATGAATCCTCTTTTGGAAGATGACATAATTGATTGCATTTCATGACAACATGTAAGGCATGTGCCTCATTAACAAGTTACTGCCACTACAGGAAAATCTTTTGGAATATTTTGCAGTTGTCAAAATGATGTATTCCTCAGGACACTATGTGACTTACTTTCCCATTATATACCATAATATTGTATTTGCTTATGCTTAACCATAGTGATACACTTGTTAATGAGCTAGTACCTAGAAAATGACCTTGTTCACATTTGTATTAGGCCTTGCTGATTTTGTAAAGTCACACTAATAATGATTACAGTACCTAATGAGATATTATATTTTATATTAGCTACACACACGCACGCACGCACACACACACACACACACACACACACACTACACACACACACACTACACACACACAATTTACTATGAATACACCAGAACAGTGATTGAACACAATGTTTGGTATATTTCAGAGATAACAACACACCAGTTTTCAATAATTGACTAACTGGTATACCACAGAGGTGAGGTGTTTTGCTGTATATTATGTGAGCATACTTTACAAACACAATAATAATGGCAATATTTAAAATTAAAATCTATGTCTTAGATATCTTTTTGAGATAAGCAGAAATTTGCATCACAATGTTTGTGAATGTCGGCCTCTGTTTTGGCAGATAATTCCAGCACTGACACATGACTTCATTGTACAATATTTTAGGAGTATCCTCTGATGCCTTCATCCTGTAACCTTGCTGTATGTGATCAGTGACTTCCTACATCAAATAAAAAGACATTTAAAAATAATTATGTTACCACTTGAGTGGCGTGTGAATTTTCTTTGTCCCACAATACACTACAGTGTGTATATACTGGTATATCAATAAAGGTAGGAGTAACTGTTACTGTACTTTCTAATACAATATTTTCATAATAACTGTCATATTTATCTTAACATCATCAGCAGCAGTGGCTTCAACTACATTAACAGATTTTTTAGAAGTAAACTTATACAATTATTTAATTTATTCATTCGTGCTTTACAATTAAACAGTAAATAACCTCCATACATTGTTGCTCATTCCAAAGTAAGGTATTTTTCCACAAGTGTAGATCTCATAAAGCAACACTCCATAACTCCACACATCACTAGCAGTAGTGCAAATTCCTAGGCTGAGAGTCTATATATTAATGAAAACTTATTACTGTATTTACACATTGGCAACAATTGTGATTGAATTTGACAAAACAAGGCTTCCACTAACATCCAATTTTCTGACTTTAAAACCAACTGTAACTTGACTACTCAGTAAGCTATTGACCTAAAAGTATTCCCACAATTCTTCCATAACATTGTACAGTACCAGGTCAAAGTTAAACTAATGGCATACTCATACAATGAGTTATGGTGCTTCAAAATCATAAAAGTGGATGTGTGTGGAAGCCTTGTTTTGTCAAATTTAGTCACAATTATGCTTGCAAAATTAATTAGATACTTCAATAATTCACTACAACACATTATATAATCAGATCAATTTTTTCGTTAATGTAGGTGGCTAGTAATGTATGTGCACATATGAAAATAGTGTCACCACTGAAGCCTATAAAGTTCATACATGGAGTAGACATGAACATGTGTAACAAACAAATGAGAGAGATTAAACAAACACTCTTTTTCACTGAGTAGTATGTCAACAGTTGAAGTGGATATCGTATAGAGGGAAAGTTTGGTGAGGAAAAACTTTGGCAAATTTGGCGATTTGCTACAAATTTGCCAAAGTTTAATCCGCCAATTGCTTGTAGTGCCTCAAATCTTTAAAGCTAAACATTGAGCTTGAATATATATATTAATTTGCCAAAGTTTATTTCGCCAAATGCAATTTAGCTTGTTGTGTTCCCCAAAGTTTAGGTCTCCCTCTATACGGTATAAACCAGGAATCTCCACATCTAAATGCCCAAACCCTGACCATTGATTTATTTCTACAAGTTATCCATGGTTATTCTGCCTTTATACTACAGTATCATTTAGAATCTTCATTTATAAATGAAGGTTCTAAATAATACTGCAGTTAGACATTGAATCATCAGGTTCTACAGAATTTAGTAACCCAAAGGTCCTGTGTACGTGTGCCAAGCAAAGGTGTCTGAAGGTTTCTATATGCTGTGGTTTTTACAGCTAGATAAATACTGTAAAGTGAAGTGGATGGCGGTGGCAAGTGTGTCTGGCTGTCTTCAAGAATGCTGGGGTATATCTATTACACTAGACCCATGTACAATATTGTGAAAGGACAGTCTTCTCACATGCCTATATTCGGACCAATCTAATCCAGCTTGTGTGCATTTAGCATGAGCATATAATTTGTTTCGGAGTCTCACTTTTTGCTTTCTTGTTACTTAATTGCTGTGTTTTGTATCACCTCACAGACAGGAATATGTTGAGACAAAAACTACATGATTTGGATACTTGTAAGTAGCCAATGAAATTTAAGTATTTTATCTTGGTGTGGTCTAATTTAAAGCTAGACTACAAATAAAAGAAATGGAAGTTCCACAGAAAACAATGCTGCTGAAAATGTTAGAGAAAATGAGTGTTGTTTATTAATGCTTTACAGCACAAGTGCTGAAGGTCTGTAGGATACCTGGTCCTACAGCCTGCTCAAAGACTTTAGCTACTTATATTAGAGTTCAAAATCACATTTCTGTGAGAGTGATACAGATTCAATAGCAAATCATATAATGATATAGCAATAATATTCATTCATACATAGTTACTGTTATCCTGTTATCACTGCTGCAAGGCTTGCAAATGCATATGAAAATGATAATCATGCTAAAATAGCCAAAGCCCAAAGAACTAAAAGGGTGCAGCCTTCAAAATGCAAGGTTGTAAAGCTGTGATGATGCATGAACATTGCTAATCACCCTCAGTGATGACATGGCAATGCTATCATTATTAAACTTCACAACATCACAGTCATTTGTTGGCCACTGCCTGTAATCTCACAATTTCTATAACACTGAATGTTTGGAAGAACGTAACTTTTTACAGTAGGACTGATTGCAATAAGCACAATACATCAAACAGTGACATTTCTGTACATCACATTGGTACATTATATTGGCTGACTGACAGCTCATGTAATTTGCTGAATATTATCAAAGTATTAAATTATAAGTCATACCTCAGGAGCTGTCCACCTTACAAGAGTGCCATGAATTTCATCATTTTCAATATACAATCCCTTTTCTGTTTGTTTACACATGCTGAAGTCTGAAATTTTCAACACTTGATTGTTGTTCCCAACCAGACAACTCCTAGCAGCCAAGTTTCGATGAAGACAATTTTGAGAAGCTAGGTACTCCATCCCCAAGGCAGCATCAAGGGAGAACTTGGTTAACTGGTACTGTGTTTGATGTATGCTGTGTGTACATAAGAAAGTTAGAAATCCTCCACCAGACATCATTTCCAGTACCATGTACATTGGTTCTGCATCCGTGCATGTAAAAAGGATCTTGACTATGTTGGGATGACTTAATCGCTGCAGAAGTTTAGCTTCAGAAAGGAACCGTTGTCTGTCTGAAGCATACACAAAATCTCCTGTCTTCATTAAGGCTCGCTTTCCAGTGGTTTTCATGGTAGCAGAATATATGATATTGAAAGTTTCTTGGCTACAAGGTACATCATCAACAATAAGATTGTCTTGATTTATCAAGTGTTTGTGATGATCTGTAGGTGGCTTGCAAACAGCTTTTCTTAGAAAATCACCAAGGTCATAAAGTAGAATGTTATTATCAACATAGTGTGATAGAAGTTTGCTAATACTTGAGAAGACTGGGCCAATTAGAAATGATACCTAAAGGTAGAGATATTTGGGTGCATATACTGTACTGTATATACTTGCACACACAGTATGTGTTGTGTAGCTAAGAAAGATGGCATATACTGTATATACTTGCACACACAGTATGTGTTGTGTAGCTAAGAAAGATGGCATGCAACATTATTATTTTTACCATTAACAGGAAAATGTAGTTTTCACACATATGCTTGTATCTCCATGCTCCCTAGGCTATATATTCTCAGATATGGAGTTTTTCATCACAGTCACCAGATGGGGCTGGCTATGAGCAAAAAAATATCTAGGTCTTTCCCAATATAAGTACAACCCAAGTTTTATTTCATTTTTGCTTCTTTTCATATGAAATGTACGTATGTATGCCTGACTGCCCGAGGGCCACAGGCCCTCAGGCAGTCAGGGATACGTTTCAGGCAAAGCCCAAATGCCCCGTGTTACAGCTAGTATGTTGTTTTGTTTGTTTTTATCCGCTTTATCCAGTTGGGCACTGGAGGGTGAACACTGGGGGCAAGGTCTGTACGAGGTGTTTACCACGAGCCTGGGAACCTAAGTGAAAATCGTTGACTAAGTGAGACAGGACTAATACCTAGAAGGGGTTTGAAAAAATCCAACCCTAGCCTGATGTAACACTTCCCATCCGTATCAGGCTGATAGCCTGCACAGGGCGATCAATCACCCAAACCAATACGAGTGCACCCACTGGATATATTATATATGCATGCCTAAAAACTTTGATTATGGGTCAGAAATAAAAATTATGGGTCAGCAGTTAATATATTCTAAAAAAAATCTGAGTGGTAACTTCGTGATGAGGGTATTCAGAAATGATTGGTGAATAAACTATAGCACTTGTTCTTACCTTAGCCCAACTCGTAGGACAGCGAGGATAACAAAATGCTCTCCATCTGAGTGTTTTTTTCATGGCAAAATCCAAGTCGTGTATACTAATCACATGAGTATTAATCAATCCCCATAATCGATTTCGGCCTTAACATCTATATAATTGCTGCCCAGATGTAGCCCGGTATACATTTCATATGTAGCCCTGGCGGCTCCTTTGATCTGAGGTGTGAAAGTGTTACATATATATATATACCACCTTAGCATGGGCATTCAAAGGCGCCGCTTGAGATTTAACTCGTGTATTTCCCAGGCAATATCATGGGAACATGGTTTTCTCATGTCTTTGATACCCAACCAGTTCAAAGATACAATACACTTTGACTCATTACATATTATGGGTTTGAGTTTACAAGTTAGGCTAGGCTCAGTGTAGTTGCTAAGTTTCAATTAGTTGGCAGTTACTAAATGATGAATGATCAGTAAAATAATCATTTGGGTAATGCGTGGATGCATATTTCTACCCACCACATGTCAGACCATGGAACAACACAAATAGATTTAAATATATAGGTGAGTCCTAACTAATTAACTTATTTAACTTACTTACTGTCCCAATAGCAAAGTTAGTAGGTACAAATAACTGGATCCCACATTTGCTATTTTTCTGGTGCTGTGTGTAAAGCATAATGATGTATGAATAACGTTCTACGCACTATCGATCATCAGATACTGATGTATAAAAGGAACAGGGTGAGTGCTCTGTAGTTCTTTCATCTATCAGGTTAGTGTTCCTAGAGTGATATGACTGCATCAGGTTTTGCTGATATATACATGGAGGCTGCAGGCCCGACAGCTGAGGGTGTATATACCAGCAAAATCCCTCACAGCCATGGTATAGCTATTACATCATACAGTACGATAGTACTTCATACAGAATGAAGCAGTATTGGTTAGGTAAGGCTAAGTCCAAACAAGCCTTCAGATCAACCTAATATGGTTTCAACAAGTTGCTATGAAATTTTCAAAAAATTATTAAACGGAATTTTCTACTGACTGACTGACTGAGTAACTGACTGACTGATGCCTTCAGACAAGCATAACTTGATAATGGCTAAGGCTACGGGCTTGATTTTTTCACTGTTCAATGTCGCTTCAGCCTGAGAGGTACCTTTTGGCATACCGCAGTACGTACAATGCATTCTACCAGTGTCCTTCTTTGTGCCCCATTCATCTTTGCTGACAGCGGAAGGTGTCGATTTGGCAGTAGCACGTGATGGCTTCCCTTCGTAATGGAAATCGTCCGTATTTTTATAATAGATACAGAGGTGCTTTTCGAACAGTTCTTGATTCGTAATGCTGTGTAATGGGTCGAACATAGCTGACAACGAAGCGTAGCGGCACCATTTCTTTCCTTTGATGCGGTATGTGTGAGCTTACCAGTCACAATAATTTTATTTTACAAAAAAAAGTTAACAAACAAGTACACAGAAAAATTGGAATTTTTCAACTAGAGTAGGGACCATAGCACAGCGATAAAAAGTACTGAAACAAACTGGAGTAGTGCATGATATTAAATCACAGTAAAATAATAAGAAGTGTTATGTGCTCATAATGGAAATGCACAGTGGGGATATAACACTTCTTATTGTTTTACTGTGATTTAATATCATGCACTACTCCAGCTTGTTTCAGTATTTTTTATTGATGTGCTATGGTCCCTACTGTAGTTGAAAATTCCAATTTTTTTTGTGTACTTGTATATATATGCAAATGTATATCTACAAGTATAAGGAAAAAAGTTTGATTAGGGATCATAGAAAGAAAAGTAGGGAAACAAGGGAGGTTGCCTACACCTGCAGATATACTAGTGGACATTTAATCCTTAATTCAGTCATGGTAGGTACAGCAAACTGAATTAGGGATTAAATATCCAAAAGAAAGAGGTAATGTTTTCAATTGAACACACGCCCCAAATATCAATTACTGACTCGAAAATGAAGTGGCTATTACGCAGCTATGTTCACTCCGTTACACAGCGCTACAAATGAAGAACAGGTAGGAGAAGCGCCTCTGCAATCAATCCAGTCACCACGAAAAGTACGGATGATTCGCACGCCCCAATTATCAATTACCTACTCGAAAGTGAAAGTGGCCATTATGCTTCACTTTCAGCTATGTTCATCCCGTTTCACAGTGCTACAACAAAGAACAGTAGGAGAAGTGCTTCTGCAATCAATCCAGTCACCATGGAAATACGGACAATTCCCGTAGGGAAGCCATTGTGTTACCGTAAATCAACACCTTTGGCTGTCAGCAAAAGAAATGGGACACAAAGGTAAATCCATGATGCATGCATTGTATGTACTGTGGTATGCCAAAAGGCACACCTCAGGATGAAGCAATGTCGAACAGCGCAAAAGTCAAGCCAATAGCCTTAGCCGTTATCTAGTTATGCTTGTCCGAAGGAATCAGGCAAACAGGAAGCTAGTCAGTCAGTAGTAAATTTCATTGAATAAAAGAAATTGTAGCAATCTATTGGAAGCATTTAGGGTTGTATTGAAGACACTTTGGGACTTGGTTATACCTAACCAATACTGCAAGGGCACCAGGATGGTATTGTGAAGCTGGTTGTTGGGTGATATCTTTGGCCAGAAAAACCCAAACCTCATAATATACAGTACTGCTGTATTGTATGATGCAAGCAAGCTGCTATTAAGTTAGCTCCAAAAAATTGATATCTAATATATAAATATATCCTGACAACATACCTGATTATTTAGGTCTTTATGAATTATAAAGCTCTTAACAACTCCTTTGCACATAACAGTTAGTATAAAACTGTGTTGCTTCTTAGAGTATCGCACCAAGTAATCACCATTGTTTTTCAACAGTTGAGTAGCATTAGCACGGGAAATTTCACCATGATACCAAGGTTGTTCCTCTAGTGGAACCTAGAATACAAATGTAAACCATGATGAATTACATGGTGATATGTAGTATAATTATGTTGGTGAATTACAAAAAACACCACCATAAATACGTATATATAGACACCCACATTGTAATATGTTATGTGGAATAGGAAAATGTGGATGCAAAAATTTGCCTAGGAACATTACAACTATTGACTCCTTCCAAGTTGTTGAAAAGACTGGAATATGGAGGGTCATATTTCCAATCAAAATCTTGGAATTTGTGGAAATATGGCTATCTAATCAAAAACAGCTAAGCTGTAAAAAAGGTGCGGCCCCCAAAAAGGCCATGGTGAAAAAAGATGCGAAATCCAAGGTGGCGGCCAAGAAATGGCTGTGATGGTAGGTTAATGGTAAAAATTTTAATAATGACAATTCAGGTGAATTTTGTGCCGCTTGGTCAATTGGCACAAATTCACCTGAATTGTCGTTATTAAAATTTTTACCATTAACCTACCATCACAGCCATTTCTTGGCCGCCACCTTGGATTTCACATCTTTTTTTCACCATAGCCTTTTCAAGGGCCGCATTCCTTTTTTTACAGCTTGGCTGTTTTTGATTAGATTTCACTTCTTATTGTATTCGTATACCCCAAAGCCGGCCTATGGCCAGCTTTGGGGCTTTTTAACCTATATATTTTTCTTTACCACAGGAAAAAGAAAAAGATGAAGCAGATTTTATAAATACTTTAACTCATTCTGATTTTATCAGTAAATGTACAAATTATATATATAATGCATATATCAAGAGTTCATAATATAAAAAGAGAGGAGAGTGTCCTACTGCAGTATAGCCTGTACAAACGCGAATCTCAAAGTTATGATGTAATGCCTATAGTCACTTTCAATGTACTAGTTGGTCAGGCATGTACTCAGCATTAAGTTTCAGTGACTGTTGTAGTTATGGCTTCAATAAGCAGCCTACTGATGACAGTGTCAACACTCCTTAACACTTTATGTGTTGACACGATATCCTAAAGTAATCAAAGTTTTACTGTATTACTTTGAGATACGCGTTTATACAGGCTATACTGAAGTAGGACACACTCTCCTCTTTTTTTATATTATGAACTCTTGCATATATTTATTACATGTCAATTAATCCCCACAGGATAATTTGCAGCTGATCTCTCTACTGGGTGACTTGAAATGTAGCTGAACTCTCTACAGGGTGATCTGCTTGTACGTAGATGAACTCTTTACAGGATTCTCTCTACAGGGTGACTTGTCTCTAGCTGAACTCTCTGCAGGGTTATCTGTTTGTATTTGAATTCTCTAAAGGGGGGTGATTTGTTTGCAGCTGAAATCACTACAAGGTAACTTCTTCTAGCTGATCTGTCTACAGGGTGACTTGTTTCTAGCTGGTCTCTCTACAGGGCGATTTGTTTGTAGCTGAATTCTCTACAGAGTGATTTGTTTGCAGCTGAACTCTCTACATGGTGGTTGCTTTGTAGCTGAACTCTCTAAAAGGTGACTTCTTCTAGCTGAACTCACTACAGGGTGATCTTTTCATAGCTGAACTCTCTACAGGATGATTTGTTTGTAGCTGAACTCTCTACATGATGATTTCTTTGTAGCTGAACTCTCTATAGGGCGATTTGTTTGTAGCTGAGTTCTCTACAGGGTGTTTGTTTGCAGCTGAACTCTCTACATGGTAGTTCCTTTGTAGCTGAACTCTCTACAATGTGACTTCTTCTAGCTGAACTCTCTACAGGGTGACTTGTTTCTAGCTGATCTCTCTACAGGGTGACTTGTTTCTAGCTGATCTCTCTACAGGATGACTTGTTTCTAACTGAACTCTCAACAGGGTGATCTGTTCATAGCTGAACTTTCTACTGGGTGATTTGTTTGCAGCTGAACTCTCTACATGGTGGTTTCTTTGTACCTGAACTCTCTACAAGGTAACTTCTTCTAGCTAATCTTTTTACAGGATGACTTGTTTCTAACTGAACTCTCAACAGGGTGATTTGTTTGCAGCTGAACTCTCTACATGGTGGTTTCTTTGTAACTGAACTCTCTACAGGGAGATTTGTTTGTAGCTGAACTCTCTACAGGGTGATCTGTTCATAGCTGAACTCTCTACAGGGTGATTTGTTTGCAGCTGAACTCTCTACATGATGGTTTCTTTGTAGCTGAACTCTCTACAAGGTGACTTCTTCTAGCTGATACAGGGTGACTTGTTTCTAGATGAACTCTCTACAGGGTGACTTGCATGTAGCTGAATTGTCTATCAGATTAACTGTTTGTAGCTGAATTCCGTACAGAATATCTTGCAATGTAATATAATTCTATAATGGAGTAAGTTATAAACGTAGCTGAATGCTCTATTAGGGTGACTGTTCTTTCAGATAGGGTCCGCAATCCAAATAATCAACTTCTACAAATCAATCCCCCTACCATTGTGGGATGTTCACTGTAGTATCCCATTGCTTGATCCACCATAAAACCGGAGGCACGATTGTTGTCTTCACAGAAATATCATTTTCAGTATCTCACAAGATGCAAGATTTATTTTTAAAATTTTGTGCTCCACACAAAGGACCAGATGAAACTTGCTACTTAGCCAAATCGTATCCAGAGTTGTTGTAGTTGAAAACTACGCACAGAAATAAGTAAATGATTTGCTAGGTTCCCGACACAGGGTTGCTTTCTTTGAAAAAACAGACAAAGAAATACGAAATTTCGAATTCAAACTACCCTACCACCCAGGGCAAGAGAAGCCAACTATTCCTCATAGTGTTTCAATACGATTGGGTGCATAGTCTGTCTATGCTGTTAGTTTAGTAAAGATCTGAGACTTCTCACCATCTGGGTGACGAGCGTCAAAACTTTCTGCAACATCAAAGAATTGTGTCGCGCTTTCTAGCCATTTCCAGCGCTTCTGCAGCCACAACAATCATCAATTATAGACTAAAACTACGGCAAAAGATGTCCCTGAACGTTTGGTAATAGCGGTTGTCAATTATTGTTTCATCCACAGCTTCCATGCCTTGCTCTAAGCTATGCATCAAGGGAGGCAGCAAAATCGTTCAAATTTGACTTCACCTCTCATGCTCCACAGCAGCTTCAAATCTTCACTAGATCACCCTACATCACCATTATGCTTCAAAACACCCCAAAACAAACCGAAAAATGCACAAAATCTTTCATTTTTGATTCGAGCTGGGTGGAGCTCCTGGTGAGCTGATGGTATACTGCATCATATGAAATCACAGAAATACCAACTACTACTACTACCAAAAAGGTAGCCAGCCATTGAGGCCCATGGATCCACAACGTCGACGACTTCAGTTGTGAGGAGGAGATTCCTCTGGTAAGCAAATCTGCAGGATTGTCCTGTGTTGGACAGTATCTCCAGCTTTCTGATCCTGAGAGTTCAAGAATCTGAGTGACCTGATGGGCCACAAAGACGTTGTTCGATTTCTGTCCCATAATCCAATGAAGGGTGATTTGGCTGTCTGACCAAAGCTGAATGGAGAGGTTGAGAGTGGTAAGAGCTTGTAATATAAAACTGCATAATCGTGCTGCTGTAAGTGCACCCATCAAATCAAGTTTCGGTAGAGTGAGTGGCTTGAGGGGGGCAACTCTGGACTTTGCCATGATGAAGGAAGTGTTACTGCCTCCACATATGAAGGCCACTGCTCCATAGGCTGTGAGACTGGCATCAGCAAATACATGGAGCCTATCAGGTTGCTTGGAGGCACTCACTGTAGGGGAGTATTGTCTTGGGATCTGTACACTCTTGGCTTCTTGGATGTTCTCCGCTATGTTTGACCACTGTTTCTGGTCCTCATCAGATAATGGCTCGTCCCAGTCCACATTGCGTTGCCACAATGACTGCATAAAGGTCTTGGCTCTAATGGTCACTGGGGATAATAATCCTAGTGGGTCAAAGATCTTACATGATTCTCTCAAGACTTCTCTCTTCATGACAAGTGAGGTTACACTAGGAATCGGTGACTTGGACATGAGAGATAGTGTGTCTGCCTGTGTATCCCACTGTAGCCCTAGAACATTGACTGGGTTGTTGGCATCCACTACCTTGTCCTTAGATGTTTGCTCTGTGAGTTGGGGGCTATTAGAGGCCCAGCTCCTCAAATTCAAGTTGGCATCCTTCATTATGGAGCGAGCACCATTGTAGTATGAGACAGCCTCTGATTCTGATTGGCACCCGGACACTATGTTATCCACATACAGATTGGCAAGCATGTTCTGTGCAGTGGGAGATCTGTACTGAGACAAATGGCAGTGTAAAGCAGCATTCAACATGAAGGGTGAACATATGGCACCAAATAGGACTACCTTGAATCTGTATGTTACCAACTCACTTTCTGGGTTCTGTGGATCACTCAGCCAGAGAAATCTAGTGTAGCCTCTATCGTCCTCATGTAGAGAGATGTGCAGAAATGCCTTCTCTATGTCTGTGCAAACTCCAACAGGATGATTCCGGAATCGCAGAAGGATACAGCACAAATCATTTAGTTGGGGTTCACCTGTGAGTAGACAGTCATTCAGACTGGGTTGGTCTCTTGCTTGATGGCAGCTACAATCATAAACTACACGGATCGGAGTAGTCGATGATTCTTTGTGAACAGGATGATGTGGAATATAATGGCATCTCACAGAATTGGTTATGTGTTGTACTCTCTCAATAAAGCCGCGGTGTTCCTGATCCACTAGAATCTCATTGTACTTGTTAAGTAAAGGAGGGGTTAGTGCCAACTTGCGGGCCAGTGCTCTAGTGCGGTGGGCACAGGTGGAAAAATTAGTGGGAAGAGGTGGGTGGCTATCCTTCCACGGGAATCGAGCACTGTATGAACCGTCAGACAGACGCTCCACATTATTGGTAATATACGTATCCAGGAAACTGTTGGTGAGTTCATCTTTAGGAGTGATTCCCACTGATTCTACAGACCAGAACTGTTACAGGTTGGGAGTTGGTTGGGTCGCCACATGAAATGTGTTAGCAACTATCTTCCCTTGAGTGGTTGTCTCCAACGGGCCTAAGAGTAGATAGCCAAGCTTGGTTCCCACAGCTGTGGGTCCATTGCCTCTGATGACATGGTCCTCCACTATGTTCCAGTACTGGTCAGCTCCAATGGGCAGGGTGATGGAGAATTGTTCATCTGAGGAGATTGGATGCGCCAATTGTAGCCCAGCTAGGTAAGGGAGATTGACAATTGCCTTGTAGTCCACAGTGTGTATTGGTGCAGCAATCGTGGGAACAATAAGAACAGTTAGCGGAATCACCTGACCAGAAATACCATGGAGGTTAATTGTAGCAACGTCCAACTTGGTAATGCTTATAGTTCCAGTACCAAACGTGGACAGTGAAAGTTCCACAGTGTCATGTGGCTGCACTTGTAGGCAGTCTGCTACTCCCTTGGTAAGGAAGGAGTGCTGGGACCCCTCATCAAAGAGAATGTTTGACTGGACATGTGTACCTCTGGATGAGATGTTGGCTACTGCGGTCTTCAATAGACAAGTGGTATTGCCTGCCAGATGAAACGATGCTGTAGTTGTTGATTGAGAAACAATTGTACTCAAAGATGCCTCAGTGGTAGCTAGGATAGTTTCGGTGGTGACAGGGTTAGGTTCAGAGGTTTCCTGCTTCTTCGGACTGGCCTCAACACAAAGGCTTGTATGGTGCTTACGATGGCACTTACGGCAACGATACCTTGAAGTACAGGCACTGACTTTGTGCTTTCCTAGGCAGTTAAAACAGAGACTCTTCTCAGTAATGAACTCCTTACGTGTTTGGGTGCTTGCTAGTGTCTGGCAATCCATAGGGGAGTGAGATCCCTTGCAGAAAACACAGGTTTGTTGAGATGGTGTACTAGATCATCCTGTACCTTTGTTGGTTGTCTTGCCTGCTCCAGCATAGAAGGCCGCAGTGGGATGACTACCATGAGGGGAATGACCAGTCATGAGCTCTGCTTCGAACACTCTCACCTCCTTCTTAATGGCTTGTTGCAAATCAGTAAGGTTCCATTCATCAGTGTCATGTTCCCTTGCCATATTCTTTCTCGTCATAGGTAGTAATTTGTTCAAAATGATGGGCACCAGTATGTCTTCATAGGAATCAGCAGATTTTCCCAGTGTTGAGAGACTGCGTCTGTGTCTTTCAACAGTATCATGGAATTGTTGTAGGCCACTGAGTGTGTTGGAGGGACTAGGTAAGTTTATGAATGCCTGCATGTGAGCTGCAATTAATTTATGTGAGCTACCATAACGATCCTTGAGGAGTACCAATGAGTGCTCATAGTTGTCACTTATTAAGGCAAATCCAGCAACTACTTGTGAAGCTTCACCACGGAGTAACGATCTTAAATAGTTCAACTTCTGAACTCCAGAGATAGCAGAGTTGTTGTGTACTGCAGCCTCAAATCCATCCCAGAACGTCTGCCATTCCAGTGCGTTACCAGAGAAGGTAGGTAAATCAAGCCGTGGTAACCGCACAGTAGTGTTGACTATATGTGTGTCATGCTGTAGAGTAGGTGAAGTAGGGGGAGGAGCACTGGTATCTGCTACGGTCTCTGTTGACTTCACTGCCGAGTGCGTTGTGTCAGAGAGAGGTATAGTGCTTACAGTCTCTGTGGAGTCCTTCTTAGCAGATGAGAGTGTTGCTACAGGTTCTGTGGTGCCAGTAGGAGAAATCGGATTCTTACTCTGTGGGATTGCAAAAGTGCCCAGTGCTTCGAGGCGTTTCCCTTTCATAGTAACTCTCGATATCTCAGATTGGAGTTCTTCTAATTCTAGCACCTCTGATTCTAGTTCTTCTTCATTAATACGAGTTGCGATTTCCTTGTCCAAGTCAGCTAGAATGCTCTTTTTCCTGTTTAACTGTGAAATTAGTTCAGTAAGTGTGTCTGGGTCTTCCTCCTCTGGTGTTGTAGTGTTACATCGTTCCAGTAACTCGAGTGTTGTAGTGAACAAACGTTTGAGGTGAGCTCGGTATCCACGACGAGATTGTACAAGACGTTTGAGTTCATCAGCCATGGCATAGTCTACTTGCTGTCAAATCAGCATCACTGTGAAAAGGTACAAACAAGAAATGTTCTGTAAATGATTCGCTTGCTTTAGTGGGTACCGTTAACTGCCACGGTACCACGACGTTTGGGTGGTTGGTTAGAATAGTTGGCTAAGACAAATGAATCGCCAGGTCACAGTACCAGAAATGTAGGGTAGCGGTGATAGTATAATGTAGTAGCCGGTTGTCAGACTTAACCACGGTAGGATCACTTCATCTTCGACGGATACAGACTGTACAATCAAGCCAGCGAGGAACTACACTACGACGCCATCTTATTCATTATAAGCACGTGCATGACATTACCTCATACATTCTAAATATAACCTACTTAACTAATAATAACCTATACACTGCACTACGTTAAGTACTTAGTCAGTCCATGACAAATGTTTCTGAATTCCTAGGTTGATGCTGTATCATCAGAAGTCAATATCAGAAACAATTAATTTGATGTTTATTATGCTGTATATATGTATTAATTAACATGCATGATGAAAGCCACAATGCAAGCGACTGCTAATACATGCAAGCCACAATGTGTGACTGCTTGTTCATGGGGTGGGTATATGTAACAAGGCTATTCAGTTTGTTTGAAGACTACCAGAAGTTTTCATTTACTCCACATTCGTAGGGACAAGTCACAAAGGTTAAAATGATTGTAATACACCAAGTGGTGCGTGGCACTAAATGGAGTCTACAAGATTTATGCTTGAAACGCCTTTCCTAGGGAACTTACATTCTTGACACTTTCACAACCAGTTTGTAAGATATTAGGGTTTGTGTCCACACCATGTCTTTAAAAGTTACTGTCTGGGTTAGAGGTTGATCGAAGAAAATTCACGTAGGATCACTCCAGAATTAGATATAATGCCAGTGCTAGATGGACTGTACAAACACGGGTATGTTGACTGGTATAACATGACTGTAGGTGTAACAAAAGGTAGAGAAATAAAGTGAAATATGTCTAAACATTATTATTTTTATTTTAGAAGGGTTGCAAGACACTATGACTGGCAACAACTTGGGCATGATTCCACGTAAGTTTGTAAAAAGCAAGGTACATTTCCTGCAAGTAGGTGTGGCTTTGCGCATACCTAACACACCGTAATGCAATACAAATCTATTGAGTGTTGCATAATCCAAGGCTAATATTGCAAAACTGACCCTACACATAAATAACTCACAGTAGTGGCCGGCGTTCATCTTTTAATTGTGGGCTGCGGTTCATAGATTCTTGGCTGCAGCACTTATACATGTATATACCACTTTGACACCTCAGATCAAAGGAAACCACAAAACTATATTTCATGTATTGCCCTGTGGTGCAATATCATGATATAGCCCTGCCTTTGATACTGAGGTGGTTACAAGCATCAGTTCCCTTTGATTATTTATAGAGCTGCTTAAAGTTTTGTATTGTGGGCTTGAGTTTAACATGTTTGTTTAGTTAGGCTAGGCATTGTTTTGAAGGAGGAAAAATAATTGAATGAGTCAACATTGCATAGTTCAGTTAGTAGGCATTACTAGATAATTGTTTTCAAAATGTGGGGATTGTTTTTCTACGCAGCACATTTCAACCACATGACAAGATGGCTCAATAATTCTCAAACTACATATCTAAGTATTTACTTTAGTACCTTAGGTTACTTTAGGCATCCATGAAGTGGTTATTTGGTCTAAAATGGTATCACTACAACCAATGAAACCCACAACCATTTTTTTTTGTGTCCACAATTTAAACCCACAATCAATGTTTGCAAACCCTTTATAAAAGTAGCAGGTTTGTCTTCCTCCATGCACCTATTTAGTGAGTATACCTTATACCGGCCACGATTGGTTTGATATATATGTCCACACCCTCGGGCTTGGGCATATATATCAGGCAAATCCCTTGTGGCCATGGTATAACTATTAAATAAATACCTCAGGAGGCTCATCATCTATCACAGTTACTTTGCCATAACCTTTTGTAGAAAGTTGAATACTTTGGATCATTTCACTGTTTCTTCTAGGTTCAACCCGACTAGAGACCTGTGAAAATGTAAAAGCGAAAATGTAAAAGTAAAAGTTTTCATAGCATAAAGCTATACCAGGAGCGGTGGAATAAGCAAGAGCTCAGAGGGGGAGATTTTGCCAATAATATACACAGTAGGATAATCATACAGCGGACCCCTCTGAAGATTTTAAATCTCCAAGACTGATATCAAACAGTATGGTAAGCAGGGATCGCCCTAAAATTTTGTGTGCTGCCCAAAATTCAGACTTTAAAAGTCATCCTAGGTACATTTTACATGATGAAAATCACCTTTATGGAATAGTACTAGTCCACATAATATATAAAACGGCATTAAATATATCAAAACACTTACAGGTAGCCGAATATAGAATTTTATTTAAAAGCCAAAACTCGAATTTTAGTATCACTGCCTACCTCACTGACCACAGTCGCAAGACTAGAGGCCAAACGAAGCAACGCATGGCCACCATTTTATGCCACAATAGCAAACTCACCAGTGGTATGTGCTTTTTGGGGTTCCAATAGTGTAGCCTTCTGTGCCTTATCTTTTCTTTTTCTTCAATTAGGCTACCTGTCTTTCTTCCTCATGCAACGAAACCATACCGAGGCATTAATTATCCATATCAACACTTTCTTTCAGTAACATATATAGACGCCACAGAATTATTCCAGGGCTGGATTTCAGAAGCACTTCAGTCCTGGTGCTACTATAAGACTAGATATGTGTAAGTTCGTAATTGGGATCCCATTCGCGATAGGTTCGCGACCATGCCCATCAATTAAAGAACTAGGTGGACTAATAGCAATAGAGTATGGGGACCACACCTCTTAACAACCTAGCTATTTACTTAACAGTAAACAAGATGACCTCACCTCTTATTAGTCTAGCTAGCTGCACACCCCTTGGTTGACTCGAGATATACTCTAATACAACAGTCACGTATGATATTCTAATAGAACAGTCACAAGTTACATTGTAGCTAGCTGTGCTACAACAAAAAACTAAGCAAACTAGTATTTTTTAAATTGTAAATTTAAAAGTGAAGTAGGGATCTATGCAACAAATAGTAGTGAAACAAGAGATGACCAATGGTATTACAGCATAGCTCAGTGGGAAAGTCCCTACTTTGGCACATTAGCTATAACAATTATTTTGCTCAATGCCAAAGTAGGGACTTTTCCACTGAGCTATGCTGTTTCATCTCTTGTTTCACTACTTTTTGTTGCATAGATCCCTACTTCATTTTTAAATTTACAATTATCTAAAATACTAGTTATTTTAGGTGATTTCACTGAAGGAGTTAGCAGTTTTGAAGATATGCAATGTGACTGTTCTATTAGAGTGATTGAATGTTCTATTACAGTATCTCAATTATTTACCATAAAAAGTGGGGCTATGGGTCACCCCAAGAGTACACTCTTGGTCACCCCCATCTATGAACTATACAGTTGATGCAACTACACAGCATCACAAGTATGCATATACACACTTAAGACTTAATTGCGACTGAACAAGAATGTTAGTTGTCCAGTACAGGGCAGTTCTTCTTAATTAGTAATTTGGTGTATAACTACTAGGTTTAATCAAGGGAATTAGCACTGCGATTTTCCATAGATGTTTTCAATTTTATAAAAACATTTGGTGCAGTAAGGGATATGTATGTCCTTAATCTCAGAACCCTTAAATGTTAACTTCCTTGGTTAAACACAGTCCAAAAATCAATATCCATGGATGTATAGATAGTGTTTAAAGTTTCTATACCTTTCTATGTAAACCATCAGAAGACGTGAACATGGCATCAATCTGTGTTGATGTCAGTTTGGCAGATCCACCACAAAGCACTGACCATGGTAGTTGAAGTGAAGTTTTAGGTGGAGTACATACCATGTAGTAGGCATACTTCAAAACAGTATCAAGGTGGGGAAGATGCAATGATTGCTTCTGATAATATTCAACGAGATCCTACATATGTATTAAAATTGATTAAAATGCTATAGTAAACAAACGTATAATGTATGTCACAGTGATATATTGCTAACAACTTATAAGTGAACACTGCATGGTCATGTGATAGATTTTGTTACCTCAGAATAGTTTATATTTATGCTAAAACAGCCAAGCTGTGAAACAAGTGTAGCCTACAGGTTAAAAAGTTGTTAAATCAAGGTGGCAGCCAAGAAATGGTTACTTAGTGACAAACAGTTTTAATGATGACATGATGCCATCACATTAATATCAATGCAGCTATATAATTATTCTTGGTGAACACCTTTGACTTACAACAACTTTTCAAATAACAACTTTTCAAATCCTGATTATTTTGAAGGGTGCAGCCTTATTTTACATGTGAGCACTTACATAAATAGTAGTGAACTCTATCAACTCAGATATAGAATACTTCATCATCTGACTGACAACTATTTGAATATGATGAATCTTCTGTTTCCACCTGTGTAAATGATATTATTATGATATTAAGTAAGCTTTGCATTAAAACACTCATAATGCACTGTACTTTATACATATTGCAAATTCTTCACTCTTTCGATCATCTTCTCTAACCAGGTAGACACCATCATGAAGGTTTTTAAATCTACTTTCTGCTTTACTGATAGACAAACGTCCAACATACCTATATCAGCAAAACATACTTGTCATGGAACATCAATGGGTACCTGCATGATGCTAATTGGGAAGCAAATGCCAACTGCTCATGCTTTATATATAAATAAGTTCTACATGGGACTTCAGGTGCCCACATTTTCACCTGTGAGTCATGGAACAGCTTCCCGTGAGTTAAGTTCTGCCCCAGGAGGATTTTCTTGCGCTGACTCACAGTGCATAGGTATTGCAGTGCTGGTTCACTGCGTAGGCATGATTGTGCTATTATTTAGCTTTGCTTTGTCTGTGTGCATGTAAATAAATGTCTATATGGTTATGCATGATTGCTATATAGTGTGCAATGTATGCATACCATGGATGGGTTGAGTAAGAATTGGTTACTGGTGACTTCTTCATAAACCTATAAGGCAGATACATGTAACAAGATATACACATAGTTATTCCGAATCATTTTCCTTGCTATACATAAAGTACATCTGTGAAACTGTACAAATGTTACAGGTATGGTCATCCACCATAAATAGACTTGAATATGAAACATGATCTGCAGAAGAGATTTTCCATAAACATCCAATCTTGTCAACGTAACTTTGCTTCAAGTAGAAGGCAAAATTAGGGATCAAAGAAAAGAAAAAAAGTAGCTAATGAAACAAGGGAATCAAGAGAGGCTGTTCAGCCTCCATCTGTTGCTTTGACTGAGGCCTTTTAGCTGCTAAAGATGTATTTTGTTGGTGGAGTTGTGTGCATGCACTGGTGTGGGTGTGAGTGTGAATGTGCATATGTACAGTTTGTGTGTGCACTCAGTGTGTGCTAGGTGTGTGTCTGGTTTATGGTGTCACCAAACCTCTTTATAGTATGCATAATTAATATGCATTCAAGTCACTGTTTACAATATTTTACTAACTCTGTGACTGATTTCTTCTTAGAAGCAATCTTAGCAAACTTTTTAGGAACAGCGATGGTAGTATCAGGCTTGTCTTTCTGATCAAGCTGCAAACAGTACAACAAGCACATGCATGGTATGAATAATCATTGGATCAAGATCAAAAATGAAGCCAATTACCACTATGAAAAGATGCATGCTCTTTAAGCATATTATTAGGATTTAGTTGGCCCACAAAATTTTTCTTACTTTGGGTATATTATAATAATACAACAAGCTAGGACTGTGCCTAATTATAATCTTTTGTTGTTGTTGTTAAATATGAAGTATAAGGTTTGCAGGCTATACTGATAGGAGCAAGCATGAAGGAAATAATTAGTAAAAATGGCAGGTAATAGCTCTACATGCTCTAAAAACACTTTTTGTAAAGTTGTACTGTGTATAATAGTTTCAGAAAACTTGACCCTTTCTGACAAGTACAATCCCATTTTGCTAATTAGAAAATGATAAAATAAAAAATACTACATTCATGCATATATTATATATACACAATATACTGTAACTTACATTACTACAACTAAATCGTGTTCTCTTGGCAATGCTTGCTTGGCAACATACCTAAAATATGTAAAGTGAGATCATGTTTACAAATTGCAACCCACAATACATTCTCATGTGAAGGATTTATTATTCAACTATTTCAAAACATGTAGGTACGTATAAAATACCCATACTGAATTTAGAAGTCTTTCATGCACAGCCAGTCAAGGGGATTTCAAAGTTGAACTCTTGTACATTTGTCACAACATCCATAAGTAATCAAATGTACCTGGGAGTATTCTACCTGTAAACTTGAGTATATATGACACAAACAGTGAAGCTATATATGCAAAACATACAGTGTAATCTAACTTGTACGTGTCATATATAGCTTTCTTGTTTTTATTGCTGTAATTCCAATTAAGTAGCTAAATGAAAGGCTTGTTCGGATACATGCAGTATGGTTGATTGTTATATGTGTGACTGTGGTTACTGTTGTATGCAGTATAATTATACTGACCTGATTCCAAATTTCAATTTGCTTGCATGTATCTTTCATTGTTGGACGTTCAGCTGGATCGTTATTCAACAGTGACTTTACAAGAGGCTTCAATGCTTTACTTTCTCCAGTAAACTTGTCTAAATAATTTATTCGACGTTCAACTTCTGTAAATACTACAAGTGTTTTAGCTTTGTGATCCATCTTTGCTAGTTCGGATGGAGTGGGCCATTCATGAGTAACCACAAAAAGCATAATTCCACCATAAGAGAAAACATCCATTGAAGTACCATAAACTGGATTTTTTGTCATAGCTTCTGGAGGCATGAAATCCGCTGTCCCAGGCATTTTGTTTAGTTTACTATGTGTAGTCTTTTTGTCAAATTGTATCACCTTAGCCACACCCAGATCTGCAATTTTAGCAACCAGAATGTCATTTCCTTCTGTACATTTTGAAACAAACTTTAATAGGATATTATTTGGTGAGA
Source organism: Dysidea avara (assembly GCF_963678975.1). Lineage (NCBI taxonomy): Eukaryota > Metazoa > Porifera > Demospongiae > Dictyoceratida > Dysideidae > Dysidea > Dysidea avara. The sequence continues at coordinate 29,972,392 of NC_089276.1, forward strand.
GATCACGATGGATTATTGGGGGCTTTTGAGAGTGAAGGTAGCACAATCCTCTTCCAACATCAAGTAGTACAGTAGCTTTTATCATCAGGTGTACTTGTGAGGGAGGCTTCTTAAGGTAGCTAGTTAAACTAGTATCCATCATTTCCATAACCATCACTGGAATATCCGACTGGCCTCGCGGGTAAAATACTCCTAAAAACCTGACGATTTTGGGATAACTTAGAGAACTGCATCGTTTGCACTCTTCAATAAAGCTATTCACTATGCACGCCTTCTCTTGAGGAGTTATTCCTTGAAGAAAAATTTGGTGAATCTCTTTGGCAGCACATGGAATACCGCCGTATTTTACGTTGTAAACCACACCATAAGCACCGCGACCTAGTTCTGTTTTACCTCCCTCACCGTCACCAACATACTCAATCCCAGCGGTAATAGTTAGATCATTCAGATTGCCGTTAGACTTACTATCTGCCATAATAGATAAATACACCAGATGCCTCGAATTCTAGGCAACTATATCATAGTTCAGGAATTAGCAGGTACCGGGTCGAGTTACGATGTCCTGACGACGCCGGGCAACGCGTTACTAGCCTCGCTTCGCCATGCGCCCGCCCCAATTTCCAATTTGGGCAGTCAGCCAGTCACGTTGTTTTCAGCGGCAGCATGTACAAAAACTAGTCGTTGTTGTTGTTTGTTTTTTTGCGAAGGGCACTGGTGTTGCGGTCCGGCTGGCAAATGCACACTGGCTACTACTTATTATTGCATGCACGCGCGCCGGCGTAGCCCTCCCCCCCAAATAAATACCCGGGTAACACGAGACAAGATCGAGATACTCTAATAGAGCAGTCAGTCAAATACTCTCACCACATATAACGACATGCACTATTGGAATCATCTATAGTTGCTAAGTGTGAAAAAAAAACTAGCATCTGCATGCAGCACTATAATATCCCATGCATGGGGCCATGCCGGCTCGGGCCATGGGCACACTGACTTAGCCTGCTAAGGATATTATAATGCACATGGTCTCAGTTGTGTATGCCATTCTTTAGGTCCATAATAACTATGGTTAATGGCTATAGCTAGCTGAACTGCTCATGACTGTCACTTGTCCCTTATCAAGACACACGGTAGTGTGTCGTGCGGCCCAAGAAGCCGGCGCGCAACCCCGTGAGTATATTGACAGGAAGAAAGAAAACGCAATTTTCGCACCTCCGTAGCTCTGTGCTGCCTTGATGAAACAAGACAAATTTTGCTGTGTACATTCCCTCCAACTTCAGTACTCCACATTCGAAATTTGAGCGAAATCGCTTCAGGAATTCCTGAGATATGCGACTTCAAAAATTGGCTTAGTTTCTTCGTTTTTTTTCTTCTTATTTTCTTCCTCTTTTCGCACACTTACAAAAACTGCTATAAAACGCGAACGCGTTATCCGATTGCCTTGAAATTTGGCACACAGAAGGGGGTATAAAGGCATATCTCGGTACCAACTTTGGCTGGAATACCATAAACAGGCAAAGAGTTATGAGCGATTATGCACGAAAAATAACACCAATATGTTGTCACGCCTACAGGGTAAACCGCGTATGGGAAGAAGCTGAAAATCGGTGGGTGAATAGGTTAACTATTGAACCTCAAACCTTTTGTGGTTTGAAAGAAATCGAGCTAAAAACCAGGAAGATACAGCGAAAAAATCAACAGTGTGTAACAATTACGCAATCGAGATTAGCTATTTTTTATATTTTATTATTATTATTATTATGCTTGCCACGCCTACCAGATAAACCACTTGAGGTAATGCCTTGAAAATCGCTGTACAGATGGAGTTATCATCTTAGAAAGGCTCTTCAATGGTGTAGAAGAATCAGACTTAAAGCCACGGAGTTATAACACGAAATCCAACTTGGTGTAGCAAGTGCGAGATCGAGATACTCTAATAGAGCAGTCATCCTAATAGAGCAGTCACCCTGAACAGAATTCAAGAGATCAGTTAGAAATAAGTAACCTGTATAGAGATCAGCTACAAACAAATCACCCTGTAGAGAGTTCAGCTACAAACAATTCACCCTGTTCAGACATCAGTTAGAAGAAGTTTTCTTGTAGAGAGTTCAGTTACAAACAAATCACCCTGTTGAAAGATCAGCTAGAAGATGTCACCTTGTAGATAGTTCAGTTACAAAGAAACCACCATGTAGAGAATTCAGCTACAAACTATAGTGACCCTGTAGATACATCAGCTAGAAGAAGTTACCTTGTAGAGAGTTCAGCTACAAAGGAACCATTCTGTAAAGAGCTCAGCTGCAAACAAATCACCTATACAGAATTCAGCTACAAACAAATCACCCTGTAGAGAGATCAGCTAGAAGAAGTTACCTTATAGGGAGTTCAGCTACAAACAAATCACCCTGTAGAGAGTTAAGTTACAAAGAAACCACCATGTAGAGAGATCAGCTGCAAAAAAAATCAATCACTCTGTAGAGAGTTCAGCTAGAAGAAGTCACCTTGTAGAGAGTTAAGCTGCAAATAAATCACCCTGTAGAGAATTCAGCTACAAACAAATCACCCTGTAGAAAGATCAGCTAGAAGAAGTTACCTTGTAGAGAGTTCAGCTACAAAGAAACCACCATGTAGAGAGTTCAGCTGCAAACAAATCACCTGTAGAGAGTTCAGCTAGAAACAAGTCACCCTGTAGAGAGATCAGCTAAAAACAAGTCACCCTGTAGAGAATTCAGCTAGAAGAAGTCACATTGTAGAGAGTTCAGCTACAAAGAAACTACCACGTAGAGAGTTCAGCTGCAAACAAATCATCCTGTAGAGAGTTCAGCTAGAAGAAGTCACCTTTTAGAGAGTTCAGCTACAAAGCAACCACCATGCAAAAAGTTCAGCTGCAAAAAACTCAATCACCTTGTAGAAAGATCAGCTAGAAGAAGTTACCTTGTAGAGAGTTCAGCTACAAAGAAACCACCATGTAGAGAGTTCAGCTGCACCTGTAGAGAGTTCAGCTAGAAACAAGTCACCCTGTAGAGAGTTCAGCTAGAAGAAGTCACATTGTAGAGAGTTCAGCTACAATGAAACTCCCATGTAGAGAGTTCAGCTGCAAACAAATCACCCTGTAGAGAACTCAGCTACAAACCTATATGCAGTGTAAAAAGATCAGCTAGAAGAAGTTACCTTGTAGAGAGTTCAGCTACAACGAAACCACCATGTAGAGAGTACAGCTACAAACAAATCACCTGTAGAGAGTTCAGCTAGAAACAAGTCACCCTGTAGAGAGATCAGCTAGAAACAAGTCACCTTGTAGAGAGTTCAGCTAGAAGAAGTCACATTGTAGAGAGTTCAGCTACAAAGAAACCACCATTTAGAGAGTTCAGCTGCAAACAAATCACCCAGTAGAAAGTTCAGCTATGAACAGATCACCCTGTTGAGAGTTCAGTTAGAAACAAGGAATCCTGTAGAGAGATCACCTAGAAGTATCACCTTGTAGAGAGTTCAGCTACAAACAAATCACCTGTAGAGAATTCAGCTGCAAACAAACACCCTGTAGAGAACTCAGCTACAAACAAATCGCCCTGTAGAAAGATCAGCTAGAAGAAGTTACCTTGTAGGGATTTCAGCTACAAACAAATCACCCTGTAGAGAGTTCAGCTACAAAGAAACCATTCTGTAAAGAGCTCAGTTGCAAACAAATCGCTTGTACAGAATTCAGCTACAAACAAATCACCCTGTAGAGAGATCATCTAGAAGAAATCACCTTGTAGATAGTTCAGCTACAAACAAATCACCCTGTAGAAAGATCAGTTAGAAGAAGTTACCTTGGAGAAAGTTCAGCTACAAAGAAACCATTTTGTAAAGAGCTCAGCTGCAAACAAATCACCTGTACAGAATTCAACTACGAACAAATCACCCTGTAGAGAGATCAGCTATAAGAAGTTACCTTGTAGATAGTTCAGCTACAAACAAATCTCCCTGTAGAGAGATCAGCTAGAAGAAATTACCTTGTAGAGAGTTCAGCTACAAAGAAACCACCATGTAGATAGTTCAGCTACAAACAAATCACCCTGTAGAGAGAGCAATTAGAAGAAGTCACCTTGTAGAGTGTTCAGTTACAAAGAAACCACCATGGAGATTTCTGTAATCAATATATGTGATCGGATTTGCGAAAAGGGGTCTTCCACACACATCCAATTCCGTAAACGTTGGAGACCATAACTCAGTGTTCAAGTAACATATTAACCTGAAAATTTCACGATGTATTCAGCTATAGTGGTGCTCACCACTGCCCAAATATCAAGGCAATAGCTCTTTCCAATCTGAAGTTATCAATTGTCAAAATTGGCAAATTGGATGTGTGTGGAAGACCCCTTTTCGCAAATGCGGTCACATATGTATTATACAGTATATATAATTAGTACATTTACTGATAAAATATTTAAAGTACATCTACTTCATCTTTTCTTCTTCCTGTAGTAAAGAAAAAAACATAGGTTAAAAAAGTCCCAAAGCTGGCCATAGGCCGGCTTTGGGGTATACAAATACAAAAAGAAATGAAATCTAATCCAAAACAGCCAAGCTGTAAAAAAAGTGTGCGACCCTCAGAAAGGCTATGGTGAAAAAAGATGTGAAATCCAAGGTGGCGGCCAAGAAATGGCTGTGATGGTAGGTTAATGGTAAAAAATTTAATAATGACAATTCAGGTGAATTTTTGTGCCAAGACCAAGCGGCACCAAATTCACCTGAATTGTTGTTATTAAAATTTTTACCATTAACCTACCATCACAGCCATTTCTTGGCCGCCACCTTGGATTTCACATCTTTTTTCACCATAGCCTTTCTGAGGGCCGCACACTTTTTTTACAGCTTGGCTGTTTTGGATTAGATATATATAACTCTTGATCAATGTAGTCCACTTAAAAAGTAATATATTTATGAATAAAACCGCTCTGTACAGCATCAAAATTTTCAGTCCTGAAACATATAAAATAGTTTTAGTTTCTGGGGACTCCCTGCTCCATATACCTACTATCCTGGGCACCCCCTGCCAAATCCTGGATATGCCCCTGTAAACTCTTCAAATGACTGATCATGACACTCTATAATAGTTGGGTCATGTGGGAGATTTCAGATTTGTACTTGTATTTGTCTTGCTTTTAATTTGTATATATATACCATTGTGGGGCTGCATATATGTCTTCCTTTTAAACTACTGGAGTCACCACCTGCATAGTTTATAGTGTATTCAATTTGATAGAATTAATGTCTAAAACTCCCTGCTAGCCACACACTTTCTAGTACCATTCTTGCTGGATCCTAGAGAGTTGTTGATAAAATCAATCCCTAACAATGTGTCATCATGCAATATTCTAATGCAGCATAAATTCCATCTTATAGGAACAGATACATGTATTGGTTGAGTCTTCATGGCATAGAATAGCAATGGTATGTAGGTGTTTCAGAAATTTAGGACTTTTATATATGCTCAATATTATTGCCAATCTCAGTGTGTTGGGGTTAGCTACTTTGGCACGTACAGTACTTTAAATCTGAAAAAGGTACATTTTTTCTCTGGGGAGCTCCCCATGTATTTTAAAGGAAAATTTGGCACAATTGAATTAGGAAGCCATCTAACAATCTGGACCATCTTGAAACTGCAGTTGCATCTAGCTGTAAATTTGTATATGTAATGAGAATAACTTCAGCGTTTATTGGATCTCGATCTTTGTATATATATATATATATGTGACTGGGCCTGCGAAAATAGGGCATGTGGGCACATGATTTTTGCCTACTTTTTCAAACGTTCATTACTCATAACTTTTTGTACCATTATGCTATGGCAATGAAATTTTTAGCTCTTAGTAAGCATTTAAATGGCGTTATGATGCAAGTTACAGAATACAAATATTCTGTTCCAATACTGAGATATGACCTGTAGAGTGATGGAGTGTAGTTTGTGCCCACATGCCCTGTTTTCGCAGGCCCGGTCACATATATGCTTTATGGTGAGCAAAATATGTTTCACCTATACAGCACAATTGTCAATACAATTGTGTATACCCATAGGCAAGTGACTATCTCAAATCTAAAGTGGAGGTGCCACAATGATGCAATGATACCTAAGGTGGAGTAACTGTTGTGGTTTCAATTACAGCATTGCTTTGCCAACTTTGAAGTGGTTGTACTTTTGAGTTGATGACACAACCATCAGAAAATATTGTTGTGGAGCTGAAAATTGCTTGAAGTAACTACGCACTTTAAAGTAAGCACCAGTGAATACCTTCCATCTGACAGTACATTTAAAAAAAAAGTTTCAAAGGACTCTGCATACATTACAAGGCTTGAAATCACAAATTTACTTTTTTATTATGTAACACACATAAGATTTCCATGATGGTCAACGTGTGGACAAACCCCATAGCAATTCTCATCCTCACTGGAGCTTGGATGACAGAGCAATCCCAAGTTAAACGTGTGTTATTTTGTGCCAGGTTTCTATTGGGAAAAATAGAGATCAGATACTGGAAAGCCTAGTAATGGCTATTAAATGTAGACTATTAAAGTTCTATCAAACACTAGAATGTGAAGAAATTTATATTTGAAAATTTTAATTCATTTCCTGTGAATACAATAGCATTTTGTGTGCCACACCTATTCAGTAAACTATATAATAGAGAAAAGCCTTTCTAAAAGTGCATATATATACACTTTGGAGTATTCATTGGAATATCTATATTTTAAATATTATAGGATTAGTAAAAAAAATGATAAACATATGTTACAATCATGCAAGTGTTTCATTGGTGTGAACTGAGTTTATGATAAATTAACAATAGTCGTATTTAACATAGTGACAATTTCACTGAATGTTGGTCTCTTCTCTGGTTCATAGAGCCAACACTTGCACATGATCTCATCATACACTTCCTTAGGAGTACCCTCTGGTGCTTCCATCCTGTGACCTTGTTCCACAAACTCTCAGGCTTGCTGTTAATATAGAAATTACGCTATCATACTACATGTTTGTCATATGGTAGATGTGAACGATTTAGTTTTGTAGTACTTAATAATAGGAACCACAAAGTTATGCAAACGTTTAAAAATTAATGTTCACGACTGTCATTATACTGTGCTTAGAAAGCACTGATTAGGTGACCATAAACGTAAAGACAATCCAAAGTGCTTCCAAAAAGTTTACAAGGATTTAAAGACTTCAGGCCACACAAGCAATAATTGTAGACACTCTGATTCTTTTATATATATCATTTACAGACAGTGATAAGAACCACTTACAGCATTGTTCATCCCAAGATAAGGTGTTTGGCCAAAAGAGTAAATCTCAAACAGCAATACTCCAAAACTCCATACATCACCAGCACTAATGAACTGACCTGTAGCTGATTATCAAACGCTGAACCAGACATACCAATGTGACTGAGCCAGCATTGCATTTGGCATTCTCTTCTAATATTATAGCTAATCACTTGTTTCAAGCAGTGTTTTAGCACATGCATACATGGTGTAGTACATACAGCTTTTACCAAGTTATATACTACATTGCGTGTTTTTGTCAGTAGATAACACTGCTTGAAGGTTCTTAGTTTACTAATTTGTTAAGCTACTTTACTGTGGTTGTACCCAGTTATACTGATAGTAAAATGTCAGTAACTTTAAGTATATGGAACATAATTATTTTACTAAGTTTTAAACTCTCAGTAAAATATCAGTGAATGCGGGTTTACTGAAAAAATACTAAAATAACAAACAATTAACTGTTCCATATACTGGGGATATACCACTGTAGTAAACTAAGAAACTTTAAGCAGTGTAACATTCTGGTATTTTAAAGAGCATAAAATATCATTGGAAAAAGCCGTATGGTTATGACCAATTCCAGTTCCAGTATTAGTTCCAGTACTTGATAAATTTCTTTATAGTTCTAGTTCTAGTTTTGAGGAAAGCAAAATTATAGTTCTAGTTCCAGTTCCTGTCTTAAGGAAAGCAAAATTATTGTTCCAGTTCCAGTTCTAGTTCTAGAACTGGAATAAAAAAGGCTGGAACTGGAATTATTTTAGTTCCAGTACTGAGAACTGGAACAACACTACTTTCAATAACTGCTTAACTGGTATACCACAAAAGAGAAGTGTTTTGTTGTATATTATGTGATACTTTACAAACACAATAATAATGGCAATATTTTAAATTAAAATCTATGTCTTAGATATCTTTTTGAAATAAGCAGAAATTTGCATCACAATGTTTGTGAATGTCGGCCTCTGTTTTGGCAGATAGTTCCAGCACTGACACATGACATCATCATACAATATTTTAGGAGTATTCTCTGATGCCTTCATTCTGTAACCTTGCTGTACGCGATCAGTGACTTCCTACATCAAATAAAGACATTTTAAAATAATTAGGTTGGAATTCCTATCACTTGAGTGGCATGTGAATTTTCTTAGCCCCACAACACACCACAGTGCGTCTGTACTGGTATACCAATAAAGGTAAGAGTGACTGTTACTGTATTATCTAATACAATATTTTTATAATAACCATCATAATTATCATATGGTACGATAGTACTGTATAGTAGGGACCAAAAAGGAGTAGGCGTGGCCCACGAAATAACATCACCCAAAAACCAGCCTTGATTTTCCCTGATGACGATGAGGCAGTATTGGTTAGGAAAAATTAAGCCCAAACAAGCTTTCAGATTGACCTGAAACACTTTCAACAAGTTGTTATGGAATTTTTTAAAAAAATTATTAAAGGATTTTCTACTTACTGTGTAACTGACTTACTGAGTAAGTAACTGCCTGATGCCTTAGACAAGCGTAACGTGATAATGGCTAAGGCTATTGGCTTGATTTTTTCACTGTTCAATGTCACTTTGGCCCAAGAAGTGCCTTTTGGAATACCGCAGTACATACAATGTATTCTTCATGGATTTACCAGTATCCTCTTTTGTGTCCCATTCATCTTTGCTGACAGCGAAAAGTGTTGATTTGGCTGTAGTATGTCTTAGTAATGGAAATCGTCCGTATTTTTCATAGTGGCTATTTTGATTGCAGAGGTGCTTTTTGAACAGTTCTTGATTTGTACTGCTGTGTAATGGGTTGAACATAGCCGACAACGAAGCATAATTGATACGTACTTCACTTTTCAGATGATAACTGATATAACTGGGGTGCGTGGCACCAAATCTTTCTTTCTGTATGCATGGATTGCACAGGTGCTTTTCGATCAGTTCATGATCCGAAATGGGTTGAACAAAGCTGACAATGAAGCGTAATGGATACTTCACTTTTGAGACAATAATTGATATAGCAGGGGCGCGTGGTGCCATTTTAGATGCAGTACGTGTGGGTTCACCAGTCATAATAATTATTTACAAAAAATGTTAGCAAACAAGTACACAGTAAAAATTGAAATTTTCAACTAGAGTAGGGACCATAGCACATCAATAAAAAGTACTGAAACAAGCTGGAGTAGTGCATGATATTAAATCACAGTAAAACAATAAACCCCTACTGTGCTCAAGATACCATAATGGAAATGCACAGTAGGGATATAACACTTCTTATTGTTTAACTGTGATTAATATTGTACACTACTCCAGTTTGTTTCAGTACTTTGTATTGATATGCTATTTCAATTTTTTCTGTGTACTTGTTTATCTTAACATCATCAACAGCAGTGGCTTCAACTACATTAACAGTTATTTTAGAAGAAAACTTATACAATTATTTAATTTATTCATTCGTGCTTTACAATTAAACAGTAAATAACCTCCATACATTGTTGCTCATTCCAAAGTAAGGTATTTTTCCACAAGTGTAGATCTCATAAAGCAACACTCCATAGCTCCACACATCACTAGCAGTAGTGCAAATTCCTAGGCTGAGAGTCTATATATTAATGAAAACTTATTACTGTATTTACACATCGGCAACAATTGTGATTGAATTTGACAAAACAAGGCTTTCACTAACATCCAATTTTCTGACTTTACCAACTGTAACTTGACTACTCAGTCAGCTATTGACCTGAAAGTATTCCCACAATTCTTCCATAACATTGTACAAAACCAGGTCAAAGTTAAACTAATGGCATACTCATACAATGAGTTATGGTGCTTCAAAATCATAAAAGTGGATGTGTGTGGAAGCCTTGTTTTGTCAAATTTAGCCACAATTATGCTTGCAAAATTAATTGGATACTTCAATAATTCACTATAACACATTTTATAATCAGATCAATAATGTAGGTGGCTCAGGGGCGTACAGAGGGGGCTTCCAGGGGTTTCAGGGAACCCCTTTGGATTTTACACTTTACTTGAAACATTAAGAAATTGAAACTTCAGGGTTCCAGAATTTGGAATCTGTCATGGAACAGGACACATAAATAATGGTTTTTCACATGATAGCAACATTTTATAGCATTGTTCTGAATTATGATTTTGGTGAAAAGATCGAGATACTCTAATAAAGCAGTCAGGCAATATAAACTACTCTAATATAACAGTCACTTAGCTGTAGTGGAAACCTGTTTTCAAAATTCCTGTGTACGCCCCTGTGGCTAGCTACATAACTATGTGCATAGTGTCACCAATGAAGCCTATACAGCTCATACATGGAATAGTCATGAACATGTGTAGCAAACAAATAAAACAAACACTCTTTCTACCAAGTAGTATGTAAATAGTTGAACTGGATACCATATTGAGGGAAACTTTGGCAGGAAAAAATTTGGTGAATTTGGCAATTTGCTACAAATTTGCCAAAGTTTAATCCATCAGTTACTTGTAGTGCCTCAAATTAACATCTAAACATTGAGCTTGAATCCACCAAAGTTTATTTCGCCAAATGCAATTTAGCTTGTAATTCACCAAAGTTTAGTCCTGTCAAACTCTCCCTCTATACTACATAAACCAGGAATCTCCACATCCAAATGCCCAAACCCTGACCATTGAGTCACTGCTAAAATTTATCTATGGTGATTCTGCCTTTATACTACAGTATTATTTAGAACCTTCATTACATGAAGGTTCTAAATAATACTGTAGTTAGACACTGAAACAGGTTCTACAATGCAAAGATCCTGTGTGTGCCAAGCAAAGGTGCTACAAAAGGGTCTGAAGGTTTTTATATGCTGTGGTTTTTACAGCTGGATAAATACTGTAAAGTGAAGTGGATGGCGGTGGCAAGTGTGTCTGGCTGTCTTCAGGAATGCTGGGGTATATCTGTTACACTACAATATCGTGAAAGAAGGACAGTCTTGTTTCTTAATTGCTGTGTTTTGTATCACCGCACCCTTGTACAGGCTATTCCTTTTGGTACCACCCTGTCATTTTGACAAATTAGATAAATAAATAAATAAATAATAATAAAAAAACCTCACAAACAGGAAAATATCGAGACAAAAATACAGGATTTGGATACTTGTAAGTAGCCAATGAAATTTAAGTATTTTATCTTGGTGTGGTCTAATTTAAATCTAGACTACAAATAAAAGAAATGGAAGTTCTAGAATTTTTCACAGAAAAAAATGCTGCTGAAAATGTTAGAAAATGAGTGTTGTATTAGAGTTCAAAATCACATTTCTGTGAGAGTGATACGAATTTAATAGCTAATCATATCATAATGATATAGCAATAATATTCATTCATAGTTACTGTATATCACTGTAATCACTGTTATTTCTTGCTGCAAGGCTTGCAAATGCATGTAAAATCGATATTCATGCTGAAATAGCCAAAGTCAAAACATGAAAAGGGTGCAGCCTTCAGGTTTTAAAGTTGTGATTATGCATTAACATTGCTAATCACCCTCAGTGATGACATGGCAATGCTATCATTATTAAACTTGACATTATCACAGTCATTCCTTGGTCACTGCCTGTTATTGCACAATTTCTATAACACTGACTATTTGGAAGAATGCAGCTTTTTACAGCAGGACTGATTACAATAAGCACAGTTCATCAAATAGTGACATTTCTGCAAATTGATGTTACATTGGCAGACTGACAGCTCATACAATTACAGTAGCTGAATATTATCAAAGCATTTAACATATAGGTCATACCTCAGGAGCTGTCCACCTTACAAGAGTGCCATGAATTTCATTACTTTCAATGTACAATCCCTTTTCTGTTTGTTTACACATGCTGAAGTCTGAAATTTTCAACACTTGATTGTTGTTCCCAACCAGACAACTCCTAGTAGTCAAGTTTCGATGAAGGCAATTTTGAGAAGCTAGGTATTCCATCCCCAGGGCAGCATCAAGGGAGAACTTGGTTAACTGGTACTGTGTTTGATGTACTCCATGTGTACATAAGAAACTTAGGAATCCTCCACCAGACATCATTTCCAGTACCATGTACATTGGTTCTGCATCCATGCATGTAAAAAGGATCTTGACTATGTTGGGATGACTTAATTGCTTCAGAAGTTTAGCTTCAGAAAGGAACCGCTGTCTGTCTGAAGCATACACAAAATCTCCTGTCTTCATTAGGGCTCGCTTTCCAGTGGTCTTCATGGTAGCAGAATATATGACACTGAAAGCTTCTTGGCTACAAGGTACATCATCAACAATAAGATTGTCTTGATCAATCAAGTGGTTGTGGTGATCTATAGGTGGCTTGCAAACAGCTTTTCTTAGAAAATCACCACTTTCATAAAGTGGGATGTTGTTATTAGCATAGTGTAATAGAAGTTTGTTAATGCTTGAGAAGACTGGACCAATTAGAAATGATACCTAATAATTATGATGAAAGTATAAATTATAATAATTAAATTAATATTATTAGAGATACCTGGGTGAGTATACAGTACTTGTGCACACAGTATTTATTGTTTTATTTAATAGTTGCAACATGTGCACTCTTGGTCTGCCTGATATGTCTATCCAAAGCCCAAGCAAGCAGGCCACAAGTGTGAATGCTGCCCTTGGGCTTCAGGTAGATATATCAGGTAGACGATGAGTGCACATATTACAACTACTATGTGACACTTTAAAGTACATTTTAGACCTTTGAAGTTACTTTTTAACTGTAATTATGTCGAGAGCTGAGCGATAGTACAACTATCACACTATTCATGGCTGATAGGTACTTTTACATCACGATAGCAATAGTATCACAATATTATTATTAGTTATCAAAGACACTCAACCTCACCATGAACAATCCAATTACACACCGCATATCTGCTTTTCTAACACTCCATTATTAAAATTTGTTATGTATTACAGTTCTAATCTTTGTTATGTGCACTCTACTGGACTTTCACAGTTACCTTAACTTTAACAATGTCATGTTTACTTCTTTTCTGACTAAGTACAGATATGCATAATTTATCACGATAGCATGATTGCATACTATCATAATCCCAATTGTTACTCGCTATCACGATAATTGATAGATTACAACTATCACTCAGCTCTAATTATGCGTAGTACTCTCTAAGTAATGGTATTTAATCATACAGTACGATGGTGGCCCATAAAAACATCACAGCCTCATTTTTCCTTGACAATGATGAGGCAGTATTGGTTAGGTAAAACTAAGCCCAAACAAGCCTTCAGATCAACCTAAAACACATTCAACAAGTTGCTACGGAGTTTTTAATAAATTATTGAATGGAATTTTTTACTAACTGACTTGCAAGGAAGAATCTGCTTCAGCAACTTTCTGTTGTGTTATGGTTGAACAATGTCAGAATGAGTTTTAGGTATTGGGCATTTTTTCAGGGCATTAACATTAATGACCATCCCTTTTTCCCTTAGTTGTATTCCCCTTGTATTACTATGTAGAGTAAGTAGATAGTATGCAGTTTTATTAGTTGTTATATAGTAGGACCTCCATTATCCGAACACCTGTGTGCCAGTTCAATCATAAAAGTGTTCAGATAACTGAATTTGTTTGGATAAATGAAGCCCATTTATTTATATACAGAGTTGTGCTCAACTACTCTAATAGAACATACACTTACTCTAATAGAACATTCATTTATTGGGAAATACTCTAATAGAGCAATCACTTATACTGCTCAGATAACCAAGGATTCGGATAATTGATATTTGGATAATCGAGGTCCTACTGTACCCTATAGTCTGTTTGTTTTACTCTGTATACTGGCTAACTGACTGTTGCCTTCAGACAAATGTAACTCAATGACGGCTAAGGTTATGGGCTTGATGTTTTTCACTGTTTGATGTTGCTTCAGCTGGATACATACCTTTTGGCATACCGCAGTACCTACAATGCATTCTTCATGAACTTACCAGTGTCCTCCTTCGTGTCCCATTTATCTTTGCTGACAGCGAAACTGTTGATTTGGCAGTAGCGAATGATGGTTTCCCTTCATAATGAAAACTGTCCATATTATTCATAGTTGCCACTTTGATTGCAGAGGTGCTTTTTGAACAGTTCTTGATTCGTAATGTGCATAATGGGTTGAACATAGCTGACAATGAAGAGTAATGGATACTTCACTTTTCAGATGATATTAATTGGTAGTTGGGGCACGGCACAATTTTTTCTTTCTTTTGATGCAGTATGCATGGATTCACCAGTCACAATAATTCTATTTTACAAAAAAAGTTAACGAGTATACAAAAATTGGAATTTTTAACTGGAGTAGGGACCATAGCACATCAATTAAAGGTAGATTGTAGCAAAGAGAAAGAAAGACAACCCAAAGTAATAGAGTAATTGTGGACTAAAAATAGGTGAAACCATAGGTGGGGGGGGGGGGGGGGGGGCATGGCTCTCCCACTTTTCTAGAACAATGTTTGCAAGAAAAGATCAAGATACTCTAATAGAACAGTTAAGATCTAGATACTCTAAAAGAATGGTCACAGTATTCATTGTAGCAAGCTACTTAGCTACGTATCTGTAAATAAGGAGATGTAGTTGGTGGAGGGCAGCTATTGCCAGCATTTAATTTTTTTTTTTAACCTTCAGTTTACAACAGCCCTCACTCTTTGGCCTGCTCCACCACCCCTGGGTGAAAGTGAGGTGTAATGACCACTTCACTTTCGATAGTTAATTAGGATGCATGAGTCATTCATATTTTTTGTGGTGGCTGGATTGATTGCAGAGGTGCTTCTCCTGTTCTTCTTTGTTTGTAACACTGTGTAGCAGACTGAACATAGCTAAAAGCGAAGCATAAAGGCCACTTTTCAACAATTGATACATAGCTGGGGCATGCATTCAGATGAAAACAAGAAATCTGCTGCCATCCTTTCTTTTGATGCAGCATGTGTGGGTTCACCAGTCATAATAATGGCACAAAAATGTAAACAAACAATTATAAAGAAAAATATAGACTGAAGTAGGAATTAAATGTTCACTAGTATATCTGCAGGAGTAGGCAACCTCCCTTGTTTTCCTACTTTTTTTCTATGATCCCTAATCACACTTAAAATTCCTAACACCTGTCTGTATAATGATGCCCTGTAGTCAGGATTATAATGCTTTCTTACTATCGAATTCAGTATATAAAACCTAATGAGCAAGATACACTTTACATTATGGGTTTTGACTGTGATTATGATTTTTAATTGAGACTCCTATGGCTCTCAATTGAGGCCAACTGAATCCTACAATCAAAACTGTCTATTGGTGATATAGATTTCTTATACAAACAAGTACACAAACAATTGGAATTTTCAACTATAGAGTAGGGACCATAGCACATCGATAAAAAGTACTGAAACAAGCTGGAGTAGTGCACGATAATAAATTATAGTAAAACAATAAGTGTTGATTATATTCCTACCATTACCATTCTTAAGATACCATAATGGAAATGCATAGTACATTACTCCAGCTTGTTTCAGTTCTCCTCAGTCATTTTGACAATTGATATAGATCTGGCTAGAGCGGAGTCTCATTTAATGGACTAATTTAATTTAAGTTTAGCTTTATGGTTTGTATAATGATTAATTTAGGTATCTTTAAAAGAATTCACTAGTTAATAAAATATCAGCCCATTTCATTATACAGTGTTACAAACGAAGACACTTCTGCAATCAATCCAGCCACTACGGAAAGCACCAACAATTCCCATTTACAAATGGGAAGACAATCATCACTCTACCATGAACTGACACCTTGGACTGTCAGCAAAAGGTTATGCATGTATTTACACACTGCGATACATCAAAAGGCACATCTAGGGATGAAGTGATGTGGATAGGGACCCGCCGATTATGCTGGCATAATTATGAGTATAATAGGTGCCTGAAAGCATTGAGCATAATGCTAGCATAATAGGTAAAATATTTTGTAACAGTATGAAGTCTTGCTTATAAAAATAGCTATCACAGAAAGATCGATATACTTTAATAGAACAGTCAGTAACTCTAATAGAACAATCACATAGCTGACTGTTCTATTAGAGTATATCGATCTTTTCTGTGATATGCATTTTGACAAGTAGGTTTGTGCTTCAGCCACTTATTATTTATCCATAAACTGGAAATTATTAGCAGAGCATGAGAACTGAAGCATAAATAATTGGGCATAATTTGAGCATAATAGGTAAGTTTTGAGCATAAATTTAAGCATAATAGGTAAATTTTTGAGCAGTGCAGCATAGCATAATAGGTAAAATTATGAGCATAATCGGCAGGTCCCTAGATGTGGAACAGTAAAAAAATCAAACCCATATCCTTAGCCGCTATTGAGTTATACTTGTCTGAAGGTGTCAATCAAGCAGGCAGACAGGCAGCTGCAGTTAGTCAATCAGTAGAAAATTCCATTGGATAGCTACCTAAGCTATTGGAAGCATTTAGGATCATACTGAAGGCACTTGGGCTTGGTTATACTAATACTGCCAAGGCACCAGGATAGTATTGTGGAGCTATTTTTTGGGTGATATTTTTGGCCAGAAAAGCCTAAAATTCCATGATACCTAATATACAGTATGGTAGTACTGTATATTAGGGACCACACAGATGATGCCCTGCACACAGGGTAATGTCAGATATGTATACTCAAAATTCCTTTGATCTGCCCACAAAAAAGTGTTACATTTAATTTTATGCAATATCTGCATGCAATGATATACATGCATATGCATGTGTTTTAAGGACACAGTACTCCATTGCAATCTACATAACCACCACCACCACTCAGTTATACAGCCACAGTAAAATAATCAACTAGCAGTAACAGCTTAAGCTCCAATTGCCTTGGTTATATATGCAGTGATGCAAACTTCACTCTATTGTTCTCTGCATAAACCCACAATTGATCCTCTCATATGCTTGCATCATACATTTGAACACTCTGTATGTAGTATTTTGTCGTTATTCTTGTGTGATTTCCACTGTCTACTACTGAAATTCACATGGCTCAATATAAATACCAATACACTCATGAAGCATGCATGTCAGCAGTTTCCCACTCACATAGGTGATTAACCCATGTGGCACATAATACATAATTATCAGTTATGCACATACCACGGGCACAAGTGCTTTCAGCCCTCAGGATTGTGCATACATGTCAGACAAAGCACTTGCGTCCATGGTATTATATTTATACAAGCAAACTGGCAATTTATATTTTAAATAAAATTGAAATAATAACCTGGGAACTTACCTGGTTATTTATTTCTTTATGGATTATAAAGTGCTTAACTACTCCTTTACACATAGCAGTTAGTATAAAACTGTGTTGCTTGTTAGAGTATCGCACCAAGTAGTCACCATTGTTTTTCAACAGATGAGTAGCATTAGCACGGGAAATTTCCCCATGGTACCAAGGTTGTTCCTCCAGTGGGATCTATATAGAATATGAATGCACAACCATGATGTGCATTACATGATCATAATTATGCAGTATTTTTATGCAATTTAAGAATTGAAATAAACACCAAAATAAATATAGACACCCACATACTGTACTACACAATGTTATGTGGAATAAGAAAACTAAGAATGTGAATTTGGAACAACATAATTGAAAAGTATCAACTTTTATTGCCTTCCAATTCATTGAAAACGCTGAAGGGCCATATTTCCAATGAACATTTTGGAAGTTGAGGAAATATAGGGCCCTTCCAGTACCTTTCCAATGGCTTGGAAAGCTACTGAAATTTGATATTTCTTTTTGTAGTAAGCAGGTTGTAGTTAGCTAATCATTGGGAATGTACACAATAGGCAGGGTGGGGTAGGGGTGAAGCCGAAAAGTTTATGGTATAAGATTATTATATTTTTAGGAGTGGTGATTAACACAGTTGACATGTTATAATAGAGCATTCAAAGAATTTTAGAATTTTGCAAACTTGTGCAGGGAAAACGTTCACTTTTGAAAAAACAACCAAGCTTGATAGAATTTGCATATTTCATATTAGATATGGTGCCAATACAATTACCAATCATATCACATGCGTAGAACCTTACAAATAAAACCAATAGAAAATGTATCGGAGTGCCATAAAATGCTTACTAGCAAACTTTGCATCTTCATAAGCAAGGAAAGGATGGTTATTTCCAGAAGCTGATCAAGGATGTGTCCATCCAGGTCAGTAGGTAACAAAGTTAAGAAGCATTTGGGTTTAAGGTATACAAAGCCATAGATGTACATGTTATTTCTATTGTATTGTGCCTGTACTTTTAAAACCAACATGTTGGTACCTTCAGAAGTGTGACTAAAACAGTTTATTTTACCACATTTTGAATAATTGCAACTGTAAATTTGAAGTACACCCATGCTATGTAAGGAAAACAAGTTCTAAATACATTATTGTGGCTTCCTGACCAGTTATAGAGATGGGTTTATAACTTACTTTAAAAAGTTTCCAAACATGCCCTAAGCGAATGATTTTGACATGACAATTTTTTCCACAGAAAATTTAGAATGATTATATCAAAGTTTGTCACTTAGCCACTCGTAGTAGTGTTATGAATTTATTTGAGACCATGGCTCTCCATCTATCACTTGCATTTCTTACCACTGCATATGTGTGTCATCCTATTATAACCAAGCATCTACACATCTTTTTACTCTTTATATATGCACAGTATACATAATACGGTTGTATCAAGATGTACCAACGAAAGCAGCATTACATTAACATAACTAAAAACAGACTCCTTTTCAGCTACAGGCTATAGATAAATCAATGTTAGCTATAGGATTTCATCAATTTCTGAGCCAACTTGGCTGTCTGGATATTTCTAGAATTGTAGCAAAATCAATCCTTCCAATAGTTGAAATACAATACATATTAATTCTGATGAATTTTACATGATGAAAGCTACAGTACATGTAAAGTGCAAACAATACAAGTATATACAAATATGTACATGCAATGATATTTGATATCCTAATAGGGACCCAGAAGAAGGCTACTGCCTGTTATTACTGAGGGCAAAACATCACAGCAAAATCCACTGGATTTAAAAAAAATATGTTGCATATACCTCAGGAGGCTCTTCGGTTATCATAGTACTCTTGTCATAATCCTTTGTAGAAAGTTGAATGCTTTGGATCATTTCACTGTGTCTTCTAGGTTCAAACTCACTAGGTACCTGTGAATATATAAAATTAAAAGTTTCCAGAGAATAAAAGTATAACAGGGGTGGTGGAACAGGCCAGAGATGAGGGGAAAGATTTGCCAATAATAATCACACAGTATAGGAATCATACAACAGACATACATATGCCACTCTTACGATTTTGAGAGCTCTGATGATTTCACAGTAGGTAAATTAAGGTTTTGTAAAGATATTAATGTGATTGTCCTATCAGAGTGATTGACTGCTTTATTAGAGTATCCGCAACCATTAATTTTGTCAATAAAAGTGGGGCTATGTTCTCCATTTCCATTGTTTTTGAGCTATACAGTTAACAGCATCACAAGTATGCATATGCACATATACATACTTAAAGATTACTTGCAACTGAGCAAGAATTTTAGTAGGGCAATTCTTTTGATTTTGCAAAGCAGTCATTTAGAAAGAAAGGTGTTAACTACTGTACTTCATCTAGGATTAATTGAGGGCGTTTAGTAACACTGCAATTTTTCCATAGCAATTTTGTTTAATAACATCAAAAAACATTTGGTGCAGTAGGACTTCTGTGTCCTTCATCTCAGAACCCTCAGGTGTTAACTGCCCTTAGTTTAACAGAGTTCAAAAATCATGCAATATCCATGGGTGTACCGTGTAGCAAAGGTTTAAAGTTACTATAGCTCATAATCATTACATAACTTGTACAATTCGGGTTACATGTTTATCACTTATTCCACCTAGAGGTGTGCGACAGCGTTGAAACCGGGTCGGGTCATCCGGGTCACATTTTCTCCGGGTCATCCGGGTCTGACCCGGTTTACAATTTATCCGGGTCTGACCCGGTTTACAATTTATCCGGGTCTGACCCGGATTGGATCACGTGAGAAACAAAATTGTACTACTTTCATTGTCATGTCTACTGCTCCCGGTAGTAATACAGTCGTAAGTAAAACATTGATTGTTAAAGACAACGTTGGATTGTTACCTGAAGATGAACTAGCAAGCCATTATTGTTTACAAGTGCCTGGCTGGTGTCCCTGTGTTAACTGCCGCGACTTTTCACGACCAAGCGTTTCTCTGCTGGCTAAAGACAATGCTAAAGACGATTTGTGCGACATGAATCGTGAGTCATACCGCCTGATTACTGCGCCTGATGTTGAAGCGAAAGGCAAGTGCTACAACTAGTGCTGTGAACACTGTTGGAGAATGTACAAAGGCTGCTAAGCAGCAAGCCCAGGAAGTCCAAGCGCGTGATACACCCCGATACGCACTCGCTGCCTTGGATCACCCCAAGGACCAACCAGGCAAGAGGTTTCAATTTGACTGCCACAGCGATGATTTTGTCTTAGATTGACTGACACTTAATACTGTTACTATTATTAGCTATTGTAATTACTGCACATGTGTGACTCTAATATATTAGGTTGGTATTAGGCGCGAACACGTGTTGTAGCTTGTAGTTTCGTCTCCTCTATCTGGGGCCAGAATCGGTCGTTCTACCCTATCAAACCACTATACATCACATTGGTGCTGTGACGAAACATCGAGATGGAAAACATCCAACGTCTCCGGACCAGACGACGCGCTACCAAATCCAGTGTGACTAAACTTCTAGGGAAAGTTGATGGTATCCTTTCCGCCGACCTTGAAGGCGTCAACTCACAATCGGTCAAGGAAGCAGCGAAGCTGATGGCCGATACTACACTTTTCCAACTCAAGGCTAAGCAAGGCCTGCTGGTCGAGCTGAACAATGCAATCACCGAAAAGATTGATGACGAGACAGAGTTGGAAGAGGACATTTCGAAAGCTGATGCTTACCAATTTGATTTAGACGAGCGTATAGCCTTTCTCACCGAGTTTCTACGGAAAGCTAGCCAAGCGCCACCTGCTAAGCCTACTGATGCTCATACCATACTACCAACCTCACCGCCGCCCACGGACTCCTCAGCTGTGAATTCTGATACTCAGCTCCCAGTGACAACTGATTCACTAACCTCATCGCCAGTTGTGAAGCCGACAGAGGATACCGTGAGTAAATCACATAAGCGATTAATAGTTGCAGACACACACCATAACGTCAGCCGACTCCCAAAACTGATCCTGCCTACCTTTAGTGGGGATCCAATTCAATGGCAGACGTTTTGGGATTCGTTTGACGCTGCTGTACACTCGAATGTTGGTCTTAATGATGTGCAAAAATTTAATTACTTGCGAGCACAACTACATGGGGATGCTGCTCGTGTTATTGCTGGGTTTACCCTCACTGAAAGGAATTACACACAATCACTTGAGTTGTTGAAGGATAGATTTGGGCAGCCATATAAGATTATCAATGCCCACATGGAGGCGTTACTCAACCTCACAAAGCCATCTAACAACTTGGCTAGTTTACAGGGCTTTCATGATACCATAGAAAGGCACATGAGGTCACTATCAGCACTTGGCAAGTCTCCTGAATCTTATGGTATGCTATTGACCTCATCCATACTTAGTAAACTACCTGTTGAAACCAAACGGCATATGGCACGTGAGCACTATGAGACAGAATGGTCCATTAAGGATGTGATGGCTGCCATTCGCAAGGAAGTCCAAATTTTTGAAATGAGTTATCAACATGGCGGTAAGCCCAGCAATTACGACAGCTTCCCACCATCCACCAGTTCCTTCCACACAGCTACACACAAGGGCCACCACCATCGTGATGGTCAACAGAGGAAGGAACCTGTATGTGTCTTCTGTAAGGGAGGCCACAAGGCTGGTGTATGTAACAGTGTAACAGACCCTAAGGAGAGGTTATCAATTGTGAAGCGAGACAATTTGTGCTTCAACTGTCTTGCCAGGCACAAGGTGACACAATGCACCTCTAAGTTCACATGTAGAGAGTGCAAGAAGCGACATCACACCAGCCTTTGCCACGCCTTCCTTACAGAAACCACACAATCACAACCTGACCAACAGACCTCAGCATTACCCAATGCACAAGCACCTGCAACTGACAATGCTGCATTTACCACAATGACACCTGCTCCTCTCTCAGCATTATATACCAATGTATGCTTATTGAAGACAGCCATTGCTGAAGTGTCATCAGCAACCACCACTACAGAAGGCAACATTCTGTTTGATGAGGGAGCGCAGCGCTCTTTCATCACACAAGCACTGGCTGATGAACTGTGTCTTCATCCAACCCATCGTGAGACTATCTCAGTATCATCCTTTGGAGGGCAGGTGTCCTCGTCCAGAAGCCTTGAGGTAGCAACACTCTTTGTACACACCCTGAACTCTGCTCGTATCCCAATTTCGGTCCTCATTGTTCAGCAGTTGGCAGCCCCCATCCGAAACTCAGTGCGTACCCACCTGAGTGAAGTTCCATATCTGAAGGGCCTCACATTGGCTCATCCAGTAACCGGGGATGAGAACTTCCAAATCTCAATTCTCATTGGGGCTGACCACTACTGGCGTTTCGTGCAAGATGAGGTAATTCGGGGTGATGGTCCCACAGCAGTTCAATCACGACTAGGCTACCTATTGTCTGGCCCACTTCCCTTACCTCAACCCATTAATTCAACTAACTTGCACATAGCTATACTATCGTGTACCACAGAAACCAGTGACCTATTCCAATTCTGGAATTCAGAGTCTGCAAGCCCATCACCCACTACAGACACCCCAGATAACAATGTGTTCCTCCAGCAATACATGAAAAGCCATATCACTATACGATCAGATGGTGCCTATAGCTTGCGCTTTCCCTGGAGAGAGGATCACCCTCCTCTCCCATCTAATTATTTTATCTGCTCGAAACGAACTAGGTCCCTAGCACATCGATTGTCCAAAACACCAGAGCTACTGAAAACATATGGAACCATCATTAAAGATCAAGAACAAAAAGGCTTCATAGAAAGAGTAGAGAGTGGCAGTCACACACATAATGTACACTACATTCCCCATCACCCAGTCAGAAAAGACTCGGCCACCACACCTATCCGAATAGTGTACGACTGCAGTTGCAAACAGTCTCGCAACAATCCTAGCCTTAATGACTGCCTTTCAGCAGGCCCCCCGTTCCTCACAGATCTTTGCACCATTCTTCTCCGTTTCCGGCTACATACAATTGCGCTTTCAGCTGACATCGAGAAAGCCTTTCTCCATGTGTATTTAGACGAATCAGACAGGGACAGTACACGTTTTTTATGGCTGTCAGATCCCACTGATGAGAACAGCCCCTTTGTGATCTATAGATTCCGAGTTGTGCTATTTGGAGCTACTAGTTCT
The DNA here is from genome assembly GCF_963678975.1 of Dysidea avara. Classification (NCBI taxonomy): domain Eukaryota; kingdom Metazoa; phylum Porifera; class Demospongiae; order Dictyoceratida; family Dysideidae; genus Dysidea; species Dysidea avara. The sequence goes on from NC_089276.1 coordinate 29,996,193, forward strand.
CCTTTCATGCTGTATGCAGCACTTAGCTTCCACCTAATTCGGAATTCCTCAGCAATATCACAGGATCTACTTCACAATCTTTACGTAGACAATGTTGTGTCTGGTTGCCATAGTGAGGAAGCTGCACACAAATATTTCATTGAGTCTCGTTCAGTACTTGGTAGTGCAGGTTTCAACCTACGTTCCTGGTCCTCGAACTGTGATTGCCTTCAGCAGGTAGCATCACAGCACAAGGTTGCTGAACCAAGCAACCCAGTCAAAGTACTAGGAATGTACTGGAACACTGAGAGTGATATGCTCTATGTCTCCCCCAACCTAGACACAAAATTTCCACCTACAATGACTAAGCGAGAGGTTCTCAAGTGGTCATCAAGCATTTTTGATCCATTGGGACTACTATCACCTGTCACGATCTCCGCAAAGCTCTTCCTACAACAGCTATGGCAAGAGCATTTAGAGTGGGACACTACACTTGACCCCAATCTATGCACTCAATGGATCACCATTGCTGCGAACATTGCACAAGCCACAACTCTGTCCTTCTCCCGCAAGTACAATATTATTTTTCCAGTACCTCAGGGTGTTTCCACTAGTCTGCATGTGTTTGCTGACGCAAGCTTAAAGGCCTACGGCGCAGTTGCCTTTATCCAACAAGGGCAAGGACCAGCCTCAATACTGATGTCCAAGACTAGAGCTGCACCATTGAAGCAGCTAACCCTGCCCAAATTGGAATTAAATGCAGCTGTACTTGCGGCCAGGCTAGCTCACTTTATTATGAAATCCCTAACAATCAATGTGACTGTTCATTTGTGGTCAGATAGTCAGATAGTTCTGCATTGGATTAATAGCCAGAAAACATTGAAGCCATATGTAAGTCATAGGGTTGCTGAGATTCACTCTGTTTCCAATAGGTGGAAGTACTGTCCGTCTGCAGAAAATCCAGCAGATCTCCTAACAAGAGGGATAACCTTTCAACAGCTCAGCTCATCTACCATGTGGCTACAGGGACCACCATGGTTGTCATCTCAACAACGTTGGCCAGTCTGGGACCCTACAGGAGTGCTCCTATCACAATCAGAAATTGACTTAGAAGAAGCAGATCAAAGCTCGCACACCGAACAAGATGAAAGCGACCCATCAGTTACCCTCCTGAACATCATAGATATCAAGAGGTACAGTAGCTTAAAGAGATTGCTTGCAGTAACTGCCTATGTGTTGCGCTTTGTCAACAATACAAGACATCTCCTAACTGTCAGCACAAGGTATCTAACCCCAGCAGAGATGTCTACGGCAAACCTGAAGGTCCTTGAAGCTGTTCAACATGCTGAATTTCCCAGAGAGATCTCTAACTTGACTTCAAAATCTCGACGGCTCCCACTGGTAAGACAGCTCAGGTTATTCTTGGATCAGAACCAGCTGATTAGATGTGGTGGGCGCATCCACAATGCCCCACTTTCAGAGCTTACAAGGTTTCCCTACTTGCTGCCATCTAAGCACCATTACACAAACCTTGTGATCATACAAGCACACATAACACAACGTCACGGTGGCGTGAACTCCACCCTGACGGTTATCCGGCAGCAGTACTGGATACCATCAGGAAGACAGCGCATCCGCTCACTGCTCCGGAAGTGTGTAATCTGCAGAAAGGTTTCATGCAGACCATATTCAGCGCCAGACCCTCCACCACTTGTGAAATGCCGAGTCAATATGGCTAATCCGTTCGAAGTCACCGGAGTGGATTTCACTGGTGCGCTGTACGTCCGGAGCAGTGAAGGTGAATGCAAGGCCTACATTTGCCTCTTCACCTGCGCTGTTTCCAGAGCAATCCATCTGGAAATAGTTGTTGATCTAACTGTTGCGTGTTTCTTACAGGCATTCCGTCGCTTAGCCAGCAGAAGATCCCTGCCAAGATTAATGCTCTCTGACAATGCCTCCACATACTTGGCTGCGGCCGAGGAGCTCAAGAGCCTATTATCATCTGAGGAACTAGCTGAGAGTCCTTCAAGGAGAGGTGTTGATTGGCGTTTTATCCCCAAACGTGCCCCCTGGTTTGGGGGATTCTGGGAAAGACTCGTTGGGCTCACGAAGTCAGTTCTGAAGAAGATATTGGGCCGCAGTCATGTCACATTGGACAGTCTCCAGACCATAGTGGTGGAGGTAGAAGCTGTGCTGAACAACCGTCCGCTAACCCATGTTTCTGCTGATGTCAATGACATAGACCCCATAACACCATCCCACCTCCTATATGGCCGACCCATTATCTCCCTGCCTTATCAGAGAGTAGAAGATGATGAGATAGATGACCCAACATACGGTGATGATGCAGACATTAGGAAGAGGACTAAGGCTCAAGCACTGCTCTTCAAGCATTTTTGGACCAGATGGCAGAAGGAGTATCTGACCTCGCTTCGAGAATTCCATCGCTCAACAGGCAATAACACACAGATGATAGGAGTTGGTGATGTTGTCCTCATCCACGATGATGCTCCCCGGATTCAGTGGAGACTAGGTGTTGTTGAACATCTTAACAAGGGCAACGATGGATTTGCTCGTTCTGCAAATGTCAGGACATCCACTGGTCAGACAAATCGACCAATAACTAAGCTCTATCCTCTTGAGGTCACAGCAGCAGAGTTGCCACGATCAACACGTCAGGATAATGTTCAAAACAAACAGCCCACTGTAGAAGAGATGTCAAGACCAGTTCGTCGAGCAGCAGTGAAGGGATGCCAGAGGGTACAGCAATGGACTGGTGCTCTTTGTGCCCCCCCCGGAGGATGTCTTAGATTGACTGACACTTAATACTGTTACTATTATTAGCTATTGTAATTACTGCACATGTGTGACTCTAATATATTAGGTTGGTATTAGGCGCGAACACGTGTTGTAGCTTGTAGTTTTGTCTCCTCTATCTGGGGCCAGAATCGGTCGTTCTACCCTATCAAACCACTATACATCACAGATTTACAGATGACCAGTCATTTAGTGAAAATGGTAGTGGCACAGAATTGGTGGCATATGGTTCTTCTACCACAGCTGTAAGTCATAGAAGTTCATTGATTAGCCAAGATCAGTTTGTTACAAAGCAACACTTGCCACCCCCTGCTCCAACATTTATCTTTAACAGTTGCAACTTTTCAAGCTGTCCAATATCTTTTTCTGGTTCATATCAAGACAGTACAGATGGCATTGATGAGCTTTTAAAAGACATATCAGTTGATCAGCTGTTTGACCCATAAAGGACGGTATAGAGACAGTGAGAGACTCTCTATATGATTATATCTATGTGATTATATACAAAGTTTAAATGTACAATTATTGCTTAATAATCAATCAAAATATTTCAAAGTCTAATACAACTATAATTGCCATAGAAACAGGCCTCTTATAAGTATCACCTCCTGGGTTGAACAAGTTGCATAATGTTGTTTACTGGACTTTATGGAATGTAAATGTTGAGAGTTTGTTGACTGTTGAGACCTGCACATGGAATGCTGTGGGACACCACAAAGTGTGGTATATCAGTTATATACCACAGTTTGCTGTGGTATATCATTTATATACAACAGTCTGAGCCTTTGATCTGAGGTGTGAAAGTGGTACATATATATATATATATATATTCACCCCTGTAAACTCTTCAAATGACTGATCATGCCTCTATTATTTTCAACTCTTCCTTCAATAGTTGTGCATGCCTGAAATCTCCTTTTCCTTAAATGGAATATGCAAGCACTTTGCAATCTTCAGATAAACAAAACGTGTGGTCCTGATCATATACCTCCTTTCATCCTTAAAAACTGTGCCAAAGAAATCTCTCCCGTGTTGAAAGTAATATTTACAGAGTCATACATAACAGGTAATCTACCAACAGACTGGTTAACAGCTAACATATGTCCAATTCACAAGAAAGGAAGGCATGATTATGCCTCTAACTATAGACCCATCTCTCTGACATCAGTCTGCTCTAAAGTACTTGAACACATCATGTATCATAATATCATGAACCACCTAAACAGTAATAATGTCCTGGTAGAGAATCAACATGGCTTCCGAGCAAATCATTCCTGTGTCACACAGCTACTAACACTAACAGAAAACATATCGTATGCATTGGATCATAAGAAACAAATTGACATTATACTCGTAGACTTTGCCAAAGCTTTTGATACAGTTCCCATCAATGACTTCTCACTAAGAAATAAGAAATAACACACACAATTGGATAAAGGCGTGGCTTTCTAACCATACCCAATGAGCTCTGTATCCATATCATCTGGTGTCCCTCAGGGGACGGTACTTGGCCTGCTTATGTTCCTGCTTTATATCAATGATGACATCATTATCAATATATACTCGCTTCTAAGAATATTTGCTGATGACTGCCTGTTGTACAGAATTATTACTACACCAGAAGACACCATTATACTGCAGCAAGACCTGCTAGTTGGATAACAACCTGGCAGCTTAGACTGAATATCACCAAATGTGTATAATAGATTCATCATCAATACACTTTAAATAAATAATAAATCATTGTATCCTCAAACAAACTGATAGTCACTCATATCTTGGAGTCATGCTAGATAAGACATTATCATGGTTGCAACATATATCAAACGTTGCTACAAAAAGCATCAAATGCTTTAAACTTTCTAAAACATAACTTAAGTGACTGTTCACTGAATGTTAAAGCATCAGCTTATCTAACAATGGTACGACCTCAGATGGAGTATGCTTCTATTATTTGGGATCCATTATAATAGCAATAGAGATAAATTAGAATCAATTCAGCGACGAGCAGCTAGGTAGGTTTTAAGTGATTATAGTAGAACTAGTTCAGTATCATTAATGTTACATCAGTTATCTTGGCCTACCTTACAAATTCAATAGAACATCTCAAGATTGCAACTATTTCACAAGATTTTTCATCAACAAATATCCCTGTCAACTCCAACTTACTACCTACCTGTAATAAGAGACACACGACAATATCACCCTTATCATTTCATTCTCCTGCCTGTATCAACCATATCACATCTATAATCATTTTTTTTCAAGAACAATCAAAGAATGGAACAGCTTACCCACATCTATTCTAGACACAACCTACTATGACACCTTTTCAAATAATTTGCAACTATAATTATTAATTGTGCATGTATTCTGTTGTTGTTTTTTTCCCTGGGTATTTACAAATAAGTTGGGTCACATGGGAGATTTGTACTTGTATTTGTCTTGATTTTAATTTGTACTGTTGTGTGGCTGCATATGTCTTCCTTTAAAACTATTAGAGTCACCACCTGCATAGTTTAGTGTATTCAATTTGATAGAATTAATGTCTAAAACTCCCTGCTAGCTACACACTTTCTAGTACCATTCTTGCTGGACCCTAGAGAGTACTTGATAAATCAATCCCTAACAATGTATCATCAATAATCGGCTGAATGCAGCATAAATTCCATTTTATAGGAACAGATACATGCACATTGGTTGAGCCTTCATGGCATAGAATAGTAATGGTAGGTATTTCAGAAATTTTGGAAAAATGTACTTTTAATATGCACAAAAACGGGAATCACTACTTTCACCCAATCCCATGCGGATTACGTAATATTACTCACGTGACTTCACGTATTATTTCTTAGTACACTACTGGGTGTGAATGGGGAATCGCTACTTTCACCCAATCCCATGTGGAATACGTAATGTTGCTCACGTGACTTCACGTTTTCTTTCTTAGTGCGCTACGACAAATTGCCGCGATTTTCAGGAAATTAGCCTCTGCACTAAAACCACGCTGGGTTAGTGATAATAACCTTGAGGCTTCCAGTTTATATTATGAGGGATTTGTTGACGATTACGAGAGTGTGCTTTCTAAGCACAGAATGAACACCAATTGTACGTCCCTTGCAAGCCAAAGTTTTCTGTATGTGTAGCTGTACCACAATTCTGTACTAAAAGCAATATATTATTATTACCATGACAACGTATGAGACAAGTAAATCTCGAAATTGTCACCGATGATGATATTGAAGGGAATGATGATAAGAGAAGTAGCAAGGAGAATGATGATGGGGGTAAGGCTAATTAAGTACTCATTCAATATTAGCTAGATTCTAGCATTATGTCATATAAGGTATTGTGTTTTGCAGAAACCGATAAGAGTGTACTGGATAAAGACCGAGGGTAGTAGAGTTGTGAGCTTTGACCACATTCCATTCTCTGTAGCCGAAGTGAAACTATTGGATTGCCAGTTTGGGGAAAAGTACTACAAACAGAAGCCTCCTAAAGGAGAAAGGCTCTGGCTCCAGGGAACTCGCAAACATGGATGTGCTGCTCATATAACTGTGAAATCATACACGCTTTATCCATCAAATGGAATTGACAAAGCGGACAAAACTTTGAGTAAGTGGAAACTGCGATGCTTGTGTGCAGAGAGACTGAGCAAGCTGAGAGAAGATTTGGCAGCCAAGAAAGAAATCAAGACAGATACAAAGTATTTTGTTTCCCTTCCAAGTGAAGCTGTACATTCTGAGCATCCAACTGGGCAGTCATCACCAGCCATTTATAGCCAAAAGGTTCACCCAAAAGTTGCTTCCAAGATTGTTGACATGGCTCACAGTGGTATAACTGAGACATCAGAAGTAAAACGTTCATTGAAATGTTATGTAGATACCATAATTAGTGAGAGTTAGGGCAAAAACCACAGCCTTATGATAGAGCCTTTTATCCCTTGAATACTGACATAAGCAACCGTATCTATATGGCAAAGAAAGCAATGGACTTGTCTAAATTTGACCAGGAAAACCTTCAACTCAAAATCAACGAGTGGAAAGCGGTTCTTCGGCCTATGTTCTCCTTTCATTTCAGGCCACACTGTTCAGTTGATGTCCACAATATTACACCTACAACACCTACAGACAGTGACCAAGCCAGCAATGAGAAAGCACCTGAAGAACAAACCATCTTGTATGTGCACCAAGAAAACTGACAAAGAGACCTTGTTCGGTATGGCAATTTAATGACATTGATGGATGCAACTTACAAAACAACCAAGTATAGTGTCCCTCTTTTTTTGCTTTGTGTAAAAACTAATGTATCTTATTCAGTGGTGGCCAAGTTCATTGTGCAGTCAGAGAGTGCTGAGAACATTCGCGAAGCCTTAACAGTAATTTCATCATGGAATCCTAAGTGGCAACCCCGTTTCTTTTTAACAGACCATTCTGATGCAGAAGTGGGTACAGTAGAAAAGGTTTTCACAAGCACACAGCTTTATTTATGTGAGTTCCACAGAGAACAGGCCTGGGAAAGGTAGGCCTGGGAAAGGTGGGTCAAGGAACGAAGTCATGGATTAACAGAGAATGAGGCCAGTAATCTGCTTGATTTACTACATAATTGTGCTAATGCCCCCACCAAACAGAACTGTTCCTGAAGAACCTGTTGACATTATTTTAAAAATGAATTAAAACACCTTAAAGAGTCGCAGGTGTGGTTACACCATGAACGGGTTCAAACATGGTTAACTTCTATGTGGCTCTCTTGTTGTGAGGTAAGAGTGTAATTACTATGTTAATCACAATTATGCAAGGCATGCATGTAGTGTTTATCAATGGTTTGTATACTCAAGTGGTTATGACATGACAGCTGCATGTGTGCTTTGTCCTTTTCATATTGAATTAACATAATTTATTAAATGTTTCTCTTTGTAGCAATGGGCGCATGCCTACCGTGACCAGAGTTATCATGCAGGTATTGATACAACCAATGGAGTGGAAGCACAAAATAAAGTTTTAAAATACAGTTATCTTCCCCGTAGAAAGCATTTAACTCTATCTGGTCTGGTATCAGTTTTAATTGAGGATTTTATACCAGATATCCACCACAAGTACATGTTCCAGAATTATCAAATGTCTTCCATATATCGTTCATTCAATGACACTGTGCCTCAATATCTACATGGGTGTCCACGGCCAACAATACCTCATTGTCTTGAATGAAAAAGTAATAGCCGAAAGTTTAATTTAGAGGATATTTTGATGAAAGATACCAAGAAGGGAGTATTTATGATTCAGGGCTCTTCTGGATATATTTACACTGTCAGCTTTGGTGCTGAGTCAGGAATACCTTCATGTTCATGCTCCGATTGGACCAAGTGGCAATTACCGTGCAAACATTTCTTTGCACTTTTCAGACTTGTCCCTGAATGGAGTTGGGAATCTTTGCCTGAGTGTTATAGAAAGGGTGCATACCTTTCCACCAGTTACACATCATTGCCTGAATACCAGATTGCGTTGAAAGAGGATGTTACTTTTGAATCAACAGCTATGGAGCTGGATAAGTCAGATGATGAGAAAGTGACCCATTGCCTAGTAAAAATGTAAATGAACATCATTGTCAAGTGCATCTAGTTTATCACCTTGACTTAGCCCTTTTCATGCTCACATCTGTGTTTTATTTGTGATGCACAGAACTCAAGCATGAGTGTATGTGTGCATATAATAATATTATCAATTGTTCAACTCATTTTGCAAAACTAATGTGCCTAACTACACATACAGTGCTATATAATATTTAAACCCCTATCTCATTAATAGCTTCCTCCTTCAACTGCTTTGAGAAAACATCTACAAATAGTTCAAAAGAAATTGAATCACTTTCCTTTAACATTGAAGATCCTGAAGTGCTATTGAAGTTACAGTTGGACCTTGCATCTTTGAAAACAAAGTATGCTAAAGCAGTAGACATAGAGGACAGGCTGATAGTGAGGCCAAAGGCATTGACAAAAACTGTGGTAATAGCTCACAAAGTAAAGAACAAGTACCAGGAAATGCAGAAGTGTGCAGCTAATTATAAGCTTTAGAATCTAACACTAAGGTTGGAAGACCTAAGAAAGATTGTCGATACCGTAATCGCGTAGGAAGAAAGGCAGCAAAGCTATGCAAGGTGACAGAATTACAATAAAATGTACAATATATATTTTTAGAAAATAGCAAAGGAACGGTCTACCAAAACATTATGTGCAGATGGAAGTCACAACTCTAATCCAACTGGTACATGCCATTATATTCTTTGCATATACTTGTAATGGGAAATATACTAAAATGCATTCGACTGTATGTGTACATGTGCAATAGTAAACAAATTCCCACGTAACACTTATGGATGTTGCCTTTGGTGCTTAATTTGGGGAGTTTGTAGGTTCCACTGTATAGGAAAAACCCGTCAACATTGTATGTCTCAAACTTGTATGAATTAATTGTTATGCTGTACAAAAATAGTACATAGAAGTCCACTTGTTACAGTTGCCTAAAGTGTATTTCATGACCTCATTAATAATATAAACCACCTCTTTGTAGTGACTAGGTCCCAAACATACTGTATCGAGGGATGAAACTTTGCGAAACTGTAAAATACAATTTTCACTTTTTTTTAAAATTCATGAAAGTCTAGAAAATGGTTTTGGTAAGGTAACAGCTATGTGTATAAACCTAAAATGTTTCACGATTATATTTTCACAAAGCTATCATTACTTGCAAGCTATACAAGACACCAAAATCATGAATTAAAAATACAGCTCAGTACCTACAGTATAATAAAACAAATGCTAAGAAAAATCATAGATGTAGCTGTATAGCAATGTGTGGCATTCAAAACATGGAGTTATTCTCTAGAATAGGTAATTAGCATATGAACCAGTTGAAATTTTTAACTTTGTGGCCATGTTAGAGGAATATTTGACAAATCACTGTTGTTTTATTGACTACATACCATCGTAATAGTAGGGACGTCCATGCCACAATATCTTAATAGAGACACAATGTCCTCCGGTATTGATGGTGCACCACCAAGCCAATAACACCGATCATAATGATAAGTGACAATGACAAGCTATTGATTTCTTTGAGGCTGGTTGATTCTATGCTGATCAGAATTACCCATGGACTTTTATTGGTAAACAGGCATGAAAAAACTTTTGATTTACCTTTGCATTCATAGAACTGATCCCTTACACTATTAGCTGTGCAGGTAGTAGCACCAATTCAATCAGTGATGGTATATTGTGCCTTTCGAGGTGGAGTGCTGGGAAATTCAGTTCCACAATAACCCATGACATGGCCTGGGATGGGAAATATGATCCATCAATCCAAGGAGTCAAACAAAAACAATGAAGTTTATAACTTCATCCATCTCAGACTGATAAAGATCCTCCGAGGAGGAAGAAAGATCAAACATTTTGTCATTGGCTTCTTTCAAAGAAAGGAAATCGTATGCGGCATTTTTGTAGCAGCTTCATTGTCTAGGTGTTCATCCATACAAGCTACAATTAGCAGCACTGCTGTAATGATATCTGCATTATCAGTGTTAAAGCACTGGACGAATGTGTGAAAAGCAAGAGCTAACTGAGCTAATGTGTGGGCTGCAATTCCAGCATGATAGTTCAGCTCCATCCTGGCAGGCTCATTGTATGCTGAAAATACCTGTGGATATAAACAGAAAACTACCTCCACTGGTGATAGAGAACTGTTGAATAGCGTTAATTGGTGCTGATAAGGTCAAGTCTTTATTCTTGAACAGACTCAGGTATAACTTAACACAGTGCGTTCCATGGAAGTATTTCAGTTAGACGCTCTCCCCCACTACTATATTATATGAACTCTTGCCTATACATCAGTAATATACAAGCACATATGAGTAAACTAATTTTCAGCATGCACTTTTAGCTAAATAATTCCACTTGCCTTAGCTTCTATTTCTTGACTTCCCAATGTGCTTCATCTAAGCCTAGATCATAAAGAAACACTGTCCCTCCTTTAGGTTGGATGGGAGGATTAGCATCCAAAGTGTTGATGTACTCCTTATACGTTGTGTCAGCATTCTCCAAGTAGCTAATCTACAACTTGGCTATAGCCCAGAGCTACATTCAAATCGCTAGAAAGTAGTTTAATTTAATTTTTAATACTGTGCAAGCCTCCCGGGGGAGCATGTATGCACAAAGATGGTAATTACAATCTGAACGCGAAATGATTTGATCTTCCACTTCACAATCCATGCATTTGAAAAACCGCTCAAGAGTGCCTTAGTGTGAGGTCTGGGTTTATATAGCTAGCTGAGGACATCAAAATCTCTCTAACCTTATATTATACAGTAGTTCAAAGGTTGCCCGAGAAAGCTACTTGATTTTTTCTTAGCTAAGTCATGCACTAGCAAAATCTCTCAAACCTTATAGCTACAGTATGGCAGTTTAAAGGTTAAATTACCTCAAAGCTACTTGGTATTTTTTGCTTAGCCATACATAAATTATATCCAATCCGTCAATCCCTTCAGATAAAATCGCTTACTCTAACAGTGGTCCCTATAGTATACCCTTGGCTGTCCCTGTCCCGGTTTTACTCTTGTTTTTTTTTGTTGGCCGTCCCCGTCCCGGTTTTACCTTTATTTTCCCCGTCCTGGTTTTACCCCACCCCGTCTTGAAGTCTTTAGCTGGTTGTTGTATTAGAATATTTCATTTCAATGTGACTGCTTTATCAGAGTAAATATTCAGTGACTGTTCTATTAGAGTATCTCGATCTTTATTAACGGAATCGAGCAATCTGCAGATTTTCATACTGTTAAGGCTTTATAATCACCTCAAAATGCTAGCATAATTCCTGATTCCCATACATACCTATTATGCCCGAAATTATGCCGGCATAATCGCCGCATCCCTACAGCCGAGGTAATTATTGATGTCATCGATGGTTTTTAAATCCTCGAAGACGCCTATTGTGAGTGTCTAAGTGTTTTAGACAATGGCGTAGAAGCAGTGAGTTAGTATAGAGAGTTCCCATTGTAAACACCGAGGGTATTTCAGCGAGCGAAAGATGTGAGGTTGCGAAAGCCATGATTGCATAAGCGTGAATAACTGAAGGTTTGTAAAAGTCGACAAAAAGTATGTTTGAGGCATTATAGATACGTGTGAATGGCAGCGAATGGGAATAGCCGGTGCCAGCATAGCTGTCTTGGTCTACAGAGCACGCTTTAATATGGCGAAGGCCACAAACTGAACTAAGGTAGGCGGGGGTAACTTCGTGAATACTTTGCTTTTTCGTTTATAACTTTCGATCTACTGAATCGATTTTAACCAAAGTTCGTTATGTTTAGCGCGTACATATGTACTCTCAGCATACCAACTTACAAGAGATTTGAGCTTATTGCTGAAGAGATATAGCACTAAACATCCGGTGGTGTCAAAAAATGCGTTTGGGGGTAACTTCGTGAATTTACGTATTCTCGTGTTTCTCCCTATAGAGTCCGCGATTGTTGTCAGAAAGAAGTTGGACACAATGCTTAGCTTGTCTACGCCAATAGAATTGAAGACAAGTTAGAGAACAATTTGTATGGATCGGATAATGAAATCTCGGTCGATTAGAATAGGCAGTACTTAACAGACGGTTGATTTGGGAAGGAATTTTCCTTATAGAAGTGATTAGTAGTAGGTTTTGGTATGCCTATTAAGTTTTTAAGTAAAAATCGTGTTACATGTTCTTGAAAAACTAATGATTTTGCAAAACTCAGAAAAGCTAGACACTGGTGCTTGGATGCAAATTAATCGCTATATACTAGCGTATCTTCACAGCAAATTTCAAAGCATTCGGTTAAGCCATTGAGGAGTAACAGCCGATCAAAGTTAAAATTCACGAAGTTACCCCCGCCTACCTTAATGGCTTTCAGTTTTGATTAATCATGGAGAGTTACACGATGGCCTATAAATCCACTGAGCTACCCACGATAACAGCATACCTGAGTGTAATTTTCTTATAGCTAATCTGCTCGCAATCGATTGGTGTTTACTGATGTGCAAAATTCTAATTGTCCACAAAGGCTAATTGCATTACTGTGGGCCACATTGTGGTTGTAAACAACTGTCGGGTGTCTTACCAGCAAGACACCGGGTAGGTAAAAACTGTGGACCCCGGGACCAAGGACCAGGGGACCCGCGGAAATCCAACTCTACTTGGAATTTTATACACCTCACAGTATTCTATACTTGTACTAGGTACCTTTACAAGTAGTCTTGCATGTCTAATCCACTTTTTCTCCCCTCGCGGCGTCTCGCACGATGTTTACACCAATTAGAAATTATAAGCGCCTCTGAAAAAGTGACTGAAGCTGACTGCATTTATAGGCCACTGCCTGCTGCACAGTAAGCATACTAGTCTATTATGCCGCCTAGCTATTAGAGTAGTTTAGGAACATTGTGCAAATGCATCATGATAGTGGTGTGCGATATCAGGATTTTCATTTCGATACGATTATGGGGTAAATATCGAAATTTCGATATATTGTCGGTAAGTTAAAAATTGTGTGGGTGAAGTAATTGCGTGGGTGGCCGATATTTATAAATATGCTTCAGAAACAACTTACACACTAAACCCATTGCATAGAACTAATAACAATCCTAGAAAATAAGCTTTTAAAGTGGCTAGATTATTCACAACCAACCTTCATTTCTAGCGTGATTGCGCAATCGCTCACTAAAAGCGGTCGATTTATCGAAATTCTATTCCATCTGACCGATCTCGTCCTGGCGACATATACCACCCTGAGGTCGTCCTGCCTATTTTGATCTCTCCCTCAGGAGTACCACTCAGTCTGCTGTCATATCTTCTGCTTCTTCTCAGGCTGGGGTGGCCGCTGCTGTTGGTGAGATAGCTAAGGACAACCAATACCAGGACATTGTGAATGATAATGGAGGAGATTTTATCCCTCTTGTATGTGAGACCTTTGGTGTTTGGTCACCATATGCCCTATCAATTTTAGGATCCATAGCTGACAGAACAACTGTTAGAAACGGTTTACCTCGAAAGTTTGCTAGGCGCCAACTTCTCCAGCAACTGTCTGTGACTTTGTGGAGGTACAATGCAAAAATGATACTCCGACAGTATTCGCTTACTGCTGAAGACGAATTTCCTGACTTTGACATTGGTTACAGGGGCGGATCCAGAGTTTGGAAAGAGGGGGGGCACCTTTCTGAAAAACAGTTGAAGACCAAAAAAACTTGCTGAAAACCAGTTGAAGACCAAAAAAAAAAAAAAAAAAGGTCACGACAATAATAGCTAGTTATCCTTACCAACTATATCACGTCTGTTATGTAAAATAAAATCCTATTTATAGCTTCATAGGTAAGCTACACTGCCTCATGAACATTGTGACTGCTTTATTAGAGTAATTGACTGCTCTATTAGAGTATCTCGATCTTGTATGCAATTTCTTGAAGGGGGGGGGGGGGCATTTGCCCCAAATGCCCCATCCTGGATCCGCCACTGGGTTAAGTTAAGTACGTATAGGTAGTAATAAGTATATAGTTAGGTAATAAGTAGTAGTATGTTGTAGTTTTCAGTATGTACGTGTGTTATGATCAAATTCTATACGATAACGATATTGCGATATCGATATTTCGCACACCACTACTATTAAAGTTCTATCAAACACTAGAATGGTTTTATTTATAATATGTGAAGAAATTTATATTTGAATTCTTATTCATTTTCCTGTAAATACAGTAGCACTTTGTGTTAGGGGTGTGCAATAATGAAAATTTTATTATCGCAATAATGTACCTCATTATCATGATTATCATGATACTCGACTACACACATAAATACTAGTTAGATACTGTAAATGTCGCATAAATAAATTATCACTTTGTCACTTATTATGCAGTTGTGCTTGCTTATAGCAACCTGTATATCTGGAAACCAGCATGACAAAAAATTTAAAGCTTGCTAGAATTATACCTGGAATTGTAACATTTTCTCATTTCAGTTGGCCACATATAGTTCACGATTACCACACAGCACTACTTTGTGAACCACACCTATATCCAGTAAATTAATAGAGTAAAGCCTTTCTAAAAGTGCATATAATATATAATCTTGGAAGTATTCATTGGAATATCTACATTTTAAATATTATAGGATTAGTAAAAAAAAAGATGAACATATATTACAATCATGCAAGTGATTCATTGGTGTAAACTGAGTTTATGATAAATTAGTAATAGTTGTATTTAACATAGTGACAATTTCACTGAATGTTGGTCTCTTCTCTGGTTCATAGAGCCAACACTTGCACATGATCTCATTGTACACTTCCTTAGGAGTACCCTCTGGTGCTTCCATCCTGTGACCTTGTTCCACAAACTCTCGGGCTTGCTGTTAACATAGAAATTATGTTATCATACATGTATTATGGTAGATGTATAGTTCGCAGAACCATCTAGGTTTTGCAGTACATAGTAGTAGAAACCACAAAGTTACACAAATGTTTAAAAATTAATGTTCACAACTGTCATTATATACTGTGTTTAGAAAGTACTGGTTAGGTGACCATAAACTTAAATGACAAACCAAAGTGCTTCCAAAAAGTTTACAAGGATTAGCACTGTTCAGCTAAAGACTTCAGGTCAGACGAGCAATAACTGCGGACACTCTGATTCTTTTATATCTGTTCATTTACGTTATAGTAAGACACTCCAAACTAGCATCTTCAAAGTATAAACTTCCTCGGAGTCGGTGTTAGAATGATGCAATAAAAACCTCCTCCTCAGACATTTATACTTCAAAGATGCTAGTTTGGAGTGTCTCACTGTTTTTGAAAATGGTCTTCAAGCAGTGAAAAGGACATTGTCTCACATCACTGCTAGTGACGGTGTCACGCACAAGGCTGCATGGGAAGGCTAATTTACTTTCCCTCTCAAGGCTTAGTTGCTGAAATGGCCCTTTTATTGGTGATACACACTGCTATCAGCAAGAATTGCATCAGTTTGAGTAAGAGAAATCAGTTGAAAAATTAGCGACAGTAGTTACTGTAACGTTGTATCGTGATTGGTGTAGCGGCTACTAGATGCCGAGTATCCTTGCATCTATTCAAGGCAAGTCTATACCATGAGGAAAAATCTATGGATTGGCATCACCATGCCTCGTGTAAATGGGGAAAGACAGCTAGCAAAATTACTGTATAATGGCGCTGGCTTGTCGTGTCGCGCAGCAACGCAGCTCATTTTCTAAGAAAGTAAGACACCAATACCTGCCTTGGCACTCCAGTTAATTAATTAATTAACCCTTCGGCACCGGAATAAGGTGGTGAAGAACATGCTGGTTTGGTTGTGCTATTGTTTTGTTGACAATATTTCAGCGGTTAACAATAAATTATTGGTGTGGACAACCAATTAACTAACATGGTTAGCTGCGAGTCTCTTAGTACTAAGTGACTTGTAGTGTAGTCTCATTGTGAATAAGAAACTTCTATTTTAATCAAACTTCAAAGCATTGCTAACATACCATTTTCTAAAGACAGTAATAACGATCACTTACAGCATTGTTCATTCCAAGATAAGGTGTTTGGCCAAAAGAGTAAATCTCAAACAGCAATACTCCAAAACTCCATACATCACAAGCACTAGTGAACTGATATGTTCTGAATGCCTAAAGAAAATGCATAGACATGGTAACAAGCTAATTTTATAGTCAGTTTGTGCTTACCTGAGGCCCTACCAAAAACACAAACCTTGAAAGGTATACATATGTGCACTTCCAGTGGTTTGTACTGGAACAAGCATGTTTTTATGCTGTAAATGTGACCCACTGAGCAAAAACCCGACTTGTTTGCATTTTCCTTGAACTTCACTTTATGATTTTTTTGTTGTCTAGAGAGAAAAACCAATAAGCTGTTAAAGTTTCAGCCTTTTCTGGTAAAAACTTTTGGAGTTATAGCGATAGACAACAAGATTAAAACGATCGATTTGTACATTGCTTATACGGGAAAAAAATTACAGGCACTCGTTTAATCAATCATAAGTCTCGAGTGCAATGGGCTATTGAGTTGGAACTAGTGCTGAGCGATAGTAGAAAATTCACTATCACGATAGACATTGAAGTATTATTCACGATACGATAATATCACGATAATTACACTTTTCAGTCAAATTCCAAGTACTCAATGCATAAATAAACATGCTAAGCATAATTAACACCATCATAGATTACTATTTGCTTGGTTTTCTTTAAGTGCATTAATTAGGTAATTAATTGCACGGGCGGCCGATATTTCTACTATTTTTGTTATAGTCTTGCAGCCAAATGTTTCCATGATAAAGCAAGCCAAGTAGCTATAAAACAGCTACCCCAGCTTCTCAAACAGCCTTTTTAGTGAAATCCTAGACCCTTTGCAAAGCGATTGACTAATTGCATGGGTGGCCGATAAATCTACACAGCTTGTTATAGCCTTGCAACCAAACATTTCGCGAATAAACAAGCCTAAAGAGTTGCAAAACAGTTAAATAAACTTGGTAGCAATGTTTCCTACAGCAATATCGCGATAGTAAGCTGTAATTATCGTATCGCGATAATGATTTTTTAATCGCGAGTATCGAACTATCGATATTATCGCTCAGCTCTAGTTGGAACTTGTGTCATTCTATTCACCATGAACTGGGACATTCATCACGGTATAGTGTTTGGCTTAAATGTACCCATGCTATCAAGCAAGGCTGTTTAAGCTTAAAAACAGCAACGATAAAGTTACGTTTTATCGCAATGTAAATGTTTGCTTCATGGTACAAAAATGAAACAAAGATATTCTTACTTTCGATGAAGAGGCAAATCCATTGGTATATTAGATCTTCCTTTGCTGTTTACTGAAGCAATTAAAACATGTAGCACACGTTTTTTACCGAATGTATTTCAATGGCATTTATCTCTAAAACAGAATTATGCAAACAAGTCAGGTTTTGCTCAGCGGGTCACAAATGTTTGGGCGCCTGAACCGTTCATACTAAATGTATGGGATATTTTTAAAGCCTCATAACTCACTTGTTCTTGTATTAAAGCACTTATTTGATAAACTGTAACAATAGTTTTAGGACACTTATTGTTAACTTTTATGTTTCAGATCAGAAACTTAGCCTAAACCAATGTGGGTGGGTGGCTTCATTATTCACTACAATCTTACATGCACCTGACTGTTTTCGTTAGCTGAATGCTCTATTAGAGTATCTCAATCTTTTATTAATACTTATCGAGAAGTGGAATTGGTTTTCAGCCCATCTAGCCTTCCTTTCTCTATGCCTAGCCATGTAAGTAAGTTCATTCATAACCTCCAAATAATCATTAAACATTGAGAGATGAAATAATGGTGAAAACTCACAATAACGACCAAATTTAGGTGGCGAGAATAGCAGTGCAGGCAGGTGATCTGAAACATAAAATTAACTATAAGTGGTCTAGCAAGTCACAAGAGCTTAGGTGAACACAAACTGACTATACTTCCCTTTGCAGACTCAATGAAATACACAGACATATCAACTTTACTACATGGCAATTACTTCAGGTGCTGTCCACTTAGCAGGAATCTGTTTGTCATGAGATGTTAATGGACATATACCTTCTTCTGTCTTTCTGCATAAGCTAAAACCAGATATCTTTAGAATGTTGTCATGTTTGCCAATCCAACAGTTTCTGGCAGCTAAATCTCGATGAATGTAGTTCTGAGAAGCTATATACTCCATTCCCTGGGAAGCATCAAGGGAAAATCTTAGTAGCTGGTATGGAGTTTGGCCAGCTCCCTTTTGTTGTAGGAAGTGTGCAAAGTTTCCACCAGGCATTGACTCTGTGACAATGTACATTGGCTCCATAGCATCGCACATCCCAAGTAGTTTAACAATATTGGGATGGTTAAGGTTCTTAAGCACCTCGGCCTCATTCAAACACTGCAGCCTCTTAAATGCATTATCAGAAAAACACTTCTTGACACACACTCGATTTCCATAATTCTTCAAGATGGCTGAATACGTTTCTCCGAGAAATCCTTTGCTGATTGGCAGCCCATCAAGTGCAATATTACCATGATTGATTGTGTGTGGTGACACATGAAGAGCAGTTGTCTTTTTACACACAGGTCTCTTTAGTACAGCTTGTGATTGTTTAGTGATGGGAACTTGAGTCTCAACATGATGTTTGAGAAGTACACTGATGCTAGGAAATAGTTTTGCTTCAAAACCATATTTAACCCCATCCTGTAAAAAACACAAAATTAGGTTTGTTCTCATTTCCAATTACAACACATGTAATATACTGTACAGAATAAAAATTGACACAGGAAATGTTGACAAATTTACTCACTGTCAAATATTGATCAGGAAAATATTGAATAAATGGCCAAAATTCATCAATAATTTCCCCAGTGGAATTTTCTGCTTACTGGCTAACTTATTTACTAATACCTTCAGGCAAGCGTAACCCAACAATGGCTAAGGTATGGGCTTAATTTTTTTCACTGGTATACATCGCTTCGCCTATTGGCATACCGCAGTATGTACAATGCACACATCATGGACCTATGTTTCTCCTCCTTTGTGTCCCATTTCTTTTCACTGACAGCACAAGTGTTGTAGCGCATTTTGGCTTCCCTGTATTTTCTCTGACTAGCCTTCATAGTTACTGTCCATATTTCTGAAGTGACTGGATTGATGCTTTTGGTACTGTTCTTCACTTGAAACACTGGGCTGAACATAACTGAAATGAAGCATAATGGCCTCTTCACTTCTAAGTAATTAATGTATGGGGTGCACGTATCAATGCAAAATTAATTTTATGGCATTTCTGTCGGGCGCCATTCTTTCTTTGATGCAGCGGTATGTTTGAGATCACCAATTGTAATTACATTACAAAAACTAAATTTTATATTTGATTAGGGATCATAGCAATAAAAGTAGCGAGACAAGGGAGGTCGACTACATCTGCAGATACCTGTATACTAGTGGACATTTAATCCCTAATTTAGTTATAATGACTGAAGTAGGGATTAAATGTCCACTAGTATATCTGCAGATGTAGGTAACCTCTCTTGTTCCACTGCATTTTATTTCTATGATCCCTAATCAAACTTAAAATTCCTTGTACTTGTTGGTCTGGTATGCCTTTGTACTCATAGGTTTTGGCCTGGATTTATTTTAAAAACTTTACTAGTTGTAACGTACTTGATCTTCAAGTTTCCGGACAACAAGATGCTTATCCAACTTATCCCACTGGGTGGTTAACACAAAGCATTTTCTGCTGTCTATATCTGCATATCTTAAGAGGTAGTCACCATCTGCCTTCATCAGTTGAGCGGCAATGACACGGGATATATCTCCATAGTACCATGGTTCCATCTCTACCAACATCTTTAAAAAATAAAACCCGCCACACATTAAAGTGAACGCACCATTGGTCTATGCTGTAAGCACAATAGATCACACACAGTACAATACAGTATAATACAGTATGCTATGGTACACTTGGTCTATACAGTATACTGTTTCAAGTTTGCATACTAAAATATATCAGATAATATACTATTACGTACTAGCACAATGGAAATCAGTAAGTAATTGTGCAGCTTAACTATGTACTAATGTATATTGGGATTTTCAAGGGGGAAAATTTTCGTGGATTGCAATTATCCAAAATTTTGAGGGAGGAAATTTTCACTTCTTTTATGCATTTGCTACACTCAAACAATGTCATTTTGATCAAGCTGCAATATTCGAAGGGGAAGGAGGGGGGAGGGGGATTTTCGTTGAAAATTTTCTCCCTCAGAAAAATCCTGCTATACAGTATGTAGCTAGTATGCATACTTAACATACCAGGTCGTTGGTGTCAACAGCACTGGTGGAAGACTGAGTAGTGGTTGAATTTTTCTCAATCTCATTGTTACTTGCAGTGTGACGTGCAGGAGGAGCAGGTATAACTTGTACATAGTCATCATCATCATCATCATTAATATCATTATTACCAAGATAAAGTGAAGTTGTTTGTACGTGACGCTTTTCACCACTCCTTACGTTACGCTCAAGAGCTTCGAAACGATCCACACTCATAGCACTGTGACGCTTAATTTTTCCTGCTTTCTTTTCTTTGCGACTACCCCAACGTTTTTTCCTAGCTTGGGTAGGAGGATCCTACACAAAGCATAATACAAGCATTCAGTTAAAATATAAGGTTACAGTTACAGTATGACTTGGAGTATTATCATAGCTACATACATACATACATAGGACCTAAAAGCTTAGTACTTACTTCACTGATATCTGGAGAAATTCTGGAGTTAGGAATCACACTTTCATACATACTCCAAAATGGAATCATCAGTGTAGTATCAATATCAGGGAAGCAGTTACCCAAGGAATGTCGTTGGTAGTATTGTACCAACTCCTAGAAAACAACATTAGTCTTAAAAGAAACTTATCTTAACCTAAAAGTACTGATTGCTCTCTAACATACAAATGTATCATAACAAAAGACTGTACTGCATGCATATGTGATTGGGAAGATGAGCATGACAATCTGTGGGTGCATCCAGGAACATACGTAGGAGACAAGAAATTTTTATCTGAATGCAAACAATTAGCACTGTTGTAAGTGAATTGTTATACCAAGAATTAATACTACAGTAGAGGATAGTATCTGGTGCCACTGTACTGTACAGTTCTGTTAACAAATGATTAAATTAAATGGCTTACCTTCCATGTAACAGAAAATCTCTGCATTTAACCACAAAGATCATCCTAGACACAAGGGATGCATTCAAACACATCAAGCACAGCTAGAGCGGTGCTGTTGTAAAGTACATGGCTGATAACTTTGAGAAAAACTCCACAAGAACCTAAGCTAATAGCAGAGGGAGAAATATCATTTGGTGTACTGCCATGTTATTTAGACACAAATAAAACTTTGAAGTGTACTGCAATCTATCCCTGAAGGAGTAAAGTCCATTGTACATATATCCTTACTCAGTCTCGCATTGTATACTATTTAAAGCTTTCAAACATTCTCAAAAATTCATCACTACACAGCTAAATTAGAATTAAGCAAATACTATATAACTGTAGGACGGAAAGAAAGCCGTTCAACGTCTGCGTGATGTGTTGTTACATGAAAATATGGCATTAGATGCTCTTCTCATATGATTAACTCTTGGTTACACCCTGTAGGGTTAAACTAGACCAAAAGGTTTTAAACGTAACACTGTTATTCTATGCTTATATGGGTGATAGATTCAGTAGAGGTTCAGTTATGCACCTGCAATGTATATTTTGTATAACAAATCAACTTACAGTAAGAGTATCAAAGCTGTTATCATCTGTAATACTAAACTTGTTAGATGACTGGCTATCAGATATCTTTATGTGATGATTATCTTGTTTCCACCTGTACAAAATTTAACATTAAAATAACCTTTAATAACTCTAATAGAGCACACACAGTTTTTTGGGAAATTAGTCAAAATACTCTAATTGAATAGTCACATTCTATATTATGTGACTGGGTCTAGGAAAAACGGTCTTATTGCCCATGACAGCAGATTTGATTCCAAGAACACAAAGCTACATGAATGAAGTCAATGAACTATCAAATTCACAATCAAAAACGTGTACCGTATTTGACTGGTTAATAGCCGCGGCTACTATAACTTTCAGCAAGCAAAATCCTTCGGCTACTATGACCTTGTGTGGCAGCAGTATGTGGCACTTATACGGATTCATGAGTGACTGACCTTGTTTAATCATCTGTCAATACCGTCATTCATTTTAACTTCTCTCAAAAACACTATTTCCTGGCTTAAAACAACTCCTTTGCCTGGTTTCTGCTTCAAACATGTCTAGTCAACACTTGCAACAGTATGTTCAGATACAAGCCATGGCTCTTATCCGAGGGCGGCTCTTATGACAATAATTCTAGGCTGTGGAGCGGCTACTATCTGGGGGCGGATATTATATCAGCCGCAGCTATTAACTGGTCAAATACGGTATGTAACTCGGAAACCTACTTGTAAAAGGAGAAAGATTTTCAAACTTCCCACTGACAGGAGAAGACGATGATACCCAATATTTATTGATCGGAGTGTTAATTCACCAACTACTGAGGTGATAAAAACTACTGTAAAAGTTTTCTTTTGTGGAAGTTGCATTTTTACCCATTGCTTTTAAATACTATTATGCATACATACTGTACATACTGTACATGAAGGAATTGCAGGTGGGCACTTGGGCCAAGATAAAACACTTCATCGCCTTAAAGAACGTTTTTACTGGCCAGGCCACTATAATGATGTGCGGGATTGGTGTCAAACCTGTGCCACTTGCGTTTCTAGGAAGTCTCCCTCACAAACACCAAAATCACCATTAGGAACAATTTCTGCTGCTTACCCAACTCAAATAATGGCTGTTGATCTGGTGGGCCCCTTTCCTGAAAGTGATAGTGGAAACTCTTACATCATGGTTGTAGGGGATTATTTTTCCCGATGGATGGAAGCTTTCCCCATACCTAATCAGGAGGCGTCAACCGTAGCAGAAAGGCTTGTAGATGAAGTGTTCCTCAGGTTTTCTGCACCAGAGCAATTGCACTCTGATCAGGGCCGGCAATTTGAATCCAAACTCATGGCAGAGGTATGTAAACTTCTACAGATACATAAAACTAGGACCACACCATATCACCCCCAAAGTGATGGCCTTGTTGAAAAATTCAATCGGACCATGTTGGCCATGTTAGCTACCTGTGCCAAAGATAACCCACTTGACTGGGAGAGACATGTGCGGAAGGTATGTATGGCATATAATACGAGTGTGCAGGCTTCCACAGGCTATACCCCTTTCTTTCTTATGTTTGGTCGACAGGCACGTATCCCAGTGGATGTGATATATGGAACTCCAAACAACACCACACAGTCACCAAATGAGTATGCAGCCACCCTTGGCAAGCAGATGAGCCAAGCATTTGCATTGGCAAGAAAACACTCTGAAGCCAAACACGTGCGACAGAAAGAAATCTATGACAGGAAAGTTCATGGGAAACCCTACCAGAAAGGGGATTATGTGTGGTTACATTCCCCAATGGGCAAGAGAGAAGCAAGTAAGAAACTTTACCATCCGTGGTCAGGCCCATACAGAGTAGTAAAGAAATTGTCAGAAGCAAATTACAGAATAGAGCAGTTTCAGGGAAGACGAACTAGGAAGATCGTTCATTTTGATCGGTTAAAACCATGCCCCAAAAATATACGCTTCAATCAAGAAGACCGGAGTCACCCCCAGGAAGTACCAGTATTTAACAGCCTTCGCAATCCAGACCTGCCAGAATCACCACCAGTTGGACAGAATCTACAAATTGTTGACGACGATGATCATGATAACAACACAGCTAGTATGACACTTGAGGACCACACAGAGGAGACAGTGCCTACATCAACAAGTAGATATCCTAGGAGAGAGCATAGAGTACCCTCTCGATACAGTGACTATGTTCCAATAAGTTGTGTGGAAGATGAGACGTCTTCTTAGAGGAGGAGGGTGATGTAACACTGATATAGTACACACAGACTCATGCATGCACCACACATGATCTCTTGTAATCGACACCTTTAGGTAATGATTGTTGTTGTAAGGTTACATGTACTTGTAGAGAGATCAGTAGTGAGATATACGAACACGAGTGGCAGCGTCTCGTGGAGTAGCCGTCTTACACATGTTTCTGGACTCCCGCAGCCTGATTGAAGACGAAAGAAAAGACTTGGTGCAGAGAGCACACAATCGTTGGAACTCCAAAAAGCATATCCCACTGGTGAGTTTGTTATTTTGGTGTAAAATGGTGGCTGTGCACTGCTTCGTTTGGCCTCTAGTCTTGCGACCGTGGTCAGTCAGTCAGGCTAAAATTCAAGTTTTGGCGATTTTTAAAAATTCTATATCCGGCCACCGGAAGTGTTTTGTTGTGTTTAATGCTGTTTTATGTATTATATTGACTAGTACTATTCTGTAAACATGATTTTCATCTTGTAAGATATCTCTAGGATGCTTTTTAAAAGCGGAATTTTGGGCGGTGCACAAAAATTTCACCTGGATCCCTACTTAAACAGTACGACCGTACCATTTAATATTGGGTTTTTGCAGATCCAGTCACATATTATTATAGCAATATGTGTATCAACAACAATGCTCTTCATACGTACATACAGTGTATACCTCAAACAGATTTCGTACTCTTTCTCATTTACATTTCGTACAAAGAAGACACCATCATCTAAACCTTGTAATGCCTTTTCTCCTTCACTGTAACTGAACTGAACAAACCTACAAATGGTATATATATACCTTGTTAAAATGAATCACAGACTCTACACAGCATACTACATAGACACAAGATGTATGTACATGGGAACATTTCCACAGTATGTTAAAATTTAATCTGCCATTGTATTCTCAACTAATGAGACCCAGATGCCCACATTAGTAACAAGACAGAAATACATGTGCTGCTTGGAAAATCAATTTGTATTCACATTGATACAGATGGTGTGAATTATGTGGTACATTAACACATTAGTTGTCTGAATACATAACTTGGTTTACCCCCACATGTTGGAATGTTGTTTTGTCAATCAACAGTTCAATATAAACACACACACACACAACACACACACACACACACCACACGTGTACACACATACACACACATACACACACGCACGCACACGCACACACACACACGTGTACACACACACACACACACGTGTACACACACACACACACACGTGTACACACACACACACACACGTGTACACACACACACACACACACACGCACACGCACACACACACATGCACACACACACATGTACACACACACACACACACACGTGTACACACACACACACGTGTACACACACACACACGTGTACACACACACACACGTGTACACACACACACACGTGTACACACACACACACGTGTACACACACACACACGTGTACACACACACACGTGTACACACACACACGTGTACACACACACACACACACACACACACACACACACACACACACACACACACACACACACACACACACACGTGTACACACACACACACACACACACACACACACACACACACACACACACACACACACACACACACACACACACACACACACACACACACACACGTGTACACACACACACACACGCGCGCGCGCACGCAAAAGTATACTAGTACATACTACACTAAACCACACACATCACTCACCATGGAGATGAGTCGAGTGAATCTACAGGTTTTGTTTTCACTGACTGCTGAGTCCTACAATGGAGTAAAATGTATTGTGATCACTACATCACACACTTGGATTGTATATTTTAGTGTACATATATACTTGTGATTATGCACACAGTCAAGTGTACTTACTGTGTATTTTGCCTCTTCATTGACTGTCTCTTTGTCTTCACTGATTGTTGCTACACATTACATTTGTACATACATAACACAACACAATTCCCAACAACAACAGTAATGTATTTTAACAGTACTAAAAACACTTGTTCAAGACCTACTGTAGCAAGATTAAAATAATAATAAAACAGCAACTCACTAGAGAGACCTACAAGAAGGCTACTGAAAGATGTGTAGCAGGGAGTCATAAAATTACATTAAAATTCTATAGAATACTCGTGACATGATCCCATACAACTTGCTGTCTAGCAAAGTATATCAAGGGCTGCTTTACAGTGCAATAGAATAGTGAAGAGCAATGGATTGAAGTACGGATGGCACAAAGAGGCAAAACACATATAAACCATACATGTTTACCCTACATGATGTTTACCTACATGACATCATTGTTATGATGGTATGTGCTGCATCATAACAAATGAAATTTTATATGATTCCAAGTAACTATTACTACAGCACAACAGACTTCTTGTATTGCACAGTCACATGGAAAGGACATGCACTATAGACAAATGGAAGAAGGAAAACCTATAGAATACTATACTAACCACCTGGGAAAATTTTATGCAGCCTGGAATTCACAACTCACTATTCCAGTTGGATAAGCTTTGTATGGTCTTGTCATGTAACAGGTAAATGTCCATAGAACAAAAAAATTTTTTTTAAATACTTCAAATATGCAAACCATTTCTATAGGGGATTTATTGATGCTATAGAAATGGAGTCCACCAGACTAAACATACAACAGTTATACATCATCTACCATATAAATGTTTGTACAGAAACCTTACAGGAGATCACACAATAAAGTAGTGGTTGGATAGATATAATTTTTTTGGGAATTATCTACCAGTGGTATGAATGACATTGCAGTGATGCTAAAAGAATATGTGATTTATTGAACTGCAGATTGATAGTTAAACTGATTTGTAACCAGCCAAAAGCTTAGACAACAATCTAACTTGTCTTATTACCCATCCCATTAGTATGCATCATGTTAAAGGTAAGTTTTCCAAAGTACATGGATCAAACATTATTAGTACAAAACACGCTAACAATAATCAAAACTTGGTTGTTTATGTGGTGATATAATACAGACAGTATCCAATGTTTACATTGCAATATAACACGGCAATTAACACAGTGTCAACTTGAAAATATTCGTGCTTAAATTCCAGTATGTGGGAGTATCAAAGTGCCAGGTTGCCATACAACTAGACAGACTGACTCTGTTACTGTGTGATAAGTTGATCACCCAATGATAACTAACTTATCACCCTCTGGTCAGAGCAACTCAGACTAGTTTGTGACATCATAACAACCGTGAATGGTATTGTTTACCAATGGAGCATATAGCCAACCATTAATAGAAACACACTAGTATACCTCCTGCTAAATCGTGCAATAAAATGGTTAATCCTTTACACAGTAACACTATACCAATGCTATGAATGATTTACACAAACGTCAAGAAACATTCTGTGTTGATTTTCACTCCAGCAATCAGCCCACTATGGTGAAGAACTAACCTCTTACCATAACCGCTGGCTCCATTAATTGTTCTATCTCAAACTAATGTTCGCCATTTACTAGTGTTTAAAGCCCTCACACACCATGTGATTCCACTCCACCAAAGTCAAATCATACCATACCTCGATACTGATGCTTTGTCAAATCATCCATCACTACTTTATACTCTGTTTAGTAGCTACAAAGCTAAATCTATACAATATGGATCACAATGACAGGAACTCGAACAGGAACTTGGTTTAATATCTGTATACTCCCATACAGTGGGATTTAATATAGTTATCAAGGCAAAGGCAAAGATGAGTGTATACAATGATATCACCCTTGTAACGGATATAACTATATCACATACATGGATGCCTACAATGATTTTTAGGAGATTGTGCCCTCCATGTCCTGGTAAGTCAAATTCCCTGACAAGTGTTCATCACAAGACATGCACTTTTATTAGCTGCAATGGCACAATTCTAACCATTACATGTGGATAACTGCCACACACAAGGGAAATACACTATGTTTTTTGTTCAGGAGAGACACCAAGATCATGTATATACTTACACAATTCTAAACAGTATCACTGTTAGAGGGGTTCCCTTGCAATAAAATTAACAGCATGTTTTATAAACACAGTGGCAGCCAGACAAGCCACATATATGCTTGAAGTAAGTCAATTTCCCTAATAAGTACAAGGTTTACTAGCTATGATTCCCCCATACAAAAAAATATTGCATCATGTACTATGCTACTAAGTAGTCTCGACTATATTACATTTGGATTTTATTACTGTGTAAGGCAGCCATATGGCTGATACAACACGGGGGAGGGGGGCAACTACACAACCCCAAATAATAAGCACAACACAATCAGAACATCATCTGTACCTCAGGGAATCGCACTGGATTGAGATTAATGGTAACTAACTCTTATCGTGTGAATTAACCACTACTGTGTGGGATACAGTACTGGTAGAGGAAACAGATTTCCCATCACTTTAACACCTTTGACCATGAACCATCCTATGGTTTGTTTAAATTCTATATAGCTTCCTTCACCAAAATTTCTAAAACTGTTGGAGGAATGATGATAACATAGTTGAGGGATTACATTACAAATTACTAGTTAGTTGGTTGACAAGGTACAAATTGGTAGCTAATCCTAAAGTTCAACAACGAACACATATCTTGTATTTTCAGAACATGCATGAAATAGCTACTACAAGTTTAATTTTATCACAGACTCTAGTATGATGTAATTACGTACATTGCATAAGAATTCAATAGTTTATTCCAATTTTAGAAACATTTAGCCATCCATATCACACTCTTGTAAACATTGAAAACTACTTACCTTAAAAAGCTCAAACTCCTTTATTACGTCTGCAATAGTAGGCCGCTTCTCTGGCTCATTATTCAAACAAGACATTGTAGTTCCCTTCAGTAACTTCATTTCACCAGTCATCTTATCAAGGTACTTCTTACGACGTTCAACTTCAGTAAAAGCAATAAGGCGTTTTGTAGTAGGATCCATCTTCGTTAGCTGTGTTGGTACAGGCCACAGGTGGGTGGCAACATACAGCACAACTCCAGCATAGGAGAACACATCCAGAGATTTACTGTAGTATGGGTCATCTGCTAGCACTTCAGGAGACATAAAATCGGCAGTTCCAGGTGCTTTTGTTAGTCTCCGTAATTTGTCAACCTTAGCACTGATTGCTTTAGCCACACCCATATCAGCAAGCTTTGCAACCCACAGACGTTCTGTGGAGGATGGTGGTAATTTCTTAAGCAACACATTATTAGGGGATATGTCTCGGTGGATCACTGGAGGGCTCCGAGTGTGAAGGTAGTTTAGTCCCTGAGCCACATCAAGCAGCATGTAGATCTTATCTTTTACAGCAACCTTTTGGTTATCTTCAATATGTTTAGTCAAGCTCTCATCCATCAACTCCATGACCATTACGGGTATGACTGACTGATCTGGGTAGTAAACACCAAAGAAATTCACAATGTTCGTGTGAGTCAGAATGCTGCATTGGTAGCACTCGCGAATGA
The DNA here is from genome assembly GCF_963678975.1 of Dysidea avara. Classification (NCBI taxonomy): domain Eukaryota; kingdom Metazoa; phylum Porifera; class Demospongiae; order Dictyoceratida; family Dysideidae; genus Dysidea; species Dysidea avara. The sequence continues at coordinate 30,026,076 of NC_089276.1, forward strand.
AGCTGTCCTCGACGGATTTCTTGTCCTTTGGATCGACTCCCTCCACCAGAATGGGATGAACTTTCTTCGCAGCACACAGCACTCCACAGAACTTGACGGTATAAACGATCCCATAAGCACCTCGGCCTAGTTCCTTGTATGCGTCTTCAACGTTTGGCAAAGTAATGGCTTTTAGTTTTTCGCTAATACTTTCAACCGACAGTTGGGCCATTTTCAGAACTTTTGACTTACGGAGGCATACAGGCGCACCATCACTTATTTGGTTTTACGGCTAATCGAGATCACGAGATAATAGCTATTTATGATTCTTCAAATAGTAAATTCGCGGAAAATCAATCCGTAGACAAGATTTGGTGAACTGCAAAGCTACTTAGACACTTGTGCAGTTGATTTTTTCACTTCCCAACTTGCTGCTTGGCTTTATTTCGTACGGTTAGCTATTCATGTAGATGTTTCAACATACCCCGCCCCCTTTAATGTAACTCTTTTTGTATAAGTAATGCAATTTTTATAAGTAATGTAATACGGTAAGTAATTTTTTTGATTTTTTAATGGCCGATAGCCTTGAGCTATAGTGGGACCATCAATAGCTAGTGTACCCTAAAGATTTTATTAATTGTACATCCGGTCCCTTATTCTATACTTGTATGCAGTACAGTCTATTTCCGGTTGGTTGACTAGAGAAACAAAGTATTAAAAGTCACGTGCTTGAAAGTAGCCTATGAGATCAGCATCCTTCAGTTTAAACTACCGCCGTCCGCCTGGCGTGAAATTTCATGTGAGTGTGATATAAAGGGAAAAAGCACAAAATACAGCTACAATACAAGCTACTCTACAACTAAACTACAAACACAATTAATTACAACAGCGGTTTGGGTTATTTCTATTCACGTGATATTTTTGCATTTGACCTAGACCTACATGGACAACGGGTATGACAACCAACCTGAAATAGACTGTACTGTAAAGTTATAATCAATCAATCAATCAATCATCACGTGACGGTTCCTCCAATAGGCTGTGTACGGTATATCGAAACTGAACCACTGGGGTTGATTGCACCGTTGAATTAAGCGTAAGAAAACAGTTCTATGATTTAATTGTTTAACTGTTATTTGTATGTTCTAATCTTATTTTCTTTATATCTTCAGAAAAAAAAAAAAAAAAAACAGTTCTATCGGCGCGTAGTTTTCGTTGACGACCCCACGAAATAGCTTCCCTGTACAAAACATATGCGCTCACGTGTGCATGTCAGACCTCCTCTGAAACCAGTCTAGCAGCGGGAAAAGAAGGTGAAGCCTTCATGTAACTACAGTATAGTTTGTTGTTACGATCATTCTCTCTGTTAGTGTTCAAACCTGATAAGAATGAGGAGCTGGGTCTGGTGAGCTTGTTGCATTCTGTGTGTTTTGATTGGCTATTTATTGTGACGACCAGCGATGGAGATGCATGGATTCATCGAATTTTCGTTGCGGTTGGAGACACCAAAAGCAAACTGACTGTATATTATTTTATTAATATTGCACTTTCTTTATATTTTCTCAATTTTGAGCCTGTATACAAATAATTAAATTTTTCTTAGTCAATAGAATCCTAGAATAAGATGGGAGAGAAAATTTATCTTTGTTTACCTATACTGTACAACTTCAAAGGAAAATGAAGAAAACATACAGACAAATCAATAAAATTAGTACAACTACTATAAGGTGAATTACAGATTTAAATACTTAGAGCCTTTAATATCAATGTATTGTGGTATATGGATATTAGGAATGTGCTGGATTTCAATAGCTGACATTCTCATGAATCAAATATACACTGTAGCCAACTGTCAGATTTTTACAACTAAATGATCATTTAGCATATTTTGGAAAGGAGAAGGGGCATAAAAGTAACAAACACTCATTTTGTTTATATTCCACTTTGTATCATATATTATGAATATATATCCCTGTGCCATGATACAATGAAAACAATAAATATAAAGTACCTATTTATTAGCTAGAGGTGTATGATTATCTAGATATATTCGATTATCGAGATATCATAAGACTTATTGAGATAAGGATGATAGGTTTTTTAATCTAGATAATAGTAAACGTCCGTAAATTATTTGTATACTGGATGGTGTAGGCACCTCCTGGGGGCTCCAACTCTCCTACCACTTGGAAACAGTGTTAAAACTAACATTTTCCACTTTATTATAGTCTTCAAATCGCAATTTGCTCACTGTACTGGTTACAATATTAGCAGTTTACTAAAATAAATAATTGTTTTGGTTATCGAGATATGTTAGATAATCGAGATAAGCTCAAAGAAAATATTGAGATACGTCTAAATTAGTTATCGCACACCTCTACTATATACAACCAAATACTACACCATTGCAACTCCAGCATACATACGTAGTGGTGTGATTACATAGTTATTATATTTGCAAAATTAAGGTGTACCATGCTACAATTAAACTGTCAGGGCTTATGATAAAAATTTTTAAATGTCAGGACAAATTTCCTGCAGTTAGTCGGACAAGCATGTACAGTAGTTGACTTGGCACACCTGTGCACTATAATGACAAGAATGCATTGTACTTTGCTGGTTGTGCTGCCACATAGCCTGAGTGTTGTTTGTCACAGCCACTAAGCTGCTTTATATCTACTTTTGTAGGGCTACAGTATAGCAGAGGGGTTGGCATTGGTATATTTGTGGTCCCTCCCTTGGTTTGCAAGAATGTAGCACCTCCTATATAGCAACCAACATGTAGTAGAGTAGTTATTGTTAATAGAGAAAACAGTTGTGCACAGCTCAGACAATAGGTTTCCCCTTACACTTTCAAAGGGCATGATTTCCTGCCAAATTCATTTTATGGTCAGAAAATGGCAATTTGTCCGTTGTCCGACCATTATCATAAGCCCTGATGTGTATTACTTGAGTATATTCTTACTGTCACTGTAACTGTCTCTTTACTGTTTGAAACATTAGAATGATGCGTGTGGAAGACCCCTATAACATGTACATGTAAGTGAACAATATATCATGAGTAGTAACAAGCCAGTTGAGTTACAGTAACAGGCGGACTTGGAAGGAATTTACTTTGTTATAAAACACTACGGTGAACCTCATATTCAACAACTGAATACATGCATACAGGCGTACAGTCATTATTATTAAAAAGTCTTTGTACATCTTTAAGTATAGTTTTCCAACTGTCCTTCTCTCCACTTAAGAATAAATCTGCAGGAAGTTTATTCCAAAATGCTACAGCTATAACCTGCCAGCTATGTATGAAACGATCTACGTAAGGATCTAAAGTCACAAGGGTTCTGAAATCTTAAATGGTTAGCAGGGTCATAATAATAAAGTCTCTGTGATCTTCTTGTGGTATTGGTGACAAATTTAGGACAAAAGGTCAATAGATTACCTTGTCCTTCACCAGCTAACAGGTGACAAACAAGGCCCATTATTGCAGCATTTCTACGGTTGCATAAGGATGAAAATTTAGAGGAGCTCATATGTTCAACACATGTCTGTAAGGTATTGAGACAATGTAAATGGGATGGTGATGCACCAGAATACAAAACATATCCATATTCAATTGTTGGTCTTACCCATGACTTGTAAAGGATGGATAAGTCATGATGGTTAAAAAAGTTACGACATCGATGTAGCTGACCAAGTCGTTGCTTTCCATGAGTCAGTACCTTCACACCAAGAATATTAGTTGAGTTAACTTTAGGAATATTGTAATCATTCAGAAACAAAGGTGGATATTCTGAAATACCTGTTTTTAAAGAAATTTTAATGAGAATGTCTTGCATGGGGCAAATTCTATATTCTGAGGACAGCCAAATTGATATAAAGTGTTTAGATCAGCATTAACTTGAGCAGCAGCATTGCAGCGGTCTGACTTCTGAGGGATAATTTTCAAAGGGTATTGTTGTTGGCATATTCAATCATTGAACAATGCTTTACGACAGCAGGAAACAACCGGATGTATAAATTAAACAAAAGTGGTGACCGGATGGCTCCTTGAGGTATATACTCCTGCAGAGATGGAATAAAGTTCAGAAGAATCTACAGAAATGACAACTTTAATGTACCAATCTGATAGATATGATTCAAATGTTCTCTCAAAACCCAATGCTCCATAAGTGGGCCAAAAGACCTTTCCAACAAACATGGTCAAATGCTCCCTTGATGTCTAGAGCAACCAATCTCACTTCTGCTCACTGGTTAAGGGCTGACATTATGGTGGATGCAAGTGAAAGTCCAGCATCAAGAGTGTCTGAGCCTTTAACAAAACCAAACTGTTCCAATGGAATATATAATATTATGTGGAATAATATGTTTGTATAGCTGAGGTACAAGCACACATTCAAAAAATGTGATAAAGTTGGTAGAACAGCGATAGGACAATAATTCATATGATCGGATCGAGATCCTTTCCTGTATATTGCAAATAAATGCAGGCACTACATATATATTACAAGTTTATATAACCAAGAACAAGTTAAATTATCAGTATAATTAGGGTTTAGTATCAGATCAGTAGGTAGCTATTTTTCTGTATTGGTAGAGCACTAGTTTGTTCTCATTGCATCTGTAGATAAGAACAATTATTTGCGGAAAAACAAACCTCAAAGCCAGTTTATGGTTGGCTTTGGGTATATATATATTCAAACTACAAAAAGAAGTGAAATCCACATAAAACAACCAAGCTGTATAAAAAGGGTGCGGCTACCATGAAATGGCTGCAATGATGTTGATGATAAAAAGTTTTATTAATGCACAAAGCCATTATTATATTTATTATTTTATTGGAAATGGCTGCCACCTTTGATTTCACAACTTTTTTCACCTACTCTTTTTGAAGGCCACACCTGTTTATACAGCTTGGCTGTTTTTGCATGGTATATATATAATATATATAGCTAGCTACACAGACGAAACCAAGCACTGCCAGTTTCAGCTTGTAATATCTATAATACAAGTAATACAAGTCCACAACCTTACTACAAATAAGCAATGTAACATTTCTACAGCATTTATTATAGTGCTAGTTATGACACTAAATAATAGTAGATACAAAATTTATGAGAGCAGCCACAGTGAAGCCCATAAAGAGCATTAAATAATTCAGTAGTTACCACTATCAGTTGTTCTACTGTCATCATGCACGACTATTGCTGTTGTTGTTGGTGCTGTTGTTATCGTTGTTGGTGCTGTTGTTATTGTTGTTGGTGCTGTTGTTGTTGTTCTTACTAGGTCCCATTGGTACTGGTTCAGTTAAGATATCTGTGGTGGGCAAAGTTTTATCTGGTAGATAAATGGAAAATACAGCTTGTAGATCTTCTGGAGTGGACATCAGCTAAGTCATCAACTCATTCAGAATATAGGTCTGATTCCTGCAATAAGCTGATCCACTATTAAGTGTATGATTACTGTGTAGCATAATATCTATGCCAAAACAGCCAAGCTGTGAAAAAGGGTGCAGCCCTGCAAAAAGGCCAGAGTGAATAAGGTTGTGAAATCAAGATGACATCCAAATTGAAATAAATGGCTGCAGTGTATCATGATGTAGCTACAGATCAATTACATGAAGTGGTGTGTGATGGAGGAAAGTGACGAGGCAGAGAAACTCGATTCAGTGTTGAGCCTAGAAAGATATTTCTACATATAAATTATAGGTCTTGATGTACTTGAGAGATTTGTTGCTTCCGTTCCACTCATGTATTAGTATGTAGACCAGATTAAACGAGACAACTAAAGGTTAATCTAATAACTAGCTATCCAAGCGATTAAAGTAAAAAGGTGTATGTATATAACCATTATAACATAGAACTTAATTTTAAAATAATATTATGTTGTTTATAGCTATTGCAGCGCATCACAGGTTTGGTAAGAATAGAATATACTCCAAATTTAAAACTCCATAACTTCGCGTGCATTTATTTTTCTGGAAAGTCTGTATAATTATAATCTATTATTCATATAAATTAGTAGTACATCTACTCCACATCCATAATTTTAGTAATGATAGTCTTTAACAAGGTGACAATTTCACTGAATGTTGGTCTCTTCTCTGGTTCATAGAGCCAACACTTGCTCATGATGTCATCATACACTTCCTTAGGAGTACCTTCTGGTGCTTTCATCCTGTGACCTTGTTCCACAAACTCTCGGGCTTGCTGTTAAGGCAAACATTATAACTAACTATACTTTATCACATGGTACTGCAGTATGTAGGGTTACCCAAATAGTTGGTGACATGATCAAGGTTGGGGCTGAAATTCCTACACACCCATTCATGATGTAAGTAATAGTTATACCATGGCTGTGAGGGAGTTTGCTGATATATACACCTAATAATTCAAGGACCACAGGCCCTATGGCTGAGGGTGTATGTACATATCAGCAAAGCCCAGTGATATATGTCACTCTATAGACACACTCACCTGACAGATGAAAGAACTAATGAGCACTCATCATGGTTATTTTATCTGCTGATCGATAATCAGAACATTTTTCATACATCATTATGACACCAGGGGCGTACCAAGGGGGGTTTCCAGGGGTTTCAGGAAACCCCTTTGGATTTTACACACCGCTTTGAAACATTAAGAAACTGAAACTTCAGGTTCCATAATCTGGAATCCATCATGGAACAGGACACATTTTAAACGTTAAATATTAGTTTGGACATGATAGCAACACTTATAGCATTGTTCTGAATTATGATTTTGGTGAAAAGATCGAGATACTCTAATAGAGCATAGAGCAGTCAGGTAATCTAATATAACAGTCACTTAGCTGTAGTGGAAAATCCTTTTCAAAATTCCTGCGTACGCCCCTGGACACAATGCCAGAAAAGTTTAAGTTGTGATTGCAGGATCTAGTTTTTAGTATAAACTTTCCTATTAGAACAGTTCAGTTAATAAGTGTTTAGGATTTATAAGTTACTCATTGAGACCCTTTTAATCTCACTATTATTCTTTCTAGCAATTCTTTTTTTCTTCACCTATTATTCCAGAAATTATTCTCTAAAGTGATTCCTGAAATGCAGCTATGTAAATACACCCATTTGTTTTCTTCTGGAGCTATAGAGGGTAGCATATATATTGTAGCTTTAAAGTCAAAAAATACTCTGACAGAGCAGTTGGGTGACTGCTTTATTAGGATAGGTGAATGCTATCGATTATGTGAATACTATCCCACTAGGGACTTGTGAGGAGGCTTAAGGCCTGTGAATACAGGGAGTAAGAAACATATATTTGTTATTATATTGCAACTGAATTTTATGAGCGTAAACTAACTATTTCTGAAAATCATTCTATTATTCTGAAATAATTTTGATTCGTTTTAACACCTATTATTCTTGAAATTATTCTAGCATATTCTGTGGTCCCTTGCTTACATATAGTAATCTAGTTGCCATCCTCTTTGTGTTGCTCTGTGGTCAACTAAATGGCTGACATGCGGCAAGTAGAAATATACATCCCAAAATGAGTTTAGTATTAAACTATCAGCTAGTAAAAATTTAGCAACTACCCCCTGAGCCTAGCCTAGCCTGTAAATCCAAACCCACAATTTATGCTCTGTGTTGGTCTAATATACAATGAGTCAAAGCAAATTGTATCTTTGAACTGGTTGGGCATCAACCCATGAGAAAGCCATGTTCCCATGCATGATATTTCCCAGGAAATATATGCAAGCTACTGTAAAAATCCCCAAGTGGCACCTTGAAGACCCACACTAAAGTGGTATGTTACACAATAAACACAACAAGCAACATATTAGTGTGATATGAAGAGGAACATACATGTACATATGTATACAAGTTCATTTTTCTCCATGAAAGCTTGTACAGTGTAACTTCCTGCCAAAAATTTCATCATTATTCTATTCTGAATTTCTTTCAAAAAAATTTATGCAATACTTTTATTATTCCCAAAATGTACTCATTATTCTCAAAATTATTCCCATTTTTTATAAATTTTTCTTCACTTTTTTGTAATTAAATTCTACAAACAGATTCAATCAAGTTTATTATGCTCAAAATGATGTCTTCAAAATCAAGATTATGCTTAAAGGTTGATTGCTTTATTGGATTACTTCAGTATTCACTGACAGCTGTATTAAAGTAAGTGACTGCTCTATTAGAGTAACTTAATCGTTTTAGTGTAAAAAACAGCTAAGAAGCAACAAAATTAATACAATAACAGTAGGTGTTAGTTAGCGTGACACATATATTCTGTATTTTCATTGAAAATCTTGTAATTCTTTCTGTTATGCTGGTGCAATCCTTGATGCTTTTACCAGCCTATTACCTCAAAATGCCAGCAAAATTGTTGCAAGCCTATAGTGTGATTGAGGTTTCAGTAAAAATGCCATCTTTGCCTTTTAGATTTGCTGCCTTAATATTTTGCACTTTGGCAGAAGAATGAACAGTTTTCTGCAAGCAAATTGTTAAATTTGTTGTCATGTGATACACAGGGTATACTCCCGTACCACTAAATGTAATAAACTCTGTAGATAGACTGAAGTGTCTTTGAGGCTGCAAGGTAATTGGAATGAGTTACAATGTAAAAACAAAGCACATGTAACAAGCACATGATTGCAAAACTCTAGTAGAATAATCAGTCAAATACATTTCGATGGAACAGTACTAGTCAGCCATTAGGCTGGTACATCAACATCGTGTATTACAGAGCCAACTACATACGAAATGTATATATAATCAAGTAATAGGTCACATGCAATAACTATATAAGTTGTAAACTTGAATTACAAGAATACAGAAAATTATTACTTTTATACATGTATCAAGCATTTAATTTACTCAGCATTGTATACAAAATACTATAGGTGCAATAATATTATATGTGACCAGATTTTACAAATCACACATCAGGCAAAATCAAACTAACACCACCAGTGGATAGCTACATTATCGTACTTTTAGTTTTGACCCTCAGTACTACTCAAACTACTTGAGGTTGGTTTTAACAGACATCTTTTCTGGGTGGTGTGGAGAGCTCGAATGGCAGTTTCTGGTCTTATGAAGGGTCTGGCTTGGCAAGAATCAGTGGTTTACTGGTGGATGGTCTGATAATGTTAGCCAGACTTTTTTTCTGTTGATTTTGCTACATATCAGCCACTAAGAAGCCAGCACAGCCCTGTAATCTCATTTCTGGATTCCAATCATGGTCTGCCTCCATTTTGAAGTCTATCCCCACCATCCCCCACCTTCCACCCCTTTGTGAGCACTCGTGATACTACTACACTTGTCCAACTGCTCAGATTTTCTATCTTATTTGGTGGGAAACTCCACAAGCAGCTACAAGTACTGGAAGTGGTCTGAAAGGTAACAGATTGATGCATCGTTTGTGTAAATTTCATTCGTGTGCTTGCTATCCTTGGTGAGTTATACTGACTCAATTCTTTAAAACCATTTATCTCAAAACTTCTAATGTGTGATTTGGAACGTTTTCCCAAAATTCAGTCACATATACTAGATGGCATATCCGAAAAGTACTTAAACTACACCCAACTATTTCAACTCTTCCATGATAATCACCAATTGTAAGCTACTGCTCAGATTTTATAACAAGATTCTAAGCAAAATATATTAGACCCAAGGTTATATACGTACAACAGAATTATCATTAGACTGTACATTTTCAATATTTTTTAGTAGTACAGTAACACTGCAATTTTTGATAAAGAATATCTGTTAACCTAATCATATTGTAACACTTACTGCATTTTTCATTCCAACATAAGGTGGTGACCCAGAAGAGTAAATTTCAATTAGTAGTACTCCATAACTCCACACATCACAAGCTCCAGTGAACTGATAAGTGTTGAATACCTACATGATTGGAATAATTTATAAAAAGAGTTAGACTATTAATGGAAAGCCAAGGTACTCAACTATAAATAAATACGGACAGAAATTGAAACAATTTAATGCTATACAGCTAGTCAAATACATAATATTATTAATGTTGCAGGACCTTGTGTTATCATACCATCACGGTATCATCATACCATCATGGCAGAAAAAGGCCATTATCAATACTCTATAGGAACTGTGAACCACTTAAGTTCTATTATAGAACTTTGTGTGGGCGAGATCAAAGGAAAAGTGTACTTTAAATATCATAAAGTATACTTTAGGGCAAACAGTGCTCTATTACCCATAAAGAGTGCTTTGATCATATAATAAAGCACTCTTTGTGGTGTAATAAAGCACTCTTTGTGGGCAACAACAATAAAGTACTCTGTGGGCAATAAAGCACAGTTGCCCACATGCTTTAGTGCAGGCTAATAGCCTGTGGTGCCCATGCCAGGACGACTAATCACCCAAGCCAGTGAAGGCTGATAGCCCTCGCCATGCTGAGTGGTCAATTACCCCAGCCAATACGAAGTTTGCCACTGGATTGCTTTTATAGACATACCTAAATGCTTCGATGATGGGTGGAAGAAGGTAACATTGCTGTTATGTTAATATAAACGGACAAGTCCTGGAGATATCACGGAAATATTTCATGGTGTGTTACAACAGAATCGATTGTGGGTTGTGACCAAAACCTGCCAAAATACGCAATGAACGTCTAGTATGCCAAACTATGGTGAACTATGCGTGAGTTACTTTGTTAAACTAGTTTGTGTACATTCAGGCTGCTAATAATTCATGCAACGCGTGTTAATTACAAGTCCTAGTGTACGGTGAAGCTACATGACTAGAAAGTTTCATAAATCATTTAAAGTATTGCTGCGAGTACCATATGAAAAGTAAAGCATGAGGCACAGCCGAGATGCTCGCCTAGTGCTTTATTTTCATATCGCATGAGCAAGGCAATGCTTTAACATATACAACAGTACTTACTTCAGGAGCTGTCCACTTTACAGGAATCTGTTTGTCATCAGGTGTTAATGGACAGTAACCATCTTCTGCTTTTCTGCATAAGCCAAAGCCAGATATCTTTAGATTTCTATCAACCCAACAACTCCTGGCAGCCAAATCTCGGTGAATGTATTTCTGTGAAGTCACATACTCCATTCCCTGTGCAGCATTAAGAGAATACTGTAGTAGTTGATATGAAGTGTGCTTAATTTCCTTCTTCTGAAGGAAGTGAAGAAAGTTTCCACCAGGTAGTGATTCTGTGACAATGTACATTGGCTCTTTATCAGTACACACTCCGAGTAATTTAACAATGTTATTGTGACTAATCTGTTTTAAAACTTCAGCTTCATTCAAAAACAGTTTTTCAGTACTGCTACCAGAAGTACACCTTTTAACACACACCTGTAACCCAGAATTCTTCAGGATGGCTGACAACATTTCTCCAAGGAATCCTTGGCCAAGTGGTTGCCCATCAAGTATAATATTATCATGGCTAATAGTGTACGATGACTGGCTAGTAGAGGTTGTCTTCTTACACACAGGTCTCTTTAGCACAGCTTGTGATTGTTTAGTAATGGGAATCTGGGTCTCAATATGATGTTTAATGAGTGCACTGATGCTTGAAAATGGTTTGCCTTCAAAACTGTACTTTGTCCCATCCTGTGGAAGCACAATCATAAAGAATAGATAGCACTTTTAGTAATTACCGTGAAGGTTTACTTATCCTGCAAAATAAACATGACATAGGGCAGTACACTAATGGTTGACTATAATGAAGATTAGTATTATAGAAACCATTACTATAATCAAGACTCATGGTAGTGAGTCAAGCGGCTAAGGAAAGAGGGGTGCGCGACTACTGTGAGTTATTTACACGAACAACTAACTCTAATAGAACGCACACCTAAAACCTACTTTTAAAACTATTCTTTTGTAAAAAAAACTCTGAGATGCAATAAAACCTTTGGTATTTTGTCATATAAGCGTATTACTAATGCTGCATGAAATTTTGCTGAAATTGTTGTATTCTTCTCCTCCTCCTTCGCATACTCGTTAGCGCTAGCCGCCCATTTTTTGACACTTATATCTTAGACTGTGTTAGTTCCACAGCCTTGGATTTACTATCACAAGTTCTTTGGCTAGTTAAGTTTCTTCAGTACAAATCTTGGAACTCCACCTCTTTAGAGCCACCATTAGCAATTTTCTCAAAATTTGATTAATTCACTCTTGCGCTTCATGGGACAATCTTTGATATGTAATTAAACATGTGGTGGTTGCTCGATTATGACCTGCTGCTTTTCTGGGAAGTGGTGAGTTAATTTTCAAAAGCGTACGCCTTTGCAATCAATCCAGTCACCTTGGAAAATATGGACGATTCCCGTTTACAAACATAGGGAAATCATCATGCTACCACAAATTGACACCTTTGAGCTGTCAGCAAAAAGAAATTGAACACAATGTGCATACTACGGTTATGCCAAAAGGCATATGTTGAGCTGAAGCATTGTCGAACAGTGAAACAATTTAGCCCGTAGTCTTAGTTGTTATTGAGTTACACTTGTCTGAAGGAATCAGGCAAGCAGTTAGTCAGTCATTGGAAAATTTTATTGAATAAATTTTGTAGCAATCTACTGGAAGGGTCATGAAGGTACTTTTGGGCTTGGCTATACCAGCCAAGGGATTGGGATGGCATTGTGAAGCTGGTTTTTGGGTGATATTGTTGGCCAGAAAAGCAAACCTAATACACAGTACTACCGTACTGTATGATAGCACTGCAACAAGATTTACTGTAGCTCTGATAGTGATAAAATTACAGCAAACCACACAGTACTGCAACATGCAAAACATACTTGGTCTTCTATCTTCCGAGCAATGAAGTGTTTATTCATCCCATCCCATTGGGTGGTTAACACAAAACACTTCTTATTCTCTGCATATCTTAATAGAAAATCACCATCTTCCTTCAACAGTTGAATGGCAATGGAACGAGAGATATCCCCATAGTACCACAACTCTTTCTCTGCTAAAATCTGAAGAAACACAAACAATTGATACTGTTTTCAGATTCTTTACCATGGTTGTGAATATTTGCTTATACAGATATGCACCACTTTCACCCTCACTTCAAAGGGAAGTGAAGGTGTATAAATGCCATATAATACTGCTATCAGTGCTCAGGAATGCATTAATGAGAAACGGAGGTAGAAAAAAACCTAGGAGGAAAACGTTTTATCCCTCATAGGAGGGAACATATTTTTGATATAATTTCTCATTAATGCATTCCAAGCATTCCCAGGAATCATTTATGAAACTTTGGTGTTGACACTTTAGGGATCGAATGTGGGTTTTAGTTTTGTGAGTAATGTGAATAGTTAAGCTGTGAACTTGAAAATGAAGTTACCATATTTCAGTTTATATTGCTGTGTTATTATTGGCTGTCAAGAAGTGCTGGACAGCTGGATATCACACCAGCGACTGCAAAACAAAGCTATTCAAGAGCATCAACATTCAGATCAATACAGGATGACGCACAGAAGAACAGTGTTCCCTCAATCACATGATGGCTAACTTAACAGAGAGAAGCAAAACTACATCTCAACCAAACTATAATTCATATAATTATATCCTGTTCATCAGCCAACATGGAAGCCAGCTTCTTGCACACTGTGCATGGTAGCATTTGGCCCCATGCCATTACAAACAGAAGCGAGAAACATAGTTTCTTACCCTCTCATTGTAAGTACGTACAACTGTAAACACGCATACGCATTGTTTTTCTAGGGAAGGATTGTCCACGGTATAATCTGACTGAACCAATATGTGATACACTGTAGAAGATTACTGTAAATAGACTAAAGGTGTTATCATAGTATAAATTGTAAGTAACTAACATAATATTATATCAATTAGTACTGCTTAGATGGTTCTTAGACTTAGCAACTATACCACATATTAACCTGGTACCCCTGTGCAGGTACATATAGTACAAAGCAACACAAGTAAAATTTTTTGCTTATTTAAGTCAGTAATAGCTCAGCACTGAATCCAGGCTCTTTTGATTACCATACCAATGCTTCTTTCTTGCTGCTAATCTGGCACTCATGCACATACACAAGCATGATATCTAAACTATTTAAGTGACTTCCCCTAAACTGTAGCTGGTTACGAAAATAAAACTCTGCACTAAGAACGTATTATACTGTACCTTATCATTAGCAACAATATCACTGGAGGGCTTTTGCCTTTTACTGGTACCAGCATCACTCCTACTATGAAACATTTCCATAGGCTCATATATGTTGCTTTTCTCCAGCGAAGCTGCACACAAACTCTCAAGTTGAGGTGACATTGGAATAGGTTGTTCGTTGTTGTCAACTTGTGATGTGCTACGCCTCAATACTTTAATATTATGAGATGGAGGTGATGGAGATTCCATACTACCACTGTGGTGCATAAATTTTGAAAACATTTTTCCAAAAGTACCACCTTTTCTAGGCTTTGGTGAATCCTATAAAACATTGTGCATCATACATAAACTGCAATAAAGCACACATTAAGCTAAAACATCACAATATGTCTATTAGTAGTATAGACTTTTAGATATTACATTTGCACAAATTAAAGCGTAATAGTACTGCTTGATTAACCATATCACCTATTACTTTCTGCAATAACAACAATGCATTATGAAGAACTGGTTGGAAAAATTGCAAAGTAATTGTGAATGGGCCTGCAAAAATAGAAAACTTTCGTAACTATTATAAAAACCAATTCAAATGTTGAGTGAGGATTTGATGATAGCATAATGATATGCATAAGTTATGTGTCATGAATCTTCGGCATATTTTGTTTATGTACGTACCGTATAGTAAAAAACTTTGGTGGTAAAATAGTTTGGCGAAAACCCACTATTGCAAATTGGCGAAGAAAAGAAAACTTTGGCAAATGAGGCTTCACTTGAATTTTTTTATTATCTATAATAAAAGGTAGCTACCACATACTGTACCACTCAAATGCAACCCGAGTGCAAGCGATTAAGCCACTCACCAATTAAGGGGCATGGCAGCCATTTTGATTGTGAGTCTTTATTCCTTGCATTGAAGGATGACAACTTGCGATGGAAACTGATTAGCAAGTCAGTGGATTTTAGTGCAAGTGAAATCTTGCCTATCCGAGTAACATGCTGGCAGTGTTTCTCTACTTCTTATTTTTCTTTCAGTTGTCCAGCACGTGCTGTTCTTTGTGCTGGAGGTGGTAGGCAAGGACAGTCCATCAAGTCCGGGTTAAATTGGCAAGTCTTTTAATCACTTGCACTTTCGCATAGTGACGTTAAATTTGAGTGCTACCTACGTAGCTACTGTACAATCGTTCGCTGGTTTTGTAATATCGAGAGCAATTGTAAACTCTTGTGGGACAGTGAACCTCGTGGACAATTAGATTAGATTAGATTTTAATTTTTGTCAAAGACAAGAGTACACAGAAGGCATTGCCTGCAAAAGTGCTCCCCACACAAACATACAAATATACATACACAACGCATTAACAACAGGCAAAACAGAAAGTTTAGAATACAGGGTTTACACAAAAAGATAACGACGAAGTGCAGTCCGGAATACAATTGGATTTGACAGTTGGAGGATGCGAAGGAAAATTGTGTTCCATAGGAAATGAGTGTTGACAAAAAAGAGAAATGGCGAGGATTAATAGTTGAGGATGGGATACATAGCATCATTGGATGAGATCTAGTGATGGTAGTAGAAAATTGAAAATATCTAGAAAATGGGATGGCAACTCTGTTATGTAAGGTATCATGGGCCAGACTGATAGAAAAGAAAGACCTCCTGGTATGAACTTAATTGGACAATTGGCAGTTTGAGCTTCACTTAGACAATAAGTTATTGCGCAATCGAAGGGAATGTTTGGAAATACCCATGATACCCATCTTTTCAACATAATCTGCTCATGTGATTGCTAAAAATAATTGGCAGATAAAACTTTGGCGATTGTAATGCTAATCGCTAAATTCGCCACAAAGATTTTACTGTCAAAATTTGTTACTATACAGTACCTATATTCACAGGTTCAATAAATTTATACTAACCTTGGTGGTATCTTTATCAATACTATGTGAAGGGTAATCATTATACTGACCCCAAAAAGGGAAAATCAGTGCAGTGTCAATGTCAGGAAAGTGACTACCCAATGAGTGGTCTTGGTAGTAATCAACCATCTCCTAATATTTTAACAGGAAGAAATACATGTATATAAATACAAAGTGGATATTTAGCCAGTTGGACTGGATTGAATATTGCCTGGCACTATCAAGCACACCAGTTGTATAAAGGTGAGTGTATGATCAGTTTGAGATGAACTAGGGTTGGAGCCCGACCCTAGCTTGCCTTAAACTTACTGTGCCATAAACATGCACAATGATAGACACAACAGGCAAATCTCAGTTACAGGAGTATAGCATTTGGGTTGGGGTTGGATTCAGCCTTGGTTAGCTAGGGTCTCTTACATTATATGCTTTCTATATAAGTACCTCACCCCTAAAGTTTCAAATAGTGGAAAGCAAAAAGAAGTTGGTAACTAGCAGTAGTGGCATGATATATAGTGTTGGAATCAAGAACTACATATAGGGGTCGACTGGCAGTTTGAGCTTCACTTATTCCACTTTTTTGTCTTTTCTTACACTTTCATGTAGCTGCATGTATATGAATTTTTTTACAATACCGGCTAAGGGCATGACAAGGTTGTATTTCATGAATGTGGCAGGTCACTGCTTGGCAAAATTCTAAATTTTGTGAATAATATGGGTGTAGACTCCTAAGTACTGTGCAAGAAAACAATGTGGAGGAGAATGGAGCTCCCTCACTGTATTTCAGAAGGGCTTGACCTCCTGCATTTGGTACAGCAGCTGTATATACTCCAATATAACAGTTAGTTCCAGCTGAAAGAATTTAAAAAAAATTATTTTGATCTGCTGGGTCATAACTAGGGAGTAAAAAGTCCACAAAACATATAGGTATAGCCTAACTATCAACAATACTAAATGCAAATGATAACAACAGCATCACGTGTTATATAATAGAAACTTGAGCAACTACAATAGTTCTGTCAAATGTCAAATTTGTGATTGGATTTGTAAAAGGCATCTTCCACACATATCCAATTTATCAACTTTGATGGTTAACAACTTAAGGTATTGATTTGAAATTTGGTCAGTAGTGAATAGCAACATTGCTTAATGGATGGAGGTTTATATGTTAGCTAAACACCAAATTATGGTCTCCCACATTCATAGAATTGGATGTGTGTGGAAGACCCCTTTTCATAAATCCAGTCACATTTTATGACTGGGGTTTGAAAATTAACCCAAAGATATTGCGCAAAAAGACAACACCAGCATATAGTTGCTGCACTACCAGACTAACCATTTCCTTGTCTTCGACTTGTTGGGTATATTACCATATTTTCTCATATAAAAGCCAGGAATTTTATTTCCTTCCTAGCATTTTTGACCCGGCCTGTAAACGAATAGGGTCTTTATTTGAGACTGGACATTTATTTTGGATTGGTCCAACGTTTACTCAAATTTGGGTGGTGGTAGAATGGGATTACTGTAATGGTAAGCATAGAAAACAGTGATACGGTGTGTTGACTATAAACAAGTGTAGTCAAGGCTTAAAATGATTGTAAAATGGTTGCATCATACATATCTGCATGTACGTGGACTCGCCCCAGACTACTCATGTGATTACTTGTTGTACCTTTGTCCCTCAGAAGGCTCTAAACTCAATTATGAAGAAGCAGCAGCAACATGAAAACAATTAGCCCTGGCCTCTACGTATTTGAGACCGGGTATTTAATTTCCAAAGGTGCTGGAAATCCCCTGGCTTATAATCAAGACAGGCATTTAATCAAATGTGGCTTTTATACAGTAAATACAGTATGTTAGTTTTATGATGGCCTATATACAAAGATTCGTATAACTGTCATTTAACATTGTGGTGACAAAAATATTAGTTTAAAGCTAGGTGGTGCCTACTACAAATATTAACTAATTTGCCAACCCCAAGAAAATCTTCCTACAGTGGCAGGCAACTTTGTAAACATTTACATTTACCCATGGTATTAGGCTTGAAGGCCATGATAGCTCTGAAAAGTTTGCCTGCACATTTACTGAGACTGGTTTATATCGCACTCTAAAATATGAAATTAAAATTTTTGCATGTACATTACTTGATTTTCTAGTGTCCAGTCACATGTGGACACTAGAAAACATGTGTACTTTACTGCATGGCATTGAAATACTGTATTTACCTGCTGAATCTGAAAAAATATATAATATTATTGTTTTTCTCACAGCATCACTTGGAACTGCTTGGTTTGAGGCCCTGTGCAACAAATTTACTTACACACCAGTAAAGTACTGTACTTATACCTGTACTAACTCGGTAGCCTTGAAGTAGCTAATGCCCTTCTGAATCAACTGGACTTTCAATTACGTGCTCCAATAGGGGTGAAGGGTCACAGGTTGTGCTAGTTCTATTTAAATAACTTAGAGGTATTGTAAGCCTATCTTTAGCTGGAAAAGTTTTTTCTATCTCTCAATTCTGACAGTTTATATGTAAAAGTTTACGATACATTTCATACAAATACATTATGCACTTACGTTAAGCGTAACAAAATGCTTATCATCGGTAATGCTAAAAGTGCTGGATAATTGACCACCGTGTATCTTTATGTGATGAGTTTTTTCTTTCCACCTGAATAGAATTTAAGTAACATGTAGCTACATAGTCAATCTCTGATTATATTGAAAGTGATCTTTCACAAATAATGCAGTACCTTATACAAATTTCATATTCTTTGTTGTCACTCTCTTTCATTTCTCGCACAAAGAAAACACCATCATCCAACCCATTTAATGCTCCTTCAGCTTCCTTGTATGTGAAACTCACAAACCTGAGTTGGGGGTAACGAGTTACATTTGTAACGCGTTACTTAATAATATTACTTCTGTTGCAATGAAGCAATATAACGCATTATATGACAAAGTAACGAGTAATACAACAGATATTACATCCAAAAATTGTAGCGCATTACTTCTTTATAATGCGTGTTGTATCCAGCACATGATTGGCTGGAGTTTGGGTCCTGACAGCACTGAATACGGCAAGAACAAAGAGTGATAGTGTATGGAGAGTGCCCTTGAGACCAAGATACTACAACAAAGTATGTTTTTGAGGCTGAATTCTATCAGAGAAACGCGTGTCTCACTCGTGTCACTTGTAGTCGTAGGCTGGGAGCAATGTATTTAGAAGGTTGAGCTTAATTTACAGCTTGTAACGAACAAATGTAATAATATTACTAGTTACAGCCATCAAAGTAACGTGTAATATGCAACTCGTTACTATTTTTCTGGGAGTAATATATAACTGTAACGCGTTACATTGTATAGAAGTAACTAGTAATATGTAACAAGTTACATTTTTAAAGTAGTGACCCCAACTTTGTGTGCAAATTAATGTTTAATTTCTGAGTTACTGGACTAGTAAGTACGTACATACATTTTAAATAACATTACATCGCTATGAGCAGCTCCAAGAATTGTGATGACTGGTTTCCAACTACTGTACCTGCTGCTTGCACACTCATACATAGCATGTTTTGAAGCATACTAAATAAAAGGGGGTCTGGGGGCAGTAAAAAATGTATGGAAAACTTACCAGAGTTTGAACCAGGCACTTCCATACTGAACACCCAAATCCTTAACTACATGTACTGAGCAACTGCTATCACAGCTGATTACCTCACTTAATTTCTATTTTTATGTGTAAAAATTCTAGCTAAACTCTACTCAATGGTAAAAGTTTAGATCTACCAATGGAAGTTCTATATGTGCTCCATTAGAATTCTTCAGAATGTTAGAATAATGTTACCTAAAGGCAATATAATTACAACTTCTGTCTTCAATAATCATTGTTCTGTAGATAATTAGAGTAGGTGCAAACTTTTTGAAAAAGTTGTTTAACTTGAAGCCAAAGCTATAAGTAGTAAACATGCAATACTTAGTATTTGTGATCCAGTCTGGAAAAACTGGTCTTATCACCTACTTAAAAGTATCAAGAAGTGTTTGTTTTAAGTGTTTAGTGCATTGTAGCTCGCCAAGCTATGTATACCAAACTTTCACATGTTTTATACAAATTTCTTACCTTCCAGAGCATGCACTGTACAAGTAGCCAACAGCTAACATTTTATTTAAACCGAGGTTGAGTCTATTTGGCAAACTCAAAAGGGGTGGGTGCAGGGGCCCAGGAGATGGCAAGAGGCTGTTTAAGCAGATCACTCAAGTTTAGGTGATGAAATTTGATAGTTTATTCATGTAGCTTTGTGTTCTTGGTGAAAAATCAAATTCTACATAGGCGATAAGACCAATTTTCCCAGACCCAGTCACATTTATTTAATGGCTAAAAATCGATGACATTTATCTAACTTGTCTTTCACCCAGAACAGCTTCAGATATACTTTGGCCGTATTAAGCACCTCTAAAAATAACCTTAGCTTTGGCTTTATAGCTACTTTGGAAGCATTCCTTGCAGTTTATTGCTTAATAAACTCAAATTAGAGTTGCACAGCATTAGAGAGGTGCTTCTTGGTAGTGTCCAGTTTTATCCACACATTGTACACAGTATTACAGCCCAAAATTGCCTCCAAAACAGCATCTCAAAATGTGAATGTTTCAAAAATTTCCTAGGGGAGCACACTGATGTTGATGACAATGGCTGTGTGCATTCTTAATTTATTAGCATTAACATCACTGCAGCCATTTCTTGACTGCCACCTTTGATTTCACGATTTTTTCACTCAGGCTGTTGAAGGTCGCACCCTTTTTTCACAGCTTGGCTGTTTGGCGTGGGTATGCTTTACAGCAATATTTTGTTAGAGATGCATTTATTTGTAAATACAGTCTACTCTACCGTATTTGCTGATGAAATTATCATACATACAACCGAAATTGAGAGTACATTCTCACCATGGATAATGTTCAAGTAAATCTGTAGTCCTCATAATCGGCAGGCTAGCTGTCTGTTGTACTACTCTAAAGACAATATACAACATACATAAAGTAAATTGAAAAGTTGAAATTCATCTGAGTAAGGATCATACATAGTAGTAGCTAATTTAAAAAAAAATGAAACAGACGCAGTTGTGGCTATACTAGCAGATATTTAATCTCTATACTTCAGTCATAATAATTATAGCCATGACTAAAGTAGGGATGAATGTTCACTAGTACATACGATTCCCTACTGAAACGTAAAATTTCTGTGAACTTATTTGTTTGCTTCTTGTAATGACTGATGACTCAGTGCATACTGTAAAAATGAAAGAAGTGGTAACTGATGTACAAAATCAATTTCATAACTTAGCACAATGCCTAACTATATAATAATAACTGAAAGGTGAAGTTGCCATTCTGCTACATTTTCAGCTATTTTGGGGTGATATGTTTGAACAGAAAAGGCCAAACCCTCATGATCCCTACTATGTAGTACTACTGTACTCTATGATAAAGAGCATGTTTAAGTTTAGTTAGCTTAACCATACAGTATATATTGTATGAGAAAATGGTACCACTGAGACTATTCATGGATCTGTCAATTCTTTACAAATGCTTTGGATTTAAATGACTATCAACTGTCAATGGTGATATGCCATAGAGGGTTATTTTCTAAGCAGAAAATTTGCAGAAGTAGCAAAATTTGAATTTTGAAGGATTTAAGCTTTGAAGAATGTGTAATTATTTTGAAGTCCAAGTGGATTTCAAATAATCCAGTGCATAGAGATGATTTATTCCATAAGTCAGCTATTGGCAAAATTGCAACAGATGGCATTAAAACCTAACGTATCTGGATCAGCTAGTTGATGCAGTAATGTTTAACCATTATAGTCGCTATAGCATGAGTGATGATATATCTACGCCAGTATGTTTTATCACGTGAAAGCAAGTTACTTACCATTAATTGTGCACATGAATTTATTGTCAAAGAACGGCAGGTCTTGAAAGTTTATTTTAGAAGAGAAGAGCCAGGCTAATATATATGACAACTACATCATTTCAGTTATGACTTATAAAAACAAAATATGGTTAGGAGCTATTGTGGATGCTTGGTTATTATCTTCACTTATCAGAGGTGTTGCTGCACACACATGTATGCATATG
The DNA here is from genome assembly GCF_963678975.1 of Dysidea avara. Taxonomy (NCBI): domain Eukaryota; kingdom Metazoa; phylum Porifera; class Demospongiae; order Dictyoceratida; family Dysideidae; genus Dysidea; species Dysidea avara. The sequence continues at coordinate 30,048,215 of NC_089276.1, forward strand.
TACACAGTTTAAATATGCAGCAAAATGTACACTTTTCATTATATAATATTGTATGTACATAACAATAACTCTTTATTGACTTACAAATGTGAGGGTGGCCTCTTCAGTGTCAATATATTTTTGTCGATCTGTTGCTATGTACATATAAGATACCACTGTACATAGCTTACATGTATATACATACATTATACTGTATATACGTTTATATTTATATATATATTTTTTTTTTATAGTTATAACACGCTTACGAGGGATATTTAGTCATATCCCGAGTAATCGTGTTATAACTGTTATATTCTACACCCTAGTAGATGAAAACGATTATAGATAGTGCGTTATAGTGAAACAGCACCTCCTGGAGATGGAAACCAATAGAAATTCTTGATGGATCAGACGTTTTACACCTTTAACGGTGCTATGCCCACATAGTCGCGATTAGTGAGTTATCCACAAAGGAGACAAGAGTTAATCGAAACTTGTTCCAGTTCCTGAGGTGAATAATTGTTGGTTGATTTAGGCGCTTTTTATTAAAGACTTGTTTACCGTTTAGATAAGGATTTCGCGGAATGTGTGAAGTTACACCATATATGGTAAGTGTAGCCACAAAGCGTGGTATATCAGTTATATACCACAGTTTGCCGTGGTATATCAGTTATATACCACAGCGCGGCGCTTTTGATCTCAACCACAGGCGTGGTATACATATATATATCATACAGTACGGTAGTACTGAGGGATCATGCAGTGTTTGGCTTTCTTGCCCAAAAATATCACTCTAAAACCAGCCTCATATTTCCTTCATAACAGCTTGGTAGTATTGGTTAGGCATAGTCAAGCCTAAAAAAATTCCTTCAGACTGACCTGACCCCAAACTCTTCCAACTAGTTTCTATGGAATTTTAAAAAATCAGAATTTTATTCTGACTAACTACATTGTAAATAACTAACTAGCTAACTGATGCCTTCAGCCAAGCATAACTCGACAATAGATAAGGCTACGGGCTTGATATTTTCACTGTTCGACGTCGCTTCATCCTGAAACGTGCCTTTTCACCAACCACAGTACTTAAAATGGACGTATCATGGACTTACCTTTGTCCTCCTTTGTGCTCCAGTTCTATTCGGTGACAAGGCAAGGTGTCGATTTGCAATAGTGCAACACGGCTTCCCTCTGGCTGTGTCATGCTTTTTGCCCGCAGTTTTCGTAGTGACTGGATTCATTGCAGAGAAGTTTCTTGTACTGCTCTTCATTTGTAATGCTGTGTAACGAGTGGAACATAGCTACAAACGAAGTGTAATGGCCACCTCACTTTTCAGTGTGTACTTGATTATTAGGGTGCGCATTCAGACACAAAAAATATTGATTTGCACCATTCTTTCTTTTAATGTAGCACAAGTGGATTCAGTAGTCATAATTGTGTTATAAAAAAAGTTAACAAACAAGTAGAAGGAAAAATTAGGAATTTTAAACTGATCAAAGAACAAAAAAGCAGGGAAACAAGGGAACAGCTGGAAGTTTTGAAACAAGGGAGGTTGCCTATACCTGCAGATATACTAGTGGACATGTAATCCCTAATTCAGTCATGGTTATAGACTGAAGAGTAGGGATTAGATGTCCACTAGTATATCTGCAGGTATAGGCAACTTCCCTTGTTTCACAACTTTCAGCTGTTCCCTTGTTTCCCTGCTTTTTTGTTCTTTGATCCCTAATCCAGTTAAAATTCCTAATTTTTCCTTCTACTTGTATATATATATAACCACTTTCACACCTCACTTCAAAGGGAAGGGAAGGTGTATAAGTGGTATAATAGCACTATCAGTGCTCAGGAATGCATTAACGAGAAATGGAGATAGTATATACAAGTTATATATAACCCTCCTAGGAGAGATATAACTTGTATATACTACCTCCTATTCTCATTAACGCATTCCAAGTATTCTCAAATCATCTGATTTCTTTGATGAAACTGTGTGATCTCCTAGGACTGCTTTAATATAGTGACACTTCACAGGAAGTATAGTGGGTTTTAGTTTTGTAAAGTGAGCCATAGCATAGATAATGGGCTTGGAGAAGAAGATAGTTTTACTGAATGAAGAAGGTCACAGGTTAGTTTATATTGCTGTTGTGATTGCCCTCTAGTCATGTGGCGATGTTCAGACACTGGTTAATTGATTTAGCCATTAGTGTAAACATATTCACTACTTTAGTTTATCCATGGCTAGTAAAGTAAGTACTTTAGTGCATTTGAATCATCTTTGTATTGCTGTTTTGACACCTGGCGCGATGTTACACATGCTTAGTGACTGGATGTGGCGTTTAATCTACTAGGTCATTATAGCACTGTAAACATATTTGCAGATTATTCATGGCTAGTATAGTAAGTACTTTATAGTACACTCTTCATTATGAGCTGCTCAGGTTGCATTTGGGCTTCCTGTGTTTAATAGACACATTCCAAAATTACGTCAGTGTCATAGCAACAGTCTTCCGCCATTTTGAAAGGGGCCACTGACAATAATCATGATTGCGCTACGTTGAAATACGATGATGAAAACAGCTCGAAAAAAGTGGTATTATTGAACAACAGGCTATGGAAACCTTCAAGGTTGCAAATTAATGTTTCTGGTTAGACGCAGGTGGTTATCAGGGTTGAACAGGTGCGAAGCGTTGACAACAGTAATTGCCTTGTTTGCCAGTACAAGGATAGCGTTTTTGTCTAGTAGTCATTACTGCTGTGTTAGTGAAAGTGACAGCAATAGCGGCTGGCCATCCAGACGCCTCCTTGTACTGGCAAACAAGGCAATTACTGTTGTCAACGCTTCGCACCTGTTCAACCCTGATAACCATTTGCGTCTAACCAGAAACATTAATTTGCAACCTTGAAGGCTTCCATAGCCTGTTGTTCAATAATACCACTTTTTTCGAGCTGTTTTCATCATCGTATTTCAACGTAGCGCAATCATGATTATTGTCAGTGGCCCCATTCAAAATGGCGGAAGGCTGTTGCTATGACAGTGACGTAATTTTGGAATGTGTCTATTGTGTACCCACAATCTGTATGATAGTGTCGAAACACTTACGTTGAACCCCTCAGCAGCTCCTTGTCATTGCTCTAATCTCCACAATCGAAATTCACATGGTCCCATATAAATACACTCGTGAAGCATTCCTTCAGTTTCCCACACCTGCAGGTGAGTCACCCAAGTAGAATATATTAGTTGTAACATGGACACTTGTGATTTGCCTGAAATATACGCATGAGCACAAGGGCCCGCAAGTGTGTATATTTCAGGCAATTTACAAGTGCCCATGTTACAACTATTACATATATGTGACCGGATTTGCGAAAAGGGGTCTTCCACACACATCCAATTCTATGAACTCAGAAGACCATAACTCAGTATTCAAGAAGCATATTAACCTGGAACTTTCTCCATCCACTAAGCTATGTTGTTTCTCAATACTGACCACACTTCAAATCAATAGCCATTTCCAATCTGAAGTTATGAGTTGTCAAAGTTGGTAAATTGGATGTGTGTGGAAGACCCCTTTTCGCAAATCCGGTCACATACATATATAAACAGCCAAGCTGCATAAAAAGGTGCGACCTTCAAAAAACCTGGGTGAAAAAAGTTGTGAAAATCAAAGGTGGTGGCCATGAAATGGCTGCAATGATGTTAATTTTAACAATGGCTTAAATCTTTTATCATTAACATCATTGCAGCTAGCCATATCATATCATGGTCACCACCTTTGATTTCATAACTTTTTTCACCCAGGCTTTGTAAAGGCTATACCCTTTTTATACAGCTTGGATGTTTTTGCATGGATTTCACTTATTTTCTATTTTATAAACTGGCTTTTGCTCTACCAATACAGAAAATCGCCTACCAATCCAATACCAAAGACAATTTATACTGATATAATTAATTTTGTGCTTGCTTGTCCATGGTTATATAAAGTTGTAAAATGCATGTAGTGCCTGTATTTATTTGCAATAGTGTTTTATAACAAAGTAAATTCCTTCAAAATTAGGTATACTATTTGTCTATTAAGATTTTCAGTGACTGTTCTATTAGAGTATCTCGATTTTTCATGTGAAACATGATAAGTTGCAGTTGCTCATTTTTTAATAAGGAAAATCCTGCACTTTTTATGCTACAATATGATTTCCAGCCTGTTGTTACAAGTTTCATTAGCATAGCACTTATTATGATGATTACGATTGGCACAAGTAGGTCTTGATAATAGTGCATACTCCCAGCCAATCTGCACCAAAATAGCTGTAATATTGGCTTTGATTCGATGGAATACTAGAGAAGTTGCAATAGTATTGTCTTGTAATGTTCTAATAGAGCAGACATTTTTTTGAGGATTTCTAAGAACACTCGTAGAATGTTCTAGAACAATTTAGATTATCCATTGGTAGACCTATGAAATTATGAACTTTTACTATTTAAGCTAGAATTTAATAAAGTAGAAATTAAGTGAGATGAACAGACGTGATTGCAGTGGTTCAGTGGATAAGGATTTGGGTGTTCAGTATGGAGGTTCCTGGTTTAATTGCTAAGTTTTCTTTTAACATTTTAATGCACATTTTTACCCCGCAGTGACTGTTCTATTTGAGTATTTCGACCCTGCTATTTACAGCTGTTTGGTTTTTGCCTTGTAGCTCTACAGCTGTCAATGCAATTTCTTTTAAACTACTAAAGGTTTGAGCTATGATGGCTAACCTATACACATACCTATTTTAAAGTTATTCCCATACCCTGTAGGCATGACAACAAGTTGGCTTTTTAATGCAAACAATTGTCCAAAACTCTGACTATTAATCAGATATTAATCAGATTTGCACCTAACTTGGTACATGATTGTGCCACAATATGTTAAAGTGTACCAAAGCTCGAACAATATCAAGCTACGTATTTGCATTTTATAATGGTTTTTGTAAAGTGTGCAAAAAGAACAATCAAAGCCCCCCCCCCCCCCCCCCTCCCCCTACCCCAAACCCCCTAAATGAAGAAAAAAAGAAAAAGGAAAAAAAAAAAAAGAAATTAAGCCAAATTTTGAAGGCTTGTATTTCATGATTGTGCTAGGCAATCTTGCTCAGATTGGTATGTGGGGTGCTTAAGGTGAAGGAAGTTTGCAGTATAAAAATGATTCCAATTCAAAAAGGGAACACAGAGTTATGTACGTACAGTGTATGTGTTTGTTTCTTCTTCATAGTGTGGAGCACCGACTTTTTTGGCCGCACGACACACTACCATGTGTCTTGATCTGCACTGCAGTACAGTAGTTGAGGTAGTAGAAACTTAGCATGCAAAGTGTTTTTACTTTCAATGCAATATAAACATGCAATCACTAAACCACAAGTATGTATTGATGGTTTGATTGTATCACATGTGGTAAGCCACAGTCTAGGTGCATGTGTGTATTTATACAGTAACACAGCATATCAAAACTACTCTGTACATTTTGTCAAATCACAGCCATCCTACCAATGGTCAATTATTTTTTCACAGAATACAAATTTTACCCTTAATTCTAAAGAATTAACCATTAAAATGATGCAATGAAAGAAAGCCCTATACAATGCCACCCGTACTGTGGTTGTAACGTTACCGCAGTGTCACTTATTCATTACTGATTAAGGAATAATGCGCACTCCATACAAAAGTCTATTGGAGGAATTGATTATGCGGGTGGACAAGTCCCAAAAGTACAACCTGTTATCCTCAACCAAAATTCCCTAAATTTGGTAACATTTTATGTGTTGAAGCATACTGATTAAGAATTCACTTGTACTGAGTGTTTAACTGGTAATTTTACAGAGAAGTACGCAAAAAACCTTTTTTCCAGCATTTATTTATGTACCTGATGATGCGTAATTCACCATAACGGGCCCTTTCTGTTCATGTCAGAGCAAAATCTGATATACCATGGGACTCGCCTGACATCAACAAATCCAATAAACCAAACTGTGTTTCCATAAACTGAAGTATGTGGAAGTTATAGTGGTTTGTTTATGAGGTGGTGTAATTTTTACTAAAAACGAGCAAAGCCTAGCAAAATCCAGTAAATTTGACATTAGTTTTGATATCAAGACATATGGTAGCGGCCCAAGAAGTCGGCGCGCAACACCCGTGAGTATATTGACAGGAAGAAAGAAAATGCCATTTTCGCACCTCCGTAGCTCTGTGCTTCCTTGACGAAACAAGATGATTTTTGCTGTGGACACTCCCTCCACCTTCAGAACTCCACATTCCAAATTTGAGCGAAATCGCTTCAAGCGTTCCCGAGATATTCTACTTCAAAAATTGGCTTGGTTTGTTTTTTTGTTTTCTTCCTCTTTTCGCACACTTACAAAAACTGCTATAAAACGCGAACGCCATATCCGATTGCCTTCAAATTTTGCACACAGAAGGGGGGTATAATGGCGCATCTTGGTACCAACATTGGCAGGAATACGATAAACAGGCAAAGAGTTATGAACGATTATTCACGAAAAATAACACCAATATGTTGTCACGCCTACAGGGTAAACCGCGCATGGGAAGAAGCTGAAACTCGGTGGGTGAATAGGTTGACTATTGAACCTCAAACCTTTTGTGGTTTGAAAGAAATCGAGCTAAAAACCAGGAAGATACAATGAAAACACCAACAGTGTGTAACAACTACACAATCGAGATTAGCTGTTATTATCTACTTTACCAGTTAGGCACTGGAGGGTGTACACAGAAGGCAGAGCCTGTTCGAGGTGTTTACCCATAGCCTAGGAGCCTAAGCAAAAATCTTTGAGCTAAATATCGTGAAGTGAAACGGGACAAATACCTAGAAGGGCTGAAAAAAGCTAATAAAAAATGACTGCTGCCCACGCCTACCCGGAGATAAACTGCTTGGGGTAATGCTTTGAAAATCGCTGTATAGATGGAGTAGTCATCTTAGAAAGGCTCTTCAATGGTGTAGAAGAATCAGACTGAAAGCCACAGAGTTATAACGCGAAATCCAACTTGGTGTAGCAAGTGCGAGATCGAGATACTCTAACAGAGCAGTCATCCTAATAGAGCAGTCACCCTGAAGAGAATTCAAGAGATCAGCTGGAAACAAGTAACCTGTATAGAGAACAGCTACAAAGAAACCACCATGTAGAGAGTTCAACTACAAACAAATCGCCCTGTAGAGAGATCAGCTAGAAGAAGTTACCTTGCAGAGAGTTCAGCTACAAAGAAACCATCATGTAGAGAGTTCAGCTACAAACAAATCGCCCTGTAGAGAGATCAGCTAGAAGAAGTTACCTTGTAGAGAGTTCAGCTACAAAGAAACCATCATGTAGAGAGTTCAGCTGCAAACAAACCACATGTAGAAAGTTCAGCTACAAACAAATCTCCCTGTAGAGAGATCAGCTAGAAGAAGTTTTCCTCTTAGAGGGTTCAGCTACAAACAAATCACCGTGTAGAAAGATCAGCTAGAAGAAGTCACCTTGTAGAGAGTTCAGTTACAAAGAAACCACCATGTAGAGAATTCAGCTACAAACAAACCACCCTGTAGAGAGATCAGCTATAAGAAATTACCTTGTAGAGAGTTCAGTTACAAAGAAACCACCATGTAGAGAGTTCAGCTGCAAAGAAATCACCCTGTAGAAAATACAGCCACAAACAAATTTCCCTGTAGAAAAATCAGTTAGAAGAAGTTACCTTGTAGAGAGTTCAGCTACAAAGAAACTATTCTGTAAAGAGCTCAGCTGCAAACAAATCACCTGTACAGAATTCAGCTACAAACGAATCATCCTGTAGAGAGATCAGCTAAAAGATGCTACCTTGTAGATAGTTCAGCTACAAACAAATCACCCTGTAGAAAGATCAGCTAGAAGAAGTCACTTTGCAGAGAGTTCAGCTACAAACAAACCACCATGTAGAGAGATCAGCTAAAAGAAATTACCTTGTAGAGAGTTCAGCTACAAAAAAACCACCATGTAGAGAGTTCAGCTGCAAAGAAATCACCCTGTAGAAAATTCAGCCACAAACAAATTGCCCTGTAGAAAGATCAGTTAGAAGAAGTTACCTTGTAGATAGTTCAGCTACAAAGAAACCATTCTGTAAAGAGCTCAGCTGCAAACAAATCACCTGTACAGAATTCAGCTACAAACAAATCACCCTGTAGAGAGATCAGCTAAAAGAAGTTACCTTGTAGATCGTTCAGCTACAAACACTTCACCCTGTAGAGAGAGAAGCTAGAAGAAGTCACCTTGTAGAGTGTTCAGTTACAAAGAAACCACCATGGAGAGTTCTTTAATAAATATATGTATTACATATATATATATATATATATATATAATTTGTACATTTACTGATAAAATCAGAAATATTTAAAGTAAATCTGCTTCATGTTTTCTTCTTCCTGTGGTAAAGAAAAAAAAGATATATTTAAAAAGTCCCAAAGCTGGCCGTAGGCCGGCTTTGGGGTATACAAATACAAAAAGAAGGGAAATCTAATCCAAAACAGCCAAGCTATAAAAAAAGAGTGCGGCCCTCAAAAAGGCTATGGTGAAAAAAGATGTGCATGAAATCCGAGGTGGCGGCCAAGAAATGGCTGTGATGGTAGGTTAATGGTAAAAATTTTAATAACGACAATTCAGGTGAATTTTGTGCCAATTGACCAAGCGGCACCAAAATTCACCTGAATTGTCGTTATTAAAATTTTTACTATTAACTTACCATCACAGCCATTTCTTGGCCGCCACCTTGGATTTCACATCTTTTTTCACCATAGCCTTTTTGAGGGCCGCACTCTTTTTTTACAGCTTGGCTGTTTTGGATTAGATGGTAAATAAACACACTATTTTGCATACAACTAACTGCGACTGTCAGGAGAGTAAATCACATGTAATGGAATAATAAAGTCATGTAAACAGTTGAAAGTTGTATATTCACAGAGCCACATTACACTTATAGTGTTTATATTGTATCTCTGTGAAGCCATACCTCAAAGTTTCCAGGAACTATAAGGCAGATAATACCCAGACAATATAACTACCGCATTAAATTATTTACTAAATGATTGGTGCTTTGATGTATGTAATTATGCAGATTCACCTTGAATAATTCAAGCTCTTTAACAATTTCTACAACAGTAGGACGTCTAATTGCCTTATTATCCAAGCAAGAAGTGGCTTGTGCTTTCAGTAATTTCATTTCACTAGTCATCTTATCCAAGTACTTCTTCCGTCGTTCAACTTCAGTAAAAGCAATTAGCTTATCAGTGACAGGATCCATTATTGCCAACTGTGTTGGTGTCGGCCATGTGTGAGTGGCTACAAACAAGATGATCCCTCCAAAGGAAAACACATCCAGTGAAGAATCATAGGTAGGATTATCCGGTAACACTTCAGGTGGCATGAAATCTGCTGTTCCTGGTGCTTTGGTCAGCCTTAGTTTTCTGACATTGGGTTTAATGACTTTAGCTACACCCATATCTGCCAGTTTTGCAATCCATAAGTAATCCACAGAAGATGCTGGTAGCTGTTTTAACAGAATGTTATTAGGAGACAAGTCACGGTGAATCACAGGAGGGTTTAGGGTATGTAGGTAGCCCAGCCCCCGAGCCACATCAAGCAAAATGCCAATCTTTTCTTTCATAAGCACCTTTTTATTCTGTTCAATATGTTTAGTCAGGCTCTTGTCCATCAACTCCATGATCATCACAGGTATGCCTGACTGGTCTGGATAATGAACACCGAAAAGTGTCACGATATTCGGGTGGGATAATACGCTACATTGGTAACACTCGCGAATAAAGCTGTTCTTCATTGCTTCCTTTTCTTCCGGTTCTAGCCTGTCATCAACAAGTATAGAGTGGATCTTCTTGGCTGCGCACAGAAATCCACAGTACTTGACGGTGTAAACGATTCCATACGCACCGCGTCCTAACTCTCTGTACTCGTGATGCACGTCTTTAAGCGTGATGGAATTCAACTTTTCGCTAATATTTGTAGCTGACGGCTGTGTCATTATCACTGCAACTGTACCGTGCCGTGCATACAAACAAGCAAGAAAGGCACCTCCCTAGCAACTGTGGTATTACCACGTGATCATATGGTATTACCACACGTGCTACCGCTTAAGTGGTCGCCTAGGCGCACACACTATCGTCTAGCAATAATTTGTTAATCAGTCTTGTTGTTCACTGCTGCTCTAGCCACTGCTGATGTCTGCTGCATTGCTGTTAGTGCTTAATTATTAGGCACTACTGCTGCTGCTGCTGCTGCTGCTGCTGCTGCTGTTTTATTTTTAATATCATTATTTTAATAGAGCTTAGCTAATAGTGTCCAGCACTGAAGGTCTGACAACTATACTGCTGTGTTGTTAAAGATTACTGTTTGCTACTGTGGTTTTAGCTGTTACTGCTGCTGCTGTTGTTGTTACTGTTGCTGCTATTTTGTTCTTTAACTATACATCAACTTCAGCTTCAGTTGGTGGTCCAGCTATTTTAGCTTAAATTTTAAATTGGCTCTAGTCTTAGCTTTAACTGCAACTGTTTTGTTGCATTAGCTGCTTCAACTTTTTTGTTTAGCCTCAGCGTTAGCTTGCTGCTACAGATGTCTGAGATTTAACTCAATTTCAGGTTTAACTTCAGTATTAGCTATAGCAACTTACCTTTTAACTTAAGAGCTAATGTAGTTTAAGCTGAAGTTGAAGTTAAATCTAAAACAGCTGCAGCAGCAAGCTAAAGCTGAACCCAAAGGAAAAGTTGAACAGCTAGTCTAACTGCTATACTGCTGCTGCAGCAGCTGTGCTTGTAATTAAGTGTTACCACTTTTTGCCTCATATGCAGTTTTAGCTGCTGCGGCTGCAACAATTTTAGTAGCAGCTGCTGCCTTAATTTGCCACTGCCACTTTAGCTGAGCAGCTCAGTTGCTCCTGCATTAGGTACTGCTTTTGCAGCTGGTATTGTCTTGCTGCATAGTTGCTTTAATTAATTTTGACTTTGGCCTCAGTTTTAGCTTTAACTGCTGCTTAGTTGCTTTAACCTTAACTGCTGTTGGTGATGTTTTGCATTTAGCTGTTGCTTTAGCCTTAGCTGCTGCTTTGCCTCTTGATACTGCTAAATTAACTGCTGCTTATATTTGTTGTTGCTTTAGACTAATCTGCTCCTTGCTGCTATGCATTTTAGACATATGTACTGTTGGTACTATACATCAATGGCTATATACCAATGCTGATTGCTGTTGAAGTTTGTTGTTGCTGCTGTTGTTTATAACTGCTGGTACAAGGTGTTGCTTGTGTTTGATGTTAGTACTTGCTGCATGGTGGCTGCTACTCTGATATTGACTATAATATACTTTATTTATGCTGTTGATATTTCTAATGTGTCTGCTGATGATCTTCTATTGACCTGTTGGTGATTTCAGTATTGTTGCTGCAACTGCTAATGTTCTTGTATACATAAAGTGGCGGATCTAGAACTTTTCAGAGGGGATTTCAGATTCCACTTACCTTCAGCCTAGCTGTAAGTCAAAGACCAAAAAAAAACCAAAAAAAAAAAGGTCACAACCAGCTGTAGAAAGCCGTAATTGTGATGTCAAAGGCTAAAGTATGAAGTTTTTCGCCAGTAGAGAGTGCTTCTATAACACACTATATATAACTCGTGGCGATTTTATCATCCACACTACAACTACAGTGTAGTCAATATATTTGGGGCGCGCGCTATTGTCAGAGGGGGTTTCAGCTGAAACCCCTAAATCCGCCACTGACATGTATGTGTCAAGTTACTTTTCAACTAGTAGATTTGTAGCTGCAATTAAGATGATATACAAAGCTGCCAGGTAAAAGTATTATTCTAATGCCAGAACATTCACACAGCTTGCAAGGAACTGGAAATGATCTTGAATTTATGATAAGTCTTCAAAACATGCATAAAGTCTTTGAGTTTCTTCATTTTACACACTATGCAAACACTGTCATAATGGTGTACTTGTATCTGATCTTGTTTGAAATTTGTTGCATACAATGGGAAAAGATGTGCATACGCTTGATTGTGTGTGTTGGTATCAGTGTGAGTGTGGAAAGTTCTACTGCAGTTAACAGTAGCATGTGTGTGGTGGTGACGAATTCAGCAAGAAGAGCTTTGCTCTTAGCCTTCTACAAGCCATATTGAAATATGGCTGCATGTGGTAACTGAAAGTCATTGCATCAAGACTGTAACAGGCTCGAAATATTTATAGCAACAGGTACTACTGTATTTATTATTATTATGTAATGGACACAATTCAATTACAAACTTAAATTAATAGGCCAGGGGCCTTGACAATGTCCATATCCAGTATCTATCCACGCAGTGTCTGTCTAAATGTTGAGATTGTTTCAGCCATAACTACTTCTTCAGGTAGGTTGTTCCAATGTTGGATTTGTTGCTAGCACTAGAATTTTAAATGGCATCGTGATTGGCTGATGTTTATTAATTTGTGAAAATTAACTGTGGGAGAGCAGGAGGCTAAAGAGCCTATAAGAACACCCCAACAAATACACTTCATATTTACAGTATAATACATGACACACAACACAAACAACAAAAACAAACAACTACAAAACCAAGCACCAAAGAATTATGTAAAATAATTAAACAAAGAAAACTTTATGTGAATTAAAATGCATACAGTGATCAGTAACTTATTCATGTGTCAGCATGTGTCAGTACTGGTAACTAAACTGGTACTATTACACTTTGCAATGACATCCCTTAGTTTTATGCTGCTGGAAGAATTGACCATACAGGAAATCCTATGTGATAGTGGAAAGTGACTTGGCAGAGATGTTAGACAAGTAGTGAAATTTTCCTGATAGCTACTTCAGTGTTGAACCTATTTGCACTCAAGAAATATCAAAATCAGCAGAAGTTTAACTCCACAAATTTTGAGCTACGTATAAAATATTATATAATTGTAAACATTCCTATTATCACAAAAGAAGAGACTAAAATTATTAATCTCTATCCAATCAATTAATGTGCAATAAGGCATTGTATATGTAGCCATTTTTATGGAATTAATAGCTACAGTATTGCAGCCATGTACTTGAATAAGGATAGAAAAGGTCTGTGCATACACACTGAAACTTTAAATCATAATTATTCATACAGTAAAATTCCCCTAGAAAGCAAAATATAGATCTATTCTGCATCTATAATTTTAGCAATGATAGTCTTTAACAAGGTAACAATTTCACTGAATGTTGGTCTCTTCTCTGGTTCACTGAGCCAACACTTGCACATGATCTCATCATACACTTCCTTAGGAGTACCCTCTGGTGCATCCATCCTGTGTCCTTGTTCCACAAACTCTCGAGCTTGCTGTTAAAAGAAAATTAATATTATAATTAACTATACTTTGTCACATGGTAGTACTATTTATTGTGTGACACAAAAAGCTGGAGATATGATGCAATAGACCAGTGTGACATTAATAGGAAGAACTTTCAGTATATTATATGCTATTGGTCAAAAATAGTACAGTAGGACCTCCATTATCCAAACACTTGTGTCCCGGTTCAATCATAAAAGTGTTTAGATAAGTGATATTTGTTGGGATAAATGAAGCCCATTCCATTTACAGATACAACACAGGGGCGGATCCAGGACCTGGCAAGGGGAGGGGCACAAACAGGCCAAGTTGTAGGTGGTTAGGGAGAGTCAGATTCTGTTGTTAGTTGCTGCATTTTTGTGCAGCAAATAATACACCTCTTAGTAGTATCTCACTGTTGATTTTTACCATTTTGACCTTTGTGAAGTCTTAAAAACTGTTTAAATAGCTCTGAATGTCTTAAACAACAGCAACACAATAATTATTTTAGAGGCGCTTAGTACGCACGAAGGTGCAGGGTGACAATTTCATAGCTAGTTTGAGTTTGGTTCGCTTTGGTTTCAGGTGAATTTTTAATAAATGCTAATAAATGTGCATATTTTCATGAGTTATATAAGCTGATCTTGGCCTGACATAAAGTTGTAATAGTATGAGAAGTAGCTATGGCTCCTCCACAAGGTCACTGGGGGGGGGGGGGGGGGGGGGGCATTTGCCCCAAATGCCCCATCCTGGATCCGCCATTGCAACAGTTTCGTTCAAAAACTCTAATAGAATTACTCTAATATAACGTTCAGTTAAGATGAAATACTCTTAGAGCAGTCACTTATACTACACGAGAGTTTGGATAATTGAAATTCGGTCATACTGTAGCAATGCAAATGTTTCACATCATGAATTCTTTTGAGATATCTGTCAACATATTCATACTGTATACTTACTGCATTTTTCATTCCAACATATGGTGGTGACCCTGAAGAATAGATCTCAAACAGTAGTACTCCATAACTCCACACATCACAAGCTCCAGTGAACTGATAAGTGCTGAATACCTACATGGTTGAAATAATGCACTGTATAAGAAATTTATCTCTACTATGTAATAATGAAAAAGCAAGGTAGCTACTCAGTTATCAATAAATGTAACCCGGTCTGGGAAAACTGGTCTTATTGCCTATTTAAAACTATTGAGAAATGTTGGTTTATGTATTTATTGTGTTGTAGCTCGCCAATAGTTGTAGACAATGTAGAAAATTTTTTACATGCTTTACACCAATTCCTTACTTTCCAGAGCTCCTACAGTACAAGTAGCCAACAGCTAAATTTTTTTTGTGGAATTTCTAAAAACATACAGCCAAGTGATCGCTTTAATATTCTGAATTATGTAACCTTCTCTTATAGCAGGACAAGATCAGCTACAGCTCACAAGTTGCTTCACAATTATTCATCAAATAATAAAATTTGTAATTTCTATTTCAATCACCTCCCTATACTTGGGAATGCTCTTCCCCCTATCAACACTTCAACACAATCAAATCAATAATTTACGAGCACTTGTGGAACCATTTTACAGAACATTTTAATCCAAGTAATTCATGCACAAATAAGTTCCTTTGCCCTTGGTATAATTGCTGCAACATTGCTCCTACCCCTAATTTTAAATTTAAATATTAAAGTTTTTTTGGCCACTAGTATGGGTTGCTAGCAGACCATCAGTGCAATATGTAATGTAATGTTATCCATCTTTTTACTGTAATTGTACCATGCAATGCACTGTAAAGTTATTTTAATCCTACAAAGTACTCACTTCGGGAGCTGTCCACTTTGCAGGAATTTGTTTGTCATCCAATGTTAATGGACAATGACCATCTTCTGCTTTTCTGCATAAGCCAAAGCCAGATATCTTTAAATTTCTATCAACCCAACAGCTTCTGGCAGCTAAATCTCGGTGAATGTATTTCTGTGAAATTACACACTCCATTCCCTGAGCAGCATCAAGAGAAAAACGTAGTAATTGATATGGAGTAAGCTTAGTTTCCCTCTTTTGTAGGAAATAAAGAAAGTTTCCACCGGGCAGCGATTCTGTTACAATGTACAATGTTTCTGTATCAGCATACATTCCAAGTAGTTTAACAATATTGTGATGATTAAGCTGTTTTAGAACTGCAGCTTCATTCAAAAAGGATTCTTTATTACTGCTATCAGAAGAACACCGTTTAACACACACTCGTATCCCAGAATCCTTCAGAA
The DNA here is from genome assembly GCF_963678975.1 of Dysidea avara. Classification (NCBI taxonomy): domain Eukaryota; kingdom Metazoa; phylum Porifera; class Demospongiae; order Dictyoceratida; family Dysideidae; genus Dysidea; species Dysidea avara. The sequence goes on from NC_089276.1 coordinate 30,063,816, forward strand.
TGGCTGAGAAGGTTTCTCCAAGAAACCCTTTTCCAAGTGGCTGCCCATTGAGTACGATATTATCACAGCTGATAATGTACGATGACTGGCTAGTAGAAGTTGTCTTCTTACACACAGGTCTCTTTAGTAATGCTTGTGATTGTTTAGTGATGGGAATCTGGGTCTCAACATGATGTTTGAGAAGTGCACTGACACTTGAAAATGCGTTGCTTTCAAAACTGTATTTTATCCCATCCTGTGGATGGCACAGTCATAAAACATTTATAGTAAGAATCACAAAGATTTACTTTCTAAACAAATACTACTGTATCAACCAGAAACTAAGCCAGCTATTAAAATAAACTTTAAAAAGGACAGTATGCTAATGGTTGGTGATAGTAAAGATAAGAACAAATGCTATAACCTAAAGCTAGTAGAAACCGTTACAACTAAGTGTGCTAGAAACAAGGATTATGAAAGGTATTTGATAAAATTAAATTCAGATCATAGTAACTAAAATTGCAGCAACATACTTGGTTTTCTATCTTCCGAATAATGAAGTGTTTATCCATTCCATCCCATTGGGTGGTCAACACAAAACACTTCTTATTCTCTGCATATCTTAATAGAAAATCACCATCTACCTTCAACAGTTGAATGGCAATAGAGCGAGAGATATTCCCATAGTACCACAACTCAAGCTTCTCCGCTAAAATCTGAAACACAAACTTTTGATACATACATAATAATAAAGAAAATGTTTATAAATATGCACTGCATTTAGTGACAGCAGCAGATGCACAGTGCCAGCTGTAAGATTATCCTCCATATCTGGTTTTCTAAATTGTTTTGGCACAGTTAAGATTTTATCTGGTTTATGTTGCACACCTGTGAGCTTTGATATATATATATATATATATGTGACCGGATTTCATATAACAAGGCTTCCACACACACAAAATCAAAGTTACGTTTTTACCAGAAATGGATTGCTGGCCTAATACACTATCATATTCCACACTGTACTTCCTTCAGGACTGTCAAGTCTGGTTTCTGTGGCAGCTTTCTTCCGACCCTGTCAAAGCCACGAGTGGGAGATTGGTGTCATTGAATGGCCATGGCTTTGTGATAATGGTGTGTAGTGAGCTGGGACTTAACAGAGAGCTCGCCAACAGTGTTCTCAGTCAATTTGGAGTGATTTGAGGGCCATGGAGGGCCATGGAGAGCCCAAACTTGGCCTCTGGATTCCAATCGTCTTCTTGCTTCATTTTATACCCCTATATTAAGCCCACCCACTGCCCCCCACCCTCCCACCCTATTACTACCACCTGTGATATTATTACCCGCTTGAGAAAAGCTGCCCAAAACAGGGCTAATTTTGGGTATCAGAAATGTATACACCCACTCAGTGATAGCTAGTAAATAGATGCATACTTGGTGCAAATTTTGTTTGCACAGCTGTAGGCACTGGGAAGTTATTACACAATGATTACCTACAATCGCCATATCTCCTAATGAAGCTTTGTGCGTCGAAGCCGGGTTTTGTCAAATTCAGTCACACACATATATATATATATATATATATGCACATTCAACTATTCATGCAGGCGGGAGTCACAGGACTACAAGCAGTTTACCACAGAAAGTTGCACCATGATGACTTGAGTACATACTAAATGTCCTTTATCACCATCAAACAGGATATGGACTATTAATAGAGTAGTGCCTTCATTTTCTGGCCATCAAATTGTTTTTCCGTTTTCAAACAGTACAGTAAATATGACTGTTCTATTAGAGTATATTGTCTACGGTGTATGTTCTATTAGAGTAGCTTAATGGAACACTGTATATACATAAATGAATGGGATTCATTTATCTGAACTTTTCCATTATCTTACATTCAGGGCTCAATGAGTTAGGATATAATAGAGGGACCACTGTATTTGCTACAGTACACAACACCAGGATGAGATCTATGTTCTAGCCACTGACAGTAGTGCTTGAATGGTATTGGTACAGCATCATCAATGCTGCCCTGATAACACACATACACATACACATACAACTGCAATTCTTAAGTATTGGTATGGTTGAAACATGATCATTATAATAATATATTATGCATAATAGCACCTTATCATTAGTAGCGACAGTAGCACTAGACGTTTCTGGTGTTTTACTGGTCTCAGTATTGCTCATTCCATTTTCTGTATTATAAGACACTGGCTCATACACATTGCTACTCTCTGCTGTAGTTACAAATGAACTATCAAGATCAGGAGTCACTGGAATGGGTAGCTCATGGTTGTCAAATTGTGGCATGCTGCGCCTAATGACTTTATCTTTGCGTGAGGTAGATGATGAGGATTCCACATTACCATTGCGATGTATAATTTTTGAAAACATTTTTCCTACAGTGCCACCTTTTCCAAGCTTGCCACTTGTTGATGCCTATAAAATGTATTAAAAATTGTAAATTGCCACTGAGTACTCCTGGAAGTTAACTGAGTACTCCTGGAAGTTAACTGTATAATATTATTATTATACTCCTGTAAGTCATGTATTAAGAAGGACTGCCTGAACCGCGTATAGTACCACATAGCTTGGTCACAATTTCAAGGTGAAAAGTAAAACTATAAAAGCAAATTTAAAGTCTTAAAAATATTTTCACACTAGATATACGGTTCTGTCATGTGTGGTAAGGAGACGACACCAGTCAATATAACAATAATAGCATTGGCAATTGCAGGAGCTCTCTGATCACTGGCTTTAATATATGTAGGTATACTTATTTGTAAACACATCACAGATAAAAAAAATACCAACTACACACATTTTTATACTCTGCAGAAGAAACATGCATATTAAAACACTTCAATAAACTGTCACGATCTAGGTAAGAACAAACATCTATAGTTACTTTGATAGTGGCATTGATGGCATATTGTGAAAGACGATTTTTATGGTGATCCCAATATGGGTACTCTAGTGTAGTGTCAATATCAGGAAAATGACTGCCCAGTGAGTGTTCTTGGTAGTACACAACCATCTCCTGAAACAATATCCAAATACATTTCTAAAACATGTAGTGCTGCATCTAACAGACAAACAGCTATGAAATTGCCCACAATAACTGACTCATGCAAGTTTTATTTTTCCCTCTGTACTTAAAATCTGGAACACTTTCCTCTTCATTGTAACTAAGTTCCCATCCCTAGATCACTTTTAATTTAGACACAGTTACTGCACAGTAGCTACATGCCATGTAACAAACCTGTGCATTATAATCTGCTGTGAAATCCTAGGTGGCAGCCAAGAAGTGTTTATAATGGTAAAACTTTTTTGAAAATTTGGACAAATTTGTGGTCTAAGCTTGGCACCAAATATTAATAATTTTTTTATGATTAACCTGCCATCACAGCCATTTCTTGGCTGCTGGATTTTGTGTCTTTTTCACCTTGGGTTTTTTGGGGAGTGACTTGTAATGTATCTGAACTGTGATTAATTTTATTGTATCTGATCTCTTTACACAGTAGCCGAACTCAGCATAGGGTAACTTGCAATGTAGCTGAAGCTCCACAGAGTGACTTGTTTATAACTGAGCTGTGTACAAGTGACAATGAACTCATTCCAGGGTGACTTGTAATGAAGCTGATAGGGACTCACCGATTATACTTGCATAATAATGAGCATAATAGGTATCTGAAAGCATTGGGCATGATAGGCAGACCACTTGTGCAATACTATAAATTCTTGTTCCTCAAATAAAATACAAAGCATAATCAGTGGGTCCCTAGTAGCTGAGCTGTCAACAAGGTTACTTGTTCGTAGCTAAATTTTCTAAGGATAACTTGTTATATCTGAACTCACTACAGGGTGACTTTTTTGTAGCTGAACTTTCTACAGGATGATGTTTTCAGCTGAACTCTCTACAGGGCTTGTTTGTTGCTGGATTCTCTTCCGGGTGACTTGTTTGTAGCTGAACTCTCTACACGGTGACTTTTTTTGTAGCTGAACTATTTACAGGGTGGTTTGTTGCTAACTTTGTAAAGGGTGGCTTGTTATGTAGCTGTCTATAGAGTGAACTGTTTGTTGCTGAACTCTCTAAAAGGTGACTAGTTACATAGCCGAATGTTCTGCATGGTGATTTGTAAGGTAGCTGAACTCTCTACAGAGTGACTGGTTTGTAGCTGACCTCACCACAGGGAGGCTCGATTTTAGTAGAACTCTCTATTTGTAGCTGAACTCTATACAGGGAGACTTGCTTGTAGCTGAACTCTCTACAGGGCAACTTGTTTATAGCTGAGTTCATTACAGGGTGACTTTACAGGCTGAGCTGAACGCTCTAATAGAGTAACCTAGTAACATAGCTGAATGGTCTACTAGGTTGACTGATTTATTAGAGTATTTCGATCACACACATGCTACGTACATGTAGTTGGTTTTCATATCAACTTGGTAGCTTTTAATTTGGCTCTTCTATTCTGATTTTCTATGACTATCATTCCATCTACATCCCAATCTGCCTGGGAGGCATGAAACTAATGGTTTTTTATTCACAAAACTTGAATGTGCAATCGTTACACATGAGTCATATCTCTACAATCAATCATAAGTCCTAAATTGTTGCACCAAACTTGGTACTATGATCTGTATGTAAAAAATAATGTGTTTGTATTTTATAGCAACGTTTGCACAGTTTGCAAAAATACAAAGAAGAAAACACCAAAACTTTGGTTGCTCATATCTCAGGAATGGTTGAAGCAATTTCCTGCAAATTTAGTGTGCATAAACTTAGTAAAATATTGTACATAGATAGTAAATACATTGTAAATTCAAGGTACATTGTAAACCATCACTGTAAAATTTGTTTCACTTGGATCATAAACCACAGAGCTAGGCATGTACAAAATTATATTTTGTTTCTTCCTGTCAATATACCCACAGTGTGGTGCACTGGCTTCTTGGGCCACATGACACACCATCTTGTAACAATTAAAAAATCCTTCATATCACACTATGACCTGGTTTGATCAGACATACATATCCATGGTACAGTCTTCTTTAACCAAGAATTAAACGGTGCATATAATAGTTAAGCCTACTCTTGCTTCAACTTTACATGCTATTCACTACTATTGTACATGTACACCTGTAAGTAAACAACTGTTACTAATTGGTAGGAACAAGTTGGATCAGTATCGATCAATTGTCACAGTGGTTCCAGGGGTGCACAGGGAGCAAAGCAAGTATACCCTCACTCTAAAACCTACAATAGTTTAAAATACTATTGGTGGATCAAAGAATACAATGCTGTACTGTATATGAATAGACCATCAAGGTTTGAGTAGTCTGCTTTTGCTGGCTGCTTTCCCAAGACCAGTGGCAAGCCATACAAGCAATCTGGGGCCTTGATGGAGCTCTGGCCAACCTAGGAAAGGCTGTACATATGTGCCTATAAGTTTCCTTCCGTTTTAGCCAGTTTTGAACCCTGAAAATGGCCCATACGTGAGGTTAACTTATCCCTATATACACCTTCCTCATAAATTTTCGAACAGCCGTTTACCCTTCCCACCACTGTCCTCTATTGGAGCTCATCTGATACAGTCAACCTCAAATTAAAACATATCTAAAATGGTGGAAAACCTATTAGCTGTTAGCTATTTCCATAATATTAGGTGATCAGAAAGTAAGGCGCATGTGAAATTTTGGTACATATTGCTTCAATCACTGGCAAGACACAACAATCTAAATACTTAAAACCTACATTATGCTAACATATATAAGTGATGGATCCCTAGTGATAACCCCAGTTTTTCCAAAAACAGTCACATATACTTACTGTACCCTAGTGCACCTTTCCTTCCTAAACCTGTGGCCTAGTCAGTAGTCACCCCCTTATAAGGTTTGGAAAAAAGATATATAGTTTTCTAGAAACAAGGTGACAGTCGTACTAGCAGTACAAATCACAAATCAAGTAGGTAAACTATTTCTCTAATACATAGCTAGGAGGTCATTCCTGACCATGCAATGGTCAGATTTGCAGATTACGTCTCCAAAAATTTTTACCATGTGCAAGCTAGGAAGCTTCTAGAAGTTACAGTACAGATGCAATTGCATCTTATACGTATGCATGGGGAATGAAAAGATGGAAAGACAAGGGAGAATGGTCTTAGAATTACTAAGAAGGATTCAACTTATACTTTTGGTGTGAGACTTAACCTAAAAGCTGCTAAAAATCAAAATACTCTAATAGAACAGTCAACTACTCTAATAGAACTAGTGTTTATTCTAGGATTTCTCCTTTGGGGGGAATCAGGAATTTGGGAGGGTGACCAGGTGAAGTCTAGCTGTTATATAGTTGTCCAATGTACAGCAGTTGGAATAGTTCCCAAACACTTGCAGGTTAGTCATATATATAAGGTTGTGTCATGGGTTCTGATTTTTATGATTGGGTGAAGCCAGATCATGTTTCATGGTTGGTAGAGCTTGATACATTAGTGCGTAGTAATGAGCCATCATATTCATTGTACGTATGATTCCACAAAACACTAGCAAATTAAAAGATCTACATAGATGGATTCTTCCAAGAAATAATTTAAAACTTATGGTGTTTAAAACTAAATACTAGGGAATTTTCATGGTTATAGCAAAACAGGAAGTTTTGTTTGAAATCAGGCTTTCTGAGATTAAATCTGGTGGGTATTTGTACTAGCTGTGCATGCCAATTTGAAGGTAGAATTTACAAAATTATGCTTTCTGAAATAAAAATTTAAGGAACAATTTTGTGAGTTAAACATATTATTATTTTCTAAACTGGGTAAACTTGGGCTCTCAGATATTGAATAGCCATCACTATATGCATGAATTTTTGTTAGTTGTATACATAATACCCCTAGAAGATTTTTAAAATTAATCTGATACTGAACCTGAGAGCATTTTAAGGTTGTGTTTGCAATTTTTAACCAGGAAAAATGTTACATGTAAACCACTCTTAGATTGAATCTGAGAGCATTTTTGATAAGTTTAGTGTGTCATTTTAAAAACAAGCTTAACCTGAGTATAGTTTAGTAGTCACTCACAATTTAGGGGTGAGATTTTAGGGGAACGCTCCCCCCCAACAGCCTTACAATAAACACTGAATAGAACATCCAACATAATGTTGTTTTTAAGAAGTTGCCAGTGTGTTTTCTTGATCTGTGCACTGCTATCTTACCATTGCTCCAAACATCCTGCCATATACTAATCACTTTCTGAGAACAACTTCTGTCAAATGGTTTAATATTATAGTGGGTATTTTCAGTTGTTGCTACCAACTTGATGCTTGGGTTGACATGCTTAAGTAAAACAGTTAGTTTCTTAGCATGTATACAGTTAACAAGGCTGTAGTAACTATGTGAGAACTGCTTGTTTTTGCTTTATCAGTACCAAAGTTCCATGCTGCATTTGTCTGAATCTAGCATCAATTGAAGCTAATAAAATTTAATGTCATACAGGGTTTGCACTCCCAAACCCCTTGAAGCTCAACTTTATAAGCTCGAATGATACTGCAGCATTTATGCTGTTACATTATAAGGGGGTTAGTTGTGGCCAAAAACTAGTTGTATATGTAAGGGACTTTGGACTCTGGTTGTAAAAAATTAATACGGTGATGGGGCCATAGTAGTAAAAAGTCAGATTGAAATAGCAACAAAACAGTCTGTAGCTACTGATACTACAAAGTTGAAGTTATTTTTGTGTGCATTTTAAATCTCTACAATGACCTTAAGATCCAATCAACCTGTGTACTGTCTTTGACAATCCTCTATTATGTACTGCCTTATAATCTAATAGCATTTAAAAAGTGTAGCTAGCTTGTTCTGTGTTTCTAAAATTGCTTACAACTGCACTCATATCTTGTACCCACAGCCTTTCAGTACATGGTTAAAAATAGCTTCCAGATTCAATCTTGTGATAGCTATGTTCCAAAAATTTCCAGAGGAAGCATCACTCCAGACCCTGGCCCCCTAGCTGGAAAATTCTACATATGTGTATTCTACACACTCATGGTGAGTGTATACTTGCCTTCTCAAGCCTTCTCTTCATTGATACTGTTTGAATTTTATAGTTTGAGCCACGAGACTGTAAAGCACACTAGCTATACTTAAGCCAAGCAATACACTTAATTTAGCGATCTTGTATATTGATGAATTTACAATACAAGTTTTATTAATTCATGAATTGATGTAATCAATTGGCAAAAAACCAAAACGCTTAAATTACCAAATTTAATGTACCGCTAAATTAAGGTATTTCAAACAATGGGTCATGCATAGCTGATATTCATATCCTTCCCCTTTCTGTTCTTTATGTAAAGAATAGATTTTTAGTTACTGGCTGTGCCCTTATATGGCACCTAGCATTACAACTGTTCTGGAATAATGGTGTCATTTCATCATTATTACACTTAGGTGACTCACAATATTTTACAAGCATGCATTGTGAATCACTTAAACAAAATGGCATCATTTTTCAGTCAAAAATATTACCCGAGATATTACCAAATTTAATACTGAGTAGGCTAAATTTGCAAAGTTTTTCTGTGGAGGCATGCCCCCAGATCCCCTTAGATAGAGCATGCTCCACATGCTGAGTCTGTTTGTATTAACCAGTTGTCTAGCCAACCAATCATTCATATGTTAGCAACCCCCCCCTTCTGAAATCCTAGATCTGCCCCTGCAGGTGTATGTCCCTGCTATCAATCCTTCAAAATAATAATCTAAATAATACACTTACCGCTAGTGTATTAAAACTCTTATCATCAGTAATTCTGAAAGGTCTTAATACTTGACCACCAGATATCTTTATGTGGTGAACATCATTTTTCCACCTGGTTTAAAAATTAAACATTTATTATTATTAGATCATAATACAATAAAATGTTGTATGTATAAACAATTTGACTAACAATATACCTTATGCAAATTTCATACTCTTTTTCATCGCTCTCGTTCATTTCTCGTACAAAGAAGACACCATCATCTAACTCTTTCAGTGCATCTTCAACTTCAGTGTAAGTAAATCTCACAAACCTGCGTACATGAAATCATAGATAATAGAGTACATAAAGGGATAGGAAACGCAATAATGTGACGTCACACAATACGTACATTTCTATTGGGATTCTGTGTATTACATCACGAACATACTTGTTACGCTTGCTGCGTTTGTATCAAAGAGAAACAAATTGTTGTAATGATAGAATTTTGTAACCAACGACTGTGAAACTTTGCTACAGTGAACTCAAGTAAGTAATCGAGGGAACTAGGATGGTACCAACCCTCAAGGAAGTTATACGCAAAATTAAAGGAGATTGAAAGTGAAAAAAACGGCCCAAAAATTACTTTAAACCACTTAACTTTCTTCGTAAATATATTCTATCCTTTTAACTGTGATAAACCTATCCCTTACCATTTAACAGAGAGAACCAGAGGGAATATCAGAGCAAAACAGGAACTGCTGCTTGAAGAAACGACCAAGTATCTTCCATTTTTTACCAAAAGTGTAAACCACCTAGCAGCACAATGCAAGGGTAAAAGACTGTGTTGGTGACACGCCTAGTTTACCACAAGATTCAAATGTGGAACCGGCTATGCAAGAAGCGGTATGGACAAGGCATGAAGGTAATATGAGCGAAAGTATGACAGCGTGTATGATCACGGTTAGCTAATGCAATATGCTTTGTTACAAAATCTATGGTCTCGCCAAAATCTCTCACAAATGCCTAAACACTTGCTGTAGTCTGTTGGATTACTATTTATGTTGCTTAGAACATTAATTCCCATGCTTGAGTACAAAACTGTCTTGTCCTTTCAAGTTACATGTAACGGAAATCAAACCGGAAATCGTATGCGTTTCCTATCCCTTTTATGTACTCTATTATCTATGATGAAATATTCATATAATATTGCTTTTTAGTTTATTTTACAATATGTGATGATACTTAGATTATTAGAAAGACCTTATTACAAACACCATATAACAATACATTACTAGATATGGCAAGACATCATTTGCTTGAAAATGATAAGTGTAGAGGTGTGCCTAGCACTATGCCCTTCTAGGGCTTTAAATTTGTGGCTAGAAAGATTATTCCTTAAGGTTGGACAAGATGGCTTGTGACAGTGTGTTTATATGACTACTGTTGTGTCCATGCAGTCAGTCTGTTAAAAAGCTACTGTACAAATTTGGAGTTACAAAAAAAAAACAATTTACAGAAGATCTGAATCAGTTCATGATACCACATATACAGGCATATAAATTATGCAGGTGTTTTCTAGTACACTGCAAAGATAACATCTGTTGTAGTGATATGGTAATGGCGATATAAGAAGTCTAGAGAAAAAGAAATATTTTTACTACATGGGGAGGAAAATAACAAAGGGCTATTATACATACCATGAGTGAGAGAAAGAACTGTTTTATAGTGTTGATTAACTCTTATTTAGGTGAGTGACTTAGTATATTTGTCTTTAGTATTAAGCTTGGCATACACATCCATGAGCTGAGGTGTTTGAAATGGGATTCATGTGAATTGCAATGAGAATTGCGAAACGGTTGCTACATGAATAACTCATGGTATCTTATTTTGAGGTGTGCACTTTTTATTTTCTTGGCCACACAACACACTAATGTGAGGTTTGGTATTATGCCAATGAAACTGCTTCAATGTCAGAACAATTCTCAATTCCTCTAACCCACCATTAAATACAAAATTATTTTTGTCCCATTCCCTCACTCCTTTTTATTAGAAAGGGACACTTTAATATGTATAACTAAAGTACTGCAGAGTCTGTCTGCGATACAGAGGTGTGTCTACATTGATAAGTGTAATTGTAACCATTGACATACAGCATGAAGCAATCATGCTATTACGTATAACTGCAGTGCACATACGTACCATGGATACTGTCCTAGGAAATCAGTAGGTTTTAGAACTGGCATGCTAACTGGCCGTTGTCCTCTATAAAGTATACAGACAATGTTATACTTTATCAGATTGAAATATTGATGTGTACATGTACAGTACAAACACACACACATGCTTAGGTCACAAAGGCAATTACAAAATTAACTTACAGTCGTCGTGCAGGTGACTTCCTCGGCATCAATGCACTTTTTTCGACCTGTTGCTATATGATTGATACATTGTACATAACGTAAAGTACATGATGCATTAGATGCAGTGCTTTTACAATAAGTACATGCACCCTTCTTTGAAAACCAATACACTGATTTTATTTATAATACACTAAATATAACCATTAAGCCACAAGGTTTGCATGGTGTTTTATCATAATACCACATATGGTAAACCACAGTCTATTTACATATAACACCCCTTTGAGAATAGTGCAATATGATAGTTACTACTATAAGTAGTACAACCGCAGGAAACTTTTACACAACTTATAGCTTCATTTTTTACAGAATGTAAAACTATTCTTATTTGACAGATACAACTGTACCCTGTAACTGTATATTACTGATGTAAACCTTTTCAAACACATGCTCCTTCTGAGTGCTACACCCTATACTCACCACCCTTCTGGGAAACGCTTGACAGTAGGATTTCTAAAATGATGAATGTCTAAGGAAATTTTAGAATGCCAACCACAATTTTGTTTTTGTTCTCCTGAGAACATTTTTAGTATGACTTCTCTGCATAGCAGTTCCAGTACCACCCTGCATCACTGGTTGACAATGAAACAGGCATTACTGAAAGTCAATCAACATCTTGCAAGCACCTTTTTCCATGTCAGTGTGTTATATGAATAGTTCTATTGTAACTTTGTATATTTTAAATAGTGCCGAAACAATTATTCGGTCATTTGACTATTTGGTTGGCATGACTATAACTGTAACACACACACACACACACACACACACACACACACACACACACACACACACACATACACACACAATTCTTCATCCACATTTCTCAGATACACATGAAGCCAACTTTGATGCTTTAGATAGTAGAAAAAGTGGCAGGTGCCTGTAGAAAAAGTGGCAGATGCCTGTAGAAAAAGTTCTAGTTTAGAAGCAATACAAAGATTTTTCACTTACTCCCTAACAAAGGTTTCAGTGCTTATTCAATAGAACCACTTCCTTAATAGTTGAATATTTGATCATTTTATTACGAATAGTAAAAATTACTATTTGTTTCAGCACTAATTTTAAACCTGTTCTTTATGTAAGATGTTGCCGGTTAACATGATTTTTTATCAAGTGGTTACAGTATTAATAGAAAACTGGCTAGCAATAGTAAAAAACTTTGTGTGGCTTTGTGGACTGATTGTTTACGAGTGAAATAATAATACGGACACAGTGATGATAAACAGTATTCTACCGTATCTGCTTTCAGCAATCACTGGGTGAAGTCTTCAAGTTGCAAATCTACTTTCTCTTGTGAGACAGCTTGAATAAATAATTCATCAGGAAATCAAACTGGAAGTTTGTGCGACACTGCACTCATGCATTTGTTCACGTGGTACAGTTCATTACGCTAGTTCATTACGCTAGTCTGCATTAATTATAAGGCCACCAAAACAACTGCAAAGAGCACATTTTGGCAAGGCACAGTACCGTATAGAAACCTTTACAGTCATGTATGATAGAATTTGTCAAATAAATAGCAATTGTAAAGAAAGCATTATATATTACACAAAGCTAGACTAACCTTAAGTAACTCAAGCTCTTTAACAATCACAACAATAGTAGGACGTCTCACTGCTTTATTGTCCAAGCAAGAAGTGGCTTGTGCTTTCAATTGCTTCGTTTCACCAGTCATCTTATCTAGGAATTTCTTCCGCCGCTCAACCTCAGTTAAAGCAATGAGTTTATCAGTGACAGGATCCATTATAGTAGGCTGGGTTGGTGTGGGCCATGTGTGAATGGCTACAAACAAGATGATCCCTCCAAAGGAAAACACATCCAGTGAAGTATCATAGATGGGATTGTCTGATAACACTTCAGGTGGCATGAAATCTGCTGTTCCTGGTGCTTTGGTCAGTCTCTGTAATTTTTTAACATTGGGATTAATAGATTTAGCCACGCCCATATCTGCAAGTTTTGCAACCCACAAGCAATCCACAGCAGAAGATGCTGGTAGCTGTTTTAACAGAATGTTATTAGGGGACAAGTCACGGTGAATCACAGGAGGATTTAGGGTGTGCAGATAGCAGAGCCCTCTAGCCACATCAAGCAAAATGCCAATCTTTTCTTTCATAAGTACCTTTTTATTCTGTTCAATATGTTTGGTCAAGCTCTCATCCATCAACTCCATGATCATCACAGGTATGCCTGACTGGTCTGGATAGTGAACACCAAAGAGAGTTACGATATTCGGGTGGGATAATACGCTGCATTGATAACACTCGCGAATAAAGCTGTTCTTCATTGCTTCCTTTTCTTCAGGTTCCACCCCGTCATCAACAAGTATAGAGTGGATCTTCTTGGCAGCACACACCACCCCGCAGTACTTCACAGTGTAAACGATTCCATACGCTCCTCGTCCTAACTCGCTATACTCATGATCTACGTCAGTAAGCGTAATGGCTTTTAGCTTTTCGGTAACATTTGGTAGCGCCATTATCAACTGCGCAAATACGCCTATTAACCAAACGCGCGGACCAAACTGGTGAAACGGTGCCTCCCTATTGATCACGTGATTAGTTCAATGAGAAGGCTGCGTGATAATCATTTGGCATTTACACTTTTTCATATCTTTCATGTATAGCCATACTATGTTTTAGAGTGATGAAACGTTTAATTGCAATCTGTGATTGCATCTAGCTGCTTACTAGTCTGGGCGTGGCTAGTATGACTGTTAAGCGCTTGCGCGTAATGTCTGGACTTTGAGGGACAATGCCGGAAACATGCTTCGGTCATTTTCTTCCCTCGTCAAGGCCCTCCTTTTTGTCATTATTGTCCGTGCAGCCGCTGTAATGCAATAGGTACAGATACCTTACTGAATAGCTAGCTACATTATACTTGAAAAGTTTTTAGCTAGTCCACTGGTAGCTAACACGTGTAACTTAGTCTTAGCTACATTTACAACGGTAGCTATATTTCGATTTATTAAAGCTTTGCAGCACAAGTGTTGAAGGTCATATATGACCTGCCACGTTGCGCATGCTAACAATCTTGTAAGCTATTTTGTAATTTTTTGTCCATTAGCTACATGACAAAATGTGAAATGAGCTATACAGCAGCATAAGACAAATCCTAGTGCTATAGTTATTAGCATTGTGGCCAAGCTTGGTTGTTTCTAAAATCACAACTGAGGCAGGTGCTAACCCTGTTTCTATGACGTCATTACGGATCAGATGCTCACGTGAATTATCAACAAAGAAATAATTTGAAGTTTATATTGCCATCAATTTAGAGTAGCACGATGTTTTAGAGAACTGTTGCCATAAACTGTGGTCAGGATAGTGATCTGTCGTCTGTCCTTTAGCTATGTCAGGTACGTACAACAGTGTGTAGTTGCTTAAATGCATGATTCAGTTATAGCTACAGACCTTGCAATTCAGTGCCAATACTTTCGTTTAATGCTATAGGTCCAACTTGTCTAATGACATATCTGCTGATGTTGGTAATACTTTCATTTCATCCGGAAACCTCTTGCCCATGCAGACACCTGCTTGTTTACTCTAAAGCTACTGCATAATATTATGAAGTTGTGGTATATATGAGATTAAGCAAATCTTTGGAAGGCTGCAATTGTAGAATGCAGCCTTCCGCCAGACAGGCTAGCACTTGAAGCAGAATCTTCTACAACCTTAATTATTAGCCAGATATTTAGTTATCCTTTTGAATCGGCATAAGTCTAAGAATCAACACCCATGCATGGTAGTGAATCACTCGGTCAGTAAAAATGCACGCCTTATAAACAAGCATAGCTACTTAATCTGGTGTAGCTGACTCATGCATGGGTTGGCTATCCGCCGCCGCCGCCTATGCCAGACTAGTTACTACTGTTATTTACATGTAGCTCTGGTTTTGCAATTGTCCCCACAGTTTGCATTATATATCTTTTCAATTTTATGTATAATTATAGTACCATCTCAGCTCATGAACATAACACAAGCTTTGAACTCAATAAGAGACAAGCAATTCCAGTATCTATAGCTATAACATTACTCACTGGAAATAAATCAACACTGTGAGACTTGGACAATTCTTGTCTGTGCGTCACACACTGTATAGGTCTTTGTTAAGCCAGGATGTAATATGGTGCATGCACCATCTCAGTTGTCTGTAAAAGAAGTCCAGCAGCTGAAATAGCTCACAGCCCGAATACTACATGTATTTTGTGTAAGTGTTGCATCATTAATGATTCTGTGAGGATTTTTTATGGATATAGACAACAAGCTTGGCTTGTTACACGTTTACAAATGTTATATACGGCATGTTATTGAAAAGTTTCAGCTGCAGCAGAGTGTCTACTTTAACCAGTTGTTAAACGTGACAGGGAAGCACTCACAATCTCACATATCCAATATGCCACAATCATTCTTCATGTGATGTTTACAATAAAGTGTCTAGGATAGGAATACTGCATGATGGAATGGAAATATATAGATAGCCAGTAAATTGACATGGACAACTTAAAAGGTAATGTAGCTGTCAAAAGACTCTGATGAACAGACAAAATTTTAATACAATTTTAACAGCAAGCTACAAGCATGCTAAGTGAACTTGAATGCGATAATGAAAAAGCTTAATACAATAACAACCTAGGTTATGAAAAGAAAATATAGTTTTGTTAATTTCAGATTGAAGATAAAGAATATCCACTATTATTTACAGTAACAATCATTAACATAATAAATGGATATGTGGCACTAAAGCAGAATGTGGTACTGAAAATGTACAGCACTGAAAATGTACAGCACTCAATAGGACATGACTTAGACTTTGTACAAGGTTGTGGTACATCTGTAGAGAATTCTGTACATAGTACACCATCAAACACTAATGACAGATCATAGTGTTATGGAGTAACAGCACTAATACATACATAATATAGATGGGTATTCCTCTTGAGTCTTGAGCTTTCAATACTGCTATAGTTTTTGGCACCAGATTCATCTACTGATTCGCCTACATTCTAATGCATCATTAGCAGACAATCATGTTTTGACAAATAACCTTAATAGGGATTGTGATATTGGTGTGTCATGAGAGTGCCTTGATTAGGCATGCACCGGCAAAAACCAATTATTTATGACCAGTGGTTGCACTAATTATTAGCAAACCTTGCTTTGAGTAGATTTATCTGTTCCTTGCTGACAGTTTCATTAAGATTTATTAAGATGCTATAAAAGACAACTTGGTCATGACGAACTTGACTTGGCAACATCTAATAATTGAAGAAAAAATTATTTACAATCTGTTACTGCATGTTGACAAGACACTGTTGCTCTTCATAGATATCTTAATTCCAACACCATTCATGAAAAGAAACCATAAAGTGAAGACTTAGCTGCTATTTTTTTGTAATGAAATCACCAGCTGTGAGTACTTTATGGTAAATACACAATTGGACACGACCATGAATACCTTTTTTTACTGTACGATAGGGTTGTCTTGAAATTTTTATCTGCATGGTCTTGACTTTAACAGTACACTGGCAACAATTTGTTTTTGCTGTCACTTTTGTTGAGGTTGACTGATTATTTGTGGCACTGTAATGGTTTCTTTTGTTTTCAATAAATTGATAGTTCATTCACTGTACTCAAATAGATTTATCAAGTTGTGTAATTTACCAATCTCATGCATGTAGTATGTTTGTTTATATTTGTATAATTTATATCTAATCCAAAACAGCCAAGCTGTAAAAAAAGAGTGCGGCCCTGAGAAAGGCTATGGTGAAAAAAGATGTGAAATCCAAGGTGGCGGCCAAGAAATGGCTGTGATGGTAGGTTAATGGTAAAAATTTTAATAACGACAATTCAAGTGAATTTTGTGCCAAGACCAAGCAGCACCAAATTCACCTGAATTGTTGTTATTAAAATTTTTACCATTAACCTACCATCACAGCCATTTCTTGGCCGCCACCTTGGATTTCACATCTTTTTTCACCATAGCCTTTCTCAGGGCCGCACTCTTTTTTTACAGCTTGGCTGTTTTGGATTAGATTTCACTTCTTTTTGTATTTGTATACCCCAAAGCCAGCCTATGGCCGGCTTTAGGGCTTTTTAACCTGTCATTTTCTCTTTACTACAGGAAGAAGAAAAGATGAAGCAGGGTGATTTCTTTGTAGCTGACCTCTCTGCAAGGTGATCTTTCTAGCTGATCTCTCTACCGGATGACTTGTTTGTAGCTGAACTCTCTACAGGGTGATTTGT
The DNA here is from genome assembly GCF_963678975.1 of Dysidea avara. Taxonomy (NCBI): domain Eukaryota; kingdom Metazoa; phylum Porifera; class Demospongiae; order Dictyoceratida; family Dysideidae; genus Dysidea; species Dysidea avara. Next base: position 30,081,194 of record NC_089276.1, read on the forward strand.
TTGTAGCTGAACTCTCTACAAGGTAATTTCTTCTAGCTGATCTTTCTACAGGGTGATTTGTTTGTAGCTGAATTTTCTACAGGGCGATTTGTTTGCAGCTAAACTGCTGAACTCTCTACAATGTAACTTCTTCTAGCTGAACTCTCTACGGGTGGCTTGTTTCTAGCTGAACTCTCTACAGGGTGATTTGTTTCTAGCTGAACTCTCTACAAGGTAACTTCTTCTAGCTGATCTTTCTACAGGGTGATTTGTTTGTAATGCTCTACAGGGCAATTTGTTTGCAGCTGAACTCTCTACATGGTAGTTACTTTGTAGCTGAATTCTCTACAATGTGACTTCTTCTAGCTGAACTCTCTACAGGGTGACTTGTTTCTAGCTGATCTCTCTACAGTGTAACTTGTTTATAGCTGAACTCTCTACAGGGTGATTTGTTTGTAACTGAATTCTCTACAAGGTAACTTCTTCTAGCTAATCTTTCTACAGGGTGATTTGTTTGTCTCTACAGGGCAATTAGTTTGCAGCTGAACTCTCTACATTGTAGTTTCTTTGTAGCTGAACTCTCTACAATGTAACTTCTTCTAGCTGAACTTTTTACAGGGTAACTTGTTTCTAGCTGAACTCTCTACAGGGTGATTTGTTTGTAGCTGAACTCTCTACAAGGTAACTTCTTCTAGATGATCTTTCTACAGGATGATTTGTTTGTAGCTGAATTCTCTAAAGGGCAATTTGTTTGCAGCTGAACTCTCTACATGGTAGTTTCTTTGTAGCTGAACTCTCTACAATGTAACTTCTTCTAGCTGAACTCTCTACAGGGTGACTTGTTTGTAGCTGAACCCTCTAGAGGGTGATTTGTTTGTAGCTGAACTCTGTACAAGGTAACTTCTTCTAGCTGATCTTTGTACAGGGTGATTTGTTTGTAGCTAAATTCTCTACAGGGCAATTTGTTTGCAGCTGAACTCTCTATATGGTAGTTTCTTTGTAGCTGAACTCTCTACAATGTAACTTCTTCTAGCTGAACTCTCTACAGGGTGACTTGTTTCTAGCTGATCTTTCTACAGGGTGACTTGTTTCTAGCTGAACTCTCTACAGGGTGACTTCTTCTAGCTGATCTTTCTACAAGGTGATTTGTCTGTAGCTGAATTCTCTACAGGGCAATTTGTTTGCTGCTGAACTCTCTACATGGTAGTTTCTTTGTAGCTGAACTCTCTACAATGTAACTTCTTCTAGCTGAACTCTCTACAGGGTGACTTGTTTGTAGCTGAACTCTCTACAAGGTAACTTCTTCTAGCTGATCTTTCTACAGGGTGATTTGTTTTGTAGCTGAATTCTCTACAGGGCGATTTGTTTGCTGATGAACTCTCTACATGGTAGTTTCTTTGTAGCTGAACTCTCTACAATGTAACTTCTTCTAGCTGAATTTTCTACAGGGTGACTTGTTTGTAGCTGAACCCTCTACAGGGTGACTTGTTTGTAGCTGAACTCTCTACAAGGTAACTTCTTCTAGCTGAACTCTCTACAGGGTGACTTGTTTCTAGCTGATCTCTCTACAGGGTGACTTGTTTGTAGCTGAACTCTCTACAGGGTGACTTGTTTCTAGCTGAATTCTCTACAAGGTAACTTCTTCTAGCTGATCTTCTATAGGGTGATTTGTTTGTAGCTGAATTCTCTACAGGGCGATTTGTTTGCTGCTGAACTCTCTACATGGTAGTTTCTTTGTAGCTGAACTCTCTACAATGTAACTTCTTCTAGCTGAACTCTCTACGGGTGACTTGTTTCTAGCTGATCTCTCTACAGGGTGGCTTGTTTCTAGCTGAACTCTCTATAGGGTGATTTGTTTGTAGCTGAATTCTCTACAAGGTAACGTCTTCTAGCTGATCTTTCTACAGGGTGATTTTTTTGTCTCTACAGGGAAATTTTTTGCAGCTGAACTCTCTACATGGTAATTTCTTTGTAGCTGAACTCTCTACAATGTAACCTTTTCTAGCTGAATTCTCTACAGGGTGACTTGTTTGTAGCTGAACCCTCTACAGGGTGATTTGTTTGTAGCTGAACTCTCTACAAGGTAACTTCTTCAAGCTGATCTTTCTACAATGTAACTTCTTCTAGCTGAACTCTCTACAGGGTGACTTGTTTGTAGCTGAATTCTCTACAGGGTGATTTGTTTGTAGCTGAACTCTCTACAAGGTAACTTCTTCTAGCTGATCTTTCTACAGGGTGGTTTGTTTGTAGCTGAATTCTCTACAGGGCGATTTGTTTGCAGCTGAACTCTCTACATGGCAGTTTCTTTGTAGCTGAACTCTCTACAATGTAACTTCTTCTAGCTGAACTCTCTACAGGGTGACTTGTTTCTAGCTGATCTCTGTACAGGGTGACTTGTTCCTAGCTGAACTCTCTACAGGTGATTTGTTTGCATCTAAACTCTCTTACATGGTGGTTTCTTTGTAGCTTAACTCTCTACAAAGTGACTTCTTCTAGCTGATCTATCTACAGGATGACTTGTTTCTAACTGAACTCTCTACAGTGTTATCTGTTCATAGCGGAACTTTCTACTGGGTGATTTGTTTGCAGCTAAACTCTTTGCATGATTGTTTTTTTGTAATTGAACTCTCTACAATGTGACTTCTTCTAGCTGATCTCTCTACAGGATGACTTGTTTCTAACTGAACTCTCTATAGTGTTATCTGTTCATGCGGAACTTTCTACTGGGTGATTTATTTGCAGCTAAACTCTTTGCATGATTGTTTCTTTGTAACTGAACTCTCTACAAGGTAACTTCTTCTAGCTGATCTCTCTACAGGGCAATTTGTTTGTAGCTGAATTCTCTACAGGGTGATTTATTTGAGCTGAACTCTCTACATGATGGCTTCTTTGTAGCTGAACTCTCTATTAGGTACCTTCTTCTAGCTGATCTGACTACAGGGTGACTTGTTTGTAGCTGAATTCCCTACAGAATAACTTGCAATGTAATATAACTGTGTAAATTATACATGCAGCTGAATGCTTTATTAGGGTGACTGTTATATTAGAGTATCTCGATCTCGCATTTGCTGCACGTAGTTTCCTTTCGAATCATAACTCAGTGATTTGTAATCCGATTCTTCTGTACTACTGCAAGAACTTTCTATGATGATTATTCCAGCTACATACTGATTTTCAGCTAGTTGCTCTAAGCGGTTTGCCTGGTAGACACGAAAACTAATAGTTTTTTTATTCATAAAAATCGATCGCGTAATTTTGACACAGGTTGGGTTTTGTGTCATATCTCCATGGTCTTTAACCCGATTCTTTTCAAACTACAAAAAGGCACTCCTACGATGGTTGCTCCATCTACATATCAATTTTCAACTGATTCCTCCAAGGGGTTTACCCTGTAGGCGTGACAGACCTTCGACCTTCTTTTACGCAAATAATCAGTAATAACTCCGTGAATGTTCATCGGATTCCTACCACAGTTGGTACGGAGATCCGTCTTAATGAGCCCTTTAAGTGTGCCAAATTTCAGCCCAATCCGAGCACGCATTCGTGTTTTATGGCGAATTTTGCGAAGTGTGCGAAATGAAGATGATGAAGAAGAAAAAAACGAAGAAATTAAAACGAAATTTTGTTCGCTCGTATCTCGGAAATGGCTGGAGCGATTGTCTTCAAATTTGGTATGAAGACTCCCCTAACTGGGCGACACGTCTCTAGCAAATTTGGTTCCAATCGGATAAGGGATCACAGAGCTACATAGGTGTGAAAATTGCGTTTTCTTTCTTCCTGTTAATATACTCACGGTATGGCGCGCCGGCTTCTTGGGCCGCACGACACACTATCGTGTGTCTTGATGATCAAGTGCTGAATCAAATATAGTTTGTGTGTCAGTATGTACACGCATGAAAGTGAAAGTGTTTCTGTTCTGCAACAGTTATTATACAGTTATACAACAGGCATGAGTGCTCTGCCTGATATAAATGCATGAGCCTGAGGGCCGTTAGGCCCTCAGGCGAGTGCGTTTATACAGGCAGAGCACAAGTCCACGTTGTATAACTGTTATGTACCACTCACCTAATAGGTGGAAAGATCCAATGCTGCAGCTACATTTCTTAAATAAGGTAGAATGCCGATATTGATTGTTGAGCTCTAAAACTAACAACGTTGTTACGTATCAAGCATGGCCTTGACCATACAATCATACAGTATGTATTCTTTTACTACAATTCCAAATAGTCCAGAATGGATAGCTATGTACATATGTACTACAGCAGAATTAAAAATATTTGCAGCAGACGCTACTGTACTTTTGCACACATATTTGTGTATAGCTATCTAAACGTATATCTGATTATGAGCATTGACTATCCACTTATACCCAGCAACATAAATTTAATGCTACCAAGAGTGTATACAGTATTATGAATTCTTGATTTAATTGAACATTGTACCCCTCTGGCCAGTAATAATACATCATTCTCTGATATACACTTGGGTAAGCAATTCATCTGCATGTGTGGAATAAGAGTGATAATTATCATGTTTACAATAATGCTAATGCATGTTCAGTATATGCACAACTGTTTATTGACATAGTAAAAGTACATGACTAGTGTGTCTGGAAAGAAACCTTTCACAACTGTGTATGCATATATTATTTTATTTTGAACCTTAATCTGATAATATAATATTACTTATATATGATGCAGTGCAAAATAATTTATTTAATCAGTGTAACAAGTAAATGTATGGGTTTTCTGACTGTTCTCAAAACAGTTCCTGAGTTGAAACTTCTATGAGTAAACTACGTCAAGCTGATCGGTGTGTTAAAAGTGCAAAGTGATAACATTTTTTCACATTTTGTGTCTACTGAGATTGTCACTTTGGAAGCTTACAATGACTGCACTGAAGCACTTCATTCTCCAACATCAAAAGCAAAATGGATTATATATAGACACAATTTTAAGCCATCTCGAGGCAGGATATTATGCTACATTTCATAAGATACTGCTGAAAATGAAAGAATATGGTGACCTGGTGTGTGTAAAATGTTTTCGAGTGAACTTGAAAAGGGCCTCACTGATTTGAAAAAGATTGCTTTATTAGGTATGGATATATGCAGTCCAGGGGCGTAGGAGGGGGGGGTTCCCGGGGGGTTCAGGAACCCCCCCTGTAAAATTTTGACTTCTGCAAGCAGGATCCTAACACACCATTTAGTGTGGCAGGACAAAATGAGTGAGTAATATAGTGTAATGGCAATTGATAAAGCTTGCATTCATCTCTCAAGGAAGGATTTACAGAGGTAACATGAGCCTTAGGCCTGTTAAAAAGATCGATATACTCTAATAAAGCAGTCAGGTATATACTCTAATAGAACAGTCAGGTTTATATTCTAATAGAGCAGTCAGGTATACTCTAATAGAACATGCATGTATAAATATATCCATGTCCATATGAAGTTTTTCAGACATTCTAACATTAAATGCAAAACTTAGCATGACCTTATACTGCTATAACTTTGGTATGCAGTGTTTAAAGATATAGAGCTCCAGTAATTTATCACTTGTGTTATGCAAAATGAATTCATGCTATGCATATTTGTATAGTTATATTGCTTTGATTGTACATTTGTATCAGTGGATTCATGGCTCTTATACCACAGTGAGATAACTATCACTTACAGATTACTATGTGTCTCTATGTGTTATGCTGTCTGTTTCCACTAGGTGGCTTTATCTAGTACTACCTTCATCGCGGGGAACTTATATGGATCACAATTAATGTACTTTTTGCATACAATATAGCAATTTGCTGAGTTTTGATTCATTAAAATATTGAAAGTCTCTCAGCGGCTCCGGGCTGTGCCCCCAGACCCCTGCTTCTGGTAACTCAATGCTGGTGCTGGAACCCCCCTTCAAAAAATCCTGGCTACGCCCCTGTGCACTGTACAATATATTGCTTAGACATGCATGGATATTTCAGATAATATGATGACAAAGAGTAATGATGCTGACACAGCTGATTTTACTTCACTCAAGCATCACAATGCTTTTATTAAGTAAATGAAAGTTATGACCCGGCTGCTTGAGAAGGTAAAATTTTCCACTATTAGGCAAGCATGCATATTCTACATCACAAGTCCTGACATTTTACAATATTCCAGTGAAGAAGAATTTGTTCATAAGGTATAGCCATGTCAAAAGAACTAGATGATCTTACTTCGGTTCTCAGCTGTTTCGGCTATTTAAACTGGTTTGATACATGTCTGCTAAAAGCAATGGTTGATGCTACAGATATCAGTGAAACTAAAGAAACTCTGGAAAAAATATGAGGAACACACATCTAAAATAAAATTGAGCGAAACCTTTGAAATGTTTCCAACTGTTGATTTATTTCCATCTAGCAAATACAATACTGTGGTTAAGAAGTTTGACAAAAGTCTAAGTGATTTGACTGATGGAGATATTAGGAAGTTTCAATATCAGCTTGAAAAACTAGCCAAAACTGCAGATATTAAAATGTCTAAAATTAAAACAGGCTGTGTAGCGATTCTGTGGTTAGTTCCAAAGGAGCATATTGGCCAAGCGTACAATTCTGTACTGGCTAATTTCCATCAGTTTGATACATTCATGTACCTCAAGTTTGGGAGTTTTCCTGCCATCTTTTCACCAAGATATGCACAGTCCAAAGAAATTGCTGCAGGTATAAAGTTGGCATAAAATTTCTGCTCTTTTATGCATATTTGTGTGTAAGTGCTTGCAAATGCAGTATGTGATTATGCAAAAGTTTATGCGCTATACTAAAAATTATAATACTGTATGTGAGTAAGCCTGAGTCAAAATTTTGCCCAAAATTTCTACTTCTTATGTTCTTCAGTGTCTTATTGTGTGCTCCTAGGTTATCAGCATTTCTTATGCTTTATTAGAGTATTTCTCTACAAAGTGACTGTTCTAATAGAGAGTGTCGATCCTAGGAGCTATGTACAATGCATTTGAGCTAGTGCTCTATTAGAGAGTATCAATGTATTTTCATGGAATTAAGCTCCATAGTTTGAAATATCCACATACACAATATGTTAGTGTTATGTTAGCATAGCACTCCAGCTTATTATGCTTTTATTATGTTGGCATATTTGACGCAGGCCTATATGTGACCGGATTTGACAAAACCAGGCTTCCACACACATCCAGATTTGCGACTTTGAAGAACCATAACTCAATTTGGGAGTTAGCTATCACTTTCAAATTATGAACAGTTATTGCACCATGCAGTAAAAGAATTTTGTGAAAATTGTAGATCAATAGCATATTTGGTGGCCAAGCTACAACTGGTTAAAGTTGAAGAATTGGATGTGTGTGGAAGCCTGGTTTTGTCAAATCCGGTCACATATGTGAAATTGGGTGGTGCCATATCTGTAATATTGTACATATATTTGTACTCACTCAATATAACCTTCCGCTCTTAGGCTAACTGAAAATATATTAATTTTGTTATTGTTTCTAATAGCATTCCAACCTAATCATTGTCACCACAAAATGAATGGATTAATTGATCACATACTCTACCGCATTGATAATGCTACCCAAGCTTCACTCTCATGGGTGATGACAAGGTGATCATTTCAGGTGCACCTACTGGTTTGCAGAGAAACTGGTTACTACTACAGTGTGTTATCTCATTATCATTACTGACATTTTGTCAGCTAGTGCAGCAAAGTCAGCCAGAAGTTTTTCAACAGCTTATTACAGGTATGTAAATTAAATTTAGACTTGCAGTGGTGTCATAAATTAACTTCATTGAGCTATTCCTGGGTTGTCACTGACTGCTGATAACAGGATACAACTTGTTTCTGATATACCTGACTGAAGTCAGTTTTCCTACTACGAATCACTACTTTGACCCATTAGTGGTGTACACTGAGTTTCTCTATCTCATTGATAAAGTGAGGAAACTGCTACAGTCATGTGATCCAGAAGTGTTGATGGAAACATGTAGAAATCTGATGGCTAGTGATGTACACAAAATCAATCTCTTCTCTGATGAGTATGTGGAGAAATTGAGCAGATATACCAGTGTTCAGTCACTGGTGTGGGAGTTGACCTCCTACTCAACATGGAGTGATCACTCAGTTCTTAGAATGTTGGCTGGTTGTAGTGAGAAAGCCACCAAGCTGCTGGATGGATTTGAATCCAAATTAGATCCATTCCTACCAATCAAATGTTATGGGACACCTTTGTATTTGTTCTCCAGTGCAGTACCCACTGAGAATAGTGTATACACAATGCTTGCTGTCAGGTTGGCTAATTGCCCTGAGCAACCTTCTCTCCAGTTTGTATACAACACTCGAACTCTGCTAATGGACAAGTGTGACATCACACAACATTGCTTTTAGCTACTGGCAGTGAGGAACGACCCTACTGTAATCTACTGGATCATACCAAAGTGTGTAATAAACATTGCTGGCTTGCATTTGAAAGAGATGGAAAGTAAAACATGTATTAATGAAAAGGGGATAATGGAAGTGTTAATATACCAACTAGCTAAAGATGGTGTGACAGAACACCAGCCTATATTTACTGCTGCTGACAAAAGGGTAAGCAAACCAGCTTATATATACATATGTGATCAGTTTTCCATGTATCAAAATGTCTTAAATTTAAGATTCCATGTACCTATAGGTCTAGGACAAAGTATAACTACTAAACCCTCTCTGGTCCCCTTGCATCTTTAGGACAATATTATAGCTACTCTATAAACAGATTGGGAAGTGGAGACTCATACTCAGCATAGGAAATCACTGGACAATCAGATTATGAAACTATTGGGCAAGGAAGGTTGAATACTTTGTGTCAAAGTCAATATACTCTATTAGAGCAGTCACATACTCTGATAGAACATTCAACTGGCTATATAATTTTCTCAGTCATTGTATTGTAAAAATTTTGATAGTACTATAACACTACAACACTTGAGTAGTGCTGGGGCTGCTGGGCTATTGAAAATTTAGCAAAGATTTTATTTTCTGGAAACACAGCCATTTTGGTGAACCACAGTTATTGTTCCAATGAGAAATTCTTAATGTAGTCACATCTAGCATTAAAATTAAGAAAATAATTACCAAATAAGTAATTCTAAACGTAAAGCTTGGAATCAGATTTTTTAGTCCATATAGTTATCATACCTGCCAGCAACTCTACTGAAATCAATGGTGAGCACCTAATGTATTTGTTTATTAATTTTTACTCCTTTAAATATTTGTATAATTATGCTAGTGCAATTGCAATAGTAGTGGGGTGCATATCTAGGTGTGCTGATGTCCACTATAAGTAACTGGATAATATATTTAATGCTGAATAATTAATTCACCTGAAGAGATTAACTACATTAATTTTGTCTGTAGTATGAATTGAGGAATATGTGACCCTTCGTGTAGAGCATAATCTATCATTATGTGTTGATAGAGAATTTATTGCCCCATTCAGTTTTGGATGAAGGTGTTTACTCCAAGAATTTTTAGCCATTAAATATAAGCTAAATAGCTGTACTTTTCTACTAGTGAGTACATGACTGTTCTATTAGAGTACCACAATGTATGATGTACACTTGTTCAAATGCTGTAATACTATGCAAATTTTCTTAAAAAGAGAGTACTTGGCTCTCTCCCCCAGAGTTAGATCTACCCTTGAGCTTCACTTGAGCAATTATTTTTGCTACAAAACATGGGATGGCATGGCCAATTATTGTAAACAGCAAGTACCTCAATAAAGCAGTCATCAGTCTGATAAATTGTAATGGTATTGTAACAGAACAGTTATAATTCACAAGTGTTTACACACCAAAGTAATTAAAATTAAATAGGGATCCATGCAATAGCATTAGCAAAAGTGATTTTGTAATACCACAACTATGTATAATATACTTTAGCATTGAAAATTTATCAGGAGCTCATAAGCACTGCAAGCACCGCAAGGCCGCGCAAAGGAGCGTAACACTCAGGATATAGCTCTGTTTCATCTTTGTGAAAAATGCCTTTGCAGCCACATGTTCTTATAGAGAGAGCAGTAATTGCCTAGGCTGTGCCTGGTTATGTTAACAGGTGCTAGCAGTTAATATGCAGCCATAGATTTATCAGTAATACTGGTAGGGTAGTAAAAGAATGATTCAACAAGTTTCTGTTCTTGTTCTCTACAACACAGAGAGCTTACGAAATGGTTACTTAATAGTTTATTGTTAAGAATTGTTCCAGCTCTTTAGTTTACAAATAGCACACAAGCACTTAGACTCATCATGACTTCCTTTGAAAAACCAATATCATAACAGCTTGGATGGGATGATGCAATAAACCACTGAGTAGCAGTGAATATACGTAGGATGAATGCCCCATATGGACTTGAGGTTACTTGAGGTTTAAGTAGTTATTCAAATGTTGGAACCACTAATATCACGTTCTTTCGAACCTTCGGCACTTATAAACTCGGCACCTTCAGTGCTTATAAGCTCCTGGTATAATACAAGCTGAATTAGAAATTTTTTTTCCAAAGTATATAGCTATAGTGCATAATCATGTCTCTTGTTCCACGAATAATTCTTTAGTGCAAAGATCCATACTTCATTGTTGAGTTACATCTACTATCTATGTATGGTATGTAATTGTGTACTGTTCATCAATACAGATAGCACCTCCAGGTGGAATATCATATGGCGAATCTCAGGCTGACGATGCTATCATGAAGCATGTATGAGTAGTCATAATGTATACAACTGTATACGTACATACTTAACTACATGTATGTATTCTTCTTAAGGTGTATAAGCAACGGGATTATCTCAAAAAAGGAGCTTGAAAGGAGCAAACAACATGGTGAAGAGTTTCGTGTATCTGCTGAAAAACTGGATCAAATGAACAAGGAATTACTGAAAAAAAATCACACAATGAAAGAAGAGACTGAGAAAGAGATTGCTGAAAAACTTATCACTTTACAAAAGAAACTTACCAATCATAGAAAGGACTTTGAAAGTGCTATAAGCAGTGAAGTATGTTATGGTTGTCTTTTGTTAAATGTGATCATTTTTATCACAGGCCATTATTTCTGACATGGCTAAACTAGAGTGTGAAGATACCAAAGGCTCCTCAATTACTGTAATGGAGAGCATGCAAGCATTAGAAAATGATATAGATGGTTTAGAGGTGTGTATGAACATGTAATGTTGTACTTAGTAATTCTTATCACCTTAGAACCTTTCTCAACACCTTAAGCATAGTGGGATAGAACAAAGCCAGCAGAAACAAGTTTGAAAACATATAGTTGTATTACTATTATAATGATAGAATAGGAAGACTTTTATTATTTGAACGAGCCAGTGCAGGAGGTATAATGTGTGCATTTTGCTCATAGGAAAAGTTACAACTCCAGGAAGATAACAATGAATTGCATCTACAGTTGAGATTAAAAGATGATGAATTGAAAAGGTTCAAAGAAAATATCAGAATGCTTTCAACAAAGCTTGCAGAAAGTAAAAAAGCTCAAATGGCAGTTGATGGTGACGATACAGTATGTTGCAATGTTATGCATATAAATCCACTGTAAAGTTATAGCATGCAGAATTGAGAGTAATGCTAAATTACTTCTACTGTTAATTGGACTTATAGTACCTTACACTAAGATCAGACAAGTGCAACTGCTTACTCTATCCATGAAAAAAAGAAATCATCTCAAGACTGCAAAATTACTTCTTTTACACAGCTACTCAAAATGCAATAACTCACACTGCCAATCACATATGCCCCTATGCTCTTGCAAGGATGTGCCATAGCTTTGAATTCTAGCTAAATTTAATTATTCCAAATTGAAATGTATGAGCACGTCTCATTCCAATAACTTATAATTAATTTTGAAAGGGTATATAAGACACGGTTTATTAAAATGGGTACTACTTGTTTAATCCTTGTTTCAGGTTACCTTTCAAGTAATGGTTTTATAAAATCAACCTATACTAATAAAGCAGTCAGGTATTTTAATTAATCCAAACATTCACACAATTGCAAGGAACTGGGAGTGGCTTGAAATGCAATGATATTCCTTCAGAAATACAGTGTATGCTAACTTTATTACAAAGGTCTTTGCGTTTCTTTGTTTACATACTATATACTGTCATAATGATTTTCCTATAAAATGGGCTACATATTTATGAGATATCTGGGGGAAAGTGTGTGTATGTGCATATGCTTGTTTGTATGCATGACTGCTCTATTAGAGTATTTCAATCTCATGCAAAAATTTTGTGTAAGAAATTTTCATATAAATTTGCATACGAAGATTATTTTACAGGAAAAAAAATTCAAATTACAGTATAAAACAATTGCATTATGCTACTGGACACACATTACTGTCAATAATGTGCGTTCAGTGGCATAATTTACTGAAACAGTTATGTTTATTTATTAGTATAACAAAATTTTATATGTGTAATTTGTTTATGGATGTACAAGTGCAAGGCTTTAATTTATTTGACCATGCTTCTCGACACCGCTAAACAATCAGAACATGCTGACACACCATCGCCATTAACAATCAGAGCACATCATGACCACATCCCTTAAAGATCTAGCTGCAATCAGCTGTAGATTTTTGCTGTAGAATACTAGACATGGAAAACCATGCCCCTTAATCTATTATAGCTTACTCAACAAGGGATCAAGATACTTTAATAAAGCAGTCACAGCCATATGTGTATAACATAGTTATGCTATACCAAAATAGAATAAAAGTACAATTAATTATTAATTGAAAAATGAAGTAGGCTGTAGGGTTTCAGCAATAAAAAGTAGTGAGAATGAATGATGGTAGCTATTATGGCATAGCTATGTGGGAAAATCCCTATTTGAAAGTAATGGATGGTAGTAATATGACAATGTAGGGATTTTCCCACATAGCTATTTTGTAATGGCTACTGCGCTTCATTTCAAACTTTTACATGCACTAGCACACTTTTTACATACCCATTCACTTGTTGCCAGGTGCAGCATTGTTTAGTGTTGTACACTGTAAATTCAAATGGGTACAAATGGCCCAAATTTTTGGGTTGTTTTACCTGCAATTCAAATGACCGATTTTTTGGTAGTAATGACCCAAGGATGTACTTGGTTATTTTAACTTTGTAAGATATAGTTATATTACCCAGATGCCCTAAAGTCTCTTCAACCTCTAGCCAAGTGTTTGAAATAACCTTACCATCATGGTTATTTTAACCATCTGTGGTAAAATTAACTCACGTCACAAAATATTTGTTTATTTGTTTGTTTACATTAATTAACAAGTCAGTCATCATTAGTAATAACATACATTAATCTATGTGTGACACATATTCGCAATAGTTGTTACGTACTGCATCTTAATACTTTAAACATACCTGATCTTATAGAAGTTTCAGATTGTATGTAAAACCTATGTTCTCCATGTTCACTTTTGATTGTGGGATGTAACACAAATATTATAACGGCTAGTGTACTGTAAATTTAACCATGTAGCTGGTCATCTAATCTGTGCCATAGTAGACTTGACCATACACACTGAAATTACCCAAATATGTTATTTCAACATCCTAAGTGAACAGTTATATTGACCTACCCTAGTTATTTTGACCAATTTAGTCCAAAAGCCTACCCTAGTTATAACCACTTTTATAGATAGTCATTTTAACAAAAAAAATTTGTAGGTTAAATTTACCATTGGAGGTTGAATTGATCCATTTGAATTTACTGTGTATCGTGTAACACATGTAGTAATACTTTAGCAACTGAAGAGTGCCAAAGAATCTACTTCCATTGGTGACCTTTTAACAGTTAACATACAATGGAAGAAGAGAGCTTCAGCTCCTGTGGGTCATTCAGCTAATACTGCAGTGTTCCTTAATGGGAAGATATATGTAGGCAGAGGAGACCAAGAGTATCTACAACCTCTCTATCAGATAAATGCTCACAACATTGACAAAAATTCAAGGAGTTCTCCTATTAACACTCAGTACTATTACTTTGCCATGCCATCTCTAAACAACAGTTTGATCATTGCTGGGGGAATTGATCATAGAGGGGATCCCACTAATCAGATATTTACATTAAACAATAACCTGTTGAAGGAGTACACTAAAATGAAATTGTCAAGGGGTTATGCTTCAGCTGTTGGTGATCAAGGAATGTTGTTTATAGCTGGAGGAAGAGTTTATCTAGAGGTGTTCAGTTCTACAGAATTGTTTGACAGTAAAACAGGATAATGGTATGTTTGTGAAAACTTACCACAACCACACTATTGGTTGCAGTCTGTTGTTGTGAACAATGCAGTTTATCTTCTGGGAGGATTTGATGAAGACTGTAATTATTCGCAAAGTGTATTTTCTGCACGTTTGGATACTTTGTTGAGCCAGAAGTTTGAATGGAATACTTTGAAGCCTACCCCATGAGTTCGTTCAGCTCCTGCTGCTGTGTTTGGTGAGCATGTGCCGATATTTGGAGGAGTTAAACCAACACTATTGAGATGTAATGTGTACACTACAAATGTTTATATGCTCAATAAGGCTAGTTGTAATTGGGACTTAGTCGATCATATGCCATCAATAAGAGATGGGCCATCTGCTGTTAGTATCGCAGAAGATAAAATATTTGTACTTGGTGGAGTCCATGACAAAGATGAAAATTATGAACCAATATACACACAGATACTGTATGGATGGGTTTCTGTACATGACTTGCAGTAAACTATATAACTTTGCATATTGTACACAGGTTACCACTACATAACATAATAATAGCTTGGTCAGTGTGTATGTAATATTCCCTGTATAAACATCTGAAAGTGCAAACATTAATTAACACTTAATATTTCAGCATCTATATTTCCATAAGTTTTCTCTACAGCTGGATGGAAGTGGTTGTCTATACTACTGGATCATTAACCTCTTAGCACAAGTTAGATGTCTAATCAAAAACAGCCAAGCTGTAAAAAAAGATGCGGCCCCCAAAAAGGCCATGGTGAAAAAAGATGTGAAATCCAAGGTGGCGGCCAAGAAATGGCTGTGATGGTAGGTTAATGGTAAAATTTTAATAACGACAATTCAGGTGAATTTGGTGCCAAGACCAAGCGGCACAAAATTCACCTGAATTGTCGTTATTAAAATTTTTACCATTAACCTACCATCACAGCCATTTCTTGGCCGCCACCTTGGATTTCACATCTTTTTTCACCATGGCCTTTTTGGGGGCCGCACCTTTTTTTACAGCTTGGCTGTTTTTGATTAGATATCACTTCTTTTTGTATTTGTATACTGCAAAGCCGGCCAATGGCTGGCTTTGGGGTTTTTTTAACCCATGTGTTTTTTTTCTTTACCACAGGAAGAAGAAAAGAACTTAAAGAAGATTTTTTATACTTCAATTATTTTTGATTTTATTAGTAATTATACAAATTATATATGTATATTTATTACATGCCCATTATTCCCCACAGGATATTATTTTGCAGCTGATCTCTCTACTGGGTGACTTGAAATGTAGCTGAACTATCTATAAGGTGACCTCTTCTAGCTGGGTGATTTGTTTCTAGATGAACTCTCTACAGGTGATTTGTTTGCAGCTAAACTCTCTACATGGTGGTTTCTTTGTAGCTGAACTCTCTACAAGGTGACTTCTTCTAGCTGAACTTTCTACAGGGTGATCTTTTTTGTAGCTGATCTCTCTACAGGGTGATTTGTTTGCAGCTGAACTGTCTACATGATGGTTTCTTTGTAGCTGAACTCTCTACAAGGTGACCTCTTCTAGCTGATCTCTCTACAGGGTGATTTGTTTCTAGCTGAACTCTCTACAGGTGATTTGTTTGCAGCTAAACTCTCTACATGGTGGTTTCTTTGTAGCTGAACTCTCTACATGATGGTTTCTTTGTAGCTGAACTCTCTACAAGGTAACTTCTTCTAGCTGAACCCTCTACAGGGCGATTTGTTGTAGTTGAATTCTCTACAGGGTGATTTATTTGAGGCTGAACTCTCTACATGGCAGTTTCTTTGTAACTGAACACTCTACAAGGTGACTTCTTCTAACTGATCTTTCTACAGGGTGAATTGTTTGTAGCTGAACTATCTACAAGGTAACTTCTTCTAGCTGATCTCTCTACAGGGTGATTTGTTTGTATAGATGAACTATCTACAAGGTAACTTCTTCTAGCTGATCTCTCTACAGGGTGATTTGTTTGCAGCTGAACTCTTTACATGATGGTTTCTTTGTAGCTGAACTCTCTACAAGGTGACTTCTTCTAGCTGAACTCTCTACAGGGTGATTTCTTTGTAGCTGAACTCTCTACAAGGTGACTTCTTCTAGCTGATCCCTCTACAGGGCGATTTGTTTGTAGCTGAACTCCCAACAAGTGATTTATTTGCAGCTGACCTCTTTATGTGGTGGTTTCTTTGTAGCTGAACTCACTACAAGATGACCTCTTCTAGCTGATCTCTCTCCAGGGTGATGTGTTTCTAGCTGAACTCTCTACTGGTGATTTGTTGAAGTTAAACTCTCTACGTAGTGGTTTCTTTGTAGCTGAACTCTTTACAAGGTGACTTCTTCTAGCTGAACTCTCTACAAGGTGACCTCTTCTAGCTGATCCTTCTACAGGGCGATTTGTTTGTAGCTGAACTCCCAACAAGTGATTTCTTTGTAGCTGAACTCTCTACAAGGTGACCTCTTCTAGCTGATCCTTCTACAGGGCGATTTGTTTGTAGTTGAATTCTCTACATGGTGATTTGTTTGAGGCTGAACTCTCTACATGGCGGTTTTTTTGTAGCTGAACTCTCTACAAGGTGACCTCTTCTAGCTGAACTCTCTACAGGGTGATTTGTTTCTAGCTGAACTCTCTACAGGTTATTTGTTTGCAGCTAATCTCTCTACATGGTGGTTTCTTTGTCTCTCAGACTCTACATGATGGTTTCTTTGTAGCTGAACTCTCTACAAGGTGATTTGTTTGCAGCTGAACTCTCTACATGATGGTTTCTTTGTAGCTGGAATCTCTACAAGGTAACCTCTTCTAGCTGAACTCTCTACAAGGTGATTTCTTTGTAGCTGAACTGTCTACATGATGGTTTCTTTGTAGCTGAACTCTCTACAAGGTGACCTCTTCTAGCTGATCCTTCTACAGGGCGATTTGTTTGTAGCTGAACTCCCAACAAGTGATTTCTTTGTAGCTGAACTCTCTACAAGGTGACCTCTTCTAGCTGATCCTTCTACAGGGCGATTTGTTTGTAGTTGAATTCTCTACACTGTGATTTGTTTGAGGCTGAACTCTCCACATGATGGTTTCTTTGTAGCTGAACTCTCTACAAGGTGATTTGTTTGCAGCTGAACTCTCTACATGATGGTTTCTTTGTAGTTGGACTCTCTACAAGGTACCCTCTTCTAGCTAATCTCTCTACAGGGTGATCTTTTTGTAGCTGAACGCTCTACAGGGTGATTTGTTTGCAGCTGAACTCTCTACATGATGGTTTCTTTGTAGCTGGACTCTCTACAAGGTAACCTCTTCTAGCTGAACTCTCTACAAGGTGATTTCTTTGTAGCTGAACTCTCTACATGATGGTTTCTTTGTAGCTGAACTCTCTACAAGGTGACCTCTTCTAGCTGATCCTTCTACAGGGCGATTTGTTTGTAGTTGAATTCTCTACACGGTGATTTGTTTGAGGCTGAACTCTCCACATGATGGTTTCTTTGTAGCTGAACTCTCTACAAGGTGATTTGTTTGCAGCTGAACTCTCTACATGATGGTTTCTTTGTAGCTGGACTCTCTACAAGGTAACCTCTTCTAGCTGATCTCTCTACAGAGTGATTTTTTTGTATCTGAACGCTCTACAGGGTGATTTGTTTGCAGCTGAACTCTCTACATGATGGTTTCTTTGTAGCTGAACTCTCTACAAGGTGCCCTCTTCTAGCTGATCTCTCTACAGGGTGACCTTTTTATAGCTGAACGCTCTACAGGGTGATTTGTTTGCAACTGAACTCTCTACATGATGGTTTCTTTGTAGCTGAACTCTCTACAAGGTGACCTCTTCTAGCTGATCTCTCAACAGGGTGGTCTTTTTGTAGCTGAACTCTCTACAGGGTGATTTGTTTGCAGCTGAACTCTCTACATGATGGTTTCTTTGTAGCTGAACTCTCTACAAGGTGACTTGTTTCTAGCTGATCCCTCTACAAGGTGACTTCCTCGAGCTGATCTCTCTACAGGTTGATTTGTTTGTCTCTACAGGGTGATTTGTTTGCAGCTGAACCCTCTACAGGGTGATTTGTTTGTAGCTGAACTCTCTACAGGATGGTTTCCTTGTTACTGAACTTTCTACAAGGCAACTTTTTTCTAGCTGATCTCTCTATACGGTGACTTGTATCTAGCTGAACTATCTACAGGATGATCTGTTCATATATAGTTGAACTCTCTACAGGTTAATTTGTTTGTAGCTGAAATCTCTTGTTTCAAACTGATCTCACTGTAGCATAACTTTTTTGTAGCTGAACTCTCTACAGAGTGATTTTTTTGTAGCTGAACTGTATATAGGGTGATTTGTTTTTACCTGAACTTTCTACAGGGTGATTTGTTTATAGCTGAATGCTCTGCAGGGTGATTTGTTTGTAGTTGATCTCTCTACAGGGTTTCTTTGCAGCTGAGTTCTCTACTAGGTGACTTCTTCTAGCTGAACTCTCTCTTGTTTCTAGCTGATCTCCCTACAGAGTAACTTGTTTGTATAGCTGAACTCTTTACAGAGTAGTATTTTGGTTGCTGAACTCTCTACACGGTGACTTGTTTGTAGCAAAATTCTTTACAGAGTGACTTGTTGGTAGCTGAATTCTCTACAGAGTGACTTACTTGCAGCTGAATTCT
This sequence comes from Dysidea avara, assembly GCF_963678975.1. Classification (NCBI taxonomy): domain Eukaryota; kingdom Metazoa; phylum Porifera; class Demospongiae; order Dictyoceratida; family Dysideidae; genus Dysidea; species Dysidea avara. Next base: position 30,100,057 of record NC_089276.1, read on the forward strand.
CTACAGAGTGACTTACTTGTAGCTGAGCACTGTGTAAACTATAAAGTGACTTGTCTGTAGCTGAACTTTCTTAGGTTTACTTGTTTGCAGGTGATCTCTATAGGGTAACTTGTTTTTATAGATGAACTCTTTACAGGGTAGTTTCTTTGTAGCTGAACTCTCTCCACAGTGACTTGTTTGTAGCTGAATTCTCCAGAGAGTGTAGCCGAACTCTCTACAGGGTGCATGACTTGTTTATAGCTGAACTCACTTCAGTGTGACTTGTAATGTTCTGGATCACTACAGCGATATATTTGTAGCTGAACTCTCTATAGGGTGACTTGATTCTTGCTGAACTGTCTATAAGATTAACTGTTTGCAGCTGAACTCCCTACAGAATAACCCGTAATGTAATAGAATTCTATAATGGAGTAAATAAATTAGCTGAATGCTCTATTAGGGTGACTGTTCTATTAGAGTATCTCGATCTCGCATTTGCTACACAGAGTTGGCTTTCGAATCATAACTCAGTGGTTTGTATTCCAATTCTTCTATACTACTGCAAGGACTTTCAATGAAGATTGTTCCAGCAATACACCGATTTTCAGCTCATTGCTCTAAGCGGTTTGCCTAGTAGGCGTGAAAACTAATACTTTTTTATTCCTAAAAATCGATCGCGTAATTGTGACACAGGTTGGGTTTTGTGTCATATCTCCATGGTCTTTATCTCGATTCCTTTCAAACCACCAAAAGGCACTCCTACGATGGTTACTCCATCTACATAGCAATTTTCAACTTATTCCATGAAGCGGTTTACCCTGTAGGCGTGACAACAAATCGATCTTGTTTTATGCGAATAATCGGTAATAACTCCTGAATCATTCATCGGATTTGCACCAAATTTGATGCTAGGATTCGCCTTTGGACTCCCCTTCTGTGTGCCAAATTTCAAGGCGATCGGAGTACGAGTTTGCGTTTTATAGCAATTTTTGCAAGTGTGCGAAAAGACGAAGAAGAAAAAAAAAACGAAGAAAAACAAACTAAACTTTGGCTACTCGTATCTCGGAAATGGCTTGAGTGATTTCCATCAAATTTGGAATGTAGACTTCCCTAGCTGGCGGAAAACTCTGCAGCAAATTTGGTTCCAATCGGATAAGGTATCACCGAGATACAAATGTGTGAAAATGACGTTTTCTTTCTTCCTGTCAATATACTCACGGTGTGGCGCGCCGGATTCTTTTTTTTTTTTTTTAATTTTTTTTTACCCGGGCTTGATGGACTGCCCTTGCCTACCACCCCCAGCACATAAATGGCCTGTGCTGGACAAACCGGGACTTTCTTAGTCCACGGCAAACTGAGACTCTGCCCGAATCAGCTCCACAATTGGGGGAGTCTTAACATAGTGACCGATGGATGAGCGGGCTCCGCGGATGCATTGTATGGAGGACCGCAAGAGAGAAAAAGATAGACAGCACCTTAACCACCCCATGACAACAGAGTAATCATCGCCCCACTTGTTTGAAAGTTGATGAGCCAAGCGTTGATAAAAAACAGAAGCCTCATGAGCCAGACCACCAGAGGCAGACATTACCAGGGGGGTAAAAGAGGCATGCTCCTCCTCACGAATTCTCTGAGCATACGCACGTTTCTTAATGTTCTCGTGCCTCCGATAACAGGAGGCCAGTGATGAGGACGCATTAGAAGCAGCCAGAGGGTTGAACACCCGCACATCCACAAAACATCTTTCACTTCTTCCACCCCAAAAACCATTCATGGCGATGTCAAGACGGGCACCATCTTTGATATTGGCAGAAGCAGGGTAGTCCTGCTGTGAAACCGGCTGGAGTTCTGGTTCAACAGCTACCTGAGAGCATACTTCAGTCAACAGGGTAGCAGTTAGATCTCTGATCTCATTGTGTCGGATAGAAGGTAAGCCACCCTTGGGACAGGATAAAGCATGCTCCACTGAAAAGGAAGTCCCACATGCACAGTGAGCAGGAGTCCGCTGAGGAGACCACCCATAACGTAGTGCCACGGCATCGTGAAACGCGGACTTATGCAGTGCAAAGCCATGTTCCTGTAGGGGCCGGGTGGTAAGCCAGTTGGAGGCCCCTTTGGCTGAGGCTAGATCTAAAGCGCGTTGAGAGGAGGGATCTAAGTGGGTACGCAAACTGGAAGATCTATCCGAATAGTTGGAAGATTTGGAATTGCGGATTGCGGACTTGCGAGATAGCTGTTCTGTTTTAACAATAGCCGAATTGATACCCCGGTCCAGAATGAATTGTGAAAGAGGCTCAGCAATGTGATACGAGGCTGAATACTCCTCAGCTGCAATAAGAGTTGGGTTTATGATACCCAAACCACCATATCGAGGTGGAAGGGCAAATAATTTACGGATTGTGTCATTTGGTGGAGAGCAACCCATCAAAGTAGGGATAAGTACCAGCCGGATGTTGTCCTCAAGGGGTTGTAAAGCCTCTGATATGTTTGGAGTAGTGCGACAAAGGTAGAGCCAATGGCTTGACAAGCCATGAGTGAGAGCGGAATAAGCAGCATGCGGCTGAACTTGTGCGAACTTGGGCCGCACGACACATTATCGTGTGTCTTGATATACAACTTCTTATGGTGACCACAACTAAATATAGCTAAGGTGTACTTTATGACCTCATTATAATAACACCATCGCCTCATTATAGTGACCAGGTCAAGTAGGTTCCAAAAAAGCTATGTTGTACCATAGTAGCTATGGTGCACCATACATCGCTCCTACGTGCTTTCCATTGTGGCTAGTACAACATATTCCAAATTAAATAAGAAAACATAATTTTGGGGTACAGTGCACGAAGGAATTTTACACTTGTGTAGGAACATGCATGGTTTCTACATGTGTAGAGCTTTATTGAGAATTTTTGCAGAATTTTGTAGGAAATATTTCCACACTGTTGAATTTTGTAAGAAAGATTCCTACACATTGATCAAAGTGTAAGACTTCTTCTTGTAGCGTAGGAACCATTGCTACAAATGTAGGAATTGTTCCTACAATGTCCTACACATTGTGTCATGTGTAGGAATTTTTCTTACAAAATTCAACAGTGTGGGAATATTTCCTACAAAATTTCTTAATAATATAGCCTTAAAAGTGTAGGAATTCACAGATTCCCCGAGGACAAGGTCCGTAAGGGGAGGATGGATTGTATGAGGAGGTGAAGGATACAAGGTACAGTGTTAACTAGTGGTATTGCCCTCAATTCCTGTTACTCACAGCACTTCAAAGCTAAATCTATAAATAGAATCTCCCACTTCCGGTGGCGCTCTTTGATGTAGTGAACAAATAGCACTGTTGACTATATACATATTTACACAGGTTAGCAAGACTCAGCTTGCTGCTGTATTTATGATAACTAAATGTCATATACCACACATGAGCATACACATGTATATAATCACATGATCAGAACCTAAATGTTATATAGCTAGTTATCAGTACTACCTACATAAATCACATTAACAATGTTGTTGACAGCTAATCGTGCTTTCCTTTACTGGTAATTTGCCTCTTCTTCCTCATGACTAGAGGGGAGGGTAACATGATAAATACATGTATTTGGGTGGGAACCCACTGTACCTTGTATCCTTCACCTCCTCATACAATCCATCCTCCCCTTACGGACCTTGTCCTCGGGGAATCTGTGAATTGTATTTCGGAGGTTCCGGATACAAGGTACAGTGTTAACTAGTGGTACGTTCAAAGCACACAATATATACCTGTAATTCTGCCCTGACTGAAAGACAGCTCTTGTAAATGCTGATGGTTCACTTGGCTTATGATAGAATCTTTCAAAAGTGCTTCTGGTAGACCAGTTGGCTACTTTCAGAATATCAGAGACAAGCACTCCCTTTCTTCTTGCCTGAGAAGTACTGGCGCTTCTTGTTGAGTGGGCCGTGTATCTTTCAGTATCTACTCCTGCTGTCTTAAGGGTATCCTTAATCCAGTGCCCCAGAGTAGCAGGGCGCGCCCTTCGAAAAGGTCTCTTGGAAGTAATAAAGACTGGCTTTGGAGCCATAGTAGTGACATGAGAGGTAGTCCTTTCAATATACTGACGAAGGTTAACAACTGGACAAATGTCTGGATCATTAGGCAAGGCTGAGTAAACTACTGACCTGGGCGGTCCTGATGACCTTGTCTTAGTAAGCTGTACTACTGTGAACTGCACACTAGTAGTAGTCCATCTCATATAGTCCCTGTCTAGCGCTGCCAAGTCAGAACAGCGATCAGCATTACTCAAGGCCATTAACGTTGCAACCTTCTTGGCTAATTGGAGAATGGTGTATTCAGTGGAGGGACCTCTCAGGGATTCTACTACTGGTGTTACATCCCAAGAATTGGAATAGCGAGGAGTAGGTGGCCTAGCATTGTACATTCCTTTTAATAGTCTAACCACTACTGGATGAGTTCCCACTTGGCAATTGTCTACCCTGGCATGTGTCATTGATATGGCAGAACGGAGAGTGTTTAATGTGCGATACTGGAGTCCTAAGACAAAATTATCTGTGAGGAACTCTAAGATGTCCGCTAAAGGGGCTGAAAGTGGATTGATCTGCCTTGTAACACACCAGCCACACCACTTTTTCCAGGCTGAGCTATATGATGTGTGAGTGTTGACTCTCCAAGATTGGAGGAGCATATCGGTAACCCTTTCTGAAAATCCCTGCATGGCAAATCCCTGCCTGAGACAAGCCACGCGGCTAAGGGCATTCGACTCTCCATCACCAGAGGGTGAGGTAGCTGGTCTGGACTCATGAGGAGATCCTGAGTCATTGGAAGGAGTATTGGGTTGCTCACTAACATACTCAACAACTGGGGATACCAGACTTGAGCTGGCCATGCCGGTGCTACAAGACATGCACATGTCACTGCCTCTAACTGAATTTTGCTCAGAGCTCTCCCAATCAAATTGAATGGTGGGAAAAGATATGGCTGTTCTGGAGCCCATGGCACTGAGAAGGCGTCCACTGCTATGGCTGCTGGGTCCGGCTTCCAGCTGTAATACCGTGGTAACTGAGCGTTGGTCCTGCTGGCAAATAGGTCTACACTGAATGGACCCAACTGACTGTTCAGTGACTGAAAAACAGATGGCAAAAGTTGCCAATCGCTGCTGTCCATGTGGTGGCGAGATTCCCAGTCTGCACTGACATTGTCCACCCCAGGTAAGTACTCTGCATGTGGAGTGATGTTGCGGGCCTGGCACCATTCCCAGATCTCTAAGGCTAGGCAACATAGTGGGGATAGAGTTGGACCTCCCATCTTGTTTATCTGAGCTATTGCTGTCCGATTGTCCATCCGTATCAGCACACCCACATTGTTCAGATCTTTGGTGAAAGACTGTAGTGCCAGGAATGCTGCTGTTAGCTCTAGATAATTGATATGTGATGCTGCTTCCCCTGCAGTCCACTTGCCCCCGGTGCTCACTCCCTGGCATATGGCTCCCCAACCTGATTTGGACGCATCTGATTCTATCACTACAGAGGCTTCTGTCTTCACAATACTGTTGGAGCAATGAGTGGGCAACTGAGTTGCCCACCACTGGAGATCTCTCTGTGCTTCCTGTGACAAGTGGACAGTGGTGTGGTAGGAAGCCTTGTGGCACCGCAGAGTCTGGACCTTTAGATCCTGGAGACTGCGGAAGTGGAGCGGGGCTAGTGGTATTGCTGGCTTCGTGGCTACCAGAGTTCCAATCAGGTGTGCCAATGTCTTGATCTGTACAGTCTCCAATGTCAGAATCTGGGATGCCTCCTTTTGGATTGATTCCACCTTGTGGGGAGGAAGAGTCACTGTCATCTGAGCTGAATCTATTACAAAACCAAGGAACTCGATACTCTGGGTTGGCTCGGTTATACTCTTGGGCAGGTTGATCAGGAACCCCAGAGCTGTGAACAGCCAAAACACTGTTGAGAGGTCTTCTAATAGCTGTGGCTTGCCTGGGGATGCTATTAGTAGATCGTCTAAATAAATGATTAGATAGATTCCCAGCTGACGTAAGAACTGAACAAGGGGCTTTGTTACCTTCGAAAATACAAAGGGAGCGGTGCAAAGCCCGAATGGTAGGGACTGAAATTGTATCCACTCTCCAGCTAGTACCTGGAAGGATAGCAGGGGGTGGTGCACTGCTGCCACTGGAATCGTTAGGTAGGCATCTTTGAGGTCGATCTTTGCCATAAACCAATCCTGTTTCAGGATGACAGGTAGCATGTACAGCCCCTCCATCTTGAAATGCGGAGGTTCCAGGTACGTGTTCAAGAACCGCAAATCTATGATTGGCCTCCAGCCTCCGCCGCTTTTCGGGACTATGAACATGGGACTGGAGACATGTACCTGAGATGGCTGCACTCGCACTGCGGCCCCTTTTTCTATTAATTTCTGGACCTCTGTTTGTAAGGCTGAGGGTTTGCTGTCGTCCAGTCTGCTGCTTGATAGCCAACGGTGGGGCCAGCTGACCAGAGGGAGGTGATAACCCTGGATGGTGGAGAGGATCCATTGATCTTGTGTCAACTTGGCCCAGTTTGCCATGAAGAGAGAAGTTCTGCTTCCCACTGGCTTTGTCGTATGTTTTGTGACAAGGCTGAAGTCTAACCGTAGGTCTAACAAGGAAGGGTGAGGTGTGGGCAGACTGACTAGGGTTTTCCCGACTTGGCCGAATTGTTGAATGTGGGCGGGGCTTGGGAGCGGTGATAGGTGCCCGATCCTCTCCTGTGCTGGAATTTGGACGATTGGCCCTGCCGGTGCCCAACTCCTCCGGCAGGGCTCTTTCGAAAAAACTGCTTACTGCGTCCTAGGGTAGAACGACGGAAGTCGCGAGGTCTCTCGCCATACGGGTGGTAGCGCTTCGACAGCGAGGCTACTTGAGCAAGGGTCGTGTCGGACTCTACCTTGCCTTTTAACTGTGCACAGAAGCCTTCACCGAAAAGGAACCCTCCACTATTCGGTCGTGGTTCAGAAGCATACTTTTCTAGCGAGCCGTCAACACAACGCAGAATGTTGCTGCGTCTCGATTGGGATATCAGCTCATTGGCGTTACCCAATAATACCAAAGTTCGCTGCACGATATCCAGAACATCATGCACATTCACAACCCCTTCTTCATTGGTGTGTAACTCACTGTCAATGATATCAGCCCATAGACACGTGAGCGGGCCTGTGGCAGACAGCAGTGCCGATTGTATCGTGCCCAGCTCTGCATCACGTGACTTCGGATAATTTTGTTTAAGATGATCGAGCATAAAACGGTCTACTTTAGGCACCTTCATTACAGGTGTATGTGGGACCGGGTGTGTTTTATGCATGGGGTTTCGTACCTCCTTTGTGAGAGACACCCTAAAATGTTTCTCCAAATAATCCGTAATTATTTGATGTGCATCAAATGTGTACTCACTCTCTGAGGTGACTGAGCTGGGGTCGAAGAGGACGGGATTGAATGTTGGAGGGTGGGAGCTACTACTCCCAGAATTGTCACTCCGGCTCCCAGGAGGATTGGACGTTGACAGGGGCTCATCGGCGCCCTGCTCGCCAATCCCTCTCGACTGGCGCGCATCGGCGACCAGCGAGGCATCTCTTCCCGTCTGGTGCACATCGGCTACCAGCGAGGTATCTTCAGGTCTGTCCCTGTCATCTGGCTGGGGCACGTTGCTAGCAGAGGTGTCACTTCCAGCTTCTATGGTCCGACCAGGATCCTCGGTTGTCTCTTCAAGGGTCGGTTGTAACGCCTCTAGGAGAGACCTGCGAAGCGTATCATCAGAGGAAATCTTCTGGAACAAGGCTCGAAGGGATGAATCATCCATCAGAAGTCAATCGGCAAGAAGACGAAAAATAACAACACGTGCTAATGTGAGCGACAGAAAAGAGCGCCACCGGAAGTGGGAGATTCTATTTATAGATTTAGCTTTGAAGTGCTGTGAGTAACAGGAATTGAGGGCAATACCACTAGTTAACACTGTACCTTGTATCCGGAACCTCCGAAATACAACCATGCTTCCTACACAAGGGTAAATTTGGTACATCACATATTTTTATTGCCTGACTAGACAACACTAGCTACTGTAATGTCAGAGTTCCTCATTTTATAATTCTGAATAATCACCAGACCAAGTTCCCTCTTCTCCGTTTGCTCTCTGTAACAAAACATACTACAGTACCTCAGAATTAACAAAAAAATAAGCACAAACGTACTCTATTTTGCTTTATTCCACAAATACAGCTTAGAGAGCATGCCTTTTTAGTGCCTATACTGAAAGTATTTTGTAAATACAATTCTAGTCAACATCTCCCTATTTGTCCTCCAAGAACGTCATCACACACTGCACTTTGACATAATAATTCCATAATCACATGCCAACGGTATATCTCATTCGAACACGCACATTAATAGCTGTTAGATAGTATTACAACTAATGCAAGTAAATTACAATAAACAAAACTTATGAGTTATGAATAATAACAAAAGAATAATAACAAAAGACTAGCTGTTATTTTGCAGCTGCACACAGAGTAGTAACAATATGGTTTCATGGTGTAACAATATGGTTTCATGGTTTACCAATTATCAAGTTAGCAACTCTGCTGTATTATTACTGTATTGTCTAGAGCATTTTCCTGGAAAATTGATCTTTATCAACATTCACTTATTTGGACATATGAGTGATTAGATGGTTTACTACTAATCAAGTTATTGACTAGTCAAGAGTGTTTCCTAGAAAAGCAGTTTTTATCTTATTTGGACAAGTGCATAAGTCCCATATTTCTGTTTTAAGGTTTCTGTGTAATACAGATGTATGACTTGGTTTTCAACCTTAATGTGAACTGTTTTCCACAACTTTTTCTATCATCTACATGGATATACCTCACAAAAAAATCACCCATTTATTACTGTACAGGCCATGTACAGGGATGATACTTTACCAACTGTACACAGGACCAATCATAGTGCAGACAATAAAGATGCAGATAGGTTGCTGATGAGTGGAAATGAGTTTAAAATTAGCCAAGTATGTATCAATTTAAGTTAGCCATGATACAATCCTATCAGTCAACCCACCCTATTTTGCAGCCATGCACTCAGCAAGTATATATATGCCTGTGCTTATCAGCGAGGTATTGTATTATAGTGTGGTGACTATAATACACTTAATCCCTTCAGTCTGGTTACCAACATTACCTCCATAAGTGGAGCATTTCTATAGAGGTATCTACCTAAGTCACCTGGTTACAACACATAATTATGTCTGATCTGTTTTAGAGTACACTTCTGCAGTTTGGTCTCCTAACCTACTATGTGATATCAAAAAGTAACATATGGAACAATTTAATACAAAAAAGTGACAGACTGCTTTATTAGAGTGTTTGAAAATCTTTCTGTCATATAACAGAGATATAGCTATACTGAGAGATAATTGATGTATACAAATTCTTTAGTTGTTGATCAGTTGCCTATCTAACCAATGAAATCCCTACAAGTGCAAATTATATATTCATATAGCAATATGTGACAGTAAGCCTTTTCTATGTTGTATTAATTTTCTTTAACATGATTCATTAATGAAGGGAATTCTTTAGCTCATACAGTGTACAAAATAATCATCTTCAAGGTAAACCCTTCAATTTTTCTTCAAAATGATGATCACTGTTTACTGTAAAAAAATTAAATCCAAACCTGGCCGACTGCTTTATTAGAGATCTTCAAAATAATTGTTATCATAATCAGTTGCTCTGTATTGCTTTCTTTAGTGGTCAGCTACTTACTTATTCAGGTAATGAAGTCCTTACAACTGTTAAGTATTCGTATCACTCAATGAGACAGGTATGACATATTTGGTTTCTTAAATGTTATTCATTATTAAAGCAAATTCATTGGTCCATATGATGTATATAGCATTTTACTGAGTGTGCATACACAGAAACATACTGAAGGTGTTATGTATATCAATGAAATCCATGAAGACTGTATTTACATACTCTAATAGAACATTCACTGATGTTACAAAATTGTTTCCATATAAGATGTGATTCTAATGATGGATTATTCAGGTTACTTTGATGTATAGCTAACAACTAGATATGCTAAGTAAATAGATCTGGCCAGCTCTGTGACAGTGGAGGCAGGAAAAAAAAGCTATCATATTTTCAAGATTGTTAACAGTTAATTTTCATACAGTACATCATTGTCTTTGATGACACCCACATAAAAATATCACTTTCTCCCTGTCAACAGCCAAGAGCAGCTCAGTGTGGAATCTGCTACAGTGGAACCTGCCTATAATGGTCACCAGATATATCTGGCTTTTATATACAGGTGGCTGTTATACAGTGTTGGGAATAACGCGTTACGTAATATTATTACTTTATTTGTGGTAACCAAGTAATATAACGAAATACACTATAAAAACGGGTAATCTAACTCAAGTTACTTTACTTACAAATTTAACGCGTTACCTAAGTAATATAGTTACTGTAACGAGTCTAATATTACGTAATATTATTACTACAAGTAACGAAGTTACTAATCTCGTTAGTTATTCTCTGAGTAATGTTTAGCCACAACGAAGTAACGAAGCCTACTGAATGAAGCTTATTCACCAGCTTCATTCAGTAGGCTTAGGCCCCTATTCGGTAATTATTAGTTTCTCATCCACCGCCCGCATCCTTCTCAAGCTACCGCACGGGAAGCCATTATTTACTCTGTGCAAGCTCAGAAGAACACGTGATGCCAAACTCTTATAATTTTTTGTTGATGAACGCTACATTTCGCTATATATCGCCAGGAGAACTGTTGTTTTCCTTAGTAAATTGCTGCAGTGCCAGTTGCAATCGTGTTCTATCGACTTCGCTTTCAGTTGACTGTCGAAAAACAGTTGGCGAGTCACGAAAAGTAGGTGAAGGAAATGTTTGTAGTAAGAAAGAAAGACAAATTGAACAAGGTCTGTACATCAGTGTGAAAATAATGGCATAATGGTAATACCCTCCCGCCCACATCATAATAATTAGAAAGGCTGGATGAGAAACTAATAATCACCAAATAGGGGCCTTATAACCAAGATTTCCACACTGTCCAACAACGCAATTATGTCACGTGATAAGGTGGTAGTTTCACACATGACAGCTTAAGGCTGTGGACACAAAGTAATATAATATGTAATATTATTACAGTTACTTTATTTTATGGGTAATATGTAACTGTAACTAAATAGTTCAGTTGCAAGTAATATGTAATATGTAACTAGTTACTTTTACAAAGTAACTTGCCCAACACTGCTGTTATAGAGAAAACCTGCATAAGGTGGTCAGCAGCATTTTAGTGGCTATGACCATTCTAAATGAGTAATTATTATTAAGAGGCTCGCGCCAACTGTAATTTGACGGACAAGGTGAGCTTGTTATGAATGTTGGTTATAGCTATTGAATACATTAATTAGCTGGCTATACGTACGTGACGTAGCTTCCATATAGTCTCGCGTGGCCAGACAGTTTTTATCTCACAGCGATTATCGAATTAAAATTATAAGCGCCTGCTTGAAAAGGCGCTTTTCGAGCAGACGCTTATAATTTCTAATCGATAAGCGCCGTGGGGCCTGGTCACTCGAGAGCTTCCGCACTCGCCGATTAATAGTATAGATACGTGATTAATCTGCAAGTGCGGCTAAGTGAAGTTGCTGGGAAAAGGAGTAATCACTCCAATAAACATGGAAAATTCCGAAAGTGATACCTCCAGTAATGCAAAGACAGTAAAAGCTGTTGTTGGTGCAGCTGAGTTAACTCACAAAGTAATTAAGGGTGCTTTTAAAGGACTTAGCAATGTTGGCAGAAGAGTTGCCATAGGAGTTTGCAATGAAACAGAAACTACATGGTTTGGTGGTAGCGTCTATTTTTATTCTGGTACGTCTGATATAGTGCTTCCTCGCTCGGTTGCTCCTGGAAAAGCGTTCACGTATGCTGCTCGAAAAACTGCTGGGCCATGGCTTGCTGGAGCCGTTGGTGTTGTAGCCTATAAAATGAGTAATGGCTGTACTCTTGCTGTGATGTTTCAAGTTCCTTTTGATTACAATTTATATGACAACTACTGGAATGTCACACTATATAAGGATCATCGCAAGGCCGACTACTCAGTTTTCAAGGAATTATATTACACCGAATCACCTTTTAAGGGCAATAATTCCTGGCAAGAAAAGGACCTTGATGATACTTATGCCATAAGAGGAATCATGACAAACTCTTCACAAGGTCTAGTGATGATTCACATCTATAAAAAGGGTAGCTAGCTAAATGTTGTTTATATAGACAAGAATCAGTAGCTATGTATTTTTTTGCATGTTTAATTTTTTTTGTAAGTATAAAATTGTAATAACAACACACAAGTAGCTACAATAAACAAAACTTTAAGTAAAATCAGTTCCTTAAACGTGACTCCACCCTAACTAGATCCATTGGAGGTGGGGTTCTGTCGAAGTGACCGAATGATGACCGAGCACCATGGATACATGCAATAGCAGAACGCAGCAAAGAAAAGCAAAGACAGCAACGGAGCCAGTTTAGAGTAACCGAGTAATTATCCTCCCACTTATTGGACAAAAGAGAAGCCAGACGTTTGTAAAAGATAGTGGCCTCACGAGCCAGACCTCCAGTAGCGGAAAAAACCAAGGGAGAGGATGAGGCGTGTTCAACTTCTCGGACGATACGTTGGCCATGAGCACGACGTTTGATGTTCCTATTGGCTCTTATAGGCAGCAGACAATTATGAGCATTTATTTGAGGCAGCATAAGGATTGAAAACTCTGACATCGACAAAGCATTTCTCTGATTGACCACCCCAAAAACGGTCTTGCAGAAATTTACTTAAACGCAAAAATTACCATACCCTTTACGGGAAATTTTTAAGTTACCAGCGCCATCATACTTACGGAGTAACTTTAAGTTATGTGTTCCGTCTTCATTACGGGGAAACTTTAAGTAATTATCTCCGTCATCTTTACGGGAGAATTTAAGTCATTGCGTCACGTGATCTTAGTTATCTGTAGTTGTGACGTGTCTGCCTCCCACTGTCACGCAATCCGTCCCATGAATTCACTACTACAGTACCGTATTAATTTTATTAGCTTATTACTGGGCTGCTAATCTTTTGCTTTTCAAATCAATTGTGGTACCATCGCGCACACCCTCTATAATCACTCGCTGCCTTAGCCAGTACCACGTGATTTTAGCGGCCCTTAACCACTTGATTTTGATCACGTGACTTTGGCGGTTCAACCACATGGATTGTGAAGTGTGCTGTAATGAGGCTGCAGATTTTCTATGCTATGACTGCAGTCCTGAAGGAAGGCCTCTTTGCAGCAGTTGCTCAGAATTATTACAACGTAACCCCAAAGGAACTGGACATTCACTGGTGAGTCTTATACCTCATGAATCTTCATACAAAATTAAATAATATTGTGTTGTGTGCATAGGTGCCTGTAGAAGAGAGCCCCAGCACCTGACTGCCCAGCACCAACACTGTTAGTTCTCAGAGCTCCCATCACAGTAATGATTCTTTGGATAGTGCCGAGGCCAGTAAAGTTTTAACTTTAGTTGAATCTTTTTCGCTTCTCTCCTTTTATCCGTATCAGAAGTCCATCATTGACGCTGTACTGGATATGAAGAACACAATCATTATCCAATCTACTGGAAATATGAAAAGTCTTTGCTTACAATTCCCAAGTCTGGTCCTGGATGCCAACTTTGTCAGGCTAGCTCCTATATTTATAAACGAAGGGAAAAACATTTGGGATTGGATCTCAGTGTTTGATCTCAGAATGAAACCACTGTGCCACCATGGTAGCTACTGACTTCATGGATTTGTCAATATATAGCAATATGTTAATCTGTGTCAACCTTAACCATAACTTTAGTATTGCCTGTTTACCAAAATATGACTTTCACTGTCCGTACGAAGGTAATTTTTTTCTGAGCTCAAGGCGAGCATGGGTTGAAGTGAATAACTGAGCAGACCCTAACCAAAATTTATACTAGTGTGTTTGATAATACTGAAGTCTGTTGATAAATATTAGTGGTAACATAATTATGAAGAATTAAATAAATAGACTGGTTGAGTTAGCTGGAAGAATAGCTTCTATGCTTATTAATGCACTATCAACAGTGTCAGTAAAATATTTGCAAATGTTAATATACCCTAGCAAAATATTGTAGGTACGTAGCAACTATGGGCCGTACTAGTTAGGTACCATAAATGATGGTGACTTAATTTTGGCAAATCAACATGCAAAGCAGGAAATTTTTGGCAAACATACTGTATATGGTCAGTACTGAACAGTATAAAAATAACTAATAGGCAAATAAAGTTTGGCAAATTTCCTTTGTTTGTCAAATTTGCTTAAGCCACGCTAAACTTTCATTGTTTATGGTAGTAACAAACCTAACAGTATCTTCAGAACAGCCAATAAATGTTTCGGATAGATTGATACAGAATTTTTAAAAACAGAATTTTGTAATGACGGACTGCCTTCAGTCAGAACAGCTAAGGATACAAGCTCGCTGTTAGATGCTGACCGTTGCCTTTTGGCATACTGTAGTATATACAATGCACACACACATCAAGCCATTCACATGCTTTCAATTGTCCTCCTTTTTGTCGAATTTCTTACAGTGCAAGGTGTTGATTCTGTAGCTCTGGCCACACAGTGGCATTTATGGTTTCCCAGTAAATTGTCCATTCCTCCATAATGACCGGATTGAATACAGAATGGCTTTTCTACTAAGTGTTGTTTAAATGCTGTGTAACGGGGACATAGCTGTAATGATAATGATACGGCTAACAAACTTTTACAAATTAATAGGAGGGACACACATTCGGACAATAATGTCTGTGTTAGCTATGCCAAATGAGCTATGCACAGGATTACCAGCACACTGATTCTTATCTAAGCACACCATACAAGTACAAGAAATATGATTACATTTGTTTACTTATTTGCAACACAATTATCACTGTAATTAGAGTCTTGTATGTAACATGTGCTGATAAACAAGTTATTAAATTCTGTTATAACAAAAACAGGTAGAAAGAAAAATATTAATAAGCTTTGGATTCATGGAGAAAGGTCAGGAAACAAGGGAGATTGCCAGCACCTGTGGACCCCTACTGACTGTTCTGTGTGTGCAACATTACAATACTGTTAATATATATTAGTTAATGGCTTAATGATTAATCTTATATGCTATTGGTAGATCAGAGGATGCTAAAAAGAAACGATTACAAACCAAGAGAAGCCAAGAGATACTGCAGCTATCTATGGTCCTCCAGACAAGCAGCAACACTTTTTGAATGATGAAGATGACTTAAAGAACCAAAGAAAAAGAAGGGTGCCAGTCCTAGCAATAAACCCAAGATAGGAGGAAAAGTAAAGGCAAAATATGACTGAGAGTGGTTTACAGGAGAACTGGTTTCCTACAATAAAGACATTGATCAGTGGACAATTTACTTTAAAGATGATGATTATACCAATTATGTGATTTTTTCCAGACAGACATTAAAATGGAATATGACAAGCTTTAAGCAGGACATTTTTATTATGTAATTGTGATATTGACATAAAATTACAATTTCATGCCTACATGTACTGAGACATATCGACAATATAAACCCCCATGTAGCAAAACGTGAGGTTCATGGCTAGGAGGGGATATACGCAGTTGCATGTATATGTGATCTATATTCTGACTTTGAGCCAGGCTTTAGTAATACAAGTGTAGTGGCTGGCATCCAAAGAATGTTTCAAATCTTGCATTGGTATTGCTCTTGGGCACCCTTAAATTTTAACAATACAACCTCCACCTTCCCTTAATGGACCTTATCCTCAATTAGAGGTGTACCGACAATCAGATTGGTCACCAATATGGGAATTTTAGCCTATATCGGTAATTGGTAAAGATGCTACAAGAATCGATATTGCTAGCAATATTCACACAGTGGGATTACATTGGTTTCTTACTTAATCCTAAAAGTGCCACTGCTCCTTGTCTATTGAGGCTGTGCTGAACAAAGCTAGAAGCCATACAAACACAGGCGATTGTTTCCTTGCTGAAGTGCTTATCCATTGTTTAAAATGAAATAGTAAAAGCCAGTACTTTAGAGATGATGAAAAAGCCACAGGAGAACTAAGGAAGGCAGAATCTGTCTTCTCTACCAGCCATTAAAATGTGAAGTAATGCAAAGTAATCCTTTTAAGCCTTGATGGGAGCATGCATAAAATAATTATTTGTGGTGCTTCTGGGTTGCACAATGGAAGCGACACCACAAACATAGACCATAGATTGCATTTAGCATAAAAGAGTTACAGTAGATCATAGATAGGTATAGTATTATCTATGGCTGGCTACATTTGTTGAAAACTGTGCCTTGCAAATATCAGATCGACCATCTGTTATTGGTTTAATTTATTGGATAACCCTAAGAAACCACCATGTAGAGAATTCGTTTACAAACTAGTGACCCTGTAGAGACATCAGCTAGAAGAAGTTACCTTGTAAAGAGTTCAGCTACATAGAAACCATTCTGTAAAGAGCTCAGCTGCAAACAAATCACCTGTACAGAATTCAGCTACAAACAAATCACCCTGTAGAGAGATCAGCTAGAAGAAGTTACCTTGTTGATAGTTCAGCTACAAACAAATCACCATGTAGAGAGATCAGCTAGAAGAAGTTACCTTGTAGAGAGTTCAGCTACAAAGAAACCATCATGTAGAGAGTTCAGCTGCAAACAAATCACCTGTAGAGAATTCAGCTACAAACAAATCTCCCCGTAGAGAGATCAGCTAGGAGAAGTTTCCTTGTAGAGAGTTCAGTTACAAAGAAACCACAATGTAGAGAATTCGTTTACAAACTAGTGATCCTGTAGAGACATCAGCTAGAAGAAGTTACCTTGTAAAGAGTTCAGCTACAAAGAAACCATTCTGTAAAGAGCTCAGCTGCAAAAAAAATCACCTTTACAGAATTCCACTAAAATCAAATCACCCTATAGAAAGATCAGCTAGAAGAAGTTACCTCGTAGAGAGTTCAGTTACAAAGAAACCACCATGTAGAAAATTCATTTACAAACTAGTGACCCTGTAGAGACATCAGCTAGAAGAAATTACCTTGTAAAGAGTTCAGCTACATAGAAACCATTCTGTAAAGAGCTCAGCTGCAAACAAATCACCTGTATAGAATTCAGCTACAAACAAATCACCCTGTAGAGAGATCAGCTAGAAGAAGTTACCTTGTAGAGAGTTCATCTACAAAGAAACCATCATGTGGAGAGTTCAGCTGCAAACAAATCACCTGTAGAGCGTTCAGCTACAAACCCATCTCCTGTAGAGAGATCAGCTAGAAGAAGTTACCTTGTAGAGAGTTCAGCTACAAAGAAACCATCATGTGGAGAGTTCAGCTGCAAACAAATCACCTGTAGAGAGTTCAGCTACAAACCAATCTCCCTGTAGAGAGATCAGCTAGAATAAGTTTCCTTGTAGAGAGTTCAGCCACAAACAAATCACCCTGTAGAAAGATCAGCTAGAAGAAGTTACCTTGTAGAGAGTTCAGTTACAAAGAAACCACCATGTAGAAAGTTCAGCTACAAACTAGTGACCTTGTGGAGACATCAGCTAGAAGAAACTACCTTGTAGAGAGCTCAGCTACAAAGAAACTATTCTGTAAAGAGCTCAGCTGCAAACAAATCACCTGTACAGAATTCAGCTACAAACAAATCACCCTGTAGAAAGATCAGCTAGAAGAAGTCACCTTGTAGAGAGTTCAGCTACAAAGAAACCACCATGTAGGGAGTTCAGATAGAAGAAGTTACCTTGTAGAGAGTTCAGCTGCAAACAAATCTCCCTGTAGAGAGTTTAGTTAGAAGAAGTTACCTTGTAAAGAGTTCAGCTACAAAGAAACCATTCTGTAAAGAGCTCAGCTGCAAAAAAAATCACCTGTACAGAATTCCACTACAAACAAGTCACCCTATAGAAAGATCAGCCAGAAGAAGTTACCTCGTAGAGAATTCAGTTACAAAGAAACCACCATGTAGAGAATTCATTTACAAACTAGTGACCCTGTAGAGACATCAGCTAGAAGAAGTTACCTTGTAAAGAGTTCAGCTACATAGAAACCATTCTGTAAAGAGCTCAGCTGCAAACAAATCACCTGTACAGAATTCACCTACAAACAAATCACCCTGTAGAGAGATCAGTTAGAAGAAGTTACCTTGTTGATAGTTCAGCTACAAACAAATCACCATGTAGAGAGATCAGCTAGAAGAAGTTACCTTGTAGAGAGTTCAGCTACAAAGAAACCATCATGTGGAGAGTTCAGCTGCAAACAAATCACCTGTAGAGAGTTCAGCTACAAACCAATCTCCCTGTAGAGAGATCAGCTAGAATAAGTTTCCTTGTAGAGAGTTCAGCCACAAACAAATCACCCTGTAGAAAGATCAGCTAGAAGAAGTTACCTTGTAGAGAGTTCAGTTACAAAGAAACCACCATGTAGAAAGTTCAGCTACAAACTAGTGACCTTGTGGAGACATCAGCTAGAAGAAACTACCTTGTAGAGAGCTCAGCTACAAAGAAACTATTCTGTAAAGAGCTCAGCTGCAAAAAAAATCGCCTTTACAGAATTCCACTAAAAACAAATCACCCTATAGAAAGATCAGCTAGAAGAAGTTACCTCGTAGAGAGTTCAGTTACAAAGAAACCACCATGTAGAAAATTCATTTACAAACTAGTGACCCTGTTGAGACATCAGCTAGAAGAAATTACCTTGTAAAGAGTTCAGCTACATAGAAACCATTCTGTAAAGAGCTCAACTGCAAACAAATCACCTGTATAGAATTCAGCTACAAACAAATCACCCTGTAGAGAGATCAGCTAGAAGAAGTTACCTTGTAGAGAGTTCATCTACAAAGAAACCATCATGTGGAGAGTTCAGCTGCAAACAAATCACCTGTAGAGAGTTCAGCTACAAACCAATCTCCTGTAGAGAGATCAGCTAGAAGAAGTTACCTTGTAGAGAGTTCAGCTACAAAGAAACCATCATGAAGAGAGTTCAGCTGCAAACAAATCTCCCTGTAGAGAGTTCAGTTAGAAGAAGTTACCTTGTAGAAAGTTCAGCTACAAAGAAACCATCATGAAGAGAGTTCAGCTACAAACAAATCACCCTGTAGAAAGATCAGCTAGAAGAAGTCACCTTGTAGAGAGTTCAGCTACAAAGAAACCACCATGTAGGGAGTTCAACTAGAAGAAGTTACCTTGTAGAGAGTTCAGCTACAAAGAAACCATCATGAAGAGAGTTCAGCTGCAAACAAATCTCCCTGTAGAGAGTTTAGTTAGAAGAAGTTATATACCTTGTAGAGAGTTCAGCTACAAAGAAAACATTCTTTAAAGAGCTCAGCTGCAAACAAATCACCTGTACAGAATTCAGCTACAAACGAATCACTCTGTAGAGAGATCAGCTAGAAGAAATTATCTTGTAGATAGTTCAGCTACAAACAAATCACTCTGTAGAGAGATCAGCTAAAAGAAGTTACCTTGTAGAGAGTTCAGCTACAAATTTAAAGAAACCATCATGTGGAGAGTTCAGCTGCAAACAAATTACCTGTAGAGAGTTCAGCTACAAAGAAACCACCATGTAGGGAGTTCAGCTAGAAGAAGTTACCTTGTAGAGAGTTCAGCTAAAAAGAAATCATCATGAAGAGAGTTCAGCTGCAAACAAATCTCCCTGTAGAGAGTTCAGTTAGAAGAAGTTACCTTGTAGAGAGTTCAGCTACAAGAAACCATTCTGTAAAGAGCTCAGCTGCAAACAAATCACCTGTATAGAATTCAGCTACAAACAAATCACCCTGTAGAGAGATCAGCTAGAAGAAATTACCTTGTAGAGAGTTCAGCTACAGTAAAAAGAAACCACCATGTAGAGAGTTCAGCTGCAAAGAAATCACCCTATAGAAAATTCTGCCACAAACAAATTGTCCTGTAGAAAGATCAGTTAGAAGAAGTTATCTTGTAGAGAGTTCAGCTACAAAGAAACCACCATGTAGAGAGTTCAGATAGAAGAAATTACCTTGTAGAGAGTTCAGCTACAAAGAAACCATCATCTAGATAGTTCAGCTGCAAACAAATCACCTGTAGAGAGTTCAGCTACAAACAAATCTCCCTGTAGAGAGATCAGTTAGAAGAAGTTACCTTTTAGAGAGTTCAGCTACAAAGAAACCAATCTGTAAAGAGCTCAGCAGCAAAAAAATTACCTGTACAGAATCCAGCTACAAATAAATCACCCTGTAGAGAGAACAGCTAGAAGAAGTTACCTTGAAGAGTGTTCAGTTACAAAGAAACCACCATGGACAGTTCTATAATAAATATATGAATTATATATATAATTTGTACATTTACTGATAAAATCAGAAATATTTAAGGTACATCTGCTTCATCTTTTCTTCTTCCTGTGGTAAAGAAAAAAAGATAGGTTAAAAAAGTCCCAAAGCAGGTCATAGGCCGGCTTTGGGGTATACAAATACAAAAAGAAGTGAAATCTAATCCAAAACAGCCAAGCTGTAAAAAAAGTGTGCGGCCCTCAAAAAGGCTATGGTGAAAAAAGATGTGAAATCCAAGGTGGCGGCCAAGAAATGGCTGTGATGGTAGGTTAATGGTAAAAATTTTAATAACGACAATTCAGGTGAATTTTGTGCCAATTGACCAAGCGGCACCAAAATTCACCTGAATTGTTGTTATTAAAATTTTTACCATTAACCTACCATCACAGCCATTTCTTGGCCGCCACCTTGGATTTCACATCTTTTTTCACCATAGCCTTTTTGAGGGCCGCACACTTTTTTTACAGCTTGGCTGTTTTGGATTAGATTGACTATCACAACAATAAATTCAGAAAGTCCATAAATGCAAATATAGTTGCACTTTGCTAAGGATTGCCAGTGGACTAGCTAATAGCTACTAGTACCCTTCATTGCATTCCATTTTCAGTACACTTCATTGGTTTTATGGCTAACAAATAGGCTAAGGAGCATGCATCATAGTTGTGAAGCTCAATACCACTACTACTTAGCTATACATGTTTCTGCTTCACAGATTTAGGCATGGCTAATAGGAGCTGATGCATTATGGCATATAGCTAGCTATATCTAAAAGCTTGGTAGCTACAAGTAAAAAGGAATGTATGATAGCCATACTCAATGCATATTGCAAGCAGTCTTGATTTAACGGAAAGGTAAAATTTAAATGATAAAATAATAAACTTCCATTATTTTCCACTGAAAAACTGCTAAAATACTCTCAGATTCACCTTTAGAGGGCCTAATTTTCAAAAATTCCCTGGGGGGAATGCCCCCAGACCCCCTAGGTTGGTTTGCACACTAATGTAGTCATTATTTCAAACAGGGGCAGATCCAGACTTATGGAAAGTGGGGGTCAAAATTTAACTGAGGCACTACATTGTTTCTGGTTTGATAAGGTGAGACCAAAAAAAAAAGGTCACAACTAGCTGACAATAGCTGCCCACCTCACCAACCACGCATTTATAGCTGATAAAGTACATAAAAATCCTTAAATAGCTCACTACACGCTGTTCTAATACTGTGACTGCTTATTAGAGTGACTGCTCTGTTAGAGTATCTCGATCTTGGTATACTAATAATTTTTGGAGGGGGGTCAAGAGCCCCCTTTGACCCCCTCCCCCCCCCCCCCCTCAACCTGTATCCGCCCTTGATTCCAAATAGCTAATTTTACCATGGATACTACATGAATCTTACAACTAGGGACTTGTGAGAAGGCTTGGTATCTTCTGATGTCTGGCTAATTACTTATGTCCCTGTCCAGCTTAGCCCCCCTTTCAAAAAATCACCCCCGGGTACTAGGTGATACAAATTATAGGTGTATAATTACTAACTTACCACAACTGGATGTCAGGAATTAGTGTGATACCAGTTCTCAGCTATTCCGGATGCAGCACAGGCACCATGCTACAGCTGACTATTCGCCATTTTGTCTTGCACGTCTACACTAAGGTTAATGGATCACGTGATTCTTTGAAAAGTACTTAAAAGTTCCCCGTATAAGGTATGGAGTTGCTTACTTAAAATTTCCCCGTAATATAAGTGGCGTTGCTTACTTAAAGTTTCCCCGTATATATCAAGGAATTCATTACGTTTTTAAGTAAATATATGTAGGACCCCCCAAAAACGATTCATCGCAACATCCAGACGAGCGCCATCTTGAGTATTCGAAGTAGCGAGAGGGTACTCGGCTGGATTTGAGACAGGTTGCAGTTCAGGCTCAACTATGAACTGAGAACAAACTTCAGTCAATAGAGAAGCTATAAGGTCCCTGATATCATTGTGTTTCAAAGTAGGAAGTCCACCCTTTGGACATGATAGCACGTGCTCAACGGAGAAGGAGGAACCACAAGCACAAAGGTAAGAAGCCCTAAGAGGAGACCAACCGCAACATGTATTTTTGCATGTTTAATACAATTTTTCCATAGATCAGTGTATTTGAATTGAAGGCTGCATATGCATCTTATGACAGCCTCAGGTAGTTACTATACAGTACAGTGTATGTTTTAATTTTTAATCATTAAATGTTGCATATATATAGTTGTAACTAACTATAGTGTCACCAAAGACAAAATTTATACAACTACGTATTTATTGTACTACACGATAAGCGATGATAAAAATAGTAGCTCTCAAATTTTCACCAGGTTATTATAATGTTGGTGCATATCTCCCTATGAAGATCTAAAGTACTGTAGTTCTGGAAAAAAGGCTCTGCTATTAACTAGCTATATGCATAATAAATGCATGCTTTTATACATCATGTAGGTTAGGGAATATATGTACTCATGTTTATACAATTTTCATAGTACCAATGCATGCAGTAATTATATCATGCAAGCTTCTTTATCACTATCAATTAAACTTAGGAAAAATACCCCCTGGCTAACAATAGCTTAAGCAGCCATTCAGTGTTCTGCCCACATAGCTATGTATATAGACTTTTGTCTGCAATGAAATGTTCATTTATACACCTACATTCCTGTGACTTTAGTGTGATGACAGTGCATGGATTCCTAATCTGACAGCTAAAATACAAATTACATTTCACATACAGTGTAAGTACTTTGTATGTTCTTATTGTGGTGTCTATTAATTGGTATATAAAGCTAGCTATACTACAGTAACAAAGAAAGCTATATACTACAGCAGTGATAGTTAAGCCAACAGACCACAACTCAAGAAGCAGTAGGTATGAATTAATCATGCCAGCAAGCAGCCTAGGTGATGGAGATTATGCATTATATGCATGCATATAGTGCAGGGTGTAAGTATAATAACATGCAATTTACATGTAGCTAATGCAATCATGCATGCAGCCATACATTTGTTATCACTGAATGGAATTCAAAATTTCTAATTGTATCTATTTATATAACTAGCTAGCTAACAGCGTATTATACACGATGCACTATTATGGCTAGCTAGCCTAGTTACGTAGCTGGCGGTGTATCCAGTTCTTTTACAACGTAAATTTGTAGTATGCTTTCTGAAGAACTAGTCATAATACCTTCAACCATGTACTTATCATTCAGTTTCTTGCTTTCCCAAGTATCATTCCCAACGAAATAAGACTGTTTGTTATACATTTCGTTGAACATAGTGGAGTTTGCTTCCTGGTGGCCGTTATATATTTTGACATTCCAACAATTATTGTACAAGTTGTAGTCAAAGGGAACACTAAACATTATTGCAAGGGTGTCTCCATCGTCCATGTTATATGCTATCACTCCTACGGCGCCTGTAGCAACTGGCCCCAAAGTTTTACGAGCGCCATATGTGAAACATTTCCTCACATCAACTTTGTAAGGTATTATCACGTCGGAGGCACCGGAACCGAAGTAAACGCTGCCCTTTTTCCACTTGCTGTCAGTACCATTGAACACTCCCATTGCAATTTTTCTTGCTGCTGCTTCAATTTCTCCCAAGACTCCTTTGATCACATCTAGAGTTAGTGCAGTTATTGCAACACCTGCTACTATCTCTTCAGCCATGCCGGGAGGGTCACAATTAGCCTGATCAGGCTGCGCTATAAGATTACAGATTGTTTTCGTAGCGTTAGCGAAAGATAACAGTCAACCTTCCTGGCTTGAGCTCTCAAATGGTTCTAACTTCGTAGAAATAAAGTGGTATCACGTCACATTATTATGGCTTATATAGTCTCGTGCATCCCTCGGGAATAAGCTCGGGGCAAACGTCCGAGATTAGCCACTGCGCGCATCCTCGCGACTTAGCCATTAATATTAGAGGCGCATTTGAATGTCGAAGGCAGGCGTAGGCGTTGAATGGTGGCTGACCTATCTCGACCACCATACTTACGGGTATCAAGCGTTGTGAAAATAGTCAAATACATGCGCGGGCGCTGATAAAAAGCAGAAAAATTAATAGCTAAATTTCATGGCCAATTTTTCAGGGACCACTGCATGGCCCAATTGCCGAATAGCAACAAACTAACCGTCCAATACTTAGTAACCATACATCTAAATTTTGCTATATACTAAGGAGATACCGGGGTTTTCAAGTCTGTTGTCCTATTATAATTGCGCATGCGCTAAAAACCTACTAACTGAAGGGCCATTCACTGGTGATAAAGGAGTCACAACAACACAGTGAGTAATAGTTTTACCACATTTACAATCATCCATCATAATAGGGCACAAACAGTTACCTGATCTCACTTGAATCTGCCATTTATTTCGCACTGCTAAGCGCATGCGCCATGATACATAGGACAACGGACTTGAAAACCCCGGTAATGCTGTTGATTGCACGAATCTTTAAAAGTTGCATGACGCATGCGCGAGTGCGTATACCAGATTAAAAACATTTCATTTCACGGAACAGGTTGCTGATGTCTGGGACCAAGATTCTCGACGTTAGCATCTTGTTCCGTGAAACAAAACATATTGAGTCGTGTGTGCGCCTGTACGCATGCGTCACGCAATTTTTAAAGATTCATACAATCAGCGGTGCTGCGGTTTTCCAAGTTATTATTATGATTATATTATATTGGAAAGACAGCAATGTGCTGATATACATCCAATAATATAAATTGACTTATAAATGTTGGTCTAGGAGTTTGTCATAACTAGATGGTGGCAGCTCATTCCATTCTTTAGTAGTTCTGTAAAAAAAGCATTCTTTATGATGTTGGGTGCATGATGGTGGTGTAGTTGGTGGAATTGTCTGGTGGTGGAGGTCTGTGGCAAAAAATATTGTGGCATTTGTATGGCTGGTTCTTGATGGTGAACAATTCTAGATAAGGGTGTCAATCTACTGGTTTTCTGTCTTTCTTCAAGTGTAGACCAATTAAGATCTTTCAACATGGATGAAACACTACTATGGAAATTATAGTTGGAAAAAACCCACCTTGCTGCTCGTCTCTGTATCATTTCAATTTTGTAAATTAAAGATTTCTGGTACGGGTTCTTGCAATGCAAAGCATCATGCACTATACGACCAGCTATAGGAAATATTGAAGGAATTGATGGCAAAGTTTATACCTCAGATATAGATAAATCCAATGCACTTAGCTAACAAGTTCTTTTCCAGAGTTTTTGCAAATGAGGACCCAAGTACAGCACCAACCTTTAACATAGACAAAAGTGATGACGTCTCATTATCCAGTATTACCATAGATCCATCTATTGTGTCAGAAAAATTAGCTTCTCTTAGAACTGGTAAGGCACCTGGACCAGATGGATGGCCAGCGGAGGTTTTCAAACAGTGTGTAGATCAGTTATGTATTTCCCTGTCTATCCTTTTTAACAAATACTTAGAAAGTAGTGTACTGCCAGATGGTTGGAAAATTGGTTACATAACACCTATATACAAGAAGGGTAACGAGACTAAAGTAAATAATTATTGTCCCATTTGTCTAATGTCTATTGTCATTAAAATATTTGAAGCTGTTATAAAGGATACTCTATTCAATTACCTCTCTGACAATAACTTAATCTCACTTAATCAGCATGGGTTTGTTCCTAGAAGATCATGTTGTACTCAACTACTACACTCATGCTTTAAATGATTGGACCATATCACTTGATGAACGTCTCTCTACTGATGTTGTTCATTTTGATTTCTCAAAAGCATTTGACAGCGTCCCACATACCAGACTTTCATTGAAACTTTAAGCATATGGAATTAACGGTCAACTTTTGAGCTGATTCAAAGTTTTCTTACAGGTTGATTACAGTGTGTTAAAATTAATGGTGTCTTGTCATCTTGGGTACAGGTTTCCAGCGGTGTCCCACAAGGTTCAATACTTGGTCCATTATTGTTTTCTCTATATGTTAACGAACTGCCGTCACTTGTCTCCAGTCAGTTACTGATGTTTGCAGATGACATAAAGCTCTATCGTACTATCCATTCTTCTGAAGATTGCCTTGTACTGCAAAATTACATAAATATCTTGCTTGACTGGTCAAAACATTGGTTATTATCTTTTAATATTGTAAAATGCAAGGTCTTACATATTGGTAATGCTCCATACACTGGCAATTATACTATAGCAGGAATCCAGCTGGAGTTATTGGTAACATTCGAGATCTTGACATACAAATTGACTCAAAATTAAAACTTTCATATTCACACAGACATGGTAGTTAAAAAGGCCTACCGGATTCTAGGTCTCATCTGCATGTAAATCATTTGAGTGTAAAGACTCTGATGTCATGGTAAAACTATATAAAACACTTGTTCGCCCAATTGTTGAATATAACAATGTCATATGGGGACCTTCTTACACACTTGACAATCAAAAACTTGAAAGAATACAGTGTAAAGCAACTAGAATGATTCCATCTATCAGCCATTTATCATATTATGACAGATTAAGACATCTAAAAATACCATCTTTACAACACCGTAGATGAAGGGGTGATTTGATCTATTTGTACCAAATTCTCAAAGGCAGTTATGACATAGAAAATCATTTATTTACCCCATTCACTTCTACTGCAACAAGAGGTTACACAAAGAAATTATTCAAATATCACACTAATACATATACAAGATCTAATTTTTATAGCAACAGAGTAATCAATGACTGAAATCCATTATCCCAATATATTGTTGATTCTCCCTGTCAATGATTTTAAAACACTGCTGGACAGACATTACAGCAATTGCTTACTTGATTTTGTATATATTAATTAGAATAACTAGAGTAAGCCACCAATGTTCAACCACCATTGGTTCGGACGCGATTTTTCTTCAAACCCGTGAAGAAAAGTTCTGCTCTTGCTATGCCTTTGGAGAGGTTTAGGCCAAAAACTCTTGCATGCAAAATTTCAGACCTGCAGCTTTCTTCTTCTGGCTGCAGGAGCTGCAAAAGTGACCTGTCCGAATGTTCTCAATTCTCGGACAAAAGTATGTATTACCGGTGGAGTGGCACTGCTCGTAATTCTTGAAGCTGATCAAGTCTTTCTGTGCTTGATATGAAAGAGCAACTCTTATACTCTCCAAATATATGCAGATATTTGGCTTAGTCCTTATTGGCTGTGAATTACAAAGCTCCAAAGTCACCTCTGTCATGCAATCTTAAATTCGGCCACATGTGAAGTTCGTGCAAATCAAATAGTTACCTATATTGAATTCAAAGCTATTTTTATGAACATTGAGAGCATCAGCTACCGTTCAATAGTAAATAGATACATGCACGATGACCGCACCTTGATTTTTCCAGAATAGCTACATTGCATTTAGGCTTCTCTGACAGTAGCAGCCTAGCTACTGCACCCAGCATACATATACACAATCCAAATCCACTTAAATGGAGTTTTGACTAGCTTCTGTTATAAAAATGTCAAAAATTTCTTTCCAAAATGTCCAGGACATTAGCCAGATCGAAACACTCTAATAGAACAGTCACCTATTATACAATTGGAGCAGTTAGAAAAGCTGAGGGCCACTCCCAGGCACATTCACTTTAATAAGACTATTACTATGTGAATTTCGTTGATTACAATGCTTAAATACTGATTACTTGTGATAATACATTGGCTGATCATTATATTAGAGTAATTGACTGCTCTATTAGAGTATTTCGATCTGGCTAATGTCTCCTGGACATTTTAAAGAGAAACTTTTGACATTTTTAAGACAGGGGATAGTCAAAACCCATGTGTGCTGGGTGCAATAGCTAGGCTGCTACTGTCAGAGAAGCCTAACTGCAATGTATACGTAGCTATTCAGGCAAGAATCAAGGTGCGGTCAACCTATTTACTATTGAACGGTAGCTGATGCTCTCAATCTTCATAAAAATAGCTTTGAATTCGATATAGGTAACTAATTGACTTTTATTTATTTATTTATTAATGGTTTATAGTACACACACACAAGCATGAGCTCAGGTACACACACAGATACAAGATTGACAATACATATGGTGTACTAAAGGTCTGTAGGCTTGTGCCTACAGCCAAAAGTAGTAATTATAAGATGATAAAAAAGATCACATGATAAATTGTCTAAAACAGTGTGTAGTTAATCGAGAAATGTTCAGTAACACACCGACTACAGGGACAGAGGTAGTGCAGTGTATGAGGATTTAAGGGGTCAAAGTTATGAATAAAATGATTCCAGAAGTGGGACTTGACTCCGTTCCTGATAGCTTTAATAGACAAATTAATGTCAATTAATGGAAGTGCATTCCATAAGCAACAGATCCTTACAAAGTAGAAGTGTCGTTGCTTGTTAGTGGTGGAGGGATTATGATGTAATTTGAAGCCTCCTGATCTGGCACTGGTAGAGAAGGAAATGAAATGGTGAATATGGAAACTACTGGTTGGATTTTTGATAGATTTGATGAAAAACATGATGTCTGAAAGCTCAAAGGTGTACATTAATGGGAGAAGCTCTAGTTTGAGAAGTCTAATTTTATAGTCGGAAATGTAATCGTTCAGAATATACTTTATTGCTCATCTCTGAAGATGTTCTAGGCTATTGATGTCTTTCACTAAATATGGATGCCAGATAGGGGAGCAGTACATGAGCTGAAACCTGATTAAAGATACATATAACTGAACTTTAGTCAGTGGTGGTATAGATGAACTGAAGGTTCTTTGTACAAGACCCAATGTCTTATAGGCTTTACTTAAAATAATGTCATGATGAATTTTCCATTCAAGATTATCACTTATTGTAACTCCAAGATCTTTATGTGATTGTTTAGTAATGATTATGTTACCACTAATAGTATATGATGTAGGAAACTTCTGGTTAAAAGATAAATGGCAGCTTTTAGATGAGTTAAAATGTAAATTAGAGGATGTACTCCAGCTAAAAAGGTTGTCAATGTCATGTTGTAACAGTTGTTCACCAGGAGGTGTCTTAATGTGCCTGAAACATTTGGTGTCATCTGCAAGGAGTAGAGCTTCACTGTCAGTGATAGAATTAGGTAGATCATTCATAAACATGATAAAGAGAAGTGGACCGAGGATACTGCCCTGGGGTATCCCAGATTCAACAGATAAAAGATCAGAATAACAATTATTAATAGAAACAAACTGGAATCTGGTACTAAGGTAGGCTTGAAGCCAAAGCCACAAGCTACCTGAAATGTTAAAGTTATGAAGTTTGGACAATAGATAAGAATGGGAAACCAAATCAAATGCCTTACTGATATCTAAGTAGATGGCATCAAATTGGTCATGAGAAGAAAATGCATTGTGTAAACATAGAAGTAGCTGTTGAGTAGTAGACTGATTGCACATAAATCCAAATTGAGCAGGGTTGATGAAGGTTGAAACATGATCAACCATTTTGTTATAGATAATACGTTCTAGAACTTTAGATGTATTACTGAGTAGAGAAATTGGACAATAATTTTTCACTGAGGTGGAATCACCTGATTTAAAAATTGGGACAATCTTATGGACTTTCCAGTCTCTAGGCAAGTATGACTTGCACGAGCGTCACATGTGGTCGAATTTAAGATTGCATGACAGAGGTGATTTTGGAGCTTTGTAATTCACAGCCAATAAGGACTAAGCCAAATATCTGCATATATTTGGAGAGTATAAGAGTTGCTCTTTCATATCAAGCACAGAAAGACTTGATCAGCTCTTCAAGCATTACGAGCAGTGCCACTCAACCGATAATACATATTTTTGTCCGAGAATTGAGAACATTCGGACAGGTCACTTTTGTAGCTCCTGCAGCCAGACGAAGAAAGCTGCAGGTTTGAAATTTTGCATGCAAGAGTTTATGGCCTAGACCTCTCCAAAGGCATAGCAATAGCAGAAATTTTCTTTGCCGTTTGAAGAAAAATCGCGTCCGAACCAATGGTGGTTGAACATTGGTGGCTTACTCTAAGTACATTATCTGTTTATGGATGTACAGGCATAAGCCTTTATCCTTAAAATACAAATACAAACTAGTACGTGTGCAGTTGTTCAACAGTGAATTTTCAGTGACAACTACTGAATCACAGGACTCAATTCAAGTATGCCTACGCATACAAATCGACAGCCTCAGAACATTACTTGGAATTTCTGGCAAGCTTTGGTCATGGCTTGAATCATATCTACTTAATCGTTATCAGTGTGTGAAGATTGACAACTCTTTGTCTCACCTTCTCCCAGTTCTATCCGGAATCCCACAAGGAAGTATACTTGGCCCACTTCTATTTCTCATATACATTAATGATATTCCGGACATCATTAAATTTTGTCTATTGTTTCTATTTGCAGATGACACCAAATGCATCAAAACTATCTCCTCACCACTAGATTCACTTAAACTTCAAGAAGACTTAAATAATTTAAACCTTTGGAGTACCCACTGGAATCTTCTATTCGGTCTATCAAAAATCTTTCTGCTATCTTTAAAAGGAAATCTCCAACATCTTACAATATTGGCACCTCCCAGATTTCTTGTGTTGATACATACAAAGATCTAGGAATTATATTATGTTATCAAGGGTGGGGTCTATTCTAGTCTCGCGTGGCCAGACCGCTTTTTCTTCGTCACGGCGCTTATCGATTAGAGATTATAAGCGCCTACTCCGAAATAGGGTCTGGTCCAGAATCAATACGTAAACTCGTTTTCACACCCCAAGCAAGAGCTCGGGGTGTTTAATCAACTTTCGTCATAAAACGTATACTTCCTTTTAAATTTCAAGCCACGTACGCACTGGAAATGCTATGAACGATAGCCGGTGGAGTTGATGAGAGACACTGAAGCTGGTTTTCTACGATTAAAAAGGTCACGGATCGATTCCTTGTGAAAACGAAAAGGCTAAAGGCGAACTGAACAAGGAATCAACCCGTGTTCTTTTTAGCCTTAGAAAACCAGCCTCAGTGTTTCTCATCGACTCTATCGGCTATCGTTCATGGCATTTCCGGTGCGTACGTGGCTTGAAATTTAAAAGGAAGTATATACGTTTTATGACGAAAGTTGATTAAACACCCCGAGCTCTTGCTTGGGGTGTGAAAACGAGTTTACGAATTGATTCTGGACCAGACCCTATTTCGGAGTAGGCGCTTATAATCTCTAATCGATAAGCGCCGTGACGAAGAAAAAAGTTTTTTATTTTTTTTTCTTAGAAAAAGCGGTCTGGCCACGCGAGACTAGGGTCTATTCTACGGAACGGAACGGAACGATGGACTAAACCACGGAACGGAACGCTTTCTCAAATTGAAGCGTGCAACTTACCATTGCTGAAACTACCCTTACAAGTTATCAGTGGCACCTCCAGTGGGTGATTAAGCTTAAGATAAAAAGAATTAAAGGATCGATTGTGGGTTCTTGTTGGTTGTCATTAGTAACGAAGTATTAATTGTGGGATGAGCTGTATCAGTGATGTTCATCCATAGCTCACCTACGGATATATCAAGAAGGGCACTTTATGTGAGATGTTTTGCATATTTTTACTTTAGAAAACAGTCTGGGTCAGCTTTTCAAGTCATAAGTCAGTGTCATAAGTCAGTGTACAAATAAAGCAAGCAGGAAGACACTGGTAACAGGAAAGAGCCAAACTGAATTAAAACTTGAAGAATTTTGTGCAGTGTGTGAGGAGCAAATATTTTGGCAGACCGCAAGGAGACTATATTCTGCAAACATCACTGAAGTGTATGCATGGAGTTCAACGTTGAAACCGGGTCACTACTGCTGACCCGGATGACCCACTGACCCGGATAGCAATCCGGGTCAGATCCGGATGTGACCCGGATTAATTAAAGCCGAGACGTGTTTCGGCTAGTCTCGAGCGAGCGAACGAGTCTACATTTTGAGCGTTCGATTCGTGTTTAGTAATGCAACTTCAGCCTAGTTGTAGGTTGGAGACCAAAAAAAAAAAAAAAGGTATTCACCTACTGACAATAGCTACCCCTCACCATAGATACCTTCAGTTTCGTGCTACATACTGCACTTACTAACAAATGGGCGTGGCTGAGCATATGTTGGTAATGCGATAGGTGGGCGTGGCTCACGAAAGAGCTACGCGATAGCGTTTATAAGTTCCACGTCGTCAAACGAACAATTTCGTTTCTCACGTGATCCAATCCGGGTCAGACCCGGATAAATTGTAAACCGGGTCAGACCCGGATAAATTGTAAACCGGGTCAGACCCGGATGACCCGGAGAAAATGTGACCCGGATGATCCGACCCGGTTTCAACGCTGATGGAGTTATTAACAGCCGGTGCAGTGGACTAATACCGTGTTCAATAGTGAGCTGATTTTTTCTGTTACACAAATTCAAGGATGTGTCTGACTGCTAGCCTTGAATCAGGCTAAATGCCAAAACTCCAAGATCAACCAAATCTCAATTATAAGCCTTCTATGCATGTGAAGCCATGCCCATAGCCACCAGGAAAATGTGATTTGGATCAAAATGTGTGTGTAATTTCGCTTCAATGTATCTAGTCAGACCTGAAATGGAACACTCTTTACATACCACCTAAGAATTCTAGGATTTCTTAAGTATAACATTTCACATGCTTCACTTCAAACAAAACAGGTTAAATCTGTTTGTCTATTTTCAAGTGATTCCCAATCCAGCTGGTCCATGAAATTACAGTGGGATCACATGTATTTGTACTCTAGAGTTGAGATTTCAAGGTAGACTGCCAATGTACCAACATTGTTGTAGCATATTTAAGTGGAGGACAAATGAATACAGTAGTGCTAGATTATTTATGTATACAAATTTTTCATAATGAAATTGATATCCCATTTTGATTTGTACCTCCACTTTACAACATATTCAAGAAGTTACCACCCTTTTAATCTCCAACCACTGTCGTTAATTAACCAAGATCTTACCAGTCTTTATTTTTTCCATCTACAATTTTGCTTTGGAACAATAATTATCTAAAGGCTCTAATTCATATTAAGTATTTAAATCTGTAATTCACCTTATTGTAGTTGTACTAATTTTATTGATTTGTCTGTATGTTTTCTTCATTTTTCTTTGAAGTTGTACAGTATAGGTAAACAAAGATAATTTTCTCTCCCATCTTATTCTAGGATTTCTATTGACTAAACAACTTACTAGTAATTATTTGTATACAGGCTCAAAATTGAAAAAAATATAAAGTGAATTAATCTATTATACATTCAATTTGCTTTTGGATATTTAATGTCTCCAACTGCAACAAAAATTTGATGAATCCATACATCTCATCGCTGGTCGCCTGAACATTCTGAAAGTGATACCTCACTCAATCAACAATATATTCTGTTTATTAGACTGAATAAAGTCATGATCACCTAGCCTTTTCCTGTCACCAGTAACTTTCTAGTTAATTTCTCTGTGGATATTATGCTCTGAAACTGAAGAAATTGAGTGGTCTTCTAAACTATCTTGTCAAGATCAGCAGAAACAACTGACATCCAGTCGGCAACTGTATTGTATATAGTAACAAAACTTGCCTTGGTCATGAATTGAAGAGACCTGCTTGACGTATCAGGTAGTAGAACAATCACTGTATGAGACAACTATTGATATTTTATTCCTATTCCATTTTCCTGGAGGCTCCACTGATAGAATGCAATTTCAGCAATGATAGCGGCTAGCCAAGCTGCAAGTTTTGATTCAGAAAGCATTCCATTCTGTAAAATAGGCCCCATCCTGGATTCAACTCACTACTCAGGCTGAGATATCTGGCATTAGTCCACTGCACTGTTAATGAATCATTGATGTTCACACAATATAGACTCCTTGAGGTATCTGAATGTTTGCTCCTCACACACTGCACAAAATTCCTTTAGATTCTGCTTAGACTGAGTTGATTCAGTTTGTCACCATACTTGTTTCCTTTGTAGTGTAGCTACATGCTGATTTATGCCGATTAGAAAGGCTGGGCCCCAGACTGTGCATTCTAAAGTCAAAGTAAGCAAAAACAACTCACATACTAGTAAAAACAAGTCATGCATTAAGTTCCCTAGTCGATACATCTGAAGATGAACACATTGAGTCAGCTATTCTGCACAATTAGTAATTCGTTACTAATCGTCACAGTATAGCTGTCATAAATACAGACCACGATACAACAGCGTCGTCAACCATCAAGGCTAACATTCTACAAAAAAATGAACAACTCACTACCTATCTCTATTTCCGCACATTACCAACGTACCCAATTTCACACAAGGCAACACCACCTGAATCACTTTATCCTGCCACAAGCCACCCTTAATACTTATAAGTACAATTTCTACCCTAGAACAATTAAAGATTGGAACAATTTACCAATGAATGTCATTGAATCAAGAGACATAGATGAATTTACTTACTTACTTACTTAATCTTAATTATTGTTTAATAGAATGTATGCATGTTATTGTATCTTTTAGGTTATTTCACCCCCAGGGCAACCAACTGAGCTGTCTGCCCAGTATCTAATCTTAAATCTAGAGAGTTCAGCTAGAGACAAGTCACCCTGTAGAGAGATCAGCTACAAACAAATCACCCTGTAGAAAGATCAGCTGGAAACAAGTCACCCTGTAGAGATATCAGCTAAAGAAACAAGTTACCCTATAGAGAGATCAGCTACAAACAAATCACCCTGTAGAAATAAGTGCTGGAAACAAATCACCATGTAGAGAGCCCAGCTAGAAACAAGTAACCCTGAAAGGAGTTCAACTGCAAACAATGAGATGAGAGTTTCAGCTACAGTTCAGTTATGTAAGTCACTTTATATATTACCTATGTGATAATCATTCATTGTTAAATATACAAATATTTAATCAGACAAAAAGGTATACACACAATTGCTTCCTTTGTTTCACAATTCCTGCAGTGAAGAAAAAAAAACAAGTTAAAAGGAAGCACCAAAGCCAGTTTATGGCTGGCTTTGTGGCTTGCAAAACAAAAAGAAGTGATATCTAAACCAAAACAGCCAAGCTGTAAAAAAAAGAGTGCGGCCCCCAAAAAGGCCAGGGTGAAAAAAGATGTGAAATCACAAGAAATGGCTGTGATGGTAGGTTAATGGCAAAAATTTTAATAATGACAATTTGGTGCCGAATCCTTGGAGGAGGCAGCAAAAATTCACCAGAATTGTCATTATTAAAATTATTGCCAATAACTTACCATCACAGCCATTTCTTGGCTGCCACCTTTATTTCACATTTTTTTCACACTGGCCTTTTAGCAGGCCGCACTCTTTTTTTACAGCTTGGCTGTTTTTGTTTTGATATCTTTCACTGTCAAGTTTTTGGTGAGTTCAAGACGATCTAGCTGGCTTTGCTGGGATGCTCACTTCGGTTGCTTCAACCCTAGCTTACCTTGAACTTACCAAAAACTTACCTTTATACAATTAGTGCATTTCATTCTGTAGTCCACATCGGTGTCAATAGCTAGTGGGTGGCTCTTATTGACACCAATCTGTCACTCTCATTAAACATTTAATTGGCTCTATGATACAAGTTACAGAATGCAAACTGCCCTATTTTGCAGGCCCAGTCACATATTATTTAGTTGTTGACATGAGTCTGGGGCAAAGTAGAGGACAGATGTCAATAATTTAGATATTTTCAGGGTGCTGTTGTATAGCTAATTAAATGGCTTTTCAAAGTCTTGCAGGTACTTTATGTACATGGGTTACTAACATTAGAGGAAAGTCTAATGTCAGGGCACCTTGTTGCACACTTGTAGTAATTGTTTTACTGCATTTGCTTTTTGGCAAATGTTATAATTAAACACCTGTATGGTGGTAACTGCCTAGGCAAAAAACTACTATACAGTTTTAGTAAACATTTTGAAGCATGGTTTCATTAAAAGAACCTTAAGCTTGTGTGGGAGGATCAAAGCAAAAAAAACTGTTCCATAGTAGCCATATATACAGAACTCAACAATTCTATAATACACTTTGATAGACCCACAGCTCTACATCAGGTAGATACAGAACTGTGTATGACACATTAATGTGCCAAGGCCTATCTGCAGGCTAATAGTCTGCTTTGAGTGAACAATCACCCATTCTGGCCAGTACTAGAGATTGAAGATATTATTCCAAAAGTATCGATACTAGCAATACGATAGTATGATACATACAACTGAGTATTGATACTTGATACCAAAAGGGTTGATAGCGATTAGGCACCAGCCTATTATGCTTTTAATTTTGCCTATTATGCTATGCTGCAGTGCTCAAAATTTTGCATATTATGCTCATAATTATGCTCAAACCTTTTGCCGCAGTTCCAATGTTTTGTTACTTTCTATGGATAATAATAAACTTTGGCTTATGAACAATTGGTTAAATGTAAAAAGTACTCATTGTGCATTGAGAATTTGGCTGCATTGTAAACCATAATAACAGTCGTGTCAGATAACTACTTAATGCTATATCAGTGGCATCAACTGTTCTATTGTTGTAAGTCAACCTTTTTCTGTGGCATGCATTTTTGCTTACAGCATGACAATTATTCTGCCTATTATGCTAGCATTATGCTTGATGCTTTCAGGCACCTATTATGCTCAAAATTATGCCAGCATAATAGGCTGGTGCCTAATAGTGATACAGGTAGCTCACATAATTGATCAGTAAGATTTCATTGTAAATGGCAAGTGACTACTATTTTCTATCTAAAAGCACTGTTCAGACTTATGACAAGCAAAAATACAAAGATTCCTTCATTTCAGTAGCTTTTGAGCCACATTGTATTGATAGATTTTGATGATGATGGTCAGCAGCAGTGAATGTTTCTACTATGTTTATTGGATGAGTATCATGGAAATATGCTCTATACCATAATCAAAATCTTTTTAATAGCTAATTATAAGATGTCAGGACTACTGTAGGCTTGTCCAAGTACACAAAAAGATTAATGTAAATGCAGCACTTATTCTACTGATGATAAGACTACTTTGTGAGTTTCTTATTGTTTAGTGTGTCTTGTGGACACCTCAAGTTGACAGCTCTCTATAACAGTTAAAGCACTGCCTAGGCTCATGCTATACGTCAATATAGCACTTAGAGGGCTAAAAATTGCATGGCCATAGCATGATGCCATAAAAAGTTATGAATGATGAAAATTCGAATTTTATATAATATTTCAGGGGCGGATCCAGGAGCTAACAAGGGGAGGGGCACAAACAGGCTAAGTTGTAGATGGTTAAAGAAAGCCAGATTCTCTAGTTCAGTGATGCATATATGAAGCAGCAAGTAATCACCTCTTAGTAGTGTCTCACAGTTGATTTTTGCCATTTTGGCCTTTTTAGATGGTTGTGAAGTCATAAAAGTTATTTAAAAGGCTCTGAATGTCTTTAAACCAGCAACACGATAATTATTTTTAGAGGCGCTTAGTACGCACGAAGGTGCTGGGTGGCAATTTCACTGCTAGTTTGACTTTGGTTTCTTTTAGTTTCAGGTGAATTTGTATTAAATATTAGTAAATGTGCATATTTTCATGTGTTGATAAACTAATCTTGGCCTGACACAAAGTTTAGTAGCTAGCTATTTTAATCAGAAGCATGGCTGGCTCCTCCACAAGTTGGAGGAGCCAGCCATTTGAGCCAGCCATTTGCCCCAAATGCCCATGCTGGATCCGCCATTGTATTGTGTGCCCACATGCCCTATTTTTGCAGGCCAAGTCACACATATTACTCCATGCTGTGATATAACTATAATGCAAGCACCAATCGTGAAACAACAATGAGTGTCTTTACTTCCTCTACCACATACACAACAACAAAAATATTGGTATCCAAATGCAGCAACAGTAGCTATACTGGTAATGTGTTATGCAAGTCTTTCACTTGAATAGAAGACAGTTATCATATGTATCATTAATTATCGTCAATGCTCATCCTCGGCTTCACGTAAGGTTTGGAGACACTTGGCAGTCATTTAGTCATGATCAATTGGGTCAAAGCACCAATTATGCAACCTCTAGCTGGCTAGTGGTTACTAATGTATTGCACAACTTCATTGCAATTTAATAACAGCGTAAACATTTTAGATATGCATTGTAGGCATCATAAAATTAATATATAACTACCGTAAAATTACAAAAGTTTGGCAGTATTAAAGTTTGGCAATGAGATGGACTGCATTTTCCACAATAGCTTATAGAAACTGTCTTCAAAATCAGAGGGTCCTATTTCTCAATTTCCTTTTAACAAGTATGAAGCATCCCCTCCTCTGCCAATTCTTTAAAGATAGTCACTTTGATATGCCAGTAAAGACCAAATTCAGTATATTGCTCAAGAATTATGTGTCGAAAGGCAGACATATCTCCTCTTTTTACTGCAAAACCAAACTCAAACTGTCACCCAGCACCTTCATGCACAGTAGCTAAGTGCCTCCAAATATAAGTACCATTACTTTGGCAGGTTCAATAGCCTTTTAAGATTTCTAAATGGTAAAATTCAACACTTATAACAACTGAGAGGTGATCAATCATTGCTATAAAGTATGGCTATTATAGTCACTAGCTGTTCAGAGTGGCTTCCCTTTTTTAATGGTGCAAATCTTAAGCTTGTTTGTGCCCCTGGGTCCTGGCCTCCCCTTACCAGTTCCTAGATCCGACCCAAATATAGTAGCTACCCTTCTACTGTGACATGTGATGAGCCTCAACTTTGTAACCATGCACTGTACTGTATAACATTCCAATTAATCAAATTCGTGCAGTCTGGCAATCCTTTTTCTTCACCAATTAATATTATTTTCTACATTGTAATTAAACAATTTAATTACTTTGAAGATGTTGCTCCACCTGTGACAACACTGATAAACACACACTCACACATGCAGTTTGATAATATTAATATAATTTGCAAAAACATAATTCAAGCAACAAAGATAAAATTTAAAAGAGTTCTACAACAACAAAATAATAAACATGAAGAAGCTTAAGGGTGTCTTACACTCTGTACAATGTATTACTACATAGCTACACTGAAATTAATCTCTTGCAATTACGTGCTAAGGAAGTGATTTGTTTGGAAGATCTTCATCTGTAAAGCATCTTTGAGACTTTTAAGACTTATTCACCACTCCCAATTGCATTTTAAGTGGTCTTGTGATGCCATTTCAGCACACGTAAGGCCACTCCAAATAAATTCTCTGTTTCCCGTCCTGCACTCAGGCATATTCGCATGCGGGCAGGCAGTCCATTTCCATTATTTCATTATACGATTAGCAGATTTTCAAGCCACTGTTTACCTGGTACAATCATAAAAAGCTCACTGTAAATTGATGGTATGACTCCTGCGGTCATGATCATACTTCAAAGTGTGATGCTCATACTTCTGAAGTATGATGATCACACTAAGCGACCACAGGAGTCAAACCATCAGTATGAACTTCACACTTTTGAATTTACAGTGCTGTAAAAAGGCATGGTTAAGGTTGCTTCTTTCTTTATAAGTTGCAAAAATAACACAAACGTGAAGTTTGTACTGACTGACACGTGAACTAAGACTGCTTTTACTGAGCCTATCAGTATGCAAGAATAACCGGAAAATAATGGAAGAATACGGAATAATGGAATATTTAGGGCTGACAGTAACCAGATGGGGGCGGTGGACCGGAAACAGAGAATTTATTTGGACCAATATCCAGGGGCTGATCCAGGGGGGGTGGATGGGGTGGCTAGCCACCCACCCTGGATTAAACTATATATCACGGCATGCAAATTAAGCATTAACAGCTCATACTAATCATATAAAACACTACTTGTACACATTTTTCTGCTATGTTTAGTTGCAAACTCTTTACATATTTGTTCAACATTCAGTTGAAAGCTAAATCCTTGCATTGCTAACACCCCAAGGTTGCCCAGTCTTTCATCCGTCATAGTGGTGCGCAACCACAAATGAATTTGCCTGAGACAAGAAAAGGTCCTTTCTGCTTCAGTGCTTCCAATCGGAAGTATTACCAATATGCACAGGAGTTCTCTTATATTGGGGAAGAATATTGGATCTGCATCTTCACTCAGCAAGTGAGTTATAGACTTCTCCTTTAAAGTGGCATGGAATTTATTGCAGTGAGCTTTCCATCTAGCAAGTTCACTGTCAAGGTCATCTTCTGCTGGTAGCAAATGACTCCATTTAGATTTTAAGATGGTACACAGTTGATGTTCGTCTTTTGTGGTAATTACAGTGGGCACCAATGCACACAGTTCATAATGTGCTCGTGTATCTACAGAAAATCTGGCTTCCAATTCACTTATAATTGAGTCTAACAAAGGAATGGTAATTGTCACTCTCCAGTAATCAGTTGGTGAGCTTACTGTAGGGTTTGGTCTAGTTTGACGGCCTCTTA
Source organism: Dysidea avara (assembly GCF_963678975.1). Taxonomy (NCBI): domain Eukaryota; kingdom Metazoa; phylum Porifera; class Demospongiae; order Dictyoceratida; family Dysideidae; genus Dysidea; species Dysidea avara. Next base: position 30,140,878 of record NC_089276.1, read on the forward strand.
TAACACGGGGCATACTTTCGCTGCTGCTAATATCCCTGCATAGATTTAGAGCTTTATGATAAATTCTATTATGTTCAGCATTTACATTTTCACGAAGTTGCTTGTAATGCTCCTTGACTTCATCAACTTTTTTAAAACCAAAGTATACCTCTTGTAGTCTACCTTGTAAACATTCTGCAATTGGTTTAATCGGCTCCAATAATTCTTTTGATAGCAAAAATGCAACCACGTGCTCAAAGCTAGTAAAAATGTGCTTCAAACCATTAGCAGTGCTACGAGATTCAGAATCCCAGTTCCAAGTATTTCCATCAGGATAAATTTCATTGTCATCATCAGCAGGTGAACAAATATGTTCCCAAGTCTTAATAAGGTAAGGATACAATTCTAAAATTGTGGTGAAAGTATTATGCCGTTCAACCCATCTTGTTTTACACAGCCCATTTATCTTAGATTTCCTGGCAGATGGACACAAGCGCTGAATTATGTGTTCAAGAAACCGTTGTCTCTTTGGAGAGTTGTGGAAGTATAAGAACGCCTGATGACAGTTATCAATCATATTTTTTACAGCTTGAACCTTTGAAGAATGGCATATTACTAGATTCAAACTATGCAGGCAGCAACCTTGAAATTCTGCATCTGGTGCATTATTCTTTATATGTGCTTGTACACCAGAATTTGAAGAGCTCATGGAAGCTGTTGTATCGTATGCCTGCCCTCGGCAATTTTTAACATCAATTTCATGTTTTTGTAAAACTTGCAAGATGCCATCTGCAATGCTTTTCCCAGTTATCCTCTGAAGAAAATGGAAGTCAAGTAACACTTCGTGCTTTATTGGCTTCACACGAAAATTTTCATTATCAATTTCCAAGAACCTTAAGCAAACCGACAAAATCTCCTTACCATGAGATGTAGCTTCATCAGCAATTAATGAAAAATGTGGACACTTCTGTATGCAGGTTCGATAAAATGCACGAATTTGGTCAGCAGCTATTTCCAGTATCTCGTTTTGAATGGTCTTACTGGTATATTTTGCATTCTTTGGACCAAGTATTAAGTGTTCGCTCAGTGCTTTATTGTTCTTTGCCAGCAATCTAAGTATGGCAATGAAATTTCCTTCATTTCTTAATGGCTCCTGTGTAAAGTTCACCTTATCCTGATTGTGACCTTGGAGAGAAATTCGTTGCTTTGCACACAATAATACTGTCTCAGCAATTGTTGGCAATACTTCAGTATTAAATTTAAAATTCTTAGAGCTTTTATCAATTAACTGACTATCGATTCTTGATTCAGGATTAGCCCACCTTCTTGTAAATTCAAAGGCATGATCTACTGCTCTCAAATGATATGCATGTTTGGCATGCCTCTCCATCAACTCCTTGGATTTGTTGTAATTCTTGAAGGGCGTACACACAAATGCACCGAGATGTGTCTTTTCACTGTCAGTTAAAAACAAAATGCAGGGCAAACACCATCCTCCTTGACTATTCTCCAAACCATAACGTAACCATTTGTAATCTTGAAGCCATCGAGATTGAAAAGTTATCTGTTTTCTTTTCCTTCCTCCAGAAACAGTGAAGTAGACTGTGTCAAAATCAGTGCTCCTTAGATTGCTTTGTGATGAAGTAATCAATTCATATTTTTCATGATCTTTTATTATTCTTGATCTACTAATGGCCACTTGCAGAATATCACTAGATTCTGAGTTAGATACAAAGTTCACGTTAGGATAAGATGGCTCACCATTGCTATTAAATTCAACAGGATCACTATCATGGAAAGTTTCTGGTGCAACCTCACGGCAAAGCTCACCAGTTGATTGTTGAAGGCTCACTGTCAAATTATCTGGCCAGTTAGCTGCTTCAATGAAATCCGCATTAACTCTAATACTTTCAGTAGTGGAAGGGGTAGCCTCTGTCTCTTCATTTATGCCCTGAGATTGACATTCATTCCCATCACTGTCATTGTTGATACCACTTTCATTAGTGATTGTGACTGGAGTTTCACTTCCAGACTCAGTCTCATTGTCAATCAAACCTTCTTCCCCAACTTCACTGTCACTGTTACTTCCATCAGTAGTAAGGGTTTCACTTAGAGGATTCTGTCCTTGTTGGGCTATAACTTTTGATCTAAAATAATCTAAAATAGACCTGGACATCTGTACAAACTAGCACATGGCATCTACACTAACAGTGCACTTTATTTGAAGCAAAACCTTCAGGTGGACATTTATTATTATGGTTTTGTTCATTTACAGCTGCAGTTGTTAAATGGACATAATAGCACAGCTGCCAACAAGTTTTTAAACTATATGCTGTAGCTAGCTTTACAGTGTTTCTTCTAAACAGCTAGTACACTGTCTGAAATTCTAGCTAGTAGCTACATACAATTGTTCTTTTCAGTCAAAATCACTTCCAGATTCAATCTAATTCTTTGGTGGATTCAGGGTGGAGGGAAGGGGGCTACGGTAAAACTTTTGTTCTTATACAGTAACTGTTAGCTGCTACTGCTTTTCTTAGCTGCTACTGCTCTAACTACACTACAGTGTACAGATACAATTTATCCTAAAGGGACCCTTTTAGGATATTGTATCTGTACACTATAGTGTAGTTAGGGCAGTAGCAGTAGCAGCCAACAGTTACTGTATAAGAACAAAAGTTTTGAAACTAAGTAAAATTTGATCTAAATAGCATGTTTTGAACACCTAATTTTAAAAATTTTCCTGGGGGGGCATGCCCCCAGACCCCCCTAGACAGCTCGTGCTTCGCACTTCGCTAAGCGTGCTCCGCACGCTGTCTGCAGTCACCTCTCTCACCAGTGTATAGCTACACCCTTACTGCACATGTAAAGCTTGTGAACTAAGCCAGCCACCCCCTTTCATTTATTCCTGGATCAGCCCCTGATATCATGTGACTTTCATTGAAAAAACAGTTGGTTGGGCCCGTCAGGTGCAACATAACATCTTGTATAGTACGTATTGAAACGCCACTGACTTATAGCTACATACGGTGTTTAATGACCTCAGGACATCTATGACGCGTTGTATCTCTCGCTGTATGTAGTACTTGTCGCCCCCACATTAGGAATCGGGCGGCGCAAGACTAATCAGAAACCAGATTTTATTATAAGGCCACTACAAATAAATTCTCTGTTTCCCGTCCTGGACTCAAGCATATTAGCATGCGGGCGGGCAGGCGGTCCATTTCCATTAGTTCATTATAAGATTGGCAGCTTTTCAAGCCATTATTTGTCTGGCACAGCCATAAAAGCTGCAAAAAAAAGCATGCTTAAGCTTGTTCCTTCCTTTTTAAGTTGCAAAAATAGTACAAACGTGTGAAGTTTGTGCCAACTTGATGACTGCTGACATGTGAGCTGACACTGGTATGCAAGAATAACCGGAAAATAATTGAAGAATACGGAATAATGGAATATTTAGAGCTGACAGTAACTAGATGCGGGCGGTGGACGGGAAACAGAGAATTTATTTGGAGTGGCCATTACATCTATCCCGGGAAAAAAAAAATTTGGAGTGGCCTTATTAACATTTTACAGTGACCAGGACTGAAGGTCTGACAGCAACTTGTGCTGCAGCCTTAGGATTACCTAACCTAATTACAAGGACTTAGACGTTAGGGGTACCCCAAGCGAACTGTGCGTGACCACAAACATGTTTGCTATCATGTTTGATTGGTTTCTCGAAAAATAAATTTAAACTACTTCCCTTTGAGCTACTGCCTCGCTGCATGCCTCGGATAGTTATTAATATTTTGTTATTGATCCTGTAACATGAGGATTAACACTATATGTGTTGCCGCCCTGCTGCTACTGAATTGTTGGAGAGGTGCAGCAGGCCAGTGTGGTGAAGGACAGAAGCTAACAAATAGCGTCTGTACAAACTGTAGCAAGTGTCAGAGTGGATATCGCGTTGTTGCACAGTGCACTAATATGACGGATACAAAATGTGCCAGAATGTGTGAGGCGGAATACGAGATACAGGACATTGATAAACAGTGCATTATAAACTGCAGTTACTGTATACATGGTAATTGTGACAAAAGACAACAAGAATGTGTTTGCTTCTATGGATACTACGGGATAACTTGTACTGACCTTTTTCCAACTGGTCCCTACCAGTCCCCTACTATTTTTCATTTATCAGATGACAGTAAAAGCAAACTTCCAACAATAGTTGGTGTGGTTTTGGCAATGATAGCTGGAGTAATCACAGTATGTACTAGTATTATCTGCTACATGAAGTGTCGGTGCAGTTCCAGAAGAAACCAACGCACAGAAAATGGAACTTTACAACTGTCACTGACTGCAATGGAAAGTCAAACTTCTTCACAATCCGCCACCTTATAGCTAGTTAACAAGACTTCATTTTAGCACCACCAAATTGTGTAGGACTATATAGTCAATGAGGTAATTACATTTTTTCTCTGATTTTCAAGCAAGTGAATTATAATGTTATGCTGTATGGAATTATCTGATGACATTTGCAATCAAACACTTCCCAGAAAAGCACAGTTATATAATATTGCATGACTACCATAATGTTCAAGCTATGAAAGAAGTCATACCTATGTACATTCTCTGCATTCTTACGATCCAAGGGGGTGATCATAGACCTGCCCTGCTACACATTAGCCCACATAATTAGCTATGAGCATCAGCCTGTATTATGTCCTTTTAGTTTTATCTACTATGTTTATGCTGCAGTGCTAAAAAATTCTGCCTATTAGGCCTCATAAACTTACTTGTTAGTTTCTCATTCCCTGATACTCAGTGCAAGAGAGCAGATTTTCATAGCTAAATGACTCAGAAAGCATTTAATTTAATTGTTCTTAGACTGCGCATGCTCTAACTAGTACAACTTTTAAAGGTGCTGGATAGCTGCACTCAGCCACCAGTAGTACAAAAATCCTTGATGTGGTAAGAAAAGCAGTCATGCAGGTGGAAATGAGAAACAAATAAGTTTGTATGGCTTTGTGCTCAATGTTTATGCCTTATTTCCCATGTTTTGCTAATAAATTTTAATGGACATTAAACTTGTGGCTTGTGCATGGCTAATAATAATAATAAACTTGTCGCTTGTGTGAAAATAAACATGGATTTTAATGCTATATAGGCTACTTTGTGGATTAGTATTAGCTATGTGTTTAATATACTATATAGTAGGATACCTTAGCATCAAATCCTGAAGAAATCATTATGAAGCAGATAAAAGTACCAATTTTGTTGAAGCATTTGGACCATTTTTAGAAGGGGTGCCATGCCCCCGTTATTGTTGGTCACTGCTTGTAGCAAAAATCTAAATACTCAAATAGAGCAGTCAACGTCTAACAAAATAATATATATTGTATATATCTCCATTAATAAGCTGTAGCTAATAATTTATCAGCAAAAACACAGTAAGAATGGTCTAAAATTCTATAATAGACCTTTTATAATCTAAAATATTCCTGGGGAGTATAGTCATCTTATTTGTCTAATGAGCTATAGCTACAATAATTGTGGCTCGAACATTAATATAGATTACTAGTTTGCTTAAACGTTGGTGCTGAACACATTTTCTGAACTATTGAGCCAATTTTGAAAAAAATCCTATATTACAGACTCTTCCAATGTTACTACCTAACTTTTGCAAAAAGCAAGCTTTCAAGGGAAAAAGCAAGAATGTGTGTTTGGTGGAAAGTGTAGTTTTAGTAGCCATCCAAGAAAGCTGTCTAGATTCTAAACAGTTTATGCATCTTTCACTGTGAAAAAAGAGGGATATAAGATAGTATTTCCAGTGAATACAAAAAAGCTTGGTATAACCTGTATTATACTAACAATCCCTATAAGGCTTTAGTTAATGTGTTAAACATACTGAAACCATATATGTGATAGTATAGTGTGGGCATTATATCAGATATAAACTATTCCAAGTATTGTGGTAATTAAACTGAAACCATACATGCAATAGTATAGTATGCATTATACTAAAGTATAAGATGAGTATAATACAGGATTTATATTAAGGCTTATTTGTATTCAATAAGCCACTGGAAATACCATATTATATCCCACCTTTTTCACAGTGTTTCCCAGCACCTTTTAAGGTTTCCAGCAATGTGAAAGATTTAGTATTGCCTTTATGACAAGCTAGATGCAAGGGTAGGTTGTTCAGCAAATTCAGTTTATTTGCTGAACAACCTACCCTTGCATCTTTATACTAGCTTGTCATAAAGACAATACTAAATCTTTCACATCGATGGAAACTTTAAAAAGTGTTGAGAAAGATGTATAAACCCTAATTTTGTATGGGATGAAAACAAAATGGTCATCAAGTACTAGTGCTGGGAGTAACGTGTTATGCACCTATCAATGTATTGCCCCACCACCCCCTCCTCGGGCGTAAGTGGGGCTTTGCAGGGAGAATTGACACGAAACTGCTGCCCCACTATGGGGCATTTGACGATCGTTCAGTAAGCGCCCAAATATTTTTTGTTGTAACTTCCTTCGCTATGTCAAATCCGGAGTAAATCCCGCGTTGCAACTGGGGCCAACGGTGGGGATTTGACACGATAGGTCACGTTTGCCCTACTATGGGGCATTTGACATTCGGCTGTGTCAAATCCCCACTATAGCCCCATATATTCCCGAGGGGGGGGGGGGGGGGGTAGTGGGGCAATACATTGATAGGCGCATTATATAAGTAATGTGTTACGTAATATTATTACTTTTGTGGTAACTAAGTAATATAACGAAATACGCTAGAAAAACGGGTAATATAACTCGATTTACTTTAATAGCGTTACCTAAGTAATATAGTTACTATAACGAGTCTAATTTCACGTAATATTATTACTACAAGTAACGAAGTTACTAATCTCGTTAGTTAACTTCTGAGTAACGCCTAGCCAAAACGAAGTAACGAAGCCTACTGAATGAAGCTTATTCACCAGCTTCTTACTTATAACCAAGATTTGCACATTGTCCAACAACGCAATCATGTCATGTGATAAAGTGGTAGTTTCACACGTGACAGTATAAGGCTGTGGGCACAAAGTAATATAATATGTAATATTATTATAGTTACTTTATTTTATGGGTAATATGTAACTGTAACTAAATACTAAATAGTTCAGTTGCAAGTAATATGTAATATTATGTAACTAGTTACTTTAACAAAGTAACTTGCCCAACACCGTCAAGGAGCCCCAGTATACATTTACAGTATATCATACACTTGAATATGAAGTGAAATGCACTTGTGTAGTTTTCCTATTTTAATTTGGTTTTCAACATGTACAAACTTGTAATGAATCAGCAAGGTTAACTTTCACATGTGTACAGTTTGAGTACACAGTCTTCTTTATGGGTCTAACATTAACAGTCTACATGGTGTGCATGAGCTATAGCTTGAACCAAATTTGACTATATACTCTAAATGCCTGCTGATGCATTAAACAAAGCATGGTTGTGAACATGCATCTTAAACGTTGGTAGTAACTGCCACTAACTGGTCTAAGAAGACTACTCGAATTGCACACATGTAAAATTAACTTACAGTGCCATTTACTAATCCATTTGAAAAGTCTGTACATATTGAATGCAAAATAAAATATTATAATTCAATTACAATAGGAAAACTACATAAGTGCATTTCATTCCATATTCAAGTGCATGTGTAATATACTGTGAATGTAGTTAATACTGTACTGGGGCTACTTGATGGCCATTTTGTTTCCAGCCCACACATAACAATAGCTTGTGTATACCATTGATAAGTACACTGTAAAGAATCTAAATAGACAGTGCTTTTATCCACCCAGTAACAATAATTTTGCTAAGCTACCTCACTAAAGCTACCTCACTAAAGCTACCTCACCGTAATAGTAGTGGTCAGCCAATCAAGGCTCACGGTAGTGAATCGCGAGGCCAAGGCATGCGTCTATTATGCCGGCATAATTTCTGGAATAATAGGTACTGAAAAGCATTGGGGAATATTCCGGAATAATCGGATCAATTCTACGAATAATTGGTACAAAATTATAAGTTTTTGTTGTGGTGCAGTGTAAAAATCTTTTAGATTTACTACCAAAACAGTACAAGCATAAAAACGGTGAAAACGATTGAGATACTCTAATAGAGCAGTCACTTACTCTAATAGAGCAGTCAACTTCGAGTACATAATTCTAATAGAGCAGTCACTTGTTTAAAAACCCTAACAAAAGTACTAATTTGGCACACATATTTAGGAATAATTTGAGAATAATAGGTAGACTCAGGAATAATTTTGAGCATAATAGGTGAATAAAAAAGTGCCAGAAAGAATAATAGGAATATTTTGGAGCATAATAGACTTAAGCCTAGAGACCAAGAAGCACAAAGCGCGCGCCCACAATAATAAACACGCGACCACCACTGTGAGTCATTTACATGAGAGATCGATTACGCAATCTTTTAAAATCCGCATGGCGAAATCTCAGCCTTACTAAAAGATTCCACTTCGAAACCAGTGGGAACGTAACCTTTAATTGTATTTTTTTCCCCGGGCTGGATGGACTGCCCTTGCCTACCACCCCCAGCACAAAGAAAGCACGTGCTGGACAACTGAATAAAAAGGACCAGATTGCTGAAAATTTAAAAGTCCCTGTGCTCCGAGATGGACCTACTTCCACGTATGCACATTGTAGCTGACCGAAGTAGAGAAAAAGACAATGTGCATCGGATAAAAGCCAGAGTCTGACTGTAACTAGTAGAGCCGCGGCGAGATAGATGGTCAGCCAAACGACGGTAGAAAACTATTGCCTCCCTTCCCATACATCCAGTGGTCGCAAACACAAGGGGAGTGAAGGAGGCCTGCTCAACCTCTCTGACACGGTCACCATACTCACGTTTCTTCTGTGCATCGTGACGTCGATACAAAGAGGGGACACTGGTGTTGCAGTAGCTCGGTGCATTAGGATGAAACACCCTTACGTCAAAAAAGGCACTTTGCCGCTGCCCCAGAATCCCCTAGCATGCATGTATGTCTGCCCTAGCCTCATCCTGAAGGTTGGCAGTCTTAGGTGCAATGATCTCCCAAGTAAGTGGCTGTAAAAGTGGCTCAAGGGCCACACCATGACATGTCTTGGAAAGCCACTCTGCAGTGATGTTTCGCAAAGCATTGTGGCGAACAAATGTGAGGCCTCCATGCCTCCACCTTTAATTGTATAATGAGTAACTACCACACGAAAAATCAGGCGAATTGTTGGAGTAGTTTGTTCCATCGCCCACCCATTTACAACGCATTAATTGAATTATTTATTCAAATGTGCATCGTTCTTTTTTTCATTTTCTTCGTCATCGCATCCCATTGGGGCGATTTTCTTTCAACCATGAAGTCGTATTGTAAAAAGGCTGCGGCTATCAGGGGCTTTTTACACAATGTATCTGTAAATTTAATTTCGCTAAAAGTTGTTTGTTAGTTTATGAGATCGATTTTGTGCTCTTTGAAGATTCAAACTTGCCGCCATGATGTCGAGGTGTGAGGCGCCCGCCTCAATTCCCTGAACAGCGTGGAAGTGGGCAAGGTCATTAGCCATAGCGAGCTGGCTGATTTGATGGACACTGTGCTGTCAACTCCGGGTTTAATTGTGAGTCCAGTCACTGATTTGTTTTAAATTCGCCACGGTATGCCTCCACCGACTCGTTATAGCGTTACCCCCATGTAGGGTCGTACCGGAATATAGCTCACTGTAAAAAATTAGTAGTGAATTGCTCTGCCACAATACTCACTACTTTTGAGTAGTGACGTTCACTACTTTTTGTAGTGAACGTCACTCATTTTGCAGTGAACGTCACTACTTAATGTAGCGACGTTCACTACAAAATTAGTAGTGAGCGTCACTACACAAAAATAGTGAGTATTGTGGCAGACATTAGTAGTGACGTTCACTACATTTAGTAGTGACGTTCACTAGTTTGTTTTTACTGTGCTGTTTCATTCCCGCTGTAGTGTTGTGATACAGTTGAAGTAATTTACTGCTACATTATCCGTGTACGTCTCTATTCCCGCCCCAGCCATTCAGTGCCATTGTAGCTAACTTCAGTGTTCCGGCACTAAAAGCCAGAATCAGCGCATCACCTTTCAGTCACAGCACTTGTTAGACCCTCATGCAACCACCCACAATAAGAATATACTGTAATACTACAGGGGCGGATCTAGGATTTATAAAAGGGGGTGGGGCTAATTCAAGGTACTAATCTCTTGGGTAGACGTGTGCGAAGTCACATGCTGGAACTAGGGGGGGTCTGGGGGCATGCCCCCCCAGGAAAATTTTGAAAAATAGTTGCTAAAATACTGCAATTTGGAGACATTTCCACATAAAATTCATAATATTTTCTGTCTGTAGATATTTTATATACTGCCTTTAGATTCTAGGTATGGCTCTCTGAAGCATTTTGCTAATGGAAAAGTTTGGGTGGATACAGACAACCTAGTGCATGATGCACCCCTCTCACAATTGCACAACACTGAATAGGTGCATGTTAGAATAAGAATGTTGAAAGTGGAAAATTTTGAAATTTGAACAATACAAGATTGAATCTGAGAGCATTTTCAATGGTTATTGTGTACCTGAATTAAGTATTGCCATACATATTAACTACACAAGTAGATGAATGAATCCCTTTAAACAGACCAATACACTTCATTGTATGTATAGGTGCAGGCAGATTTGGAAAAATTCCGTAACAAAACCAACTACATGTTTCCAATGAATGTTCTATTAGAGTAGTTAGCTGACTGCTCTATTAGAGTATCTCGATCTTGTACACCTCCAATGCTGATCCGGGTCCTTGTTAGGATAAATCCACTGATAATACCTTGGAAAGATGTTTATAAGGTGGTTTTATGAGTATTTGTATTATTAGTGATCATATAATTATGCTAAGACAAAATTTCATTATAATACTCAGCATATTGCCTGAATATGAAGGGGGGAGCTTCAGCCCCCAAAGCCCCCCCCCCCCCCCCCCCCCGATCCGCCTCTGTACTAAACGTTTACATTAATATGATGATCCCATAAAACAATAACTACAATAACACAAGAAGCCAGATACACTAGTGTTTGGCTATGAATCGAAGTCCACCAAAAGTTCATAATAATTATTATCTAATCAAAAACAGCCAAGCTGTAAAAAAAGGAGTGCGGCCCTTGAAAAGGCTATGGTGAAAAAAGATGTGAAATCCAAGGTGGTGGCCAAGAAATGGCTGTGATGGTAGGTTAATGGTAAAAATTTTAATAACGACAATTCAGGTGAATTTGGTCTTGGCACAAAATTCACCTGAATTGTCGTTATTAAAATTTTTACCATTAACCGACCATCACAGCCATTTCTTGGCCGCCACCTTGGATTTCACATCTTTTTTCACCATAGCCTTTTCAAGGGCTGCACTCCTTTTTTTACAGCTTGGCTGTTTTTGATTAGATTTCACTTCTTTTTGTATTTGTATACCCCAAAGCCGGCCTATGGCCAGCTTTGGGGCTTTTTAACCTATATATTTTTTTTTTACTACAGGAAAAAGAAAAAGATGCAGCAGATTTTATAAATACTTTAACTCATTCTGATTTTATCAGTAAATGTACAAATTATATATATATATAATGCATATATTTATTACATGTCAATTAATCCCCACAGAATAATTTGCAGCTGATCTCTCTACTGGGTGACTTGAAATGTAGCTGAACTCTCTACAGGGTGATCTGCTTGTACGTAGATGAACTCTTTACAGGATTCTCTCTACAGGGTTACTTGACTCTAGCTGAACTCTCTGCAGGGTTATCTGTTTGTAGTTGAATTCTCTACAGGGTGATTTGTTTGCAGCTCTGAACTCTCTACAAGGTAACTTCTTCTAGCTGATCTGTCTACAGGATGACATGTTTCTAGCTGGTCTCTCTACAGGGTGGCGATTTGTTTGTAGCTGAATTCTCTACAGAGTGATGTGTTTACAGCTGAACTCTCTACATGGTGGTTGCTTTGTAGCTGAACTCTCTAAAAGGTGACTTCTTCTAGCTGAACTCTCTACAGGATGATCTTTTCATAGTTGAACTCTCTACAGGGTGATTTATTTGCAGCTGAACTCTCTACAAGGTGACTTCTTCTAGCTGAACTCTCTACAGAGTGATTCATTTTTTTGCAGCTGAACTCTCCACATGGTGGTTTCTTTGTAACTGAACTCTCTACAGGGTGATTTGTTTGTAGCTGAATTCTCTACAGGGTGATCTGTTCGTAGCTGAACTCCCTACAAGGTAACTTCTTCTAGCTGATCTTTCTACAGGGCGATTTGTTTGTAGCTGAGTTCTCTACAGGGTGATTTGTTTGCAGCTGAACTCTCTACATGGTAGTTTCTTTGTAGCTGAACTCTCTACAATGTGACTTCTTCTAGCTGAACTCTCTACAGGGTGACTTGTTTCTAGCTGATCTCTCTACAGGGTGACTTATTTCTAGCTGAACTCTCTACAGGGGATTTGTTTGCAGCTGAACTCTTTACATGGTGGTTTCTTTATAGCTGAACTCTCTACAAGGTGACTTCTTCTAGCTGATTTCTCTGCAGGGTGATTTGTTTGTAGCTGAACTCTCTACAGGTGATTTGTTTGTAGCTGAACTTTCTACAAGGTGATACTTCTAGCTGATCTCTCTACAGTATGACTTGTTTCTAACTGAACTCTCAACAGGGTGATCTGTTCATAGCTGAACTTTCTACTGGGTGAATTGTATGCAGCTTAACTCTCTACATGGTGGTTTCTTTGTAGCTGAACTCTCTACAAGGTAACTTCTTCTAGCTGATCTTTTTACAGGGCATGTTTGTTTGTAGCTGTGTTCTCTACAAGGTGATTTGTTTGCAGCTGAACTCTCTACATGATGGTTTCTTTGTAGCTGAGCTCTCTACAAGGTGACTTCTTCTAGCTGATACAGGGTGACTTGTTTCTAGATGAACTCTCTACAGGGTGACTTGCATGTAGCTGAATTGTCTATCAAATTAATTGTTTGTAGCTGAATTCCATACAGAATATCCTGCAATGTAATATAATTCTGTAATGGAGTAAGTAATAAACGTAGCAGAATGCTCTATTGGGGTGACTGTTCTTTTAGAGTATCTCGATCTCGCATTTGCTACACGTAGTTGCCTTTCGAATCATAACTCAGTGGTTTGTAATCCGATTCTTCTGTACTACTGCAAGGACTTTCTATGATGATTATTCTAGCTACACACTGATTTTCAGCTCATTGCTCTAAGCGGTTTGCCTGGTAGATGTGAAAACTAATAGTTTTTTATTCATAAATATCGATCGCGTAATTTTGACACTGGTCGAGTTTTGTGTCATATCGCCATGGTCTTTATCTCAATTCCTTTCAAACCACAAAAAGTCACTCCTACGATGGTTAGTCCATCTACATATAAATTTTCAACTCATTCCTCCAAGGGGTTTACCCTGTAGGCGTGACAGACCTTCGACCTTATTTTACGCACATAATCGATCATAATTCCGTGTATGCTCATCGGATTCCTACCAATGTTGGTACTGAGATCCGCTTTAATGAGCCCTTCAAGTGTGCCAAATTTCAGCCCTATCCGAGTACGCATTCGTGTTTTATGTAAATATTTTAATAACGACAATTCAGGTGAATTTGGTGCCGCTTGGTCTTGGCACAAAATTCACCTGAATTGTCATTATTAAAATTTTTTACCATTAACCTACCATCACAGCCATTTCTTGGCTGCCACCTTGGATTTCACATCTTTTTTCACCATAGCCTTTCTGAGGGCCGCACTTTTTTTACAGCTTGGCTGTTTTGGATTAGATTTCACTTCTTTTTGTATTTGTATACCCCCAGGCTTTTTTTAACCTATCATATTTTCTTTACCACAGGAAGAAGAAAAGATGAAGCAGGGTGATTTCTTTGTAGTTGACCTCTCTACAAGGTTATCCTTCTAGCTGATCTCTCTACCGGATGACTTGTTTGTAGCTGAACTCTCTACAGGATGGTTTGTTTGTAGCTGAATTTTCTACAGGGCGATTTGTTTGCAGCTGAACTCTCTACATGGTAGTTTCTTTGTACTACAATGTAACTTCTTCTAGCTGAACTCTCTACAGGGTGACTTGTTTCTAGCTGATCTCTCTACAGGGTGACTTGTTTGTAGCTGAACTCTCTACAGGGTGATTTGTTTGTAGCTGAACTCTCTACAAGGTAACTTCTTCTAGCTGATCTTTTTACAAGGTGATTTGTTTGTAGCTGAATTCTCTACAGGGTGACTTGTTTCTAGCTGATCTCTGTACAGGGTGACTTGTTCCTAGCTGAACTCTCTACAGTTGATTTGTTTGCAGCTGAACTCTCTTACATGGTGGTTTCTTTGTAGCTGAACTCTCTATACAAGGTGACTTCTTCTAGCTGATCATGATCTCCCTACAAGATGACTTGTTTCTAACTGAACTCTCTACAGTGTGATCTGTTCATAGCGGAACTTTGTACTGGGTGATTTGTTTGCAGCTGAACTCTTTGCATGATTGTTTCTTTGTAACTGAACTCTCTACAAGGTAACTTCTTCTAGCTGATCTCTCTACAGGGCAATTTGTTTGAGCTGAACTCTCTACATGATGGTTTCTTTGTAGCTGAACTCTCTAAATTATAAATGCAGCTGAATGCTTTATTAGGGTGACTGTTCTATTAGAGTATCTCGATCTCGCATTGCTACACGTAGTTGCCTTTCGAATCATAACTCAGTGGTTTGTAATCCGATTCTTCTGTACTACTGCAAGGACTTTATATGATGATTATTCCAGCTACATACTGATTTTCAGCTCATTGCTCTAAGCGGTTTGCCTGATAGACACGAAAACTAATAGTATTTTTATTCATAAAAATCGATCGCGTAATTTTGACACAGGTTGGGTTTTGTGTCATATCTCCGTGGTCTTTATCCCGATTCCTTTCAAACCACAAAAAGGCACTCCTACGATGGTTGCTCCATCTACATTGCAATTTTCAGCTGATTCCTCAAAGGGGTTTACCCTGTAGGCGTGACAGACCTTCGACCTTAATTTACGCAAATAATCGGTCATAACTCCGTGAATGTTCATCGGATTCCTACCAAAGTTGGTACAGAGATCCGCCTTAATGAGCCCTTTAAGTGTGCTAAATTTGTGACTGTCTCTGGGAAAACCGGTCTTATCGCCCATTCAAAAGTATCGAGAAACGTCGGTTTTAAACATTCAGTGTGTTGTAGCTGGCCAATGGTGGTAGGTACGCATACCAAATTTTCACACGTTTCACAGCAATGTCTTACCTTCCTGATCATCCACTGAAGAAGTAATCAGCAGCTAAGTTTCCCGCCATTTTAGATAGTTTTTAAACCGAGGTTGTCTGTATCAGGCGAGCTCCAGAAGGGTGGGAGGCGGGGGCCCTGGACGGCGGGCAAAATGGTATTCAAAAATTGAAAAGAAACGTGCTGGGATGAACTGGGCCAAGTTGTAGGCCATTCAGGGCTCAGAACTGGCTAAAATGAAAGGAAATTTACAGCACAGGTCATTGTCCAACACCACGGAGCTGTACGGCCACACACAGCCATCACCTGGTTGGCCAGGGCCGAGGGGTCCGCCACGACCTTAAAATCCTGTACGAGATTCCGAATCCCACGAAATTTCAGGCAAGATTCCGGATTCCAAGAAATATTTAAATTACTGAAATCCAATTAACAAAATTAAAATTCTGTACTCAAACTAAATTAATGACACGCTAGCCCTACAGCAATGCGTGGAAAAGTAACAGCTACCTCGAGCTACTCTCTTGGATAGACGATCAGTGCCTCGGACACTCTCCTCGAATGCCGGCGAGCTCAGACAATGCTGCTCAACTTCGTGTTCAACTCGCACCTAAACTTCATTAGCTACTCATTGTAGACTTCGCTGTACCTGGGATAGGCTCTGGATTCGCCTTGTGGTTCGCTGTTAATCGGAGACACAACTACAGACTCGGAAAAACTCGAGACTCGACTATTCAGCAGTCAGAGACTCAGTTTTTGATTTAATTGTTTAACTGTTATTTGTATGTTCTAATCTTAAAAAAAAAACAAAAAACTATTCAGCAGTTCGACTCTACACTCGTGCTCTGTTGAATCCATAAAAGCTCTTAAACACCTATATAGACACAGTAAGTTTAAAGCGAAGTGAACTTAACAGCTCAAGGCAAGTTATAACAGGCCAACAAGCTTATAGCTGCATACCACGAGTTGCACGCTATTAGAATATCCGGAATTATTCGGAAATTCACGGACTATAATCAACCAAAAGATTCCAGATTCCAAGGCAAGATTCCAGATTTTGTGCGAGATTCCGAGGGATTCCAAATGACTTGTACGGGATTCCAGCCCGTGACGGACCCCTCGGCCAGGGCTCCATCAAGACCCCAGACCACTCGTACGGCTCGCCACTGTGCTCTGAAAAATCAGCCAGCAAAAGCAGACCACTTCACTCTGGTCGACTGTGGCAGTGAAACTTGATAGTGCATTCATTAAGTTTTGTGTTTGTGTGAAAAAATCAAACTTCCTGTCTTGGGCGATAAGAACGGTTTTCGTAGATCCAGTCACATTTCAGCCTGATCCGAGCACGCATTCGTGTTTTATGGCGGATTTTGCGAAGTGTGCGAAATGAAGAAGTATAGAAGAAGAAAAAACGAAGAAATTAAAACAAAATTTTGTTCGCTCGTATCTCGGAAATGGCAGGAGCGATTTTCTTCAAATTTGGTGTGTAGACTCCCCTTGCTGGCCGGCACCTCTCTAGCAAATTTGGTTCCAATCGGATAAGGGATCACAGAGCTACATAGGTGTGAAAATTGCGTTTTCTTTCTTCCTGTTAATATACTCACGGGTGGCACGCCGGCTTCTTTGGCCGCACGACACACTACCGTGTGTCTTGATTATTATTGTTAATTAGCAAAGCCCACTAGGGGCAACACGCTAATGAGCATTACAATCACATATTATATTACTTACAGTGTTCTTAAATGTTTCGAGATCTATTGTGTCGATGTTAGGAATTTGAAGGGAGTTCCATTGAATAATTGTTCGAGGGAGGAAGGAGTATTTGTACACATCAACTCTTGTTTGCAATTGAGTTAGCGTGAGAGGTTGTTGAGCACGGGTGCAGGACACTGGAGTTGGTGACGGTAAGCAATGATCAGGGATTGCTAGTAAGTCCCTGACAATCTTGAATAGGAAGGTGAGTCTAGCAATTGTTCTTCTGTTTTGAAGTGTAGGCCATTCAAGACTGGTTAACATGTCTGTGATGCTATCATGGTTTTGGTTAGATCTGTGCCAGGGTTTGTTTAAAATGAAACGAGCAGCGCGGTGTTGAATCATTTCTAGTTTACTAATACTAGTGTGATGATAGGGGTCCCAGATAGCTGAGCAGTATTCTAATGATGGTAAGAGCAATTGTTTGTAGACGTGTTCTTTAATTTCTGATGGCGCATTGTGGAGATTTCTTTTTAAGAATCCAAGGAGTCGATTTTCCTTGTCACAGATGTAATTGATGTGAGGATCCCATGATAATTTGTGGTGGAGACGGATTCCAAGGTAATTGTGTTCTAATACTGTAGCCAGTGGAATGTCAGACATTTTGTATGTGAAAGTACTTTTGTTATGGTGTGTTGTTATCTGTAAAATTTTACATTTGGAGATGTTGAATTCCATCATCCAGTCAGTTTCCCACCTTGTTAGTGTGTTTAAATCATCTTGAAGTATTTTATGGTCTTGTGGTGTTTTAACATAGTAGTGGAGTCTTGGTACAGAGGATTTATTACTTCTTGCAACACAGAAGGCAAAATTCAAGAAGCATAAAGGGTCATATGGCTTCTTTAATTGACCAAAGAATGTTGTTCTATAGTCCATATTAGGAATGATAACAGTAAACAACCACCATAATGGGAGTGAAATATATATGTTTGTGGCTAGTTAACATGTAAGAAGCCATGCCACACTCTACGCTTTTCACTCTCCAATGTTGCAAGAAGTAATAAATACCCTGATAGCTATATACATGCAGAGACGCCCTTATGAATTTGAAAGTAAATAACCCTGAACAACCAGATACGGATACTTTATTACTATATGTTGTTGGAGATTGTTTTAAAATACAACAGATTTGAATTTGATGGAAGACCTTTCACCAAATACAAGGAATGACATCACATAATCGTATATGCCATTATATTCATTGGTAAACTGGGGCATGCGATACACTCTCAGCCCCTTCTTAAGGTTCCTATGGATACATATATACTTGAAATTAACCAGGAGAAGACATCCTGACCACCTGGAAAACTCCTGTAAGCATTCAAGCCATTAATTGGATGGCTGCAGGTTCAAAGCTGCCCAGGTCCAATCATGGATTTTTTTCCTTTCCCCACCTTTTCAAACATAGTTTCTGTAACAAATTTACACAAGCTGTAGGATCAGGAGTCCTACAGATCTTCAGAACTTGTGTGCTGTAAAGTCTTATTAAATAAAAACATAATAAACAAATTAAGCCCCTTTACTATCACAGCCAGGTACGTATACATTGATGATATTGTGGTATTGCTGGCACACCCTATGCCTGATCTGAGTAGACTGAGTTACTTGACTTTTTACAGTCTAAGCATGAATATTTCTACCCTTCTATTAAGTTCCCTTCTGAAATCAGTCAAACTTAATTCACCTTCTTACAGTGTAGATATCAACATTCTTAAAGGATCCCATTTTTCAAATTAGATGCAGAAACTTACAAAAAAATCTACAAATTCATTATCAACTATACGTCCTCCTAGCACAGGCAAGACTATGGCCATAGGTGAGCTGAAAAGATATATACCTCCATATGAATTCATGTGCAGACACATTCTATGGTGAATCAAAACATAAAATCAACCCGGCTTAGAAGTAGAGGGCATTCACAGAGATTCACGTCAATAAGGTATATAGACTATAATGACAGAATCTCAGAACTCTACCAAAACCAGGGGCAGATCCAGGAGCTGACAAGGGGAGGGGCACAAACAGGCTAAGTTGTATGTGGTTGGGGATACTGAGCAGATTCTCTTGTTAGTTGCTGTATACTTGAAGCTGCAAATAATCACTTCATAGTAGTCTCTCACCGTTCATCCATTATAGCCTTTATAGATAGCTGTGAAGTTTTAAAAGCTGTTTAAAAGGCTATGAATGTCTCAAACACCAGCAACATGAAAATGATTTATAGTACACAAAAGGGAGCTGGGAACAGTTTGACAACTGCTTGACTTTGGGTTTAGGTGAGTTTGCAAAAATGCATGTTTTAATAGCTGAAGTGATTTTGGCCTGGAAAGATCTAATATTTTAATCAAATCAAAAGGAGTAGCTATGTACGTAGCTATGGCTATGGCTGCTCCACAAAGGATGGGACGGGGGCATTTTCCCTAACTGCCCTATCCTGGATCCGCCATTGAAAACACAAATAGGACTATAAGAAACATATAGCTAATGTCTTGCCATTTGTGATTAGGTCCAAACCCTCAGTTACCAATTGCAAAGTCTTTCATACATATTTCGAGGAAACATGTTGGCCTACTATCACACAACTTAAACAATTTGACAAGGTAAAACTCCCAATACCTATAGTTTAGTCTTACAAAAACCCAGAAATCTTAGGTTTTATATAGTCAGAGCCAAACTCCCTCCTCTGGGCTCCACATCTATTGATTACTCCTTAAAGTGGAGTTAAGTTAGTACAGAAGCTTCCCCCAACAGGTTGATAATTTAGTTTAAGCACACATAATGTATAAATGAAGATATGCATTTTCACAAGCTTATATATATTACCTACCAAACTCCAGGCTCTGAACTCCAGGCTTCAAAACTCCTCTTAGATTTACTGCATGTTAAGATTGATATTAATTTTTACAATGGGATTCACACTCATTGGAAATTTTTACAGTTTAGCACCATCATTTTGCCTATTATGCATGCGGCTTCAAAGCATTTATTATATGCCAACATAATACAAGGGTAGATTTATGGGGTGTATGCATGGAGAATCCCCCTTGGGAAATCCTAGATCTGCCCTGTAATAAACTGGTACTTAATAGACTATTGCAGTTTCCACTGACTGCTCTAGTAGGGATTATCAATTTAATTTCATTCAATTTAGCTCCATAGTCTGAAATATCCACCTACTAATTGCTGGGAAGTATGCCTATTATGCTTATTTGACACAGGCCTAGCCACAGAAATGATTAATTTTCTGCAATCAGTATTATTGTCATCATAAAAGCTAGCCTTTCTATGTGGTCCCACGACCCCCAAACCTTTGTGGTCCCTACTATACAATACCATGCATATCATACTGTATGATACCACTCAGGGCTGCAGCTGCTCACCTAATAGCATAGGCGGCGGAAAGGGGGAGGCTAGGGGGCTTAGCCCCCCTCAGAATGATATCACACCGAAATTATCTTTCTTGGAGTGGGGCTGAAAACCGTCATAAAGATCGAGATACTCTAATAGAGCAGTCACTCTAATAAAGTAGTCAGTGTGTAGCGAGCTATATGTAAGGATTTTTACGTAGTTTATCAGCTAGAAATGGTAGCTAGTGAGGTGGAAAGCTCTTGTCAGTTGGTTGTGACCTGTTTTTTTTTTTTTTGTTTTTTTTTTTTTGGTATCACCTTACCAAACTATAGAAATAAGTCTGGGTCAGCCCAGCCCCCCCTCATATCAACTACTTCCTCCGCCGCGGCCTAATAGGTGAAGGAAGTGACAAACCTGCATTCATCACATTACTTTTATACAAACGTTTTTAAACATCAATTGTGGATTTAAATTGTGGGCACAAGAAAGAAATGATTGCGGGTTTTGCTGATTGTAGTGCAGGGGCGTAGCCAGGATTTTTTGAAGGGGGGTTCCAGCACCAGCTTTGAGTTAGTAGAAGCAGGGGTCTGGGGGTGCAGCCCAGCTGCTGAGAGACTTTCAATATTTTAATACATCAAAACTCAGCAAAGTGCTATATTTTATGCAAAAAGTACATTAATTATGATGCATTAAGTGCCCTGGGATGAAGGTAGTACTAGATAAAGTCACCTAGTGGAAACAGACAGCATAACACATAGAGACAGATATAGTAATCTGTAAGTGATGGTTATATCTCACTGTGGTATAAGAGCCATGAATCCACTGATACAAATAACAATCAAAACAATATAACTATACAAATATGCATAGTATGAATTCATTTTGCATAACAAAAGTGATAAATTACTGGAGCTCTATATCTTTAAACACTGCACACCAAAGCTATAGCAGTATAAGGTCATGCTAAGTTTTGCATTTAATGTTGGAATGTCTGAAAAACTTCATATGGACATGGATATTTACATGCATGTTCTATTAGAGTATACCTGACTGCTCTATTAGAGTATATACCTGACTGCTCTATTAGAGTATATCGATCTTTTTAACAAGTTTTGAAGAGGGCTCATGTTACCTCTGTAAATCCTTCCCTGAGAGATGAATGTAAGTTTTATCAATTGTTGTGCTGTGCCATTACACTATATTGCTCACTCATTTTGTCCTGCCACACTAAATGGTGTGTTAGGATCCTGCTTGCAGAAGTCTAAATTTTACAGGGGGGGTTCCTGAACCCCCGGAACCCCCCCTCCCTACGCCCCTGCTGTCATTGCTAGATAGTACATCTCCAGCTCACCCGATAGTCTATGCATATATAGCAAAAAACGTACTGTATATAGCATAACTTGTGCTACAATCAATTACTATTATTAATGGATGGATGGACATACAAACAGGGTTACAAAAGTAAAGTTTAGGCACTAGGCCTTTGTTCATATCCATATCCTATGTCATTCCAATAATTATCAAGACTTGCTTTGAAAGTAAATATTGTTGGTGCTGAAACAACTTCTGCTGGCAGGGAGTTCCATGTATTTATCACTCTCTGGGTGAAAAAATTCGACCTTAAAAGTAGACGTGATGGTTTTTTGAAAAGTTTCAAGTGGTGTCCTCTTGTGTGATGAACAGAGTTTCGAGTAGAGTACCTTGACCAGTCGACATCATAATAACCATAATTGTTGTTGTACAATGATAAACTGGCCATCTGTATGTATTTTGATGATTGTTGTAATCTTTGCCATATTTTGTGATGGAAATATTGCACAGTAGAGATGTATGAAAGTTTGGAATTCATTATTGGAATTGCACAATTCTTTACAGGTTTTGTGAACTCCATGATTTACATGTAGCTAGCTAAGTCAGTACATACAGTACTATTGTACAAATGAACAGATGAGTAGTCTTGTACATAAGCGGCGGAAAGGGGGGAGGGGGCTAGGGGGTTGAAGCCCCGTTCAGAATGATGTCACGCCAAAATTGTCCTTCTTGGAGTGGGGCTGAAAACCGCGATAAAGATCGAGATACTCTAATAGAGTATAGTCACTCTAATAAAGCAGTTATAGTATTAGAGCAGTGTGTAGCGACATAGATAATATATTATACCGTAAGGTATATCTAAACCAAAACAGCCAAGCTGTAAAAAAAAAGTGCGGCCCCCAAAAAGGCCAAGATGAAAAAGGATGTGAAATCCAAGGTGGCGGCCAAGAAATGACTGTGGTGGTAGGTCAATGGCAAAAATTTTAATTACGACAATTAAGGTGAATTTGGTGCCGAATCCTAGTGGAGGAGGCAATGCAAATTCACCTGAATTGTCATATCCAACAATTAAGCGACTTTTAATAATTTTTTTATTGGCAAGATACACGCGTCTACACTGGAAGCAGGTTTTCAAGGCTCTGTTATGGAGCGTCAGATAACTTTTAAACCTTTCCCAGGTTCTAGCAGGAATGGCCAGCATGACATCTACTTTCACGTAAAATGTAACAGCTTAATACGGTCTTCTTCATGGTACAAAGTAGGGAGTTTAACATTACACATAGAACCATTGGCAATGAAAATATTGGCTCACCCCAACAATCCAGGCGCGAACTTTTTAACGATTCCAGGTTATACCAGGCTAGATCTATCCTTTCTTGATTACTTCAGCTAGCTATACCGTTCGTGACGAACGTTTTACACGGTACAAATAATTTTATAAAAATCACTATCTCAATCCAATAGTCGCATACCCTGGCTGATCACTGATTATTAGTGACGCGCGCTATATTGCGTGGGCGAGTTGCAATGGAGAAGTATTCCGTTCTTGAATGTTTAATTCATCAACTTTTCAATGGTCAATAGTCCTTGTACATCATGCTAATAACTTTTTTTGATCACGTGATACATCTTTGTATTTTGTACATGTAATCAAATAAATATTTTTAAAAATGGTCATTATAAAAATTTCAAGTTATTTGTTTGCAGTTCTCCAACATATAAACCTGTGGAAAAAATAGTCACATTTAAATTGGTGAATTTAAAAAAAATCTTTATTACGCACACATTACACACACACACACTACACACACACACACACACACACACACACACTACACACACACACACACACACACACACACTACACACACACACACAACACACACACACACACAAACACTACACACACACAGGATTTTTTTCAGGATTGGTCTGAAAAAAATCGTGACACACAGTTCTCCACTGTGCTTTAAGTGGGGAAATAACTGTACAGTCTAGAGGCTGAGCCTCACGAGTGGTGTGTGGAGGCAAACATAGAAGCAACACTTCATTTCTTTTAGCATACCGAACAGCCTCAGGCTGATAATGGGTACTGTGCCCATCTAGGAGCAACAGAAGTGGACATTCACACACTGCGTGCTTCAGGAAGTGTCCACTCAACCAAGATTCAAACAAATCAGTGGTGATCCACCCAGAATCACTGTAATCATAAGTCATACCAGGCAAACCACCACTGGTCCATGCATGGTTAACGCCATTTGCTTCAAAAATTATAGTAGGTGGGATGACTTGCCCAGTAGCACTCCCACAAGCAACAATAGTTATTTGTCCTTTTGTGCCTGTTGAACGATATCGAACCTTTTTAGCTCCAGTTTTTGTCACAACGTTAGGTGCCTTAGGATCCAAAGGGACTCCACTTTCATCAACATTATATATCTGCCCTGGGGAGTTCGTTATTCCATGTTTCTGCATCACAGTCTGAAGCAAAGCAAAGTAATCACTAATTGTCTCTTCGTTTACCGCATCCATGCGAACATGTGCAGTATTATCTCCTCTTCTTAATGACAAATCACCCTGCCTATCCCTGAATGACCTCCACCAACCTTGAGTTATCCCACTCTCTTTTCTTAACACACCCTTTTGCTTTGCATATGATTCTGCAATATTTAGAACGTCTCTTCTTGTCTTCCCAAAGCCCACCTCAGAAGATTCCTTTAAAAAATCTGCAAGTTCTTTCTCTTCATCATCACTTAGGTATTTTGGTGGACCAGATTTTGTCCCATGTTTTACTCTGCCACTAACCCTATCTTTTAATGTTGTAGCTGGAACACCATAGACTCTAGCAGCTTCATTAACTCCACACGTGGTGGTTTCTACAGCTTCCATGGCATTTTTCATTTGCTCATTTGTCCACTGCTTCCTTCTTTTCTTAGTTGGTGTGTGTAATACCGCCGGTGCTGACTTCGAACGCTTCCTTTTCTTCAATACTTTCCTCTGTCCTTGGCGTCGTGGCATATCGAACAACCTGGTAAAAAATGATTATAAGCAATGGTTACAAGCTAAACATATATCACTATACATAATTCAGCTTACAGACGACTGAAAATACGTGAGAATTGGCAAGACCATTAGCACGAGGTAGTAGAATAACACGGGGAGTAACCGAAAGAAACACGGAAAATACTTAGGTCGATAATAGGTACCGGTCGATAATCGGTCGCTTACTATACACCTTATTTGAAGACCGTCTACAGTCCTAAAGTAGGGTCCGCAACGTGAAATTTCGACCTCCGAGAATCAACTACCAAACCACCCACAAATGCTAGGCTAGGTACCACTTAGAAAACGCCAGTTTGGTGTTAATTTTCATTAACGTTTTGTCGTGCAAATCGGCGAATATGCTTACAAATTACGAGATTTTTTGCTATATCTTCAAGTAAATGTCTTTTAAAGCTATAATATGCACTCTCAACCTTTCTTACTAACTGTACTCTAAACTAAAACCATCCATGGCTGCATTGTCTGGAGCGATTTCCAGCCGCAGCATCGCGAAAATGAAATTTCGGACTCGAAAAAAGTTTCGATGCCACTGAAGCACACAGTAGCGATGCCAAAGTAACCCTCCCAGGTCAAACTGGTCTGGCATGGGTCCAACTACTACCACACCAAATATCATGGAATTCCAAAATTGTTTGCCATCTGGCTGAGCTTTACGGGTGTCAAAAATTCGTCTAAAATGCCGATTTTATTCACTGACGAGAACCTTTGCTAGCCAGATGTGCTAGTTTACTTCTCAAAAGCTTACTAGATCCATAGCCAGTAGCTTTCATTTATAGGATTGGTCTGGCAGCTCTTCTAGCGACCTCAAAAACCGACAAATGCCGATATCCACGAATTTTGCCGATATCGACCAATTTACACTGCATTAAAGAAATCTTGCACATCAAACGTGATGCTTTGCCTCTCTAAAGTCATGCTGCATCCTTGTTTAGTTATATTCGTCCATAGGGTGGCACTGGCGGCTCTCTTATCGAGGCCAAAATCCATCAAAATGCCCATCTCACCATTTGTCATCAGTTTTAGGAAGTTTTACAAGTCAAACATGCTGGTTTACCTCTCTGCATCCTTGCTGGACATTTCAATCACCTTCGTCTGTGTAGGCACCTTTCTTCAGTTTCTTGAAAATGTCAGAGCACGCCAATTGGGCGCAACCATCAACACCAGTTAATGCTTATTTTGTTTCATTGGTTCCACGAAAAAATGACAGGAAAACCAGCAAAAATGTAATAGAGCGAAAATGGAGTTAGTCTAGCTCTAAATATTGTACTCTACAGGTTTATACAAATGATTTCTCTCAAGTTATTGACAGTCCAACCCATATTCATGGCAATACCCTTGACTTAATCTTCACTAATTCACCCGACTCAGTCACAGACATTGTTATATCTAATGATCTAAATCCGGAAACAAAGTCTGACCATTACTTAATCAGCTTCAAATTCCAGCTATCAACTACCCAGCACAGTATCACCTCTGAACCAATCTACATTTTTGACTACAATAAGGGAGACTACGATGGCCTGACTAACTTTCTGTGCAATATTGATTTTTCTAGTTGTTTCCAGTCTAACAATGTTGAATTTATCTGGTTATATATAAAATCCTCCTTATGCGATGCCATGGCAAAATTTATTCCAAAGATCAAGCTCAATTCTACTCATCAGCCCAAATATTTCACTCCAGCAATCAGACATCAGATTAACTCTATCAGGTCTCTTAAACGAAGACTTCGCAGATCTCCCTCCTCCAGTATCAGGAATCGTTTACACACTGCTGAACAGTCACTGTCTGATGAAATCCATAAAGCCAGGTCAGAGTTTGAAAGAAAGTTAATAATTAACTTTGCACCAAATAATAACTCCATGGTCTACAAATATATAAGAAGTGTCAAAAAATCCAGCTCTATACCATCCTCTGTCCTTTACAACGGTGCTCCTGCCACTGACAGTGCTGATAAAGCCTCTCTTTTTAATGAATATTTCTTCTCTGTGTTTACCTCTTCAGACTTCGTACTCCCACCCTACCCTGACAAAATTGACCCATCTGTCAGATGTCATTTAGTATCAATCCAAATATCTGAACAGGAAGTATATGAAGCACTCGTCTCACTCCATACTGACAAGGCCACTGGTATTGATGGTATTGGCCCAAGGATTCTCAAACAATATGCTAACATTCTTGCTAAGCCATTGCACCATTTGTTTACAATCAGTTTAAATAGTTGCTCCATACCTTATGAATGGCGCATACACACGATTGTTCCTGTACATAAATCTGGTGACAAGACTCAAGTTACTAACTATCGTCCAATTTCTCTACTCTGTATAACATCTAAGGTATTAGAACAACTAGTTTACAACAAAACCATTTCTTACATTTCAAGTTTTCTCTCACCTCAGCAGTTTGGCTTCTTAAAAAATCGATCCACAGTGCAACAGTTGCTTCTCATGTTGAACACCATACATAGTACTAATGACCAAACTGATGTAGTCTATCTTGACTTCAAAAAGGCTTTTGACAGTGTCCCCCACAAGGAACTGTTATTCAAACTTCGATCACTTGGAATTTCTGGCAAGCTTTGGTCATGGTTTGAATCATACCTACTTAATCGTTATCAGTGTGTGAAGATTAACAACTCTTTGTCTCACCTTCTCCCAGTTCTATCCGGAATCCCACAGGGAAGTATACTTGGCCCACTTCTATTTCTCATATATGTTAATGATATTCCGGACATCATTAAATTTTGTCTATTGTTTCTATTTGCAGACGATACCAAATGCATCAAAACTATCTCCTCACCACTAGATTCACTTAAACTTCAAGAAGACTTAAATAATTTAAACTTTTGGAGTACCCACTGGAATCTTCTATTCGGTCTATCAAAAATCTTTCTGCTATCCTTTAAAAGGAAATCTCCAACATCTTACAATATCGGCACCTCCCAGATTTCTTGTGTTGATACATACAAAGATCTAGGAATTATGTTATCAAGCGACCTGTCATGGGATGCTCACTATAACCACATTATCTCCAAATCCTATCAGGTACTTGGACTTCTAAGAAGATCTTTCTCCCTACAAAATTATGTCCAAGCCAAATCTCGACTATATACCTCTCTTGTTAGATCCCAATTTTTCTACTGCTCGGTCATCTGGAAACCCCACCTAATTAAGCACATTCAGCAACTCGAACGTGTTCAGAGGCGTGCAACTAAATACATTCTAAATGATTACTCTACTGACTACAAGTCTCGTCTTATTAATCTCCATATGCTACCCCTGATGTACATTCTTGATGTAAATGATGTGATGTTCTTTCTTAAAAATCTCCACAACCCCCACAATGGATTTGACATCAATAATTTCATTAAATTTGCAACTGGTCACACACGTCTAGCTTCTGGAAACAAGCTACTCCAAACAAGATCACCTGACAATTCCACTAGTAACTTTTATTTTAACCGGCTTCCTCGCATCTGGAATGCCCTTCCCATTATCAACTACCAGGACAATCCACTCAAGATAAAGGCCAAACTTTTAGATTATCTGTGGAATCATTTCACTGCCAATTTCACCTCCAACAACACCTGCTCTTTTTCATTTCTATGTCCATGCTCAAAGTGTTCAAAGATCCCTCACCAACCTAACTTCAACTCCCTTTAACTGTTAACTTCCCCCCCTTTTAAGTAATCTTAGACTAGTAAGTAAACTTTGTAGCTAATCACTGCTACAATTTAGCTTCCGGCCACTGACACAGGATGTCAGTGGACCATCAGTGTGCTGCCATATGTCCCAATTGTATCATACCAACATCTGCAACTTGTATGTATGTAGGTATATGTACACTGTAAAGTTTATTATTATTATTATTATTATTATTATTACCGAAATGAAAATTCCGATTATCAAAAAACACAATCGAAATTTCCATTCGTGTAGAGTTACGAAGGGTAGATATTTTAAACTAGACTAATTCCAGTTGGGTTATGTAATATTTCTGCTGGATTTTCGTGGAATCAATGAAACAAAATAAGCAGTAAGTGGTGTTGATGGTTGCGCCCAATTGGCGTGCTCTGACATTTTCAAGAAACTGAAGAAAGG